>NC_064643.1:19210000-20410000 GCF_023864345.2 Schistocerca serialis cubense | reverse complement strand
GGAGATGCTCAAAGCCCAAACGCATAGAAGATTCACTCTTCTTGTACTTAAGTCGGCATTGTCCCTTTCGTATTCAATCCCGACGCATTTTCTGTGTTTCATGGTCAATGTGAAGGTCCAAGGGAAACGGTATACCTGCACTGGTGCATCGGAATCCGTTACTGGTAACCCAGGAGCCGCTGAAATCACAAACTCTTGGGAGAATCACTCATCTTGAACTTAAGTCGTCATTGTGCTCTTAGTATTCAATCCCGATGCAATTTCTTTGTTTCATGGTCAATGTGAAAGCCTAAGGGATACAGTAAAAATGAAGTGTTGCATCGGAATGTAATACTCGTCTGCCAGGAGCCGCTGAAATCACAAATTCTTAGAAGACTTCCTCTTCTTGTACTTAAGTGGGCATTGTGCCTTTTGTATGCAATGCAGATGCAATATTTGTGTTTCATGGTCAATATGAAGGTCCAAGGGATACAGTAAACCTAAACTGGTGCATTGGAATCTAATACTGGTCTCCCATGAGCCGCTCAAAGCACAAATTCTAAGAATGTTCACTCTTCTTGTACTGAAGTCGGCATTGTGCCTTTTGTACTCAATCCCGATGCGATATCTGTGTTTCATGGACAATGTGAAGGTCCGAGGGATACAGTAAACCTCCACTGGTGCATCGGAATCTAATACAGGTCTCCCAGGAGCCGCTCAAACCACAAACTCTTAGAAAATTCACTCTTCTTGTACTTCAGTCGGCATTGTCCCTTTTGTTTTCAATCTCGATGCAATTTCCGTGTTTCATGGTCAAAGTGAAGGTCAAACGGATACAGAAAACCTGCACTGGGGCATCTGAATCTAATACTGGTCTCCCATGTGCCGCTCAAAGCACAAATTCTTATTAGATTCACTCTTCTTGTACTTAAGTCGGCTTTGTGCCTTTTGTATTCATCCCCGATGCAATTTCTTTGCTTCATGGTCAATGAGAAAGTCCATGGTATACAGTAAACCTGCATTGGTGCCTCGGAATCTAATACTGGTCTCCCAAGTAGCAGCTCAAAGCACGAACTCTTAGAAGATTCACAATTCTAGTACTTAAGTCGGCATTGTACCTTTTGGTTTCAATCTCGATGCAATTTCTGTCTTTCATGGTCAATGTGATGGTCCAAGGTATACAGTAAACCTGAACAGCTGCATCGGAATCAAATACTGGTCTCCTAGGAGCCGCTCGAAACACAAACTCTTAGAAGATTCTCTCTTCTTGTACTTCAGTCGGCATTGTGCATTTTGTATTGATTCTCGATGAAATCTCTGTGTTTCATCGTCAATGTGACGGTCCAAGGGATACAGTAAACCTGCACTGGTGCATCGGAATCTAATACTGGTATCCGAGTAGCCGCTCAAACCACAAACTCTCAGAAGATTCACTCCTCTTGTACTTAAGTCTGCATTGTCCGTTTTGATTTATATCCCGATGCAAGTTCTGTCTTTCATGGTCAATGTGAAGCTCCAAGGGATGCAGTAAACCTGCAGAGCTGCATAGGAATCAAATACTGGTCCCCCAGGAGCCGCTCGAAGCACAAACTCTTAGAAGATTCACTCTTCCTGTACTTAAGTTGGCATTGTGCCTTTTGTATTAACTCCCGATGCAATTTCGTTGTATCATGGTCAATGTGAATGTCCAAGGGATACTGCAAACGTGCACTGGTGCATCGGAATCTTATACTGGTCTCCCAGGAGCCGCTCAAAGCACAAACACATAGAACAATCACTCTTCTTGTAATTAAGTCGGCATTGTCCCTTTTGGTTTCAATCCCGATGCAATTTCTGTCTCTCATGGTCAATGTGAAGCTCCAAGGGATGCAATAAACCTGCACAGCTGCATAGGAATCAAATACTGGTCTCCCATTCGCCGCTCGAAGCACAAACTCTTAGAAGATTCACTCCTCTTGTACTTAAGTCGGCATAGTCCCTTTCGTAATCTATCCCGATGCAATTTATGTGTTCCATGGTCAATGTGAAGGACAAACGTATACAGTAAACCTGCACTGGTGCATCTGAGTCTGATACTGTTCTCCCATGTGCCGCTCAAAGCTCAAATTCTTAGAAGATTCACTCTGCTTGTACTTAAGTCGTCATTGTGCCTATCGTATTCAATCCCGATGCAATTTCTGTCTTTCATGGTCAATGTGAAGGTCCAAGGGATACAGTATACCTGCGCAGCTGCATCGGAATCAAATACTGGTCTCTCAGGAGCCGCTCGAAGCACAAACTCTTAGATGACTCACGCTTCTTGTACGTCAGTCGGCATTGTGCATTTTGTAATAAATCCCGATGCAATTTCTGTGTTTCATGGTCAATGTGAAGGTCAAACGGATACAGAAAACCTGCACAGGTGCATCTGAATCTAATACTGGTCTCCCATGAGCCGCTCAAGGCAAAAATTCTTAGAAGATTCACTCTTCTTATACTTAAGTCGGCATTGTGCTTTAGTATACAATCCCTATGCGATTTCTGTGTTTCATGGTCAATATGAGGGTCCAAGGGATACAGTAAACCTGCACTGGTGCCTCGGAATCTAATACTGGTCTCCCAGGAGCCGCTCAAAGAACAAACTCATAGAAGACTCACTCTTCTTGTATTTAAGTCGGCATTGTGCTTTTCTATACAATCCCGATGCAATATCTGTGTTTCATGGTCAATGTGAAGGACCAAGCGATACAGTAAACCAGCACTGGTGCATCGGAAACTAATACTGGTCTCCCATGAGCCGCTCAAAGCACAAACTCTTAGCAGATTCACTCTTCTTGTACTTAAGTCGGCATTGTGCCTTCTGTATTCAATCCCGAAGCAATTTCTTTGTATTATGGTCAATGTGAAGGTCCAAGGGATACAGTAAACCTGCAGTGATGCATCGGAAACTAATACTGGTTCCCCAGGAGATGCTCAAAGCCCAAACGCATAGAAGATTCACTCTTCTTGTACTTAAGTCGGCATTGTCCCTTTCGTATTCAATCCCGACGCATTTTCTGTGTTTCATGGTCAATGTGAAGGTCCAAGGGAAACGGTATACCTGCACTGGTGCATCGGAATCCGTTACTGGTAACCCAGGAGCCGCTGAAATCACAAACTCTTGGGAGAATCACTCATCTTGAACTTAAGTCGTCATTGTGCTCTTAGTATTTAATCCCGATGCAATTTCTTTGTTTCATGGTCAATGTGAAAGCCTAAGGGATACAGTAAAAATGAAGTGGTGCATCGGAATGTAATACTCGTCTGCCAGGAGCCGCTGAAATCACAAATTCTTAGAAGACTTCCTCTTCTTGTACTTAAGTGGGCATTGTGCCTTTTGTATGCAATGCAGATGCAATATTTGTGTTTCATGGTCAATATGAAGGTCCAAGGGATACAGTAAACCTAAACTGGTGCATTGGAATCTAATACTGGTCTCCCATGAGCCGCTCAAAGCACAAATTCTAAGAATGTTCACTCTTCTTGTACTGAAGTCGGCATTGTGCCTTTTGTACTCAATCCCGATGCGATATCTGTGTTTCATGGACAATGTGAAGGTCCGAGGGATACAGTAAACCTCCACTGGTGCATCGGAATCTAATACAGGTCTCCCAGGAGCCGCTCAAACCACAAACTCTTAGAAAATTCACTCTTCTTGTACTTCAGTCGGCATTGTCCCTTTTGTTTTCAATCTCGATGCAATTTCCGTGTTTCATGGTCAAAGTGAAGGTCAAACGGATACAGAAAACCTGCACTGGGGCATCTGAATCTAATACTGGTCTCCCATGTGCCGCTCAAAGCACAAATTCTTATTAGATTCACTCTTCTTGTACTTAAGTCGGCTTTGTGCCTTTTGTATTCATCCCCGATGCAATTTCTTTGCTTCATGGTCAATGAGAAAGTCCATGGTATACAGTAAACCTGCATTGGTGCCTCGGAATCTAATACTGGTCTCCCAAGTAGCAGCTCAAAGCACGAACTCTTAGAAGATTCACAATTCTAGTACTTAAGTCGGCATTGTCCCTTTTGGTTTCAATCTCGATGCAATTTCTGTCTTTCATGGTCAATGTGATGGTCCAAGGTATACAGTAAACCTGAACAGCTGCATCGGAATCAAATACTGGTCTCCCAGGAGCCGCTCGAAACACAAACTCTTAGAAGATTCTCTCTTCTTGTACTTCAGTCGGCATTGTGCATTTTGTATTGATTCTCGATGAAATCTCTGTGTTTCATCGTCAATGTGACGGTCCAAGGGATACAGTAAACCTGCACTGGTGCATCGGAATCTAATACTGGTATCCGAGTAGCCGCTCAAACCACAAACTCTCAGAAGATTCACTCCTCTTGTACTTAAGTCTGCATTGTCCGTTTTGATTTATATCCCGATGCAAGTTCTGTCTTTCATGGTCAATGTGAAGCTCCAAGGGATGCAGTAAACCTGCAGAGCTGCATAGGAATCAAATACTGGTCCCCCAGGAGCCGCTCGAAGCACAAACTCTTAGAAGATTCACTCTTCCTGTACTTAAGTTGGCATTGTGCCTTTTGTATTAACTCCCGATGCAATTTCGTTGTATCATGGTCAATGTGAATGTCCAAGGGATACTGTAAACGTGCACTGGTGCATCGGAATCTTATACTGGTCTCCCAGGAGCCGCTCAAAGCACAAACACATAGAACAATCACTCTTCTTGTAATTAAGTCGGCATTGTCCCTTTTGGTTTCAATCCCGATGCAATTTCTGTCTCTCATGGTCAATGTGAAGCTCCAAGGGATGCAATAAACCTGCACAGCTGCATAGGAATCAAATACTGGTCTCCCAGGCGCCGCTCGAAGCACAAACTCTTAGAAGATTCACTCCTCTTGTACTTAAGTCGGCATAGTCCCTTTCGTAATCTATCCCGATGCAATTTATGTGTTCCATGGTCAATGTGAAGGACAAACGTATACAGTAAACCTGCACTGGTGCATCGGAATCTAATACTGGTCTCCCTGGAGCCGCTCAAAGCACAAACTCTCGGAAGATTCACTTTTCTAGTACTTAATGCGGCATTGTCCGTTTTGTATTCCATCCCGATGCAATTTCTGTGTTTCATGGTCAATGTGAAGGTCCAACAAATACAGTAAACCTGCACAGCTGCATCGGAGTCAAATACTGGTCTCCCAGGAGCCGCTCGAACCACAAACTCTTAGATGAGTCACTCTTCTTGTACGTCAGTCGGCATTGTGCATTTTGTAGTCAATCCCGATGCAATTTCTGTGTTTCATGGTCAATGTGAAGGTCAAACGGATACAGAAAACCTGCATTGGTGCATCTGAATCTAATACTGGTCTCCCATGAGCCGCTCAAGGCAAAAATTCTTAGAAGATTCACTCGTCTTGTACTTAAGTCGGCATTGTGCTTTTGTATTCAATCCCGATGCGATTTCTGTGTTTCATGGTAAATATGAGGGTCGAAGGGATACAGTAAACCTGCACTGGTGCCTCGGAATCTAATACTGGTCTCCCAGGAGCCGCTCAAAGCACAAACATATAGAAGACTCACTCTACTTGTACTTAAGTCGGCATTGTGCTTTTCTATACGATCCCGATGCAATATCTGTGTTTCATGGTCAATGTGAAGGTCCAAGGGATACAGTAAACCTGCACTGGTGCATCGGAATCTAATACTGGTCTCCCATGAGCCGCTGAATGCACAACCTCTTAGAAGATTCAGTCTTCTTGTACTTAAGTCGGCATTGTGCTTCTGTTTTGAATCCCGAAGCAATTTCATTGTATCATGGTCAATGTGAAGGACCAAGGGATACTGTAAACCTGCACTGGTGCATCGGAAACTAATACTGGTCTCCCAGAAGCCGCTCAAAGCACAAACTTGTAGAAGTTTCACTCTTCTTGCACTTAAGTCGGCATTGTCCCTTTCGTATTCAATCCCGATGCATTTTCTGTGTTTCATGGTCAATGTGAAGGTCCAAGGGAAACGGTAAACCTGCACTGGTGCATCGGAATCTGATAGTGGTATCCCGGGAGCCGCTGAAAGCACAAACTCTTAGGAGATTCACTCATCTTGTACTTAAGTCCTCATTGTGCTCTTAGTATTTAATCCCGATGCAATTTCTTTGTTTCATGGTTAATGTGAAAGTCCAAGGGATACAGTAAAAATGAACTGGTGCAACGGAATCTAATACTCGTCTGCCAGGAGCCGCTCAAATCACAAATTCTTAGAAGACTTCCTCTTCTTGTACTTAAGTGGGCATTGTGGCTTTTGTATGCAATGCAGATGCAATATCTGTGTTTCATGGTCAATATGAAGGTCCAAGGGATACAGTAAACCTAAACTCGTGCATTCGAATCTAATACTGGTATCCCATGAGCCGCTCAAAGCACAAATTCTAAGAAGGTTCACTCTTCTTGTACTGAAGTCGGCATTGTGCCTTTTGTATTCAATCCCGATGCGATATCTGTGTTTCATGGTCAATGTGAAGGTCCGAGGGATACAGTAAACTTCCACTGGTGCATCGGAATCTAATACAGGTCTCCCAGGAGTCGCTCAAACCACAAACTCTTAGAAAATTCGCTCTTCTTGTACTTCAGTCGGCATTGTCTTTTTTGATTTCAATCCCGATGCAGTTTCCGTGTTTCATGGTCAAAGTGAAGGTCAAACGGATACAGAAAATCTGCACTGGTGCATCTGAATCTAATACTGGTCTCCCATGAGCCGCTCAAAGCACAATTTCTTATTAGACTCACTCTTCTTGTACATAAGTCGGCTTTGTGCCTTTTGTATTCAACCCCGATGCAATTTCTGTGCTTCATGGTCAATGAGAAAGTCCAAGGGATACAGTAAACCTGCATTGGTGCATCGGAATCTAATACTGGTCTCCCAAGTAGCAGCTCAAAGCACGAACTCTTAGAAGATTCACTCTTCTTGTATTTAAGTCGCCGTTGTGCCTTTTGTATTCAATCCTGATGCAATTTCTATGTTTCATGGTCAATGTAAATGTCCTAGGGATACGTTAAACCAGCACTGGTGCATCTTAATCTAATACTAGAATCCCTGGAGCCGCTCAAAGCACAAACTCTCAGAAGATTCACAATTGTAGTACCTAAGTCGGCATTGTCCCTTTTGGTTTCAATCTCGATGCAATTTCTGTCTTTCATGGTCAATGTGGAGGTCCAAGGTATACAGGAAACCTGAACAGCTGCATCGGAATCAAATACTGGTCTCCCAGGAGCCGCTCAAAACACAAACTCTTAGAAGATTTTCTCTTCTTGTACTTCAGTCGGCATTGTGCATTTTGTATTCATTCTCTATGCAATCTCTGTGTTTCATCGTCAATTTGACGGTCCAAGGGATACAGTAAACCTGCACTGGTGCATCGGAATCTAATACTGGTATCCGAGTAGCCGCTCAAACCACAAACTCTCAGAAGATTCACTCTTCTTGTACTTAAGTCTGCATTGTCCCTTTAGATATATATCCCGATGCAAGTTCTGTCTTTCATGGTCAATGTGAAGGTCTAAGGGATGCAGTAAACCTGCTCAGCTGCATAGGAATCAAATACTGGTCTCCCAGGAGCCGCTCGAAGCACAAACTCTGAGAAGATTCACTCTTCCTGTACTTAAGTCGGCATTGTGCCTTTTTTATTCAATCCCGATGCAATTTCTTTGTATCATGGTCAATGTGAAGGTCCAAGGGATACTGTAAACCTGCACTGGTGCATCGGAATCTAATACTGGTCTCCCAGGAGCCGCTCAAAGCACAAACACATAGAAGAATCACTCCTCTTGTACTTAAGTCGGCATTGTACCTTTTGGTTTCAATCCCGATGCAATTTCTGTGTTTCATGGTCAATGTGAAGGTCCAACAAATACAGTAAACCTGCACAGCTGCATCGGAATCAAATACTGGTCTCCCAGGAGCCGCTCGAACCACCAACTCTTAGATGAAACACTCTTCTTGTACGTCAGTCGGCATTGTGCATTTTGTAATCAATCCCGATGCAATTTCTGTGTTTCATGGTCAATGTGAAAGTCAAACGGATACAGAAAACCTGCACTGGTGCATCAGAATCTAATACTGGTCTCCCATGAACCGCTCAAGGCAAAAATTCTTAGAAGATTCACTCGTCCTGTACTTAAGTCGGCATTGTGCTTTTGTATCCAATCCCGATGCTATTTCTGTGTTTCATGGTAAATATGAGGGTCGAAGGGATACAGTAAACCTGCACTGGTGCCTCGGAATCTAATACTGGTCTCCCAGGAGCCGCTCAAAGCACAAACTCTTAGAAGACTCACTCTTCTTGTACTTAAGTCGGCATTGTGCCTTTCAATACGATCCCGATGCAATATCTGCCTTTCATGGTCAATGTGAAGGTCCAAGGGATACAGTAAACCTTCACTGGTGCATCGGAATCTAATACTGGTCTCCCATGAGCCGCACAAAGCACAAACTCTTAGAAGATTCACTCTTCTTGTACTTAAGTCGGCATAGTGCTTTTGTTATTCAATCCCGATGCAATATCTGTGTTTCATGGTCAATGTGAAGGTGATAGGGATACAGAAACAATGCACTGCTGCATCGGAATCTAATACTGGTCTCCCATGAGCCGCTGAAGGCACAACCTCTTAGAAGATTCACTCTTCTTGTACTTAAGTCGGCATTGTGCCTTTGTTATTCAATCCCGATGAAATATCTGTGTCTCATTGTTAATGTGAAGGTCCATTGGATAAAGTAAACCTGCACTGGTGCATCGGAATCTAATACCGGTCTCCCAGGAGCTTCTCAAAGCACAAACTCTTAGAGGAAACACTCTTCTTGTACTGAAGTCGGCATTGTGCCTTCTGTATTCAATCCCAAAGCAATTTCTTTGTATCATGGTCAATATGAAGGACCAAGGGATACTGTAAACCTGCACTGGTGCATCGGAAACTAACATTGGTCTCCCAGGAGCCGCTCAAAGCACAAACTTGTAGAAGATTCACTCTTCTTGCACTTAAGTCGACATTGTCCCTTTCGTATTCAATCCCGATGGATTTTCTGTTTTTCATGGTCAATGTGAAGGTCCAAGGAAACGGTAAAAATGCATTGGTGCATCATAATCTGATAGTGGTATCCCGGGAGCCGCTGAAAACACAATCTCTTAGGTGATTCACTCATCTTGTACTTAAGTCCTCATCGTGCTTTTAGTATTTAATCCCGATGCAATTTCTTTGTTTCATGGTCAATGTGAAAGTCCAAGGGATACAGTAAAAATGAACTGGTGCATCGGAATCTAATACTCGCTTGCCAGGAGCCTCTCAAATTACAATTTCTTAAAAGACTTCCTCTTCTTGTACTTAAGTCGGCATTGTGGCTTTTTGTATGCAATGCAGATGCAATATCTGTGTTTCATGGTCAATATGAAGGTCCAAGGGATACAGTAAACCTAAACTGGTGCATTGGAATCTAATACTGGTCTCCCATGAGCCGCTCAAAGCACAAATTCTAAGAAGGTTCACTCTTCTTGTACTGAAGTCGGCATTGTGCCTTTTGTATTCACTCCCGATGCGATATGTGTGTGTCTATGGTCAATGTGAAGGTCCGAGGGATACAGTAAACCTGCACTGGTGCATCGGAATCTAATACTGGTATCCGAGTAGCCGCTCAAACCACAAACTCTCAGAAGATTCACTCTTCTTGACAAATACTGGTCTCCAGGGAGCCGCTCGAAGGACAAACTCTTAGAGGATTCACTTTTCCTGCACTTAAGTCGGCATTGTGCGTTTTGTATTCAATCCCGATACAATATCTTTGTATCATGGTCAATGTAAAGGTCCAAGGGATACAGTAAACCTGCACTGGTTCCTCGGAATCTAATACTGGTCTCCCAGGAGCCGCTCAAAACACAAACTCATAGAAGACTCACTCTTCTTGTACTTAAGTCAGCATTGTGCTTTTCTATACGATCCCGATGCAATATCTGTGTTTCATGGTCAATGTGAAGGTCCAAGGGATACAGTAAACCTGCACTGGTGCATCGGAATCAAATACTCGTCTCCCATGAGCCGTTCAAAGCACAAACTCACAGAAGACTCACTCTTCTTGTACTTAAGTCGGCATTGTGCTTTTCTATACGATCCCGATGCAATATCTGTGTTTTATGGTCAATGTGTAGGTCCAAGGGATACAGTAAACCTGCACTTGTGCATCGGAATTTAATACTGGTCTCCCAGGAGCCGCTCAAAGCACAATCTCGTAGAAGATTCACTCTTCTTACACTTAAGTCGACATTGTCCCTTTCGTATTCAATCCCGATGCATTTTCTGTGTTTCATTGTCAATGTGAAGGTCCAAGGGAAACGGTAAACCTGCACTGGTGCATCGGAATCTGATAGTGGTATCCCAGGAGCCGCTGAAAGCTCAAACTCTTGGGAGGTTCACTCATCATGTACTCAAGTCGTCATCGTGCTCTTAGTATTTAATCCCGATGCAATTTCTTTGTTTCATGGTCAATACGAAAGTCCAAGGGATACAGTAAAAAAGCACTGGTGCATAGGGATCTGATACTCGTCTGCCAGGAGCCGCTCAAATCACAAACTCTTAGAAGACTCCCTCTTCTTGTACTTAAGTCGGCATTGTGCCAATTGTATGCAGTCCAGATGCAATATCTGTGTTTCATGGTCAATATGAAGGTCCAAGGGATACAGTAAACCTAAACTGGTGCATTTGAATCTAATACTGGTCACCCATGAGCCGCTCAAAGCACAAATTCTAAGTAGGTTCACTCTTCTTGTACTTAAGTCGGCATTATGCCTTTTGTATTCAATCCCGATGCAACTTCTGTGTTTCATCATCAATGTGACGGTCCCAGGGATACAGAAAAAATGCACTGGTACATCGGAATCTAATACTGGTCTCCCTGGAGCCGCTCAGAGCACAACCTCTCACAAGATTCACTCTTCTTGTACTTAAGGCGGCATTGTCCCTTTTGAATTCCATCCCGATGCAATTTCCGTGTTTCATGGTAAATGTGAAGGTCCAAGGGGTACAGTAAACCTGCACTGGTGCATCGGAATCTAATACTGGTCTCCCAGGAGCCTCTCAATGCACAAACCCTTAGCAGATTCACTCTTCTTCTACTTAAGTCGGGTTTGTGCCTTTTGTATTCAACCGCGATGCAATTTCTGTGCTTCATGGTCAATGTGAAAGTCCAAGGGATACAATAAACCTGCATTGGTGCATCGGAAACTAATACTGGTCTCCCAAGTAGCCGCTCGAAACACAAACTCTTAGAAGATTCACTCTTCTTTTACTTAAGTCGGCATTGATCCTTTTGTATTCAATCCCGATGCAATTTCTTTGTATCATGGTCAATGTGAAGGTCCAGGGGATACAGCAAACCTACACTGGTGCGTCGGAATCTATTACTGGAATCCTAGGAGCCGCTCAAAGCACAAATATTTAGAAGATTCACTCTTCTTGTACTTAAGTCGGCATTGTCCCTTTTAATTTATATCCCGATGCACGTTCTGTCTTTCATGGTCACCAAGGGATACAGTAAACCTGCACAGCTGCATCGGAATCAAATACTGGTCTCCTAGGAGCCACTCGAAGCACAAACTCTTAGAAGATTCACTCTTCTTGTACTTAAGTCGGCATTGTGCCTTTTGTATTCAATCCCGATGCAATTTCTTTGTATCATGGCCAATGTGAAGGTCCAAGGGATACAGTAAACCTGCACTGGTGCATCGGAATCTAATTCTGGTCTCCCAGGAGCCGCTCAAAGCACAAACTCATAGAAGATTCACTCTTCTTGTCTTTACGTCGGCATTGTCCCTTACGAATTCAATCCCGATGCCATTTCTGTGTTTCATGGTTAATGTGAAGGTCCAAGAGATACGGTACAACTGCACTGAGGCATCGGAATCTAATTCTGGTCTCCCAAGCAGCCGCTCAAAGAACGAACTCTTAGAAGATTCACTCTTCTTGTACTTAAGTCGCCGTTGTGCCTTTTGTATTCCATCCCGATGCAATTTCTATTTTTCATGGTCAATGTGAAGGTCCAAGGGATACGTCAAACCAGCATTGGTGCATCGAAATCTAATACTGGTATCCCAGGAGCCGCTCAAAGCACAAACTATCAGAAGATTCACTCTTCTTGTACTTACGTTGGATTTGTCCCTTTTGGTTTCAATCCCGATGCAATTTCCGTATTTCATGGTCAATGTGAACGTCCAAGGGATACAGTAAACCTGCACTGGTGCATCGGAATCTAATACTGGTCTCCCAGGAGCCGCTCGAAAAACAAACTCTTAGAAGATTCACTCTTCTTGTACTTTTGTCGGCATTGTGTATTTTGTACACAATCCCGATGCAATTTCTGTGTTTCATGGTCAATGTGAAGGACAAACATATACAGAAAACCTGCACTGGTGCATCTGAATCTAATACTGGTCTCCCATGACCCGCTCGAATCACAAATTATAAATAGATTCACTCTTCTTGTACTTCAGTCGGCATTGTGCATCCCGATACAATTTCTGTAGTTCATCGTCAATGTGACGTTTCAAGGGATACAGAAAACCTTCATTGGTGCATCGGATTCTAATACTGAACTCCCAGGAGCCGCTCGAAGCACAAACTCTTAGAAGATTCACTCTTCTTGTACTTAAGTCGGCATTGTCCATTTTGTATTCAATGCCGATGCAATTTCTGTACTTCATGGACAAAGTGAAGGTCAAACGGATGCAGAAAACCTGCACTGGTGTGTCTGAATCTAATACTGGTCTCCCATGACCCGCTCAAAGAACAAATTGTAAATAGATTCACTCTTCTTGTACTTAAGTCGACATTTTGCCTTTAATATTCAATCCCGATGCAATATCTTTGTTTCATGCTCAATGTGAAGGTCCAAGGGATACAGTAAACCTGCACTGGTGCATCAGAATCAAATACTCGTCTCCCTGGAGCCGCTCTAAGCACAAAGTCGTACAAGACTCTCTCTTCTAGTACTTAAGTCGGCATTGTGCCTTTTGTATTCAATCCCGATGCAATATCTGTGTTTCATGGTCAATGTGAAGGTGATAGGGATACAGAAACAATGCACTGCTGCATCGGAATCTAATACAGGTCTCCCATGAGCCGCTGAAAGGACAACCTCTTAGAAGATTAAGTCTGCTTGTACTTAAGGCCCCATTGTGCCTTTATTATTCAATCCCGATGCAATTTCTATGTTTCATGGTCAATGTGAGGGTCCAAGGGATACTGAAAACCTGCACTGCTGCATCGTAATCAAATACTGGTGTCCCAGGAGCCGCTCAATACACAAACTCTTGGAAGATTCACTCTTCCTGTACTTAAGTCGGCGTTGTCTTTTTTGTAATCAATCCCGATGCAATTTCTGTGTTTCATGGTCAATGTGAAGGACAAACACATACAGAAAACCTGCACTGGTGCATCTGAATCTAATACTGGTCTCCCATGGCCCGCTCAAAGCAAAAACTCTTAGAAGATTCACTCTTCTTGTAGTTAAGTCGTCATTGTGAATTTAGTATTCAATCCCGATGCAATTTCTATACTACATGGTCAAAGTGAAGGTCAAACGGATGCAGAAAACCTGCACTGGTGTGTCTGAATCTAATACTGGTCTCCCATGACCCGCTCAAAGCACAAATTATAAACAGATTCCCTCTTCTTGTACCTCAGTTGGCATTGTGCATTTTGTATTCAATTCCGATGCAATTTCTGTATTTCATCGTCAATGTGACGGTTCAAGGGATACAGAAAACCTGCAATGGTGCATCGGAATCTAATACTGGTCTCCCTGTAGTCGCTCAAACCACAAACTCTTAGAAGATTCACATTTCCTGTACTTAAGTCGGCATTGTCCATTTTGTATTCCATCCCGATGCAATTTCTGTGTTTCATGGTCAATGTGAAGGTCCAGGGGATACAGTAAACCTGCACTGGTGCATCGGAATCTAATACTGGTCTCCCAGGAGTCGCTCAAATCACAAAATCTTAGAAGATTCACTCATCTTAATATTTAAGTTGGAATTGTCCCTCTTGTGTTTAATCCCGATGCAATATCTGTGTTTTATGGTCAATGTGAAGGTCTAAGAGATACAGTAAACCTGCACTCGTGCATCTGAATTTAATACTGGTCTCCCAGGAGCCGCGCAAAGCACAAACTCTAAGAAGATTCACACTTCTTGTACTTAAGTCGACATTTTGCCTTTAATATTCAATCCCGATGCAATATCTACTTTTCATGCTCAATGTGAAGGTCCAAGGGATACAGTAAACCTGCACTGGTGCATCAGAATCAAATACTCGTCTCCCAGGAGCCGCTCTAAGCTCAAAGTCGTAGAAGACTATCTCGTCTAGTACTTAAGTCGGCATTGTGCCTTTTATATTCAATCCCGATGCAATATCTGTGTTTCATGGTCAATGTAAAGGTGATAGGGATACAGAAACAATGCACTGCTGCATCGGAATCTAATACTGGTCTCCCACGAGCCGCTGAAAGCACAAACTCTTAGAATATTCACTCTTCTAGTACTTAAGTAGGCATTGTGCCTTTTCTATTTAATCCCGATGCGATTTCTGTGTTTCATGGTCAATGTGAAGGTCCAAGGGATGCAGTAAACCTGCACAGCTGCATAGGAATCAAATTCTGGTCTCCCAGGAGCCGCTCAAAGCACAAACTCTTAGAAGATTCACTCTTCTTGTAAGTAAGCCGGATTTGTGCCTTTTGTATTCAACCCCAATGCAATCTCTGTGCTTCATGGTCAATGTGAAAGTCCAAGGGTTACAGGAAACCTGCACTGGTGCATCGGAATCAAATACTGGTCTCAGAAGGAGCCGCTCAAAGCAAAAACTCTTCGAAGATTCACTCTTCTTGTACTTGAGTCGCTATTGTGCCTTTTGTATTCAATCCCGATGCAATTTCTATGTTTCATGGTCGATGTGAAGGTCCAAGGGATACGTTAAATATGCACTGGTGCATCGGAATCTAATACTGGTATCCCAAAAGCCGCTCAAAGCACAAACTCGTAGAAGACTCACTCTTCTTGTACTGAAGTCGGCATTGTGTGTTTTGTATTCAATCCCGATGCAATATCTGTGTTTCATGTTCAATGTGAAGGTGCAAGGGATACAGTAAACCTGCACTGGTGCATCGGAATCTAATACTGGTCTCCCATGAGCCGCTCAAAGCACAAACTCTTAGAAGATTCACTCTTCTTGTACTTAAGTCGGCATTGTGCCTTTTCTATTTAATCCCGATGTGATTTCTGTGTTTCACGGTCAATGTGAAGGTCCAAGGGATACAGTAAACCTGCACTGGTGCATTGGAATCTAATACAGGTCTCCTAGGAGCCGCTCAAAACACAAACTCTTAGAAAATTCACTCTTCTTTTAGCTAAGTCGGCATTGTCCCTTCTGTATTCAATCCCGATGCAATTTCCGTGTTTCACGGTCAAAGTGAAGGTCAAACGGATACAGAAAACCTGCACTGGTGCGTCGGAATCTAATACTGGTCTCTCATGAGCCGCTCAAAGCACAAATTCTTAGAAGATTCACTCTTCTTGTACGTAAGTCCGCATTGTGCATTTTGTATTCAATCCCGATGCGATATCTGTGTTTCATGGTCAATGTGAAGGTCCAAGGGATACAGTAAACCTGCACTGGTGCATCAGAATCTAATACTGGTCTCCCATGAGCCGCTCAAAGCACAAACTCTTAGAAGATTCACTCTTCTTGTACTTAAGTCGGCATTGTGGCTTTTCTATTTAATCATGATGCGATTTCTATGTTTCACGGTCAATGTGAAGGTCCAAGGGATACAGTAAACCTGCACTGGTGCATTGGAATCTGATACAGGTCTCCTAGGAGCCGCTCAAACCACAAACTCTTAGAAAATTCACTCTTCTTGTACTTAAGTCGGCATTTTCTCTTCTGTATTCAATCCCGATGCAATTTCCGTGTTTCATGGTCAAAGTGAAGGTCAAACGGATACAGAGAACCTGCACTGGTGCGTCGGAATATAATACTGGTCTCCCAGGAGCCGCTCAAACCACAAACTCTTAGAAAATTCACTTTTCTTGTACTCAAGTCGGCATTGCCCCTTTTGATTTATATCCCGATGGAAGTTCTGTCTTTCATGGTCAATGTGAAGGTCTAGGGGATGCAGTAAACCTGCACAGCTGTTTAGGAATCAAATACTGGTCTCCCAGGAGCCGCTCGCAACACAAACTCTTAGAAGATTCACTCTTCCTGTACTTAAGTCGGCATTGTGCCTTTTGTATTCAATCCCGATGCAATTTCTTTGTATCATGGTCAATGTGAAGGTCCAAGGGATACTGTAAACCTGCACTGGTGCATCGGAATCTAATACTGGTCTCCCAGGAGCCGCTCAAAGCACAAACACATAGAAGAATCACTCTTCTTGTACTTAAGTTGGCATTGTCCCTTTTGGTTTCAATCCCGATGCAATTCCTGTCTCTCGTGGTCAATGTAAAAGTCCAAGGGATACAGTAAACCTGCACAGCTGCATCGGAATCAAATACTGGTCTCCAAGGTGCCGCTCGAAGCACAAACTCTTAGAAGATTCACTCTTCCTGTACTTAAGCCGGCATAGTACCTTTCGTAATCAAACCCGATGCAATTTATGTGTTTCATGGTCAATGTGAAGGACAAACGTATACAGTAAACCTGCACTGGTGCATCGGAATCTAATACTGGTCTCCCTGGAGCCGCTCAAAGCACAAACTCTCAGTAGATTCACTTTTCTAGTACTTAAGGCGGCATTGTCCGTTTTGTATTCCATCCCGATGCAATTTCTGTGTTTCATGGTCAATGTGAAGGTCCAAAAAATACAGTAAACTTGCACAGCTGCATCGGAATCAAATACTGGTCTCCCAGGAGCCGCTCGAACCACAAACCCTTAGATGAGTCACTCTTCTTGTACGTCAGTCGGCATTGTGCATTTTGTAATCAATCCCGATGCAATTTCTGTGTTTCATGGTCAATGTGAAGGTCAAACGGATACAGAAAACCTGCAGTGGTGCATCAGAATCTAATACTGGTCTCCCATGAGCCGCTCAAGGCAAAAATTCTTAGAAGATTCACTCGTCTTGTACTTAAGTCGGCATTGTGCTTTTGTATTCAATCCCGATGCGATTTCTGTGTTTCATGGTAAATATGAGGGTCGAAGGAATACAGTAAACCTGCACTGGTGCCTCGGAATCTAATACTGGTCTCCCAGGAGCCGCTCAAAGCACAAACTCATAGAAGACTCACTCCTCTTGTACTTAAGTCGGCATTGTTCCTTTCTATACGATCCCGATGCAATATCTGTGTTTCATGGTCAATGTGAGGGTCCAAGGAAACGGTAAACCTGCATTGGTGCATCATAATCTAATAGTCGTTTCCCGGGAGCCGCTGAAAACACAAACACATAGGTGTTTCACTCATCTTGTACTTAAGTCCTCATCGTGCTCTTAGTATTTAATCCCGATGCAATTTCTTTGTTTCATGGACAATGTGAAAGTCCAAGGGATACAGTAAAAATGAACTGGTGCATCGGAATCTAATACTCGTCTGCCAGGAGTCGCTCAAATCACAAATTCTTAGAAGACTTCCTCTTCTTGTACTTAAGTCGGCATTGTGGCTTTTGTATGCAATGCAGATGCAATATCTGTGTTTCATGGTCAATATGAAGGTCCAAGGGATACAGTAAACCTAAACTGGTGTTTGGAATCTAATACTGGTCTCCCATGAGCCGCTCAAAGCACAAATTCTAAGAAGGTTCACTCTTCTTGTACTGAAGTCGGCATTGTGCCTTTTGTATTCAATCCCGATGCGATATCTGTGTGTCATGGTCAATGTGAAGGTCCAAGGGATACAGAAAAACCTCCACTGGTGCATCGGAATCTAATACAGGTCTCAAAGGAGCCGCTCAAACCACAAACTCTTAGAAAATTCACTCTTCTTGTACTTCAGTCGGCATTGTCCCTTTCGTATTCAATCCCGACGCATTTTCTGTGTTTCATGGTCAATGAGAAAGTCCAAGGGATACAGTAAACCTGCATTGGTGCATCGGAATCTAATACTGGTCTCACAAGTAGCAGCTCAAAGCACGAACTCTAAGAAGATTCACTCTTCTTGTATTTAAGTCGCCGTTGTGCCTTTTGTATTCAATCCTGATGCAATTTCTATGATTCATGGTCAATGTGAAGGTCCTAGGGATACGTTAAACCAGCACTGGTGCATCTGAATCTAATACTAGAATCCCTGGAGCCGCTCAAAGCACAAATTCTAGTACTTAAGTCGGCATTGTCCCTTTTGGTTTCAATCTCGATGCAATTTCTGTCTTTCATGGTCAATGTGAAAGTCCAAGATATACAGTAAAAATGAACAGCTGCATCGGAATCAAATACTGGTCTCCCAGGAGCCGCTCGAAACACAAACTCTTAGAAGATTTTCTCTTCTTGTACTTCAGTCGGCATTGTGCATTTTGTATTCATTCTCGATGCAAACTCTGTGTTTCATCGTCAATGTGAAGGTCCAAGGGATACAGTAAACCTGCACTCTTGCATCGGAATCTAATACTGGTATCCAAGTAGCCGCTCAAACCACAAACTCTCAGAAGATTCACTCTTCTTGTCAAATACTGGTCTCCCAGGAGCCGCGCGAAGGACAAACTCTTAGAGGATTCACTTTTCCTGCACTTAAGTCGGCATTGTGCCTTTTGTATTCAATCCCGATGCAATATCTTTGTATCATGGTCAATGTGAAGGTCCAAGGGATACAGTAAACGTGCACTGGTTCCTCGGAATCTAATACTGGTCTCCCAGGAGCCGCTCAAAGCACAAACTCATAGAAGACTCACTCTTCTTGTACTTAAGTCGGCATTGTGCTTTAATATACGATCCCGATGCAATGTCTGTGTTTCATGGTCAATGTGAAGGTCCAAGGGATACAGTAAACCTGCACTGGTGCATCGGAAGGCATTGTGCCTTTTGTATTCAATCCCGATGCAATTTCTTTGTATCATGGTCAATGTGAAGGTCCAAGGGATACTGTAAACCTGCACTGGTACATCGGAATCTAATACTGGTCTCCCTGGAGCCGCTCAGAGCACAACCTCTCACAAGATTCACTCTTCTAGTACTTAAGGCGGCATTGTCCCTTTTGAATTCCATCCCGATGCAATTTCCGTGTTTCATGGTAAATGTGAAGGTCGAAGGGATACAGTAAACCTGCACTGGTGCATCGGAATCTAATACTGGTCTCCCAGGAGCCTCTCAATGCACAAACCCTTAGAAGATTCACTCTTCTTGTACTTAAGTCGGCTTTGTGCCTTTTGTATTCAACCGCGATGCAACTTCTGTGCTTCATGGTCAATGTGAAAGTCCAAGGGATACAATAAACCTGCATTGGTGCATCGGAAACTAATACTGGTCTCCCAAGTAGCCGCTCGAAGCACAAACTCTTAGAAGATTCACTCTTCTTTTCCTTAAGTCGGCATTGATCCTTTTGTATTCAATCCCGATGCAATTTCTTTGTATCATGGTCAATGTGAAGGTCCAGGGGATACAGTAAACCTGCACTGGTGCATCGGAATCTATTACTGGAATCCTAGGAGCCGCTCAAAACCCAAATATTTAGAAGATTCACTCTTCTTGTACTTGAGTCGGCATTGTCCCTTTTAATTTATATCGTTCTGTCTTTCATGGTCACCAAGGGATGCAGTAAACCTGCACAGCTGCATCGGAATCAAATACTAGTCTCCCAGGAGCCACTCGAAGCACAAACTCTTAGAAGATTCACTCTTCCTGTACTTAAGTCGGCATTGTGACTTTTGTATTCAATCCCGATGCAATTTCTTTGTATCATGGTCAATGTGAAGGTCCAAGGGATACAGTAAACCTGCACTGGTGCATCGGAATCTAATACTGGTATCCCAGGAGCCGCTCAAGGCACAAACTCATAGAAGATTCACTCTTCTTGTACTTACGTCGGCATTGTCCCTTACGTATTCAATCCCGATGCAATTTCTGTGTTTCATGGTTAATGTGAAGGTCCAAGAGATACGGTAAACCTGCACTGAGGCATCGGAATCTAATTCTGGTCTCCCAAGCAGCCGCTCAAAGCACGAACTCTTATAAGATTCACTCTTCTTGTACTTAAGTCGCCGTTGTGCCTTTTGTATTCCATCCCGATGCAATTCCTATCTTTCATGGTCAATGTGAAGGTCCAAGGGATACAGCAAACCTGCACTGGTGCATCGGAATCTAATACTGGTCTCCCAGGAGCCGCTCGAAGCACAAACTCTTAGAAGATTCATTCTTCTTGTACTTTTGTCGGCATTGTGCATTTTGTATTCCATCCCGATGCAATTTCTGTGTTTCATCGTCAATGTGACGGTTCAAGGGATACAGAAAACCTGCACTGGTGCATCGAAATCTAATACAGGTCTCCCTGGACCTGCTCAAAGCACTAACTCTCTGAAGATTCATTTTTCTAGTACATAAGGCTTCATTGTCCCTTTCCTATTCCATCCCGATGCAATTTCTGGGTTTCATGGTCAATGTGAAGGTCCAAGGGATACAGTAAACCTGCACTGGTGCATCGGGATCTAATACTTAACTCCCAGGAGCCGCTCAATGCACAAACTCTTGGAAGATTCACTCTTCTTGTACTTAAGTCGGCGTTGTCCTTTTCGTAATCAATCCCGATGCAATTTCTGTGTTTCATGGTCAATGTGAAGGACAAACATATACAGACAACCTGCACTGGTGCATCTGAATCTAATACTGGTCTCCCATGACCCGCTCGAAGCACAAATTATAAATAGATTCACTCTTCTTGTACTTCAGTCGGCATTGTGCATTTTGTATTCAATCCCGATACAATTTCTGTATTTCATCGTCAATGTGACGGTTCAAGGGATACAGAAAACCTGCACTGGTGCATCGGAATCTAATACTGGTCTCCCTGGACCTGCTCAAAGCACTAACTCTCAGAAGATTCATTTTTCTAGTACATAAGGCTTCATTGTCCCTTTCCTATTCCATCCCGATGCAATTTCTGTGTTTCATGGTCAATGTGAAGGTCCAGGGGATACAGTAAATCAGCACTGGTGCATCGGAATCTAGTACTGGTCTCCCAGGAGTCGCTCAAAGCACAAAATTTTAGAAGATTCACTCATCTTGTCTTTTAGTTGGAATTGTCCCTCTTGTATTCAATCCCGATGCAATTTGTGTGTTTTATGGTCAATGTGAAGGTCTAAGGGATACATAAAACCTGCACTCGTGCATCGGAATTTAATATTGGTCTCCCAGGAGCCGTTCAAAGCACAAACTCTAAGAAGATTCACACTTCTTGTACTTAAGTCGACATTTTGCCTTTAATATTCAATCCCGATGCAATATCTCTGTTTCATGCTCAATGTGAAGGTCCAAGGGATACAGTAAACCTGCACTGGTGCATCAGAATCAAATACTCGTCTCCCCGGAGCCGCTCTAAGCACAAAGTCGTAGAAGACTCTCTCTTCTAGTACTTAAGTCGGCATTGTGCCTTTTGTATTCAATCCCGATGCAATATCTGTGTTTCATGGTCAATGTGAAGGTGATAGGGATACAGAAACAATGCACTGCTGCATTGGAATCTTATACAGGTCTCTCATTAGCCGCTGAAAGCACAACCTCTTAGAAGATTAAGTCTGCTTGTACTTAAGGCCCCATTGTGCCTTTATTATTCAATCCCGATGCAATTTCTGTGTTTCATGGTCAATGTGAGGGTCCAAGGGATACTGAAAACCTGCACTGCTGCATCGTAATCAAATACTGGTGTCCCAGGAGCCGCTCAAAGCACAAACCCTTAGAAGATTCACTCTTCTTGTAATTAAGCCGGATTTGTGCCTTTTGTATTCTACCCCAATGCAATTTCTGTGCTTCATGGTCAATGCGAAAGTCCAAGGGTTACAGTAAACGTGCACTGGTGCATCTGAATCTAATACTGGTCTCCCAACGAGCCGCTCAAAACACAAAATCTTAGAAGATTCACTCTTCTTGTACTTATGTCGCCATTGTGGTTTTTGTATTCAATCACGATGCAATTTCTATGTTTCATGGTCGATGTGAAGGTCCAAGGGATACGTTAAATATGCACTGTTGCACGGAAATCTATTACTGGTATCCCAAAAGCCGCTCAAAGCACAAATTCTCAGAAGATTCACTCTTCTTGTACTTAAGCCGGCATTGTCCCTTTTGATTTCAATCCCGATGCAATATCTGTCTTTCATGGTCAATGTGAAAGTCCAAGGGATACTGTAAACCTGCACTGCTGCATCGGAATCAAATACTGGTCTCCCAGGAGCCGCTCAATGCACAATCTCTTAGAAGATTCACTCTTCTTGTACTTCAGTCGGCATTGTGCATTTTGTATTCAATCCGAATGCAATTTCTGTGTTTCATGGTCAATGTGATGGTCCAAGGGTTACAGTAAACCTGCACTGGTGCATCGGAATCTAATACTGGTCTCCCTGGACCCGCTCAAAACACAAAATCTTGGGAGATTCTCTCATCTTGAACATAGGTCGTCATTGTGCCTTATGTGTTCAATCCTGATGCAATTTCTGTGTTTCAATGTCAATGTGAAGGTCCATGGGATACAGTAAACCTGGACTGGTGCATCGGAATCTAATACTGGTCTCCCTGGACCCACTCAAAGCACAAACTCTTAGAAGATTCATTTTTCTAGTACATAAGGCGGCATTGTTCCTTTCTTATTCCATCCCGATCCAATTTCTGTGTTTCATGGTCAATGTGAAGGCCCAAGGGATACAGTAAACCTGCACTGGTGCATCGGAATCTTATACTGAACTCCCAGGAGCCGCTCAATACACAAACTCTTGGAAGATTCACTCTTCTTGTACTTAAGTTGGCGTTGTCCTTTTCGTTATCAATCCCGATGCAATTTCTGTGTTTCATGGTCAATGTGATGGACAAACACATACAGAAAACCTGCACTGGTGCATCTGAATCTAATACTGGTCTCCCATGAAGCGCTCAAAGTAAAAAGTCTTAGAAGATTTACTGTTCTTGTAGTTAAGTCGTCATAGTGAATTTAGTATTCAAAACCGATGCAATATCTTAGTTTCATTGTCAAGGCGAAGGTCCAAGGGATACAGTAAAAATGCACTGGTGCATCGGAATTTAATACAGGTCTCCCAGGAGCCGCTCAAACCACAAACTGTTAGAAAATTCACTCTTCTTGTACTTAAGGCGGCATTGTCCATTTTGTATTCAATCCCGATGCAATTTCTATACTACATGGTCAAAGTGAAGGTCAAACGGATGCAGAAAACCTGCACTGGTGTGTCTGAATCTAATACTGGTCTCCCATGACCCGCTCAAAGCACAAATTATAAACAGATTCACTCTTCTTGTACTTCAGTCGGCATTGTGCATTTTGTATTCAATCATGATGCAATTTCTGTATTTCATCGTCAATGTGACGGTTCAAGGGATACAGAAAACCTGCAATGGTGCATCGGAATCTAATACTGGTCTCCCTGTAGCCGCTCAAACCACAAACTCTTAGAAGATTCACTTTTCCTGTACTTAAGTCGGCATTGTCCATATTGTATTCCATCCCGATGCAATTTCTGTGTTTCATGGTCAATGTGTTGGTCCAGGGGATACAGTAAATCTGCACTGGTGCATCGCAATCTAATACTGGTCTCCCAGGAATCGCTCAAATCACAAAATCTTAGAAGATTCACTCATCTTGTATTTAAGTTGGAATTGTCCCTCTTGTATTTAATCCCGATGCAATATCTGTGTTTTATGGTCAATGTGAAGGTGTGAGAGATACAGTAAACCTGCACTCGTGCATCTGAATTTAATACTGGTCTCCCAGGAGCCGCTCAAAGCACAAAGTCTAAGAAGATTCACACTTCTTGTACTTAAGTCGACATTTTGCCTTTAATATTCAATCCCGATGCAATATCTTTTTTTCATGCTCAATGTGAAGGTCCAAGGGATACAGTAAACCTGCATTGGTGCATCAGAATCAAATACTCGTCTCCAGGAGCCGCTCTAAGCTCAAAGACGTAGAAGACTCTCTCATCTAGTACTTAATTCGGCATTGTGCCTTTTGTATTCAATCCGAATGCAATTTCTGTGCTTCATGGTCAATGTGATTCTCCATGGGTTACAGTAAACCTGCACTGGTGCATCGGGATCTAATACTGGTCTCCCTGGACCCGCTCAAACACAAAATCTTGGGAGATTCACTCATCTTGTACTTAGATCGTCATTGTGCCTTTTGTGTTCAATCCAGATGCAATTTCTGTGTTTCATTGTCAATGTGAAGGTCCATGGGATACAGTAAACGTGCACTGGTGCTTCGGAATCTAATACTGATCTCTCAGGAGCCGCTCAAAGCACAAACTCGTAGAAGACTCACTCTTCTTATACTTAAGTCGGCATTGTGCGTTTTGTATTCAATCCCGATGCAATATCTGTGTTTCATGGTCAATGTGAAGGTGCAAGGGATACAGTAAAGTGCACTGGTGCATCGGAATCTAATACTGGTCTCCCATGAGCCGCTCAAAACACAAACTCTTAGAAGATTCACTCTTCTTGTACGTAAGTCAGCATTGTGCCTTTTATATTTATTCCCGATGCGATTTCTTTGTTTCATGGTCAATGTGAAGGTCCAAGGGATACAGTAAACCTGCACTGGTCCGCCGGATTCTAATACTGGTCTCTCATGATCCGCCCAAAGCACAAATTCTTAGTAGATTCACTCTTCTTGTACCTAAGTCGGCATTGTGCATTTTGTATTCAATCCCGATGCAATTTTTGTACTTCATGGTCAAAGTGAAGGTCAAACGTATGCAGAAAACCTGCACTGGTGTGTCTGAATCTAGTACTGGTCTCCCATGACCCGCACAAAGCACAAATTATAAATAGATTCACTCTTCTTGTACTTCAGTCGGCATTGTGCATTTTGTATTCAATCCCGATGCAATATCTGTATTTCATCGTCAATGTGACGGTTCAAGGGATACAGAAAGCTGCCAATGGTGCATCGAAATAATACTGGTCTCCCTGTAGCCGCTCAAACCACAAACTCTTAGAAGATTCACTTTTCTTGTACTTAAGTCGGCATTCTCCATTTTGTATTCCATCCCGATGCAATTTCTGTGTTTCATGGTCAATGTGAAGGATCAAGGGATACAGTAAACCTGCACTGGTGCATCGGAATCAAATACTGGTCTCCCAGGAGCCGCTCTAAGCACAAAGTCGTAGAAGACTTTCTCTTCTAGTACTTGAGTCGGCATTGTGCCTTTTGTATTCAATCCCGATGCAATATCTGTGTTTCATGGTCAATGTGAAGGATCAAGGGATACAGTAAACCTGCACTGGTGCATCAGAATCAAATACTCGTCTCCCAGGAGCCGCTCAAAGCACAAACCCTTAGAAGATACACTCTTCTTGTAATTAAGCCGGATTTGTGCCTTTTGTATTCAACCCCAATGCAATTTCTGTGTTTCATGGTGTATGTGAAAGTTTAAGGGATACAGTAAACCTGCACTGGTGCATCGGAATCTAATACTGGTCTCCCTGGACCCGCTCAAAGCACAAAATCTTGGGAGATTCACTCATCTTGTACTTAGATCGTCATTGTGCCTTTTGTGTTCAATCCAGATGCAATTTCTGTGTTTCATTGTCAATGTGAAGGTCCATGGGATGCAGTAAACATGCACTGGTGCATCGGAATCTAATACTGATCTCTCAGAAGCCGCTCAAAGCACAAACTCTTATAAGAATCACGCTTCTCTTAACTAAGTCGGCAATGTGCTTTTTGTATTCAAATTCCGAAGCAATTTCTTTCTTTCATGGTCAATGTGAAGGTCCAAAAGATACAGCAAACCTGCACTGGTGCATCGGAATCTAATACTCGTCTCCCAGGAGACGCTCAAAGCACAAACTCGTAGAAGACTCACTCTTCTTGTACTTAAGTCGGCATTGTGCGTTTTGTATTCAATCCCGATGCAATATCTGTGTTTCATGGTCAATGTGAAGGTGCAGGGGATACAGTAAACCTGCACTGGTGCATCGGAATCTAATACTGGTCTCCCATGAGCCACTCAAAGCACAAACTCTTAGAAGATTCATTCTTCTTGTACTTAAGTCTTCATTGTGCCTTTTCTATTTAATCCCGATGTGATTTCTGTGTTTCACGGTCAATGTGAAGGTCCAAGGGATACAGTAAAACTGCACTGGTGCATTGGAATCTAATACAGGTCTCCTAGGAGCCGCTCAAAACACAAACTCTTAGAAAATTCACTCTTCTTTTACCTAAGTCGGCATTGTCCCTTCTGTATTCAATCCCGATGCAATTTCCGTGTTTCACGGTCAAAGTGAAGGTCAAACGGATACAGAAAACCTGCACTGGTGCGTCGGAATCTAATACTGGTCTCTCATGCGCCGCTCAAAGCACAAATTCTTAGAAGATTCACTCTTCTTGTACCTAAGTCCGCATTGTGCATTTTGTATTCAATCCCGATGCGATATCTGTGTTTCATGGTCAATGTGAAGGTCCTAGGGATACAGTAAACCTGCACTGGTGCATCGGAATCTAATACTGGTCTCCCAGGAGCCGCTCAAACCACAACATCTTAGAAAATTCACTCTTCTTGTTATTAAGTCGGGCTTGTGCCTTTTGTATTCAACCCCGATGCAATTTCTTTGTATCATGGTCAATGTGAAGGTCCAAGGGATACAGTAAACCTGCACTGGTGCATCGGAATCTAATACTGGTCTCCCAGGAGCCGCTCAAAGCACAAACTCTTAGAAGATTCATTCTTCTTGTAAGTAAGCCGGATTTGTGCCTTTTGTATTCAACCCCAATGCGATTTCTGTGCTTCATGGTCGATGTGAAAGTCCAAGGGATACAGTAAACTTGCACTGGTGCATCGGAATCTAATACTGGTCTCCCAAGGAGCCGCTCAAAACACAAAATCTTCGAAGAATCACTCTTCTTGTACTTATGTCGCCATTGTGCCTTTTGTATTTAATACCGATGCAATTTCTATGTTTCATGGTCGATGTGAAGGTCCAAGGGATACGTAAATATGCACTGGTGCATCGGAATCTAATACTGGTATCCCAAAAGCCGCTCAAAGCACAAATTCTCAGAAGATTCACTCTTCTTGTACTTAAGTCGGCATTGTCCCTTTTGATTTCAATCCCGATGCAATATCTGTCTTTCATGGTCAATGTGAAAGTCCAAGGGATACTGTAAACCTGCACTGCTGCATCGGAATCAAATACTGGTCTCCCAGGAGCCGTTCAAAGCACAATCTCTTAGAAGATTCACTCTTCTTGTACATCAGTCGGCATTGTGCATTTTGTATTCAATCCGAATGCAATTTCTGTGTTTCATGGTCAATGTGATGGTCCAAGGGTTACAGTAAACCTGCACTGGTGCATCGGAATCTAATACTGGTCTCCCTGGACCCGCTCAAAAAACAAAATCTTGGGAGATTCACTCAAACGGCTCTGAGCACTATGGGACTCAACATCTTAGGTCATATGTCCCCTGGAACTTAGAACTACTTAAACCTAACTAACCTAAGGACATCACACACACCCATGCCCGAGGCAGGACTCGAACCTGCGACCGTAGCAGTACCGCGGTTCCGGACTGCAGCGCCAGAACCGCTAGACCAACGCGGCCGGCCGGGAGATTCACTCATCTTGTACTTAGGTCGTCATTGTGCCATTTGTATTCAATCCTTATGTAATTTCTGTGTTTCATTGTCAATGTGAAGGTCCATGGGATACAGTAAACATGCAATGGTGCATCGGAATCTAATACTGATCTCCCAGGAGCCGCTCAAAGCACCAACTCTTAGAAGAATCACTCTTCTCTTAAATAAGTGGGCAATGTGCTTTTTGTATTCATTTTCCGAAGCAATTTCTTTCTTTTATGCTCAATGTGAAGGTCCAAGGGATACAGCAAACCTGCACTGGTGCATCGGAATCTAATACTCGTCTCCCAGGAGCCGCTCAAAGCACAAACTCGTAGAAGACTCACTCTTCTTGTACTTAAGTCGACATTGTGCGTTTTGTATTCAATCCCGACGCAATATCTGTGTTTCATGGTCAATGTGAAGGTCCAAGGGATACAGTAAACCTGCACAGCTACTTAGGAATCAAATACTGGTCTCCCAGGAGCCGCTCGAAGCACAAACTCTTAGAAGATTCACTCTTCTTGTACTTAAGTCGGCATTGTACCTTTTGTATTCAATCCCGATGCAATTTCTATGTTTCACGGTCAATGTGAAGGTCCAAGGGATACAGTAAACCTGCACTGGTGCATTGGAATCTAATACAGGTCTCGTAGGAGCCGCTCAAACCACAAACTCTTAGAAAATTCACTCTTCTTGTAATTAAGTCGGCATAGTGCTTTTTGTATTCAATCCCGATGCAATCTCTATGTTTCATGGTCGATGTGAAGGTCCGGGGGATAAGTGAAACCTACACTGGTGCATCGGAATCTAATACTGGTATCCCAGGATACGCTCAAAGCACAAACTCTCAGAAGATTCACTCTTCTTGTACTCAAGTCGGCATTGCCCCTTTTCATTTATATCCTGATGGAAGTTCTGTCTTTCATGGTCAATGTGAAGGTCCAAGGGATGCAGTAAACCTGCACAGCTACTTAGGAATCATATACTGGTCTCCCAGGAGCCGCTCGAAGCACAAACTCTTAGAAGATTCACTCTTCTTGTACTTAAGTCGGCATTGTACCTTTTGAATTCAATCCCGATGCAATTTCTTTGTATCATGGTCAATGTGAAGGACCAAGATATACAGTAAACCTGCACTGGTGCTTCGGAATCTAATCCTGGTCTCCCGGGAGCCGCTCAAAGCAGAAACTCATAGAAGATTCACTCTTCTTGTACTTAAGTCGGCATTGTCCTTTTTGGTTTCAATCCCGATGCATTTTCTGCCTTTCATTGTCAATGTGAAGGTCCAAGGGATACAGTAAAACTGCACAGCTGCATCGGAATCAAATACTGGTCTCCCAGGAGCCGCTCGAAGCACAAACTCTTAGAAGATTCACTCCTCTTGAACTTCAGTCGGCATTGTGCATTTTGTATTCAATCCCGATGCAATTTCTGTGTTTCATCGTCAATGTGACGGTCCAAGGGATACAGAGAACCTGCACTGGTACATCGGAATGTAATACTGGTCTCCCTGGAGCCGCTCAAAGCATAAACTCTCACAAGATTCACTTTTCTAGTACTTAAGGCGGCATTGTCCCTTTTGTATTCCATCCCGATGCAATTTCTGTGTTTCATGGTCAATGTGAAAGTCGAAGGGACACAGTAAACCTGCGCTGGTGCATCGGAATCTAATACTGGTCTCACAATTATCCGCTCAAAGCAAAAACTCTTAGAAGATTCACTCTTCCTGTACTTAAGTCGCCATTGTGCCTCTTGTATTCAATCCCGATGCAATTTCTATGTTTCATGGTCGATGTGAAGGTCTAGGGGATAAGTGAAACTTGCACTGGTGCATAGGAATCTAATACTGGTATCCCAGGAGCCGCTCAAAGCACAAACCCTCAGAAGATTCACTCTTCTTGTACTCAAGTCGGCATTGTCCCATTTGATTTATATCCCGATGCAAATTCTGTCTTTCATGGTCAATGTGAAGGTTCAAGGGATGCAGTAAACCTGCACAGCTGCATAGGAATCATATACTGGTCTCCCAGGAGCCGCTCGAAGCACAATCTTTCAGATGATTCACTCTTCTTGTACTTAAGTTGGCCTTGTGCCTTTTGTATTCAACCCCGATGCAATTTCTTTGTATCATGGTCAATGTGAAGGTCCAAGGGATACAGTAAACCTGCACTGGTACATCGGAATCTAATACTGGTCTCCCAGGAGCCGCTCAAAGCACAAACTCTTAGAAGATTCACTCTTCTTGTAATTAAGCCGGGTTTGTGCCTTTTGTATTCAACCCCAATGCAATTTCTGTGCTTCATGGTCAATGTGAAAGTCCAAGAGATACAGTAAACTTGCACTGGTGCATCGGAATCTAATACTGGTCTCCCAAGGAGCCGCTCAAAACACAAATTCTTAGAAGATTCACTCTTCTTGTACTTATGTCACCATTGTGCCTTTTGTATTGAATCCCGATGCAATTTCTATGTTTCATGGTCGATGTGAAGGTCCAAGGGATACGTTAAATATCCACTGGTGCAACGGAATCTAATACTGGTATCCCAAAAGCCGCTCAAAGCACAAATTCTCAGAAGATTCACTCTTCTCATACTTAAGTCGGCATTGTCCCTTTTGATTTCAATCCCGATGCAATATCTGTCTTTCATGGTCAATGTGAAAGTCCAAGGGATACTGTAAACCTGCACTGCTGCATCGGAATCAAATACTGGTCTCCCAGGAGCCGCTCAAAGCACAACATCTTAGTAGATTCACTCTTCTTGTACATCAGTCGGCATTGCGCATTTTGTATTCAATCCGAATGCAATTTCTGTGTTTCATGGTCAATGTGATGGTCCAAGGGTTACAGTAAACCTGCACTGGTGCATCGGAATCTAATACTGGGCTCCCTGGACCCGCTCAAAAAACAAAATCTTGGGAGATTCACTCAAACGGCTCTGAGCACTATGGGACTCAACATCTTAGGTCATAAGTCCCCTGGAACTTAGAACTACTTAAACCTAACTAACCTAAGGACATCACACACACCCATGCCCGAGGCAGGACTCGAACCTGCGACCGTAGCAGTCCCGCGGTTCCGGACTGCAGCGCCAGAACCGCTAGACCAACGCGGCCGGCCGGGAGATTCACTCATCTTGTACTTAGAACGTCATTGTGCCATTTGTATTCAATCCTGATGTAATTTCTGTGTTTCATTGTCAATGTGAAGGTCCATGGGATACAGTAAACATGCAATGGTGCATCGGAATCTAATACTGATCTCCCAGGAGCCGCTCAAAGCACAAACTCTTAGAAGAATCACTCTTCTCTTAAATAAGTGGGCAATGTGCTTTTTGTATTCAAATTCCGAAGCAATTTCCTTCTTTTATGCTCAATGTGAAGGTCCAAGGGATACAGCAAACCTGCACTGGTGCATCGGAATCTAATACTCGTCTCCCAGGAGCCGCTCAAAGCACAAACTCGTAGAAGACTCACTCATCTTGTACTTAAGTCGACATTGTGCGTTTTGTATTCAATCCCGATGCAATATCTGTGTTTCATGGTCAATGTGAAGGTGCAAGGGATACAGTAAACCTGCACTGGTGCATCAGAATCTAATACTGGTCTCCCATGAGCCGCTCAAAGCACAAACTCTTAGAAGATTCACTCTTCTTGTACTTAAGTCGGCATTGTGGCTTTTCTATTTAATCCCGATGCGATTTCTATGTTTCACGGTCAATGTGACGGTCCAAGGGATACAGTAAACCTGCACTGGTGCATCGGAATCAAATAGAGGACTCCTAGGAGCCGCTCAGACCACAAACACTTAGAAAATTCATTCTTCTTGTGATTAAGTCGGCTTTGTGCTTTTTGTATTCAACCCCGATGCAATTTCTGTGCGTAATGGTCAATGTGAAAGTCCAAGGGATAGAGTAAACATGCACTGGTGCATCGAAATTTAATACCGGTCTCCCAAGGAGCCGCTCAAAGCAAAATCTCTTAGAAGATTCACTCCTTTTGTACTTACGTCGCAATTGTGCCTTTTGTATTCAATTCCGATGAAATTTCTATGTTTCATGGTCGATGTGAAGGTCCAGGGGATAAGTTAAACCGGCACTGGTGCATCGGAATCTAATACTGGTATCCCAGAAGCCGCTCAAAGAACAAACTCTCAGAACATTCCCTCTTCTTGTACTTAAGTCGGCATTGTCCCTTTTGATTTCAATCCCGATGCAATTTCTGTGTATGATGGTCAATGTGAGGGTCCAAGGGATACTGAAAATGTTCACTGCTGCATCGTAATCAAATACTGATGTCATAGGAGCTGCTCAAAGTACAAACTCTTAGAAGATTCACTCTTCTTGTAATTAAGCCGGATTTGTGCATTTTGTATTCAACCCCAATGCAATTTCTGTGCTTCATGGTCAATGTGAAAGTCCAAGGGATACAGTAAACCTGCACTGGTGCATCGGATTCTAATACTGGTCTCCCAAGGAGCCACTCAAAACACAAAATCTTAGAAGATTAACTCTTCTTGTACTTATGTCGCCATTGTGCCTTTTGTATTCACCTCCGATGAAATGTCTATGTTTCATGGTCGATGTGAAGGTCCAGGGGATAAGTTAAACCTGCACTGGGGCATCGGATTTTAATACTGGTATCCCAGAAGCCGCTCAAAGCACAAACTCTCAGAAGATTCACTCTTCTTGTACTTAAGTCGGAATTGTCCCTGTTGATTTCAATCCCGATGCAATATCCGTCTTTCATCGTCAATGTGAAAGTCCATGGGATACTGTAGACCTGCACTGCTGCATCGGAATCAAATACTGGTCTCCCAGGAGCCGCATAAAGCACAATCTCTTAGAACATTCATTCCTCTTGTACTTCAGTCGGCATTGTGCATTTTGGATTCAATCCGAATTTTATTTCTGTGTTTCATGGTCAATGTGATGGTCCAAGGGTTCCAGCAAACCTGCACTGGTGCATCGGAATCTGATACTGGTCTCCCTGGACCCACTCAAAGCACAACATCTTGGGAGATTCACTCATCTTGTGCTTAGGTCGTCATCGTGACTTTTGTATTCAATCCTGATGCAATTTTTGTGTTTCATTGTCAATGTGAAGGTCCATGGGATACAGTAAACATGCACTGAAGCATCGGAATCTAATACTGGTCTCCCATGAGCCGCTCAAAGCACAAACTCTTAGAAGATTCACTCTTCTTGTACTTAAGTCGGCATTGTGTGTTTTCTATTTAATCCCGATGCGATTTTTGTGTTTCATGGTCAATGTGAAGGTCCAAGGGATACAGTAAACCTGCACTGGTGCATTGGAAACTAATACATTGCTCCTAGGAGCCGCTCAAACCACAAACTCTTAGAAAATTCACTCTTCTTGTACTTAAGTCGGCACTGCCCCTTCTGTATTCAATCCCGATGCAATTTCCGTGTTTCATGGTCAAAGTGAAGGCCACATGGATACAGAAAAACTGCACTGGTGCATCGGAACCTAATACTGGTCTCCCATGAGCCGCTCAAAGCACAAATTCTTAAAAGATTCACTCTTCTTGTACCTAAGTCGGCATTGTGCATTTTGTATTCAATCCCGATGCGATATCTGTTTTTCATGGTCAATGTGGAAGTCCAAGGGATACAGTAAACCTCAACTGGTGCAACGGAATCTAATACTGGTCTCACAAGGAGCCGCTCAAAGCAAAAACTCTCAGAAGATTCACTCTTCGTGTCCTTAAGTACCCATTGTCCCTTTTGTATTCAATCCCGATGCAATTTCCGTGTTTCATGGTGAAAGTGAAGGTCAAACGGATACAGAAAACCTGCACTGGTGCATCGGAAACTAATACTGGTCTCTCATGAGCCGCTCAAGGGCACAAATTCTTAGAAGATTCACTCTTCTTGTACTTAAGTCGGCATTGTGCTTTGATATTCAATCCCGATGCAGTATCTGTATATCATGATCAATGTGAAGGTCCGAGGGATACAGTAAACCTGCACTGGTGCATCGGAATCTAATACTGGTCTCCCATGAGCCGCTCAAACCACAAACTCTTAGAAAATTCACACTTCTTGTACTTAAGTCGGCATCGTCTCTTTTGTATTCAATCCCGATGCAATTTCCGTGTTTCATGGTCAAGGTGAAGGTCAAACGGATACAGAAAACCTGCACTGGTGCATCGGAATCTAATACTGGTCTCCCATGAGCCGCTCAAAGCACAAATTCTTAGAAGGCTCACTCTTCTTGAACTGAAGTCGGCATTGTTCCTTTTGTATTCAATCCCGATGCGATATCTGTGTTTCATGGTCAATGTGAAGGTCCTAGGGATACAGTAAACCTGCACTGGTGCATCGGAATCTAATAATGGTCTCTCAGGAGCCGCTCAAACCACAAACTCTTAGAAATTCACTCTTCTTGTAATTAAGTCTGCATTGTGCTTTTTGTATTCAACCCTGATGCGATTTCTGTGCTTCATGTTCAATGTGATAGTCCAAGGGATACAGTAAACCTGCACTGGTGCATCGGAATCTAATACTGGTCTCCCAAGGAGCCGCTCAAAGCAAAAACTCTTAGAAGATTCACTCTCCTTGTACTTCAGTTGCCATTGTGCCCTTTGTACTAAATCCCAATACAATTTCTATGTTTCATGGTCGAAGTGAAGGTTTGGGGGATAAGTTAAACCTGCACTTGTGCATCGGAATCTAATACAGGAATCCCAGGAGCCGCTCAAACACAAACTCTTAGAAAATTCACTCTTCTTGTACTTAAGTCGGCATTGTCTCTTTTGATTTCAATCCCGATGCAATTTCTGTGTTTCATGGTCAATGTGAGGGTCCAAGGGATACTGTAAACCTGCACTGCTGCATCGGAATCAAATACTGGTCTTCCAGGATCCGCTCAATGCTTAAACTCTTAGAAGATTCACTCTTCTTGTACTCAAGTCGGCATTGACCCTTTTGATTTCAATCTCGATGCAATTTCTGTGTTTCATTGTCAATGTGAAGGTCCAAGGGATACGGTAATCCTGCACTGGTGCGTCGAAATCTAATACTGGTATCCCAGGAGCCGCTCAAAAGACAAGCTCTTAGAAAATTCACTCTTCTTATAATTAAGCCGGATTTGTGGCTCTTGTATTCAACCCCAATGCAATTTCTGTGCTTCATAGTCGATGTGAAAGTCCAAGGGATACAGTTAACTTGCACTGGTGCATCGGAACTTAGTACTGGTCTCCCAGGTGCCGCTCAAACCACAAACTCTTAGAAAGTTCACTCTTCTTATAATTAAGCCGGATTTGTGCCTTTTGTATTCAATCCCGATGCAATTTCTATGTTTCATGGTTGATGCGAAGGTCCAAGGGATAAGTTCAATATGCTCTGGTGCATCGGAATCTAAAACTGGTATCCCAAAAGCCGCTCAAACCACAAACTCACAGAAGATTCACTCTTCTTGTACTTAAGTTGGCATTGTCCGTTTTGATTTCAATCCCGATGCAATATCTGTCTTTCATAGTCAATGTGAAAGTCCAAGGGAGACTGTAAACTTGCACTGCTGCATCGGAATCAAATATTGGTCTCCCAGCAGCCGCTCAAAGCACAAACTCTTAGAAGATTCACTCTTCTTGTACTTCAGTCGGCATTGTGCATTTTGTATTCAATCCGAATGCAATATCTGTGTTTCATGGTCAATGTGACGGTCGAAGGGTTACAGTAAACCTGCACTGGTGCATTGGAATCTAATACTGGTCTCCCTGGAGCCGCTTATAGCACAACATCTTAGAAGATTAACTTTTCTTGTACTTAGGTCGGCACTGTGCCTTTTGTATTCAATCCCCATGCAATTTCTGTTTTTCATGGTCAATGTGAAGGTCCAAGGGATACAGTAAACCTGCACTGGTGCATCGGAATCTAATACTGGTCTCCGAGGAGCCGCTCAAAGCACAAACTCTTAGAAGATTCACTCTTCTTGTACTTAAGTCGGCATTGTCCCTTGCGTATTCAATCCCGATATAATTTCAGTGTTTCATGGTCAATGTGAAGGTTTAAGGGATACGGTAAACCTTCACTGGTGCATCGGAATCTATAACTGGTATCCCAGGACCCGCTGGAATCACAAACTCATGGAGGACTCACTCTTCTTGTACTTAAGTCGGCATTGTGCCTTCCATATTCAATCCCGAAGGAATATCTGTGTTTCATGGTCAATGTGAAGGTCAAACGGATATAGAAAACCTGCGCTAGTGCATAGGAATCTAATACTGGTCTCCCATGAGCCACTCAAAGCACAAATTCGTAGAAGATTCACTCTTCTTGTACTTAAGTCACAGTGTCAGTTTTGTATTCAATCCCGATGCAATTTCCGTGTTTCTTGTTCAAAGTGAAGGTCAAACGGATACAGAAAACCTGCACTGGTGCATCGGAATCTAATACTGGTCTCCCATGAGCCGCTCAAAGCACAAATACTAAGAAGATTCACTCCTCTTGTACTTAAGTCGGCATTGTGCCTTTCGTATTCAATCCCGATACGATATCTGTGTTTCATGGTCAATGTGAAGTTCCAAGGGATACAGCAAACCTGCTCTGGTGCATCTGAATCAAATACTGGTCTCCCAGGAGCCGCTCAAACCAGAAACTCTTCGAAAAATCACTCCTCTTGTAATTAAGTCTGCTTTGTGCTTTTTGTATTCAACCCCGATGCGATTTCTGTGCTTCATGGTCAATTTGAAAGTCCAAGGGAGACAGTAAACCTGCACTGGTATATCGGAATCTAATACTGGTCTCCCAAGGAGCCACTCAAAGCAAAAACTCTTAGAAGATTCACTCTTCTTGTACTTAAGTCGCCATTGTGCCTTTTGTATTCAGTCCCGATGCAATTTCTATGTATCATGGTCGATGTGAAGGTCCAGGGGATAAGTTAAACCTGCACTGGTGCATAGGAATCTAATACTGGTATCCCAGGAGCCGCTCAAAGCACAAACTCTCAGAAGATTCACTCTTCTTGTACTTAAGTTGGCATTGTCCGTTTTGATTTCAATCCCGATGCAATTTCTGTGTTTCATGGTCAATGTGATGGTCCAAGGGATACAGTAAACCTGCACTGGTCTATCATAATCAAATACTGGTCTCCCAGGAGCCGCTCAAAGCAGAAACTCTTAGAAGATCACTCTTCTTGTACTTCAGTCGGCATTGTGCATTTTGGATTCAATCCTAATGCAATTTCTGTGGTTCATGGTCAATGTGATGGTCCAAGGGATACAGTAAACCTGCACTGGTGCAACGGCATCCAATACTGGTCTCCCAAGGTGCTGCTCAAAGCACAAACTCTTAGAAGATTCACTCTTCTTGTACCTAAGTCACCATTGTGGTTTTTGTATTCAATCCCGATGAAAATTCTGTGTTTCATGGTCAATGTGAAGGTTTGAGGGATACGGTAAAACTGCACTGGTGCATCAAAATCTAATACTGGTGTCCCTGGAGGCGCTGGAAGCACAAACTCATAGAAGACTCACTCTTCTTGTACTTAAGTCGGCATAGAGCCTTTCGTATTCAATCCCAATGCAACATCTGTGTTTCATGGTCAATGTGAAGGTTCAAGGGATACAGTAAACCTGCACTGGTGCATCTGAATCTAATACTGGTCTCCCAGGAGACGCTCAAACCACAAACTCTTACAAAATTCACCCTTCTTGTAATTAAGTCTGCTTTGTGCTTTTTGTATTGAAACACGATGCGATATCTGTGCTTCATGGTCAATGTGAAGGTCCAAGGGATACAGTAAACCTGCACTGGTGCATCGGAATCTGATACAGGTCTCAGATGAGCCGCTCAAGGGACAAACTTATAGAAGATTCACTCCTCCTGTACTTAAGTCGGCTATGTGCCTTTTTATTCAATCCCGATGCATATTCTTTGTTTCATGGTCAATGTGAATGTCCAAGGGATACAATTAACCTGCACTGGTGCATCGGAATCTAATACTGGTCTCCCATGAGCCGCTCAAAGCACAAATTCATAGAAGATTCACTCTTCTTGTACTTAAGTCGGCATTGTCCCTTTTGTATTCAATGCTGATGCAATGTCCGTGTTTCATGGTCAAAGTGAAGGTCAAACGGATACAGACAACTTGCAGTGGTGCATCGGAATCTAATACTGGTCTCCCATGAGCCGCTCAAAGCACAAATTTTTAGAAGACTCACCCTTCTTGTACTTAAGTCGGCATTGTGCCTTTTGTATTCAATCCCGATGCGATATCTGTGTTTCATGGTCAATGTGAAGGTTCAAGGGATACAGTAAACCTGCACTGGTGCATCTGAATCTAATACTGGTCTCCCAGGAGACGCTCAAACCACAAACTCTTAGAAAATTCACTCTTCTTGTAATTAAGCCTGCTTTGTGCTTTTTGTATTGAACCCCGATGCGATTTCTGTGCTTCATGGTCAATGTGAAGGTCCAAGAGATACAGTAAACCTGCACTGGTGCATCGGAATCTGATACAGGTCTCAGATGAGCCGCTCAAAGGAGAAACTCATAGAAGATTCACTCTTCCTGTACTTAAGTCGGCTATGTGCCTTTTTTATTCAATACCGATGCGATTTCTGTGTTTCATGGTCAATAGGAAGGTCCAAGGGATACAGAAAACCCGCACTGGTGCATTGGAATGTAATACAGGTCTTCCACGAGCCGCTCAAACCACAAACTGTTAGAAAATTCACACTTCTTGTACTTAAGTCGGCATTGTCCCTTCTGTATTCAATCCCGATGCAATTTTCGTGTTTCATGGTCAAAGTGAAGGTCAAACGGATACAGTAAACCTGCACTGGTGCCTCGGAATCTAATACTGGTCTCCCATGATCCGCTGAAAGCACAAATTCTTTGAAGATTCACTCGTCTTGTACTTATCTCGGCATTGTGCATTTGTATTAAATCCCAATGCAATTTCTAAGTTTCATGGTCAATGTGAAGTTCCAAGGGATACGGTAAAGCTGCACTGGTGCATTGGAATCTAATACTGGTAACCAAGGAGCCGATGAAAGCACAAACTCTTGGGAGATTCACTCATCGTGTACTTAATTCGTCATTGTGCCTTTAGTAATCAATCCCGATGCAATTTCTTTGTTTCATGGTCAATGTGAAAGTCCAAAGGATACTGTAAACCTTCACTGCTGCATCGGAATCTAATACTGGTCTCCCAGGAGCCGCTCAAAGCACAAACACTAAGAAGTTTCACTCTTCTTGTACTTAAGTCGGCATTGTGCCTTTAATATTCAATCACGATGCAATTTCTGTGTTTCATGGTCAATGTGAAAGTCCAAGGGATACTGTAAACCTTCACTGCTGCATCGGAATCAAATACTGGTCTCTCAGGGGCCGCTCAAAACCCAAACTCTTAGAAGATTCACTCTTCTTGTATTTAAGTCGCCATTGTGCTTTTTGTGTTCAATCCCGAAGCAATTTCAATGTTTCATGGTGGATGTGATGGTTGAAGGGATACAGTAAACCTGCATCGGAATCTAATACTAGTCTCCGAGGAGCCGCTCAAGGCACCAACACTTAGTAGATTCACTCTTCTTACACTTAAGTCGGAATTGTCCCTCTTGTTTTCAATACCGATGCAATTTCTGTGTTTCATGGTCAATGTGAACGTCCAACGGATACAGTAAACCTTCACTGGTGCATCGGAATCTAACACTGGTCGCCCAGGGGCCGCTCAAAGCACAAACTCTTAGGTGTTTCACTGTTCTTGTATTTAAGTCGGCATTGTGCCTTTTGTAATAAATCCCGATGCAATTTCTGTGTTTCATGGTCAATGTGAAGGTCCAAGGGATACCGCAAACCTGCACTGCTGGATCGGGATCTTATACTGGTTCCCAGGAGGCACTAAAACCAAAAAATCTTAGATTATTCTCTTTTCTTGTACTTAAGACGGCATTGTGCATTTTGTATTCGATCCCGTTGCGATTTCTGTGTTTCATGGTCAATGTGAAGGTCAATGGGATACAGTAAACCTGCATGCGTGCATCGGAATCTAATACTGGTCTCCCAGGGACCGCTCAAAGCACAAACCCTTAGAAGATTCCTCTTCTTTTACATAACTCGGCATTGTGCCTTTTCTCTTCAATCCCGGTGCTATTTATGTGTGTCATGGTCAATGTGAAGGACCAAGGGATACATTAGACCTAAACTGGTGCATGGAAATCTCATACTGGCTTTCCAGGAGCCGCTCAAAACACAAACCCTTAGAAGATTCACTCGTCTTGTACTTAAGTTTGCATTGTGCCTTTTGTATTCAATCCCGATGCAAATTCTCTGTTTCATGGTCAATGTGAAGGTCCAGACGATACAGTAAAACTGCGCTGGTGTATTGGAATCTAATACCGGTCTCCCAGGAGCCGCTCAAAACACAAACTCTTAGAAGATTCACTCCTCTTGTACTTAAGTCAGCATCGTGCATTTTGTATTCAATCCCGGCACGATTTCTGTGTGTCATGGTCAATGTAAAGGTCCAAGGGACGCAGTAAACCTGTACTGGTGCATCGGAATCTAATACTGGTCTCCCAGGATCCGCTCAAAGCACAAACTCTTCGAAGATTCACTCTTCTTATACTTAAGTCGGCACTGTGCCTTTTGTATTCAATCCCGATGCGATTTCTGTGTTCCATGGTCAATGTGAATGTCTAAGGGATAATGTAAACCCGCACTGGTGCATCGGAATCTAATACTGGTCTCCCAGGAGCCGCTCAGATCATAAACGCTTAGAAGATTCATTCTTCTTGTACTTAAGTCTGCATTGTGCTTTTTGTATTCAATCCCGATGCAATTTCTGTGTTTCTTAGTCAATGTGAAGGTCCAAGGGATACAGTAAACCTCCACTGGTGCATCGGAATCTACTACTGGTCTCCCGGCAGCCGCTCAAACCACAAACTCTTATAAGATTCTCTCCTCTTGCACTTAAAACGTCAAGGTCCTTTTGTATTCAATCCAAATGCAATTTCTGTGTTCCATGGTCATTGTGAAGGTCCAAGGGATACAGTAATCCTGCACTGGGGCATCGGAATCTAATACTAGTCTCCCAGGAGCCGCGCAAACCACAAACTCTAGGAAGATACACACTTCATGTACTTAAGTCTTCATTGTCTCTTTTGTATTCAATGCCGATGCAATTTCTGTGACTCACGGTCAATGTGAAGGTCCAAGGGATACAGTAAACCTGCACTGGCGCATCGGAATCTAATACTGGTGTCTCAGGAGCCGCTCAAAGCACAAACTCTAAGAAGTTTCACTCTTTTTGTATTTAAGTCGGTATTGTGCCTTTAATATTCAATCACGATGCAATTTCTGTGTTTCATGGTCGATGTGAAGGTTCAAGGGACACGGTAAACTTGCACTGGTGCATTGGAATCTAATACTGGTCTCCCAGAAGCCGCTCAATACACAAACTCTTTGAAGATTCACTCTTCCTGCACTTAAGTCGGCATTGTCCATTTTGTATTCAATCCCGATGCAATTTCTGTGTTTCATGGTCAATGTGATGGTCCAAGGGATACAGTTAACCTGCACTGGTGCATCGGAATCGAATACTGGTTTCCCGGCAGCCGCTCAAATCACAAACTCTTAGAAGATTCACTCTTCTTGTACTTAAGTCGGCATTGTCACTTTTGTATTCAATATTTATGCAATGTCTGTGTTTCATGGTCAATGTGAAGGTCCATGGGATACTGTAAACCAGCACTGGCGCATCGGAATCTAATACTGGTCTCCCAAGAGCCGCTCAAAGCACAAACTCTAAGAAGTTTCCCTCTTCTTGTACTTAAGTCGGCATTGTGTCTTTAATATTCAATCACAATGCAATTTCTGTGTATCATGGTGAATGTGAAGGTCCAAGAGATACAGTAAACCTGCACTGGCGCATCGGAATCTAATACTGGTCTCCCAGGTGCCGCTCAAAGCACAAATTCTTAGAAGATTCCCACTTCTTGTACTTAAGTCGGCATTGTGCATTTTGTATTCAAACACGATGTAATTTCTGTGTTTCATGGTCAATGTGAAGGGCCAAGGATTACAGTAAAACTGCGCTGGTGTATTGGAATCTAATACTGGTCTCCCAGGAGCTGCACAAGGCAATAACTCTAAGAAGATTCACTCTTCTTGTACTTAAGTCAGCATCGTGCTTTTTGTATTCAATCCTCACAAGATTTTTGTGTGTCATGGTCAATGTGAATGTCCAAGGGATGCAGTAAACCTGTACTGGTGCATCGGATTCTAATACTGGTCTCCCAGGATCCGCTCAAAGCACAAACTCTTGGATGATTCACTCTTCTTATTCGTAAGTCGGCACTGTGCCTTTTGTATTCAATCCCGATGCGATTTCTGTGTTCCATGGTCAATGTAAATGTCCAAGGGTAAAGTAAACCTGCACTGGTGCATCGGAATCTAATACTGGTCTCGCAGGAGCCGCTCAGATCATAAACGATTAGAAGATTCACTCTTCTTGCACTTAAGTCGGCAATGTGCTTTTTGTATTCAATCCCGATGCAATTTCTGTGTTTCATGGTCAATGTGATGGACCAAGGGATACCGTAAACCTGCACTGGTGCATCGGAATCTACTACTGGTCCCCCGGCAGCCGCTCAAACCACAAACTCTTATAAGATTCTCTCCTCTTGTACTTAAAACGTCAAGGTCCTTTTGTATTCAATCCAAATGCAATTTATGTGTTTCATGGTCATTGTGAAGGTCCAAGGGATACAGTAATCCTGCACTGGGGCATCGGAATCTAATACTAGTCTCCCAGGAGCCGCTCAAACCACAATCTCTAAGAAGCTATACACTTCTTGTACTTAAGTCGGCATTGTCCCTTTTGTATTCAATGCCGATGCAATTTCTGTGACTCATGGTCAATGTGAAGGTAAAAGGCATACAGTAAACCTGTACTGGCGCATCGGAATCTAATACTGGTGACCCAGGAGCCGCTCAAAGCACAAACTCTAAGAAGTTTCACTCTTCTTGTACTTAAGTCGGTATTGTGCCTTTAATATTCAATCACGATGCAATTTCTGTGTTTCATGGTCAATGTGAAGGTTCAAGGGACACGGTAAACCTGCACTGGTGCATCGGAATCTAGTACTGGTCTCCCAGAAGCCGCTCAAAACACAAACTCTTTGAAGATTCACTCTTCTTGCACTTAAGTCGGCATTGTCCATTTTGTATTCAATCCCGATGCAATTTCTGTGTTTCATGGTCAATGTGATGGTCCAAGGGATACAGTTAACCTGCACTGGTGCATCGGAATCGAATACTGGTTTCCCGGCAGCCGCTCAAATCACAAACTCTTAGAAGATTCACTCTTCTTGTACTTAAGTCGGCATTGTCACTTTTGTATTCAATATTTATGCAATTTCTGTGTTTCATGGTCAATCTGAAGGTCCATGGGATACTGTATACTTGCACTTGTGCATCGGAATCTAATACTGGTCTCCCAGGTCACGCTCAAAGCACGGACTCTTAGAGGATTCACTCTTTTTGTACTTATGTTGGCATTGTCAATTTTGTATTCAATCTTTATGCAATTTCTGTGTTTCATGGTCAATGTGAAGGTCCAAGGGATACTGTAAACTTGCACTTGTGCATCGGAATCAAATACTGGTCTCCCAGGTCACGCTCAAAGCACGAACTCTTAGAAGATTCACTCTTTTTGTACTTAAGTCGGCATTGTCACTTTTGTATTTAATCTTTATGCAATTTCTGTGTTTCATGGTCAATGTGAAGGTCCAAGGGATACTGTAAACTTGCACTTGTGCATCGGAATCAAATACTGGTATCCCAGGTCACGCTCAAAGCACGAACTCTTAGAAGATTCACTCTTTTTGTAGTTAAGTTGGCATTGTGCCGTTTGTATATAATTCCGATGCAATTTCTGTTTTTCATGGTCAATGTGAAGGTCCAAGGGATACAAGAAACCTGCACTGGTGCATCGGAGTCTAATACTGGTCTCGCAGCAGACGCTCATAGTACAAATTCTTAGAAGATACTCTCTTCTTGTACTTAAATTGGCATTGTACTATTTGTACCTAATCCCTATTCAATTTCTGTGTTTCATGGTCAATGTGAAGGTCCAAGGGAAACAGTAAACCTGCAGCGGTGCATCGGAATATAATTCTGGTCTCCCAGCAGCAGCTCTAAGCTCAAACTCCTAGAAGATTCACTCATCTTTTACTTAAGTCGGCACTGTGCCTTTTGTATTCAATCCCGATGCAATTTCTGTGTATCATGGTCAATGTGAAGGTCCAAGGGATACAGTAAACGTGCACTGGTGCATCGGAATCTAATTCTGGTCTCCCAGGAGCCGTTCAGAGCATAATATATTAGAAGATTCACTCTTCTTGTATTTATGTCGGCATTGTCCATTTTGTATTGAATCCCGAAGCAATTTCTGTGTTTCAAGGTTAATTTTAAGGACCAAGGGATACAGTAAAATTGCACTGGTGCATCGGAATCTAATGCTGGTCTCCCGGCAGCCGCACAAACCACAAACACTTAGAAGATTCACTCTTCTTGTACTTAAGTCGGCATTGTCCCTTTTGCATTCAATCCCGATGAAATTTCGGTGTTTCATGTCAATGTGAAGGTCCAAGGGATACAGTAAACCTGCACTGGGGCATCAGAATCGGATACTGGTCTCCCAGGAGGCGCTCAAACCACAAACTCTTACAAGATTCACTCTTCTTGTACTGAAGTCGGCATTGTCCCTTTTGTAGTCAATCACGATGCAATTTCTGTGTATCATGGAGAATGTGAAGGTCCAAGAGATACAGTAAACCGGCACTGGCGCATCGTAATCTAATACTGGTCTCCCAGCATCCGCTGAAAGTACAAGCCCTTAGAAGATTCCTCATGTACATAAGGCGGCATTGTGCCTATTATATTCAATCCCGACGCAATTTCTGTGTTTCATGGTCAATGTGATGTTCAATGGGATACAGTAAACCTTCACTGGTGCATCGGAATCTAATACTGGTCTCCCAGGAGACGCACAAAGCACAAACTCTCAGAAGATTCACTCTTGTTGTACTTAAAACATCATTTAGCTATATGTATTCAAAACCGCTATAATTCCTGTGATTCATGGTCAATGTGAAGGGCCAAGGATTACAGTAAACCTGCTCTGATGCATCGGAATCTAATTCTGGTATCCCAGCATCCGCTCAAAGCACAAACTCTTACAAGATTCCTCTTCTTGTACTTAAGCCGGCATTGTGCCTTTTATATTCAATCCCGATGCAATTTCTGTATTCCATGGTGAATGTGAAGGCCTAAGGGATACGGTAAACCTGCACTGCTAGATCGGAATCTAATACTGGTCTCCCAGGAGCCGCTGAAATCACAAACTCTTGGAAGATTCACTCTTCTTGTACTTAAGTCGGCATTGTGCCTTTGGTATTCAATCCTGATACAATTTCTGTGATCCATGGTCAATGTGAAGGTCCATGGGATGCAGTAAACCAGCACAGGTGCATCGGATTCTAATACTGGTCTCCCAGGAGCCGCTCAAAGCACACACTCTTACAAGATTCACTCTTCTTGTACTTAAGTCGGCATTGTGCTTTGTATTCAATCCCAATGCAATTTCTGGGTTTTTATGGTCAATGTGACGGTCCAAGGGATACAGTAAACCAGCACTGGTGCATCGGAATCTGATACTGGTCTCCCAGGAGCCGCTCAGATCACACACTATTAGTAGATTCACTCTTCTTGTACTTAACTCATCATTGTGCGTTGTGTATTCAATCCCGATGCAATTCCTGTGATTCATGGTCAATGTGACGGTCCAAGGGATACAGTGAACCTGCACTCATGCATCGGAAACTAATACTGGCCTCCCAGGAGCCGCTCAAAGCACAAATTCTTGGAAGATTCACTCTACTTGTACTTAAGTCGGCATTGTGCCATTAGTATTCAATCCCGAAACAATTTCAGTGTTTCATGGGCAATGTGAAGGTCCATGGGATGCAGTAAACCAGCACTGGTGCATCGGACTCTAATACTGGTCTCCCAGGAGCCGCTCAAAGTACACACTCTAACGAGATTCACTCTTCTTGTACTTAAGTCGGTATTGTGCTTTGTATTCAATCCCGATGCAATTTCTGGGTTCTTATGGTCAATGTGAAGGTCCAAGGGATACAGTATACATACACTGGTGCATCGCTATCTAATACTGGTCTATCAGGAACCGCTCAAAGCACAAACCCTTAGAAGATTCACTCTTCTTGTACTTAAGTCGGCATTGTGAATATTGTATTCAATCCCGATGCGATGTCTGTGCTTCACGGCGTATGTGAAGATCCATGGGATGCAGTGAACGAGGACTGGTGCATCGGTATCTAATTATGGTCTCCCAGGAGCCGCTCAAAACACACTTTCTTAGATGATATACTCTTCTTGTACTTAAGTCGACGATGTGAAATTTGTATTCGAACTCGATGCAATTTCAGTGTTTCATGGTCATTGGGAAGGTCCGAGGGATACAGTAAACCTGCACTGGTGCATCGGAATCTAATACTGGTCTTCCAGGAGCCGCTCAAAGAAAAAATACTTAGAAGATTCACTCTTCTTGTACTTAAGTCGGTATTGTGCTTTTAGTATTCAATCCCGATGCAATTCCTGTGATTCATGGTCAATGTGACGGTCCAAGGGATACAGTAAACCTGCACTCGTGCATCGGAATCTAATACTGGCCTCCCAGGAGCCGCTCAAAGCACAAATTCTTGGAAGATTCACTCTACTTGTACTTAAGTCGGCATTGTGCCATTAGTATTCAATCCCGAAACAATTTCAGTGTTTCATGGGCAATGTGAAGGTCCATGGGATGCAGTAAACCAGCACTGGTGCATCGGATTCTAATACTGGTCTCCCAGGAGCCGCTCAAAGGAAACACTCTAACGAGATTCATTCTTCTTGTACTTAAGTCGGTATTGTGCTTTGTATTCAATCCCGATGCAATATCTGGGTTCTTATGGTCAATGTGAAGGTCCGAGGGATACAGTAAACCTGCACTGGTGCATCGGAATCTAATACTGGTCTTCCAGGAGCCACTCAAAGCACAAATTCTTAGAAGATTCACTCTTTACGTACTTAAGTCGGCATTGTGCATTTTATATTCAATCCCGATACAATTTCTGTGTTTCATGGTCAATGTGAAGATCCATGGGATGCTGTAAACCTGCACTGGTTCATCGGAATCTAATACTGGTCTCCCAGGAGCCGCTCAAATCACACACTCTTACAAGATCCACTCTTCTTGTACTTAAAACGGCAATGAGCCTTATGCATTCAATTCCGATGCAATTCCTATGATTCATGGTCAATGTGAAGGTCCAAGGGATACAGTAATCCTGCACTGGTGCATCGGAATCTAATACTGCTCTCCCAGGAGCCGCTCAATGCACAAACTCTTAGGTGTTTCGCTGTTCTTGTACTTAAGTCGGCATTGTGCCTTTTCTCATTAATCCCGGTGCAAATTCTGTGTGTCATGGTCAATGCGAAGGTCCAAGGGATACATTAGACCTAAACTGGTGCATGGGAATCACATACTGGCTTTCCAGGAGCCGCTCAAAGCACAAACCCTTAGAAGATTCACTCGTCTTGTACTTAAGTTGACATTTGGCCTTTTGTATTCAATCCCGATGCAATTTCACTGTTACATGGTAATGTGATGGTCTAAGGGATACAGTAAACCTGCACTGGTGCATCAGAATCTAATACTGGTCTCCAAGGACCCACTCAAAGCACAAACTCTTTGAAGATACACTCGTCTTGAACTTAATTTGGCATTGTGCCTTTTGTATTCAATCCCGATGCAAATTCTCTGTTTCATGGTCAATGTGAAGGTCAAGAGAATACAGTAAAACTGCGCTGGTGTATTGGAATCTAATACTGGTCTCCCAGGAGATGCTCAAAGCACAAACTCATAGAAGCTTCACTCTTCTTGTACTTAAGTCAGCATCGTGCATTTTGTATTCAATCCCGGCACGATTTCTGTGTGTCATGGTCAATGTGAAGGTCCAAGGGATGCAGTAAACTTGTACTGGAGCATCGGAATCTAATACTGGTCTCCCAGGATCCGCTCAAAGCACAAACCGTTCGAAGATTCACTCTTCTTATACTTAAGTCGGCACTGTGCCTTTAGTATTCGATCCCGATGGGAATTCTGTGTTCCACGGTCAATGTGAATGTCTAAGGGATAAAGTAAACCTGCACTGGTGCATCGGAATCTAATACTGGTCTCCCAGGAGCTGCTCAGATCATAAACGCTTAGAAGATTCACTCTTCTTGTGCTTGAGTCGGCATTGTGCTTTTTGTATTCAATCCAGATGCAATTTCTGTGTTTCATGGTCAATGTGAAGGTCCAAGGGATACAGTAAACCTGCACTGGTGCATCGGAATCTACTACTGGTCTCCCGGCAGCCGCTCAAACCACAAACTCTTATAAGATTCTCTCCTCTTGTACTTAAGTCGGCATTGTCTCTTTTGTATTCAATCCCGATGCAATTTCTGTGTTTCATGGTCAATGTGAAGGTCCAAGGGATACAGTAAACCTGCACTGGGGCATGGGAATCTAATACTAGTCTCCCAGGAGTCGCTCAAATCACAAACTCTAAGAAGATTCACTCTTTTTGTATTTAAGTCGGTATTGTGACTTTAATATTGAATCACGATGCAATTTCTGTGTTACATGGTCAATGTGACGGTCCACGTGACACGGTAAACTTGCACTGGTGCATCGGAATCTAATACTGGTCTCCCGGCAGCCGCTCAAACCAGAAACTCTTATAAGATTCTCTCCTCTTGTACTTAAGTAGGCATTGTCTCTTTTGTATTCAATCCCGATGCAATTTCTGTGTTTCATGGTCAATGTGAAGGTCCAAGGGATACAGTAAACCTGCACTGGTGCATCGGAATCTACTACTGGTCTCCCGGCAGCCGCTCAAACCACAAACTCTTATAAGATTCTCTCCTCTTGTACTTTAGTCGGCATTGTCCCTTTTGTAATCAATGCCGATGCAATTTCTGTGACTCATGGTGAATGTGAAGGTCCAAGGGATACAGTCAACCTGCACTGGCGCATCGGAATCTAATACTGGTCTCCCAGGAGCCGCTCTATAAACAAACTCTAAGAAGTTTCACTCTTCTTGTACTTAAGTCGGTATTGGGACTTTAATATTGAATCACGATGCAATTTCTGTGTTTCATCGTCAATGTGAAGGTCCAAGGGACACGGTAAACTTGCAGTGGTGCATCGGTATCTAATGCTGGTCTCCCAGTAGCCGCTCAAAACACAAACTCTTAGAAGATTCACTCCTCTTGCACTTAAGTCGGCATTGTCCATTTTGTATTCAGTCCCGATGCATTTTCTGTGTTTCATGGTCAATGTGATGGTCCAAGGGATACAGTTAACCTGCACTGGTGCATCGGAATCGAATACTGGTCTCCCGGCAGCCGATCAAATCATAAACTCTTAGTAGATTCACTCTTCTTGTACTTAAGTCGGCATTTTGCCTTTTCTCATTAATCCCGATGCAAATTCTCTGTTTCATGGTCAAAGTGAAGGTCCAGAGAATACAGTAAAACTGCGCTGGTGTATTGGAATCTAATACTGGTCTCCCAGGAGATGCTCAAAGCACAAACTCATAGAAGCTTCACTCTTCTTGTACTTAAGTCAGCATCGTGCATTTTGTATTCAATCCCGGCACGATTTCTGTGTGTCATGGTCAATGTGAAGTTCCAAGGGATGCAGTAAACCTGTACTGGAGCATCGGAATCTAATACTGATCTCCCAGGATCCGCCAAAAGCACAAACCCTTCGAAGATTCACTCTTCTTATACTTAAGTCGGCAGTGTGCCTTTAGTATTCGATCCCGATGGGAATTCTGTGTTCCATGGTCAATGTGAATGTCTAAGGGATAAAGTAAACCCGCACTGGTGCATCGGAATCTAATACTGGTCTCCCAGGAGCCGCTCAGATCATAAACGCTTAGAAGTTTCACTCTTCTTGTGCTTAAGTCGGCATTGTGCTTTTTGTATTCAATCAAGATGCAATTTCTGTGTTTCATGGTCAATGTGAAGGTCCAAGGGATACAGTAAACCTGCACTGGTGCATCGGAATCTACTACTGGTCTCCCGGCAGCCGTTCAAACCACAAACTCTTATAAGATTCTCTCCTCTTGCACTTAAAACGTCATGGTCCTTTTGTATTCAATCCAAATGCAATTTCTGTGTTACATGGTCATTGTGAAGGTCCATGGGTTACAGTAATCCTGCACTGGGGCATCGGGATCTAATAATGGTCTTCCAGTAGCCGCTCAAAACACAAACTCTTAGAAGATTCACTCTTCTTGCACTTATGTCGGCATTGTCCATTATGTATTCAATCCAGATGCAATTTCTGTGTTTCATGGTCAATGTGAAGGGCCAAGGGATACAGTTAACTTGCACTGGTGCATCGAAGTCGAATACTGGTCTCCCGGCAGCCGCTCAAATCATAAACTCTTAGGAGATTCACTCTTCTTGTACTTAAGTCAGCATTGTCACTTTTGTATTCAATCTTTATGCAATTTCTGTGTTTCATGGTCAATGTGAAGGTCCAAGGGATACAGTAAACCTGCGCTGGTGCATCGGATTCTAGAACTGGTCAGCCAGGAGCCGCTCAAAGCAATGACTCTTAGAAGATTGACTCTTCTGGAACTTAAGTTCTCATTGTCCCTTTTGTATTCAATCCCGATGCAATTACTGTGTTTCATTGCCAATGTGAAGGTCCAAGGGATACAATGAAATTGCACTGGTGCATCGGAATCTAATGCTGGTCTCCCGGCAGCCACACAAACCACAAACTCTTAGAAGATTCACTCTTCTTGTACTTAAGTCGGCATTGTCCCTTTAGTATTCAATCCCGATGCAATTTCGGTGTTTCATGGTCAATGTGAAGGTCCAAGGGATACAGTAAACCTGCACTGGTGCATCGGAGTCTAATACTGGTCTCGCAGCAGTCGCTCATAACACAAATTCTTAGAAGATACACTCTTCTTGTACTTAAATCGGATATGTACTATTTGTACCAAGTCCCTATTCAATTTCTGTGTTACATGGTCAATGTGAAGGTCCAAGGGAAACAGTAAACCTTCAGCTGTGCATCGGAATATAATACTGGTCTCCCAGGAGCAGCTCTAAGCTCAAACTCTTAGAAGATTCTTTCTTCTTGTACTTAAGTTGGCATTGTGCCTTTTGTATTGAATCCCGATGAAATTTCTGTGTTTCATGGTCAATGTGAAGGTCCAATGGATACAATAAAATTGCACTGGTGCATCGGAATCTAATGCTGGTCTCCCGGCAGCCACACAAACCACAAACTCTTAGAGGATTCACTCTTCTTGTACTTAAGTCGGCATTGTCCCTTTTGTATTCAATCCCGATGCAATTTCGGTGTTTCATGGTCAATGTGAAGGTCCAAGGGATACAGTAAACCTGCACTGGGGCCTCGGAATCTGATACTGGACTCCCAGGAGGCGCTCAAACCACAAACTCTTACAAGATTCACTCTTCTTGTACTGAAGCCGGCATTGCTCTTTTGTAGTCAATCACGATGCAATTTCTGTGTATCATGGTGAATGTGAAGGTCCAAGAGATACAGCAAACCTGCACTGGCGCATCCGATTCTAATACTGGTCTCCCAGGTGCCGCTCAAAGCACAAATTCATAGAAGATTCCCTCTTCTTGTACTTAAGTCGGCGTTGTGCATTTTGTATTCAAACACGATGCAATTTCTGTGTTTCATGGTCAATGTGAAGGGCCAACGATTACAGTAAAACTGCGCTGGTGTATTGGGATCTAATACTGGTCTCCCAGGAGCCGCTCAAAGCACAAACTCTTAGAAGATTCACTCTTCTTATACTTAAGTCGGCACTGTGCCTTTTGTATTCAATCCCGATGCGATTTCTGTGTTCCATGGTCAATGTGAATGTCCAAGGGATAAAGTAAACCTGCACTGGTGCATCGGAATCTAGTACTGGTCTCCCAGGAGCCGCTCAGATCATAAACGCTTAGAAGATTCACTCTTCTTGTACTTAAGTCGGCATTGTGCTTTTTGTGTTCAATCCCGATGCAATTTCTGTGTTTCATGGTCAATGTGAGGGTCCAAGGGATACAGTAAACCTGCACTGGTGCATCGGAATCTACTACTGGTCTCCCGGCAGCCGCTCAAACCACAAACTCTTATAAGATTCTCTCCTCTTGTACTTTAAACGTCATGGTCCTTTTGTATTCAATCCAAATGCAATATCTGTGTTTCGTGGTCATTGTGAAGGTCCAAGGGAAACAGAAATCCTGCACTGGGGCATGGGAATCTAATAATAGTCTCCCAGGAGCCGCTCAAACCACAAACTCTAAGAAGATACACTCTTCTTGTACTTAAGTCGGTATTGTGACTTTAATATTGAATCCCGATGCAATTTCTGTGTTTCATGGTCAATGTGAAGGTCCAAGGGATACAGTAAACCTGCACTGGTGCATCGGAATCTACTACTGGTCTCCCGGCAGCCGCTCAAACCACAAACTCTTATAAGATTCTCTCCTCTTGTACTTAAGTCGGCATTGTCCCTTTTGTATTAAATCCCGATGCAATTTCTGTGTTTCATGGTCAATGTGAAGGTCCAAGGGATACAGTAAACCAGCACTGGAGCATCGGAATCTACTACTGGTCTCCCGGCAGCAGCTCAAACCACAAACTCTTACAAGATTCTCTCCTCTTGTACTTAAGTCGGCATTGTCCCTTTTGTATTCAATGCCGATGCAATTTCTGTGACTCATGGCCAATGTGAAGGTCCAAGGGATACAGTAAACCTGCACTGGCGCATCGGAATCTAATACTGGTCTCCCAGGAGCTGCTCTAAAAACAAACTCTAAGAAGTTTAACTCTTCTTGTACTTAAATCGGTATTGTGACTTTAATATTGAATCACGATAAAATTTCTGTGTTTCATGGTCAATGTGAAGGTCCAAGGGACACGGTAAACTTGCAGTGGTGCATCGGAATCTAATACTGGTCTCCCAGAAGCCGCTCAAATCATAAACTCTTAGAACATTCACTCTTCTTGTACTTAAGTCGGCATTGTCACTTTTGTATTCAATCTTTATGCAATTTCTGTGTTTCATGGTCAATGTGAAGGTCCAAGGGATACAGTAAACCTGCACTTGTGCATCGGAATGTAATACTGGTCTCCCAGGTCACGCTCAACGCACGAACTCTTAGAAGATTCACTCTTTTTGTACTTTCGTTGGCATTGTGCCGTTTGTATTCAATCCCGATGCAATTTCTGTGTTTCATGATCAATGTGAAGGTCCAAGGGATACAGTAAACCTGCACTGGTGCATCGAATTCTAAAATTGGTCAGCCAGGAGCCGCTCAAAGCAAAGACTCTTAGAAGATTGACTCTTCTTGAACTTAAGTTGGCATTTTCCCTTTTGTATTCAATACCGATGCAATTACTGTGTTTCATGGTCAATGTGAAGGTCCAAGGGATACAGTAAAATTGAACTGGTGCATCGGAATCAAATACTGGTCTCCCAGAAGCCGCTCAAAGCACAAACTCTAAGAAGTTTCACTCTTCTTGTACTTAAGTCGGCATTGTGCCTTTAATATACAATCACGATGCAATTTCTGTGTTTCATGGTCAATGTGAAGGTCCATGGGACACGGTAATCTTGCACTGGTGCATCGGAATCTAATACTGGTCTCCCAGTAGCCGCTCAAAACACAAACTCTTAGAAGATTCACTCTTCTTGCACTTATGTCGGCATTGTCAATTTTGTATCCAATCCCGATGCAATTTCTGTGTTTCATGGTCAATGTGATGGTCCAAGAGATACAGTAAACCTGCACTGGTGCATCGGAGTCTAATATTGGTCTCGCAGCAGACGCTCATAGCACAAATTCTTAGAAGATACACTCTTCTTGTACTTAAATCGGCATTGTACTATTTGTACCTAATCCCTATTCAATTTCTGTGTTTCATGGTCAATGTGAAGGTCCAAGGGAAACAGTAAACCTGCAGCTGTGCATCGGAATGTAATACTGGTCTCTCAGGAGCAGCTCTAAGCTCTAACTCGTAGAAGATTCACTCTTCTTGTACTTAAGTCAGCATTGTGCCTTTGGTATTGAATCCCGATGCAATTTCTGTGTTTCATGGTCAATGTGAAGGTCCAACGGATACAATAAGATTGCACTGGTGCATCGGACTCTAATGCTGGTCTCCCGGCAGCCACACAAACCACAAACTCTTAGAAGATTCACTCTTCTCGTACTTAAGTCGGCATTGTCCCTTTTGTATTCAATCCCGATGCAATTTCGGTGTTTCATGGTCAATGTGAAGGTCCAAGGGATACAGTAAACCTGCACTGGGGCATCGGAATCTGATACTGGTCTCAGAGGAGGCGCTCAAACCACAAACTCTTACAAGATTCACTCTTCTTGTACTGAAGCCGGCATTGCTCTTCTGTAGTCAATCACGATGCAATTTCTGTGTGTCATGGTGAATGTGAACGTCCAAGAGATACAGTAAACCTGCACTGGCGCATCGGAATCTAATACTGGTCTCCCAGGTGCTGCTCAAAGCACAAATTCTTAGAAGACTCCCTCTTCTTGTACTTAAGTCGGCGTTGTGCATTTTGTATTCAAACACGATGCAAATTCTGTGTTTCATGGTGACTGTGAAGGACCAACGATTACAGTAAAACTGTGCTGGTGTATTGGAATCTAATACTGGTCTCCCAGGAGCCGCTCAAAGCACAAACTCTTAGAAGGTTCACTCTTCTTGTACTTAAGTCAGCATCGTGCATTTTGTATTCAATCCCGACACGATTTTTGTGTGTCATGGTCAATGTGAAGGTCCAAGAGATGCAGTAAACCTGTACTGGTGCATCGGAATCTAATACTGGTCTCCCAGGATCCGCTCAAAGCACAAACGCTTCGTAGATTCACTCTTCTTATACTTAAGTCAGCACTGTGCCTTTTGTATTCAATTACGATGCGATTTCTGTGTTCCATGGTCAATGTGAATGTCCAAGGAATAAAGTAAACCTGCACTGGTGCATCGGAATCTAGTACTGGTCTCCCAGGAGCCGCTCAGATCACAAACGCTTAGAAGAATCACTCTTCTTGTACTTAAGTCGGCATTGTGCTTTTTGTATTCAATCCCGATGCAATTTCTGTGTTTCATGGTCAATGTGAAGCTCCAAGGGATACAGTAAACCTGCACTGGTGCATCGGAATCTACTACTGGTCTCCCGGCAGCCGCTCAAACCACAAACTCTTATAAGATTCACTCCTCTTGTACTTAAGTCGGCATTGTCCCTTTTGTAATCAATGCCGATGCAATTTCTGTGACTCATGGTCAATGTGAAGGTCCAAGGGATACAGTAAACCCTCACTGGCGCATCGGAATCTAATACTGGTCTCCCAGGAGCCGCTCTAAAAACAAACTCTAAGAAGTTTCACTCTTCTTGTACTTAAGTCGGTATTGGGACCTTAATATCGAATCACGATGCAATTTCTGTGTTTCATCTTCAATGTGAAGGTCCAAGGGACACGGTTAACTTGCTGTGGTGCATCGGAATCTAATGGTGGTATCCCAGAAGCCGCACAAAACACAAACTCTTAGAAGATTCACTCTTCTTGCACTTAAGTCGGCATTGTCCATTTTGTGTTCAGTCCCGATGCATTTTCTGTGCTTCATGGTCAATGTGATGGTCCAAGGGATACAGTTAACCTGCACTGGTGCATCGGAATCGAATACTGGTCTCCCGGCAGCCGTTCAAATCATAAACTCTTAGAAGAATCACTCTTCATGTACTTAAGTCGGCATTGTCACTTTTGTATTCAATCTTTATGCAATTTCTGTGTTTCATGGTCAATGTGAAGGTCCAAGGGATACATTAAACCTGCACTTGTGCATCGGAATGTAATACTGGTCTCCCAGGTCACGCTCAAAGCACGAACTCTTAGAAGATTCACTCCTTTTGTACTTACGTTGGCATTGTGCCGTTTGTATTCAATCCCGATGCAATTTCTGTGATTCATGGTCAATGTGAAGGTCCAAGGGATACAGTAAACCTGCACTGGTGCATCGGAATCTAATACTGGTCTCCCAGGAGTCGCTCAGATCATAAACGCTTAGAAGATTCAGTCTTCTTGTGCTTAAGTCGGCATTGTGCTTTTTGTATTCAATCCAGATGCAATTTCTGTGTTTCATGGTCATCGTGAACGTCCAAGGGATACAGTAAACCTGCACTGGTACATCGGAATCTACTACTGGTCTCCTGGCAGCCGTTCAAACCACAAATTCTTATAAGATTCTCTCCTCTTGCACTTAAAACGTCATGGTCTATTTGTATTCAATCCAAATGCAATATCTGTGTTACATGGTCATTGTGAAGGTCCATAGGTTACAGTGATCCTGCACTGGGGCATCTGAATCTAATAATGGTCTTCCAGTAGCCGCTCAAAACACAAACTCTTAGAAGATTCACTCTTTTTGTACTTACGTTGGCATTGTGCCGTTTGTATTCAATCCCGACGCAATTTCTGTGTTTCATGGTCAATGTGAGGGTCCAAGGGATACGGTAAACCTGCACTGGTGCATCGGAGTCTAATACTGGTCTCCCAGAAGCCGCTCCAAACACAAACTCTTAGAAGATTCACTCTTCTTGCACTTAAGTCGGCATTGTCCATTTTGTATTCAATCCCGATGCATTTTCTGTGTTTTATGGTCAATGTGATGGTCCAAGGGATACAGTTAAGCTGCACTGGTGCATCGTAATCCAGTACTGATCTCCCGGCAGCCGCTCAAATCATAAACCCTTAGAAGATTCACTCTTCTTGTACTTCAGTCGGCATTGTGCTTTTTGTATTCAATCCCGACACGATTTTTGTGTGTCATGGTCAATGTGAAGGTCCAAGGCATGCAGTAAACCTGTACTGGTGCATCGGAATGTATTACTGGTCTCCCAGGATCCGCTCAAAGCACAAACTCTTGGTAGATTCACTCTTCTTATACTTAAGTCGGCACTGTGACTTTTGTATTTAATCCCGATGCGATTTCTGTGTTCCATGGTCAATGTGAATGTCCAAGGGATAAAGTAAACCTGCACCGGTGCATTGGGATCTAGTACTGGTCTCCCAGGAGCCGCTCAGAGCATAAACGCTTAGAAGATTCACTCTTCTTGTACTTAAGTCGGCATTGTGATTTTTGTATTCAATCCCGATGCAATTTCTGTGTTTCATGGTCAATGTGAAGGTCCAAGGGATACAGTAAACCTGCACTGGTGCATCGGAATCTACTACTGGTCTCCCGGCAGCCGCTCAAACCACAAACTCTTATAAGATTCTCTCCCCTTGTACTTAAAACGTCATGGTATTTATGTATTCAATCCAAATGCGATATCTGTGTTTCATGGTCATTGTGAAGGTCCAAGGGAAACAGTAATCCTGCACTGGGGCATCGGAATCTAATACTGGTTTCCCAGGAGCCGCTCTAAACACAAACTCTAAGAAGTTTCACTCTTTTTGTACTTAAGTCGGTATTGTGACTTTAATATTGAATCACGATGCAATTTCTGCGTTTCATGGTCAATGTGAAGGTCCAAGGGACACGGTAAACTTGCACTGGTGCATCGGAATCTAATACTGGTCTCCCAGAAGCCGCTCCAAACACAAACTCTTAGAAGATTCACTCTTCTTGCACTTAAGTCGGCATTGTCCATTTTGTATTCAATCCCGATGCATTTTCTGTGTTTCATGGTCAATGTGATGGTCCAAGGGATACAGTTAAGCTGCAATGGTGCATCGTAATCCAGTATTGATCTCCCGGCAGCCGCTCAAATCATAAACCCTTAGAAGATTCACTCTTCTTGTACTTCAGTCGGCATTGTCACTTTTGTATTCAATCTTTATGCAATTTCTGTGTTTCATGGTCAATGTGAAGGTCCAAGGGATACAGTAAACCTGCACTTGTGCATCGAAATGTAATACTGGTCTCCCAGGTCACACTCAAAGCACGAACTCTTAGAAGATTCACTCTTTTTGTACTTACGTTGGCATTGTGCCGTTTGTATTCAATTCCGATGCAATTTCTGTGTTTCATGATCAATGTGAAGGTCCAAGGGATACAGTAAACCTGCACTGGTGCATCGGATTCTAGAACTGTTCAGCCAGGAGCCGCTCAAAGCAAAGACTCTTAGAAGATTGACTCCTCTTGAACTTAAGTTGGCATTGTCCCTTTTGTATTCAATACCGATGCAATTACTGTGTTTCATGGTCATCGTGAACGTCCAAGGGATACAGTAAACCTGCACTGGTGCATCGGAATCTACTACTGGTCTCCTGGCAGCCGTTCAAACCACAAACTCTTATAAGATTCTCTCCTCTTGCACTTAAAACGTCATGGTCCTTTTGTATTCAATCCAAATGCAATATCTGTGTTACATGGTCATTGTGAAGGTCCATGGGTTACAGTAATCCTGCACTGGGGCATCGGAATCTAATAATGGTCTTCCAGTAGCCGCTCAAAACACAAACTCTTAGAAGATTCACTCTTTTTGTACTTACGTTGGCATTGTGCCGTTTGTATTCAATCCCGATGCAATTTCTGTGTTTCATGATCAATGTGAAGGTCCAAGGGATACAGTAAACCTGCACTGGTGCATCGGATTCTAGAACTGGTCAGCCAGGAGCCGCTCAAAGCAAAGACTCTTAGAAGATTGACTCTTCTTCAACTTAAGTTGGCATTGTCTTTTTGTATTCAATACCGATGCAATTACTGTGTTTCATGGTCAATGTGAAGGTCCAAGGGATACAGTAAAATTGCACTGGTGCATCGGAATCTAATACTGGTCTCCCAGAAGCCGCTCAAAGCACAGACTCTAAGAAGTTTCACTCTTCTTGTACTTAAGTCGGCATTGTGCCTTTAATATTGAATCACGATGCAATTTCTGTGTTTCATGGTCAATGTGAAGGTCCAAGGGACACGGCAATCTTGCACTGGTGCATCGGAATCTAATACTGGTCTCCCAGTAGCCGCTCAAAACACAAACTCTTAGAAGATTCACTCTTCTTGCACTTATGTCGGCATTGTCCATTTTGAATTCAATCCCGATGCAATTTCTGTGTTTCATGGTCAATGTGACGGTCCTAGGGATACAGTAAACCAGCACTGGTGCATCGGAATCTAATACTGGCCTCCCAGGCGCCGCTCAAAGCACAAATTCTTGGATGGTTCACTCTACCTGTACCTAAGTCGGCATTGTGCCTTTAGTATTCAATCCTGAAACAACATCTGTTTTTCATGGTCAATGTAAGGGTCCATGGGATGCAGTAAACCAGCACTGGTACATCGGAATCTAATACTGGTCTCCCAGGATCCGCCCAAAGCACAAACTCTTAGAAGATTCAATCTTCTAGTACTTAAGTCGGCATTGTGAATATTGTATTCATTCCCGATGCGATATCTGAGTTTCTCGGCGAATGTGAAGGTCCATGGGATGCAGTAAACGAGGACTGGTGCATCGGTATCTAATTCTGGTCTCCCAGGAGCCGCTCAAAGCACACTTTTTTGGATGGTTCACTCTTCTTGTACTTAAGTCGGCATTGTGAGTTTTGTATTCAATTCCGATGCAATTTCTGTGTTTCATGGTCAATGTGAAGGTCCATGGGATGCTGTAATCCTGCACTGGTGCATCGGAATCTAATACTGGTCTACCAGGAGCCGCTCAAATAACACACTCTTACAAGATCCAATCTTCTTGTACTTAAAAACGGCAATTAGCCTTATACATTCAATCCCGAAGCAACTCCTATGATTCATGGTCAATGTGAAGGCCCAAGGGATACAGTATACCTACACTGGTGCATCGGAATCTAATACTGGTCTCCCAGGAGCCGCTCAAAGCACACACTCTTAGAAGATTCACTGTTCTTGTACTTAAGTCGGCATTGTGCCTTATGTATTCAGTCCCGATGCAGTTTCTGTGTTTCATGATCAATGTGAACGTCCAAGGGTTTCAGTAAACCAGCACTGGTGCATCGGAATCTAAATCTAGTGTCCCAGGAGCCACTCAAATCACAAACTCTTAGAAGATTCACTCTGCTTGTACTTAAGTCGGCATTGTGCCTTTCGTATTCAATCCCGATGCAATTTCTGCGTTTCACGGTCAATGTGAAGGTCCAAGGGATACAGTAAACCTGCACTGATGCATCGCAATCTGATACTGGTCTCCCAGGAGCCGCTCAAAGCACACACTCTTAGATGATTCAATCTTCTTGTACTTAAGTCGGCATTGTGCCTCTTGTATTCCATCCCGATGCAGTTTCCGTGTTTCATGGTCAATGTGAAGGTCCATGGGATGCAGTATACGTGGACTGGTGCATCGGTATCTAAATATGGTCTCCCAGGAGCCGCTCAAAGCACACACTCTTAGATGATTCAATCTTCTTGTACTTAAGTCGATATTGTGAAATTTGTATTCAATCCCAATGCAATTTCTGTGTTTCATGGTCATTGGGAAGGTCTGAGGGGTTACAGTAAACCTGCACTGGTGCATCGGAATCTAATACTGGTCTTCCAGGAGCCGCTCAAAGAAAAAATTCATAGAAGATTCACTCTTCTTGTACTTAAGTCGGTATTGTGCTTTCAGTATTCAATCCCGATGCAATTACTGTGTTTCATGGTCAATGTGACGGTCCAAAGGATACAGTAAACGTGCACAGATGAGTCGCAAACTAACACAGGCCTCCCAGGAGCCGCTCAAAGCACAAATTCTTAGAAGATTCACTCTACATGTACTTAAGTCGGCATTGTGCCTTTTGTATTCAATCCCGATACAATTTCTGTGTTTCATGGTCAATGCGATGGACCATGGGATGCAGTAAACGTGGACAGGTGCATCGGTATCTAATTCTGGTCTCATAGGAGCCGCTCAAAGCACAAACCCTTAGAAGATTCACTCTCCCAGTACTTAAGACAGCATTTAGCCTTTTGTATACAATCCCGACGCAATTCCTGTGATTCATAGACAATGTGACGGTCCAAGGGATGCGGTATACCTGCACTGGTGCATCGGAATCTAATACCGGTCTTCCAATGGTCGCTCAAAGCACACACTCTTAGAAGATTCACTTTTCTTTACTTCTGTCGGCATTGTGCATTTTGTATTCAATCGCGATGCAATTTCTGTGTTTCATGGTTAATGTGAAGGGCCAAGGATTGCAGTAAACCTGCACTGTTGCTTCGGAATCTAATTCTGATTCCCGAGCATCCACTCAAAGCACAAACTCTTACAAGATTCCTCTTCTTGTATTTAAGCCGGCATTGAGCCTTATGTATTCAATCCCGATGCAATTTCTTTATTTTATGGTCAATTAGAATGCCCAAGGGATACGGTAAACCTGCACTGCTGCATCGGAATCTAGTACTGGTCTCCCAGGAGCCGCTGAAATCACAAACTCTTGGTAGATTCACTCTTCTTGTACTTAAGACGGCATTTTGCCTTTTGTATTCAATCCCGATGCGATTCCTGTGATTCATGGTCAATGTGACGGTCCAAGGAATACAGTAAGCCAGCACTGGTGCATCGGATTCTAATACTGGAATCCCAGGAGCCGCCCAAAACCCAAAGGCTTGGAAGATTCACTCTACTTGTACTTAAGCCGTCATTGTGCCTTTAGTATTCAATCCCGATACAATTTCTGTGTTTCATGGTCAATGGGAAGGTCCATGGGATGCTGTAAACGTGCACTGGTGCATCGGATTCTATTACTGGTCTCCCAGGAGCCGCTCAAATCACACACTCTTACAAGATCCACTCTTCTTGTACTTAAAACGGCAATGAGCCTTATGCATTCAATCCCGATGCAATTACTATGGTTCATGGGCAATGTGAAGGTCCAAGGGATACAGTAAACCTGCACTGATGCATCGCAATCTAATACTGGCCTCCCAGGAGATGCTCAAACACAAACTCTTAGAAGTTTCACTCTTCTTGTACTTATGTCGGCATTGTACCTTCTGTATTCAATCCCGATACAATTTCTGTCTTTCATGGTCAATGTGAAGGACCATGGGAAGCAGTAAACCAGCACTAGTGCATCGGAATCTGATACCGGTCTCCCAGGAGCCGTTCAAAGCACACACTCTTAGAAGATTCACTCTTCTTGTATTTAAGTCGGCATTGTGCTTTTGTATTCAATCCCTATGCAATTCCTCTGTTTCATGGTCAATGTGAAGGTCTAAGGGATACAGTAAACCTGCACTGATGCATCGGAATCTAATACTGGTTTCCCAGAGACCGTTCAAATCACGAACGCTTAGAGGAGTCACTCTTCTTGTACTTAAGTCGGCATTGTTCCGTTTGTATTCAATCCCGATGCAATTTCTGTGTTTCATGGTGAATGTGGAGGTCCAAGGTTTATAGTAAACCTGCACTGGTGCATCGGAATCTAATACTGGTCTCCCAGGAGCCGCTCAAAGAACAAACTCTTAGAAGATTCAGTCTTCTTTTACTTAAGTCGGCATTGTGCATTTTGTATTCAATCCCGATGCAATTACTGTGTATCATGGTCAATGTGAAGGTCCGAGGGTTACAGTAAACCTGCACTGGTGCACCGGAATCTATTTCTGGGCTCCCAGGAGCCGCTCAAAGCACAAATTCTTAGATGATTCACACTTCTTGTACTTTAGTCGGCATTGTGATTTTAGTAATCAATCCCGATGCGATTTCTGCGTTTCGTGGTCAATGTGAAGGGCCAAGGGATACAGTAAACCCGCACTGTTGCATTGAATCCTATACTGGTTTGCGAGGTGTTGCTCAAAGCACAAACTCTTAGAAGAATCACTTTACTTGTACTTAAGATGGCATTGTGCATTTTGTATTCAATCCCGATCCAATTTCTGTGTTTCATGGCCAATGTGAAGGTCCAAGGGATACAGTATACCTACACCGGTGCATCGGAATCTATTACTATTCTCCCAGGAGCCGCTCCAAGCACAACATCTTAGAAGATACACACTTTTTGTACTTAAGACGGCATTTAGCCTTATGTATTCAATCCCGATGCAATTCCTGTGATTCATGGTCAATGTGAATGTCCAAGGGATACAGTATACCTACACCGGTGCATGGGAATCTAATACTGGTCTCCCAGGAGCCGCTCAATGCACAAACTCTTAGAAGATTAACTGTTCTTGTACTTAAGTTGGCATTGTGCCTTTTGTATTCAATCCCGATGGAATTTCTGTGTTACATGGTCAATGTGAAGGTCCAAGGGATACAATAAACCTTCACTGGTGCATCGGAATCTAATACCGGTCTCCCAGGAGTCGCTCAAAGCTCAAACACTTAGAAGATTCAGTCTTCTTTTACTTAAGTCGGCATTGTGCCTTTTGTATTCAATGCCGATGGAATTTCTGTATTTCATGGTCAATGTGAAGGGCCATGGGATACAATATGCCTGCACTGGGGCATCGGAATCTAATACTGGTCTCCCAGGAGCCGTTCAAAGCACAAACTCTTACAATATTCACACTTCGTGTACTTAAGTCGGCATTGTGCTTTTTGTATTCAATCCTGATGTAATATCTGTGATTGATGGTCAATGTGAAGGTCCAAGTTTTACAGTAAACCTGCACTGGTGCATCGGAATCTAATACTTGTCTCCCAGGAGCCGCTCAAAGCACTAACTCTTAGAAGATTCACTCTTCTCGTACATAAGTATTCATCCTGAATTTTGTATTGAATCCCGATGCAATTTCTGTGTTTCATTATAAATGTGAAGGTCCAAGGGATACAGTAAACCTGCACTGATGCATCGGAATCTAATACTGGTTTGCCACTTGTTGCTCAATGCACAAACTCTTAGATGACTCACTCTACTTGTACTTGAGTTGGCATTGTGTCTTTTGCATTCAATCCCGATTCAATATCTGTGTTTTATGGTCAATGTGAAGGTCCTAGGCTTACACTAAACCTGCACTGGTGCATCGGAATCTAATACTGGTCTCCAAGGAGCCGCTCAAATCACTAACTCTTAGAAGTATCACTCTTATTGTACTTAAGTATGCACTCTGCCATTTATATTCAATCCCGATGCAATTTCTGTGTTTCATCGTCAATAAGAATGTCAGAGGGATACAGTAACCCTGAAGTGAAGCATCGGAATCTATAACTAGTGTCACAGGAATGGTTCAAAACATAGGCAGTAAGAAATGTCAGTTTTCTTGTACTTGAGTCGGCATTGTGCCTTTTGTATTTAATTCCTATGCAATTTCTGTGTTTCGTCGTCAAAAAGAAGGTCCAAGGGATACAGTAAACCTGAAGTGAAGCATCGCAATGTAAAACCGGTCTCACAGGAAACGTTCAAAGCATAGTCATTAAGAAGTTTCACTCTTCTTGTACTTAAGTCGGCATTGTGCTTTTAACATTGAATCACGATGCAATTTCTGTGTTTCATGGTCAATGTGAAGGTCCAAGGGACACGGTAATCTTGCACTGGTGCATCAGAATCTAATACTGGTCTCCCAGTAGCCGCTCAAAACACAAACTCTTAGAAGATTCACTCTTCTTGCACTTCTGTCGGCATTGTCCATTTCGAATTCAATCCCGACGCAATTTCTGTGTTTCATGGTCAATGTGAGGGTCCAAGGGATACGGTAAACCTGCACTGGTGCATCGGAGTCTAATACTGGTCTCCCAGAAGCCGCTCCAAACACAAACTCTTAGAAGATTCACTCTTCTTGCACTTAAGTCGGCATTGTCCATTTTGTATTCAATCCCGATGCATTTTCTGTGTTTTATGGTCAATGTGATGGTCCAAGGGATACAGTTAAGCTGCACTGGTGCATCGTAATCCAGTACTGATCTCCCGGCAGCCGCTCAAATCATAAACCCTTAGAAGATTCACTCTTCTTGTACTTCAGTCGGCATTGTGCTTTTTGTATTCAATCCCGACACGATTTTTGTGTGTCATGGTCAATGTGAAGGTCCAAGGGATACAGTAAACCTGCACTGGTGCATCGGAATCTACTACTGGTCTCCCGGCAGCCGCTCAAACCACAAACTCTTATAAGATTCTCTCCCCTTGTACTTAAAACGTCATGGTCCTTATGTATTCAATCCAAATGCGATATCTGTGTTTCATGGTCATTGTGAAGGTCCAAGGGAAACAGTAATCCTGCACTGGGGCATCGGAATCTAATACTAGTCTCCCAGGAGCCGCCCAAACCACAAACTCTAAGAAGATACACACTTCTTGTACTTAAGTCGGCATTGTCCCTTTTGTATTCAATGCCGACGCAATGTCTGTGACTCATGGTCAATGTGAAGGTCCAAGGGATACAGTAAACCTGCACTGGCGCATCGGAGTCTAATACTGGTTTCCCAGGAGCCGCTCTAAACACAAACTCTAAGAAGTTTCACTCTTTTTGTACTTAAGTCGGTATTGTGACTTTAATATTGAATCACGATAAAATTTCTGTGTTTCATGGTCAATGTGAAGGTCCAAGGGACACGGTAAACTTGCACTGGTGCATCGGAATCTAATACTGGTCTCCCAGAAGCCGCTCCAAACACAAACTCTTAGAAGATTCACTCTTCTTGCACTTAAGTCGGCATTGTCCATTTTGTATTCAATCCCGATGCATTTTCTGTGTTTTATGGTCAATGTGATGGTCCAAGGGATACAGTTAAGCTGCACTGGTGCATCGTAATCCAGTACTGATCTCCCGGCAGCCGCTCAAATCATAAACCCTTAGAAGATTCACTCTTCTTGTACTTCAGTCGGCATTGTCACTTTTGTATTCAATCTTTATGCAATTTCTGTGTTTCATGGTCAATGTGAAGGTCCAAGGGATAGAGTAAACCTGCACTTGTGCATCGAAATGTAATACTGGTCTCCCAGGTCACGCTCAAAGCACGAACTCTTAGAAGATTCACTCTTTTTGTACTTACGTTGGCATTGTGCCGTTTGTATTCAATTCCGATGCAATTTCTGTGTTTTATGATCAATGTGAAGGTCCAAGGGATACAGTAGAATTGCACTGGTGCATCAGAATCTGATACTGGTCTCCCAGGAGCCGCTGAAATCACAAATTCTTGGAAGATTCACTCTACTTGTCCTTAAGTCAACATTGTGCCTTTAGTATTCAATCCCGATACAATTCCTGTGTTTCATGGTCAATGTGAAGGTCCATTGGATGCAGTAAACCAGCACTGATGCATCGGAATCTAATTCTGGTATCCCAGCATCCGCTCAAAGCACAAACTCTTACAAGATTCCTCTTCTTGTACTTAAGCCGGCATTGTGCGTTTTATATTCAATCCCGATTCAATTTCTGTATTCCATGGTCAATGTGAAGGCCAGAGGGATACGGTAAACCAGCACTGCTGCATCGGAATCTAATACTTGTCTCCCAGCAGCCGCTGAAATCACAAACTCTCGGAAGATTCACTCTACTTGTACTTAAGTCGGCATTGTGCCTTTAGTATTCAATCCCGATACAATTACTGTGTTTCATGGTCAATGTGAAGGTCCAAGTGTTTCAGTAAACCAGCACTGGTGCATCGGAATCTAATACTGGTCTCCCATTAGCCGCTCAAAGCACACACTCTTACAAGATTCACTCTTCTTGTACTTAAGTCGGCATTGTCCTTTGTATTCAATCACGATGCAATTTCTGGGTTTTTATGGTCAATGTGACGGACCAAGGGATACAGTAAACCAGCACTGGTGCATCGGAATTTGATACTGGTCTCCCAGTAGCCGCTCAGACACACACTATTAGAAGATTCACTCTTCTTGTACTTAACTCATCATTGTGCCTTTTGTATTCAATCCCGATGCAATTTCTGTGTTTCATGGTCAATGTGAAGGTCCAAGTGTTTCAGTAAACCAGCACTGGTGCATCGGAATCTAATTTTGGTCTCCCAGGAGCCGCTCAGAGCACAAATTCTTAGAAGATTCACTATTCTTGTACTGAAGACAGCTTTGTGCGTTTTGTATTCAATCCCAATGCAATTTATGTGTTTCATGGTCAATGTGAAGTTCAAAGGGATACAGTAAACCTGCACTGATGAATCGGAATCTATTACTGGTCTCCCAGGAGACGCTCAAAGCACAAACTCTTAAAAGATTCACTCTTGTTGTACTTCAGAGAGCAATTAGCATTATGTATTCATTCCCGATGCAATTCCTGCGATTCATGGTCAATGTGACGGTCCAAGGGATACAGTAAACCAGCACTGGTGCATCGGAATCTAATACTGGCCTCCCAGGCGCCGCTCAAAGCACAAATTCTTGGATGGTTCACTCTACCTGTACTTAAGTCGGCATTGTGCCTTTAGTATTCAATCCTGAAACAATATCTGTTTTTCATGGTCAATGTAAGGGTCCATGGGATGCAGTAAACCAGCACTGGTACATAGGAATCTAATACTGGTCTCCCAGGAGCCGCTCAACTCACACAATCTAACACGATTCAATCTTCTAGTACTTAAGTCGGCATTGTGAATATTGTATTCATTCCCGATGCGATATCTGAGTTTCTTGGCGAATGTGAAGGTCCATGGGATGCAGTAAACGAGGACTGGTGCATCGGTATCTAATTCTGGTCTCCCAGGAGCCGCTCAAAGCACACTTTCTTGGATGGTTCACTCTTCTTGTACTTAAGTCGGCATTGTGAGTTTTGTATTCAATTCCGATGCAATTTCTGTGTTTCATGGTCAATGTGGAGGTCCATGGGATGCTGTAATCCTGCACTGGTGCATCGGAATCAAATACTGGTCTACCAGGAGCCGCTCAAATAACACACTCTTACAAGATCCAATCTTCTTGTACTTAAAAATGGCAATTAGCCTTATACATTCAATCCCGATGCAACTCCTATGATTCATGGTCAATGTGAAGGCCCAAGGAATACAGTATACCTACACTGGTGCATCGGAATCTAATACTGGTCTCCCAGGAGCCGCTCAAAGCACACACTCTTAGAAGATTCACTCTTCTTGTACTTAAGTCGGCATTGTGCCTTATGTATTCAGTCCCGATGCAGTTTCTGTGTTTCATGATCAATGTGAACGTCCAAGGGTTTCAGTAAACCAGCACTGGTGCATCGGAATCTAAATCTAGTGTCCCAGGAGCCACTCAAATCACAAACTCTTAGAAGATTCACTCTGCTTGTACTTAAGTCGGCATTGTGCCTTTCGTATTCAATCCCGATGCAATTTCTGCGTTTCACGGTCAATGTGAAGGTCCAAGGGATACAGTAAACCTGCACTGATGCATCGCAATCTAATACTGGTCTCCCAGGAGCCGCTCAAAGCACACACTCTTAGATGATTCAATCTTCTTGTACTTAAGTCGGCATTGTGCCTTTTGTATTCCATCCCGATGCAGTTTCTGTGTTTCATGGTCAATGTGAAGGTCCATGGGATGCAGTAAACGTGGACTGGTGCATCGGTATCTAATTATGGTCTCCCAGGAGCCGCTCAAACACACTTTCTTAGATGATTAACTCTTCTTGTACTTAAGTCGACATTGTGAAATTTGTATTCAATCCCGATGCAATTTCTGTGTTTCATGGTCATTGGGAAGGTCTGAGGGGGTACAGTAAACCTGCACTGGTGCATCGGAATCTAATACTGGTCTTCCAGGAGCCGCTCAAAGAAAAAATTCATAGAAGATTCACTCTTCTTGTACTTAAGTCGGTATTGTGCTTTCAGTATTCAATCCCGATGCAATTACTGTGTTTCATGGTCAATGTGACAGTCCAAAGGATACAGTAAACCTGCACAGATGAGTCGCAAACTAACACAGGCCTCCCAGGAGCCGCTCAAAGCACAAATTCTTAGAAGATTCACTCTACATGTACTTAAGTCGGCATTGTGCCTTTTGTATTCAATCCCGATACAATTTCTGTGTTTCATGGTCAATGCGATGGACCATGGGATGCAGTAAACGTCGACTGGTGCATCGGTATCTAATTGTGGTCTCATAGGAGCCGCTGAAAGCACAAACTCTTAGAAGATTCACTCTCCTAGTACTTAAGACAGCATTTAGCCTTTTGTATACAATCCCGACGCAATTCCTGTGATTCATAGACAATGTGACGGTCCAAGGGATGCGGTATACCTGCACTGGTGCATCGGAATCTAATACCGGTCTCCCAGGAGTCGCTCAAAGCACACACTCTTAGAAGATTCACTCTTCTTTACTTATGTCGGCATTGTACATTTTGTATTCAATTGCGATGCAATTTCTGTGTTTCATGGTTAATGTGAAGGGCCAAGGATTGCAGTAAACCTGCACTGTTGCATCGGAATCTAATTCTGGTCCCGAGCATCCACTCAAAGCACAAACTCTTAGACCGAGCGAGGTGGCGCAGTGGTTAGACACTGGACTCGCATTCGGGAGGACGACGGTTCAATCCCGCGTCCGGCCATCCTGATTTAGGATTTCCGTGATTTCCCTAAATCGCTCCAGGCAAATGCCGGGATGGTTCCTTTCAAAGGGCACGGCCGACTTCCTTCCCCATCCTTCCCTGATCCGATGAGACCGATGACCTCGCTGTCTGGTCTCCTTCACCAAAACAACCAACCAACCACAAACTCTTACAAGATTCCTCTTCTTGTATTTAAGCCGGCATTGAGCCTTTTGTATTCAATCCCGATGCAATTTCTGTATTTTATGGTCAATTAGAATGCCCAAGGGATACGGTAAACCTGCACTGCTGCATCGGAATCTAGTACTGGTCTCCCAGGAGCCGCTGAAATCACAAACACTTGGTAGATTCACTCTTCTTGTACTTAAGACGGCATTTTGCCTTTTGTATTCAATCCCGATGCGATTCCTGTGATTCATGGTCAACGTGACGGTCCAAGGAATACAGTAAGCCAGCACTGGTGCATCGGAATCTAATACTGGAATCCCAGGAGCCGCCCAAAACCCAAAGGCTTGGAAGATTCACTCTACTTGTACTTAAGCCGTCATTGTGCCTTTAGTATTCAATTCCGATACAATTTCTGTGTTTCATGGTCAATGTGAAGGTCCATGGGATGCTATAAACGTGCACTGGTGCATCGGATTCTATTACTGATCTCCCAGGAGCCGCTCAAATCACACACTCTTACAAGATCCACTCTTCTTGTTTTTAAAACGGCAATGAGCCTTATGCATTCAATCCCGATGCAATTCCTATGCTTCATGGGCAATGTGAAGGTCCAAGGGATACAGTAAACCTGCACTGATGCATCGCAATCTAATACTGGCCTCCCAGAAGATGCTCAAACACAAATTCTTAGAAGTTTCACTCTTCTTGTACTTATGTCGGCATTGTACCTTCTGTATTCAATCCCGATACAATTTCTGTCTTTCATGGTCAATGTGAAGGACCATGGGAAGCAGTAAACCAGCACTGGTGCATCGGAATCTGATACCGGTCTCCCAGGAGCCGTTCAAAGCACACACTCTTAGAAGATTCACTCTTCTTGTATTTAAGTCGGCATTGTGCTTTTGTATTCAATCCCTATGCAATTCCTCTGTTTCATGGTCAATGTGAAGGTCTAAGGGATACAGTAAACCTGCACTGATGCATCGGAATCTAATACTGGTCTCCCAGAGACCGTTCAAATCACGAACGCTTAGAGGATTCACTCTTCTTGTACTTAAGTCGGCATTGTTCCGTTTGTATTCAATCCCGATGCAATTTCTGTGTTGGATGGTCAATGTGGAGGTCCAAGGTTTATAGTAAACCTGCACTGGTGCATCGGAATCTAATACTGGTCTCCCAGGAGCCGCTCAAAGCACAAACTCTTAGAACATTCAGTCTTCTTTTACTTAAGTCGGCATTGTGCATTTTGTATTCAATCCCGATGCAATTACTGTGTTTCATGGACAATGTGAAGGTCCAAGGGACACAGTAAACCTGCACTGGTGCATCGGAATCTAATTCTGGTTTCCCAGGAGCCGTTCAAAGCAAAAACTCTTAGAAGATTCACTCGTCTTTTCCTTAAGTCGGCATTGCGCTCTTTGTATTCAATGCCGATGGAATTTCTGTGTTTCATGGTCAATGTGAAGGGCCATGGGATACAGTAAACCTGCACTGATGCATCGGAATCTAATACTGGTCTCCCAGATACCGTTCAAATCACGAACGCTTAAAGGATTCACTCTTCCCGTACTTAAGTCGGCATTGTGCCTTTTGTATTCAATCCCGATGCAATTTCTGTGATTCGTGGTCAATGTGAAGGTCCAAGTGATGCAGTTAACCTGCACTGATGCATCCGAATCTAATACCGAACCCCCAGGAGCCGCTCATAGCACACAGTCTTAGAGGATTCAGTCATCTTGTACTTATGTCGTCATTGTGTTTTTGAATTCAATCCCGATGCAATTTCTGTGTTTCATGGTCAATGTGAAGGTCCGAGGGTTACAGTAAACCTGCACTGGTACACCGGAATCTATTTCTGGGCTCCCAGGAGCCGCTCAAAGCACAAATTCTTAGATGATTCACACTTCTTGTACTTTAGTCGGCATTGTGATTTTTGTAATCAATCCCGATGCGATTTCTGCGTTTCGTGGTCAATGTGAAGGGCCAAGGGATACAGTAAACCCGCACTGTTGCATTGAATCTAATACTGGTTTGCGAGGTGTTGATCAAAGCACAAACTCTTAGAAGAATCACTTTACTTGTACTTAAGTTGGCATTGTGCATTTTGTATTCAATCCCGATCCAATTTCTGTGTTTCATGGACAATGTGAAGGTCCAAGGGATACAGTATACCTACACCGGTGCATGGGAATCTAATACTGGTCTCCCAGGAGCCGCTCAATGCACAAACTGTTAGAAGATTAACTGTTCTTGTACTTAAGTTGGCATTGTGCCTTTTGTATTCAATCCCGATGGAATTTCTGTGTTACATGGTCAATGTGAAGGTCCAAGGGATACAATAAACCTTCACTGGTGCATCGGAATCTAATACCGGTCTCCCAGGAGTCGCTCAAAGCTCAAACACTTAGAAGATTCAGTCTTCTTTTACTTAAGTCGGCAATGTGCCTTTTGTATTCAATGCCGATGGAATTTCTGTATTTCATGGTCAATGTGAAGGGCCATGGGATACAATAAGCCTGCACTGGTGCATCGGAATCTAATACTGGTCTCCCAGGAGCCGTTCAAAGCACAAACCCTTACAATATTCACACATCGTGTACTTAAGTCGGCATTGTGCTTTTTGTATTCAATCCCGATGTAATATCTGTGATTGATGGTCAATGTGAAGGTCCAAGTTTTACAGTAAACCTGCACTGGTGCATCGGAATCTAATACTTGTCTCCCAGGAGCCGCTCAAAGCACTAACTCTTAGAAGATTCACTCTTCTCGTACATAAGTATTCATCCTGAATTTTGTATTGAATCCCGATGCAATTTCTGTGTTTCATTATAAATGTGAAGGTCCAAGGGATACAGTAAACCTGCACTGATGCATCGGAATCTAATACTGGTTTGCCACTTGTTGCTCAATGCACAAACTCTTAGATGACTCACTCTACTTGTACTTGAGTTGGCATTGTGTCTTTTGCATTCAATCCCGATGCAATATCTGTGTTTTATGGTCAATGTGAAGGTCCTAGGCTTACAGTAAACCTGCACTGGTGCATCGGAATCTAATACTGGTCTCCAAGGAGCCGCTCAAATCACTAACTCTTAGAAGTATCACTCTTAATGTACTTAAGTATGCACTCTGCCATTTATATTCAATCCCGATGCAATTTCTGTGTTTCATCGTCAATAAGAATGTCAGAGGGATACAGTAACCCTGAAGTGAAGCATCGGAATCTATAACTAGTGTCACAGGAATGGTTCAAAGCATAGGCAGTAAGAAATGTCAGTTTTCTTGTACTTGAGTCGGCATTGTGCCTTTTGTATTTAATTCCTATGCAATTTCTGTGTTTCGTCATCAATAAGAAGGTCCAAGGGATACAGTAAACCTGAAGTGAAGCATCGCAATCTGAAACCGGTCTCACAGGAAAGGTTCAAAACATAGACAGTAAGAAGGGCCAGTCCTCTTGTACTTGAGTCAGCATTGTGCCTTTTGTATTGAACTAAAAAGCAATTTCTGTGATTCATCGTCAATAAGGAAATCAGAGGGATACAGTGAACCTGAAGTGAAGCATTGGAATCTATAACTAGTGTCACAGGAATGGTTCAAATCATAGACAGAAAAAAGAGCCAGTCTTCTTGTACTTGAGTCGGCATTGTGCCTTTTGTATTTAATTCCGATGCAATATCTGTGTTTCATCGTCAATAAGGAGGTCAGAGGGATACAGTAAACCTGAAGTGAAGCATCGGAATCTAAAACTAGTGTCACAGAAATGGTTCAAGACATAGACAGTAAGAAGAGTCAGTTTTGTTGTACTTAAGTCGGCATTGTGCCTTTTCTAATTAATTCCGATGCAATTTCTGTGTTTCATCGTCAATAAGAAGGTCAGAGGGATACAGTAAACCTAAAGTGAAGCATCGGAATCTGTAACTAGTGTCACAGGAATGGTTCAAAACATAGACAGTAAGAAAAGTCAGTTTTCTTGTACTTAAGTCAGCATTGTGCCTTTTCTATTTAATTCCAATGCAATTTCTGTGTTTCGTCGTCAATAATGAGGTCCTAGGGATACAGTAAACCTGAAGTGAAGCGTCGGAATCAAAAACCGGTCTCACAAAAAAGGGTTCAAAACATAGACAGTAAGAAGAGCCAGTCCTCTTGTACTTGAGACGGCATTGTGCCTTTTGTATATCATTCCGATGCAATTTCTGTGTTTCATCGTCAATAAGAAGGTCAGAGGGATACAGTAAACCTGAAGTGAAGCATCGGAATTTATAACTAGTGTCACAGGAATGGTTCAAAACATAGACAATAAGAAGAGTCAGTTTTCTTGTACTTAAGTCGGCATTGTGCCTTTTGTATTTAATTCCGATGCAATTTCTGTGTTTCATCGTCAATAAGAAGGTCAGAGAGATACAGTAAACCTGAAGTGAAGCATCGGAATCTGTAACTAGTGTCACAGGAATGGTTCAAAACATAGACAGTAAGAAGAGTCAGATGTCTTGTACTTAAGTCGGCATTGTGCCTTTTCTATTTAATTCCGATGCAATTTCTGTGTTTCATCGTCAATAAGGAGGTCAGAGGGATACAGTAAACCTGAAGTGAAGCATCGGAACCTATAACTAGTGTCACAGGAATGGTTCAAAACATAGACAGTAAGAAGAGTCAGTTGTCTTGTACTTAAGTCGGCATTGTGCCTTTTCTATTTAATTCCGATGCTATTTCTGTGTTTCATCTTCAATAAGGAGGTCAGAAGGATACAGTAAACCTGAAGTGAAGCATCGGAATCCATAATTAGTGTCACAGGAATGGTTCAAAACGTAGACAGTAAGAAGAGTCAGTCTTCTTGTACGTAAGTCGGCATTGTGCCTTTTCTATTTAATTCCGATGCAATTTCTGTGTTTCATCGTCACTACGAAGGTCAGAGGGATACAGTAAACCTGAAGGGGAGCAACGGTATCTATAACTAGTGTCACAATAGTGGTTCAAAACATAGATAGTAGGAAGAGTCAGTTGTCTTGTACTTCAGTCGGCATTGTGCCTTTTCTATTTAATTCCGATGCAAATTCTGTGTTTCATCGTCAATAAGGAGGTCAGGGGAATACAGTAAACCTGAAGTGATGCATCGGAATCTATAACTAGTGTCACAGGAATGGTTCAAAACGTAGACAGTAAGAAGAGTCAGTCTTCTTGTACTTTAGTCTGCATTGTGCCTTTTCTATTTAATTCCAATGCAATTTCTGCGTTTCGCAGTCAATAAGAAGGTGCAAGGGATACAGTAAACCTGAAGTGAAGCATCGGAATCTAAAACCGGTCTCACAGGAAGGGTTCAAAACATAGACAGTAAGAAGAGCCGGTCCTCTTGTACTTGAGATGGCATTGTGCCTTTTGTATATAATTCCGATGCAATTTCTGTGTTTCATCGCCAATAAGGAAATCAGAGGGATACAGTAAACCTGAAGTGAGGCATCGGAATTTATAACTCGTGTCACAGGAATGGTTCAAAACATAGACAGTAAGAAGAGTCAGTTTTCTTGTACTTAAGTCGGCATTGTGCCTTTTGTATTTAATTCCGATGCAATTTCTGTGTTTCATCGTCAATAAGAAGGTCAGAAAGATGCAGTAAACCTGAAGTGAAGCATCAGAATCTGTAATTAGTGTCACAGGAATGGTTCAAAACACAGACAGTAAGAAGAGTCAGTTGTCTTGTACTTAAGTCGGCATTGTGCCTTTTCTATTTAATTCCGATGCAATTACTGTGTTTCGTCGTCAATAAAAAGGTCCAAGGGATACAGTAAACCTGAAGTGAAGCATCGGAATCTAAAACCGGTCTCACAGGAGAGGTTCAAAGCATAGACAGTAAGAAGAGCCAGTCCTCTTTTACTTGAGTCGGCATTGTGCCTTTTGTATATAATTCCCATGCAATTTCTGTGTTTCATCGTCAATAAGAAGGTCAGAGGGATACAGTAAACATGAAGTGAAGCATCGGGATCTATACCTAGTGTCACAGGAATGGTTCAAAACATAGACAGTAAGAAGAGTCAGTTGTCTTGTACTTAAGTCGGCATTGTGCCTTTTCTATTTAATTCCGATGCAAATCTCTGTGTTTCATCGTCACTACGAAGGTCAGAGGGATACAGTAAACCTGAAGTGAAGCAACGGAATCTATAACTAGTGTCACAGGAGTGGTTCAAAACATAGATAGTAAGAAGAGTCAGTTGTCATGTACTTGAGTCGGCAATGTGCCTTTTCTATTTAATTCCGATGCAATTTCTGTGTTTCTTCGTCAATAAGAAGGTCAGAGGGATACAGTAAACCCGAAGTGAAGCATCGGAATCTGTAACTAGTGTCACAGGAATGGTACAAAACATAGACAGTAAGAAGAGTCAGTCCTCTAGTACTCCAGTCGGCATTGTGCCTTTTGTATTTAATTCCGATGCAATTTCTGTGTTTCATCGTCAATAAGGAGATCAGAGGGATACAGTGAACCTGAAGTGAAGCATCGGAATCTATAACTAGTGTCACAGGAATGGTTCAAATCATAGACAGAAAGAAGAGCTAGTCTTCTTGTACTTGAGTCGCCATTGTGCCTTTTGTTTTTAATTCCGATGCAATTTCTGTGTTACGTCGTCAATAAGAAGGTCCAAGGGATACAGTAAACCTGAAGTGAATCATGGCAATCTGAAACCGGTCTCACAGGAAAGGTTCAAAACATAGACAGTAAGAAGAGCCAGTCCTCTTGTACTTGAATCGACATTGTGCCTTTTGTATATAATTCCGATGCGATTTCTGTGTTTCATCGGCAATAAGGAGGTCAGAGGGATACAGTAAACATGAAGTGAAGCATCGGAATCTATAACTAGTGTCACAGAAATGGTTCAAAACACAGACAGTAAGAAGAGTCAGTTTTCTTGTACTTAAGTCGGCATTGTGCCTTTTCTATTTCATTCTGTTGCAACTTCTGTGTTTCATCGTCAATAAGAAGGTCAGAGGGATACAGTAAACCTGAAGTGAAGCATCGGAATCTGTAACTAGTGTCACAGGAATGGTTCAAAACGTAGACAGTAAGAAGAGTCAGTTTTCTTGTACTTGAATCGGCATTGTGTCTTTTCTATTTAATTCCGATGCAATGTCTGTGTTTCATCGTCAATAAGAATGTCAGAGGGATACAGTACACCTGAAGTGAACCATCGGAATCTATAACTAGTGTCACAGAAATGGTTCAAAACATAGACAGTCAGAAGAGTCAGTTTTCTTGTACTTAAGTCGGCATTGTGCGTTTTCTATTTAATTCCGATGCAATTTCTGTGTTTTATCGTCAATAAGAAGGTCAGAGGGATACTGTAAACCTGAAGTGAAGCATCGGAATCTATAACTAGTGTCACAGAAATGTTTCAAAACATAGACAGTAAGAAGAGTCAGTTTTCTTGTACTTAAGTCGGCATTGTAGCTTTTCTATTTAATTCTATTGCAATTTCTGTGTTTCATCATCAATAAGAAGGTCAGAGGGATACAGTAAACCTGAAGTGAAGCATCGGAATCTGTAACTAGTGTCACAGGAATGGTTCAAAACATAGACAGTAAGAAGAGTCAGTTTTCTTGTACTTGAATCGGCATTGTGTCTTTTCTATTTAATTCCGATGCAATGTCTGTGTTTCATCGTCAATAAGAATGTCAGAGGGATACAGTACACCTGAAGTGAACCATCGGAATCTATAACTAGTGTCACAGGAATGGTTCAAAACATAGACAGTAAGAAGGGTCAGTTCTCTTGTACTTAAGTCAGCATTGTGCCTTTTGTATTTAATTCCAATGCAATTTCTGTGTTTCATCGTCAATAATGAGGTCCAAGGGATACAGTAAACCTAAAGTGAAGCGTCGGAATCAAAAACCGGTCTCACAGGAAAGGTTCAAAACATAGACAGTAAGAAGAGCCAGTCCTCTTGTACTTGAGTCGGCATTGTGCTTTTTGTATATCATTCCGATGCAATTTCTGTGTTTCATCGTCAATAAGAAGGTCAGAGGGATACGGTAAACCTGAAGCGAAGCATCGAAATTTATATCTAGAGTCACAGGAATGGTTCAAAGCATAGACAGTAAGAAGAGTCAGTTTTCTTGTACTTATGTCGGCATTGTGCCTTTTCTATTTAATTCCGATGCAATTTCTGTGTTTCATCTTCAATAAGGAGGTCAGAGGTATACAGTAAACCTGAAGTGAAACATGGGAACCTATAACTAGTGTCACAGGAATGTTTCAAAACGTAGACAGTAAGAAGAGTCAGTCATCTTGTACGTAAGTCGGCATTGTGCCTTTTCTATTTAATTCCGATGCAATTTCTGTGTTTCGTAGTCAATAAGAAGTATAAGGGATACAGTAAACCTGAAGTGAAGCATCGGAATCTAAAACCGGTCTCACAGGAAAGGTTCAAAACATAGACAGTAAGAAGAGCCAGTCCTTTTGTACTTGAGTCGGCATTGTGCCTTTTGTATATAATTCCGATGCAATTTCTGTGTTTCATCGTCAATAAGAAGGTCAGAGGGATACAGTAAACATGAAGTGAAGCATCGGAATCTATAACTAGTGTCACAGGAATGGTTCAAAACATAGACAGTAAGAAGAGTCAGTTGTCTTGTACTTAAGTCGGCATTGTGCCTTTTCTATTTAATTCCGATACAATTTCTGTGTTTCGTCGTCAATAAGAAGGTGCAAGGGATACAGTAAACCTGAAGTGAAGCATCGGAATCTAAAACCGGTCTCACAGGAAGGGTTCAAAACATAGACAGTAAGAAGAGCCGGTCCTCTTGTACTTGACTTGGCATTGTGCCTTTTGTATATAATTCCGATTCAATTTCTGTGTTTCGTCGTCAATAAGAAGGTCCAAGGGATACAGTAAACCTGAAGTGAAGCATCGCAATCTAAAACCGATCTCACAGGAAAGGTTTAAAACATAGACAGTAAGAAGAGCCAGTCCTCCTGTACTTGAGTCGGCATTGTGCCCTTTGTATATAATTCCGATGCAATGTCTGTGTTTCATCGTCAATAAGGAGGTCAGAGGGATACAGTAAACCTGAAGTGAAGAAACGGAATCTATAACTAGTGTCACAGGAGTGGTCCAAAATATAGACAGTAAGAAGAGTCAGTTGTCTTGTACTTCAGTCCGCAATGTGCCTTCTCTATTTAATTCCGATGCAAATTCTGTGTTTCATCGTCAATAAGGAGGTCAGGGGGATACAGTATACATGAAGTGAAGCATCGGAATCTATAACTAGTGACTCAGGAATGGATCAAAACGTAGACAGTAAGAAGAGTCAGTCTTCTTGTACCTAAGTCGGCATTGTGCCTTTTCTATTTAATTCCAATGCAATTTCTGTGTCTCGTCGTCAATAAGAAGGTCCAAGGGATACAGTAAACATGAAGTGAAGCATCGCAATCTAAAACCGGTCTCTCAGGAAAGGTTCAAAACATAGACAGTGAGAAGAGCCAGTCCTCTTGTACTTGAGTCGGCATTGTGCCCTTTGTATATAATTCCGATGCAATTTCCGTGCTTCGTCGTCAATAAGAAGGTCCAAGGGATACAGTAAACATGAAGTGAAGCATCGCAATCTAAAACCGGTCTCTCAGGAAAGGTTCAAAACATAGACAGTGAGAAGAGCCAGTCCTCTTGTACTTGAGTCGGCATTGTGCCCTTTGTATATAATTCCGATGCAATTTCTGTGTTTCATCGTTAATAAGGAGGTCAGAGGGATACAGTACACCTGAAGTGAAGCAACGGAATCTATAACTAGTGTCACAGGAGTGGTCCAAAACATAGACAGTAAGAAGAGTTAGTTGTCTTGTACTTCAGTCCGTAATGTGCCTTTTCTATTTAATTCCGATGCAAATTCTGTGTTTCATCGTCAATAAGGAGGTCAGGGGATACAGTAAACCTGAAGTGAAGCATCGGAATCTATAACTGGTGTCACAGGAATGGTTCAAATCATAGACAGGAAGAAGAGCCAGTCTTCTTGTACTTGAGTCGGCATTGTGCCTTTTGTATTTAATTCCGATGCAATTTCTGTGTTACGTCGTCAATAAGAAGGTCAAAGGGATATAGTAAACCTGAAGTGAAGCATCGCAATCTAAAACCGGTCTCACAGGAAAGGTTCAAAACATAGACAGTAAGAAGAGCCAGTCCTCTTGTACTTGAGTCGGCATTGTGCTTTTTGTATATAATTCCGATGCAATTTCTGTGTTTCATCGTCAATAAGGAGGTCAGAGAGATACAGTAAATCTGAAGTGAAGCATCGGAATCTATAACTAGTGTCACAGAAATTGTTCAAATCATAGACAGTAAGAAGAGTCTGTTTTCTTGTACTTAAGTCGGCATTGTGCCTTTTCTATTTAATTCTGATGCAATTTCTGTATTTCATCCTCAATAAGAATGTCAGAGGGATACAGTAAACCTGAATTTAACCATCGGAATCTATAACTAGTGTCACAGGAATGGTTCAAAACATAGACAGTAAGAAGAGTCAGTTTTCCTGTACTTAAGTCAGTATTGTGCCTTTTGTATTTAATTCCAATGCAATTTCTGTTTTTCATCGTCAATAATGGGGTCCAAGGGATACAGTGAACCTGAAGTGAAGCGTTGGAATCAAAAACCGGTATCACATGAAAGGTTCAAAACGTAGACAGTAAGAAGAGCCAGTCCTCTTGTACTTGAGTCAGCTCTGTGCTTTTTGTATATCATTCCGATGCAATTTCTGTGTTTCATCGTCAATAAGAAGGTCAGAGGGATACAGTAAACCCGAAGTGAAGCATCGGAATTTATAACTACTGTCACAGGAATGGTTCAAAACATAGACAGTAAGAAGAGTCAGTTTTCTTGTACTTAAGTCGTCATTGTGCATTTTGTATTTAATTCCGATGCAATTTCTGTGTTTCATCGTCAATAAGAAGGTCAGAGAGATACAATAAACCTGAAGTGAAGCATCGGAATCTGTAACTAGTGTCACAGGAATGGTTCAAAACATAGACAGTAAGAAGGGTCAATTGTCTTGTACTTAAGTCGGCATTGTGCCTTTTCTATTTAATTCCGATGCAATTTCTGTGTTTCATCGTCAATAAGGAGGTCAGAGGGATACAGTAAACCTGAAGTGAAGCATCGGAATCTATAACTAGTGTCTCAGGAATGGTTCAAAACATAGACAGTAAGATGAGTCAGTTGTCTTGTACTTCAGTCGGCATTGTGCCTTTTCTATTTAATTACGATGCAATTTCTGTGTTTCATCTTCAATAAGGAGGTCAGAGGGATACAGTAAACCTGAAGTGAAGCATCGGAATCTATAACTAGTGTCACAGGAATGGTTCAAAACGTAGACAGTAAGAAGAGTCAGTCTTCTTGTACGTAAGTCGGCGTTGTGACTTTTCTATTTAATTACGATGCAATTTCTGTGTTTCGTCGTCAATAAGAAGGGCCAAGGGATACAGTAAACCTGAAGTGAAGCATCGGAATCTAAAACCGGTCTCACAGGAGAGGTTCAAAACATAGACAGTAGGAAGAGCCAGTCCTCTTTTACTTGAGTCGGCATTGTGCCTTTTGTATATAATTCCGATGCAATTTCTGTGTTTCATCATCAATAAGAAGGTCAGAGGGATACAGTAAACATGAAGTGAAGCATCGGAATCTATAACTTGTGTCACAGGAATGGTTCAAAACATAGACAGTAAGAAGAGTCAGTTGTCTTGTACTTAAGTCGGCATTGTGCCTTTTCTGTTTAATTCCAATGCAATTTCTGTGTTTCGTCGTCAATAAGAAGGTCCAAGGGATACAGTAAACCTGAAGTGAAGCATCAGAATCTAAAATCGGTCTCAAAGGAAAGGTTCAAAACATAGACAGTAAGAAGAGCCAGTCCTCTTGTACTTAAGTCGGCATTGTGCCTGTTCTATTTAATTCTGATGCAATTTCTGTGTTTCATCGTCAATAAGAAGGTCAGAGGGATACAGTAATCCTGAAGTGAAGCAACGGAATCTATAACTAGTGTCACAGGAATGGTTCGAAAAATAGACAGTAAGATGAGCCAGCCTTCTTGTACTTGAGCCGGCATTGTGCCTTTTGCATTTAGTTCCGATGCAATTTCTGTGTGTCATCGTCAATAAGGAGGTCAGAGGGATACAGTGAACCTGAAGTGAATCATCGGAATCTATAACTAGTGTCACAGGAATGGTTCAAAACATAGACAGAAAGAAAAGCCAGTCTTCTTGTACTTGAGTCGGCATTGTGCCTTTTGTATTTAATTCCGATGCAATTTCTGTGTTTCGTCGTCAATAAGAAGGTCAGAGAGATACAATAAACCTGAAGTGAAGCATCGGAATCTGTAACTAGTGTCACAGGAATGGTTCAAAACATAGACAGTAGGAAGGGTCAATTGTCTTGTACTTAAGTCGGAATTGTGCCTTTTCTGTTTAATTCCGATGCAATTTCTGTGTTTCATCGTCAATAAGAAGGTCAGAGAGATACAATAAACCTGAAGTGAAGCATCGGAATCTGTAACTAGTGTCACAGGAATGGTTCAAAATATAGACAGTAAGAAGGGTCAATTGTCTTGTACTTAAGTCGGCATTGTGCCTTTTCTATTTAATGCCGATGCAATTTCTGTGTTTCATCGTCAATAAGGAGGTCAGAGGGATACAGTAAACCTGCAGTGGAGCAACGGAATCTATACCTGGTGTCACAGGAGTGGTTCAAAACATAGACAGTAAGAAGAGTCAGTTCTCTTGTACTTGAATCGGCATTGTGTCTTTTCTATTTAATTACGATGCAATGTCTGTGTTTCATCGTCAATAAGAATGTCAGAGGGATACAGTAAACCTGAAGTGAAGCATCGGAATCTGTAACTAGTGTCACAGGAATGGTACAAAACATAGACAGTAAGAAGAGTCAGTCCTCTTGTTTTTAAGTCGGCATTGTGCCTTTTGTATTTAATTCCGATGCAATTTCTGTGTTTCGTCGTCAATAAGAAGGTACAAGGGATACAGTAAACCTGAAGTGAAGCATCGCAATCTAGAACCGGTCTCACAGAAAAAGGTTCAATACATAGACAGTAAGAAGTCCAGTCCTCTAGTACTCCAGTCGGTATTGTGCCTTTTGTATTTAATTCCGATGCAATTTCTGTGTTTCATCGTCAATAAGGAGATCAGAGGGATACAGTGAACCTGAAGTGAAGCATTGGAATCTATAACTAGTGTCACAGGAATGGTTCAAAACATAGACAGAAAGAAAAGCCAGTCTTCTTGTACTTGAGTCGGCATTGTGCCTTTTGTATTTAATTCCGATGCAATTTCTGTGTTTCGTCGTCAATAAGAAGGTCAGAGAGATACAATAAACCTGAAGTGAAGCATCGGAATCTGTAACTAGTGTCACAGGAATGGTTCAAAACATAGACAGTAGGAAGGGTCAATTGTCTTGTACTTAAGTCGGAATTGTGCCTTTTCTATTTAATTCCGATGCAATTTCTGTGTTTCATCGTCAATAAGAAGGTCAGAGAGATACAATAAACCTGAAGTGAAGCATCGGAATCTGTAACTAGTGTCACAGGAATGGTTCAAAATATAGACAGTAAGAAGGGTCAATTGTCTTGTACTTAAGTCGGCATTGTGCCTTTTCTATTTAATTCCGATGCATTTTCTGTGTTTCATCGTCAATAAGGAGGTCAGAGGCATACAGTAAACCTGAAGTGAAGCATCGCAATCTAAAACCGGTCTCACAGGAATGGTTCGAAACATAGACAGTAAGAAGAGTCAGTTGTCTTGTACTTATGTCGGCATTGTGCCTTTTCTATTTAATTCCGATGCAAATTCTGTGTTTCATCTTCAATAAGGAGGTCAGAGGTATACAGTAAACCTGAAGTGAAACATGGGAACCTATAACTAGTGTCACAGGAATGTTTCAAAACGTAGACAGTAAGAAGAGTCAGTCATATTGTACGTAAGCCGGCATTGTGCCTTTTCTATTTAATTCCGATGCAATTTCTGTGTTTCGTCGTCAATAAGAAGGTCCAAGGGATACAGTAAACCTGAAGTGAAGCATCGGAATCTAAAACCGGTCTCACAGGAAAGGTTCAAAACATAGACAGTAAGAAGAGCCAGTCCTCTTGTACTTGAGTCGGCATTGTGCCTTTTGTATATAATTCCGATGCAATTTCTGTGTTTCATCGTCAATAAGAAGGTCAGAGGGATACAGTAAACATGAAGTGAAGCATCGGAATCTATAACTAGTGTCACAGGAATGGTTCAAAACATAGACAGTAAGAAGAGTCAGTTGTCTTGTACTTAAGTCGGCATTGTGCCTTTTCTATTTAATTCCGACGCAATTTCTGTGTTTCGTCGTCAATAAGAAGGTGCAAGGGATACAGTAAACCTGAAGTGAAGCATCGGAATCAAAAACTGGTCTCACAGGAAGGGTTCAAAACATAGACAGTAAGAAGAGCCGGTCCTCTTGTACTTGACTTGGCATTGTGCCTTTTGTATATAATTCCGATGCAATTTCTGTGTTTCGTCGTCAATAAGAAGGTCCAAGGGATACAGTAAACCTGAAGTGAAGCATCGCAATCTAAAACCGATCTCACAGGAAAGGTTTAAAACATAGACAGTAAGAAGAGCCAGTCCTCTTGTACTTGAGTCGGCATTGTGCCCTTTGTATATAATTCCGATGCAATTTCTGTGTTTCATCGTCAATAAGGAGGTAAGAGGGATACAGTAAACCTGAAGTGAAGAAACGGAATCTATGACTAGTGTCACAGGAGTGGTCCAAAATATAGACAGTAAGAAGAGTCAGTTGTCTTGTACTTCAGTCCGCAATGTGCCTTTTCTATTTAATTCCGATGCAAATTCTGTGTTTCATCGTCAATAAGGAGGTCGGGGGGATACAGTAAACCTGAAGTGAAGCATCGGAATCTATAACTAGTGTCACAGGAATGGTTCAAATCATAGACAGGAAGAAGAGCCAGTCTTCTTGTACTTGAGTCGGCATTGTGCCTTTTGTATTTAATTCCGATGCAATTTCTGTGTTACGTCGTCAATAAGAAGGTCCAAGGGATATAGTAAACCTGAAGTGAAGCATCGCAATCTAAAACCGGTCTCACAGGAAAGGTTCAAAACATAGCCAGTAAGAAGAGCCAGTCCTCTTGTACTTGAGTCGGCATTGTGCCTTTTGTATATAATTCCGATGCAATTTCTGTGTTTCATCGTCAATAAGGAGGTCAGAGAGATACAGTAAATCTGAAGTGAAGCATCGGAATCTACAACTAGTGTCACAGAAATGGTTCAAAACATAGACAGTAAGAAGAGTCAGTTTTCTTGTACTTAAGTCGGCATTGTGCGTTTTCTATTTAATTCCGATGCAATTTCTGTGTTTCATCGTCAATAAGAAGGTCAGAGGGATACAGTAAACCTGAAGTGAAGCATCGGAATCTATAACTAGTGTCACAGAAATTGTTCAAATCATAGACAGTAAGAAGAGTCTGTTTTCTTGTACTTAAGTCGGCATTGTGCCTTTTCTATTTAATTCTGATGCAATTTCTGTATTTCATCGTCAATAAGAAGGTCAGAGGGATACAGTAAACCTGAAGTGAAGCATCGGAATCTGTAACTAGTGTCACAGGAATGGTTTAAAACATAGACAGTAAGAAGAGTCAGTTTTCTTGTACTTGAATCGGCATTGTGTCTTTTCTATTTAATTACGATGCAATGTCTGTGTTTCATCGTCAATAAGAATGTCAGAGGGATACAGTAAACCTGAAGTGAAGCATCGGAATCTGTAAGTAGTGTCACAGGAATGGTTCAAAACATAGACAGTAAGAAGGGTCAATTGTCTTGTACTTAAGTCGGCATTGTGCCTTTTCTATTTAATTCCGATGCAATTTCTGTGTTTCATCGTCAATAAGGAGGTCAGAGGGATACAGTAAACCTGAAGTGAAGCATCGGAATCTATAACTAGTGTCACAGGAATGGTTCAAAACATAGACAGTAAGATGAGTCAGTTGTCTTGTACTTAAGTCGGCATTGTGCCTTTTCTATTTAAATACGATGCAATTTCTGTGTTTCATCTTCAATAAGGAGGTCAGAGGGATACAGTAAACCTGAAGTGAAGCATCGGAATCTATAAGTTGTGTCACAGGAATGGTTCAAAACGTAGACAGTAAGAAGAGTCAGTCTTCTTGTACGTAAGTCGGCATTGTGACTTTTCTATTTATTTCCGATGCAATATCTGTGTTTCGTCGTCAATAAGAAGGGCCAAGGGAAACAGTAAACCTGAAGTGAAGCATCGAAATCTAAAACCGGTCTCACAGGAGAGGTTCAAAACATAGTTAGTAGGAAGAGCCGGTCCTCTTTTACTTGAGTCGGCATTGTGCATTTTGTATATAATTCCGATGCAATTAATGTGTTTCATCGTCAATAAGAAAGTCAGAGGGATACAGTAAACATGAAGTGAAGCATCGGAATCTATAACTAGTGTCACAGGAATGGTTCAAAGCATAAACAGTAAGAAGAGTCAGTTGTCTTGTACTTAAGTCGGCATTGTGCCTTTTCTGTTTAATTCCGATGCAATTTCTGTGTTTCATCGTTACCACGAAGGTCAGAGGGATACAGTACACCTGAAGTGGAGCAACGGAATCTATACCTGGTGTCACAGGAGTGGTCCAAAACATAGACAGTAAGAAGAGTCAGTTGTCTTGTACTTCAGTCGGCATTGTGCCTTTTCTATTTAATTCCGATGCAAATTCTGTGTTACATCGTCAATAAGGAGGTCAGGGGGATACAGTAAACCTGAAGTGAAGCATCGGAATCTATAACTTGTGTCACAGGAATGGTTCAAAACATAGACAGTAAGAAGGGTCAGTTTTCTTGTACTTGAATCGGCATTGTGTCTTTTCTATTTAATTCCGATGCAATGTCTGTGTTTCATGGTCAATAGGAAGGTCAGAGGGATACAGTAAACCTGAAGTGAAGCATCGGAATCTATAACTAGTGTCACAGAAATGGTTCAAACCATAGACAGTAAGAAGAGTCAGTTTTCTTGTACTTAAGTCGGCATTGTGCCTTTTCTGTTTAATTCTGATGCAATTTCTGTATTTCATCGTCAATAAGAAGGTCAGAGGGATACAGTAAACCTGAAGTGAAGCGTCGGAATCTGTAACTAGTGTCACAGGAATGGTTCAAAACATAGACAGTAAGAAGAGTCAGTTTTCTTGTACTTGAATCGGCATTGTGTCTTTTCTATTTAATTCCGATGCAATGTCTGTGTTTCATCGTCAATAACAATGTCAGAGGGATACAGTAAACCTGAATTGAACCATCGGAATCTATAACTAGTGTCACAGGAATGGTTCAAAACATAGACAGTAAGAAGAGTCAGTTTTCCTGTACTTAAGTCAGTATTGTGCCTTTTGTATTTAATTCCAATGCAATTTCTGTGTTTCATCGTCAATAATGGGGTCCAAGGGATACAGTGAACCTGAAGTGAAGCGTTGGAATCAAAAACCGGTCTCACAGGAAAGGTTCAAAACGTAGACAGTAAGAAGAGCCAGTCCTCTTGTACTTGAGTCAGCACTGTGCTTTTTGTATATCATTCCGATGCAATTTCTGTGTTTCATCGTCAATAAGAAGGTCAGAGGGATACAGTAAACCCGAAGTGATGCATCGGAATTTATAACTACTGTCACAGGAATGGTTCAAAACATAGACAGTAAGAAGAGTCAGTTTTCTTGTACTTAAGTCGGCATTGTGCCTCTTGTATTTAATTCCGATGCAATTTCTGTGTTTCATCGTCAATAAGAAGGTCAGAGAGATACAATAAACCCGAAGTGAAGCATCGGAATCTGTAACTAGTGTCACAAGAATGGTTCAAAACATAGACAGTAAGAAGGGTCAATTGTCTTGTACTTAAGTCGGCATTGTGCCTTTTCTATTTAATTCCGATGCAATTTCTGTGTTTCATCGTCAATAAGGAGGTCAGAGGGATACAGTAAACCTGAAGTGAAGCATCGGAATCTATAACTAGTGTCACAGGAATGGTTCAAAACATAGACAGTAAGATGAGTCAGTTGTCTTGTACTTAAGTCGGCATTGTGCCTTTTCTATTTAATTACGATGCAATTTCTGTGTTTCATCTTCAATAAGGAGGTCACGGGGATACAGTAAACCTGAAGTGAAGCATCGGAATCTATAACTAGTGTCACAGGAATGGTTCAAAACGTAGACAGTAAGAAGAGTCAGTCTTCTTGTACGTAAGTTGGCATTGTGACTTTTCTATTTAATTCCGATGCAATTTCTGTGTTTCGTCGTCAATAAGAAGGGCCAAGGGATACAGTAAACCTGAAGTGAAGCATCGGAATCTAAAACCGGTCTCACAGGAGAGGTTCAAAACATAGACAGTAGGAAGAGCCAGTCCTCTTTTACTTGAGTCGGCATTGTGCCTTTTGTGTATAATTCCGATGCAATTTCTGTGTTTCATCATCAATAAGAAGGTCAGAAGGATACAGTAAACATGAAGTGAAGCATCGGAATCTATAACTTGTGTCACAGGAATGGTTCAAAGCATAGACAGTAAGAAGAGTCAGTTGTCTTGTACTTAAGTCGGCATTGTGCCTTTTCTGTTTAATTCCGATGCAATTTCTGTGATTCATCGTCACCAAGAAGGTCAGAGGGATACAGTACACCTGAAGTGGAGCAACGGAATCTATACCTGGTGTCACAGGAGTGGTCCAAAACATAGACAGTAAGAAGAGTCAGTTGTCTTGTACTTCAGTCGGCATTGTGCCTTTTCAATTTAATTCCGATGCAAATTCGGTGTTACATCGTCAATAAGGAGGTCAGGGGGATACAGTAAACCTGAAGTGAAGCATCGGAATCTATAACTACTGTCACAGGAATGGTTCAAAGCATAGACAGTAAGAAGAGGCAGTTTTCATGTACTTGAGTCGTCATTGTGCCTTTTCTATTTAATTCCGATGCAATTTCTGTGTTTCATCGTCAATAAGAAGGTCAGAGGGATACAGTAAACCCGAAGTGAAGCATCGGAATCTGTAACTAGTGTCACAGGAATGGTTCAAAACATAGACAGAAAGAAGAGTCAGTCTTCTTGTTTTTAAGTCGGCATTGTGCCTTTTCTATTTAATTCCAATGCAATTTCTAAGTTTCGTCGTCAATAAGAAGGTCCAAGGGATACAGTAAACCTGAAGTGAAGCATCAGAATCTAAAATCGGTGTCAAAGGAAAGGTTCAAAACATAGACAGTAAGAAGAGCCAGTCCTCTTGTACTTAAGTCGGCATTGTGCCTGTTCTATTTAATTCTGATGCAATTTCTGTGTTTCATCGTCAATAAGAAGGTCAGAGGGATACAGTAATCCTGAAGTGAAGCAACGGAATCTATAACTAGTGTCACAGGAATGGTTCGAAAGATGGACAGTAAGATGAGTCAGCCTTCTTGTCCTTGAGTCGGCATTGTGCCTTTTGCATTTAATTCCGATGCAATTTCTGTGTGTCATCGTCAATAAGGAGGTCAGAGGGATACAGTGAAAATGAAGTGAATCATCGGAATCTATAACTAGTGTCACAGGAATGGTTCAAAACATAGACAGAAAGAAAAGCCAGTCTTCTTGTACTTGAGTCGGCATTGTGCCTTTTGTATTTAATTCCGATGCAATTTCTGTGTTTCGTCGTCAATAAGAAGGTCAGAGAGATACAATAAACCTGAAGTGAAGCATCGGAATCTGTAACTAGTGTCACAGGAATGGTTCAAAACATAGACAGTAAGAAGGGTCAATTGTCTTGTACTTAAGTCGGCATTGTGCCTTTTCTATTTAATTCCGATGCAATTTCTGTGTTTCATCGTCAATAAGGAGGTCAGAGGGATACAGCAAACCTGAAGTGAAGCATCGGATTCTATAACTAGTGTCACAGGAATGGTTCAAACATAGACAGTAAGATGAGTCAGTTGTCTTGTACTTAAGTCGGCATTGTGCCTTTTCTATCTAATTACGATGCTATTTCTGTGTTTCATCTGTAATAAGGAGGTCAGAGGGATACAGTAAACCTGAAGTGAAGCATCGAAATCTTAAACCGGTCTCACAGGAGAGGTTCAAAACATAGACAGTAGGAAGAGCCAGTCCTCTTTTACTTGAGTCGGCATTGTGCCTTTTGTATATAATTACGTTGCAATTTCTGTGTTTCATCGTCAATAAGAAGGTCAGAGGGATACAGTAAACATGAAGTGAAGCATCGGAATCTATAACTAGTGTCACAGGAATGGTTCAAAGCATAGACAGTAAGAAGAGTCAGTTGTCTTGTACTTAAGTCGGCATTGTGCCTTTTCTGTTTAATTCCGATGCAATTTCTGTGTTTCATCGTCACCAAGAAGGTCAGAGGGATACAGTACACCTGAAGTGGAGCAACGGAATCTATACCTGGTGTCACAGGAGTGGTCCAAAACATAGACAGTAAGAAGTGTCAGTTGTCTTGTACTTCAGTCGGCATTGTGCCTTTTGTATTTAATTCCGATGCAATTTTTGTGTTTCGTCGTCAATAAGAAGGTCAGGGGGATACAGTAAACCTGAAGTGAAGCATCGGAATCTATAACTAGTGTCACAGGAATGGTTCAAAACATAGACAGTAAGAAGAGTCAGTTTTCTTGTACTTGAATCGGCATTGTGTCTTTTCTATTTAATTCCGATGCAATGTCTGTGTTTCATCGTCAATAAGAAGGTCAGAGGGATACAGTAAACCCGAAGTGAAGCATCGGAATCTGTAACTAGTGTCACAGGAATGGTTCAAAACATAGACAGTAAGAAGAGTCAGTCTTCTTGTTTTTAAGTCGGCATTGTGCCTTTTCTATTTAATTCCAATGCAATTTCTAAGTTTCGTCGTCAATAAGAAGGTCCAAGGGATACAGTAAACCTGAAGTGAAGCATCAGAATCTAAAATCGGTCTCAAAGGAAAGGTTCAAAACATAGACAGTAAGAAGAGCCAGTCCTCTTGTACTTAAGTCGGCATTGTGCCTGTTCTATTTAATTCTGATGCAATTTCTGTGTTTCATCGTCAATAAGAAGATCAGAGGGATACAGTAATCCTGAAGTGAAGCAACGGAATCTATAACTAGTGTCACAGGAATGGTTCGAAAGATGGACAGTAAGATGAGTCAGCCTTCTTGTACTTGAGTCGGCATTGTGCCTTTTGCATTTAATTCCGATGCAATTTCTGTGTGTCATCGTCAATAAGGAGGTCAGAGGGATACAGCGAAAATGAAGTGAATCATCGGAATCTATAACTAGTGTCACAGGAATGGTTCAAAACATAGACAGAAAGAAAAGCCAGTCTTCTTGTACTTGAGTCGGCATTGTGCCTTTTGTATTTAATTCCGATGCAATTTCTGTGTTTCGTCGTCAATAAGAAGGTCAGAGAGATACAATAAACCTGAAGTGAAGCATCGGAATCTGTAACTAGTGTCACAGGAATGGTTCAAAACAGAGACAGTAAGAAGGGCCAATTGTCTTGTACTTAAGTCGGCATTGTGCCTTTTCTATTTAATTCCGATGCAATTTCTGTGTTTCATCGTCAATAAGGAGGTCAGAGGGATACAGTAAACCTGAAGTGAAGCATCGGATTCTATAACTAGTGTCACAGGAATGGTTCAAACATAGACAGTAAGATGAGTCAGTTGTCTTGTACTTAAGTCGGCATTGTGCCTTTCCTATCTAATTACGATGCAATTTCTGTGTTTCATCTGTAATAAGGAGGTCAGAGGGATACAGTAAACCTGAAGTGAAGCATCGAAATCTTAAACCGGTCTCACAGGAGAGGTTCAAAACATACACAGTAGGAAGAGCCAGTCCTCTTTTACTTGAGTCGGCATTGTGCCTTTTGTATATAATTACGTTGCAATTTCTGTGTTTCATCGTCAATAAGAAGGTCAGAGGGATACAGTAAACATGAAGTGAAGCATCGGAATCTATAACTAGTGTCACAGGAATGGTTCAAAGCATAGACAGTAAGAAGAGTCAGTTGTCTTGTACTTAAGTCGGCATTGTGCCTTTTCTGTTTAATTCCGATGCAATTTCTGTGTTTCATCGTCACCAAGAAGGTCAGAGGGATACAGTACACCTGAAGTGGAGCAACGGAATCTATACCTGGTGTCACAGGAGTGGTCCAAAACATAGACAGTAAGAAGTGTCAGTTGTCTTGTACTTCAGTCGGCATTGTGCCTTTTGTATTTAATTCCGAAGCAATTTTTGTGTTTCGTCGTCAATAAGAAGGTCAGGGGGATACAGTAAACCTGAAGTGAAGCATCGGAATCTATAACTAGTGTCACAGGAATGGTTCAAAACATAGACAGTAAGAAGAGTCAGTTTTCTTGTACTTGAATCGGCATTGTGTCTTTTCTATTTAATTCCGATGCAATGTCTGTGTTTCATCGTCAATAAGAAGTTCAGAGGGATACAGTAAACCTGAAGTGAACCATCGGAATCTATAACTAGTGTCACAGGAATGGTTCATAACATAGACAGTAAGAAGAGTCAGTTTTCCTGTACTTAAGTCAGTATTGTACCTTTTGTATTTAATTCCAATGCAATTTCTGTGTTTCATCGTCAATAATGGGGTCCAAGGGATACAGTGAACCTGAAGTGAAGCGTCTGAATCAAAAACCGGTCTCACAGGAAAGGTTCAAAACGTAGACAGTAAGAAGAGCCAGTCCTCTTGTACTTGAGTCAGCACTGTGCTTTTTGTATATCATTCCGATGCAATTTCTGTGTTTCATCGTCAATAAGAAGGTCAGAGGGATACAGTAAACCCGAAGTGAAGCATCGGAATTTATAACTACTGTCACAGGAATGGTTCAAAACATAGACAGTGAGAAGAGTCAGTTTTCTTGTACTTAAGTCGGCATTGTGCATTTTGTATTTAATTCCGATGCAATTTCTGTGTTTCATCGTCAATAAGAAGGTCAGAGAGATACAATAAACCTGAAGTGAAGCATCGGAATCTGTAACTAGTGTCACAGGAATGGTTCAAAATATAGACAGTAAGAAGGGTCAATTGTCTTGTACTTAAGTCGGCATTGTGCCTTTTCTATTTAATGCCGATGCAATTTCTGTGTTTCATCGTCAATAAGGAGGTCAGAGGGATACAGTAAACCTGCAGTGGAGCAACGGAATCTATACCTGGTGTCACAGGAGTGGTCCAAAACATAGACAGTAAGAAGAGTCAGTTGTCTTGTACTTCAGTCGGCATTGTGCCTTTTCTATTTAATTCCGATGCAAATTCTGTGTTACATCGTCAATAAGGAGGTCAGGGGGATACAGTAAACCTGAAGTGAAGCATCGGAATCTATAACTAGTGTCACAGGAATGGTTCAAAACATAGACAGTAAGAAGGGTCAGTTTTCTTGTACTTGAATCGGCATTGTGTCTTTTCTATTTAATTCCGATGCAGTGTCTGTGTTTCATCGTGAATAGGAAGGTCAGAGGGATACAGTAAATCTGAAGTGAAGCATCGGAATCTATAACTAGTGTCACAGAAATGGTTCAAATCATAAAGAGTAAGAAGAGTCAGTTTTCTTGTACTTAAGTCGGCATTGTGCCTTTTCTGTTTAATTCTGATGCAATTTCTGTATTTCATCGTCAATAAGAAGGTCAGAGGGATACAGTAAACCTGAAGTGAAGCATCGGAATCTGTAACTAGTGTCACAGGAATGGTTCAAAACATAGACAGTAAGAAGAGACAGTTTTCTTGTACTTGAATATTCATTGTGTCTTTTCTATTTAATTCCGATGCAATGTCTGTGTTTCATCGTCAATAAGAATGTCAGAGGGATACAGTAAACCTGAAGTGAACCATCGGAATCTATAACTAGTGTCACAGGAATGGTTCAAAACATAGACAGTGAGAAGAGTCAGTTTTCCTGTACTTAAGTCAGTATTGTGCCTTTTGTATTTAATTCCAATGCAATTTCTGTGTCTCATCGTCAATAATGGGGTTCAAGGAATACAGTGAACCTGAAGTGAAGCGTCGGAATCAAAAACCGGTCTCACAGGAAAGGTTCAAAACGTAGACAGTAAGAAGAGCCAGTCCTCTTGTACTTGAGTCAGCACTGTGCTTTTTGTATATCATTCCGATGCAATTTCTGTGTTTCATCGTCAATAAGAAGGTCAGAGGAATACAGTAAACCCGAAGTGAAGCATCGGAATTTATAACTACTGTCACAGGAATGGTTCAAATCATAGACAGTAAGAAGAGTCTGTTTTCGTGTACTTAAGTCGGCATTGTGCCTTTTGTATTTAATTCCGATGCAATTTCTGTGTTTCATCGTCAATAAGAAGGTCAGAGAGATACAATAAACCTGAAGTGAAGCATCGGAATCTGTAACTAGTGTCACAGGAATGGTTCAAAGCATAGACAGTAAGAAGGGTCAATTGTCTTGTACTTAAGTCGGCATTGTGCCTTTTCTATTTAATTCCGATGCAATTTCTGTGTTTCATCGTCAATAAGGAGGTCAGAGGGATACAGTAAACCTGAAGTGAAGCATCGGAATCTATAACTAGTGTCACAGGAATGGTTCAAAACGTAGACAGTAAGATGAGTCAGTTGTCTTGTACTTAAGTCGGCATTCTGCCGTTTCTATTTAATTACGATGCAATTTCTGTGTTTCATCTTCAATAAGGAGGACAGAGGGATACAGTAAACCTGAAGTGAAGCATCGGAATCTATAACTGGTGTCACAGGAATGGTTCAAAACGTAGACAGTAAGAAGAGTCAGTCTTCTTGTACGTAAGTCGGCATTGTGACTTTTCTATTTAATTCCGATGCAATTTCTGTGCTTCGTCGTCAATAAGAAGGGCCAAGGGATACAGTAAACCTGAAGTGAAGCATCGGAATCTAAAACCGGTCTCACAGGAGAGGTTCAAAACATAGACAGTAGGAAGAGCCAGTCCTCTTTCACTTGAGTCGGCATTGTGCCTTTTGTATATAATTCCGATGCAATTTCTGTGTTTCATCATCAATAAGAAGGTCAGAGGGATACAGTAAACATGAAGTGAAGCATCGGAATCTATAACTAGTGTCACAGGAATGGTTCAAAACATAGACAGTAAGAAGAGTCAGTTGTCTTGTACTTAAGTCGGCATTGTGCCTTTTCTGTTTAATTCCGATGCAATTTCTGTGATTCATCGTCACCAAGAAGGTCAGAGGGATACAGTACACCTGAAGTGGAGCAACGGAATCTATACCTGGTGTCACAGGAGTGGTCCAAAACATAGACAGTAAGAAGAGTCAGTTGTCTTGTACTTCAGTCGGCATTGTGCCTTTTCTATTTAATTCCGATGCAAATTCAGTGTTACATCGTCAATAAGGAGGTCTGGGGGATGCAGTAAACCTGAAGTGAAGCATCGGAATCTATAACTAGTGTCACAGGAATGGTTCAAAACATAGACAGTAAGAAGAGTCAGTCTTCTTGTTTTTAAGTCAGCATTGTGCCTTTTCTATTTAATTCCAATGCAATTTCTGTGTTTCGTCGTCAATAAGAAGGTCCAAGGGATACAGTAAACCTGAAGTGAAGCATCAGAATCTAAAATCGGTCTCAAAGGAAAGGTTCAAAACATATACAGTAAGAAGAGCCAGTCCTCTTGTACTTAAGTCGGCATTGTGCCTGTTCTATTTAATTCTGATGCAATTTCTGTGTTTCATCGTCAATAAGAAGGTGAGAGGGATACAGTAATCCTGAAATGAAGCAACGGAATCCATAACTAGTGTCACAGGAATGTTTCGAAAAATAGACAGTAAGATGAGCCAGCCTTCTTGTACTAGAGTCGGCATTGTGCCTTTTGCATTTAATTCCGATGCAATTTCTGTGTGTCATCGTCAATAAGGAGGTCCGAGGGATACAGTGAACCTGAAGTGAATCATCGGAATCTATAACTAGTGTCACAGGAATGGTTCAAAACATAGACAGAAAGAAAAGCCAGTCTTCTTGTACTTGAGTCGGCATTGTGCCTTTTGTATTTAATTCCGATGCAATTTTTGTGTTTCGTCGTCAATAAGAAGGTCAGAGAGATACAATAAACCTGAAGTGAAGCATCGGAATCTGTAACTAGTGTCACAGGAATGGTTCAAAACATAGACAGTAAGAAGGGTCAGTTGTCTTGTACTTAAGTCGGCATTGTGCCTTTTCTATTTAATTACGATGCAATTTCTGTGTTTCATCTTTAATAAGGAGGTCAAAGGCATACAGTAAACCTGAATTGAAGCATCGGAATCTATAACTTGTGTCACAGGAATGGTTCAAAACGTAGACAGTAAGAAGAGGCAGTCTTCTTGTACGTAAGTGGGCATTGTGAATTTTCTATTTAATTCCAATGCAATTTCTGTGTTTCGTCGTCAATAAGAAGCGCCAAGGGATACAGTAAACCTGAAGTGAAGCATCGAAATCTTAAACCGGTCTCACAGGAGAGGTTCAAAACATAGACAGTAGGAAGAGCCAGTCCTATTTTACTTGAGTCGGCATTGTGCCTTTTGTATATAATTCCGATGCAATTTCTGTGTTTCATCGTCAATAAGAAGGTCAGAGGGATACAGTAAACATGAAGTGAAGCATCGGAATCTATAACTAGTGTCACAGGAATGGTTCAAAGCATAGACAGTAAGAAGAGTCAGTTGTCTTGTACTTAAGTCGGCATTGTGCCTTTTCTGTTTAATTCCGACGCAAATTCTGTGTTTCATCGTCACCAAAAAGGTCAGAGGGATACAGTACACCTGAAGTGGAGCAACGGAATCTATACCTGGTGTCACAGGAGTGGTCCAAAACATAGACAGTAAGAAGAGTCAGTTGTCTTGTACTTCAGTCGGCATTGTGCCTTTTCTATTTAATTCCGATGCAAATTCAGTGTTACATCGTCAATAAGGAGGTCAGGGGGATACAGTAAACCTGAAGTGAAGCATCGGAATCTATAACTAGTGTCACAGGAATGGTTCAAAGCATAGACAGTAAGAAGAGGCAGTTTGCATGTACTTGAGTCGTCATTGTGCCTTTTCTATTTAATTGCGATGCAATTTCTGTGTTTCATCGTCAATAAGAAGGTCAGAGGGATACAGTAAACCCGAAGTGAAGCATCGGAATCTGTAACTAGTGTCACAGGAATGGTTCAAAACATAGACAGTAAGAAGAGTCAGTCTTCTTGTTTTTAAGTCAGCATTGTGCCTTTTCTATTTAATTCCAATGCAATTTCTGTGTTTCGTCGTCAATAAGAAGGTCCAAGGGATACAGTAAACCTGAAGTGAAGCATCAGAATCTAAAATCGGTCTCAAAGGAAAAGTTCAAAACATATACAGTAAGAAGAGCCAGTCCTCTTGTACTTAAGTCGGCATTGTGCCTGTTCTATTTAATTCTGATGCAATTTCTGTGTTTCATCGTCAATAAGAAGGTGAGAGGGATACAGTAATCCTGAAGTGAAGGAACGGAATCTATAACTAGTGTCACAGGAATGTTTCGAAAGATAGACAGTAAGATGAGCCAGCCTTCTTGTACTTGAGTCGGCATTGTGCCTTTTGCATTTAATTCCGATGCAATTTCTGTGTGTCATCGTCAATAAGGAGGTCCGAGTGATACAGTGAACCTGAAGTGAATCATCGGAATCCATAACTAGTGTCACAGGAATGGTTCAAAACATAGACAGAAAGAAAAGCCAGTCTTCTTGTACTTGAGTCGGCATTGTGCCTTTTGTATTTAATTCCGATGCAATTTTTGTGTTTCGTCGTCAATAAGAAGGTCAGAGAGATACAATAAACCTGAAGTGAAGCATCGGAATCTGTAACTAGTGTCACAGGAATGGTTCAAAACATAGACAGTAAGAAGGGTCAATTGTCTTGTACTTAAGTTGGCATTGTGCCTTTTCTATTTAATTACGATGCAATTTCTGTGTTTCATCTTTAATAAGGTGGTCAAAGGGATACAGTAAACCTGAAGTGAAGCATCGGAATCTATAACTTGTGTCACAGGAATGGTTCAAAACGTAGACAGTAAGAAGAGTCAGTCTTCTTGTACGTAAGTCGGCATTGTGAATTTTCTATTTAATTCCGATGCAATTTCTGTGTTTCGTCGTCAATAAGAAGCGCCAAGGGATACAGTAAACCTGAAGTGAAGCATCGAAATCTTAAACCGGTCTTACAGGAGAGGTTCAAAACATAGACAGTAGGAAGAGAAAGTCCTATTTTACTTGAGTCGGCATTGTGCCTTTTGTATATAATTCCGAGTCAATTTCTGTGTTTCATCGTCAATAAGAAGGTCAGAGGGATACAGCAAACATGAAGTGAAGCATCGGAATCTATAACTAGTGTCACAGGAATGGTTCAAAGCATAGACAGTAAGAAGAGTCAGTTGTCTTGTACTTAAGTCGGCATTGTGCCTTTTCTGTTTAATTCCGATGCAAATTCTGTGTTTCATCGTCACCAAGAAGGTCAGAGGGATACAGTACACCTGAAGTGGAGCAACGGAATCTATACCTGGTGTCACAGGAGTGGTCCAAAACATAGACAGTAAGAAGAGTCAGTTGTCTTGTACTTCAGTCGGCATTGTGCCTTTTCTATTTAATTCCGATGCAAATTCTGTGTTACATCGTCAATAAGGAGGTCAGGGGGATACAGTAAACCTGAAGTGAAGCATCGGAATCTATAACTAGTGTCACAGGAATGGTTCAAAACATAGACAGTAAGAAGAGTCAGTTTTCTAGTACTTGAATCGGCATTGTGTCTTTTCTATTTAATTCCGATGCAATGTCTGTGTTTCATCGTCGGTAAGAAGGTCAGAGGGATACAGTAAACCTGAAGTGAAGCATCGGAATCTATAACTAGTGTCACAGAAATGGTTCAAATCATAGACAGTAAGAAGAGTCAGTTTTCTTGTACTTAAGTCGGCATTGTGCCTTTTCTATTTAATGCCGATGCAATTTCTGTGTTTCATCGCCAATAAGGAGGTCAGAGGGATACAGTAAACCTGCAGTGGAGCAACGGAATCTATACCTGGTGTCACAGGAGTGGTCCAAAACATAGACAGTAAGAAGAGTCAGTTGTCTTGTACTTCAGTCGGCATTGTGCCTTTTCTATTTAATTCCGATGGAAATTCTGTGTTACATCGTCAATAATGGGGTCCAAGCGATACAGTGAACGTGAAGTGAAGCGTCGGAATCAAAAACCGGTCTCACAGGAAAGGTTCAAAACGTAGACAGTAAGAAGAGCCAGTCCTCTTGTACTTGAGTCAGCACTGTGCTTTTTGTATATCATTCCGATGCAATTTCTGTGTTTCATCGTCAATAAGAGGGTCAGAGGGATACAGTAAACCCGAAGTGAAGCATCGGAATTTATAACTACTGTCACAGGAATGGTTCAAAACATAGACTGTAAGAAGAGTCAGTTTTCTTGTACTTAAGTCGGCATTGTGCCTTTTGTATGTAATTCCGATGCAATTTCTGTGTTTCATCGTCAATAAGAAGGTCAGAGAGATACAATAAACCTGAAGTGAAGCATCGGAATCTGTAACTAGTGTCACAGGAATGGTTCAAAATATAGACAGTAAGAAGGGTCAATTGTCTTGTACTTAAGTCGGCATTGTGCCTTTTCTATTTAATGCCGATGCAATTTCTGTGTTTCATCGCCAATAAGGAGGTCAGAGGGATACAGTAAACCTGCAGTGGAGCAACGGAATCTATACCTGGTGTCACAGGAGTGGTCCAAAACATAGACAGTAAGAAGAGTCAGTTGTCTTGTACTTCAGTCGGCATTGTGCCTTTTCTATTTAATTCCGATGGAAATTCTGTGTTACATCGTCAATAAGGAGGTCAGGGGGATACAGTAAACCTGAAGTGAAGCATCGGAATCTATAACTAGTGTCACAGGAATGGTTCAAAACATAGACAGTAAGAAGGGTCAGTTTTCTTGTACTTGAATCGGCATTGTGTCTTTTCTATTTAATTCCGATGCAATGTCTGTGTTTCATCGTGAATAGGAAGGTCAGAGGGATACAGTAAACCTGAAGTGAACCATCGGAATCTATAACTAGTGTCACAGGAATGGTTCAAAACGTAGACAGTAAGAAGAGTCCGGGCTCTTGTACGTAAGTCGGCATTGTGACTTTTCTATTTAATTCCGATGCAATTTCTGTGTTTCGTCGTCAATAAGAAGCGCCAAGGGATACAGTAAACCTGAAGTGAAGCATCGGAATCTAAAACCGGTCTCACAGGAGAGGTTCAAAACATAGACAGTAGGAAGAGCCAGTCCTCTTTTACTTGAGTCGGCATTGTGCCTTTTGTATATAATTCCGATGCAATTTCTGTGTTTCATCATCAATAAGAAGGTCAGAGGGATACAGTAAACATGAAGTGAAGCATCGGAATCTATAACTAGTGTCACAGGAATGGTTCAAAACATAGACAGTAAGAAGAGTCAGTTGTCTTGTACTTAAGTCGGCATTGTGCCTTTTCTGTTTAATTCCGATGCAATTTCTGTGATTCATCCTCACCAAGAAGGTCAGAGGGATAGAGTACACCTGAAGTGGAGCAACGGAATCTATACCTGGTGTCACAGGAGTGGTCCAGAACATAGACAGTGAGAAGAGTCAGTTGTCTTGTACTTCAGTCGGCATTGTGCCTTTTCTATTTAATTCCGATGAAAATTCAGTGTTACATCGTCAATAAGGAGGTCAGGGGGATACAGTAAACCTGAAGGGAAGCATCGGAATCTATAACTAGTGTCACAGGAATGGTTCAAAGCATAGACAGTAAGAAGAGTCAGTTTTTATGTACTTGAGTCGTCATTGTGCCTTTTCTATTTAATTCCGATGCAATTTCTGTGTTTCATCGTCAATAAGAAGGTCAGAGGGATACAGTAAACCCGAAGTGAAGCATCGGAATCTGTAACTAGTGTCACAGGAATGGTTCACAACATAGACAGTAAGAAGAGTCAGTCTTCTTGTTTTTAAGTGTGCATTGTGCCTTTTCTATTTAATTCCAATGCAATTTCTGTGTTTCGTCGTCAATAAGAAGGTCCAAGGGATACAGTAAACCTGAAGTGAAGCATCAGAATCTAAAATCGGTCTCAAAGGAAAGGTTCAAAACATAGACAGTAAGAAGAGCCAGTCCTCTTGTACTTAAGTCGGCATTGTGCCAGTTCTATTTAATTCTGATGCAATTTCTGTGTTTCATCGTCAATAAGAAGGTGAGAGGGATACAGTAATCCTGAAGTGAAGCAACGGAATCTATAACTAGTGTCACAGGAATGTTTCGAAAGATAGACAGTAAGATGAGCCAGCCTTCTTGTACTTGAGTCGGCATTGTGCCTTTTGCATTTAATTCCGATGCAATTTCTGTGTGTCATCGTCAATAAGGAGGTCAGAGGGATACAGTGAACCTGAAGTGAATCATCGGAATCTATAACTAGTGTCACAGGAATGGTTCAAAACATAGACAGAAAGAAAAGCCAGTCTTCTTGTACTTGAGTCGGCATTGTGCCTTTTGTACTTAATTCCGATGCAAGTTCTGTGTTTCGTCGTCAATAAGAAGGTCAGAGAGATACAATAAACCTGATGTGAAGCATCGGAATCTGTAACTAGTGTCGCAGGAATGGTTCAAAACATAGACAGTAAGAAGGGTCAACTGTCTTGTACTTAAGTCGGCATTGTGCCTTTTCTATTTAATTCCGATGCAATTTCTGTATTTCATCGTCAATAAGGAGGTCAGAGGGATACAGTAAACCTGAAGTGAAGCATCGGAATCTATAACTAGTGTCACAGGAATGGTTCAAAACATAGACAGTAAGATGAGTCAGTTGTCTTGTACTTAAGTCGGCATTGTGCCTTTTCTATTTAATTACGATGCAATTTCTGTGTTTCATCTTCAATAAGGAGGTCAGAGGGATACAGTAAACCTGAAGTGAAGCATCAGAATCTATAACTTGTGTCACAGGAATGGTTCACAACGTAGACAGTAAGAAGAGTCTGTCTTCTTGTACGTAAGTCGGCATTGTGACTTTTCTATTTATTTCCGATGCAATTTCTGTGTTTCGTCGTCAATAAGAAGGGCCAAGGGATACAGTAAACCTGAAGTGAAGCATCGAAATCTAAAACCGGTCTCACAGGAGAGGTTCAAAACATAGACAGTAGGAAGAGCTAGTCCTCTTTTACTTGAGTCTGCATTGTGCCTTTTGTATATAATTCCGATGCAATTTCTGTGTTTCATCGTCAATAAGAAGGTCAGAGGGATACAGTAAACATGAAGTGAAGCATCGGAATCTATTACTAGTGTCACAGGAATGGTTCAAAGCATAGACAGTAAGAAGAGTCAGTTGTCTTGTACTTAAGTCGGCATTGTGCCTTTTGTGTTTAATTCCGATGCAATTTCTGTGTTTCATCGTCACCAAGAAGGTCAGAGGGATACAGTACACCTGAGGTGGAGCAACGGAATCTATACCTGGTGTCACAGGAGTGGTCCAAAACATAGACAGTAAGAAGAGTCAGTTGTCTTGTACTTCAGTCGGCATTGTGCCTTTTCTATTTAATTCCGATGCAAATTCTGTGTTACATCGTCAATAAGGAGGTCAGGGGGATACAGTAAACCTGAAGTGAAGCATCGGAATCTATAACTAGTGTCACAGGAATGGTTCCAACATAGACAGTAAGAAGAGTCAGTTTTCTTGTACTTCAATCGGCATTGTGTCTTTTCTATTTAATTCCGATGCAATGTCTGTGTTTCATCGTCAATAAGAAGGTCAGAGGTATACAGTAAACCTGAAGTGAAGCATCGGAATCTATAACTAGTGTCACAGAAATGGTTCAAATCATAGACAGTAAGAAGAGTCAGTTTTCTTGTACTTAAGTCGCCATTGTGCCTTTTCTATTTAATTCTGATGCAATTTCTGTATTTCATCGTCAATAAGAAGGTCAGACGGATACAGTAAACCTGAAGTGAAGCATCGGAATCTGTAACTAGTGTCACAGGAATGGTTCAAAACATAGACAGTAAGAAGAGTCAGTTTTCTTGTACTTGAATCGGCATTGTGTCTTTTCTATTTAATTTTGATGCAATGTCTGTGTTTCATCGTCAATAAGAATGTCAGAGGGATACAGTAAACCTGAAGTGAACCATCGGAATCTATAACTAGGAACACAGGAATGGTTCAAAACATAGACAGTAAGAATATTCAGTTTACCTGTACTTAAGTCAGTATTGTGCCTTTTGTATTTAATGCCAATGCAATTTCTGTGTTTCATCGTCAATAATGGGGTCCAAGGGATACAGTGAACCTGAAGTGAAGCGTCGGAATCAAAAACCGGTCTCACAGGAAAGGTTGAAAACGTAGACAGTAAGAAGAGCCAGGCCTCTTGTACTTGAGTCAGCACTGTGCCTTTTTTTGTATATCATTCCGATGCAGTTTCTGTGTTTCATCGTCAATAAGAAGGTCAGAGGTATACAGTAAACCCGAAGTGAAGCATCGGAATTTATAACTACTGTCACAGGAATGGTTCAAAACATAGACAGTAAGAAGAGTCAATTTTCTTGTAGTTAAGTCGGCATTGTGCCTTTTGTATTTAATTCCGATGCAATTTCTGTGTTTCATCGTCAATAAGAAGGTCAGAGAGATACAATAAACCTGAAGTGAAGCATCGGAATCTGTAACTAGTGTCACAAGAATGGCTCAAAATATAGACAGTAAGAAGGGTCAATTGTCTTGTACTTAAGTCGGGATTGTGCCTTTTCTATTTAATGCCGATGCAATTTCTGTGTTTCATCGTCAATAAGGAGGTCAGAGGGATACAGTAAACCGGAAGTGAAGCACCGGAATCTATAACTAGTGTCACAGGAATGGTTCAAAACATAGACAGTAAGATGAGTCAGTTGTCTTGTACTTAAGTCGGCATTGTGCCTTTTCTATTTAATTACGATGCAATTTCTGTGTTTTATCTTCAATAAGGAGGTCAGAGGGATACAGTAAACCTGAAGTGAAGCATCGGAATCTATAACTAGTGTCACAGGAATGGTTCAAAACGTAGACAGTAAGAAGAGTCAGTCTTCTTGTACGTAAGTCGGCATTGTGACTTTTCTATTTAATTCCGATGCAATATCTGTATTTCGTCGTCAATAAGAAGGGCCAAGGGATACAGTAAACCTGAAGTGAAGCATCGGAATCTAAAACCGGTCTCACAGGAGAGGTTCAAAACATAGACAGTAGGAAGAGCCAGTCCTCTTTTACTTGAGTCGGCATTGTGCCTTTTGTATATAATTCCGATGCAATTTCTGTGTTTCATCATCAATAAGAAGGTCAGAGGGATACAGTAAACATGAAGTGAAGCATCTGAATCTATAACTAGTGTCACAGGAATGGTTCAAAGCATAGACAGTAGGAAGAGTCAGTTTTCATGTACTTGAGTCGTCATTGTGCCTTTTCTATTTAATTACGATGCAATTTCTGTGTTTCATCGTCAATAAGAAGGTCAGAGGGATACAGTAAACCCAAAGTGAAGCATCGGAATCTGTAACTAGTGTCACAGGAACGGTTGAAAGCATAGACAGTAAGAAGAGCCAGTCCTCTTGTACTTAAGTCGGCATTGTGCCTGTTCTATTTAATTCTGATGCAATTTCTGTGTTTCATCGTCAATAAGAAGGGCAGAGGGATACAGTAATCCTGAAGTGAAGCAACGGAATCTATAACTAGTGTCACAGGAATGGTTCGAAAGATAGACAGTAAGATGAGCCAGCCTTCTTGTACTTGAGTCGGCATTGTGCCTTTTGCATTTAATTCCGATGCAATTGCTGTGTGTCATCGTCAATAAGGAGGTCAGAGGGATACAGTGAACCTGAAGTGAATCATCGGAATATATAACTAGTGTCACAGGAATGGTTCAAAACATAGACAGAAAGAAAAGCCAGTCTTCTTTTACTTGAGTCGGCATTGTGCCTTTTGTATTTAATTCCGATGCAATTTCTGTGTTTCGTCGTCAATAAGAAGGTCCAAGGGATACAGTAAACCTGAAGTGAAGCATCGCAATCTAAATTCGGTCTCACAGGTAAGGTTCAAAACTTAGACAGTAAGAGGAGCCAGTCCTCTTGTACTTGAGTCGGCATTGTGCCTTTTGTATATAATTCCGATGCAATTTCTGTGTTTCATCGTCAATAAGGAGGTCAGAGGGATACAGTAAACCTGAAGTGAAGCATCGGAAGCTATAACTAGTGTCACAGAAATGGTTCAAAACATAGACAGTAAGAAGAGTCAGTTTTCTTGTACTTAAGTCGGCATTGTGCGTTTTCTATTTAATTCCGATGCAATTTCTGTATTTCATCGTCAATAAGAAGGTCAGAGGGATACAGTAAACCTGAAGTGAAGCATCGGAATCTATAACTAGTGTCACAGAAATGGTTCAAATCATGGACAGTAAGAAGAGTCAGTTTTCTTGTGCTTAAGTTGGCATTGTGCCTTTTCTATTTAATTCTGATGCAATTTCTGTATTTCATCGTCAATAAGAAGGTTAGAGGGATACAGTAAACCTGAAGTGAAGCATCGGAATCTGTAACTAGTGTCACAGAAATGGTTCAAAACATAGACAGTAAGAAGAGTCAGTTTTCTTGTACTTGAATCGGCATTGTGTCTTTTCTATTTAATTCCGATGCAATGTCTGTGTTTCATCGTCAATAAGGAGGTCAGAGGGATACAGAAAACCTGAAGTGAAGCATCGGAATCTATAACTAGTGTCACAGGAATGGTTAAAAACATAGACAGTAAGATGAGTCAGTTGTCTTGTACTTAAGTCGGCATTGTGCCTTTTCTATTTAATTACAATGCAATTTCTGTGTTTCATCTTCAATATGGAGGTCAGAGGGATACAGTAAACCTGGAGTGAAGCAACGGAATCTATAACTAGTGTCACAGGAATGGTTCGAAAGTTAGGCAGAAAGAAAAACCAGTCTTCTTGTACTTGAGTCGGCATTGTGCCTTTTGTATTTAATTCCGATGCAATTTCTGTGTTTCTTCGTCAATAAGAAGGTCCAAGGGATACAGTAAACCTGAAGTGAAGCATCGCAATCTAAAACCGGTCTCACAGGAAAGGTTCAAAAGATAGACAGTAAGAAGAGCCAGTCCTCTTGTACTTGAGTCGGCATCGTGCTTTTTGTATTTAATTCCGATCCAATTTCTGTGTTTCATCGTCAATAAGAAGGTCAGAGGGATACAGAAAACCTGAAGTGAAGCATCGGAATCTATAACTAGTGTCACAGAAATGGTTCAAAACATAGACAGTAAGAAGAGTCAGTTTTCTTGTACTTGAATCGGCATTGTGTCTTTTCTATTTAATTCCGATGCAATGTCTGTGTTTCATCGTCAATAAGAATGTCAGAGGGATACAGTAAACCTGAAGTGAACCATCGGAATCTACAACTAGTGTCACAGGAATGGTTCAAAACATAGACAGTAAGAAGAGTCAGTTTTCTTGTACTTAAGTCAGCATTGTGCCTTTTGTATTTAATTCCAATGCAATTTCTGTGTTTCATCGTCAATAATGGGGTCCAAGGGATACAGTGAACCTGAAGTGAAGGGTCGGAATCAAAAACCGGTCTCACAGGAAAGGTTCAAAACATAGACAGTAAGAAGAGCCAGTCCTCTTGTACTTGAGTCGGCACTGTGCTTTTTGTATATCATTCCGATGCAATTTCTGTGTTTCATCGTCAATAAGAAGGTCAGAGGGATACAGTAAACCAGAAGTGAAGCATCGGAATCTATAACTAGTGTCACAGGAATGGTTCAAAACGTAGACAGTAAGAAGAGTCAGTTTTCTTGTACTCAAGTCGGCATTGTGCCTATTGTATTTAATTCCGATGCAATTTCTGTGTTTCATCGTCAATACGAAGGTCAGAGAGATACAATAAACCTGAGGTGAAGCATCGGAATCTGTAACTAGTGTCACAGGAATGGTTCAAAACATAGGCAGTAAGAAGGGTCAGTTGTCTTGTACTTAAGTCGCCATTGTGCCTTTTCTATTTAATTCCGATGCAATTTCTGTGTTTCATCGTCAATAAGGAGGTCAGAGGGATACAGAAAACCTGAAGTGAAGCATCGGAATCTATAACTAGTGTCACAGGAATGGTTAAAAACATAGACAGTAAGATGAGTCAGTTGTCTTGTACTTTAGTCGGCATTGTGCCATTTCTATTTAATTACAATGCAATTTCTGTGTTTCATCTTCAATAAGGAGGTCAGAGGGATACGGTAAACCTGAAGTGAAGCAACGGAATCTATAACTAGTGTCACAGGAATGGTTCGAAAGTTAGACAGAAAGAAAAGCCAGTCTTCTTGTACTTGAGTCGGCATTGTGCCTTTTGTATTTAATTCCGATGCAATTTCTGTGTTTCGTCGTCAATAAGAAGGTCCAAGGGATACAGTAAACCTGAAGTGAAGCATCGCATTCTAAAACCGGTCTCACAGGAAAGGTTCAAAAGATAGACAGTAAGAAGAGCCAGTCCTCTTGTACTTGAGTCGGCATTGTGCTTTTTGTATTTAATTCCGATGCAATTTCTGTGTTTCATCGTCAATAAGAAGGTCAGAGGGATACAGAAAACCTGAAGTGAAGCATCGGAATCTATAACTAGTGTCACAGAAATGGTTCAAAACATAGACAGTGAGAAGAGTCAGTTTTCTTGTACTTGAATCGGCATTGTGTCTTTTCTATTTAATTCAGATGCAATGACTGTGTTTCATCGTCAATAAGAATGTCAGAGGGATACAGTAAACCTGAAGTGAACCATCGGAATCTACAACTAGTGTCACAGGAATGGTTCAAAACATAGACAGTAAGAAGAGTCAGTTTTCATGTACTTAAGTCAGCATTGTGCCTTTTGTATTTAATTCCAATGCAATTTCTTTGTTTCATCGTCAATAATGGGGTCCAAGGGATACAGTGAACCTGAAGTGAAGCGACGGAATCAAAAACCGGTCTCACAGGAAAGGTTCAAAACATAGACAGTAAGAAGAGCCAGTCCTCTTGTACTTGAGTCGGCACTGTGCTTTTTGTATATCATTCCGATGCAATTTCTGTGTTTCATCGTCAATAAGAAGGTCAGAGGGATACAGTATACCTGAAGTGAAGCATCGGAATCTATAACTAGTGTCACAGGAATGGTTCAAAGCATAGACAGTAAGAAGAGTCAGTTGTCTTGTACTTAAGTCGGCATTGTGCCTTTTCTATTTAAATCCGATGCAATTTCTGTGTTTCATCGTCACCAAGAAGGTCAGAGGGATACAGTAAACCTGAAGTGAAGCAACGGAATCTATAACTAGTGTCACAGGAGTGGTCCAAAACATAGACAGTAAGAAGAGTCAGTTGTCTTATACTTCAGTCGGCATTGTGCCTTTTCTATTTAATTCCGATTCAAATTCTGTGTTTCATCGTCAATAAGGAGGTCAGGGGGATACAGTAAACCTGAAGTGAAGCATCGGAATCTATAACTAGTGTCACAGGAATGGTTCAAAACGTAGACAGTAAGAAGAGTCAGTCTTCTTGTACTTAAGACGGCATTGTGCCTTTTCTATTTAATTCCAATGCATTTTCTGTGTTTCGTCGTCAATAAGAAGGTGCAAGGGATACAGTAAACCTGAAGTGAAGCATCGGAATCTAAAAACCTGTCTCACAGGAAGGGCTCACAACATAGACAGTAAGAAGAGCCGGTCCTCATGTACTTGAGTTGGCATTGTGCCTTTTGTATATAAATCCGATGCAGTTACTGTGTTTCATCGTCAATAAGGTCAGAGGGATACAGTAAACCTGAGGTGAAGCATCGGAATCTGTAACTAGTGTCACAGGAATGGTTCAAAACATAGACAGTAAGAAGAGTCAGTCTTCTTGCTTTTAAGTCGGCATTGTGCCTTTTCTATTTAATTCCAATGCAATTTCTGTGTTTCGTCGTCAATAAGAAGGTCCAAGGTATACAGCAAACCTGAAGTGAAGCATCAGAAACTAAAATCGGTCTCAAAGGAAAGGTTCAAAACATTGACAGTAAGAAGAGCCAGTCCTCTTGTACTTAAGTCGGCATTGTGCCTGTTCTATTTAATTCTGATGCAATTTCTGTGTTTCATCGTCAATAAGAAGGTGAGAGGGATACAGTAATCCTGAAGTGAAGCAACGGAATCTATAACTAGTGTCACAGGAATGTTTCGAAAGATAGACAGTAAGATGAGCCAGCCTTCTTGTACTTGAGTCGGCATTGTGCCTCTTGCATTTAATTCCGATGCAATTTCTGTGTGTCATCGTCAATAAGGAGGTCAGAGGGATACAGTGAACCTGAAGTGAATCATCGGAATCTATAACTAGTGTCACAGGAATGGTTCAAAACATAGACAGAAAGAAAAGCCAGTCTTCTTGTACTTGAGTCGGCATTGTGCCTTTTGTATTTAATTCCGATGCAAGTTCTGTGTTTCGTCGTCAATAAGAAGGTCAGAGAGATACAATAAACCTGAAGTGAAGCATCGGAATCTGTAACTAGTGTCGCAGGAATGGTTCAAAACATAGACAGTAAGAAGGGTCAACTGTCTTGTACTTAAGTCGACATTGTGCCTTTTCTATTTAATTCCGATGCAATTTCTGTATTTCATCGTCAATAAGGAGGTCAGAGGGATACAGTAAACCTGAAGTGAAGCATCGGAATCTATAACTAGTGTCACAGGAATGGTTCAAAACATAGACAGTAAGATGAGTCAGTTGTCTTGTACTTAAGTCGGCATTGTGCCTTTTCTATTTAATTACGATGCAATTTCTGTGTTTCATCTTCAATAAGGAGGTCAGAGGGATACAGTAAACCTGAAGTGAAGCATCAGAATCTATAACTTGTGTCACAGGAATGGTTCAAAACGTAGACAGTAAGAAGAGTCAGTCTTCTTGTACGTAAGTCGGCATTGTGACTTTTCTATTTATTTCCGATGCAATTTCTGTGTTTCGTCGTCAATAAGAAGGGCCAAGGGATACAGTAAACCTGAAGTGAAGCATCGAAATCTAAAACCGGTCTCACAGGAGAGGTTCAAAACATAGACAGTAGGAAGAGCTAGTCCTCTTTTACTTGAGTCTGCATTGTGCCTTTTGTATATAATTCCGATGCAATTTCTGTGTTTCATCGTCAATAAGAAGGTCAGAGGGATACAGTAAACATGAAGTGAAGCATCGGAATCTATTACTAGTGTCACAGGAATGGTTCAAAGCATAGACAGTAAGAAGAGTCAGTTGTCTTGTACTTAAGTCGGCATTGTGCCTTTTGTGTTTAATTCCGATGCAATTTCTGTGTTTCATCGTCACCAAGAAGGTCAGAGGGATACAGTACACCTGAGGTGGAGCAACGGAATCTATACCTGGTGTCACAGGAATGGTTCAAAACATAGCCAGTAAGAAGTGTCAGTTTTCTTGTACTTAAGTCAGTATTGTGCCTTTTGTATTTAATTCCAATGCAATTTCTGTGTTTCATCGTCAATAATGGGGTCCACGGGATACAGTGAACCTGAAGTGAAACGTCGGAATCAAAAACCGGTCTCACAGGAAAGGTTCAAAACATAGACAGTAAGAAGAGCTAGTCCTCTTGTACTTGAGTCAGCACTGTGCTTTTTGTATATCATTCCGATGCAATTTCTGTGTTTCATCGTCAATAAGAAGGTCAGAGGGATACAGTAAACCCGAAGAGAAGCATCGGAATTTATAACTACTGTCACAGGAATGGTTCAAAACATAGACAGTAAGAAGAGTCAGATTTCTTGTACTCAAGTCGGCATTGTGCCTATTGTATTTAATTCCGATGCAATTTCTGTGTTTGATCGTCAATACGAAGGTCAGAGAGATACATTAAACCTGAAGTGAAGCATCGGAATCTGTAACTAGTTTCACAGGAATGGTTCAAAACATAGGCAGTAAGGAGGGTCAGTTGTCTTGTACTTAAGTCGGCATTGTGCCTTTTCTATTTAATTCCGATGCAATTACTGTGTTTCATCGTCAATAAGGAGGTCAGAGGGATACAGAAAACCTGAAGTGAAGCATCGGAATCTATAACTAGTGTCACAGGAATGGTTAAAAACATAGACAGTAAGATGAGTCAGTTGTCTTGTACTTAAGTCGGCATTGTGCCTTTTCTATTTAATTACAATGCAATTTCTGTGTTTCATCTTCAATATGGAGGTCAGAGGGATACAGTAAACCTGGAGTGAAGCAACGGAATCTATAACTAGTGTCACAGGAATGGTTCGAAAGTTAGGCAGAAAGAAAAACCAGTCTTCTTGTACTTGAGTCGGCATTGTGCCTTTTGTATTTAATTCCGATGCAATTTCTGTGTTTCTTCGTCAATAAGAAGGTCCAAGGGATACAGTAAACCTGAAGTGAAGCATCGCAATCTAAAACCGGTCTCACAGGAAAGGTTCAAAAGATAGACAGTAAGAAGAGCCAGTCCTCTTGTACTTGAGTCGGCATTGTGCTTTTTGTATTTAATTCCGATCCAATTTCTGTGTTTCATCGTCAATAAGAAGGTCAGAGGGATACAGAAAACCTGAAGTGAAGCATCGGAATCTATAACTAGTGTCACAGAAATGGTTCAAAACATAGACAGTAAGAAGAGTCAGTTTTCTTGTACTTGAATCGGCATTGTGTCTTTTCTATTTAATTCCGATGCAATGTCTGTGTTTCATCGTCAATAAGAATGTCAGAGGGATACAGTAAACCTGAAGTGAACCATCGGAATCTACAACTAGTGTCACAGGAATGGTTCAAAACATAGACAGTAAGAAGAGTCAGTTTTCTTGTACTTAAGTCAGCATTGTGCCTTTTGTATTTAATTCCAATGCAATTTCTGTGTTTCATCGTCAATAATGGGGTCCAAGGGATACAGTGAACCTGAAGTGAAGGGTCGGAATCAAAAACCGGTCTCACAGGAAAGGTTCAAAACATAGACAGTAAGAAGAGCCAGTCCTCTTGTACTTGAGTCGGCACTGTGCTTTTTGTATATCATTCCGATGCAATTTCTGTGTTTCATCGTCAATAAGAAGGTCAGAGGGATACAGTAAACCAGAAGTGAAGCATCGGAATCTATAACTAGTGTCACAGGAATGGTTCAAAACGTAGACAGTAAGAAGAGTCAGTTTTCTTGTACTCAAGTCGGCATTGTGCCTATTGTATTTAATTCCGATGCAATTTCTGTGTTTCATCGTCAATACGAAGGTCAGAGAGATACAATAAACCTGAGGTGAAGCATCGGAATCTGTAACTAGTGTCACAGGAATGGTTCAAAACATAGGCAGTAAGAAGGGTCAGTTGTCTTGTACTTAAGTCGCCATTGTGCCTTTTCTATTTAATTCCGATGCAATTTCTGTGTTTCATCGTCAATAAGGAGGTCAGAGGGATACAGAAAACCTGAAGTGAAGCATCGGAATCTATAACTAGTGTCACAGGAATGGTTAAAAACATAGACAGTAAGATGAGTCAGTTGTCTTGTACTTTAGTCGGCATTGTGCCATTTCTATTTAATTACAATGCAATTTCTGTGTTTCATCTTCAATAAGGAGGTCAGAGGGATACGGTAAACCTGAAGTGAAGCAACGGAATCTATAACTAGTGTCACAGGAATGGTTCGAAAGTTAGACAGATAGAAAAGCCAGTCTTCTTGTACTTGAGTCGGCATCGTGCCTTTTGTATTTAATTCCGATGCAATTTCTGTGTTTCGTCGTCAATAAGAAGGTCCAAGGGATACAGTAAACCTGAAGTGAAGCATCGCATTCTAAAACCGGTCTCACAGGAAAGGTTCAAAAGATAGACAGTAAGAAGAGCCAGTCCTCTTGTACTTGAGTCGGCATTGTGCCTTTTGTATATAAATCCGATGCAGTTACTGTGTTTCATCGTCAATAAGGTCAGAGGGATACAGTAAACCTGAGGTGAAGCATCGGAATCTACAACTAGTGTCACAGGAATGGTTCAAAACATAGACAGTAAGAAGAGTCAGTTTTCTTGTACTTGAATCGGCATTGTGTCTTTTCTATTTAATTCAGATGCAATGACTGTGTTTCATCGTCAATAAGAATGTCAGAGGGATACAGTAAACCTGAAGTGAACCATCGGAATCTACAACTAGTGTCACAGGAATGGTTCAAAACATAGACAGTAAGAAGAGTCAGTTTTCATGTACTTAAGTCAGCATTGTGCCTTTTGTATTTAATTCCAATGCAATTTCTTTGTTTCATCGTCAATAATGGGGTCCAAGGGATACAGTGAACCTGAAGTGAAGCGACGGAATCAAAAACCGGTCTCACAGGAAAGGTTCAAAACATAGACAGTAAGAAGAGCCAGTCCTCTTGTACTTGAGTCGGCACTGTGCTTTTTGTATATCATTCCGATGCAATTTCTGTGTTTCATCGTCAATAAGATGGTCAGAGGGATACAGTATACCTGAAGTGAAGCATCGGAATCTATAACTAGTGTCACAGGAATGGTTCAAAGCATAGACAGTAAGAAGAGTCAGTTGTCTTGTACTTAAGTCGGCATTGTGCCTTTTCTATTTAAATCCGATGCAATTTCTGTGTTTCATCGTCACCAAGAAGGTCAGAGGGATACAGTAAACCTGAAGTGAAGCAACGGAATCTATAACTAGTGTCACAGGAGTGGTCCAAAACATAGACAGTAAGAAGAGTCAGTTGTCTTATACTTCAGTCGGCATTGTGCCTTTTCTATTTAATTCCGATTCAAATTCTGTGTTTCATCGTCAATAAGGAGGTCAGGGGGATACAGTAAACCTGAAGTGAAGCATCGGAATCTATAACTAGTGTCACAGGAATGGTTCAAAACGTAGACAGTAAGAAGAGTCAGTCTTCTTGTACTTAAGACGGCATTGTGCCTTTTCTATTTAATTCCAATGCATTTTCTGTGTTTCGTCGTCAATAAGAAGGTGCAAGGGATACAGTAAACCTGAAGTGAAGCATCGGAATCGAAAAACCTGTCTCACAGGAAGGGCTCACAACATAGACAGTAAGAAGAGCCGGTCCTCATGTACTTGAGTTGGCATTGTGCCTTTTGTATATAAATCCGATGCAGTTACTGTGTTTCATCGTCAATAAGGTCAGAGGGATACAGTAAACCTGAGGTGAAGCATCGGAATCTGTAACTAGTGTCACAGGAATGGTTCAAAACATAGACAGTAAGAAGAGTCAGTCTTCTTGCTTTTAAGTCGGCATTGTGCCTTTTCTATTTAATTCCAATGCAATTTCTGTGTTTCGTCGTCAATAAGAAGGTCCAAGGTATACAGCAAACCTGAAGTGAAGCATCAGAAACTAAAATCGGTCTCAAAGGAAAGGTTCAAAACATTGACAGTAAGAAGAGCCAGTCCTCTTGTACTTAAGTCGGCATTGTGCCAGTTCTATTTAATTCTGATGCAATTTCTGTGTTTCATCGTCAATAAGAAGGTGAGAGGGATACAGTAATCCTGAAGTGAAGCAACGGAATCTAAAACTAGTGTCACAGGAATGTTTCGAAAGATAGACAGTAAGATGAGCCAGCCTTCTTGTACTTGAGTCGGCATTGTGCCTTTTGCATTTAATTCCGATGCAATTTCTGTGTGTCATCGTCAATAAGGAGGTCAGAGGGATACAGTGAACCTGAAGTGAATCATCGGAATCTATAACTAGTGTCACAGGAATGGTTCAAAACATAGACAGAAAGAAAAGCCAGTCTTCTTGTACTTGAGTCGGCATTGTGCCTTTTGTATTTAATTCCGATGCAAGTTCTGTGTTTCGTCGTCAATAAGAAGGTCAGAGAGATACAATAAACCTGAAGTGAAGCATCGGAATCTGTAACTAGTGTCGCAGGAATGGTTCAAAACATAGACAGTAAGAAGGGTCAACTGTCTTGTACTTAAGTCGACATTGTGCCTTTTCTATTTAATTCCGATGCAATTTCTGTATTTCATCGTCAATAAGGAGGTCAGAGGGATACAGTAAACCTGAAGTGAAGCATCGGAATCTATAACTAGTGTCACAGGAATGGTTCAAAACATAGACAGTAAGATGAGTCAGTTGTCTTGTACTTAAGTCGGCATTGTGCCTTTTCTATTTAATTACGATGCAATTTCTGTGTTTCATCTTCAATAAGGAGGTCAGAGGGATACAGTAAACCTGAAGTGAAGCATCAGAATCTATAACTTGTGTCACAGGAATGGTTCAAAACGTAGACAGTAAGAAGAGTCAGTCTTCTTGTACGTAAGTCGGCATTGTGACTTTTCTATTTATTTCCGATGCAATTTCTGTGTTTCGTCGTCAATAAGAAGGGCCAAGGGATACAGTAAACCTGAAGTGAAGCATCGAAATCTAAAACCGGTCTCACAGGAGAGGTTCAAAACATAGACAGTAGGAAGAGCTAGTCCTCTTTTACTTGAGTCTGCATTGTGCCTTTTGTATATAATTCCGATGCAATTTCTGTGTTTCATCGTCAATAAGAAGGTCAGAGGGATACAGTAAACATGAAGTGAAGCATCGGAATCTATTACTAGTGTCACAGGAATGGTTCAAAGCATAGACAGTAAGAAGAGTCAGTTGTCTTGTACTTAAGTCGGCATTGTGCCTTTTGTGTTTAATTCCGATGCAATTTCTGTGTTTCATCGTCACCAAGAAGGTCAGAGGGATACAGTACACCTGAGGTGGAGAAACGGAATCTATACCTGGTGTCACAGGAGTGGTCCAAAACATAGACAGTAAGAAGAGTCAGTTGTCTTGTACTTCAGTCGGCATTGTGCCTTTTCTATTTAGTTCCGATGCAAATTCTGTGTTACATCGTCAATAAGGAGGTCAGGGGGATACAGTAAACCTGAAGTGAAGCATCGGAATCTATAACTAGTGTCACAGGAATGGTTCAAACATAGACAGTAAGAAGAGTCAGTTTTCTTGTACTTCAATCGGCATTGTGTCTTTTCTATTTAATTCCGATGCAATGTCTGTGTTTCATCGTCAATAAGAAGGTCAGAGGTATACAGTAAACCTGAAGTGAAGCATCGGAATCTATAACTAGTGTCACAGAAATGGTTCAAATCATAGACAGTAAGAAGAGTCAGTTTTCTTGTACTTAAGTCGCCATTGTGCATTTTCTATTTAATTCTGATGCAATTTCTGTATTTCATCGTCAATAAGAAGGTCAGACGGATACAGTTAACCTGAAGTGAAGCATCGGAATCTGTAACTAGTGTCACAGGAATGGTTCAAAACATAGACAGTAAGAAGAGTCAGTTTTCTTGTATTTGAATCGGCATTGTGTCTTTTCTATTTAATTTTGATGCAATGTCTGTGTTTCATCGTCAATAAGAATGTCAGAGGGATACAGTAAACCTGAAGTGAACCATCGGAATCTATAACTAGGAACACAGGAATGGTTCAAAACATAGACAGTAAGAATATTCAGTTTACCTGTACTTAAGTCAGTATTGTGCCTTTTGTATTTAATGCCAATGCAATTTCTGTGTTTCATCGTCAATAATGGGGTCCAAGGGATACAGTGAACCTGAAGTGAAGCGTCGGAATCAAAAACCGGTCTCACAGGAAAGGTTGAAAACGTAGACAGTAAGAAGAGCCAGTCCTCTTGTACTTGAGTCAGCACTGTGCCTTTTTTTGTATATCATTCCGATGCAGTTTCTGTGTTTCATCGTCAATAAGAAGGTCAGAGGGATACAGTAAACCTGAAGTGAAGCATCGGAATCTAAAACCGGTCTCACAGGAGAGGTTCAAAACATAGACAGTAGGAAGAGCCAGTCCTCTTTTACTTGAGGCGGCATTGTGCCTTTTGTATATAATTCCGATGCAATTTCTGTGTTTCATCATCAATAAGAAGGTCAGAGGGATACAGTAAACATGAAGTGAAGCATCTGAATCTATAACTAGTGTCACAGGAATGGTTCAAAACATAGACAGTAAGAAGAGTCAGTTGTCTTGTACTTAAGTCGGCATTGTGCCTTTTCTGTTTAATTCCGATGCAATTTCTGTGTTTCATCGTCACCAAGAAGGTCAAAGGGATACAGTACACCTGAAGTGGAGCAACGGAATCTATATCTGGTGTCACAGGAGTGGTCCAAAACATAGACAGTAAGAAGAGTCAGTTGTCTTGTACTTCAGTCGCCATTGTGCCTTTTCTATTTAATTCCGATGCAAATTCAGTGTTACATCGTCAATAAGGAGGTCAGGGGGATACAGTAAACCTGAAGTGAAGCATCGGAATCTATACCAAGTGTCACAGGAATGGTTCAAAGCATAGACAGTAGGAAGAGTCAGTTTTCATGTACTTGAGTCGTCATTGTGCCTTTTCTATTTAATTACGATGCAATTTCTGTGTTTCATCGTCAATAAGAAGGTCAGAGGGATACAGTAAACCCAAAGTGAAGCATCGGAATCTGTAACTAGTGTCACAGGAATGGTTCAAAGCATAGACAGTAAGAAGAGCCAGTCCTCTTGTACTTAAGTCGGCATTGTGCCTGTTCTATTTAATTCTGATGCAATTTCTGTGTTTCATCGTCAATAAGAAGGTCAGAGGGATACAGTTATCCTGAAGTGAAGCAACGGAATCTATAACTAGTGTCACAGGAATGGTTCGAAAGATAGACAGTAAGATGAGCCAGCCTTCTTGTACTTGAGTCGGCATTGTGCCTTTTGCATTTAATTCCGATGCAATTTCTGTGTGTCATCGTCAATAAGGAGGTCAGAGGGATACAGTGAACCTGAAGTGAATCATCGGAATCTATAACTAGTGTCACAGGAATGGTTCAAAACATAGACAGAATGAAAAGCCAGTCTTCTTTTACTTGAGTCGGCATTGTGCCTTTTGTATTTAATTCCGATGCAATTTCTGTGTTTCGTCGTCAATAAGAAGGTCCAAGGGATACAGTAAACCTGAAGTGAAGCATCGCAATCTAAATTCGGTCTCACAGGTAAGGTTCAAAACTTAGACAGTAAGAAGAGCCAGTCCTCTTGTACTTGAGTCGGCATTGTGCCTTTTGTATATAATTCCGATGCAATTTCTGTGTTTCATCGTCAATAAGGAGGTCAGAGGGATACAGTAAACCTGAAGTGAAGCATCGGAAGCTATAACTAGTGTCACAGAAATGGTTCAAAACATAGACAGTAAGAAGAGTCAGTTTTCTTGTACTTAAGTCGGCATTGTGCGTTTTCTATTTAATTCCGATGCAATTTCTGTAATTCATCGTCAATAAGAAGGTCAGAGGGATACAGTAAACCTGAAGTGAAGCATCGGAATCTATAACTAGTGTCACAGAAATGGTTCAAATCATGGACAGTAAGAAGAGTCAGTTTTCTTGTGCTTAAGTTGGCATTGTGCCTTTTCTATTTAATTCTGATGCAATTTCTGTATTTCATCGTCAATAAGAAGGTTAGAGGGATACAGTAAACCTGAAGTGAAGCATCGGAATCTGTAACTAGTGTCACAGGAATGGTTCAAAACATAGACAGTAAGAAGAGTCAGTTTTCTTGTACTTGAATCGGCATTGTGTCTTTTCTATTTAATTCCGATGCAATGTCTGTGTTTCATCGGCAATAAGAATGTCAGAGGGATACAGTAAACCTGAAGTGAACCATCGGAATCTATAACTAGTGTCACAGGAATGGTTCAAAACATAGCCAGTAAGAAGAGTCAGTTTTCTTGTACTTAAGTCAGTATTGTGCCTTTTGTATTTAATTCCAATGCAATTTCTGTGTTTCATCGTCAATAATGGGGTCCACGGGATACAGTGAACCTGAAGTGAAACGTCGGAATCAAAAACCGGTCTCACAGGAAAGGTTCAAAACATAGACAGTAAGAAGAGCCAGTCCTCTTGTACTTGAGTCAGCACTGTGCTTTTTGTATATCATTCCGATGCAATTTCTGTGTTTCATCGTCAATAAGAAGGTCAGAGGGATACAGTAAACCCGAAGAGAAGCATCGGAATTTATAACTACTGTCACAGGAATGGTTCAAAACATAGACAGTAAGAAGAGTCAGTTTTCTTGTACTCAAGTCGGCATTGTGCCTATTGTATTTAATTCCGATGCAATTTCTGTGTTTGATCGTCAATACGAAGGTCAGAGAGATACATTAAACCTGAAGTGAAGCATCGGAATCTGTAACTAGTTTCACAGGAATGGTTCAAAACATAGGCAGTAAGGAGGGTCAGTTGTCTTGTACTTAAGTCGGCATTGTGCCTTTTCTATTTAATTCCGATGCAATTACTGTGTTTCATCGTCAATAAGGAGGTCAGAGGGATACAGTAAACCTGAAGTGAACCATCGGAATCTACAACTAGTGTCACAGGAATGGTTCAAAACATAGACAGTAAGAAGAGTCAGTTTTCTTGTACTTAAGTCAGTATTGTGCCTTTTCTATTTAATTACAATGCAATTTCTGTGTTTCATCTTCAATATGGAGGTCAGAGGGATACAGTAAACCTGGAGTGAAGCAACGGAATCTATAACTAGTGTCACAGGAATGGTTCGAAAGTTAGGCAGAAAGAAAAGCCAGTCTTCTTGTACTTGAGTCGGCATTGTGCCTTTTGTATTTAATTCCGATGCAATTTCTGTGTTTCTTCGTCAATAAGAAGGTCCAAGGGATACAGTAAACCTTAAGTGAAGCATCGCAATCTAAAACCGGTCTCACAGGAAAGGTTCAAAAGATAGACAGTAAGAAGAGCCAGTCCTCTTGTACTTGAGTCGGCATTGTGCTTTTTGTATTTAATTCCGATCCAATTTCTGTGTTTCATCGTCAATAAGAAGGTCAGAGGGATACAGAAAACCTGAAGTGAAGCATCGGAATCTATAACTAGTGTCACAGAAATGGTTCAAAACATAGACAGTAAGAAGAGTCAGTTTTCTTGTACTTGAATCGGCATTGTGTCTTTTCTATTTAATTCCGATGCAATGTCTGTGTTTCATCGTCAATAAGAATGTCAGAGGGATACAGTAAACCTGAAGTGAACCATCGGAATCTACAACTAGTGTCACAGGAATGGTTCAAAACATAGACAGTAAGAAGAGTCAGTTTTCTTGTACTTAAGTCAGTATTGTGCCTTTTGTATTTAATTCCAATGCAATTTCTGTGTTTCATCGTCAATAATGGGGTCCACGGGATACAGTGAACCTGAAGTGAAACGTCGGAATCAAAAACCGGTCTCACAGGAAAGGTTCAAAACATAGACAGTAAGAAGAGCCAGTCCTCTTGTACTTGAGTCAGCACTGTGCTTTTTGTATATCATTCCGATGCAATTTCTGTGTTTCATCGTCAATAAGAAGGTCAGAGGGATACAGTAAACCCGAAGAGAAGCATCGGAATTTATAACTACTGTCACAGGAATGGTTCAAAACATAGACAGTAAGAAGAGTCAGTTTTCTTGTACTCAAGTCGGCATTGTGCCTATTGTATTTAATTCCGATGCAATTTCTGTGTTTGATCGTCAATACGAAGGTCAGAGAGATACATTAAACCTGAAGTGAAGCATCGGAATCTGTAACTAGTTTCACAGGAATGGTTCAAAACATAGGCAGTAAGGAGGGTCAGTTGTCTTGTACTTAAGTCGGCATTGTGCCTTTTCTATTTAATTCCGATGCAATTACTGTGTTTCATCGTCAATAAGGAGGTCAGAGGGATACAGAAAACCTGAAGTGAAGCATCGGAATCTATAACTAGTGTCACAGGAATGGTTAAAACATAGACAGTAAGATGAGTCAGTTGTCTTGTACTTAAGTCGGCATTGTGCCTTTTCTATTTAATTACAATGCAATTTCTGTGTTTCATCTTCAATATGGAGGTCAGAGGGATACAGTAAACCTGGAGTGAAGCAACGGAATCTATAACTAGTGTCACAGGAATGGTTCGAAAGTTAGGCAGAAAGAAAAGCCAGTCTTCTTGTACTTGAGTCGGCATTGTGCCTTTTGTATTTAATTCCGATGCAATTTCTGTGTTTCTTCGTCAATAAGAAGGTCCAAGGGATACAGTAAACCTGAAGTGAAGCATCGCAATCTAAAACCGGTCTCACAGGAAAGGTTCAAAAGATAGACAGTAAGAAGAGCCAGTCCTCTTGTACTTGAGTCGGCATTGTGCTTTTTGTATTTAATTCCGATCCAATTTCTGTGTTTCATCGTCAATAAGAAGGTCAGAGGGATACAGAAAACCTGAAGTGAAGCATCGGAATCTATAACTAGTGTCACAGAAATGGTTCAAAACATAGACAGTAAGAAGAGTCAGTTTTCTTGTACTTGAATCGGCATTGTGTCTTTTCTATTTAATTCCGATGCAATGTCTGTGTTTCATCGGCAATAAGAATGTCAGAGGGATACAGTAAACCTGAAGTGAACCATCGGAATCTATAACTAGTGTCACAGGAATGGTTCAAAACATAGCCAGTAAGAAGAGTCAGTTTTCTTGTACTTAAGTCAGTATTGTGCCTTTTGTATTTAATTCCAATGCAATTTCTGTGTTTCATCGTCAATAATGGGGTCCACGGGATACAGTGAACCTGAAGTGAAACGTCGGAATCAAAAACCGGTCTCACAGGAAAGGTTCAAAACATAGACAGTAAGAAGAGCCAGTCCTCTTGTACTTGAGTCAGCACTGTGCTTTTTGTATATCATTCCGATGCAATTTCTGTGTTTCATCGTCAATAAGAAGGTCAGAGGGATACAGTAAACCCGAAGAGAAGCATCGGAATTTATAACTACTGTCACAGGAATGGTTCAAAACATAGACAGTAAGAAGAGTCAGTTTTCTTGTACTCAAGTCGGCATTGTGCCTATTGTATTTAATTCCGATGCAATTTCTGTGTTTGATCGTCAATACGAAGGTCAGAGAGATACATTAAACCTGAAGTGAAGCATCGGAATCTGTAACTAGTTTCACAGGAATGGTTCAAAACATAGGCAGTAAGGAGGGTCAGTTGTCTTGTACTTAAGTCGGCATTGTGCCTTTTCTATTTAATTCCGATGCAATTACTGTGTTTCATCGTCAATAAGGAGGTCAGAGGGATACAGAAAACCTGAAGTGAAGCATCGGAATCTATAACTAGTGTCACAGGAATGGTTAAAACATAGACAGTAAGATGAGTCAGTTGTCTTGTACTTAAGTCGGCATTGTGCCTTTTCTATTTAATTACAATGCAATTTCTGTGTTTCATCTTCAATATGGAGGTCAGAGGGATACAGTAAACCTGGAGTGAAGCAACGGAATCTATAACTAGTGTCACAGGAATGGTTCGAAAGTTAGGCAGAAAGAAAAGCCAGTCTTCTTGTACTTGAGTCGGCATTGTGCCTTTTGTATTTAATTCCGATGCAATTTCTGTGTTTCTTCGTCAATAAGAAGGTCCAAGGGATACAGTAAACCTGAAGTGAAGCATCGCAATCTAAAACCGGTCTCACAGGAAAGGTTCAAAAGATAGACAGTAAGAAGAGCCAGTCCTCTTGTACTTGAGTCGGCATTGTGCTTTTTGTATTTAATTCCGATCCAATTTCTGTGTTTCATCGTCAATAAGAAGGTCAGAGGGATACAGGAAACCTGAAGTGAAGCATCGGAATCTATAACTAGTGTCACAGAAATGGTTCAAAATATAGACAGTAAGAAGAGTCAGTTTTCTTGTACTTGAATCGGCATTGTGTCTTTTCTATTTAATTCCGATGCAATGTCTGTGTTTCATCGGCAATAAGAATGTCAGAGGGATACAGTAAACCTGAAGTGAACCATCGGAATCTATAACTAGTGTCACAGGAATGGTTCAAAACATAGCCAGTAAGAAGAGTCAGTTTTCTTGTACTTAAGTCAGTATTGTGCCTTTTGTATTTAATTCCAATGCAATTTCTGTGTTTCATCGTCAATAATGGGGTCCACGGGATACAGTGAACCTGAAGTGAAACGTCGGAATCAAAAACCGGTCTCACAGGAAAGGTTCAAAACATAGACAGTAAGAAGAGCCAGTCCTCTTGTACTTGAGTCAGCACTGTGCTTTTTGTATATCATTCCGATGCAATTTCTGTGTTTCATCGTCAATAAGAAGGTCAGAGGGATACAGTAAACCCGAAGAGAAGCATCGGAATTTATAACTACTGTCACAGGAATGGTTCAAAACATAGACAGTAAGAAGAGTCAGTTTTCTTGTACTCAAGTCGGCATTGTGCCTATTGTATTTAATTCCGATGCAATTTCTGTGTTTGATCGTCAATACGAAGGTCAGAGAGATACATTAAACCTGAAGTGAAGCATCGGAATCTGTAACTAGTTTCACTGGAATGGTTCAAAACATAGGCAGTAAGGAGGGTCAGTTGTCTTGTACTTAAGTCGGCATTGTGCCTTTTCTATTTAATTCCGATGCAATTACTGTGTTTCATCGTCAATAAGGAGGTCAGAGGGATACAGAAAACCTGAAGTGAAGCATCGGAATCTATAACTAGTGTCACAGGAATGGTTAAAACATAGACAGTAAGATGAGTCAGTTGTCTTGTACTTAAGTCGGCATTGTGCCTTTTCTATTTAATTACAATGCAATTTCTGTGTTTCATCTTCAATATGGAGGTCAGAGGGATACAGTAAACCTGGAGTGAAGCAACGGAATCTATAACTAGTGTCACAGGAATGGTTCGAAAGTTAGGCAGAAAGAAAAGCCAGTCTTCTTGTACTTGAGTCGGCATTGTGCCTTTTGTATTTAATTCCGATGCAATTTCTGTGTTTCTTCGTCAATAAGAAGGTCCAAGGGATACAGTAAACCTGAAGTGAAGCATCGCAATCTAAAACCGGTCTCACAGGAAAGGTTCAAAAGATAGACAGTAAGAAGAGCCAGTCCTCTTGTACTTGAGTCGGCATTGTGCTTTTTGTATTTAATTCCGATCCAATTTCTGTGTTTCATCGTCAATAAGAAGGTCAGAGGGATACAGTAAACCTGAAGTGAAGCATCGGAATCTAAAACCGGTCTCACAGGAGAGGTTCAAAACATAGACAGTAGGAAGAGCCAGTCCTCTTTTACTTGAGTCGGCATTGTGCCTTTTGTATATAATTCCGATGCAATTTCTGTGTTTCATCATCAATAAGAAGGTCAGAGGGATACAGTAAACATGAAGTGAAGCATCTGAATCTATAACTAGTGTCACAGGAATGGTTCAAAACATAGACAGTAAGAAGAGTCAGTTGTCTTGTACTTAAGTCGGCATTGTGCCTTTTCTGTTTAATTCCGATGCAATTTCTGTGTTTCATCGTCACCAAGAAGGTCAAAGGGATTCAGTACACCTGAAGTGGAGCAACGGAATCTATATCTGGTGTCACAGGAGTGGTCCAAAACATAGACAGTAAGAAGAGTCAGTTGTCTTGTACTTCAGTCGCCATTGTGCCTTTTCTATTTAATTCCGATGCAAATTCAGTGTTACATCGTCAATAAGGAGGTCAGGGGGATACAGTAAACCTGAAGTGAAGCATCGGAATCTATACCAAGTGTCACAGGAATGGTTCAAAGCATAGACAGTAGGAAGAGTCAGTTTTCATGTACTTGAGTCGTCATTGTGCCTTTTCTATTTAATTACGATGCAATTTCTGTGTTTCATCGTCAATAAGAAGGTCAGAGGGATACAGTAAACCCAAAGTGAAGCATCGGAATCTGTAACTAGTGTCACAGGAATGGTTCAAAGCATAGACAGTAAGAAGAGCCAGTCCTCTTGTACTTAAGTCGGCATTGTGCCTGTTCTATTTAATTCTGATGCAATTTCTGTGTTTCATCGTCAATAAGAAGGTCAGAGGGATACAGTTATCCTGAAGTGAAGCAACGGAATCTATAACTAGTGTCACAGGAATGGTTCGAAAGATAGACAGTAAGATGAGCCAGCCTTCTTGTACTTGAGTCGGCATTGTGCCTTTTGCATTTAATTCCGATGCAATTTCTGTGTGTCATCGTCAATAAGGAGGTCAGAGGGATACAGTGAACCTGAAGTGAATCATCGGAATCTATAACTAGTGTCACAGGAATGGTTCAAAACATAGACAGAAAGAAAAGCCAGTCTTCTTTTACTTGAGTCGGCATTGTGCCTTTTGTATTTAATTCCGATGCAATTTCTGTGTTTCGTCGTCAATAAGAAGGTCCAAGGGATACAGTAAACCTGAAGTGAAGCATCGCAATCTAAATTCGGTCTCACAGGTAAGGTTCAAAACTTAGACAGTAAGAAGAGCCAGTCCTCTTGTACTTGAGTCGGCATTGTGCCTTTTGTATATAATTCCGATGCAATTTCTGTGTTTCATCGTCAATAAGGAGGTCAGAGGGATACAGTAAACCTGAAGTGAAGCATCGGAAGCTATAACTAGTGTCACAGAAATGGTTCAAAACATAGACAGTAAGAAGAGTCAGTTTTCTTGTACTTAAGTCGGCATTGTGCGTTTTCTATTTAATTCCGATGCAATTTCTGTATTTCATCGTCAATAAGAAGGTCAGAGGGATACAGTAAACCTGAAGGGAAGCATCGGAATCTATAACTAGTGTCACAGAAATGGTTCAAATCATGGACAGTAAGAAGAGTCAGTTTTCTTGTGCTTAAGTTGGCATTGTGCCTTTTCTATTTAATTCTGATGCAATTTCTGTATTTCATCGTCAATAAGAAGGTTAGAGGGATACAGTAAACCTGAAGTGAAGCATCGGAATCTGTAACTAGTGTCACAGGAATGGTTCAAAACATAGACAGTAAGAAGAGTCAGTTTTCTTGTACTTGAATCGGCATTGTGTCTTTTCTATTTAATTCCGATGCAATGTCTGTGTTTCATCGGCAATAAGAATGTCAGAGGGATACAGTAAACCTGAAGTGAACCATCGGAATCTATAACTAGTGTCACAGGAATGGTTCAAAACATAGCCAGTAAGAAGAGTCAGTTTTCTTGTACTTAAGTCAGTATTGTGCCTTTTGTATTTAATTCCAATGCAATTTCTGTGTTTCATCGTCAATAATGGGGTCCACGGGATACAGTGAACCTGAAGTGAAACGTCGGAATCAAAAACCGGTCTCACAGGAAAGGTTCAAAACATAGACAGTAAGAAGAGCCAGTCCTCTTGTACTTGAGTCAGCACTGTGCTTTTTGTATATCATTCCGATGCAATTTCTGTGTTTCATCGTCAATAAGAAGGTCAGAGGGATACAGTAAACCCGAAGAGAAGCATCGGAATTTATAACTACTGTCACAGGAATGGTTCAAAACATAGACAGTAAGAAGAGTCAGTTTTCTTGTACTCAAGTCGGCATTGTGCCTATTGTATTTAATTCCGATGCAATTTCTGTGTTTGATCGTCAATACGAAGGTCAGAGAGATACATTAAACCTGAAGTGAAGCATCGGAATCTGTAACTAGTTTCACAGGAATGGTTCAAAACATAGGCAGTAAGGAGGGTCAGTTGTCTTGTACTTAAGTCGGCATTGTGCCTTTTCTATTTAATTCCGATGCAATTACTGTGTTTCATCGTCAATAAGGAGGTCAGAGGGATACAGTAAACCTGAAGTGAACCATCGGAATCTACAACTAGTGTCACAGGAATGGTTCAAAACATAGACAGTAAGAAGAGTCAGTTTTCTTGTACTTAAGTCAGTATTGTGCCTTTTCTATTTAATTACAATGCAATTTCTGTGTTTCATCTTCAATATGGAGGTCAGAGGGATACAGTAAACCTGGAGTGAAGCAACGGAATCTATAACTAGTGTCACAGGAATGGTTCGAAAGTTAGGCAGAAAGAAAAGCCAGTCTTCTTGTACTTGAGTCGGCATTGTGCCTTTTGTATTTAATTCCGATGCAATTTCTGTGTTTCTTCGTCAATAAGAAGGTCCAAGGGATACAGTAAACCTTAAGTGAAGCATCGCAATCTAAAACCGGTCTCACAGGAAAGGTTCAAAAGATAGACGGTAAGAAGAGCCAGTCCTCTTGTACTTGAGTCGGCATTGTGCTTTTTGTATTTAATTCCGATCCAATTTCTGTGTTTCATCGTCAATAAGAAGGTCAGAGGGATACAGAAAACCTGAAGTGAAGCATCGGAATCTATAACTAGTGTCACAGAAATGGTTCAAAACATAGACAGTAAGAAGAGTCAGTTTTCTTGTACTTGAATCGGCATTGTGTCTTTTCTATTTAATTCCGATGCAATGTCTGTGTTTCATCGTCAATAAGAATGTCAGAGGGATACAGTAAACCTGAAGTGAACCATCGGAATCTACAACTAGTGTCACAGGAATGGTTCAAAACATAGACAGTAAGAAGAGTCAGTTTTCTTGTACTTAAGTCAGTATTGTGCCTTTTGTATTTAATTCCAATGCAATTTCTGTGTTTCATCGTCAATAATGGGGTCCACGGGATACAGTGAACCTGAAGTGAAACGTCGGAATCAAAAACCGGTCTCACAGGAAAGGTTCAAAACATAGACAGTAAGAAGAGCCAGTCCTCTTGTACTTGAGTCAGCACTGTGCTTTTTGTATATCATTCCGATGCAATTTCTGTGTTTCATCGTCAATAAGAAGGTCAGAGGGATACAGTAAACCCGAAGAGAAGCATCGGAATTTATAACTACTGTCACAGGAATGGTTCAAAACATAGACAGTAAGAAGAGTCAGTTGTCTTGTACTCAAGTCGGCATTGTGCCTATTGTATTTAATTCCGATGCAATTTCTGTGTTTGATCGTCAATACGAAGGTCAGAGAGATACATTAAACCTGAAGTGAAGCATCGGAATCAGTAACTAGTTTCACAGGAATGGTTCAAAACATAGGCAGTAAGGAGGGTCAGTTGTCTTGTACTTAAGTCGGCATTGTGCCTTTTCTATTTAATTCCGATGCAATTACTGTGTTTCATCGTCAATAAGGAGGTCAGAGGGATACAGAAAACCTGAAGTGAAGCATCGGAATCTATAACTAGTGTCACAGGAATGGTTAAAACATAGACAGTAAGATGAGTCAGTTGTCTTGTACTTAAGTCGGCATTGTGCCTTTTCTATTTAATTACAATGCAATTTCTGTGTTTCATCTTCAATATGGAGGTCAGAGGGATACAGTAAACCTGGAGTGAAGCAACGGAATCTATAACTAGTGTCACAGGAATGGTTCGAAAGTTAGGCAGAAAGAAAAGCCAGTCTTCTTGTACTTGAGTCGGCATTGTGCCTTTTGTATTTAATTCCGATGCAATTTCTGTGTTTCTTCGTCAATAAGAAGGTCCAAGGGATACAGTAAACCTGAAGTGAAGCATCGCAATCTAAAACCGGTCTCACAGGAAAGGTTCAAAAGATAGACAGTAAGAAGAGCCAGTCCTCTTGTACTTGAGTCGGCATTGTGCTTTTTGTATTAAATTCCGATCCAATTTCTGTGTTTCATCGTCAATAAGAAGGTCAGAGGGATACAGAAAACCTGAAGTGAAGCATCGGAATCTATAACTAGTGTCACAGAAATGGTTCAAAACATAGACAGTAAGAAGAGTCAGTTTTCTTGTACTTGAATCGGCATTGTGTCTTTTCTATTTAATTCCGATGCAATGTCTGTGTTTCATCGGCAATAAGAATGTCAGAGGGATACAGTAAACCTGAAGTGAACCATCGGAATCTATAACTAGTGTCACAGGAATGGTTCAAAACATAGCCAGTAAGAAGAGTCAGTTTTCTCGTACATAAGTCAGTATTGTGCCTTTTGTATTTAATTCCAATGCAATTTCTGTGTTTCATCGTCAATAATGGGGTCCACGGGATACAGTGAACCTGAAGTGAAACGTCGGAATCAAAAACCGGTCTCACAGGAAAGGTTCAAAACATAGACAGTAAGAAGAGCCAGTCCTCTTGTACTTGAGTCAGCACTGTGCTTTTTGTATATCATTCCGATGCAATTTCTGTGTTTCATCGTCAATAAGAAGGTCAGAGGGATACAGTAAACCCGAAGAGAAGCATCGGAATTTATAACTACTGTCACAGGAATGGTTCAAAACATAGACAGTAAGAAGAGTCAGTTTTCTTGTACTCAAGTCGGCATTGTGCCTATTGTATTTAATTCCGATGCAATTTCTGTGTTTGATCGTCAATACGAAGGTCAGAGAGATACATTAAACCTGAAGTGAAGCATCGGAATCTGTAACTAGTTTCACAGGAATGGTTCAAAACATAGGCAGTAAGGAGGGTCAGTTGTCTTGTACTTAAGTCGGCATTGTGCCTTTTCTATTTAATTCCGATGCAATTACTGTGTTTCATCGTCAATAAGGAGGTCAGAGGGATACAGAAAACCTGAAGTGAAGCATCGGAATCTATAACTAGTGTCACAGGAATGGTTAAAACATAGACAGTAAGATGAGTCAGTTGTCTTGTACTTAAGTCGGCATTGTGCCTTTTCTATTTAATTACAATGCAATTTCTGTGTTTCATCTTCAATATGGAGGTCAGAGGGATACAGTAAACCTGGAGTGAAGCAACGGAATCTATAACTAGTGTCACAGGAATGGTTCGAAAGTTAGGCAGAAAGAAAAGCCAGTCTTCTTGTACTTGAGTCGGCATTGTGCCTTTTGTATTTAATTCCGATGCAATTTCTGTGTTTCTTCGTCAATAAGAAGGTCCAAGGGATACAGTAAACCTGAAGTGAAGCATCGCAATCTAAAACCGGTCTCACAGGAAAGGTTCAAAAGATAGACAGTAAGAAGAGCCAGTCCTCTTGTACTTGAGTCGGCATTGTGCTTTTTGTATTAAATTCCGATCCAATTTCTGTGTTTCATCGTCAATAAGAAGGTCAGAGGGATACAGAAAACCTGAAGTGAAGCATCGGAATCTATAACTAGTGTCACAGAAATGGTTCAAAACATAGACAGTAAGAAGAGTCAGTTTTCTTGTACTTGAATCGGCATTGTGTCTTTTCTATTTAATTCCGATGCAATGTCTGTGTTTCATCGGCAATAAGAATGTCAGAGGGATACAGTAAACCTGAAGTGAACCATCGGAATCTATAACTAGTGTCACAGGAATGGTTCAAAACATAGCCAGTAAGAAGAGTCAGTTTTCTTGTACTTAAGTTAGTATTGTGCCTTTTGTATTTAATTCCAATGCAATTTCTGTGTTTCATCGTCAATAATGGGGTCCACGGGATACAGTGAACCTGAAGTGAAACGTCGGAATCAAAAACCGGTCTCACAGGAAAGGTTCAAAACATAGACAGTAAGAAGAGCCAGTCCTCTTGTACTTGAGTCAGCACTGTGCTTTTTGTATATCATTCCGATGCAATTTCTGTGTTTCATCGTCAATAAGAAGGTCAGAGGGATACAGTAAACCCGAAGAGAAGCATCGGAATTTATAACTACTGTCACAGGAATGGTTCAAAACATAGACAGTAAGAAGAGTCAGTTTTCTTGTACTCAAGTCGGCATTGTGCCTATTGTATTTAATTCCGATGCAATTTCTGTGTTTGATCGTCAATACGAAGGTCAGAGAGATACATTAAACCTGAAGTGAAGCATCGGAATCCGTAACTAGTTTCACTGGAATGGTTCAAAACATAGGCAGTAAGGAGGGTCAGTTGTCTTGTACTTAAGTCGGCATTGTGCCTTTTCTATTTAATTCCGATGCAATTACTGTGTTTCATCGTCAATAAGGAGGTCAGAGGGATACAGAAAACCTGAAGTGAAGCATCGGAATCTATAACTAGTGTCACAGGAATGGTTAAAACATAGACAGTAAGATGAGTCAGTTGTCTTGTACTTAAGTCGGCATTGTGCCTTTTCTATTTAATTACAATGCAATTTCTGTGTTTCATCTTCAATATGGAGGTCAGAGGGATACAGTAAACCTGGAGTGAAGCAACGGAATCTATAACTAGTGTCACAGGAATGGTTCGAAAGTTAGGCAGAAAGAAAAGCCAGTCTTCTTGTACTTGAGTCGGCATTGTGCCCTTTGTATTTAATTCCGATGCAATTTCTGTGTTTCTTCGTCAATAAGAAGGTCCAAGGGATACAGTAAACCTGAAGTGAAGCATCGCAATCTAAAACCGGTCTCACAGGAAAGGTTCAAAAGATAGACAGTAAGAAGAGCCAGTCCTCTTGTACTTGAGTCGGCATTGTGCTTTTTGTATTTAATTCCGATCCAATTTCTGTGTTTCATCGTCAATAAGAAGGTCAGAGGGATACAGAAAACCTGAAGTGAAGCATCGGAATCTATAACTAGTGTCACAGAAATGGTTCAAAGCATAGACAGTAAGAAGAGTCAGTTTTCTTGTACTTGAATCGGCATTGTGTCTTTTCTATTTAATTCCGATGCAATGTCTGTGTTTCATCGTCAATAAGAATGTCAGAGGGATACAGTAAACCTGAAGTGAACCATCGGAATCTACAACTAGTGTCACAGGAATGGTTCAAAACATAGACAGTAAGAAGAGTCAGTTTTCTTGTACTTAAGTCAGTATTGTGCCTTTTGTATTTAATTCCAATGCAATTTCTGTGTTTCATCGTCAATAATGGGGTCAGCGGGATACAGTGAACCTGAAGTGAAACGTCGGAATCAAAAACCGGTCTCACAGGAAAGGTTCAAAACATAGACAGTAAGAAGAGCCAGTCCTCTTGTACTTGAGTCAGCACTGTGCTTTTTGTATATCATTCCGATGCAATTTCTGTGTTTCATCGTCAATAAGAAGGTCAGAGGGATACAGTAAACCCGAAGAGAAGCATCGGAATTTATAACTACTGTCACAGGAATGGTTCAAAACATAGACAGTAAGAAGAGTCAGTTTTCTTGTACTCAAGTCGGCATTGTGCCTATTGTATTTAATTCCGATGCAATTTCTGTGTTTGATCGTCAATACGAAGGTCAGAGAGATACATTAAACCTGAAGTGAAGCATCGGAATCTGTAACTAGTTTCACAGGAATGGTTCAAAACATAGGCAGTAAGGAGGGTCAGTTGTCTTGTACTTAAGTCGGCATTGTGCCTTTTCTATTTAATTCCGATGCAATTACTGTGTTTCATCGTCAATAAGGAGGTCAGAGGGATACAGAAAACCTGAAGTGAAGCATCGGAATCTATAACTAGTGTCACAGGAATGGTTAAAACATAGACAGTAAGATGAGTCAGTTGTCTTGTACTTAAGTCGGCATTGTGCCTTTTCTATTTAATTACAATGCAATTTCTGTGTTTCATCTTCAATATGGAGGTCAGAGGGATACAGTAAACCTGGAGTGAAGCAACGGAATCTATAACTAGTGTCACAGGAATGGTTCGAAAGTTAGGCAGAAAGAAAAGCCAGTCTTCTTGTACTTGAGTCGGCATTGTGCCTTTTGTATTTAATTCCGATGCAATTTCTGTGTTTCTTCGTCAATAAGAAGGTCCAAGGGATACAGTAAACCTGAAGTGAAGCATCGCAATCTAAAACCGGTCTCACAGGAAAGGTTCAAAAGATAGACAGTAAGAAGAGCCAGTCCTCTTGTACTTGAGTCGGCATTGTGCTTTTTGTATTAAATTCCGATCCAATTTCTGTGTTTCATCGTCAATAAGAAGGTCAGAGGGATACAGAAAACCTGAAGTGAAGCATCGGAATCTATAACTAGTGTCACAGAAATGGTTCAAAACATAGACAGTAAGAAGAGTCAGTTTTCTTGTACTTGAATCGGCATTGTGTCTTTTCTATTTAATTCCGATGCAATGTCTGTGTTTCATCGGCAATAAGAATGTCAGAGGGATACAGTAAACCTGAAGTGAACCATCGGAATCTATAACTAGTGTCACAGGAATGGTTCAAAACATAGCCAGTAAGAAGAGTCAGTTTTCTTGTACATAAGTCAGTATTGTGCCTTTTGTATTTAATTCCAATGCAATTTCTGTGTTTCATCGTCAATAATGGGGTCCACGGGATACAGTGAACCTGAAGTGAAACGTCGGAATCAAAAACCGGTCTCACAGGAAAGGTTCAAAACATAGACAGTAAGAAGAGCCAGTCCTCTTGTACTTGAGTCAGCACTGTGCTTTTTGTATATCATTCCGATGCAATTTCTGTGTTTCATCGTCAATAAGAAGGTCAGAGGGATACAGTAAACCCGAAGAGAAGCATCGGAATTTATAACTACTGTCACAGGAATGGTTCAAAACATAGACAGTAAGAAGAGTCAGTTTTCTTGTACTCAAGTCGGCATTGTGCCTATTGTATTTAATTCCGATGCAATTTCTGTGTTTGATCGTCAATACGAAGGTCAGAGAGATACATTAAACCTGAAGTGAAGCATCGGAATCTGTAACTAGTTTCACAGGAATGGTTCAAAACATAGGCAGTAAGGAGGGTCAGTTGTCTTGTACTTAAGTCGGCATTGTGCCTTTTCTATTTAATTCCGATGCAATTACTGTGTTTCATCGTCAATAAGGAGGTCAGAGGGATACAGAAAACCTGAAGTGAAGCATCGGAATCTATAACTAGTGTCACAGGAATGGTTAAAACATAGACAGTAAGATGAGTCAGTTGTCTTGTACTTAAGTCGGCATTGTGCCTTTTCTATTTAATTACAATGCAATTTCTGTGTTTCATCTTCAATATGGAGGTCAGAGGGATACAGTAAACCTGGAGTGAAGCAACGGAATCTATAACTAGTGTCACAGGAATGGTTCGAAAGTTAGGCAGAAAGAAAAGCCAGTCTTCTTGTACTTGAGTCGGCATTGTGCCTTTTGTATTTAATTCCGATGCAATTTCTGTGTTTCTTCGTCAATAAGAAGGTCCAAGGGATACAGTAAACCTGAAGTGAAGCATCGCAATCTAAAACCGGTCTCACAGGAAAGGTTCAAAAGATAGACAGTAAGAAGAGCCAGTCCTCTTGTACTTGAGTCGGCATTGTGCTTTTTGTATTAAATTCCGATCCAATTTCTGTGTTTCATCGTCAATAAGAAGGTCAGAGGGATACAGAAAACCTGAAGTGAAGCATCGGAATCTATAACTAGTGTCACAGAAATGGTTCAAAACATAGACAGTAAGAAGAGTCAGTTTTCTTGTACTTGAATCGGCATTGTGTCTTTTCTATTTAATTCCGATGCAATGTCTGTGTTTCATCGTCAATAAGAATGTCAGAGGGATACAGTAAACCTGAAGTGAACCATCGGAATCTACAACTAGTGTCACAGGAATGGTTCAAAACATAGGCAGTAAGAAGGGTCAGTTGTCTTGTACTTAAGTCGCCATTGTGCCTTTTCTATTTAATTCCGATGCAATTTCTGTGTTTCATCGTCAATAAGGAGGTCAGAGGGATACAGAAAACCTGAAGTGAAGCATCGGAATCTATAACTAGTGTCACAGGAATGGTTAAAAACATAGACAGTAAGATGAGTCAGTTGTCTTGTACTTTAGTCGGCATTGTGCCATTTCTATTTAATTACAATGCAATTTCTGTGTTTCATCTTCAATAAGGAGGTCAGAGGGATACGGTAAACCTGAAGTGAAGCAACGGAATCTATAACTAGTGTCACAGGAATGGTTCGAAAGTTAGACAGAAAGAAAAGCCAGTTTTCTTGTACTTGAGTCGGCATTGTGCCTTTTGTATTTAATTCCGATGCAATTTCTGTGTTTCGTCGTCAATAAGAAGGTCCAAGGGATACAGTAAACCTGAAGTGAAGCATCGCATTCTAAAACCGGTCTCACAGGAAAGGTTCAAAACATAGACAGTAAGAAGAGCCAGTCCTCTTGTACTTGAGTCGGCACTGTGCTTTTTGTATATCATTCCGATGCAATTTCTGTGTTTCATCGTCAATAAGAAGGACAGAGGGATACAGTAAACCTGAAGTGAAGCATCGGAATCTATAACTAGTGTCACAGGAATGGTTCAAAGCATAGACAGTAAGAAGAGTCAGTTGTCTTGTACTTAAGTCGGCATTGTGCCTTTTCTATTTAAATCCGATGCAATTTCTGTGTTTCATCGTCACCAAGAAGGTCAGAGGGATACAGTAAACCTGAAGTGAAGCAACGGAATCTATAACTAGTGTCACAGGAGTGGTCCAAAACATAGACGGTAAGAAGAGTCAGTTGTCTTATACTTCAGTCGGCATTGTGCCTTTTCTATTTAATTCCGATTCAAATTCTGTGTTTCATCGTCAATAAGGAGGTCAGGGGGATACAGTAAACCTGAAGTGAAGCATCGGAATCTATAACTAGTGTCACAGGAATGGTTCAAAACGTAGACAGTAAGAAGAGTCAGTCTTCCTGTACTTAAGACGGCATTGTGCCTTTTCTATTTAATTCCAATGCATTTTCTGTGTTTCGTCGTCAATAAGAAGGTGCAAGGGATACAGTAAACCTGAAGTGAAGCATCGGAATCTAAAAACCTGTCTCACAGGAAGGGCTCACAACATAGACAGTAAGAAGAGCCGGTCCTCATGTACTTGAGTTGGCATTGTGCCTTTTGTATATAATTCCGATGCAGTTACTGTGTTTCATCGTCAATAAGGTCAGAGGGATACAGTAAACCTGAGGTGAAGCATCGGAATCTGTAACTAGTGTCACAGGAATGGTTCAAAACATAGACAGTAAGAGGAGTCAGTCTTCTTGTTTTTAAGTCGGCATTGTGCCTTTTCTATTTAATTCCAATGCAATTTCTGTGTTTCGTCGTCAATAAGAAGGTCCAAGGTATACAGCAAACCTGAAGTGAAGCATCAGAAACTAAAATCGGTCTCAAAGGAAAGGTTCAAAACATTGACAGTAAGAAGAGCCAGTCCTCTTGTACTTAAGTCGGCATTGTGCCTGTTCTATTTAATTCTGATGCAATTTCTGTGTTTCATCGTCAATAAGAAGGGCAGAGGGATACAGTAATCCTGAAGTGAAGCAACGGAATCTATAACTAGTGTCACAGGAATGGTTCGAAAGATAGACAGTAAGATGAGCCAGCCTTCTTGTACTTGAGTCGGCATTGTGATTTTTGCATTTAATTCCGATGCAATTTCTGTGTGTCATCGTCAATAAGGAGGTCAGAGGGATACAGTGAACCTGAAGTGAATCATCGGAATCTATAACTAGTGTCACAGGAATGGTTCAAAACATAGACAGAAAGAAAAGCCAGTCTTCTTGTACTTGAGTCGGCATTGTGCCTTTTGTATTTAATTCCGATGCAATTTCTGTGTTTCGTCGTCAATAAGAAGGTCCAAGGGATACAGTAAACCTGAAGTGAAGCATCGCAATCTAAAACCGGTCTCACAGGAAAGGTTCAAAACATAGACAGTAAGAAGAGCCAGTCCTCTTATACTTGAGTCGGCATTGTGCTTTTTGTATTTAATTCTGATGCAATTTCTGTGTTTCATCGTCAATAAGAAGGTCAGAGGGATACAGAAAACCTGAAGTGAAGCATCGGAATCTATAACTAGTGTCACAGGAATGGTTCAAAACATAGACAATAAGAAGAGTCAGTTTTCTTGTACTTGAGTCGGCATTGTGCCTTTTCTATTTAATTTCGATGCAATTTCTGTGTTTCATCGTCAATAACAATGTCAGAGGGATACAGTAAACCTGAAGTGAAGCATCGGAATTTATAACTAGTGTCAGAGGAATGGTTTAAAACATAGACAGTAAGAAGAGCCAGCCTTCTTGTACTTGAGTCGGCATTGTGCTATTTGTATTTATTTCCGATACAATTTCTGTGTTTCATCGTCAATAATGGGGTCCAAGGGATACAGTGAACCTGAAGTGAAGCGTCGGAATCAAAAACCGGTCTCACAGGAAAGGTTCAAAACATAGACATTAGGAAGAGCCAGTCCTCTTGTACTTGAGTCGGCACTGTGCTTTTTGTATATCATTCCGATGCAATTTCTGTGATTCATCGTCAATAAGAAGGTCAGAGGGATACAGTAAAACCGAAGTGAAGCTTTGGAATTTATAACTACTGTCACAGGAATGGTTCAAAACAAAGACAGTAAGAAGAATCAGTTTTCTTGTACTTAAGTCAGCATTGTGTGTTTTGTATTTAATTCCGATGCAATTTCTGTGTTTCATCGTCAATAAGAGGGTCAGAGAGATACAGTAAACCTGAAGTGAAGCATCGGAATCTGTAACTAGTGTCACAGGAATGGTTCAAAACATAGGCAGTAAGAAGGGTCAGTTGTCTTGTACTTATGTCGGCATTGTGCCTTTTCTATTTAATTCCGTTGCAATTTCTGTGTTTCATCGTCAATAAGGAGGTCAGAGGGATACAGAAAACCTGAAGTGAAGCAACGGAATCTATAACTAGTGTCACAGGAATGGTTCGAAAGTTAGATAGAAAGAAAAGCCAGTCTTCTTGTACCTGATTCGGCATTGTGCCTTTTGTATTTAATTCCGATGCAATTTCTGTGTTTCGTCGTCAATACGAAGGTCCAAGGGATACAGTAAATCTGAAGTGAAGCATCGCAATCTAAAACCGGTCTCACAGGAAAGGTTCAAAAGATAGACAGTAAGAAGAGCCAGTCCTCTTGTACTTGAACGGCATTGTGCTTTTTGTATTTAATTCCGATGCAATTTCTGTGTTTCATCGTCAATAAGAAGGTCAGAGGGATACAGAAAACCTGAGGTGAAGCATCGGAATCTATAACTAGTGTCACAGAAATGGTTCAAAACATAGACAGTAAGAAGAGTCATTTTTCTTGTACTTGAATCGGCATTGTGTCTTTTCTATTTAATTCCGATGCAATGTCTGTGTTTCATCGTCAATAAGAATGTCAGAGCGATACAGTAAACCTGAAGTGAACCATCGGAATCTACAACTAGTGTCACAGGAATGGTTCAAAACATAGACAGTAAGAAGAGTCAGTTTTCATGTACTTAAGTCAGCATTGTGCCTTTTGTATTTAATTCCAATGCAATTTCTGTGTTTCATCGTCAATAATGGGGTCCAAGGGATACAGTGAACCTGAAGTGAAGCGTCGGAATCAAAAACCGGTCTCACAGGAAAGGTTCAAAACATAGACGGTAAGAAGAGCCAGTCCTCTTGTACTTGAGTCGGCACTGTGCTTTTTGTATATCATTCCGATGCAATTTCTGTGTTTCATCGTCAATAAGCAGGTCAGAGGGATACAGTAAACCTGAAGTGAAGCATCGGAATCTATAACTAGTGTCACAGGAATGGTTCAAAGCATAGACAGTAAGAAGAGTCAGTTGTCTTGTACTTAAGTCGGCATTGTGCCTTTTCTATTTAAATCCGATGCAATTTCTGTGTTTCATCGTCACCAAGAAGGTCAGAGGGATACAGTTACCCTGAAGTGAAGCAACGGAATCTATAACTAGTGTCACAGGAGTGGTCCAAAACATAGACAGTAAGAAGAGTCAGTTGTCTTGTACTTCAGTCGGCATTGTGCCTTTTCTATTTAATTCCGATTCAAATTCTGTGTTTCATCGTCAATAAGGAGGTCAGGGGGATACAATACACCTGAAGTGGAGCAACGGAATCTATACCTGGTGTCACAGGAGTGGTCCAAAACATAGACAGTAAGAAGAGTCAGTTGTCTTGTACTTCAGTCGGCATTGTGCCTTTTCTATTTAATTCCGATGCAAATTCTGTGTTACATCGTTAATAAGGAGGTCAGTGGGATACAGTAAACCTGAAGTGAAGCATCGCAATCTATAACTAGTGTCACAGGAATGGTTCAAAACGTAGACAGTAAGAAGAGTCAGTCTTCTTGTACTTAAGTCGGCATTGTGCCTTTTCTATTGAATTCCAATGCATTTTCTGTGTTTCGTCGTCAATAAGAAGGTGCAAGGGATACAGTAAACCTGAAGTGAAGCATCGGAATCTAAAAACTGGTCTCAAAGGAAGGGCTCAAAACATAGACAGTAAGAAGAGCCGGTCCTCATGTACTTGAGTTGGCATTGTGCCTTTTGTATATAATTCCGATGCAGTTTCTGTGTTTCATCGTCAATAAGAAGGTCAGAGGGATACAGTAAACCTGAAGTGAAGCATCGGAATCTATAACTAGTGTCACAGGAATGGTTCAAAGCATAGACAGTAAGAAAAGTCAGTTTTCATGTACTTGAGTCTTCATTGTGCCTTTTCTATTTAATTCCCATGCAATTTCAGTGTTTCATCGTCAATAAGAAGGTCAGAGGGATACAGTAAACCCGAAGTGAAGCATCGGAATCTGTAACTAGTGTCACAGGAATGGTTCAAAACATAGACAGTAAGAAGAGTCAGTCTTCTTGTTTTTAAGTCGGCATTGTGCCTTTTCTATTTAATTCCAATGCAATTTCTGTGTTTCGTCGTCAATAAGAAGGTCCAAGGGATACAGCAAACCTGAAGTGAAGCATCAGAAACTAAAATCGGTCTCAAAGGAAAGGTTCAAAACATAGACAGTAAGAAGAGCCAGTCCTCTTGTACTTAAGTCGGCATTGTGCCTGATGTATTTAATTCTGATGCAATTTCTGTGTTTCATCGTCAATAAGAAGGTCAGAGGGATACAGTAATCCTGAAGTGAAGCAACGGAATCTATAACTAGTGTCACAGGAATGGTTCAAAACATAGACAGAAAGAAAAGCCAGTCTTCTTGTACTTGAGTCGGCATTGTGCCTTTTGTATTTAATTCCGATGCAATTTCTGTGTTTCGTCGTCAATAAGAAGGTCCAAGGGATACAGTAAACCTGAAGTGAAGTATCGCAATCTAAAACCGGACTCACAGGAAAGGTTCAAATCATAGACAGTAAGAAGAGCCAGTCCTCTTATACTTGAGTCGGCATTGTGCTTTTTGTATTTAATTCCGATGCAATTTCTGTGTTTCATCGTCAATAAGAAGGTCAGAGGGATACAGAAAACCTGAAGTGAAGCATCGGAATCTATAACTAGTGTCACAGGAATGGTTCAAAACATAGAGAGTAAGAAGAGTCAGTTTTCTTGTACTTGAGTCGATATTGTGCCTTTTCTATTTAATTTCGATGCAATTTCTGTGTTTCATCGTCAATAAGAATGTCAGAGGGATACAGTAAACCTGAAGTGAAGCATCGGAATTTATAACTAGTGTCAGAGGAATGGTTTAAAACATAGACAATAAGAAGAGCCAGCCTTCTTGTACTTGAGTCGGCATTGTGCCTTTTGTATTTATTTCCGATACAATTTCTGTGTTTCATCGTCAATAAGGGGGTCAGAGGGATACAGTAAACCTGAAGTGAAGCGTCGGAATCAAAAACCGGTCTCACAGGAAAGGTTCAAAACATAGACATTAGGAAGAGCCAGTCCTCTTGTACTTGAGTCGGCACTGTGCTATTTGTATATCATTCCGATGCAATTTCTGTGATTCATCGTCAATAAGAAGGTCAGAGGGATACAGTAAACCCGAAGTGAAGCTTTGGAATTTATAACTACTGTCACAGGAATGGTTCAAAACAAAGACAGTAAGAAGAGTCAGTTTTCTTGTACTTAAGTCGGCATTGTGTGTTTTGTATTTAATTCCGATGCAATTTCTGTGTTTCATCGTCAATAAGAGGGTCAGAGAGATACAGTAAACCTGAAGTGAAGCATCGGAATCTGTAACTAGTGTCACAGGAATGGTTCAAAACATAGACAGTAAGAAGGGTCAGTTGTCTTGTACTTAAGTCGACATTGTGCCTTTTCTATATAATTCCGATGCAATTTCTGTGTTTCATCGTCAATAAGGGGGTCAGAGGGATACAGTAAACCTGAAGTGAAGCATCGGAATCTATAACTAGTGTCACAGGAATGGTTCAAAACGTAGGCAGTAAGAAGAGTCAGTCTTCTTGTACGTAAGTCGGCATTGTGACTTTTCTATTTCATTCCGATGCAATTTCTGTGTTTCGTCGTCAATAAGAAGGGATAAGGGATACAGTAAACCTGAAGTGAAGCATTGGAATCTAAAACCGGTCTCACAGGAGAGGTTCAAAATATAGACAGTAAGAAGAGTCAGTTGTCTTGTACTTCAGTCGGCATTGTGCCTTTTCTATTTAATTCCGATTCAAATTCTGTGTTTCATCGACACCAAGAAGGTCAGAGGGATACAGTAAACCTGAAGTGAAGCAACGGAATCTATAACTAGTGTCACAGGAGTGGTCCAAAACATAGACAGTAAGAAGAGTCAGTTGTCTTGTACTTCAGTCGGCATTGTGCCTTTTCTATTTAATTCCGATTCAAATTCTGTGTTTCATCGTCAATAAGGAGGTCAGGGGGATACAGTAAACGTGAAGTGAAGCATCGGAATCTATAACTAGTGTCACAGAAATGGTTCAAAACGTAGACAGTGGGAAGAGTCAGTCTTCTTGTACTGAAGTCAGCATTGTGCCTTTTCTATTTAATTCCAATGCAATTTCTGTGTTTCGTCGTCAATAAGAAGGTGCAAGGGATACAGTAAACCTGAAGTGAAGCATCGGAATCTAAAACCGGCCTCACAGGAAGGGCTCAAAACATAGACAGTAAGAAGAGCCGGTCCTCATATACTTGAGTTGGCATTGTGCCTTTTATATATAATTCCGATGCAGTTTCTGTGTTTCATCGTCATTAAGAAGGTCAGAGGGATACAGTAAACCTGAAGTGAAGCATCGGAATCTATAACTAGTGTCACAGGAATGGTTCAAAGCATAGACAGTAAGAAGAGTCAGTTTTCATGTACTTAAGTCGTCATTGTGCCTTTTCTATTTAATTCCGATGCAATTTCTGTGTTTCATCGTCAATAAGAAGGTCAGAGGGATACAGTAAACCCGAAGTGAAGCATCGGAATCTGTAACTAGTGTCACAGGAATGGTTCAAAGCATACACAGTAAGAAGAGTTACTCTTCCTGTTTTTAAGTCGGCATTGTGCCTTTTCTATGTAATTCCAATACAATTTCTGTGTTTCGTCGTCAATACGAAGGACCAAGGGATACAGTAAACCTGAAGTGAAGCATCAGAATCTAAAATCGGTCTCAAAGGAGAGTTTCAAAACATAGACAGTAAGAAGAGCCAGTCCTCTTGTACTGAAATCGGCATTGTGCCTGTTCTATTTAATTCCGATGCAATTTCTGCGTTTCATCGTCAATATGACGGTCAGAGGGATACAGTAATCCTGAAGTGAAGCAACGGAATCTATAACTAGTGTCACAGGAGTGGTCCAAGACATAGACAGTAAGAAGAGTCAGCTGTCTTGTACTTCAGTCGGCATTGTGCCTTTTCTATTTAATTCCGATTCAAATTCTGTGTTTCATCGTCAATAAGGAGGTCAGGGGGATACAGTACACCTGAAGTGGAGCAACGGAATCTATACCTGGTGTCACAGGAGTGGCCCAAAACATAGACAGTAAGAAGAGTCAGTTGTCTTGTACTTCAGTCGGCATTGTGCCTTTTCTATTTAATTCCGATGCAAATTCTGTGTTACATCGTTAATAAGGAGGTCAGGGGGATACAGTAAACCTGAAGTGATGCATCGGAATCTATAACTAGTGTCACAGGAATGGTTCAAAACGTAGACAGTAAGAAGAGTCAGTCTTCTTGTACTTAAGTCGGCATTGTGCCTTTTCTATTTAATTCCAATGCATTTTCTGTGTTTCGTCGTCAATAAGAAGGTGCAAGGGATACAGTAAACCTGAAGTGAAGCATCGGAATCTAAAAACCGGTCTCAAAGGAAGGGCTCAAAACATAGACAGTAAGAAGAGCCGGTCCTCATGTACTTGAGTTGGCATTGTGCCTTTTGTATATAATTCCGATGCAGTTTCTGTGTTTCATCGTCAATAAGAAGGTCAGAGGGATACAGTAAACCTGAAGTGAAGCATCGGAATCTATAACTAGTGTCACAGGAATGGTTCAAAGCATAGACAGTAAGAAAAGTCAGTTTTCATGTACTTGAGTCGTCATTGTGCCCTTTCTATTTAATTCCGATGCAATTTCAGTGTTTCATCGTCAATAAGAAGGTCAGAGGGATACAGTAAACCCGAAGTGAAGCATCGGAATCTGTACCTAGTGTCACAGGAATGGTTCAAAACATAGACAGTAAGAAGAGTCAGTCTTCTTGTTTTTAAGTCGGCATTGTGCCTTTTCTATTTAATTCCAATGCAATTTCTGTGTTTCGTCGTCAATAAGAAGGTCCAAGGGATACAGCAAACCTGAAGTGAAGCATCAGAAACTAAAATCGGTCTCAAAGGAAAGGTTCAAAACATAGACAGTAAGAAGAGCCAGTCCTCTTGTACTTAAGTCGGCATTGTGCCTGTTCTATTTAATTCTGATGCAATTTCTGTGTTTCATCGTCAATAAGAAGGGCAGAGGGATACAGTAATCCTGAAGTGAAGCAACGGAATCTATAACTAGTGTCACAGGAATGGTTCGAAAGATAGACAGTAAGATGAGCCAGCCTTCTTGTACTTGAGTCGGCATTGTGATTTTTGCATTTAATTCCGATGCAATTTCTGTGTGTCATCGTCAATAAGGAGGTCAGAGGGATACAGTGAACCTGAAGTGAATCATCGGAATCTATAACTAGTGTCACAGGAATGGTTCAAAACATAGACAGTAAGAAGAGTCAGTTTTCTTGTACTTGAGTCGGCATTGTGCCTTTTCTATTTAATTTCGATGCAATTTCTGTGTTTCGTCGTCAATAAGAAGGTCCAAGGGATACAGTAAACCTGAAGTGAAGCATCGCAATCTAAAACCGGTCTCACAGGAAAGGTTCAAAACATAGACAGTAAGAAGAGCCAGTCCTCTTATACTTGAGTCGGCATTGTGCTTTTTGTATTTAATTCCGATGCAATTTCTGTGTTTCATCGTCAATAAGAAGGTCAGAGGGATACAGAAAACCTGAAGTGAAGCATCGGAATCTATAACTAGTGTCACACGAATGGTTCAAAACATAGACAGTAAGAAGAGTCAGTTTTCTTGTACTTGAGTCGGCATTGTGCCTTTTCTATTTAATTTCGATGCAATTTCTGTGTTTCATCGTCAATAAGAATGTCAGAGGGATACAGTAAACCTGAAGTGAAGCATCGGAATTTATAACTAGTGTCAGAGGAATGGTTTAAAACATAGACAGTAAGAAGAGCCAGCCTTCTTGTACTTGAGTCGGCATTGTGAATTTTGTATTTATTTCCGATACAATTTCTGTGTTTCATCGTCAATAATGGGGTCCAAGGGATACAGTGAACCTGAAGTGAAGCGTCGGAATCAAAAACCGGTCTCACAGGAAAGGTTCAAAACATAGACATTAGGAAGAGCCAGTCCTCTTGTACTTGAGTCGGCACTGTGCTTTTTGTATATCATTCCGATGCAATTTCTGTGATTCATCGTCAATAAGAAGGTCAGAGGGATACAGTAAACCCGAAGTGAAGCTTTGGAATTTATAACTACTGTCACAGGAATGGTTCAAAACAAAGACAGTAAGAAGAGTCAGTTTTCTTGTACTTAAGTCGGCATTGTGTGTTTTGTATTTAATTCCGATGCAATTTCTGTGTTTCATCGTCAATAAGAGGGTCAGAGAGATACAGTAAACCTGAAGTGAAGCATCGGAATCTGTAACTAGTGTCACAGGAATGGTTCAAAGCATAGACAGTAAGAAGGGTCAGTTGTCTTGTACTTAAGTCGACATTGTGCCTTTTCTATTTAATTCCGATGCAATTTCTGTGTTTCATCGTCAATAAGGGGGTCAGAGGGATACAGTAAACCTGAAGTGAAGCATCGGAATCTATAACTAGTGTCACAGGAATGGTTCAAAACGTAGGCAGTAAGAAGAGTCAGTCTTCTTGTACGTAAGTCGGCATTGTGACTTTTCTATTTCATTCCGATGCAATTTCTGTGTTTCGTCGTCAATAAGAAGGGATAAGGGATACAGTAAACCTGAAGTGAAGCATTGGAATCTAAAACCGGTCTCACAGGAGAGGTTCAAAATATAGACAGTAGGAAGAGCCAGTCCTCTTTTACTTGAGTCGGCATTGTGCCTTTTGTATATAATTCCGATGCAATTTCGGTGTTTCATCGTCAATAAGAAGGTCAGAGGGATACAGTAAACATGAAGTGAAGCATCGGAATCTATAACTAGTGTCACAGGAGTGGTCCAAAACATAGACAGTAAGAAGAGTCAGTTGTCTTGTACTTCAGTCGGCATTGTGCCTTTTCTATTTAATTCCGATTCAAATTCTGTGTTTCATCGTCAATAAGGAGGTCAGGGGGATACAGTAAACGTGAAGTGAAACATCGGAATCTATAACTAGTGTCACAGTAATGGTTCAAAACGTAGACAGTGGGAAGAGTCAGTCTTCTTGTACTGAAGTCGGCATTGTGCCTTTTCTATTTAATTCCAATGCAATTTCTGTGTTTCGTCTCGTCAATAAGAAGGTGCAAGGGATACAGTAAACCTGAAGTGAAGCATCGGAATCTAAAACCGGTCTCACAGGAAGGGCTCAAAACATAGACAGTAAGAAGAGCCGGTCCTCATGTACTTGAGTTGGCATTGTGCCTTTTGTGTATAATTCCGATGCAGTTTCTGTGTTTCATCGTCATTAAGAATGTCAGAGGGATACAGTAAACCTGAAGTGAAGCATCGGAATCAATAACTAGTGTCACAGGAATGGTTCAAAGCATAGACAGTAAGAAGAGTCAGTTTTCATGTACTTAAGTCGTCATTGTGCCTTTTCTATTTAATTCCGATGCAATTTCTGTGTTTCATCGTCAATACGAAGGTCCAAGGGATACAGTAAACCTGAAGTGAAGCATAAGAATCTAAAATCGGTCTCAAAGGAGAGGTTCAAAACATAGACAGTAAGAAGAGCCAGTCCTCTTGTACTTAAATCGGCATTGTGCCTGTTCTATTTAATTCCGATGCAATTTCTGTGTTTCATCGTCAATAAGACGGTCAGAGGGGTACAGTAATCCTGAAGTGAAGCAACGGAATATATAACTAGTGTCACAGGAATGGTTCGAAAGATAGACAGTAAGATGAGCCAGCCTTCTTGTACTTGAGTTGGCATTGTGATTTTTGTATTTAATTTTGATCCGATTTCTGTGTGTCATCGTCAATAAGGAGGTCAGAGGGATACAGTGAACCTGAAGTGAATCATCGGAATCTATAACTAGTGTCACAGGAATGGTTCAAGACACAGACAGAAAGAAAAGCCAGTCTTCTTGTATTTGAGTCGGCATTGTGCCTTTTGTATTTAATTCCGATGCAATTTCTGTGTTTCATCGTCAATAAGAAGGTCAAAGGGATACAGTAAACCTGAAGTGAAGCACCGCAATCTAAAACCGGTCTCACAGGAAAGGTTCAAAACATAGACAGTAAGAAGAGCCAGTCCTCTTGTACTTGAGTCGGCATTGTGAGTTTTGTATTTAATTCCGATGCAATTTCTGTGCTTCATCGTCAATAAGAAGGTCAGAGGGATACAGAAAACCTGAAGGGGAGCATCGGAATCTATAACTAGTGTTACAGGAATGGTTCAAAACATAGACAGTAAGAAGAGCCAGCCTCCTTGTACTTGAGTCGGCATTGCGCCTTTTGTATTTATTTCCGATACAATTTCTGTGTTTCATCGTCAATAAGGAGGTCAGACGGATACAGTAAACCTGAAGTGAAGCATCGGAATCTATAACTTGTGTCACAGAAATGGTTCAAAACATAGACAGTAAGAAGAGTCAGTTTTCTTGTACTTAAGTCGGCATTGTGCCTTTTCTATTTATTTCCGATGCTATTTCTGTGTTTCATCGTCAATAAGAAGGTCAGAGGGATACAGTAAACCTGAAGTGAAGCATGGGAATCTGTAACTAGTGTCACAGGAATGGTTCAAAACATGGACAGTAAGAAGAGTCAGTTTTCTTGTACTTAAGTCAGCTTTGTGCCTTTTGTATTTAATTCCGATGCAATTTCTGTGTCTCATCGTCAATAAGAAGGTCAGAGGGATACAGTAAACCTAAAGTGAAGCTTCGGAATCTACAACTAGTGTCACAGGGATGGTTCGAAACATAGACAGAAAGAAAAGCCAGTCTTCTTGTACTTGAGACGGCATTGTTCCTTTTGTATTTAATTCCGATGCAATTACTGTGTTTCATCGTCAACATGATGGTCAGAGGGATACAGTAAACATGAATTAAAGCATCGGAATCTATAACTAGTGCCACAGGAATGGTTCAAAACATAGACAGTAAGAAGAGTAAGTTTTCTTGTAGTTAAGTCGGCATTTGCCTTTTCTATTTAATTCCGATGCAATTTCTGTGTTTCATCGTCAATAAGGAGGTCAGAGGGATACAGTAAATCTGAAGTGAAGCATCGGAATCTATAACTAGTGTCACAGAAATGGTTCAAAGCATAGACAGTAGGAAGAGTCAGTCTTCTTGTACTTAAGTCGGCCTTGTGCCTTTTCTATTTAATTCCGATTTAATTTCTGTGTTTCATCGTCAATAAGAAGGTCAGAGGGATACAGTAAACCTGAAGTGTAGCAACGGAATCTATAACTAGTGTCACAGGAATGGTTCCAAACATAGACAGTAAGATGAGCCAGTCTTCTTGTACTTTAGTCGGCATTGTGCCTTTTGTATTTAATTCCGATGCAATTTCTGTGTTAAATCGTCAATAAGAAGGTCAGAGGAATACAGTAAACCTGAAGTGAAGCATCGGAATCTATAACGAGTGTCACAGGAATGGTTCAAAACATAGACAGTAAGAAGAGTCAGTTTTCTTGTACTTAAGTCGGCATTGTGCCTTTTGTATTTAATTCCGATGCAATTTCAGTGTTTCATAGTCAATAAGAGGGTCAGAGGGATACAGTAAACCTGAAGTGAAGCATTGGAATCTACAACTAGTGTCACAGGAAGGGTTCAAAACATAGACAGTAAGAAGAGTCAGTTTTCTTGTACTTAGGTCGGCATTGTGCCTTTTGTATTTAATTCCGATGCAATTTCTGTGTTTCGTCGTCAATAAGAAGGTCCAAGGGATACAGTAAACCTGTGGTGAAGCATCGGAATCTAAAACCGGTCGCACAGGAAAGGTTCAAAACGTAGACAGTAAGAAGATCCAGTCCTCTTGTACTTGAGTCGGCATTGTGCCTTTTCTATTGAATTCCGATGCAATTACTGTGTTTCATCGTCAATAAGGAGGTCAGAGGGATACAGTAAACCTGAAGTGAAGCATCGGAAGCTATAACTAGTGTCGCAGGAAAGGTTCAAAACATAGGCAGTAAAAATAGCCAGCCTTCTTGTACTTGAGTCGGCATTGTGCCTTTTGGATTTATTTCCGATGCAATTTCTGTGTTTCGTCGTCAATAAGAAGGTCAGATGGATACAGTAAACCTGAAGTGAAGTATCGGAATATATAACTAGTGTCACAGAAATGGTTCAAAGCATAGACAGTAGGAAGAGTCAGTCTTCTTGTACTTAAGTCGGCCTTGTGCCTTTTCTATTTAATTCCAATTTAATTTCTGTGATTCATCGTCAATAAGAAGGTCAGAGGGATACAGTAAACCTGAAGTGTAGCAACGGAATCTATAACTAGTGTCACAGGAATGGTTCCAAACATAGACAGTAAGATGAGCCAGTCTTCTTGTACTTTAGTCGGCATTGTGCCTTCTGTATTTAATTCCGATGCAATTTCTGTGTTTAATCGTCAATAAGAAGGTCAGAGGGATACAGTAAACCTGAAGTGAAGCATCGGAATCTATAACGAGTGTCACAGGAATGGTTCAAAACATAGACAGTAAGAAGAGTCAGTTTTCTTGTACTTAAGTCGGCATTGTGCCTTTTGTATTTAATTCCGATGCAATTTCTGTGTTTCATAGTCAATAAGAGGGTCAGAGGGATACAGTAAACCCGAAGTGAAGCATCGGAATCTACAACTAGTGTCACAGGAAGGGTTCGAAACATAGACAGTAAGAAGAGTCAGTTTTCTTGTACTTAGGTCGGCATTGTGCCTTTTGTATTTAATTCCGATGCAATTTCTGTGTTTCGTCGTCAATAAGAAGGTCCAAGGGATACAGTAAACCTGTGGTGAAGCATCGGAATCTAAAACCGGTCGCACAGGAAAGGTTCAAAACGTAGACAGTAAGAAGAGCCAGTCCTCTTGTACTTGAGTCGGCATTGTGCCTTTTCTATTGAATTCCGATGCAATTACTGTGTTTCATCGTCAATAAGGAGGTCAGAGGGATACAGTAAACCTGAAGTGAAGCATCGGAAACTATAACTAGTGTCACAGGAAAGGTTCAAAACATAGACAGTAAAAAGAGCCAGCCTTCTTGTACTTGAGTCGGCATTGTGGCTTTTGGATTTATTTCCGATGCAATTTCTGTGTTTCGTCGTCAATAAGAAGGTCAGATGGATACAGTAAACCTAAAGTGAAGTATCGGAATCTATAACTAGTGTCACAGGAATGGTTCAAATCATATACAGTAAGAAGAGTCAGTTTTCTTGTACTTAAGTCGGCATTGTGCCTTTTCTATTTAAATACGATGCAATTTCTGTGTTCAATCGTCAATACGAAGGTCAGAGGGATACAGTAAAACTGAAGTGTAGCATCGGAGTCTATAACTAGTGTCACAGGAATGGTTCAAAGCATAGACAGTAAAAAGAGCCAGTCTTCTTGTACTTGAGTCGGCATTGTGCCTTTCGGATTTATTTCCGATGCAATTTCTGTGTTTCATCGTCAATAAGAAGGTCAGATGGATACAGTAAACCTGAAGTGAAGCATCGGAATCTGTAACTAGTGTCACAGAAATGGTTCAAAACATAGACAGAAAGAAGAGTCAGTTTTGTTGTACTTAAGTCGGCTTTGTGCCTTTTGTATTAAATTCCGATGCAATTTCTGTGTTTCATCGTCAATAAGGAGGTCAGAGGGATACATTAAACCTGAAGTGAAGCATCGGAATCTGTAACTAGTGTCACAGGAATGGTTCAAAACATAGACAGTAGGAAGAGTCAGTTTTCTTGCACTTAAGTCGAAATTTTGTCTTTTCTATTTAATTCCGATGCGATTTCTGTGTTTCTTCGTCAATAAGTTTGTCAGAGGGATATAGTAAACCTGAAGTGAAGCATCGGAATCTATAACTAGTGTCACAGAAATGGTTCAAAACATAGACAGTAAGAAGAGTCAGTTTTCTTGTACTTGAGTCGGCATTGTGCCTTTTCTATTTCTTTTTGATTCAAATTCTGTGTTTCATCGCCAATACGAATGTCAGAGGGATACAGTAAACCTGAAGTGAACCATCGGAACCTATAACTAGTGTCACAGGAATGGTTCAAAACATAGACAGTAGGAAGAGTCAGTTTTCTTGTACTTAAGTCGAAATTGTGTCTTTTCTATTTAATTCCGATGCGATTTCTGTGTTTCTTCGTCAATAAGTTTGTCAGAGGGATATAGTAAACCTGAAGTGAAGCATCGGAATCTATAACTAGTGTCACAGAAATGGTTCAAAACATAGACAGTAAGAAGAGTCAGTTTTCTTGTACTTAAGTCGGCATTGTGCCTTTTCTATTTAATTCTGATGCAATTTCTGTCTTACATCGTCAATAAGAAGGTCAGTGGGATACAGTAAACCTTAAGTGAAGTATGGGATTCTATAACTAGTGTCACAGCAGTGGTTCAAAGCATAGACAGTAAGAAGAGTCAGTATTCTTGTTCTTAAGTCGGCATTGTGCCTTTTCTATTTCATTTCGATGCAATTTCTGTGTTTCATCGTCAATAAAAAAGTCAGAGGGATACAGTAAACCTGAAGTGAAGCAACGGAATCTATAACTAGTGCCACAGGAATGGTTCAAAACATAGACAGTAAGATGAGCCAGCCTTCTTGTACTTGAGTCGGCATTGTGCCTTTTGTATTTAATTCCGATGCAATTTCTGTGTTTTATCGTCAATAAGGAGGGCAGAGGGATACAGTGAACCTGAAGTGAAGCATCGGAATCTATAACTAGTGTCACAGGAATGTTTAAAAACATAGACAGAAACAAGAGCCAGTCTTCTTGTACTTGAGTCGGCATTGTGCCTTTTGTATTTATTTCCGATGCAATTTCTGTGTTTCATCGTCAATAAGAAGGTCAGAGGGATACAGTAAACCTGTAGTGAAGCATCGGAATCTAAAACAAGTGTCACAGGAATGGTTCAAAACATAAACAGTAAGAAGAATCAGTCTTCTTGTACATAAGTCGGCATTGTGCCTTTTGTATTTAATTCCGATGCAATTTCTGTGTTTCATCGTCAATAAGAAGGTCAGAGGGATACAGTAAACCCGAAGTGTAGCATCGGAAACTGTAACTAGTGTCACAGGAATGGTTCAAAACATAGACAGTAAGATGAGTCAGTTTTCTTGTACTTATATCGGCATTGTGCCTTTTGTATTTAATTCCGATGCAATTTCTGTGTTTCATCGTTACTAAGAAGGTCGGAGGGATACAGTAAACCTGAAGTGAAGCATCGGAATCTATAACTAGTGGCACAGGAATGGTTCAAAACATAGACAGTAAGAAGAGTCAGTTCTTTTGTACGTAGGTCGGCATTGTGCCTTTGTATTTAAATCCGATGCAATTTCTGTGTTTCGTCGTCAATAAGAAGGTCCAAGGGATACAGCAATCCTGAAGTGAAGCATTGGAATCTAAAACCGGTCTCACAGGAAAGGTTCAAAACGTAGACAGTAAGAAGAGCCAGTCTTCTTGTACTTGAGTCGGCATTGTGCCTTATCTATTGAATTCCGATGCTATTTCTGTGTTTCATCGTCAATAAAAGGTAAGAGGGATACAGTAATCCTGAAGTGAAGCTTCGGAAACTATAACTAGTGTCACAGGAATGGTTCAAAACATAGACAGTAAGAAGAGTCAGTTTTCTTGTACTTAAGTCGGCATTGTGCCTTTTGTATTTGATTCCGATGCAATTTCTGTGTTTCATTGTCAATAAGAAGGTCAGAGGGATACAGTAAAAGTGAAGTGAAGCATCGGAATCTGTAACTAGTGTCACAGGAATGGTTCAAAAATAGACAGTAGGAAGTGTCAGACTTCTTTTACTTAAGTCGGCATTGTGCCTATCGTATTAATTTCCGATGCAATTTCTGTGTTTCACCGTCAATAAGAAAGTCAGAGGGATACAGTAAACCTGAAGTGAAGCATCGGAACCTATAACTAGAGTCACAGGAATGGTTCAAACATAGACACTAAGAAGAGTTAGTTTTCTTGTTCTTAAGTCGGAATTGTGCCTTTTATATTTAATTCCGATGCAATTTCTGAGTTCCATCGTCAATACGATTGGCAGAGGGATACAGTAAACCTGAAGTGAAGCAACGGAATCAATAACTAGTGTCACAGGAATGGTTCAAAACATAGACAGTATGATGAGCCAGCCTTCTTGTACTTGAGTCGGCATTGTGCCTTTTGTATTTAATTCCGATGCAATTTCTGTGTTTCATCGTCAATAAGGAGGTCATAGTGATACAGTGAAGCTGAAGTGAAGTATGGGAATCCATTACTAGTGTCACAGGAATGGTTCAAAACATAGACAGTAAGAAGAGCCAGTCGTCTTGTACTTGAGACGGCATTGTGCCTTTTGTATTTAATTCCGATGCAATTTCTGTGTTTCATCGTCAATAAGAAGGTAAGAGGTATACAGTAAACCTAAAATGAAGCATCGCAATCTAAAACTAGTGTCACAGGAATGGTTCAAAACATAGACAGTAAGAAGAGTCAGTCTACTCGTACTTAAGTCGGCATTGTGCCTGTTGCATTTAATTGCGATGCAATTTCTGTGTTTCATCGTAAATAAGAAAGTCAGAGTTATACAGAAAACATGAAGTGAAGCATCTGAATCTATAACTAGTGTCACAGGAATGGTTCAAAACATAGACAATAAGAAGAGTCAGTTTTCTTGTACTTAAGTCAACATTGTGAATCTTGTATTTAATTCTGATGCAATTTCTGTGTTTCATCGTCAATAAGAAGGTCAGAGGGATACAGTAAAAATGAAGTGAAGCATCGGAATCTATAACTAGTGTCACAGGAATGGTTCAAAACATAGACAGTAAGAAGAGTCAGTTTTCTTTTACTTAAGTCGGCATTGTGCCTTTTGTATTTGATTCCGATGCAATTTCTGTGTTTCATCGTCAATATGAGGGTCAGAGGGATACAGTAAACCTGAAGTGAAGCATCGGAATCTATAACCAGTGTCAGAGGAATGGTTCAAAACATAGACAGTAAGAAGAGTCAGTTTTCTTGTACTTAAGTCGGCATTGTGCCTTTTGGATTTATTTCCGATGCAATTTCTGTGTTTCATCGTCAATAAGAAGGTCAGATGGATACAGTAAACAAGAAGTGAAGCATCGGAATCTGTAACTAGTGTCACAGAAATGGTTCAAAACATAGACAGTAAGAAGAGTCAGTTTTGTTGTACTTATGTCGGCTTTGTGCCTTTTGTATTTAATTCCGATGCAATATCTGTGTTTCATCGTCAATAAGAGGGTCAAAGGGATATAGTAAACCTGAAGTGAAGTATCGGAATCTATAACTAGTGTTACAGGAATGGTTCAAATCATAGACAGTAAGAAGAGTCAGTTTTCTTGTACTTAAGTCGGCATTGTGCCTTTTCTATTTAAATACGATGCAATTTCTGTGTTCCATCGTCAATACGAAGGTCAGAGGGATACAGTAAACCTGAAGTGAAGCATCGGAATCTATAACTAGTGTCACAGGAATGGTTCAAATCATAGACAGTAAAAAGAGCCAGCCCTCTTGTACTTGAGTCGGCATTGTGCCTTTTGGATTTATTTCCGATGCAATTTCTGTGTTTCATCGTCAATAAGAAGGTCAGAGGGATACAGTAAACCTCAAGTGAAGCATCGGAATCTATAACTAGTGTCACAGGAATGGTTCAAAACATAGACAGTAAGAAGAGTCAGTTTTCTTGTACTTAAGTCGGCATTGTGCCTTTTGTATTTAATTCCCATGAAATTTCTGTGTTTCATCGTCAATAAGAAAGTCAGAGGGATACAGTAAACATGAAGTGAAGCGTCGGAATCTATAACTAGTGTCACAGGAATGGTTCAAAACATAGACAGTAAGAAGAGTCAGTTTCCTTGTACTTAAGTCAGCATTGTGCCTATTGTATTTAATTCCGATGCAATTTCTGTGTTTCCTTGTCAATAAGAAAGTCACAGGGATGTAGTAAACCTGAAGTAAAACATCGGAATCTATAACTAGTGTCACAGGAATGGTTCAAAACATAGACAGTAAGAAGAGTCAGTTTTCTTGTACTTAAGTCGGCATTGTGCCGTTTGTATTTAATTCCGATGAAATTTCTGTGTTTCATCGTCAATAAGAGCGTCAGAGGGATACAGTAAACCTGAAGTGAAGCATCGGAATCTATAACTAGTGTCACAGGAATGGTTCACAACGTAGATAGTAAGAAGAGTCAGTTTCCTTGTACTTAAGTCAGCATTGTGCCTATTGTCTTTAATTCCGATGCAATTTCTGTGTTTCATCGTCAATAAGAAAGTCAAAGGGATGTAGTAAACCTGAAGTAAAACATAGGAATCTATAACTAGTGTCACAGGAATGGTTCAAAACATAGACAGTAAGAAGAGTCATTTTTCATCTACTTAGGTCGGCATTGTGCCTTTTGTATTTAATTCTGATGCAATTTCTGTGTTTCGTCGTCAATAAGAAAGTCCAAGGGATACATTAAACCTGAAGTGAAGCATCGGAATCTAAAACCGGTCTCACAGGAAAGGTTCAAAACGTAGACAGTAAGAAGAGCCAGTCCTCTTGTACTTGAGTCGGCATTGTGCCTTTTCTATTGAATTCCGATGCAATTACTGTGTTTCATCGTCAATAAGGAGGTCAGAGGGATACAGTAAACCTGAAGTGAAGCATCGGAAACTATAACTAGTGACACAGGAATGGTTCAAATTATAGACAGTAAGAAGAGTCAGTTTTCTTGTACTAAAGTCGGCGTTGTGCCTTTTGTATTTAATTCCGATGCAATATCTGTGTTTCATCGTCAATAAGAAGGTCAGAGGGATACAGTAAACCTGAAGTGAAGCATCGGAATCTATAACTAGTGTCACAGGAATGGTTCAAAACATAGACAGTAAAAAGAGCCAGCCCTCTTGTACTTGAGTCGGCATTGTGCCTTTTGGATTTAATTCCGATGCAATTTCTGTGTTTCATCGTCAATAAGAAGGTCAGATGGATACAGTAAACCTGAAGTGAAGCATCGGAATCTGTAACTAGTGTCACAGAAATGGTTCAAAACATAGACAGTAAGAAGAGTCAGTTTTCTTGTACTTAAGTCGGCTTTGTGCCTTTTGTATTAAATTCCGATTCAATTTCTGTGTTTCATCGTCAATAAGGAGGTCAGAGGGATACAGTAAACCTGAAGTGAAGCATCGGAATCTGTAATTAGTGTCACAGGAATGGTTTAAATCATAGGCAGTAAGAAGAGTCAGTTTTCTTGTACTTGAGTCGGCATTGTGCCTTTTCCATTTCTTTTTGATTCAAATTCTGTGTTTCATAGTCAATACGAATGTCAGAGGGAAACAGTAAACCTGAAGTGAACCATCGGAACCTATAACTAGTGTCACAGGAATGATTCAAAACATAGACAGTAGGAAGAGTCAGTTTTCTTGTACTTAAGTCGGCATTGTGCCTTTTCTATTTAAATATGATGCAATTTCTGTGTTCCATCGTCAATACGAAGGTCAGAGGGATACAGTAAACCTGAAGTGAAGCATCGGAATCTATAACTAGTGTCACAGGAATGGTTCAAAACATAGACAGTAAAAAGAGCCAGCCCTCTTGTACTTGAGTCGGCATTGTGCCTTTTGGATTTATTTCCGATGCAATTTCTGTTTTTCATCGTCAATAAGGAGGTCAGATGGATCCAGTTAACCTGAAGTGAAGCATCGGAATCTGTAACTAGTGTCACAGAAATGGTTCAAAACATAGACAGTAAGAAGAGTCAGTTTTCTTGTACTTAAGTCGGCTTTGTGCCTTTTGTATTAAATTCCGATGCAATTTCTGTGTTTCATCGTCAATAAGGAGGTCAGAGGGATACAGTAAACCTGAAGTGAAGCAACGGAATCTGTAACTAGTGTCACAGGAATGGTTTAAAACATAGACAGAAAGAAGAGTCAGTTTTCTTGTACTTGAGTCGGCATAGTGCCTTTTCCATTTCTTTTTGATTCAAATTCTGTGTTTCATCGTCAATACGAATGTCAGAGGGATACAGTAAACCTGAAGTGAAGCATCGGAACCTATAACTAGTGTCACAGGAATAATTCAAAACATAGACAGTAGGAAGAGTCAGTTTTCTTGTACTTAAGTCGGCATTGTGACTTTTCCATTTAATTCCGATGCACTTTCTGTGTTTCATCGTCAATAAGGAGGTCAGAGGTATATAGTAAACCTGAAGTGAAGCATCGGAATCTATAACTAGTGTCACAGAAATGGTTCAAAACATAGACAGTAAGAAGAGTAAGTTTTCTTGTACTTAAGTCGGCATTGTGCCTTTTCTATTTAATTCCGATGCAATTTCTGTGTTTCATCGTCAATAAGAAGGTCAGAGGGATACAGTAAACCTGAAGTGAAGTATGGGATTCTATAACTAGTGTCACAGCAGTGGTTCAAAACACAGACAGTAAGAAGAGTCAGTTTTCTTGGTCTTAAGTCGGCATTTTGCCTTTTCTATTTAATTCCGATGCAATTTCTGTGTTTCATCGTCAATAAGAAGGTCAGAGGATATAGTAAACCCGAAGTGTAGCATCGGAAACTATAACTAGTGTCACAGGAATGGTTCAAAACATAGACAGTAGGAAGAGCCAGTTTTCTTGTACTTAAGTCGGCATTGTGCCTTTTGTATATAATTCCGATGCAATTTCTGTGTTTCATCGTCAATAAGAAGGTCAGAGGGATGCAGTAATCCTGAAGAGAAGCATCGGAATCTATAACTAGTGTCACAGGAATGGTTCAAAACATAGACAGTAAGAAAAGTCAGTTTTCTTGTACTTAAGTTGGCATTGTGCCTTTTGTATTTAATTCCGATGAAATTTCCGTGTTTCATCGTCAATACGAAAGTCAGAGGGATACAGTAAACCTGAAGTGTAGCATCGGAATCTATAACTAGTGTCACAGGAATGGTTCAAAACATAGACAGTAAGAAGAGTCAGTTTCCTTGTACTTAAGTCAGCATTGTGCCTATTGTATTTAATTCCGATGCAATTTCTGTGTTTCATCGTCAATAAGAAAGTCACAGGGATGCAGTAAACCTGAAGTAAAGCATCGGAATCTATAACTAGTGTCACAGGAATGGTTCAAAACATAGACAGTAAGAAGAGTCATTTTTCATCTACTTAGGTCGGCATTGTGCCTTTTGTATTTATTTCCGATGCAATTTCTGTGTTTCGTCGTCAATAAGAAAGTCCAAGGGATACATTAAACCTGAAGTGAAGCATCGGAATCTAAAACCGGTCTCACAGGAAAGGTTCAAAACGTAGACAGTAAGAAGAGCCAGTCCTCTTGTACTTGAGTCGGCATTGTGCCTTTTCTATTGAATTCCGATGCAATTACTGTGTTTCATCGTCAATAAGGAGGTCAGAGGGATACAGTAAACCTGAAGTGAAGCATCGGAAACTATAACTAGTGTCACAGGAATGGTTCAAATCATAGACAGTAAGAAGAGTCAGTTTTCTTGTACTGAAGTCGGCGTTGTGCCTTTTGTATTTAATTCCGATGCAATATCTGTGTTTCATCGTCATTAAGAAGGTCAAAGGGATACAGTAAACCTGAAGTGAAGCATCGGAATCTATAACTAGTGTCACAGGAATGGTTCAAAACATAGACAGTAAAAAGAGCCAGCCCTCTTGTACTTGAGTCGGCATTGTGCCTTTTGGATTTATTTCCGATGCAATTTCTGTTTTTCATCGTCAATAAGGAGGTCAGATGGATACAGTTAACCTGAAGTGAAGCATCGGAATCTGTAACTAGTGTCACAGAAATGGTTCAAAACATAGACAGTAAGAAGAGTCAGTTTTCTTGTACTTAAGTCGGCTTTGTGCCTTTTGTATTAAATTCCGATGCAATTTCTGTGTTTCATCGTCAATACGAATGTCAGAGGGATACAGTAAACCTGAAGTGAAGCATCGGAACCTATAACTAGTGTCACAGGAATAATTCAAAACATAGACAGTAGGAAGAGTCAGTTTTCTTGTACTTAAGTCGGCATTGTGCCTTTTCTATTTAATTCCGATGCAATTTCTGTGTTTCATCGTCAATAAGGAGGTCAGAGGTATATAGTAAACCTGAAGTGAAGCATCGGAATCTATAACTAGTGTCACAGAAATGGTTCAAAACATAGACAGTAAGAAGAGTCAGTTTTCTTGTACTTAAGTCGGCATTGTGCCTTTTCTATTTAATTCCGATGCAATTTCTGTGTTTCATCGTCAATAAGAAGGTCAGAGGGATACAGTAAACCTGAAGTGAAGTATGGGATTCTATAACTAGTGTCACAGCAGTGGTTCAAAACACAGACAGTAAGAAGAGTCAGTTTTCTTGGTCTTAAGTCGGCATTTTGCCTTTTGTATTTAATTCCGATGCAATTTCTGTGTTTCATCGTCAATAAGAAGGTCAGAGGGATACAGTAAACCCGAAGTGTAGCATCGGAAACTATAACTAGTGTCACAGGAATGGTTCAAAGCATAGACAGTAGGAAGAGCCAGTTTTCTTGTACTTAAGTCGGCATTGTGCCTTTTGTATATAATTCCGATGCAATTTCTGTGTTTCATCGTCAATAAGAAGGTCAGAGGGATGCAGTAATCCTGAAGAGAAGCATCGGAATCTATAACTAGTGTCACAGGAATGGTTCAAAACATAGACAGTAAGAAAAGTCAGTTTTCTTGTACTTAAGTTGGCATTGTGCCTTTTGTATTTAATTCCGATGAAATTTCCGTGTTTCATCGTCAATACGAAAGTCAGAGGGATACAGTAAACCTGAAGTTAAGCATCGGAATCTATAACTAGTGTCACAGGAATGGTTCACAACATAGACAGTAAGAAGAGTCAGTTTCCTTGTACTTAAGTCAGCATTGTGCCTATTGTATTTAATTCCGATGCAATTTCTGTGTTTCATCGTCAATAAGAAAGTCACAGGGATGCAGTAAACCTGAAGTAAAGCATCGGAATCTATAACTAGTGTCACAGGAATGGTTCAAAGCATAGACAGTAAGAAGAGTCATTTTTCATCTACTTAGGTCGGCATTGTGCCTTTTGTATTTATTTCCGATGCAATTTCTGTGTTTCGTCGTCAATAAGAAAGTCCAAGGGATACATTAAACCTGAAGTGAAGCATCGGAATCTAAAACCGGTCTCACAGGAAAGGTTCAAAACGTAGACAGTAAGAAGAGCCAGTCCTCTTGTACTTGAGTCGGCATTGTGCCTTTTCTATTGAATTACGATGCAATTACTGTGTTTCATCGTCAATAAGGAGGTCAGAGGGATACAGTAAACCTGAAGTGAAGCATCGGAAACTATAACTAGTGTCATAGGAATGGTTCAAATCATAGACAGTAAGAAGAGTCAGTTTTCTTGTACTTAAGTCGGCGTTGTGCCTTTTGTATTTAATTCCGATGCAATATCTGTGTTTCATCGTCAATAAGAAGGTCAAAGGGATACAGTAAACCTGAAGTGAAGTATCGGAATCTATAACTAGTGTCACAGGAATGGTTCAAATCATAGAGAGTAAGAAGAAACAGTTTTCTTGTACTTAAGTCGGCATTGTGCCTTTTCTATTTAAATACGATGCAATTTCTGTGTTCCATCGTCAATACGAAGGTCAGAGGGATACAGTAAACCTGAAGTGAAGCATCGGAATCTATAACTAGTGTCACAGGAATGGTTCAAAACATAGACAGTAAAAAGAGCCAGCCCTCTTGTACTTGAGTCGGCATTGTGCCTTTTGGATTTATTTCCGATGCAATTTCTGTTTTTCATCGTCAATAAGGAGGTCAGATGGATACAGTAAACCTGAAGTGAAGCATCGGAATCTGTAACTAGTGTCACAGAAATGGTTCAAAACATAGACAGTAAGAAGAGTCAGTTTTCTTGTACTTAAGTCGGCTTTGTGCCTTTTGTATTAAATTCCGATGCAATTTCTGTGTTTCATCGTCAATAAGGAGGTCAGAGGGATACAGTAAACCTGAAGTGAAGCATCGGAATCTGTAACTAGTGTCACAGGAAGGGTTAAAGCATAGACAGTAAGAAGAGTCAGATTTCTTGTACTTGAGTCGGCATTGTGCCTTTTCCATTTCTTTTTGATTCAAATTCTGTGTTTCATCGTCAATACGAATGTCAGAGGGATACAGTAAACCTGAAGTGAAGCATCGGAACCTATAACTAGTGTCACAGGAATAATTCAAAACATAGACAGTAGGAAGAGTCAGTTTTCTTGTACTTAAGTCGGCATTGTGCCTTTTCTATTTAATTCCGATGCAATTTCTGTGTTTCATCGTCAATAAGGAGGTCAGAGGTATATAGTAAACCTGAAGTGAAGCATCGGAATCTATAACTAGTGTCACAGAAATGGTTCAAAACATAGACAGTAACAAGAGTCAGTTTTCTTGTACTTAAGTCGGCATTGTGCCTTTTCTATTTAATTCCGATGCAATTTCTGTGTTTCATCGTCAGTAAAAAGGTCAGAGGGATACAGTAAACTTGAAGTGAAGTATGGGATTCTATAACTAGTGTCACAGCAGTGGTTCAAAACACAGACAGTAAGAAGAGTCAGTTTTCTTGGTCTTAAGTCGGCATTGTGCCTTTTGTATTTAATTCCGATGCAATTTCTGTGTTTCATCGTCAATAAGAAGGTCAGAGGGATACAGTAAACCTGAAGTGAAGCATCGGAAACTATAACTAGTGTCACAGGAATGGTTCAAAACATAAACAGTAAGACCGATGACCACGCTGTCTGGTCTCCTTCCCCAAAACAACCAACCGACCATAAACAGTAAGAAGAATCAGTCTTCTTGTACATAAGTCGGCTTTGTGTCTTTTGTATTTAATTACGATGCAATTTCTGTGTTTCATCGTCAATAAGAAGGTCAGAGGGATACAGTAAACCCGAAGTGTAGCATCGGAAACTATAACTAGTGTCACAGGAATGGTTCAAAACATAGACAGTAGGAAGAGTCAGTTTTCTTGTACTTAAGTCGGCATTGTGCCTTTTGTAATTAATTCCGATGGAATTTCTGTGTTTCATCGTCAATAAGAAAGTCAGAGGGATACAGTAACTCTGAAGTGAAGCATCGGAATCTATAACTAGTGTCACAGGAATGGTTCACAACATAGACAGTAAGAAGAGTCAGTTTCCTTGTACTTAAGTCAGCATTGTGCCTATTGTATTTAATTCCGATGCAATTTCTATGTTTCATCGTCAATAAGAAAGTCACAGGGATGCAGTAAACCTGAAGTAAAGCATCGGAATCTATAACTAGTGTCACAGGAATGGTTCAAAACATAGACAGTAATAAGAGTCATTTTTCCTCTACTTAGGTCGGCATTGTGCCTTTTGTATTTGATTCCGATGCAATTTCTGTGTTTCGTCGTCAATAAGAGAGTCCAAGGGATACATTAAACCTGAAGTGAAGCATCGGAATCTAAAACCGCACTCACAGGAAAGGTTCAAAACGTAGACAGTAAGAAGAGCCAGTCCTCTTGTACTTGAGTCGGCATTGTGCCTTTTCTATTGAATTCCGATGCAATTACTGTGTTTCATCGTCAATAAGGAGGTCAGAGGGATACAGTAAACCTGAAGTGAAGCATCAAAAACTATAACTAGTGTCACAAGAATGGTTCAAATCATAGACAGTAAGAAGAGTCAGTTTTCTTGTACTTAAGTCGGCGTTGTGCCTTTTGTATTTAATTCCGATGCAATATCTGTGTTTCATCGTTAATAAGAAGGTCAAAGGGATACGGTAAACCTGAAGTAAAGTATCGGAATCTATAACTAGTGTCACAGGAATGGTTCAAATCATAGACAGTAAGAAGAGTCAGTTTTTTTGTACTTAAGTCGGCATTGTGCCTTTTCTATTTAAATACGATGCAATTTCCGTGTTCCATCGTCAATACGAAGGTCAGAGGGAAACAGTAAACCTGAAGTGAAGCATCGGAATCTATAACTAGTGTCACAGGAATGGTTCAAAACATAGACAGTAAAAAGAGCCAGCCCTCTTGTACTTGAGTCGGCATTGTGCCTTTTGGATTTATTTCCGATGCAATTTCTGTGTTTCATCGTCAATAAGAAGGTCAGAGGGATACAGTAAACCTCAAGTGAAGCATCGGAATCTATAACTAGTGTCACAGGAATGGTTCAAAACATAGACAGTAAGAAGAGTCAGTTTTCTTGTACTTAAGTCGGCATTGTGCCTTTTGTATTTAATTCCCATGAAATTTCTGTGTTTCATCGTCAATAAGAAAGTCAGAGGGATACAGTAAACATGAAGTGAAGCGTCGGAATCTATAACTAGTGTCACAGGAATGGTTCAAAACATAGACAGTAAGAAGAGTCAGTTTCCTTGTACTTAAGTCAGCATTGTGCCTATTGTATTTAATTCCGATGCAATTTCTGTGTTTCCTTGTCAATAAGAAAGTCACAGGGATGTAGTAAACCTGAAGTAAAACATCGGAATCTATAACTAGTGTCACAGGAATGGTTCAAAACATAGACAGTAAGAAGAGTCAGTTTTCTTGTACTTAAGTCGGCATTGTGCCGTTTGTATTTAATTCCGATGAAATTTCTGTGTTTCATCGTCAATAAGAGCGTCAGAGGGATACAGTAAACCTGAAGTGAAGCATCGGAATCTATAACTAGTGTCACAGGAATGGTTCACAACGTAGATAGTAAGAAGAGTCAGTTTCCTTGTACTTAAGTCAGCATTGTGCCTATTGTCTTTAATTCCGATGCAATTTCTGTGTTTCATCGTCAATAAGAAAGTCAAAGGGATGTAGTAAACCTGAAGTAAAACATAGGAATCTATAACTAGTGTCACAGGAATGGTTCAAAACATAGACAGTAAGAAGAGTCATTTTTCATCTACTTAGGTCGGCATTGTGCCTTTTGTATTTAATTCTGATGCAATTTCTGTGTTTCGTCGTCAATAAGAAAGTCCAAGGGATACATTAAACCTGAAGTGAAGCATCGGAATCTAAAACCGGTCTCACAGGAAAGGTTCAAAACGTAGACAGTAAGAAGAGCCAGTCCTCTTGTACTTGAGTCGGCATTGTGCCTTTTCTATTGAATTCCGATGCAATTACTGTGTTTCATCGTCAATAAGGAGGTCAGAGGGATACAGTAAACCTGAAGTGAAGCATCGGAAACTATAACTAGTGACACAGGAATGGTTCAAATTATAGACAGTAAGAAGAGTCAGTTTTCTTGTACTAAAGTCGGCGTTGTGCCTTTTGTATTTAATTCCGATGCAATATCTGTGTTTCATCGTCAATAAGAAGGTCAGAGGGATACAGTAAACCTGAAGTGAAGCATCGGAATCTATAACTAGTGTCACAGGAATGGTTCAAAACATAGACAGTAAAAAGAGCCAGCCCTCTTGTACTTGAGTCGGCATTGTGCCTTTTGGATTTAATTCCGATGCAATTTCTGTGTTTCATCGTCAATAAGAAGGTCAGATGGATACAGTAAACCTGAAGTGAAGCATCGGAATCTGTAACTAGTGTCACAGAAATGGTTCAAAACATAGACAGTAAGAAGAGTCAGTTTTCTTGTACTTAAGTCGGCTTTGTGCCTTTTGTATTAAATTCCGATTCAATTTCTGTGTTTCATCGTCAATAAGGAGGTCAGAGGGATACAGTAAACCTGAAGTGAAGCATCGGAATCTGTAATTAGTGTCACAGGAATGGTTTAAATCATAGGCAGTAAGAAGAGTCAGTTTTCTTGTACTTGAGTCGGCATTGTGCCTTTTCCATTTCTTTTTGATTCAAATTCTGTGTTTCATAGTCAATACGAATGTCAGAGGGAAACAGTAAACCTGAAGTGAACCATCGGAACCTATAACTAGTGTCACAGGAATGATTCAAAACATAGACAGTAGGAAGAGTCAGTTTTCTTGTACTTAAGTCGGCATTGTGCCTTTTCTATTTAAATATGATGCAATTTCTGTGTTCCATCGTCAATACGAAGGTCAGAGGGATACAGTAAACCTGAAGTGAAGCATCGGAATCTATAACTAGTGTCACAGGAATGGTTCAAAACATAGACAGTAAAAAGAGCCAGCCCTCTTGTACTTGAGTCGGCATTGTGCCTTTTGGATTTATTTCCGATGCAATTTCTGTTTTTCATCGTCAATAAGGAGGTCAGATGGATCCAGTTAACCTGAAGTGAAGCATCGGAATCTGTAACTAGTGTCACAGAAATGGTTCAAAACATAGACAGTAAGAAGAGTCAGTTTTCTTGTACTTAAGTCGGCTTTGTGCCTTTTGTATTAAATTCCGATGCAATTTCTGTGTTTCATCGTCAATAAGGAGGTCAGAGGGATACAGTAAACCTGAAGTGAAGCAACGGAATCTGTAACTAGTGTCACAGGAATGGTTTAAAACATAGACAGAAAGAAGAGTCAGTTTTCTTGTACTTGAGTCGGCATAGTGCCTTTTCCATTTCTTTTTGATTCAAATTCTGTGTTTCATCGTCAATACGAATGTCAGAGGGATACAGTAAACCTGAAGTGAAGCATCGGAACCTATAACTAGTGTCACAGGAATAATTCAAAACATAGACAGTAGGAAGAGTCAGTTTTCTTGTACTTAAGTCGGCATTGTGACTTTTCCATTTAATTCCGATGCACTTTCTGTGTTTCATCGTCAATAAGGAGGTCAGAGGTATATAGTAAACCTGAAGTGAAGCATCGGAATCTATAACTAGTGTCACAGAAATGGTTCAAAACATAGACAGTAAGAAGAGTAAGTTTTCTTGTACTTAAGTCGGCATTGTGCCTTTTCTATTTAATTCCGATGCAATTTCTGTGTTTCATCGTCAATAAGAAGGTCAGAGGGATACAGTAAACCTGAAGTGAAGTATGGGATTCTATAACTAGTGTCACAGCAGTGGTTCAAAACACAGACAGTAAGAAGAGTCAGTTTTCTTGGTCTTAAGTCGGCATTTTGCCTTTTCTATTTAATTCCGATGCAATTTCTGTGTTTCATCGTCAATAAGAAGGTCAGAGGATATAGTAAACCCGAAGTGTAGCATCGGAAACTATAACTAGTGTCACAGGAATGGTTCAAAACATAGACAGTAGGAAGAGCCAGTTTTCTTGTACTTAAGTCGGCATTGTGCCTTTTGTATATAATTCCGATGCAATTTCTGTGTTTCATCGTCAATAAGAAGGTCAGAGGGATGCAGTAATCCTGAAGAGAAGCATCGGAATCTATAACTAGTGTCACAGGAATGGTTCAAAACATAGACAGTAAGAAAAGTCAGTTTTCTTGTACTTAAGTTGGCATTGTGCCTTTTGTATTTAATTCCGATGAAATTTCCGTGTTTCATCGTCAATACGAAAGTCAGAGGGATACAGTAAACCTGAAGTGTAGCATCGGAATCTATAACTAGTGTCACAGGAATGGTTCAAAACATAGACAGTAAGAAGAGTCAGTTTCCTTGTACTTAAGTCAGCATTGTGCCTATTGTATTTAATTCCGATGCAATTTCTGTGTTTCATCGTCAATAAGAAAGTCACAGGGATGCAGTAAACCTGAAGTAAAGCATCGGAATCTATAACTAGTGTCACAGGAATGGTTCAAAACATAGACAGTAAGAAGAGTCATTTTTCATCTACTTAGGTCGGCATTGTGCCTTTTGTATTTATTTCCGATGCAATTTCTGTGTTTCGTCGTCAATAAGAAAGTCCAAGGGATACATTAAACCTGAAGTGAAGCATCGGAATCTAAAACCGGTCTCACAGGAAAGGTTCAAAACGTAGACAGTAAGAAGAGCCAGTCCTCTTGTACTTGAGTCGGCATTGTGCCTTTTCTATTGAATTCCGATGCAATTACTGTGTTTCATCGTCAATAAGGAGGTCAGAGGGATACAGTAAACCTGAAGTGAAGCATCGGAAACTATAACTAGTGTCACAGGAATGGTTCAAATCATAGACAGTAAGAAGAGTCAGTTTTCTTGTACTGAAGTCGGCGTTGTGCCTTTTGTATTTAATTCCGATGCAATATCTGTGTTTCATCGTCAATAAGAAGGTCAAAGGGATACAGTAAACCTGAAGTGAAGCATCGGAATCTATAACTAGTGTCACAGGAATGGTTCAAAACATAGACAGTAAAAAGAGCCAGCCCTCTTGTACTTGAGTCGGCATTGTGCCTTTTGGATTTATTTCCGATGCAATTTCTGTTTTTCATCGTCAATAAGGAGGTCAGATGGATACAGTTAACCTGAAGTGAAGCATCGGAATCTGTAACTAGTGTCACAGAAATGGTTCAAAACATAGACAGTAAGAAGAGTCAGTTTTCTTGTACTTAAGTCGGCTTTGTGCCTTTTGTATTAAATTCCGATGCAATTTCTGTGTTTCATCGTCAATACGAATGTCAGAGGGATACAGTAAACCTGAAGTGAAGCATCGGAACCTATAACTAGTGTCACAGGAATAATTCAAAACATAGACAGTAGGAAGAGTCAGTTTTCTTGTACTTAAGTCGGCATTGTGCCTTTTCTATTTAATTCCGATGCAATTTCTGTGTTTCATCGTCAATAAGGAGGTCAGAGGTATATAGTAAACCTGAAGTGAAGCATCGGAATCTATAACTAGTGTCACAGAAATGGTTCAAAACATAGACAGTAAGAAGAGTCAGTTTTCTTGTACTTAAGTCGGCATTGTGCCTTTTCTATTTAATTCCGATGCAATTTCTGTGTTTCATCGTCAATAAGAAGGTCAGAGGGATACAGTAAACCTGAAGTGAAGTATGGGATTCTATAACTAGTGTCACAGCAGTGGTTCAAAACACAGACAGTAAGAAGAGTCAGTTTTCTTGGTCTTAAGTCGGCATTTTGCCTTTTGTATTTAATTCCGATGCAATTTCTGTGTTTCATCGTCAATAAGAAGGTCAGAGGGATACAGTAAACCCGAAGTGTAGCATCGGAAACTATAACTAGTGTCACAGGAATGGTTCAAAGCATAGACAGTAGGAAGAGCCAGTTTTCTTGTACTTAAGTCGGCATTGTGCCTTTTGTATATAATTCCGATGCAATTTCTGTGTTTCATCGTCAATAAGAAGGTCAGAGGGATGCAGTAATCCTGAAGAGAAGCATCGGAATCTATAACTAGTGTCACAGGAATGGTTCAAAACATAGACAGTAAGAAAAGTCAGTTTTCTTGTACTTAAGTTGGCATTGTGCCTTTTGTATTTAATTCCGATGAAATTTCCGTGTTTCATCGTCAATACGAAAGTCAGAGGGATACAGTAAACCTGAAGTTAAGCATCGGAATCTATAACTAGTGTCACAGGAATGGTTCACAACATAGACAGTAAGAAGAGTCAGTTTCCTTGTACTTAAGTCAGCATTGTGCCTATTGTATTTAATTCCGATGCAATTTCTGTGTTTCATCGTCAATAAGAAAGTCACAGGGATGCAGTAAACCTGAAGTAAAGCATCGGAATCTATAACTAGTGTCACAGGAATGGTTCAAAGCATAGACAGTAAGAAGAGTCATTTTTCATCTACTTAGGTCGGCATTGTGCCTTTTGTATTTATTTCCGATGCAATTTCTGTGTTTCGTCGTCAATAAGAAAGTCCAAGGGATACATTAAACCTGAAGTGAAGCATCGGAATCTAAAACCGGTCTCACAGGAAAGGTTCAAAACGTAGACAGTAAGAAGAGCCAGTCCTCTTGTACTTGAGTCGGCATTGTGCCTTTTCTATTGAATTACGATGCAATTACTGTGTTTCATCGTCAATAAGGAGGTCAGAGGGATACAGTAAACCTGAAGTGAAGCATCGGAAACTATAACTAGTGTCATAGGAATGGTTCAAATCATAGACAGTAAGAAGAGTCAGTTTTCTTGTACTTAAGTCGGCGTTGTGCCTTTTGTATTTAATTCCGATGCAATATCTGTGTTTCATCGTCAATAAGAAGGTCAAAGGGATACAGTAAACCTGAAGTGAAGTATCGGAATCTATAACTAGTGTCACAGGAATGGTTCAAATCATAGAGAGTAAGAAGAAACAGTTTTCTTGTACTTAAGTCGGCATTGTGCCTTTTCTATTTAAATACGATGCAATTTCTGTGTTCCATCGTCAATACGAAGGTCAGAGGGATACAGTAAACCTGAAGTGAAGCATCGGAATCTATAACTAGTGTCACAGGAATGGTTCAAAACATAGACAGTAAAAAGAGCCAGCCCTCTTGTACTTGAGTCGGCATTGTGCCTTTTGGATTTATTTCCGATGCAATTTCTGTTTTTCATCGTCAATAAGGAGGTCAGATGGATACAGTAAACCTGAAGTGAAGCATCGGAATCTGTAACTAGTGTCACAGAAATGGTTCAAAACATAGACAGTAAGAAGAGTCAGTTTTCTTGTACTTAAGTCGGCTTTGTGCCTTTTGTATTAAATTCCGATGCAATTTCTGTGTTTCATCGTCAATAAGGAGGTCAGAGGGATACAGTAAACCTGAAGTGAAGCATCGGAATCTGTAACTAGTGTCACAGGAAGGGTTAAAGCATAGACAGTAAGAAGAGTCAGATTTCTTGTACTTGAGTCGGCATTGTGCCTTTTCCATTTCTTTTTGATTCAAATTCTGTGTTTCATCGTCAATACGAATGTCAGAGGGATACAGTAAACCTGAAGTGAAGCATCGGAACCTATAACTAGTGTCACAGGAATAATTCAAAACATAGACAGTAGGAAGAGTCAGTTTTCTTGTACTTAAGTCGGCATTGTGCCTTTTCTATTTAATTCCGATGCAATTTCTGTGTTTCATCGTCAATAAGGAGGTCAGAGGTATATAGTAAACCTGAAGTGAAGCATCGGAATCTATAACTAGTGTCACAGAAATGGTTCAAAACATAGACAGTAACAAGAGTCAGTTTTCTTGTACTTAAGTCGGCATTGTGCCTTTTCTATTTAATTCCGATGCAATTTCTGTGTTTCATCGTCAGTAAAAAGGTCAGAGGGATACAGTAAACTTGAAGTGAAGTATGGGATTCTATAACTAGTGTCACAGCAGTGGTTCAAAACACAGACAGTAAGAAGAGTCAGTTTTCTTGGTCTTAAGTCGGCATTGTGCCTTTTGTATTTAATTCCGATGCAATTTCTGTGTTTCATCGTCAATAAGAAGGTCAGAGGGATACAGTAAACCTGAAGTGAAGCATCGGAAACTATAACTAGTGTCACAGGAATGGTTCAAAACATAAACAGTAAGACCGATGACCACGCTGTCTGGTCTCCTTCCCCAAAACAACCAACCGACCATAAACAGTAAGAAGAATCAGTCTTCTTGTACATAAGTCGGCTTTGTGTCTTTTGTATTTAATTACGATGCAATTTCTGTGTTTCATCGTCAATAAGAAGGTCAGAGGGATACAGTAAACCCGAAGTGTAGCATCGGAAACTATAACTAGTGTCACAGGAATGGTTCAAAACATAGACAGTAGGAAGAGTCAGTTTTCTTGTACTTAAGTCGGCATTGTGCCTTTTGTAATTAATTCCGATGGAATTTCTGTGTTTCATCGTCAATAAGAAAGTCAGAGGGATACAGTAACTCTGAAGTGAAGCATCGGAATCTATAACTAGTGTCACAGGAATGGTTCACAACATAGACAGTAAGAAGAGTCAGTTTCCTTGTACTTAAGTCAGCATTGTGCCTATTGTATTTAATTCCGATGCAATTTCTATGTTTCATCGTCAATAAGAAAGTCACAGGGATGCAGTAAACCTGAAGTAAAGCATCGGAATCTATAACTAGTGTCACAGGAATGGTTCAAAACATAGACAGTAATAAGAGTCATTTTTCCTCTACTTAGGTCGGCATTGTGCCTTTTGTATTTGATTCCGATGCAATTTCTGTGTTTCGTCGTCAATAAGAGAGTCCAAGGGATACATTAAACCTGAAGTGAAGCATCGGAATCTAAAACCGCACTCACAGGAAAGGTTCAAAACGTAGACAGTAAGAAGAGCCAGTCCTCTTGTACTTGAGTCGGCATTGTGCCTTTTCTATTGAATTCCGATGCAATTACTGTGTTTCATCGTCAATAAGGAGGTCAGAGGGATACAGTAAACCTGAAGTGAAGCATCAAAAACTATAACTAGTGTCACAAGAATGGTTCAAATCATAGACAGTAAGAAGAGTCAGTTTTCTTGTACTTAAGTCGGCGTTGTGCCTTTTGTATTTAATTCCGATGCAATATCTGTGTTTCATCGTTAATAAGAAGGTCAAAGGGATACGGTAAACCTGAAGTAAAGTATCGGAATCTATAACTAGTGTCACAGGAATGGTTCAAATCATAGACAGTAAGAAGAGTCAGTTTTTTTGTACTTAAGTCGGCATTGTGCCTTTTCTATTTAAATACGATGCAATTTCCGTGTTCCATCGTCAATACGAAGGTCAGAGGGAAACAGTAAACCTGAAGTGAAGCATCGGAATCTATAACTAGTGTCACAGGAATGGTTCAAAACATAGACAGTAAAAAGAGCCAGCCCTCTTGTACTTGAGTCGGCATTGTGCCTCTTGGATTTATTTTCGATGCAATTTCTGTGATTCATCGTCAATAAGAAGGTCAGATGGATACAGTAAACCTGAAGTGAAGCATCGGAATCTGTAACTAGTGTCACTGAAATGGTTCAAAACATAGACAGTAAGAAGAGTCAGTTTTCTTGTACTTAAGTCGGCTTTGTGCCTTTTGTATTAAATTCCGATGCAATTTCTGTGTTTCATCGTCAATAAGGAGGTCAGAGGGATACAGTAAACCTGAAGTGAAGCATCGGAATCTGTAACTAGTGTCGAAGGAATGGTTCAAAACATAAACAGTAAGAAGAATCAGTCTTCTTGTACATAAGTTGGCTTTGTGCCTTTTGTATTTAATTACGATGCAATTTCTGTGTTTCATCGTCAATAAGAAGGTCAGAGGGATACAGTAAACCCGAAGTGTAGCATCGGAAACTATAACTAGTGTCACAGGAATGGTTCAGAACATAGACAGTAGGAAGTGTCAGTTTTCTTGTACTTAAGTCGGCATTGTGCCTTTTGTATATAATTCCGATGCAGTTTCTGTGTTTCATCGTCAATAAGAAGGTCAGAGGGATGCAGTAATCCTGAAGAGAAGCATCGGTATCTATAACTAATGTCACAAGAATGGTTCAAAACATAGACAGTAAGAAGAGTCAGCTCTCTCGTACTTAGGTCGGCATTGTGCCTATGTATTTAAATCCGATGGAATTTCTGTGTTTCGTCGTCAATAAGAAGGTCCAAGGGATACAGTAAACCTGAAGTGAAGCATTGGAATCTAAAACCGGTCTCACAGGAAAGGTTCAAAACGTAGACAGTAAGAAGAGCCAGTATTCTTGTACTTGAGTCGGCATTGTGCCTAATCTATTGAATTCCGATGCTATTTCTGTCTTTCATCGTCAATAACAAGGTCAGAGGGATACAGTAAACCTGAAGTGAAGCATCGGAAACTATAACTAGTGTCACAGGAATGGTTCAAAACATAGACACTAAGAAGAGACAGTTTTCTTGTACTTAAGTCGGCTTTGTGCCTTTTGTATTTAATTCCGATGCAATTTCTGTGTTTCATTGTCAATAAGAAGGTCAGTGGGATACAGTACACCTGAAGTGAAGCATCGGAATCTATAACTAGTGTCACAGGAATGGTTCAAAACATAGACAGTAAGAAGTGTCAGACTTCTCTTACTTAAGTCGGCATTGTGCCTATCGTATTAATTTCCGATGCAATTTCTGTGTTTCATCGTCAATAAGAAAGTCAGAGGGATACAGTAAACCTGAAATGAAGCAACGGAATCAATAACTAGTGTCACAGGAATGGTTCAAAGCATAGACAGTATGATGAGCCAGCCCTCTTGTACTTGAGTCGGCATTGTGACTTTTGTGTTTAATTCCGATGCAATTTCTGTGTTTCATCGTCAATAAGGGGGTCAGAGTGATACAGTGAACCTGAAGTGAAGCATGGGAATCTATTACTAGTGTCACAGGAATGGTGCAAAGCATAGACAGTAGGAAGAGCCAGTATTCTTGTACTTGAAACGTTATTGTGCCTTTTGTATTTAATTCCGATGCAATTTCTGTGTTTCATCGTCAATAAGAAGGTAAGAGGGATACAGTAAACCTGAAATGAAGCATCCCAATCTAAAACTAGTGTCACAGGAATGGTTCAAAACATAGACAGTAAGAAGAGTCAGTCTTCTTGTACTTAAGTCGGCATTGTGCCTATTGCATTTAATTCCGATGCAATTTCTGTGTTTCATCATCAATAAGAAGGTCAGAGGGATACAGTAAACCTGAAGTGAAATATCGGAATCTATAACTAGTGTCACAGGAATGGTTCAAATCATAGACAGTAAGAAGAGTCGGTCTTCTTGTACTTAAGTTGGCATTGTGCCTTTTGTATTTAATTCCGATACAATTTCTGTGTTTCATCGTCAATAAGAAGGTCAGAGGGATACAGTAAACCTGAAGTGAAGCATCGGAATCTATAACTAGTGTCACAGGAATGGTTCAAAACATAGACAGTAAGAAGAGTCAGTTTTGTTGTACTTAAGTCGGCATTGTGCCTTTTCTATTGAATTCCGATGCAATTACTGTGTTTCATCGTCAATAAGGAGGTCAGAGGGATACAGTAAACCTGAAGTGAAGCATCAAAAACTATAACTAGTGTCACAAGAATGGTTCAAATCATAGACAGTAAGAAGAGTCAGTTTTCTTGTACTTAAGTCGGCGTTGTGCCTTTTGTATTTAATTCCGATGCAATATCTGTGTTTCATCGTTAATAAGAAGGTCAAAGGGATACGGTAAACCTGAAGTAAAGTATCGGAATCTATAACTAGTGTCACAGGAATGGTTCAAATCATAGACAGTAAGAAGAGTCAGTTTTTTTGTACTTAAGTCGGCATTGTGCCTTTTCTATTTAAATACGATGCAATTTCCGTGTTCCATCGTCAATACGAAGGTCAGAGGGAAACAGTAAACCTGAAGTGAAGCATCGGAATCTATAACTAGTGTCACAGGAATGGTTCAAAACATAGACAGTAAAAAGAGCCAGCCCTCTTGTACTTGAGTCGGCATTGTGCCTCTTGGATTTATTTTCGATGCAATTTCTGTGATTCATCGTCAATAAGAAGGTCAGATGGATACAGTAAACCTGAAGTGAAGCATCGGAATCTGTAACTAGTGTCACTGAAATGGTTCAAAACATAGACAGTAAGAAGAGTCAGTTTTCTTGTACTTAAGTCGGCTTTGTGCCTTTTGTATTAAATTCCGATGCAATTTCTGTGTTTCATCGTCAATAAGGAGGTCAGAGGGATACAGTAAACCTGAAGTGAAGCATCGGAATCTGTAACTAGTGTCGAAGGAATGGTTCAAAACATAAACAGTAAGAAGAATCAGTCTTCTTGTACATAAGTTGGCTTTGTGCCTTTTGTATTTAATTACGATGCAATTTCTGTGTTTCATCGTCAATAAGAAGGTCAGAGGGATACAGTAAACCCGAAGTGTAGCATCGGAAACTATAACTAGTGTCACAGGAATGGTTCAGAACATAGACAGTAGGAAGTGTCAGTTTTCTTGTACTTAAGTCGGCATTGTGCCTTTTGTATATAATTCCGATGCAGTTTCTGTGTTTCATCGTCAATAAGAAGGTCAGAGGGATGCAGTAATCCTGAAGAGAAGCATCGGTATCTATAACTAATGTCACAAGAATGGTTCAAAACATAGACAGTAAGAAGAGTCAGCTCTCTCGTACTTAGGTCGGCATTGTGCCTATGTATTTAAATCCGATGGAATTTCTGTGTTTCGTCGTCAATAAGAAGGTCCAAGGGATACAGTAAACCTGAAGTGAAGCATTGGAATCTAAAACCGGTCTCACAGGAAAGGTTCAAAACGTAGACAGTAAGAAGAGCCAGTATTCTTGTACTTGAGTCGGCATTGTGCCTAATCTATTGAATTCCGATGCTATTTCTGTCTTTCATCGTCAATAACAAGGTCAGAGGGATACAGTAAACCTGAAGTGAAGCATCGGAAACTATAACTAGTGTCACAGGAATGGTTCAAAACATAGACACTAAGAAGAGACAGTTTTCTTGTACTTAAGTCGGCTTTGTGCCTTTTGTATTTAATTCCGATGCAATTTCTGTGTTTCATTGTCAATAAGAAGGTCAGTGGGATACAGTACACCTGAAGTGAAGCATCGGAATCTATAACTAGTGTCACAGGAATGGTTCAAAACATAGACAGTAAGAAGTGTCAGACTTCTCTTACTTAAGTCGGCATTGTGCCTATCGTATTAATTTCCGATGCAATTTCTGTGTTTCATCGTCAATAAGAAAGTCAGAGGGATACAGTAAACCTGAAATGAAGCAACGGAATCAATAACTAGTGTCACAGGAATGGTTCAAAGCATAGACAGTATGATGAGCCAGCCCTCTTGTACTTGAGTCGGCATTGTGACTTTTGTGTTTAATTCCGATGCAATTTCTGTGTTTCATCGTCAATAAGGGGGTCAGAGTGATACAGTGAACCTGAAGTGAAGCATGGGAATCTATTACTAGTGTCACAGGAATGGTGCAAAGCATAGACAGTAGGAAGAGCCAGTATTCTTGTACTTGAGACGTTATTGTGCCTTTTGTATTTAATTCCGATGCAATTTCTGTGTTTCATCGTCAATAAGAAGGTAAGAGGGATACAGTAAACCTGAAATGAAGCATCCCAATCTAAAACTAGTGTCACAGGAATGGTTCAAAACATAGACAGTAAGAAGAGTCAGTCTTCTTGTACTTAAGTCGGCATTGTGCCTATTGCATTTAATTCCGATGCAATTTCTGTGTTTCATCATCAATAAGAAGGTCAGAGGGATACAGTAAACCTGAAGTGAAATATCGGAATCTATAACTAGTGTCACAGGAATGGTTCAAATCATAGACAGTAAGAAGAGTCGGTCTTCTTGTACTTAAGTTGGCATTGTGCCTTTTGTATTTAATTCCGATACAATTTCTGTGTTTCATCGTCAATAAGAAGGTCAGAGGGATACAGTAAACCTGAAGTGAAGCATCGGAATCTATAACTAGTGTCACAGGAATGGTTCAAAACATAGACAGTAAGAAGAGTCAGTTTTCTTTTACTTAAGTCGGCATTGTGCCTTTTGTATTTAATTCCGATGCAATTTCTGTGTTTCATCGTCAATAAGAAGGTCAGAAGGATACAGTAAACCTGAAGTGAAGCATCGGAATCTCTAACCAGTGCCACAGGAATGGTTCAAAACATAGACAGTAAGAAGAGTCAGTTTTGTTGTACTTAAGTCGGCATTGTGCCTTTTCTATTTAATTCCGATGCAATTTCTGTGTTTCATCGTCAATAAGAAGGACGGAGGGATACAGTAAACCTGAAGTGAAGCATCGGAATCTATAACTAGTGTCACAGGAATGGTTCAAAACATAGACAATAAGAAGAGTCACTTTTCTTGTACTTAAGTCATCATTGTGCCTTTTGTATTTAATTCCGATGTGATTTCTGTGTTTCATCGTCAATAAGAAGGTCGGAGGGATACAGTAAACCTGAAGTGAAGCATCGGAATCTATGACTAGTGTCACAGGAAGGGTTCAAACATAGACAGTAAGAAGAGTCAATTTTCTTGTACTTAAGTCATCATTGTGCATTTTGTAATTAATTCCGGTGATATTTCTGTGTTTCATCGTCAACAAGAAGGTCAGAGTGACACAGTAAACCTGAAGTGAAGCATCGGAATCTATAACTAGTGTCACAGGAATGGTTCAAAACATACACAGTTAGAAGAGTCAGTTTACTTGTATTTAATTCGGCATTGTGCCTTTTGTATTTAATTCCGATGCAATTTCTGTGTTTCATCGTCAATAAGAAGGTCAGAGGGATACAGTAAACCTGATGTGAAGCATCGGAATCTATAACTAGTGTCACAGGAATGGTTATAAACATAGACCATAAGAAGAGTCAGTTTTCTTGTACTTAAGTCGGCATTGTGACTTTTGTATTTAATTCCGATGCAATTTCTCTTTTACATCGTCAATAAGAGGGTCAGAGGGATACAGAAAAACCTTAAGTGAAGCATCGGAATCTGTAACTAGTGTCACAGGAATGGTTCAAAACATAGACAGTAAGAAGAGTCAGTTTTCTTGTACTTACGTCAACATTGTGATTTTTGTATTTAGTTCCGTTGCAATTTCTGTGTTCCATCGTCAATAAGAAGGTCAGAGGGATACAGTAAACCTGAAGTGAAGCATCGGAATCTATAACTAGTGTCACTGGAATGGTTCAAAACATAGACAGTAAGTAGAGTCAGTCTTCATGTACTTAGTCGGCATAGTGCCTATTGCATTTAATTCCGATGCAATTTCTGTGTTTCATCGTCAATAAGAAAGTCAGGGGGATACAGTAAACCTGAAGTGAAGCATCAGAATCTATGACTAGGGTCACAGGAATGGTTCAAATCATAGACAGTAAGAAGAGTCAGTTTTCTTGTACTTAAGTCGGCAATGTGATTTTTGTATTTAATTCCGATGCAATTTCTGTGTTCCATCGTCACCAAGAAGGTCAGAGGGATACAGTAAACCTGAAGTGATGCATCGGAATCTATAACTAGTGTCACAGGATTGGTTCAAAACACAGACAGTAAGAAGAGTCAGTTTTCTTGTACTTAAGTCGGCATTGTGCCTTTTGTATTTAATTCCGATGCAATTTCTGCGTTTCATCATCAGCAAGAAGGTCAGAGGGATACAGTAAACCTGAAGTGAAGCATCGGAATCACTAACTAGTGTTACAGGAATGGTTCAAAAGATAGACAGTAAGAAGAGTCAGTTTTCTAGTACTTAAGTCGGCATTTTACCTTTTGTTTTTAATTCCGATGCAATTTCTGTGCTTCGTCGTCAATAAGAAGATCCAAGGGATACAGTAAACCTGAAGTGAAGCATCGGAATCTAAAACCGGTCTCACAGGAAGGTTCAAAACGTAGACAGTAAGAAGAGAGAGTCTTCTTGTACTTGAGTCGGCATTGTACCTTTTCTAATGAATTCCGATGCAATTTCTGTGTTTCATCGTCAACAAGAAGGTCAGAGGGATACAGTAAACCTGAAGTGAAGCATCAGAATCTATAACTAGTGTCACAGGAATGGTTCAAAACATAGACAGTAAGAAGAGTCAGTTTTCTTGTACTTAAGTCGGCATTGTGAATTTTGTATTTAATTCCGATGCAATTTCTGAGTTTCATCGTAACAAGAAGGTCAGAGGGATACAGTAAACCTGAAGTGAAACATCGGAATATATAACTAGTGTCACAGGAATGGTTTAAAGCACAGACAGTAAGAAGAGTCAGTTTTCTTGTACCTAAGGCGGCATTGTGCCTTTTGTATTGAATCCCGATGCAATTTCTGTGTTTCATCGTCAATAAGAAGGTCAGAGGGATACAGTAAACCTGAAGTGAAGCATCGGAATCTATAACTAGTGTCACAGGAATGGTTCAAAACATAGACAGTAAGAAGGGTCAGATTTCTTTTACTTAAGTCGGCATTGTGCCTTTTGTATTTAATTCCGGTGCTATTTCTGTGATTCATCGTCAATAAGAAGGTCAGAGGGATACAGTAAACCTGAAGTGAAGCATCGGAATCTATAACCAATGTCACAGGAATGGTTCAAAATATAGACGGTAAGAAGAGTCAGTTTTCTTGTACTTAAGTCGGCATTGTGCCTTTTGTATTGAATTCCGATGCAATTTCTTTGCTTCATCGTCAATAAGACGGTGGGAGGGATACAGTAAACCTGAAGTGAAGCATCGGAATCTATAACTAGTGTCTTAGGAATGGTTCAAAACATACACAGTAAGAAGAGTCAGTTTACTTGTACTTAATTCGGCATTGTGCCTTTTGTATTTCATTCCGATACAATTTCTGTATTTCATCGTCAATAAGAAGGTCAGAGGGATACAATAAACTTGAAGTGAGGCATCGGAATCCATAACTAGTGTCACAGAATGGTTCAAAACATAGACAGTAAGAAGAGTCAGTTTACTTGTACTTAAGTTGGCATTGTGCCTTTTGTATTTAATTCCGATCCAATTTCTGTGTTTCATCGTCAATAAGAATGTCAGAGGGATACAGTAAACCTGATGTGAAGCTTCGGAATCTATAACTAGTGTCACAGGAATGGTTCAAACATAGACAGTAAGAAGAGTCAGTTTTCTTGTACTTAAGTCGGCATTGTGCCTATTGTATTTAATTCCGATGCAATTTCTGTGTTTCATCGTCAATAAGAAGGTCATAGGGACACAGTAAACCTGAAGTGAAGCATCGGAATCGATAACTAGTGTCACAGGAATATAGACAGTAAGAAGAGTCAGTCTTCTTGTACTTAAGTCGGCATTGCGCCTTTTGCATTTAATTCCGATGAAATTTCTGTGTTTCATCGCCAATAAGAAGGTCGGAGGGATACAGTAAACCTGAAGTGAAGCATCGGAATCTATGACTAGTGTCACAGGAATGGTTCAAAGCATACACAGTAAGAAGAGTCAGTTTACTTGTACTTAATTCGGCATCGTGCCTTTTGTATTTAATTCCGATCCAATTTCTGTGTTTCATCGTCAATAAGAAGGTCGGAGGGATACAGTAAACCTGAAGTGAAGCATCGGAATCTATGACTAGTGTCACAGGAATGGTTCAAAGCATACTGTTCGTCAGGATAGAAGTCAGGAGCGGAGGGCGTTGTAAAATGAAAATTAATTGAGTGGAATGGACCCAGTTTATTCTTGTAATGATGGTACAGTGGTGCCTACGTAGGGCTGAGCAGCCCCAAGAGGGGTTGCCGTCTGCTCATCAGAGAGGCAGAGGCTAGAGGAGCGACTACTCGGGGCCGAGGTCAGAAGCTAAGAGAGCGCGGAGCTGTTTCCAAGCCGCCCTCGCCGCTCTCGGCCGCGTCCCCACGTGATCACACGATTAGTCTCTGATTGGAGGATTGATTCCGCCAACGCGCCTTGCTAGTAGCGTGCCCCCGTCAGCGCAACCAACCCGTGGGACTTGAGTCTGACCGAGGAGCACGTGGCGGGAATGTGCCGACCATGGTCTTCCGGCCAGCACCTTCCACCACAGTATGCCCACGCCTTCTACGGCCGAACATTATGCATTGAAAATTTATTTAAATAAAATTTTGTCGGCAATGATCCCTCTTGGGGGTCTCCTCCCTGCACATCCTTTCCCCTTCCGAAGAAGGCTCTCTGGATGAAAATGAATGAGCTTATTCTAATCGATTATTCCATTTAAAAAATATATGATCATTATGAAGGGTCCCATAACATAGTGATATTAATATGTGCAAATGTTACAAAGTGGCCTGAAGGGCCTGAAGGAAGGCTCTTGAATAACAAACTTGTGAAGTTGGCGCGACGGCAGTGGGGCGGCGCCATGCTGTGAATGTGTGTCGGCGGTATCAGTGGTGGTGGGTACCCAGGCGATGATGAGGGGCACCGGAGCACAGCACACTGAAACACTCCACCCTCGTGGGGGTGAGAGAATGCTCCCAGGCCTAATAGTCACAAGGGGGTTTTTCCCCGTAATATTACTTTGAGTTCTTAAATCTAGGATTACAATGGTAATTGCCCAAGTGGGTGAACGAGAACATTACAGAATGACAAAAATTTAAAGAGAAAACAAAATAACTTACATGAGGGTTAAAACTCGACAGTTAAATTGTGATTCCATAGACTTTACATAGAAATACAAATCCATTACAAAATTAGTTCATTGACCTGACACCTAGACTACAACTTAATTCTAAGGGGGGGGTCATGCCTGATCGCATGCACCAAGGTTGGCAGGTAGTTTCAGGTGTGATATTCACCTTCAGGTTGTGGGGGTGGTACTACTTCTCGGAAGGAAGTGAAACATTTGCAAAACCCTCTTTTACAGAGTATCCAGGATACTATAATCAGAATTATTACAGTGATGATTACCGAACCAGCGCTGGGCAATACAACGGTGGTTAATCGCTTGGTTTGGTGCCAATCGGCAATATGTGAGGCCACTCGGTCAAGAGCAACTTGGTTGTGTTCCTGGGTAAGGAGATGATTGATCGATTGGAGTAGATCTGAATCATTGGTATTCGGTAAATTCTTCAGCTTCTCATGGTGATGGATTTTAAAAGTGAGTTCAGGAAGGTATAAGGTAAATGTGGGAATGGTGACATGAAAGGTGGAGTGCAATTGAGCTGATATCCTCATAGAAGCAGCGTATACGTCACATCTAGAACTATTATACACTAGGCCACTATTATTCAGTGTTACCCGGTACGATTCAGTCTCTGCCATTGAACGGTGGCACACGAGGGTGGCGGTGACAGTCTGTGGAACAGCGAACAGAAAACTGTTGCCAACAGGCTGAATTATTGGTTGACGAAGTGAGACTAGAACACGAGGACATGGAGGGGTAGTGGTTTCAGCTAAAAACAGTGACATCTCGCACTCAGTAGTGTTAGTGTGTAAAATTAGCGTGGAGCATAAGTAATGTGTTGTATGGAAGCAACTGGATAGTTCAGCGCGAGTGAGAGTGGCGTGAGTTTGTCGATCCCGACTAACTATTAAAAATTCTTGAGTCTGCCAAACAACATGGTGATGAAGGGTAGCCCAAGAGACTGGAAAAGTGTATATTTGATAGCACTCGTATTCGCAATTTGCGCACGTGATTGGCAACCTCATTCGCATCCGAATACCGTCAGAATTACGGGTAAGTCGGACCTCCAATGCAGCATAGTAAAAGGGGAGGTTGCTTTCCCGCACGGCATAAAGCATTTGTTTAGGGGCCAAAATTTGCGAGGACACATTGTGTAGCATGTGCAAGAAGGGCTCTGAGGGTAACAGATGGGGACTGAGCTTTCCTTGCAGTCCGAGTTGAATGGCCGAGTGTAACATGTGCACGTGTAACTGTGCTGTGTGTATATTAAATAAAAGAATCTGCGTGGTCTTCATAATGTCCAATGTGATAGTTAGATTACGTAATCCCGAGCGAAGATGAGTCCACTCTTGGTTAAAGGATTGTTCAAGTGCACCATAGTGTCGTGTTAATCTGTCGGCTACAACTTGTATTTGTCTAGTTGTGGCTAACAGGTTATTCTCAAGATGTGTCAGGCGCACCTGTTGATGTACCAACACTTCGTGATTAACTTGTGTTTCCGAAAGCGCTTGCTGTGTGTCCAAATCCCAGCGTTTTGCGTCTGTTTCGTCAGGAGTCCCAAAGACAGATTTTAATAACGTACCTCCAACGGGCAACCAGGCTCGTTTGAAACGAGGCAGTGGTACTGCATCCCTAATACTGTTCAATTGACTTCGAAGGGTTGAAATAATTCTAGTCACTTCCCACAAAGATCGGAGAAACTCATGTTCCTTCGTCTGCGTCAAGAAGGTTTCATATTTTGACAATTGCTGAGCTGTATCATATAAAGCACGGTCTTCCTCTTCTAATAATGTTAGGTTGACATCAGCTAACACAATAGCATAATGTGGAGTATGCACCAGATTGTGACGACGTCCAAAGAGCACGCCAGATGTGGAAGGGTAGACGTGAAATGGAGGCGCCTTAACGGCGACGACGACAACCATTGAGATTAACATGCTGCCCATTGCGGATGATAAATTGACAGCCATTTGAACGGAGGTTGCTTTCAGTTTCCAATGTGATAACGGTCGACTGCGAGAGAAAGTATTGGTGCCCCTAGAAGTAAAAATTTCCTGGCTTACTTGATGATTAATTCAGAGATGACGGAGGGGGTACAACGTTGTAGCAGTAATTACCTGGCAAGTAGCGACGATGGACCCGTTCAGTCACGCTTACTGATGAAGAAGGCCACGAAGTAGAATCACGGCAGGCAACCAACAGTTTGGCAGCCGTGGGGGTAGCAAGGCGGCAAGACAATGGTGTAATTCGACACCGAGTATCCGCTGATCAATCACGCGTCAGCAATTAAGACGCTGAACGCGGAGGCAGTACTACGCAGCGCAGACTAAGCGTAACTCGCTGGAAAAATTTTTCTACCTGCTATGGGACGAAGGCCAAGTGTCATCAATTAATTTGAGATTTTGTACGAAGAAAGTTTTTTTTTCTTTTTTTTTTTTTTTTTTTTTTTTTTTGAATGAATAAAATGAGAAGGAATCCTGTGATCGCGGTGTAAACCCGCACAGCCTAGGCACCTCCCACGCATTGGCCACTACGCAGGGGCACCCACCCCGCTAAGGTTCGACACGGCGAGACAGGTGAAGTACTTCATAAATTTCAGAAATAATATTGAGTGGTTTTTCAGCTGTAGAAAACCCGAATGAGGGTAGGACAACTCAAGTTAACTCAATAATCAAAGGATCTTTACTTACAGAAGTGGTCAATAGAAGTCGGAAATGAATGTTAGCGAGAGCGAGTCTGTTGCTCGTGAATACAGAGGCTGGGTGTGAAGCAGTGGAGGCGGCGTAGCGCAGCTTTATCAGCGCTGAGCCGGCAGAGTGCTGAGCTCAGATAACAGCGTCAGAGAGCGCTAGTGGCTCTGCGTCCGAGACTAAGACATTGTAAGTGCAACTTAAAAGTAACAGTTTATTGCAAAGCAATAATACACAAATAGCTGATGTCACAAAGACGTTTGATTCCATTTTAACAGAACAACTTAAGTGTTCAACAGGTAAATTGACTACGTTGTTGATTAAAAGAAACTGCTACTGAACATGACGTACATATGTACGTACTTCCCTTTCCCCTTCCGAAGAGCGGAGGGCATAAACCATAAAAGCCTTGTTCATGTACTTAGTATATGACAATAGAGGTCTGGTAACATCAACAAGTTACACCAAGGTAGTGTGGATATGAACAGTGTGAGTGTGTTGTTAGTTGTTATTGGCGTATGAAGTGTTGTGTAAATGTGTGCCTAACGGTAGCTGATGGCGGATACGAATTGAAGGCCAATAGGTGCTATCAGAGATACTTCCAGTCCAGAAACAATGAAAGTTAAAAGGGAATACCGAATATGACACAAAAATAGCGTATAACCATAAAGTGTACTAACATTAATCATAACTGTAAATTGATAACAATAAAACATGACATTGAAGTAATAATAATTGACAAGAAATAAAATAAAGAGGATATTTCCCGAATGTAAACTTCCGAATCGGATACGAAATCCGTCAGGAGAAGTTGTTTTTTTAGTCGGTTGACGAAGTGCATAAGGGACTACGTCAGTAGAATCCGACAGTGTGTGTATATAACAACATCGTTCTTAAAAGTGCAGTTTGCACTGTCAGATGGTGAAAAGCAACTAATCCGTTCAGCAACGGAAAAGGCTGCCATCTGGGGAACGGTATCTGAATCTTTGGCAGAATCCGATGATTTTGCAATGGAATTGCCATCTAGAAGAAGGTGGCGTTGTATAAAATGTAATAAAAGAGCGTCTGGGGCTCAGTTCATTTGTGGTTGAGTGCCAAAGGCGTAGTGTGAGTGCAAATTGTCTCACGGAAATTGATGTGTGAATTGTTTTGTGGTCAACCGAGGAGCCTAGGATTCGGTGACGTGTAAGTACAAGTTCGCAGTGCGTATGAGCTACCTGCGAGTGACTCGACTATTAAGTTCAGCAGGCCATTAGTGCAATCTGCAGACTTGGACTGATGATTATATAATTTGCAGGGCAATGGGGCAACCTGCGGACAGTGCTAAGGCAACCTGTCTAATAATTGAGGGGTAGGCAGTGCATTGGAGCTATCTGCGATACCGTGGTTAAGCGGGCCTAAGGGCGTCCGTAATAAAAGTATCAGCGGCGTTATTAGCGACCTGCTGTACTAGGGAAATGTCGACTGTTCAAGCAATAAAAATAGCTCTGAAGCTAGAATAGCATACATGCATAAATAGCGTCACTTTTTGTGCGCGCAGTACATAACACTACATAAAATGAAAATCATGAACTATAAATCAATAGCGCTAGCATAATGACATAATTAAAAACAATGACATATATTGACAGGAAAATAAAAACACAATGATGTATAATAATAATACTGTAAGTAGTCGGAACGCTCAACGTTAACATGTAACACTGGCCACCTGGGGCTGGCTGCTAGGCTGCGTGTGTGTTAGTTTTAAAACTGACGATAACAAATTGAACTGAAAGGACAACTAGGCACAGTTCCCGTAGCGCTTACATCACCGGCTAATTAGAGGCAAAGTACGTATCTCACAATGGATCATTGGCCGATATTTTGGGGCAAGACTGCAACAAGGGAGAGCAATATCTCGGTGTAAATGGTGGTAAGACTAAAAGACCGGTACTGTCGGAAGAGGGTACCTAACATGTTGTAGGGGCCTCCTCATCGACAGAAGAAGGAAAACAGGATAGAACAATGACCACGGCGGTAGAGTAAAATAAATGGGGAGGGCAAAAATAACTGCGTAGCAACCAAGGAACAATCGTCCACCGATATACGGCAGCCCGGACGATTGGTCGTTTGTGCCTCGTCAGTAGCGTGAAAAACCCGTGGCATTGTATTGGTTTGCCCATATCTGGCCTTGTCCAAGGCAGTTCGATGTGTAAGAGGGTTAGGGCTGTAGTTTGTAGCTTACACAATGAATCAAAGCAGTAGTGAAATTTCACTTATAGGATTGGCAGACTAAGGTATGCAGAATAATGTAAATCGTTAAGAACTTCGTGTGATTTATCCAGCTAATGTGAAACAAAACGAGGAAAAGAATTTAAACAATGAATCACATCTATTTAATATTTATGTTAAGATTTATTGGGATGTTTGAATGAATTTTGTTTGCCGTGTCTTCCGGATGCATGAAAGAAACCAGCTTGGAGCTGTTAGCGAGAGCGCAGCGCACGCGTAGGTGCGGAGTAGGCAACGGCACGTCAGCGGTTATGTGAGAAGGCGTGTAGCCGCGAGAGACCGGCCGCTACTGCAGCGACAAATATCACGCGCTTAGCGTGTACCAGAAATAACGATGAATTAGAAATTGCTAATTATCTAGCATAAGAGTTTTTTTTAAAAAAAAAAAAAGGCTGTTAGTTATATAAACTGATGGTAAGTGCATTGTAGTCTGTCATACACAGAGGATAGGGCAGTAATTTGCGATTTGTTTTTGTAACTACTCGGACGCTCCGCGTGTTGAGACGCTGGAGGCGGCAGCGCACGTGGTGATAAGATACGTCATCGCGCGGAGCGCTGTTACTGGCTGAGAAGGAATGATGGCCGCTGGCCAGTTCTTGGCGAGGAGAAGGGACAGCGCTGAAGAGGAGGGGAGGCGACAGCTGATGTTATGCCCCGCCAACAGCTGGTCCCGTAAACAAAGCGTACGAGGCGTATGCATTTCAAGTCCTGGCTTTATCTGTTCCGATTACTTACGATTAGCTGCAGCAAATACAGAACTAGGACATATAGTACAATACACTAGACGTCAACGTAACAAGTATTAAGAAAAGCTCGGAGTAAAAATACTCCACATGTACTGGTTTGCCAAATAGATGGCAATAGAGGACATTAAAGAATATTATTCGGAGTTAGCAGCCGCGGTTCTGCCAACACCAAGTGTAATGGTTGCATTTGAAGCAAGTCAGTTGCGTGACGTCTAATGCGTGGCATTGCTTGCAAAACATAAAACATAATCATACATATAAAAATGAGCAAAAATACATGACAGGACTGGAAACTGACAATTGAGAATGGCTGGGAACTCCGTGGTGGCCAGGCACATCTTGCTTCCAAGTCCCTGGAGAAAATGACTTAAACTAAGCTGCAATAAAACATAACATAAAACTCTAACTAGGCGTTATTAATCACGCGACCTCAACCCATAAGGGTGTCGATTCCGCAAAGGGTATCTACAACCCTGTGGAGGTAATCTCCTCCGTTTTTCCTTTCGTTTTTGTTCTACTTGAGGTGGAGGTGACACAGGCGGATCGGGGGCTGCGACCTGTTGTGGTGACACAGCCCTACCGTGGTAAGGTTGCAGGCGGTCAAAGTGCACTATCACCGTACGATCGGTTAATTGCAGTTCTGCATTGACTGGTGAGGTCAACCGTACAATCCGATACGGGCCTTCAAAGCGGGGAGAGAACTTTTTAGTTCTTCCCTTTTTGATTGCCGGGTTTCGTAGTAACACTAAATCACCTGTCTGATAAGTCGGTAAAACAGCATTTTTGTTCTGCCTGTGCAACAGTTTATTAGTAGCTTTGATATTATTCCTCTTTACCTTATACCAGATCGCTTTTAGCCGGCGGGCTAAACCTTTTACTTCCTTTATTTCTACACCTTGAGGTAGTTTGTCTATTTCGAACGGCGAATTCATCGGCCGTCCAAACACAGCTTCGTAAGGGGTATACCCTGTGGATTCATGTATTCGGGTGTTGTATGCAGAAGAAATATACGGTACATATCTGTCCCAATCAGCGTGCGTTTTTGCAACATAATAGGATAACATTTTACAAATTGTACGGTGTACGCGTTCAACGCGACCGTTAGCTTTAGGATGGAAGGGAGTTGTACGCCATTTTTTGATTCTTAATAATTTACAAACTTGTACAAATAAAGCAGACATGAAATTGGTTCCTTGATCCGTTAAAATGGCATCAGGACTTCCAAAAGGTAGTATCACACGATTTACAAACTCTCTCGCCACAGTTTCAGCTGTCATGTCGGGGAGGGGAACCAAAATTAGATAACGTGAAAAGTGATCAATAATAGACAAAATGTATTTGTTACCTTGTTGCGACTGTGGAAAAGGACCTTGGAAATCTAAAGCAAGAATTTCGAAGGGTGAAGATGCCTGAGGAAGTGTTTGCAGCGGCACTCGCGGATGCCTATTTTGTGCTCGTTGTGCACACGGCAGGCAAGATCTTACATACCTGTCCACATCACGTTGTCGGTATTGCCACCAATAACGTGTCGCAATTCGAGCGTTCGTAGCGCGTTTTCCGCTGTGACATGCTTGGATGGTATCATGGCATTGCCGTATTATACGTTGCTGCAAGCATTCCGGTATTACCAAACGATTCCCATGTGGAGTTCTTCGATACAAAAGGTCGTCTATTACTTCAAATTCTGGGAAGGTGGCGTATCTTTGACATTGAACGTCCACCTGCTGTGCTTCTTTTAACTCTTCAATTGATACCTCATCTGATTCAATGACACGCACTTTTCTACTTAACGCATCAGCATTTTGATGCAACCGACCAGGCTTGTGCCGAACTTCAAAATCATATTCTGACAGTTTCATGGCCCAGCGCATAAGTTTGCTGCTAGGGTCTTTAAGATTCAATAACCACTGCAGAGCAGAGTGATCGGTAAGAACTGTAAATTTGCGACCATAGAGGTAACATCTAAAATAATTAATTCCAAAAAGAAGGGCAAGCAATTCCTTTTCTGTAGTACTGTAATTAGTTTCTGCTTTATTCAGTTGACGAGAGGCATACCCAACGGGTTTTTCCTCACCATCTTGCACTTGGCTTAGGACACATCCTACAGCAAAATCAGATGCGTCACAAGATAAAATAAAAGGTTCAGCGAAGTCTGGGTAAACAAGCAGAGGTGAACTAGTTAAAATAGTTTTCACTGTTTGAAAGGCGGTCGAACATTCATCCGTCCAAACAAAAGGAGTATCCTTTTTCAACAATTTAGTAAGTGGTTTGGTAATAGTAGCATAATCTTTAACAAAACGGCGGTAATAATTTGCAAGGCCAAGGAAGGATTGTAATTCCTTTAAATTTGTTGGAATAGAAAAAGTGTCTACTGCTTCAGTTAATCGTGGATCTGGTTTGACTCCGTTGGAACTGATGACATGACCTAAATACTGCACTTGTGATTGAGCAAAAGAACATTTTTCTAATTTTAAGCTTAAATTAGCATTTTGCAAGCGCAACAGTACACTGCGTAGATGTTCAGCATGTTCAGCAATGGATTTTGAAAATATAATTATATCATCAAGATACACAAGGCACATAGTAGGTTTCAACCCACGTAATAGCAGATCTGCAAATCGCTGAAAGGTTGCTGGTGCGTTGCGAAGCCCGAAAGGCATCCTTAAGAATTCATATAAGCCGCCAGGAACTACAAAAGCTGTCTTAGCTCGATCTTCAGGAGCAATTGGAATTTGATGATACCCACTGCGCATGTCTAATGTTGTGAAGTACCGGCAATTGCCCAGACGATCGAGTGTTTCATCGATCCGGGGTAATGGATAATGATCTGGAGTAGTAACTTTGTTTACTGCTCGCATGTCTACACAGAGGCGATAGGATTTTTCTCCGTCTATAGATTTCTTTGGAACGACTACAATTGGGCTAGACCACGCACTAGAAGAGGGTTGTATTATTCCTGCTTCTAGTTGCTGTTGTATAGTTTCCTCTACCACTGACTGAAGATGGTAGGGAATTCGGTACCCTTTTTGAGCTATTGGCCTAGCATTTCCGGTTGGAATCTCATGTTGGATTAGATCTGTTGCTGGTAAATATTTCCTGTCTTCAAACAACCATGAATACTCATTCAACACTTCATTTATTAGCTTTTGATCATGCAATGGGAGATGACTAAGCTTAGCTTTAAACTTATCTGTCAGATGTGACGTGATTGTCAAAAGGTGTTGAGAGGCGGCAGCAGTCTTTTTCTTTTTCAGAGAAGGGGTTCTCTTTGACAACTCATCTTCTGGGATAACCTGTAAGCTGGCTAATACTGTACCACGCGGTATGAAAGCTTGCTTGTGACTAAAATTGTCTAAACACACGGGTACGCAATTTTCTTTCTGTACTTGCTGCGCTTTGCACAGGCTACGTTTTACGTGGACCTGCATCTGGTCGAGAGTTTCATTCTGGCAGAGTGGATCTACCAAGAAATGAACCTCTTCGGATTCACGTATCCCGACAGGCACCCAAAGGATCTTTCCTGTGCCTTCTGGTATCTCCACGGGATTATCGGCTTTTAGCATCGTTACGGGAGACTCCGAAACTTGGGAAACGGATCCTTTTTTCCCAGCTCCGCTCGCCCGCAACGTGCAGTCACGTCCAAAACGGTGCACGTTGTCGCCGAATTGGACGGTATTTAACCTATAGTCAATAACCCCCTGGAAATGACGCAGAAAGTCACTTCCTAGGATGATGTCGTAATCCGTGCGCCTGTTTCGTACAACCTCCATCGTAAAAGCATATTCTGTGGAGTCCAACGTGAACTCAACGCAACAGCTGCCATCAGGTTTCACTATGCCGGGACCAATACCACTGATATGGTACCGCGGCGGTTGCAATGTTCTTTTATCTCTCTTCGATAAAAATGCCAAGCTGATCTGTGCGCCTGTGTCAATTAGCACGCGTATTGGTTTGCGGCCTCTAACACCATCGACAACCACGCTTGCCACCTGCGTGATTCCCTTATCAACTAGGGCGGTCACTATTTTTAACGGGGGCCGGGAGGGGTGGCACTTCCTGCCCCGCGGCCGTTTCCCGAATTCTGTGATTGGTTTGCATTTCGCCTGGAATTTGCAGGCGGTTGTGGCCTACTATTTGGACAATGCACGCTTTGGTGGCCCATGTTCCTGCACTGATGACAATATGGCACGCGACATTGCTCTGCCACATGTCCTTGTCTATTACAGCGCCCACACTTAGTATCGTTCGAAAAGACACGTCGGGGCTCACTTTGCCGCGCGGAGACGGCCACAAATCGGCTCGCCTCCTCTCTCAAGAGTGCTAATCGCACGGCTTCATGTAAGGTGCGGGGGGAAGCTACCTTGATTTCGCCCCCTATTTGAGGGTTTATGCCACGAATAAACACGTCTATCGCACGACATTCTGATTCTTCCAGCAGAACTTCGTTACGAGCAGAACTGGCACTTAGTGCGTACGTGTGGCATGCGACGCTTCGAATCCTGTCCGCGAATGCTTCTAAATCTTCACCCGTTTTTTGCTTAAGGGTGGAAAGCAAGTCGCGATAGTAACTAGTACCACGTTTGTCTGTATACCTTTCAATCAACCCTGTTGCAAGGGACTGGAAGGTAGGGGCATTTTTCAAGCTCTCGACCGACTGCACGTAGTTCCGCGCTTCGCCGGTGAGTTTCATTTTCATCACGTTTAAGAGAAATTCATCTGGCCAACCGCAAAGCTTTCCGATGTCCTGGATATTCTGGACAAGCGTTTGAATATCCTCGTGCGGCTTTCCAGCGAACGCCGGAATAAACGCTACTGCTGGGAAGCTCTGCACCAAAGTAGAGGTGGCTACTGCCACAGGTGATTCTGCACTAGTGAGTGGTGGAATCACCTGCTTCAGCTGTTCTTCCACTAGCACTGGCTTAGCAACACTAGATTGCGGAGAAGCCATTTTAAGATCATCTATCTGTTGCTTAAGCTCCGCGTTAGTTAGAATTAATTGATTTAACTGGGACTGCAGCGCCAAGAGGGGATCTTCGTCCGCTCCGGCTGCTCCTGCCTCCGATTGCTGCCTGGTGATCGGCATGGTACAATAGTATGGGCATCTACACCACCGTAGCGTCGCTAGCGACTTACATTATTTGGTGGCGTGCAGACGACGGACGGCGGCGGTGTCGACGAGCGGCGGCAGGCGCGTTGATCACTCGTGGGCGCAGCAGGCGGCGGGCGACAGCATGGACAGCTGCGACGGCGAGGCGGCGCGAGGGCCGCACCCCGGACCCTGGCGCAGGCGGTGGCCCGTGGCAGCTACGGACAGCCCAAAGAGGCACTTAACTTTCTTTGTTTACCGATGTGGAATATGCAGTAAATTTAATATGATATATGTGTACTTCACTTTTACATTTTCATGTTATGAACCAATTTACTGATGCATAATGTAATTTTAAACAGAACCCACTGTAACAGCTCATCTAGCTTTATGTCACGCGTAATCCCACTTCTGACACCATTTGTTCGTCAGGATAGAAGTCAGGAGCGGAGGGCGTTGTAAAATGAAAATTAATTGAGTGGAATGGACCCAGTTTATTCTTGTAATGATGGTACAGTGGTGCCTACGTAGGGCTGAGCAGCCCCAAGAGGGGTTGCCGTCTGCTCATCAGAGAGGCAGAGGCTAGAGGAGCGACTACTCGGGGCCGAGGTCAGAAGCTAAGAGAGCGCGGAGCTGTTTCCAAGCCGCCCTCGCCGCTCTCGGCCGCGTCCCCACGTGATCACACGATTAGTCTCTGATTGGAGGATTGATTCCGCCAACGCGCCTTGCTAGTAGCGTGCCCCCGTCAGCGCAACCAACCCGTGGGACTTGAGTCTGACCGAGGAGCACGTGGCGGGAATGTGCCGACCATGGTCTTCCGGCCAGCACCTTCCACCACAGTATGCCCACGCCTTCTACGGCCGAACATTATGCATTGAAAATTTATTTAAATAAAATTTTGTCGGCAATGATCCCTCTTGGGGGTCTCCTCCCTGCACACATACACAGTAAGAAGAGTCAGTTTACTTGTACTTAAGTTGGCATTGTGCCTTTTGTATTTAATTCCGATCCAATTTCTGTGTTTCATCGTCAATAAGAATGTCAGAGGGATACAGTAAACCTGATGTGAAGCTTCGGAATCTATAACTAGTGTCACAGGAATGGTTCAAACATAGACAGTAAGAAGAGTCAGTTTTCTTGTACTTAAGTCATCATTGTGCATTTTGTTATTAATTCCGATGAAATTCCTGTGTTTCATCGTCAACAAGAAGGTCAGAGGCATACAGTAAACCTGAAGTGAAGCATCGGAATCTATAACTAGTGTCACAGGAATGGTTCAAAACATACACAGTAAGAAGAGTCAGTTTACTTGTACTTAATTCGGCATCGTGCCTTTTTTATTTAATTCCGATGCAATTTCTGTGTTTCATCGTCAATAAGAAGGTCAGAGGGATACAGTAAACCTGAAGTGAAACATCGGAATATATAACTAGTGTCACAGGAATGGTTTAAAGCACAGACAGTAAGAAGAGTCAGTTTTCTTGTACCTAAGGCGGCATTGTGCCTTTTGTATTGAATCCCGATGCAATCTCTGTGTTTCATTGTCAATACGAAGGTCAGAGGGATACACTCAACTTGAAGTGAAGCATCGGAATCCGTAACTAGTGTCACAGGAATGGTTCAAAACATAGACAGTAGGAAGAGTCATTTTACTTGTACTTAAGTTGGCCTTGTGCCTTATATATTTAATTCCGATGCAATTTCTGTGCTTCATCGTCAATAAGAAGGTCAGAGTGATACAGTAAACCTGATGTGAAGCATCGGAATCTATAACTAGTGTCACAGGAATGGTTCAAAACACAGACCGTAAGAAGAGTCAGTTTTCTTGTACTTAAGTCGGCATCATGCCTTTTGTATTTAATTCCGATGCAATTTCTGTGTTTCATCGTCAATAAGAAGGTCAGAGGGATACAGTAAACCTGAAGTGAAGCTTCGGAATCTATAACTAGTATCACAGGAAAGGTTCAAAACACAGACAACAAGAAGAGCTAGTCTTCCTGTACTTAAGTCGGCATTGTGCCTTTTGTATTTAATTCCGATGCAATTTCTAAGTTTCATCGTCAATAAGAAGGTCAGAGGGAAACAGTAATCCTGAAGTGAAGCATCGGAATCTATAACTATTGTTACAGGAATGGTTCAAAGCATAGAGAGTAAGAAGAGTCAGTTTTCTTTTACTTAAGTCGGCATTGTGCCTTTTGTATTTAATTCCGACGCAATTTCTGTGTTTCATCGTCAATAATAAGGTCAGAGGGATACAGTAAACCTGAAGTGAAGCATCGGAATCTATAACCAGTATCACTGAATCGGTTCAAAACATAGACAGTAAGAAGAGTCATTTTTCTTGTACCTAAGTCGGCATTGTTCCTTTTGTATTTAATTCCGATCCAATTTCTGTGTTTCAACATCAGCAGGAAGGTCAGACGGATACAGTAAACCTGAAGTGAAGCATCGGAATCTATAACAAGTGTCACAGGAATGGTTCAAAAGATAGACAGTAAGAAGAGTCAGTTTTTTTTGTACTGAAGTCGGCATTTTGCCTTTTGTATTTAATTCCGATGCAATTTCTGTGTTTCGTCGTCAATACGAAGATCCAAGGGATGCAGTAAACCTGGAGTGAAGCATCGGAATCTAAAACCGGTCTGACAGGAAAGGTTCAAAACGTAGACAGTAAGAAGAGCCAGTCTTCTTGTACTTGAGTCGGCATTGTGGCTTTTATATTGAATTCCGATGCAATTTCTGTGTTTCATCGTCAATTAGAAGGTCAGAAGGATACAGTAAACCTGAATTGAAGTATCGGAATCTATAACTAGTGTCTTAGGAATGGTTCAAAACATACACAGTAAGAAGAGTCAGTTTACTTGTACTTAATTCGGCATTGTGCCTTTTGTATTTAATTCCGATACAATTTCTGTATTTCATCGTCAATAAGAAGGTCAGAGGGATACAATAAACTTGAAGTGAGGCATCGGAATCCATAACTAGTGTCACAGGAATGGTTCAAAACATAGACAGTAAGAAGAGTCAGTTTACTTGTACTTAAGTTGCCATTGTGCCTTTTGTATTTAATTCCGATGCAATTTCTATGTTTCATCGTCAATAAGAATGTCAGAGGGATACAGTAAACCTGATGTGAAGCATCGAAATCTATAACTAGTGTCACAGGAATGGTTCAAAACATAGACAGTAAGAAGAGTCAGTTTTCTTGCACTTAAGTCGGCATTGTGCCTATTGCATTGAATTCCGATGCAATTTCAGTGTTTAATCGTCAATACGAAGGTCAGAGGGATACAGTAAACCAGAAGTGAAGCATCGGAATCCATAACTAGTGTCACAGGAATGTTTCAAAACATAGACAGTAAGAAGATTCAGTTTTCTTGTACTTAAGTCGGCATTGTGCCTTTTGCATTTAATTCCGATGCAATTTCTGTGTTTCATCGTCAATAAGAAGGTCAGAGGGATACAGTAAACCTGAAGTGAAGCATCGGAATGTATAACTAGTGTCTCAGGAATAATTCAAAATATAGACAGTAAGAAGAGTCAGTATTCTTGTACTTAAGTCGGCATTGTGCCTTTTGCATTTAATTCCGATGAAATTTCTGTGTTTCATCGTCAATAAGAAGGTCGGACGGATACAGTAAACCTGAAGTTAAGCATCGGAATCTATGACTAGTGTCACAGGAATGGTTCAAAGCATAGACAGTAAGAAGAGTCAGTTTTCTCGTACTTATGTCATCATTGTGCATTTTGTTATTAATTCCGATGAAATTCCTGTGTTTCATCGTCAACAAGAAGGTCAGAGGCATACATTAAACCTGAAGTGAAGCATCGGAATCTATAACTAGTGTCACAGGAATGGTTCGAAACATACACAGTAAGAAGAGTCAGTTTACTTGTACTTAATTCGGCATTTTCCTTTTTTTATTTAATTCCGATGCAATTTCTGTGTTTCATCGCCAATACGAAGGTCAGAGGGATACACTAAACTTGAAGTGAAGCATCGGAATCCGTAACTAGTGTCACAGGAATGGTTCAAAACATAGACAGTACGAAGAGTCAGTTTACCTGTACTTAAGTTGGCATTGTGCCTTATGTATTTAATTCCGATGCAATTTCTGTGTTCGATCGCCAATAAGAAGGTCAGAGGGATACAGTAAACCCGAAGTGAAGCATCGGAATCTATAAGTAGTGTCACAGGAATGGTTCAAAACATAGACTGTAAGAAGAGTCAGTCTTCATGTACTTAAGTCGGCATTGTGCCTATTGCATTTAATTCCGATGCAATTTCTGTGTTTCATCGTCAATAAGAAAGTCAGAGGGATACAGTAAACCTGAAGTGAAGCATCAGAATCTATAACTAGTGTCACAGGAATGGTTCAAAACATAGACAGTAAGAAGAGTCAGTTTTCTTGTACTTAATTCGCATTGTGATTTTTGTATTTAATTCCGATGCAATTTCTGAGTTTCATCGTCAACAAGAAGGTCAGAGGGATACAGTGAACCTGAAGTGAAGCATCGGAATCTATAACTAGTGTCACAGGAATGGTTCAAAAGATAGACAGTAAGAAGAAGCAGTTTCCTTGTACTTAAGTCGGCATTTTGCCTTTTGTATTTAATTCCGATGCAATTTCTGTGTTTCGTCGTCAATACGAAGATCCAAGGGATACAGTAAACCTGAAGTGAAGCATCGGAATCTATAACCAGGGTCATAGGAATGGTTCAAAATATAGACGGTAAGAAGAGTCAGTTTTCTTGTACTTAGGTCGGCATTGTGCCTATTGTATTTAATTCCGATGCAATTTCTGTGTGTCGTCGTCAATAAGAAGATCCAAGGGTTACAGTAATCCTGAAGTGAAGCATCGGAGTCTAAAACCGGTATCACAGGAAAGGTTCAAGACGTAGACAGTAAGAAGAGCCAGTCTTCTTGTACTTGGTCGGCATTGTGCCTTTTGTATTGAATTCCGATGCAATTTCTTTGTTTCATCGTCAATAAGAAGGTGGGAGGGATACAGTAAACCTGAAGTGTAGCATCGGAATCTATAACTAGTGTCTTAGGAATGGTTCAAAACATACACAGTAAGAAGAGTCAGTTTACTTGTACTTAATTCGGCATTGTGCCTTTTGTATTTAATTCCGATACAATTTCTGTATTTCATCGTCAAAAAGAAGGTCAGAGGGATACAATAAACTTGAAGTGAGGCATCGGAATCCATAACTAGTGTCACAGGAATGGTTCAAAACATAGACAGTAAGAAGAGTCAGTTTACTTGTACTTAAGTTGGCATTGTGCCTTTTGTATTTAATTCTGATGCAATTTCTGTGTTTCATCGTCAATAGGAATGTCAGAGGGATACAGTAAACCTGATGTGAAGCATCGGAATCTATAACTAGTGTCACAGGAATGGTTCAAACATAGACAGTAAGAAGAGTCAGTTTTCTTGTACTTAAGTCGGCATTGTGCCTATTGTATTGAATTCCGATGCAATTTCAGTGTTTCATCGTCAATAAGAAGGTCAAGGGATACAGCAAACCAGAAGTGAAGCATCGGAATCCATAACTAGTGTCACAGGAATGGTTCAAAACATAGACAGTAAAAAGATTGAGTTTTCTTGTACTTAAGTCGGCATTGTGCCTTTTGCATTTAATTCCGATGCAATTTCTGTGTTTCATCGTCAATAAGAAGGTCAGAGGGATACAGTAAACCTGAAGTGAAGCATCGGAATCTATAACTAGTGTCACAGGAATATAGACAGTAAGAAGAGGCAGTTTTCTTGTACCTAAGTCGGCATTGTGCCTTTTGCATTTAATTCTGATGAAATTTCTGTGTTTCATCGTCAATAAGAAGGTCGGAGGGATACAGTAAACCTGAAGTGAAGCATCGGAATCTATGACTAGTGTCACAGGAATGGTTCAAAGCATAGACAGTAAGAAGAGTCAGTTTTCTTGTACTTGAGTCATCATTGTGCATTTTGTTGTTAATTCCGATGAAATTCCTGTGTTTCATCGTCAACAAGAAGGTCACAGGCATACAGTAAACCTGAAGTGAAGCATCGGAATCTATAACTAGTGTCACAGGAATGGTTCAAAACATACACAGTAAGAAGAGTCAGTTTACTTGTACTTAATTCGGCATTGTGCCTTTTTCATTTAATTCCGATGCAATCTCTGTGTTTCATCGTCAATACGAAGGTCAGAGGGATACACTAAACTTGAAGTGAAGCATCGGAATCCGTAACTAGTGTCACAGGAATGGTTCAAAACATAGACAGTAAGGAGAGTCATTTTACTTGTACTTAAGTTGGCCTTGTGCCTTATGTATTTAATTCCGATGCAATTTCTGTGTTTCATCGTCAATAAGAAGGTCAGAGGGATACAGTAAACCTGATGTGAAGCATCGGAATCTATAACTAGTATCACAGGAATGGTTCAAAACATAGACCGTAAGAAGAGTCAGTTTTCTTGTACTTAAGTCGGCATCATGCCTTTTGTATTTAATTCCGAAGCAATTTCTGTGTTTCATCGTCAATAAGAAGGTCAGAGGGATACAGTAAACCTGAAGTGAAGCTTCGGAATCTATAACTAGTGTCACAGGAAAGGTTCAAAACATAGACAGTAAGAAGAGTCAGTTTACTTGTACTTAAGTCGGCATTGTGCCTTTTGTATTTAATTCCGATACAATTTCTGTATTTCATCGTCAATAAGAAGGTCAGAGGGATACAATAAACTTGAAGTGAGGCATCGGAATCCATAACTAGTGTCACAGGAATGGTTCAAAACATAGACAGTAAGAAGAGTCAGTTTACTTGTACTTAAGTTGCCATTGTGCCTTTTGTATTTAATTCCGATGCAATTTCTATGTTTCATCGTCAATAAGAATGTCAGAGGGATACAGTAAACCTGATGTGAAGCATCGAAATCTATAACTAGTGTCACAGGAATGGTTCAAAACATAGACAGTAAGAAGAGTCAGTTTTCTTGCACTTAAGTCGGCATTGTGCCTATTGCATTGAATTCCGATGCAATTTCAGTGTTTAATCGTCAATACGAAGGTCAGAGGGATACAGTAAACCAGAAGTGAAGCATCGGAATCCATAACTAGTGTCACAGGAATGTTTCAAAACATAGACAGTAAGAAGATTCAGTTTTCTTGTACTTAAGTCGGCATTGTGCCTTTTGTATTTAATTCCGATGCAATTTCTGTGTTTCATCGTTAATAAGAAGGTCAGAGGGATACAGTAAACCTGAAGTGAAGCATCGGAATGTATAACTAGTGTCTCAGGAATAATTCAAAATATAGACAGTAAGAAGAGTCAGTATTCTTGTACTTAAGTCGGCATTGTGCCTTTTGCATTTAATTCCGATGAAATTTCTGTGTTTCATCGACAATAAGAAGGTCGGACGGATACAGTAAACCTGAAGTTAAGCATCGGAATCTATGACTAGTGTCACAGGAATGGTTCAAAGCATAGACAGTAAGAAGAGTCAGTTTTCTCGTACTTATGTCATCATTGTGCATTTTGTTATTAATTCCGATGAAATTCCTGTGTTTCATCGTCAACAAGAAGGTCAGAGGCATACATTAAACCTGAAGTGAAGCATCGGAATCCGTAACTAGTGTCACAGGAATGGTTCAAAACATAGACAGTACGAAGAGTCAGTTTACTTGTACTTAAGTTGGCATTGTGCCTTATGTATTTAATTCCGATGCAATTTCTGTGTTCGATCGCCAATACGAAGGTCAGAGGGATACAGTAAACCCGAAGTGAAGCATCGGAATCTATAAGTAGTGTCACAGGAATGGTTCAAAACATAGACTGTAAGAAGAGTCAGTCTTCATGTACTTAAGTCGGCATTGTGCCTATTGCATTTAATTCCGATGCAATTTCTGTGTTTCATCGTCAATAAGAAAGTCAGAGGGATACAGTAAACCTGAAGTGAAGCATCAGAATCTATAACTAGTGTCACAGGAATGGTTCAAAACATAGACAGTAAGAAGAGTCAGTTTTCTTGTACTTAATTCGCATTGTGATTTTTGTATTTAATTCCGATGCAATTTCTGAGTTTCATCGTCAACAAGAAGGTCAGAGGGATACAGTGAACCTGAAGTGAAGCATCGGAATCTATAACTAGTGTCACAGGAATGGTTCAAAAGATAGACAGTAAGAAGAAGCAGTTTCCTTGTACTTAAGTCGGCATTTTGCCTTTTGTATTTAATTCCGATGCAATTTCTGTGTTTCGTCGTCAATACGAAGATCCAAGGGATACAGTAAACCTGAAGTGAAGCATCGGAATCTATAACCAGGGTCATAGGAATGGTTCAAAATATAGACGGTAAGAAGAGTCAGTTTTCTTGTACTTAGGTCGGCATTGTGCCTATTGTATTTAATTCCGATGCAATTTCTGTGTGTCGTCGTCAATAAGAAGATCCAAGGGTTACAGTAATCCTGAAGTGAAGCATCGGAGTCTAAAACCGGTCTCACAGGAAAGGTTCAAGACGTAGACAGTAAGAAGAGCCAGTCTTCTTGTACTTGGTCGGCATTGTGCCTTTTGTATTGAATTCCGATGCAATTTCTTTGTTTCATCGTCAATAAGAAGGTGGGAGGGATACAGTAAACCTGAAGTGTAGCATCGGAATCTATAACTAGTGTCTTAGGAATGGTTCAAAACATACACAGTAAGAAGAGTCAGTTTACTTGTACTTAATTCGGCATTGTGCCTTTTGTATTTAATTCCGATACAATTTCTGTATTTCATCGTCAAAAAGAAGGTCAGAGGGATACAATAAACTTGAAGTGAGGCATCGGAATCCATAACTAGTGTCACAGGAATGGTTCAAAACATAGACAATAAGAAGAGTCAGTTTACTTGTACTTAAGTTGGCATTGTGCCTTTTGTATTTAATTCTGATGCAATTTCTGTGTTTCATCGTCAATAGGAATGTCAGAGGGATACAGTAAACCTGATGTGAAGCATCGGAATCTATAACTAGTGTCACAGGAATGGTTCAAACATAGACAGTAAGAAGAGTCAGTTTTCTTGTACTTAAGTCGGCATTGTGCCTATTGTATTGAATTCCGATGCAATTTCAGTGTTTCATCGTCAATAAGAAGGTCAAGGGATACAGCGAACCAGAAGTGAAGCATCGGAATCCATAACTAGTGTCACAGGAATGGTTCAAAACATAGACAGTAAAAAGATTGAGTTTTCTTGTACTTAAGTCGGCATTGTGCCTTTTGCATTTAATTCCGATGCAATTTCTGTGTTTCATCGTCAATAAGAAGGTCAGAGGGATACAGTAAATTTGAAGTGAAGCATCGGAATCTATAACTAGTGTCACAGGAATATAGACAGTAAGAAGAGGCAGTTTTCTTGTACCTACGTCGGCATTGTGCCTTTTGCATTTAATTCTGATGAAATTTCTGTGTTTCATCGTCAATAAGAAGGTCGGAGGGATACAGTAAACCTGAAGTGAAGCATCGGAATCTATGACTAGTGTCACAGGAATGGTTCAAAGCATAGACAGTAAGAAGAGTCAGTTTTCTTGTACTTGAGTCATCATTGTGCATTTTGTTATTAATTCCGATGAAATTCCTGTGTTTCATCGTCAACAAGAAGGTCAGAGGCATACAGTAAACCTGAAGTGAAGCATCGGAATCTATAACTAGTGTCACAGGAATGGTTCAAAACATACACAGTAAGAAGAGTCAGTTTACTTGTACTTAATTCGGCATTGTGCCTATTTCATTTAATTCCGATGCAATCTCTGTGTTTCATCGTCAATACGAAGGTCAGAGGGATACACTAAACTTGAAGTGAAGCATCGGAATCCGTAACTAGTGTCACAGGAATGGTTCAAAACATAGACAGTAAGGAGAGTCATTTTACTTGTACTTAAGTTGGCCTTGTGCCTTATGTATTTAATTCCGAAGCAATTTCTGTGTTTCATCGTCAATAAGAAGGTCAGAGGGATACAGTAAACCTGAAGTGAAGCTTCGGAATCTATAACTAGTGTCACAGGAAAGGTTCAAAACATAGACAGTAAGAAGAGTCAGTTTACTTGTACTTAAGTCGGCATTGTGCCTTTTGTATTTAATTCCGATGCAATTTCTATGTTTCATCGTCAATACGAAGGTCAGAGGGAAACAGTAATCCTGAAGTGAAGCATCGGAATCTGTAACTAGTGTCACAGGAATGGTTCAAAACATAGACAGTAAGAAGAGTCAGTTTACTTGTGCTTAAGTCGGCATTCTGCATTTTGTATTTAATTCCGATGCAAATTCTGTGTTTCATCGTCAATAAGACGGTCAGAGGGATACAGTAAACCTGAAGTGAAGCATCGGAATCCATAACTAGTGTCACAGGAATGGTTCAAAAAATAAACAGTAAGAAGAGTCAGTTTCCTAGTACTTAAGTCGGCATTCTGCCTTTTGTATTTAATTCCGATGCAATTTCTGTGTTTCATCGTCAATAAGAAGGTCAGAGGGATACAGTAAACGTGAAGTGAAGCATCGGAATCTATAACCAGTGTCACTGAATCGGTTCAAAACATAGACAATAAGAAGAGTCATTTTTCTTGTACTTAGGTCGGCATTGTGCCTTTTGTATTTAATTCCGATGCAATTTCTGTGTTTCGTTGTCAATAAGAAGGTCCAAGGGATACAGTAAACCTGAAGTGAACCATCGGAATCTAAAACCGGTCCCACGGGAAGGTTCAAGACGTAGACAGTAAGAAGAGCCAGTCTTCTTGTACTTGAGTCGGCATTGTGCCTTTTGTATTGAATTCCGATGCAATTTCTGTGTTTCATCGTCAATAAGAAGGTCAGAGGGATACAGTAAACCTGAAGTGAAGCATCGGAATCCATAACTAGTGTCACAGGAATGGTTCAAAACATAAACAGTAAGTAGAGTCAGTTTTCTAGTACTTAAGTCGTCATTGTGATTTTTGTATTTAATTCCGATGCAATTTCTGAGTTTCATCGTCAACAAGAAGGTCAGAGGGATACAGTAAACCTGAAGTGAAGCATCGGAATATATAACTAGTGTCACAGGAATGGTTCAAAACACAGACAGTAAGAAGAGTCAGTTTTCTTGTACCTAAGTCGGCATTGTTCCTTTTGTATTTAATTCCGATGCAATTTCTGTGTTTCAACATCAGCAAGAAGGTCAGACGGATACAGTAAACCTGAAGTGAAGCATCGGAATCTATAACTAGTGTCACATAAATGGTTCAAAAGATAGACAGTAAGAAGAGTCAGTTTTTTTGTACTGAAGTCGGCATTTTGCCTTTTGTATTTAATTCCGATGCAATTTCTGTGTTTCGTCGTCAATACGAAGATCCAAGGGATACTGTAAACCTGAAGTGAAGCATCGGAATCTAAAACCGGTCTGACAGGAAAGGTTCAAAACGTAGACAGTAAGAAGAGCCAGTCTTCTTGTACTTAAGTCGCATTGTGCCTATTGTATTGAATTCCGATGCAATTTCAGTGTTTCATCGTCAATAAGAAGGTCAGAGGGATACAGTAAACCCGAAGTGAAGCATCGGAACCCATAACTAGTGTCGCAGGAATATAGACAGTAAGAAGAGTCAGTTTTCTTGTACTTAAGTCGGCATTGTGCCTTTTGCATTTAATTTCGATGAAATTTCTGTGTTTCATCGTCAATAAGAAGGTCGGAGGGATACAGTAAACCTGAAGTGAAGCATCGGAATCTATAACTAGTGTCACAGGAATGGTTCAAAACATACACAGTAAGAAGAGTCAGTTTACTTGTACTTAATTCGGCATTGTGCCTTTTTTATTTAATTCCGATGCAATCTCTGTGTTTCATCGTCAATACGAAGGTCAGAGGGATACACTAAACTTGAAGTGAAGCATCGGAATCCGTAACAAGTGTCACAGGAATGGTTCAAAACATAGACAGTAGGAAGAGTCATTTTACTTGTACTTAAGTTGGCCTTGTGCCTTATGTATTTAATTCCGATGCAATTTCTGTGTTTCATCGTCAATAAGAAGGTCAGAGGGATACAGTAAACAAGATGTGAAGCATCGGAATCTATATCTAGTGTCACAGGAATGGTTCAAAACATAGACCGTAAGAAGAGTCAGTTTTCTTGTACTTAAGTCGGCATCATGCCTTTTGTATTTAATTCCGACGCAATTTCTGTGTTTCATCGTCAATAAGAAGGTCAGAGGGATACAGTAAACCAGAAGTGAAGCATCGGAATCCATAACTAGTGTCGCAGGAATATAGACAGTAAGAAGAGTCAGTTTTCTTGTACTTAAGTCGGCATTGTGCCTTTTGCATTTAATTTCGATGAAATTTCTGTGTTTCATCGTCAATAAGAAGGTCAGAGGGATACAGTAAACCTGAAGTGAAGTATCGGAATCTATAACTAGTGTCTTAGGAATGGTTCAAAACATACACAGTAAGAAGAGTCAGTTTACTGGTACTTAATTCGGCATTTTGCCTTTTGTATTTAATTCCGATACAATTTCTGTATTTCATCGTCAATAAGAAGGACAGAGGGATACAGTAAACCTGAAGTGAAACGTCGGAATCTATAACTAGTGTCACAGGAATATAGACAGTAAGAAGAGTCAGTTTTCTTGTACTTAAGTCGGCATTGTGCCTTTTGCATTTAATTTCGATGAAATTTTTGTGTTTCATCATCAATAAGAATGTCAGAGGGATACAGTAAACCTGATGGAAGCATCGGAATCTGTAACTAGTGTCACAGGAATGGTTCAAACATAGACAGTAAGAAGATTCAGTTTTCTTGTACTCTAGTTGGCATTGTGCCTTTTGTATTTATTTCCGATGCAATTTCTGTGTTTCATCGTCAATAAGAAGGTCAGAGGGATACAGTGAACCTGAAGTGAAACATCGGAATCTATAACTAGTGTCACAGGAATATAGACAGTAAGAAGAGTCAGTTTTCTTGTACTTAAGTCGGCATTGTGCCTTTTGCATTTAATTTCGATGAAATTTCTGTGTTTGATCGTCAATAAGAAGGTCGGAGGGATACAGTAAACCTGAAGTGAAGCATCGGAATCTATGACTAGTGTCACAGGAATGGTTCAAAGCATAGACAGTAAGAAGAGTCAGTTTTCTTGTACTTAAGTCATCATTGTGCATTTTGTTATTAATTCCGATGAAATTCCTGTGTTTCATCGTCAACAAGAAGGTCAGAGGCATACAGTAAACCTGAAGTGAAGCATCGGAATCTACAACTAGTGTCACGGGAATAGTTCAAAACATACACAGTAAGAAGAGTCAGTTTACTTGTACTTAATTCGGCATTGTGCCTTTTTTATTTAATTCCGTTGCAATCTCTGTGTTTCATCGTCAATATGAAGGTCAGAGGGATACACTAAACTTGAAGTGAAGCATCGGAATCCGTAACTAGTGTCACAGGAATGGTTCAAAACATAGACAGTAGGAAGAGTCATTTTACTTGTACTTAAGCTGGCCTTGTGCCTTATGTATTTAATTCCGATGCAATTTCTGTGTTTCATTGTCAATAAGAAGGTCAGAGGGATACAGTAAACCTGATGTGAAGCATCGGAATCTATAACTAGTGTCACAGGAATGGTTCAAAACATAGACCGTAAGAAGTGTCAGTTTTCTTGTACTTAAATCGGCATCATGCCTTTTGTAGTTAATTCCGATGCAATTTCTGTGTTTCATCGTCAATAAGAAGGTCAGAGGGATACAGTAAACCTGAAGTGAAGCTTCGGAATCTATAACTAGTGTCACAGGAAAGGTTCAAAACATAGACAACAAGAAGAGCTAGTCTTCCCGTACTTAAGTCAGCATTGTGCCTTTTGTATTTAATTCCGATGCAATTTCTTTGTTTCATCGTCAATAAGAAGGTCAGAGGGAAACAGTAATCCTGAAGTGAAGCATCGGAATCTGTAACTAGTGTCACAGGAATGGTTCAAAACATAGACAGTAAGATGAGTCAGTTTACTTGTGCTTAAGTCGGCATTCTGCCTTTTGTATTTAATTCCGATGCATTTTCTGTGTTTCATCGTCATTAAGATGGTCAGAGGGATACAGAAAAACCTTAGGTGAAGCATCGGAATCTATAACTATTGTCACAGGAATGGTTCAAAATATAGACAGTAAGAAGAGACAGTTTTCTTTTACTTAAGTCGGCATTGTGCCTTTTGTATTTAAATCCGTCGCAATTTCTGTGTTTCATCGTCAATAAGAAGGTCAGAGGGATACAGTAAACCTGAAGTGAAGCATCGGAATCTATAACCAGTGTCACTGAATCGGTTCAAAACATAGACAGTAAGAAGAGTCATTTTTCTTGTACTTAGGTCGGCATTGTGCCTTTTGTATTTAATTCCGATGCAATTTCTGTGTTTCGTCGTCAATAAGAAGGTCCAAGGGATACAGTAAACCTGAAGTGAACCATCGGAATCTAAAACCGGTCCCACGGGAAGGTTCTAGACGTAGACAGTAAGAAGAGCCAGTCTTCTTGTACTTGAGTCGGCATTGTGCCTTTTGTATTGAATTCCGATGCAATTTCTGTGTTTCATCGTCAATAAGAAGGTCAGAGGGATACAGTAAACCTGAAGTGAAGCATCGGAATCCATAACTAGTGTCACAGGAATGGTTCAAAAGATAGACGGTAAGAAGAGTAAGTTTTTTTGTACTGAAGTCGGCATTTTGCCTTTTGTATTTAATTCCGATGCAATTTCTGTGTTTCGTCGTCAATACGAAGATCCAAGGGATACAGTAAACCTGACGTGAAGCATCGGAATCTAAAACCGGTCTGACAGGAAAGGTTCAAAACGTAGACAGTAAGAAGAGCCAGTCTTCTTGTACTTTTGTCGGCATTGTGGCTTTTCTATTGAATTCCGATGCAATTTCTGTGTTTCATCGTCAATAAGAAGGTCAGAGGGATACAGTAAACCTGAAGTGAAGTATCGGAATCTATAACTAGTGTCTTAGGAATGGTTCAAATCATACACAGTAAGAAGAGACAGTTTACTTGTACTTAATTCGGCATTGTGCCTTTTGTATTTAATTCCGATACAATTTCTGTATTTCATCGTCAATAAGAAGGTCAGAGGGATACAATAAACTTGAAGTGAGGCATCGGAATCCATAACTAGTGTCACAGGAATGGTTCAAAACATAGACAGTAAGAAGAGTCAGTTTACTTGTACTTAAGTTGGCATTGTGCCTTTTGTATTTAATTCCGATGCAATTTCTATGTTTCATCGTCAATAAGAATGTCAGAGGGATACAGTAAACCTGAAGTGAAGCATCGGAATCTATAACTAGTGTCACAGGAATAGTTCAAAACATAGACAGTAAGAAGAGTCAGTTTTCTTGTACTTAAGTCGGCATTGTGCCTATTGCATTGAATTCCGATGCAATTTCAGTGTTTAATCGACAATACGAAGGTCAGAGGGATACAGTAAACCAGAAGTGAAGCATCGGAATCCATAACTAGTGTCACAGAATGTTTCAAAACATAGAAAGTAAGAAGATTCAGTTTTCTTGTACTTAAGTCGGCATTGTGCCTTTTGTATTTAATTCCGATGCAATTTCTGTGTTTCATCGTCAATAAGAAGGTCAGAGGGATACAGTAAACCTGAAGTGAAACATCGGAATCTATAACTAGTGTCTCAGGACTGATTCAAAATATAGACAGTAAGAAGAGTCAGTTTTATTGTACTTAAGTCGGCATTGTGCCTTTTGCATTTAATTCCGATGAAATTTCTGTGTTTCATCGTCAATAAGAAGGTCGGAGGGATACAGTAAACCTGAAGTGAAGCATCGGAATCTAAGACTAGTGTCACAGGAATGGTTCAAAGCATAGACAGTAAGAAGAGTCAGTTTTCTTGTACTTAAGTCATCATTGTGCGTTTTGTTATTAATTCCGATGAAATTCCTGTGTTTCATCGTCAACAAGAAGGCCAGAGGCATACAGTAAACCTGACGTGAAGTATCGGAATCTATAACTAGTGTCACAGGAATGGTTCGAAACATACACAGTAAGAAGAGTCAGTTTAGTTGTACTTAATTCGGAATTGTGCCTTTTTTATTTAATTCCGATGCAATTTCTGTGTTTCATCGCCAATACGAAGGTCAGAGGGATACACAAAACTAGAAGTGAAGCATCGGAATTCGTAACTAGTGTCACAGGAATGGTTCAAAACATAGACAGTAGGAAGAGTCAGTTTACTTGTACTTAAGTTGGCATTGTGCCTTATGTATTTAATTCCGATGCAATTTCTGTGTTTCATCGTCAATAAGAAGGTCAGAGGGATACAGTAAACCTGATGTGAAGCATCGGAATCTATAACTAGTGTCACAGGAATGGTTCAAAACATAGACCGTAAGAAGAGTCAGTTTTCTTGTACTTAAGTCGGCATTGTGCCTTTTGTATTTAATTCCGATGCAATTTCTGTGTCTCATCGTCAATAAGAAGGTCAGAGGGATACAGTAAACCTAAAGTGAAGCTTCGGAATCTATAACTAGTGTCACAGGAAAGGTTCAAAACATAGACAACAAGAAGAGCTCGTCTTCCTGTACTTATGTCGGCATTGTGCCTTTTGTATTTAATTCTGATGCAATTTCTATGTTTCATCGTCAATAAGAAGGTCAGAGGGAAACAGTAATCCTGAAGTGAAGCATCGGAATCTGTAACTAGTGTCACAGAAATGGTTCAAAACATAGGCAGTAAGAAGAGTCCGTTTACTTGTGCTTAAGTCGGCATTCTGCCTTTTGTATTTAATTCCGATGCAATTTCTGTGTTTCATCGTCAATAAGATGGTCAGAGGGATACAGAAAAACCTTAGGTGAAGCATCGGAATCTATAACTATTGTCAGAAGAATGGTTCAAAACATAGACAGTAGGAAGAGTCAGTTTTCTTTTACTTAAGTCGGCATTGTGCCTTTTGTATTTCATTCCGATGCAATTTCTGTGTTTCATCGTCAATAAGAAGGTCCAAGGAATACAGTAAACCTGAAGTGAACCACCGGAATCTAAAACCGGTCCCACGGGAAGGTTCAAGACGTAGACAGTAAGAAGAGCCAGTCTTCTTGTACTTGAGTCGGCATTGTGACATTTGTATTGAATTCCGATGCAATTTCTGTGTTTCATCGTCAATAAGGAGGTCAGAGGGATACAGTAAACCTGAAGGGAAGCATCGGAATTAATAACTAATGTCACAGTAATGGTTCAAAACATAGACAGTAAGAAGAGTCAGTTTTCTTCTACTTAAGTCGGCATTGTGCCTTTTGTACTTAATTCCGAAGCAATTTCTGTGTTTCATCGTCAATAAGAAGGTCAGAGGGATACAGTAAACCTGAAGTGAAACATCGGAATCTATAACTAGTGTCACAGGAATATAGACAGTAAGAAGAGTCAGTTTTCTTGTACTTAAGTCGGCATTGTGCCTTTTGCATTTAATTTCGATGAAATTTTTGTGTTTCATCGTCAATAAGAATGTCAGAGGGATACAGTAAACCTGATGTGAAGCATCGGAATCTGTAACTAGTGTCACATTAATGGTTCAAACATAGACAGTAAGAAGATTCAGTTTTCTTGTACTCTAGTTGGCATTGTGCCTTTTGTATTTATTTCCGATGCAATTTCTGTGTTTCATCGTCAATAAGAAGGTCAGAGAGATACAGTAAACCTGAAGTGAAACATCGGAATCTATGACTAGTGTCACAGGAATATAGACAGTAAGAAGAGTCAGTTTTCTTGTACTTAAGTCGGCATTGTGCCTTTTGCATTTAATTTCGATGAAATTTCTGTGTTTCATCGTCAATAAGAAGGTCGGAGGGACACAGTAAACCTGAAGTGAAGCATCGGAATCTATGACTAGTGTCACAGGAATGGTTCAAAGCATAGACAGTAAGAAGAGTCAGTTTTCTTGTACTTAAGTCATGTTGTGCATTTTGTTATTAATTCCGATGAAATTCCTGTGTTTCATCGTCAACAAGAAGGTCAGAGGCATACAGTAAACCTGAAGTGCAGCATCGGAATCTACAACTAGTGTCACGGGAATAGTTCAAAACATACACAGTAAGAAGAGTCAGTTTACTTGTACTTAATTCGGCATTGTGCCTTTTGTATTTAATTCCGATGCAATTTCTGTGTTTCGTCGTCAATAAGAAGGTCCAAGGGATACAGTAAACCTGAAGTGAACCATCGGAATCTAAAACCGGTCCCACGGGAAGGTTCTAGACGTAGACAGTAAGAAGAGCCAGTCTTCTTGTACTTGAGTCGGCATTGTGCCTTTTGTATTGAATTCCGATGCAATTTCTGTGTTTCATCGTCAATAAGAAGGTCAGAGGGATACAGTAAACCTGAAGTGAAGCATCGGAATCTATAACTAGTGTCACAGGAATGGTTCAAAACATAGACAGTAAGAAGAGTCAGTTTTCTTGTACTTAAGTCGGCATTGTGATTTTTGTATTTAATTCCGATGCAATTTCTGAGTTTCATCGTCAACAAGAAAGTCAGAGGGATACAGTAAACCTGAAGTGAAGCATCGGAATATATAACTAGTGTCACAGGAATGGTTCAAAACACAGACAGTAAGAAGAGTCAGTTTTCTTGTACCTAAGTCGGCATTGTTCCTTTTGTTTTTAATTCCGATGCAATTTCTGTGTTTCCACATCAGCAAGAAGGTCAGACGGATACGGTAAACCTGAAGTGAAGCATCGGAATCTTTAACTAGTGTCACAGGAAGGGTTCAAAGATAGACGGTAAGAAGAGTAAGTTTTTTCGTACTGAAGTCGGCATTTTGCCTTTTGTATTTAATTCCGATGCAATTTCTGTGTTTCGTCGTCAATACGAAGATCCAAGGGATACAGTAAACCTGAAGTGAAGCATCGGAATCTAAAACCGGTCTGACAGGAAAGGTTCAAAACGTAGACAGTAAGAAGAGCCAGTCTTCTTGTACTTTTGTCGGCATTGTGGCTTTTCTATTGAATTCCGATGCAATTTCTGTGTTTCATCGTCAATGAGAAGGTCAGAGGGATACAGTAAACCTGAAGTGAAGTATCGGAATCTATAACTAGTGTCTTAGGAATGGTTCAAAACATACACAGTAAGAAGAGACAGTTTACTTGTACTTAATTCGGCATTGTGCCTTTTGTATTTAATTCCGATACAATTTCTGTATTTCATCGTCAATAAGAAGGTCAGAGGGATACAATAAACTTGAAGTGAGGCATCGGAATCCATAACTAGTGTCACAGGAATGGTTCAAAACATAGACAGTAAGAAGAGTCAGTTTACTTGTACTTAAGTTGGCATTGTGCCTTTTGTATTTCATTCCGATGCAATTTCTGTGTTTCATCGTCAATAAGAAGGTCCATGGAATACAGTAAACCTGAAGTGAACCACCGGAATCTAAAACCGGTCCCACGGGAAGGTTCAAGACGTAGACAGTAAGAAGAGCCAGTCTTCTTGTACTTGAGTCGGCATTGTGCCTTTTGTATTGAATTCCGATGCAATTTCTGTGTTTCATCGTCAATAAGGAGGTCAGAGGGATACAGTAAACCTGAAGGGAAACTTCGGAATTAATAACTAATGTCACAGTAATGGTTCAAAACATAGACAGTAAGAAGAGTCAGTTTTCTTCTACTTAAGTCGGCATTGTGCCTTTTGTATTTAATTCCGAAGCAATTTCTGTGTTTCATCGTCAATAAGTAGGTCAGAGGGATACAGTAAACCTGAAGTGAAGCATCGGAATCTATAACTAGTGTCACAGGAATGATTCAAACATAGACAGTAAGAAGAGGTAGCTTTCTTGTACTTAAGTCGGCATAGTGCCATTTGCATTTAATTCCGATGAAATTTCTGTGTTTCATCGTCAATAAGAAGGTCAGAAGGATACAGTAAACCTGAAGTGAAGCATTGGAATCTATAACTAGTGTCACAGGAACGGTTCAAAGCATAGACAGTAAGAAAAGTCAGTTTTCTTGTACTTAAGTCATCATTTTGCCTTTTGTAATTAATTCCGATGAAATTTCTGAGTTTCATCGTCAATAAGAAGGTCAGAGGGATACAGTAAACCTGAAGTGAAGCATCGGAATCTATAACTAGTGTCAAAGGAATGGTTCAAAACATATGTGTTGGGGTTTATGGGCGCTCAACATCGAGGTCATCAGCGACCTGGTTCAAAACATACACAGTAAGAAGAGTCAGTTTACTTGTACTTAATTCGGCATTTTGCCTTTTGTATTTAATTCCGATACAATTTCTGTATTTCATCGTCAATAAGAAGGTCAGAGGGATACAGTAAACCTGAAGTGAAACATCGGAATCTATAACTAGTGTCACAGGAATATAGACAGTAAGAAGAGTCAGTTTTCTTGTACTTAAGTCGGCATTGTGCCTTTTGCATTTAATTTCGATGAAATTTTTGTGTTTCATCGTCAATAAGAATGTCAGAGGGATACAGTAAACCTGATGTGAAGCATCGGAATCTGTAACTAGTGTCACAGGAATGGTTCAAACATAGACAGTAAGAAGATTCAGTTTTCTTGTACTCTAGTTGGCATTGTGCCTTTTGTATTTATTTCCGATGCAATTTCTGTGTTTCATCGTCAATAAGAAGGTCAGAGGGATACAGTAAACCTGAAGTGAAACATCGGAATCTATAACTAGTGTCACAGGAATATAGACAGTAAGAAGAGTCAGTTTTCTTGTACTTAAGTCGGCATTGTGCCTTTTGCATTTAATTTCGATGAAATTTCTGTGTTTCATCGTCAATAAGAAGGTCGGAGGGATACAGTAAACCTTAAGTGAAGCATCGGAATCTATGACTAGTGTCACAGGAATAGTTCAAAGCATAGACAGTAAGAAGAGTCAGTTTTCTTGTACTTAAGTCATCATTGTGCATTTTGTTATTAATTCCGATGAAATTCCTGTGTTTCATCGTCAACAAGAAGGTCAGAGGCATACAGTAAACCTGAAGTGAAGCATCGGAATCTACAACTAGTGTCACGGGAATAGTTCAAAACATACACAGTAAGAAGAGTCAGTTTACTTGTACTTAATTCGGCATTGTGCCTTTTTTATTTAATTCCGTTGCAATCTCTGTGTTTCATCGTCAATATGAAGGTCAGAGGGATACACTAAACTTGAAGTGAAGCATCGGAATCCGTAACTAGTGTCACAGGAATGGTTCAAAACATAGACAGTAGGAAGAGTCATTTTACTTGTACTTAAGTTGGCCTTGTGCCTTATGTATTTAATTCCGATGCAATTTCTGTGTTTCATTGTCAATAAGAAGGTCAGAGGGATACAGTAAACCTGATGTGAAGCATCGGAATCTACAACTAGTGTCACAGGAATGGTTCAAAACGTAGACCGTAAGAAGTGTCAGTTTTCTTGTACTTAAATCGGCATCATGCCTTTTGTATTTAATTCCGATGCAAGTTCTGTGTTTCGTCGTCAATAAGAAGGTCCAAGGGATACAGTAAACCTGAAGTGAACCATCGGAATCTAAAACCGGTCCCACGGGAAGGTTCTAGACGTAGACAGTAAGAAGAGCCAGTCTTCTTGTACTTGAGTCGGCATTGTGCCTTTTGTATTGAATTCCGATGCAATTTCTGTGTTTCATCGTCAATAAGAAGGTCAGAGGGATACAGTAAACCTGAAGTGAAGCATCGGAATCCATAACTAGTGTCACAGGAATGGTTCAAAACATAGACAGTAAGAAGAGTCAGTTTTCTTGTACTTAAGTCGGCATTGTGATTTTTGTATTTAATTCCGATGCAATTTCTGAGTTTCATCGTCAACGAGAAGGCCAGAGGGATACAGTAAACGTGAAGTGAAGCATCGGAATATATAACTAGTGTCACAGGAATGGTTCAAAACACAGACAGTAAGAAGAGTCAGTTTTCTTGTACCTAAGTCGGCATTGTTCCTTTTGTTTTTAATTCCGATGCAATTTCTGTGTTTCCACATCAGCAAGAAGGTCAGACGGATACGGTAAACCTGAAGTGAAGCATCGGAATCTTTAACTAGTGTCACAGGAATGGTTCAAAGATAGACGGTAAGAAGAGTAAGTTTTTTTGTACTGAAGTCGGCATTTTGCCTTTTGTATTTAATTCCGATGCAATTTCTGTGTTTCGTCGTCAATACGAAGATCCAAGGGATACAGTAAACCTGAAGTGAAGCATCGGAATCTAAAACCGGTCTGACAGGAAAGGTTCAAAACGTAGACAGTAAGAAGAGCCAGTCTTCTTGTACTTTTGTCGGCATTGTGGCTTTTCTATTGAATTCCGATGCAATTTCTGTGTTTCATCGTCAATAAGAAGGTCAGAGGGATACAGTAAACCTGAAGTGAAGTATCGGAATCTATAACTAGTGTCTTAGGAATGGTTCAAACATACACAGTAAGAAGAGACAGTTTACTTGTACTTAATTCGGCATTGTGCCTTTTGTATTTAATTCCGATACAATTTCTGTATTTCATCGTCAATAAGAAGGTCAGAGGGATACAATAAACTTGAAGTGAGGCATCGGAATCCATAACTAGTGTCACAGGAATGGTTCAAAACATAGACAGTAAGAAGAGTCAGTTTACTTGTACTTAAGTTGGCATTGTGCCTTTTGTATTTAATTCCGATGCAATTTCTATGTTTCATCGTCAATAAGAATGTCAGAGGGATACAGTAAACCTGAAGTGAAGCATCGGAATCTATAACTAGTGTCACAGGAATAGTTCAAAACATAGACAGTAAGAAGAGTCAGTTTTCTTGTACTTAAGTCGGCATTGTGCCTATTGCATTGAATTCCGATGCAATTTCAGTGTTTAATCGACAATACGAAGGTCAGAGGGATACAGTAAACCAGAAGTGAAGCATCGGAATCCATAACTAGTGTCACAGAATGTTTCAAAACATAGAAAGTAAGAAGATTCAGTTTTCTTGTACTTAAGTCGGCATTGTGCCTTTTGTATTTAATTCCGATGCAATTTCTGTGTTTCATCGTCAATAAGAAGGTCAGAGGCATACAGTAAACCTGAAGTGAAGCATCGGAATCTACAACTAGTGTCACGGGAATAGTTCAAAACATACACAGTAAGAAGAGTCAGTTTACTTGTACTTAATTCGGCATTGTGCCTTTTTTATTTAATTCCGTTGCAATCTCTGTGTTTCATCGTCAATATGAAGGTCAGAGGGATACACTAAACTTGAAGTGAAGCATCGGAATCCGTAACTAGTGTCACAGGAATGGTTCAAAACATAGACAGTAGGAAGAGTCATTTTACTTGTACTTAAGTTGGCCTTGTGCCTTATGTATTTAATTCCGATGCAATTTCTGTGTTTCATTGTCAATAAGAAGGTCAGAGGGATACAGTAAACCTGATGTGAAGCATCGGAATCTACAACTAGTGTCACCGGAATGGTTCAAAACGTAGACCGTAAGAAGTGTCAGTTTTCTTGTACTTAAATCGGCATCATGCCTTTTGTATTTAATTCCGATGCAATTTCTGTGTTTCATCGTCAATAAGAAGGTCAGAGGGATACAGTAAACCTGAAGTGAAGCTTCGGCATCTATAACTAGTGTCACAGGAAAGGTTCAAAACATAGACAACAAGAAGAGCTAGTCTTCCCGTACTTTAGGCAGCATTGTGCCTTTTGTATTTAATTCCGATGCAATTTCTATGTTTCATCGTCAATAAGAAGGTCAGAGGGAAACAGTAATCCTGAAGTGAAGCATCGGAATCTGTAACTAGTGTCACAGGAATGGTTCAAAACATAGACAGTAAGATGAGTCAGTTTACTTGTGCTTAAGTCGGCATTCTGCCTTTTGTATTTAATTCCGATGCATTTTCTGTGTTTCATCGTCATTAAGATGGTCAGAGGGATACAGAAAAACCTTAGGTGAAGCATCGGAATCTATAACTATTGTCACAGGAATGGTTCAAAATATAGACAGTAAGAAGAGACAGTTTTCTTTTACTTAAGTCGGCATTGTGCCTTTTGTATTTAATTCCGTCGCAATTTCTGTGTTTCATCGTCAATAAGAAGGTCAGAGGGATACAGTAAACCTGAAGTGAAGCATCGGAATCTATAACCAGTGTCACTGAATCGGTTCAAAACATAGACAGTAAGAAGAGTCATTTTTCTTGTACTTAGGTCGGCATTGTGCCTTTTGTATTTAATTCCGATGCAATTTCTGTGTTTCGTCGTCAATAAGAAGGTTCAAGGGATACAGTAAACCTGAAGTGAACCATCGGAATCTAAAACCGGTCCCACGGGAAGGTTCTAGACGTAGACAGTAAGAAGAGCCAGTCTTCTTGTACTTGAGTCGGCATTGTGCCTTTTGTATTGAATTCCGATGCAATTTCTGTGTTTCATCGTCAATAAGAAGGTCAGAGGGATACAGTAAACCTGAAGTGAAGCATCGGAATCCATAACTAGTGTCACAGGAATGGTTCAAAACATAGACAGTAAGAAGAGTCAGTTTTCTTGTACTTAAGTCGGCATTGTGATTTTTGTATTTAATTCCGATGCAATTTCTGAGTTTCATCGTCAACGAGAAGGCCAGAGGGATACAGTAAACCTGAAGTGAAGCATCGGAATATATAACTAGTGTCACAGGAATGGTTCAAAACACAGACAGTAAGAAGAGTCAGTTTTCTTGTACCTAAGTCGGCATTGTTCCTTTCGTTTTTAATTCCGATGCAATTTCTGTGTTTCCACATCAGCAAGAAGGTCAGACGGATACGGTAAACCTGAAGTGAAGCATCGGAATCTTTAACTAGTGTCACAGGAATGGTTCAAAGATAGACGGTAAGAAGAGTAAGTTTTTTTGTACTGAAGTCGGCATTTTGCCTTTTGTATTTAATTCCGATGCAATTTCTGTGTTTCGTCGTCAATACGAAGATCCAAGGGATACAGTAAACCTGAAGTGAAGCATCGGAATCTAAAACCGGTCTGACAGGAAAGGTTCAAAACGTAGACAGTAAGAAGAGCCAGTCTTCTTGTACTTTTGTCGGCATTGTGGCTTTTCTATTGAATTCCGATGCAATTTCTGTGTTTCATCGTCAATAAGAAGGTCAGAGGGATACAGTAAACCTGAAGTGAAGTATCGGAATCTATAACTAGTGTCTTAGGAATGGTTCAAAACATACACAGTAAGAAGAGACAGTTTACTTGTACTTAATTCGGCATTGTGCCTTTTGTATTTAATTCCGATACAATTTCTGTATTTCATCGTCAATAAGTAGGTCAGAGGGATACAATAAACTTGAAGTGAGGCATCGGAATCCATAACTAGTGTCACAGGAATGGTTCAAAACATAGACAGTAAGAAGAGTCAGTTTACTTGTACTTAAGTTGGCATTGTGCCTTTTGTATTTAATTCCGATGCAATTTCTATGTTTCATCGTCAATAAGAATGTCAGAGGGATACAGTAAACCTGAAGTGAAGCATCGGCATCTATAACTAGTGTCACAGGAATAGTTCAAAACATAGACAGTAAGAAGAGTCAGTTTTCTTGTACTTAAGTCGGCATTGTGCCTATTGCATTGAATTCCGATGCAATTTCAGTGTTTAATCGACAATACGAAGGTCAGAGGGATACAGTAAACCAGAAGTGAAGCATCGGAATCCATAACTAGTGTCACAGAATGTTTCAAAACATAGAAAGTAAGAAGATTCAGTTTTCTTGTACTTAAGTCGGCATTGTGCCTTTTGTATTTAATTCCGATGCAATTTCTGTGTTTCATCGTCAATAAGAAGGTCAGAGGGATACAGTAAACCTGAAGTGAAAAATCGGAATCTATAACTAGTGTCTCAGGACTGATTCAAAATATAGACAGTAAGAAGAGTCAGTTTTATTGTACTTAAGTCGGCATTGTGCCTTTTGCATTTAATTCCGATGAAATTTCTGTGTTTCATCGTCAATAAGAAGGTCGGAGGGATACAGTAAACCTGAAGTGAAGCATCGGAATCTAAGACTAGTGTCACAGGAATGGTTCAAAGCATAGACAGTAAGAAGAGTCAGTTTTCTTGTACTTAAGTCATCATTGTGCATTTTGTTATTAATTCCGATGAAATTCCTGTGTTTCATCGTCAACAAGAAGGCCAGAGGCATACAGTAAACCTGAAGTGAAGTATCGGAATCTATAACTAGTGTCACAGGAATGGTTCGAAACATACACAGTAAGAAGAGTCAGTTTAGTTGTACTTAATTCGGAATTGTGCCTTTTTTATTTAATTCCGATGCAATTTCTGTGTTTCATCGTCAATAAGATGGTCAGAGGGATACAGAAAAACGTTAGGTGAAGCATCGGAATCTATAACTATTGTCAGAAGAATGGTTCAAAACATAGACAGTAGGAAGAGTCAGTTTTCTTTTACTTAAGTCGGCATTGTGCCTTTAGTATTTCATTCCGATGCAATTTCTGTGTTTCATCGTCAATAAGAAGGTCCAAGGAATACAGTAAACCTGAAGTGAACCACCGGAATCTAAAACCGGTCCCACGGGAAGGTTCAAGACGTAGACAGTAAGAAGAGCCAGTCTTCTTGTACTTGAGTCGGCATTGTGCCTTTTGTATTGAATTCCGATGCAATTTCTGTGTTTCATCGTCAATAAGGAGGTCAGAGGGATACAGTAAACCTGAAGGGAAGCATCGGAGTTAATAACTAATGTCACAGTAATGGTTCAAAACATAGACAGTAAGAAGAGTCAGTTTTCTTCTACTTAAGTCGGCATTGTGCCTTTTGTATTTAATTCCGAAGCAATTTCTGTGTTTCATCGTCAATAAGAAGGTCAGAGGGATACAGTAAACCTGAAGTGAAGCATCGGAATCTATAACTAGTGTCACAGGAATGATTCAAACATAGACAGTAAGAAGAGGTAGCTTTCTTGTACTTAAGTCGGCATAGTGCCTTTTGCATTTAATTCCGATGAAATTTCTGTGTTTCATCGTCAATAAGAAGGTCAGAGGGATACAGTAAACCTGAAGTGAAGCATTGGAATCTATAACTAGTGTCACAGGAACGGTTCAAAGCATAGACAGTAAGAAAAGTCAGTTTTCTTGTACTTAAGTCATCATTTTGCCTTTTGTAATTAATTCCGATGAAATTTCTGAGTTTCATCGTCAATAAGAAGGTCAGAGGGATACAGTAAACCTGAAGTGAAGCATCGGAATCTATAACTAGTGTCAAAGGAATGGTTCAAAACATGTGTGTTGGGGTTTATGGGCGCTCAACATCGAGGTCATCAGCGACCTGGTTCAAAACATACACAGTAAGAAGAGTCAGTTTACTTGTACTTAATTCGGCATTTTGCCTTTTGTATTTAATTCCGATACAATTTCTGTATTTCATCGTCAATAAGAAGGTCAGAGGGATACAGTAAACCTGAAGTGAAACATCGGAATCTATAACTAGTGTCACAGGAATATAGACAGTAAGAAGAGTCAGTTTTCTTGTACTTAAGTCGGCATTGTGCCTTTTGCATTTAATTTCGATGAAATTTTTGTGTTTCATCGTCAATAAGAATGTCAGAGGGATACAGAAAACCTGATGTGAAGCATCGGAATCTGTAACTAGTGTCACAGGAATGGTTCAAACATAGACAGTAAGAAGATTCAGTTTTCTTGTACTCTAGTTGGCATTGTGCCTTTTGTATTTATTTCCGATGCAATTTCTGTGTTTCATCGTCAATAAGAATGTCAGAGGGATACAGTAAACCTGAAGTGAAACATCGGAATCTATAACTAGTGTCACAGGAATATAGACAGTAAGAAGAGTCAGTTTTCTTGTACTTAAGTTGGCATTGTGCCTTTTGCATTTAATTTCGATGAAATTTCTGTGTTTCATCGTCAATAAGAAGGTCGGAGGGATACAGTAAACCTGAAGTGAAGCATCGGAATCTATGACTAGTGTCACAGGAATGGTTCAAAGCATAGACAGTAAGAAGAGTCAGTTTTCTTGTACTTAAGTCATCATTGTGCATTTTGTTATTAATTCCGATGAAATTCCTGTGTTTCATCGTCAACAAGAAGGTCAGAGGCATACAGTAAACCTGAAGTGAAGCATCGGAATCTACAACTAGTGTCACGGGAATAGTTCAAAACATACACAGTAAGAAGAATCAGTTTACTTGTACTTAATTCGGCATTGTGCCTTTTTTATTTAATTCCGTTGCAATCTCTGTGTTTCATCGTCAATATGAAGGTCAGAGGGATACACTAAACTTGAAGTGAAGCATCGGAATCCGTAACTAGTGTCACAGGAATGGTTCAAAACATAGACAGTAGGAAGAGTCATTTTACTTGTACTTAAGTTGGCCTTGTGCCTTATGTATTTAATTCCGATGCAATTTCTGTGTTTCATTGTCAATAAGAAGGTCAGAGGGATACAGTAAACCTGATGTGAAGCATCGGAATCTATAACTAGTGTCACAGGAATGGTTCAAAACATAGACCGTAAGAAGTGTCAGTTTTCTTGTACTTAAATCGGCATCATGCCTTTTGTATTTAATTCCGATGCAATTTCTGTGTTTCATCGTCAATAAGAAGGTCAGAGGGATACAGTAAACCTGAAGTGAAGCATCGGAATCTATAACCAGTGTCACTGAATCGGTTCAAAACATAGACAGTAAGAAGAGTCATTTTTCTTGTACTTAGGTCGGCATTGTGCCTTTTGTATTTAATTCCGATGCAATTTCTGTGTTTCGTCGTCAATAAGAAGGTCCAAGGGATACAGTAAACCTGAAGTGAACCATCGGAATCTAAAACCGGTCCCACGGGAAGGTTCTAGACGTAGACAGTAAGAAGAGCCAGTCTTCTTGTACTTGAGTCGGCATTGTGCCTTTTGTATTGAATTCCGATGCAATTTCTGTGTTTCATCGTCAATAAGAAGGTCAGAGGGATACAGTAAACCTGAAGTGAAGCATCGGAATCCATAACTAGTGTCACAGGAATGGTTCAAAACATAGACAGTAAGAAGAGTCAGTTTTCTTGTACTTAAGTCGGCATTGTGATTTTTGTATTTAATTCCGATGCAATTTCTGAGTTTCATCGTCAACAAGAAGGTCAGAGGGATACAGTAAACCTGAAGTGAAGCATCGGAATATATAACTAGTGTCACAGGAATGGTTCAAAACACAGACAGTAAGAAGAGTAAGTTTTCTTGTACCTAAGTCGGCATTGTTCCTTTTGTTTTTAATTCCGATGCAATTTCTGTGTTTCAACATCAGCAAGAAGGTCAGACGGATACGGTAAACCTGAAGTGAAGCATCGGAATCTTTAACTAGTGTCACAGGAATGGTTCAAAAGATAGACGGTAAGAAGAGTAAGTTTTTTTGTACTGAAGTCGGCATTTTGCCTTTTGTATTTAATTCCGATGCAATTTCTGTGTTTCGTCGTCAATACGAAGATCCAAGGGATACAGTAAACCTGAAGTGAAGCATCGGAATCTAAAACCGGTCTGACAGGAAAGGTTCAAAACGTAGACAGTAAGAAGAGCCAGTCTTCTTGTACTTTTGTCGGCATTGTGGCTTTTCTATTGAATTCCGACGCAATTTCTGTGTTTCATCGTCAATAAGAAGGTCAGAGGGATACAGTAAACCTGAAGTGAAGTATCGGAATCTATAACTAGTGTCTTAGGAATGGTTCAAAACATACACAGTAAGAAGAGACAGTTTACTTGTACTTAATTCGGCATTGTGCCTTTTGTATTTAATTCCGATACAACTTCTGTATTTCATCGTCAATAAGAAGGTCAGGGGGATACAATAAACTTGAAGTGAGGCATCGGAATCCATAACTAGTGTCACAGGAATGGTTCAAAACATAGACAGTAAGAAGAGTCAGTTTACTTGTACTTAAGTTGGCATTGTGCCTTTTGTATTTAATTCCGATGCAATTTCTATGTTTCATCGTCAATAAGAATGTCAGAGGGATACAGTAAACCTGAAGTGAAGCATCGGAATCTATAACTAGTGTCACAGGAATAGTTCAAAACATAGACAGTAAGAAGAGTCAGTTTTCTTGTACTTAAGTCGGCGTTGTGCCTATTGCATTGAATTCCGATGCAATTTCAGTGTTTAATCGACAATACGAAGGTCAGAGGGATACAGTAAACCAGAAGTGAAGCATCGGAATCTATAACTAGTGTCACAGAATGTTTCAAAACATAGAAAGTAAGAAGATTCAGTTTTCTTGTACTTAAGTCGGCATTGTGAGTTTTGTATTTAATTCCGATGCAATTTCTGTGTTTCATCGTCAATAAGAAGGTCAGAGGGATACAGTAAACCTGAAGTGAAACATCGGAATCTATAACTAGTGTCTCAGGACTGATTCAAAATATAGACAGTAAGAAGAGTCAGTTTTATTGTACTTAAGTCGGCATTGTGCCTTTTGCATTTAATTCCGATGAAATTTCTGTGTTTCATCGTCAATAAGAAGGTCGGAGGGATACAGTAAACCTGAAGTGAAGCATCGGAATCTAAGACTAGTGTCACAGGAATGGTTCAAAGCATAGACAGTAAGAAGAGTCAGTTTTCTTGTACTTAAGTCATCATTGTGCATTTTGTTATTAATTCCGATGCAATTCCTGTGTTTCATCGTCAACAAGAAGGCCAGAGGCATACAGTAAACCTGAAGTGAAGTATCGGAATCTATAACTAGTGTCACAGGAATGGTTCGAAACATACACAGTAAGAAGAGTCAGTTTAGTTGTACTTAGTTCGGAATTGTGCCTTTTTTATTTAATTCCGATGCAATTTCTGTGTTTCATTGTCAATAAGAAGGTCAGAGGGATACAGTAAACCTGAAGTGAGGCATCGATATCTATAACTAGTGTCACAGGAATGGTTCAAAACATAGAAAGTAAGAAGAGTCAGTTTTCTTGTACCTAAGTCGGCATTGTGCCTTTTGTATTTAATTCCGATGGAATTTCTGTGTTTCATTGTCAATAAGAAGCTGAGAGGGATACAGTAAACCTGAAGTGAAGCATCGGAATCTATAACTAGTGTCACAGGAATGGTTCAACGCATAGACAGTAAGAAGAGTCGGTTTTCTTGTACTTAGGTCGGCATTGTGCCCTTTGTATTTAATTCCGGTCCAATTTCTGTGTTTCATCGTCAATAAGAAGATCAGAGGGATACAGTAAACCTGAAGTGAAGCATCGGAATCTATAACTGGTGTCACAGGAATGGATCAAAACATAGACAGTAAGAAGACTCAGTTTTCTTGTACTTAAGTAGGCATTGTGCCTTTTCTATTGAATTCCGATGCAATTTCTGTGTTTCGTCGTCAATAAGGTCAGAGGGATACAGTAAACCTGAAGTGAAGCATCGGAATCTATAACTAGTGTCACAGGAATGGTTCAAATCATAGACAGTAAGAAGAGTCAGTTTTCTTGTACTTAAGTCGGCATTGTGCCTTTTCTATTAAATTCCGATGCAATTTCGGTGTTTCATAGTCAATAAGAAGGTCAGAGGGATACAGTAAACCTGAAGTGAACCATCGGAATCTATAACTAGTGTCACAGGAATGGTTCAAAACATAGACAGTAAGAAGAGACAGTTTACTTGTACTTAAGTCGGCATTGTGCCTTTTGTATTTAATTCCGATGCAATTTCTGTGTTTCATCGTCAATATGAAGGTCAGAGGGATACAGTAAACCTGAGGTGAAGCATCGGAATCTATAACTAGTGTCACAGGAATGGTTCAAAACATAGACAGTAAGATGAATCAGTTTTCTTGTACTTAAGTCAGCATTGTGATTTTTGTATTTAATTCCGATGCAATTTCTGTGTTTCATTGTCAATAAGAAGGTCAGAGGGATACAATGACCCTGAAGCGAAGCATCGGAATCTATAACTACAGTCACAGGAATGGTTCAAATCAAAGACAGTAAGAAGAGTCAGTTTTCTTGTACTTAAGTCGGCATTGCGCGTTTTCTATTCAGTTCCGATGCAATTTCTGTGTTTCATCGTCAATAGGACAGTCAGAGGGATACAGTAAACCTGAAGTGAAGCATCGGAATCTGTAACTAGTGTCACAGGAGTAGTTCAAAACATAGACAGTAAGATGAATCAGTTTTTTTGTCCTTAAGTCGGCATTGTGCCATTTGTATTTAATTCCGATGCAATTTCTGTGTTTCATCGTCAATAAGAAGGTCAGAGGGATACAGTAATCCTGAAGTGAAGCATCGGAAACTATAACTAGTGTCACAGGAATGGTTCAAAACATAGACAGTAAAAAGTGTCAGTGTTCTTGTACTTATGTCGGCATTGTGCCTTTTCTATTTAATTCCGATGCTATTTCTGTGTTTCATCGTCAATAAGAATGTCAGAGGGATACAGTAAACCTGAAGAGAAGCAACGGAATCTATAACTAGTGTCACAGGAATGGTTCAAATCATAGACAGTAAGATGAGCCAGCCTTCTTGTACTCGAGTCGGCATAGTGCATTTTGTATGTAATTCCGATGCAATTTCTGTGTTTCATCGCCAATAAGGAGGTCAGAGTAATAGAGTGAACATGAAGTGAATCATCGGAATCTATAACTAGTGTCACAGGAATGGTTCAAACATAGACAGTAAGAAGAGCCACTCTTCTTGTACTTGATTCGGCATTGTGCCTTTTGTATTTAATTCCGATGCAATTTCTGTGTTTCATCGTCAATAAGAAGGTCAGAGGGATACAGTAAACCTGAAGTGAAGCATCGCATCGGAATCTATAACTAGTGTCACAGGAATGGTTCAAAAGATAGACAGTAAGAAGAGTCAGTTTTCTTGTACTTAAGTCGGCATTGTGCCTTTTAAATAGAATTCCGATGCAATTTCTGTGTTTCATCGTCAATAAGAAGGTCAGGGGGATACAGTAAACCTGAAGTGAAGCATCGAAATCTATAAGTAGTGTCACAGGAATGGTGAAAACATAGAAAGTAAGAAGAGTCAGTTTTCTTGTACCTAAGTCGGCATTGTGCCTTTTGTATTTAATTCCGATGGAATTTCTGTGTTTCATCGTCAATAAGAAGGTCAGAGGGATACAGTAAACCCGAAGTGAAGCATCGGAATCTATAACTAGTGTCACAGGAACGGTTCAAAACATAGACAGTAAGAAGAGTCAGTCTTCTTGTACTTAAGTTGGCATTGTTCCTATTGCATTTAATTCCGATGCAATATCTGTGTTTCATCGGCAATAAGAAAGTCAGAGGGATACAGTAAACCTGAAGTGAAGCATCGGAATCTATAAATAGTGTCACAGAAATGGTTCAAATCATAGACAGTAAGAAGAGTCAGTTTTCTTGTACTTAAGTCGGGATTGTGCCTTTTGTATTTAATTCTGATGCAATTTCTGTGTCTCATCGTCAACAATAAGGTCAGAGGGATACAGTAAACATGAAGTGAAGCATCGGAATCTATTACTAGTGTCACAGGAATGGTTCAAAACAAAGACAGTAAGAAGAGTCAGTTTACTTGTACTTAAGTCGGCATTGTGCCTTTTGTATTTAATTCCGATGCAATTTCTGTGTTTCATCGTCAATATGAAGGTCAGAGGGATACAGTAAACCTAAATTGAAGCGTCGGAATCTATAACTAGTGTCACAGGAATGGTTCAATACATAGACAGTAAGATGAGTCAGTTTTCTGGTACTTAAGTCGGCATTGTGATTTTTGTATTTAATTCCGATGCAATTTCTGTGTTTCATTATCAATAATAAGGTCAGAGGGATACAATAAACCTGAAATGAAGCATCGGAATCTTAAACTAGTGTCAGAGGAATGGTTCAAAACATAGACAGTAAGAAGAGCCAGTTTTCTTGTACCTAAGTCGGCATTGTGCCTTTTGTATATAATTCCGATGCAATTTCTGTGTTTCATCGTCAATAAGAAGATCAGAGGGATACAGTAAACCTGAAGTAAAGCATCGGAATCTATAACTAGTGTCACAGGAATCTTTCAAAACATAGACAGTAAGAAAAGTCAGTTTTCTTGTACTTAAGTCGGCATTGTGCCTTTTGTATAGAATTCCGATGCAATTTCTGTGTTTCGTCGTCAATAAGAAGGTCAGGGGGATACAGTAAACCTGAAGTGAAGCATCGGAATCTATAACTAGTGTCACAGGAATGGTTCAAACATAGACAGTAAGAAGAGTCGGTTTTCTTGTACTTAGGTCGGCATTGTGCCCTTTGTATTTAATTCCGATGCAATTTCTGTGTTTCATCGTCAATAAGAAGGTCGGAGGGATACAGTAAACTTGAAGTGAAGCATCGGAATCTGTATATAGTGTCACAGGAATGGTTCAAAACATAGAGAGTAAGAAGAATCAGTTTTCTTGTACTTAAAAAGGCATTGTGCCTTTTCTATGGAATTCCGATGCATATTCTGTGTTTCGTCGTCAATAAGAAGGTCAGAGGGATACAGTAAACCTGAAGTGAAGCATCGGAGTCTATAACTAGTGTCACAGGAATGGTTCAAATCATAGACAGTAAGAAGAGTCAGTTTTCTTGTACTTAAGTCGGCATTGTTCCTTTTCTACTTAATTCCGATGCAATTTCTGTGTTTCATCGTCAATAAGAAGGTCAATGAAATACAGTAAACCTGAAATGAAGCATCGGAATCTATACCTTGTGTCACAGGAGTAATTCAAAACATAGACAGTAAGAAGAGTCAGTTTTCCTGTTCTTAAGTCGGCATTGTGCGTTTTGTATTTAATTCCGACGCAATTTCTGTGTTTCATCGTCAATTAGAAGGTCAGAGGGATACAGTAAACCTGAAGTGAAGCATCGGAATCTATAACTAGTGTCACAGGAATGGTTCAAAAGATAGACAGTAAGAAGAGTCAGTTTTCTTGTACTTAAGTCGGCATTGTGCCTTTTGTATAGAATTCCGATGCAATTTCTGTGTTTCATCGTCAATAAGAAGGTCTGAGGGATACAGTAAACATGAAGTGAAGCATCGAAATCTATAAGTAGTGTCACAGGAATGGTTCAAAACATAGACAGTAAGAAGAGTCAGTTTTCTTGTACTTAATTCGGCATTGTGCCTTTTGTATTTAATTCCGATGCAATTTCTGTGTTTCATCGTCAATAAGAAGGTCAGAGGGATACAGTAAACCTGAAGTGAAGCATCGGAAACTATAACTAGTGTCACAGGAATGGTTCAAATCATAGACAGTAAGAAGAGTCAGTTTTCTTGTACTTAATTCGGCATTGTGCCTTTTGTATTTAATTCCGATGCAATTTCTGTGTTTCATCGTCAATAAGAAGGTCAGAGGGATACAGTAAACCTGAAGTGAAGCATCGGAATCTATAACTAGTGTCAAAGGAATGGTTCAAAACATGTGTATTGGGGTTTATGGGCGCTCAACATCGAGGTCATCAGCGACCTGGTTCAAAACATACACAGTAAGAAGAGTCAGTTTACTTGTACTTAATTCGGCATTTTGCCTTTTGTATTTAATTCCGATACAATTTCTGTATTTCATCGTCAATAAGAAGGTCAGAGGGATACAGTAAACCTGAAGTGAAACATCGGAATCTATAACTAGTGTCACAGGAATATAGACAGTAAGAAGAGTCAGTTTTCTTGTACTTAAGTCGGCATTGTGCCTTTTGCATTTAATTTCGATGAAATTTTTGTGTTTCATCGTCAATAAGAATGTCAGAGGGATACAGAAAACCTGATGTGAAGCATCGGAATCTGTAACTAGTGTCACAGGAATGGTTCAAACATAGACAGTAAGAAGATTCAGTTTTCTTGTACTCTAGTTGGCATTGTGCCTTTTGTATTTATTTCCGATGCAATTTCTGTGTTTCATCGTCAATAAGAATGTCAGAGGGATACAGTAAACCTGAAGTGAAACATCGGAATCTATAACTAGTGTCACAGGAATATAGACAGTAAGAAGAGTCAGTTTTCTTGTACTTTAGTTGGCATTGTGCCTTTTGCATTTAATTTCGATGAAATTTCTGTGTTTCATCGTCAATAAGAAGGTCGGAGGGATACAGTAAACCTGAAGTGAAGCATCGGAATCTATGACTAGTGTCACAGGAATGGTTCAAAGCATAGACAGTAAGAAGAGTCAGTTTTCTTGTACTTAAGTCATCATTGTGCATTTTGTTATTAATTCCGATGAAATTCCTGTGTTTCATCGTCAACAAGAAGGTCAGAGGCATACAGTAAACCTGAAGTGAAGCATCGGAATCTACAACTAGTGTCACGGGAATAGTTCAAAACATACACAGTAAGAAGAGTCAGTTTACTTGTACTTAATTCGGCATTGTGCCTTTTTTATTTAATTCCGTTGCAATCTCTGTGTTTCATCGTCAATATGAAGGTCAGAGGGATACACTAAACTTGAAGTGAAGCATCGGAATCCGTAACTAGTGTCACAGGAATGGTTCAAAACATAGACAGTAGGAAGAGTCATTTTACTTGTACTTAAGTTGGCCTTGTGCCTTATGTATTTAATTCCGATGCAATTTCTGTGTTTCATTGTCAATAAGAAGGTCAGAGGGATACAGTAAACCTGATGTGAAGCATCGGAATCTATAACTAGTGTCACAGGAATGGTTCAAAACATAGACCGTAAGAAGTGTCAGTTTTCTTGTACTTAAATCGGCATCTTGCCTTTTGTATTTAATTCCGATGCAATTTCTGTGTTTCATCGTCAATAAGAAGGTCAGAGGGATACAGTAAACCTGAAGTGAAGCATCGGAATCTATAACCAGTGTCACTGAATCGGTTCAAAACATAGACAGTAAGAAGAGTCATTTTTCTTGTACTTAGGTCGGCATTGTGCCTTTTGTATTTAATTCCGATGCAATTTCTGTGTTTCGTCGTCAATAAGAAGGTCCAAGGGATACAGTAAACCTGAAGTGAACCATCGGAATCTAAAACCGGTCCCACGGGAAGGTTCTAGACGTAGACAGTAAGAAGAGCCAGTCTTCTTGTACTTGAGTCGGCATTGTGCCTTTTGTATTGAATTCCGATGCAATTTCTGTGTTTCATCGTCAATAAGAAGGTCAGAGGGATACAGTAAACCTGAAGTGAAGAATCGGAATCCATAACTAGTGTCACAGGAATGGTTCAAAACATAGACAGTAAGAAGAGTCAGTTTTCTTGTACTTAAGTCGGCATTGTGATTTTTGTATTTAATTCCGATGCAATTTCTGAGTTTCATCGTCAACAAGAAGGTCAGAGGGATACAGTAAACCTGAAGTGAAGCATCGGAATATATAACTAGTGTCACAGGAATGGTTCAAAACACAGACAGTAAGAAGAGTAAGTTTTCTTGTACCTAAGTCGGCATTGTTCCTTTTGTTTTTAATTCCGATGCAATTTCTGTGTTTCAACATCAGCAAGAAGGTCAGACGGATACGGTAAACCTGAAGTGAAGCATCGGAATCTTTAACTAGTGTCACAGGAATGGTTCAAAAGATAGACGGTAAGAAGAGTAAGTTTTTTTGTACTGAAGTCGGCATTTTGCCTTTTGTATTTAATTCCGATGCAATTTCTGTGTTTCGTCGTCAATACGAAGATCCAAGGGATACAGTAAACCTGAAGTGAAGCATCGGAATCTAAAACCGGTCTAACAGGAAAGGTTCAAAACGTAGACAGTAAGAAGAGCCAGTCTTCCTGTACTTTTGTCGGCATTGTGGCTTTTCTATTGAATTCCGACGCAATTTCTGTGTTTCATCGTCAATAAGAAGGTCAGAGGGATACAGTAAACCTGAAGTGAAGTATCGGAATCTATAACTAGTGTCTTAGGAATGGTTCAAAACATACACAGTAAGAAGAGACAGTTTACTTGTACTTAATTCGGCATTGTGCCTTTTGTATTTAATTCCGATACAACTTCTGTATTTCATCGTCAATAAGAAGGTCAGAGGGATACAATAAACTTGAAGTGAGGCATCGGAATCCATAACTAGTGTCACAGGAATGGTTCAAAACATAGACATTAAGAAGAGTCAGTTTACTTGTACTTAAGTTGGCATTGTGCCTTTTGTATTTAATTCCGATGCAATTTCTATGTTTCATCGTCAATAAGAATGTCAGAGGGATACAGTAAACCTGAAGTGAAGCATCGGAATCTATAACTAGTGTCACAGGAATAGTTCAAAACATAGACAGTAAGAAGAGTCAGTTTTCTTGTACTTAAGTCGGCATTGTGCCTATTGCATTGAATTCCGATGCAATTTCAGTGTTTAATCGACAATACGAAGGTCAGAGGGATACAGTAAACCAGAAGTGAAGCATCGGAATCTATAACTAGTGTCACAGAATGTTTCAAAACATAGAAAGTAAGAAGATTCAGTTTTCTTGTACTTAAGTCGGCATTGTGCCTTTTGTATTTAATTCCGATGCAATTTCTGTGTTTCATCGTCAATAAGAAGGTCAGAGGGATACAGTAAACCTGAAGTGAAACATCGGAATCTATAACTAGTGTCTCAGGACTGATTCAAAATATAGACAGTAAGAAGAGTCAGTTTTATTGTACTTAAGTCGGCATTGTGCCTTTTGCATTTAATTCCGATGAAATTTCTGTGTTTCATCGTCAATAAGAAGGTCGGAGGGATACAGTAAACCTGAAGTGAAGCATCGGAATCTAAGACTAGTGTCACAGGAATGGTTCAAAGCATAGACAGTAAGAAGAGTCAGTTTTCTTGTACTTAAGTCATCATTGTGCATTTTGTTATTAATTCCGATGCAATTCCTGTGTTTCATCGTCAACAAGAAGGCCAGAGGCATACAGTAAACCTGAAGTGAAGTATCGGAATCTATAACTAGTGTCACAGGAATGGTTCGAAACATACACAGTAAGAAGAGTCAGTTTAGTTGTACTTAATTCGGAATTGTGCCTTTTTTATTTAATTCCGATGCAATTTCTGTGTTTCATTGTCAATAAGAAGGTCAGAGGGATACAGTAAACCTGAAGTGAAGCATCGATATCTATAACTAGTGTCACAGGAATGGTTCAAAACATAGACAGTAAGAAGAGTCAGTTTTCTTGTACCTAAGTCGGCATTGTGCCTTTTGTATTTAATTCCGATGGAATTTCTGTGTTTCATTGTCAATAAGAAGGTGAGAGGGATACAGTAAACCTGAAGTGAAGCATCGGAATCTATAACTAGTGTCACAGGAATGGTTCAACGCATAGACAGTAAGAAGAGTCGGTTTTCTTGTACTTAGGTCGGCATTGTGCCCTTTGTATTTAATTCCGGTCCAATTTCTGTGTTTCATCGTCAATAAGAAGATCAGAGGGATACAGTAAACCTGAAGTGAAGCATCGGAATCTATAACTGGTGTCACAGGAATGGATCAAAACATAGACAGTAAGAAGACTCAGTTGTCTTGTACTTAAGTAGGCATTGTGCCTTTTCTATTGAATTCCGATGCAATTTCTGTGTTTCGTCGTCAATAAGGTCAGAGGGATACAGTAAACCTGAAGTGAAGCATCGGAATCTATAACTAGTGTCACAGGAATGGTTCAAATCATAGACAGTAAGAAGAGTCAGTTTTCTTGTACTTAAGTCGGCATTGTGCCTTTTCTATTAAATTCCGATGCAATTTCGGTGTTTCATAGTCAATAAGAAGGTCAGAGGGATACAGTAAACCTGAAGTGAACCATCGGAATCTATAACTAGTGTCACAGGAATGGTTCAAAACATAGACAGTAAGAAGAGACAGTTTACTTGTACTTAAGTCGGCATTGTGCCTTTTGTATTTAATTCCGATGCAATTTCTGTGTTTCATCGTCAATATGAAGGTCAGAGGGATACAGTAAACCTGAGGTGAAGCATCGGAATCTATAACTAGTGTCACAGGAATGGTTCAAAACATAGACAGTAAGATGAATCAGTTTTCTTGTACTTAAGTCAGCATTGTGATTTTTGTATTTAATTCCGATGCAATTTCTGTGTTTCATTGTCAATAAGAAGGTCAGAGGGATACAATGACCCTGAAGCGAAGCATCGGAATCTATAACTACAGTCACAGGAATGGTTCAAAACAAAGACAGTAAGAAGAGTCAGTTTTCTTGTACTTAAGTCGGCATTGCGCGTTTTCTATTCAGTTCCGATGCAATTTCTGTGTTTCATCGTCAATAGGACAGTCAGAGGGATACAGTAAACCTGAAGTGAAGCATCGGAATCTGTAACTAGTGTCACAGGAGTAGTTCAAAACATAGACAGTAAGATGAATCAGTTTTTTTGTCCTTAAGTCGGCATTGTGCCATTTGTATTTAATTCCGATGCAATTTCTGTGTTTCATCGTCAATAAGAAGGTCAGAGGGATACAGTAATCCTGAAGTGAAGCATCGGAAAGTATAACTAGTGTCACAGGAATGGTTCAAAACATAGACAGTAAAAAGTGTCAGTGTTCTTGTACTTATGTCGGCATTGTGCCTTTTCTATTTAATTCCGATGCTATTTCTGTGTTTCATCGTCAATAAGAATGTCAGAGGGATACAGTAAACCTGAAGAGAAGCAACGGAATCTATAACTAGTGTCACAGGAATGGTTCAAATCATAGACAGTAAGATGAGCCAGCCTTCTTGTACTCGAGTCGGCATAGTGCATTTTGTATGTAATTCCGATGCAATTTCTGTGTTTCATCGCCAATAAGGAGGTCAGAGTAATAGAGTGAACATGAAGTGAATCATCGGAATCTATAACTAGTGTCACAGGAATGGTTCAAACATAGACAGTAAGATGAGTCAGTTTTCTGGTACTTAAGTCGGCATTGTGATTTTTGTATTTAATTCCGATGCAATTTCTGTGTTTCATTATCAATAATAAGGTCAGAGGGATACAATAAACCTGAAATGAAGCATCGGAATCTTAAACTAGTGTCAGAGGAATGGTTCAAAACATAGACAGTAAGAAGAGCCAGTTTTCTTGTACCTAAGTCGGCATTGTGCCTTTTGTATATAATTCCGATGCAATTTCTGTGTTTCATCGTCAATAAGAAGATCAGAGGGATACAGTAAACCTGAAGTAAAGCATCGGAATCTATAACTAGTGTCACAGGAATCTTTCAAAACATAGACAGTAAGAAAAGTCAGTTTTCTTGTACTTAAGTCGGCATTGTGCCTTTTGTATAGAATTCCGATGCAATTTCTGTGTTTCGTCGTCAATAAGAAGGTCAGAGGGATACAGTAAACCTGAAGTGAAGCATCGGAATCTATAACTAGTGTCACAGGAATGGTTCAAACATAGACAGTAAGAAGAGTCGGTTTTCTTGTACTTAGGTCGGCATTGTGCCCTTTGTATTTAATTCCGATGCAATTTCTGTGTTTCATCGTCAATAAGAAGGTCGGAGGGATACAGTAAACTTGAAGTGAAGCATCGGAATCTGTATATAGTGTCACAGGAATGGTTCAAAACATAGAGAGTAAGAAGAATCAGTTTTCTTGTACTTAAAAAGGCATTGTGCCTTTTCTATGGAATTCCGATGCATATTCTGTGTTTCGTCGTCAATAAGAAGGTCAGAGGGATACAGTAAACCTGAAGTGAAGCATCGGAGTCTATAGCTAGTGTCACAGGAATGGTTCAAATCATAGACAGTAAGAAGAGTCAGTTTTCTTGTACTTAAGTCGGCATTGTTCCTTTTCTACTTAATTCCGATGCAATTTCTGTGTTTCATCGTCAATAAGAAGGTCAATGAAATACAGTAAACCTGAAATGAAGCATCGGAATCTATACCTTGTGTCACAGGAGTAATTCAAAACATAGACAGTAAGAAGAGTCAGTTTTCCTGTTCTTAAGTCGGCATTGTGCGTTTTGTATTTAATTCCGACGCAATTTCTGTGTTTCATCGCCAATTAGAAGGTCAGAGGGATACAGTAAACCTGAAGTGAAGCATCGGAATCTATAACTAGTGTCACAGGAATGGTTCAAAAGATAGACAGTAAGAAGAGTCAGTTTTCTTGTACTTAAGTCGGCATTGTGCCTTTTGTATAGAATTCCGATGCAATTTCTGTGTTTCATCGTCAATAAGAAGGTCTGAGGGATACAGTAAACATGAAGTGAAGCATCGAAATCTATAAGTAGTGTCACAGGAATGGTTCAAAACATAGACAGTAAGAAGAGTCAGTTTTCTTGTACTTAATTCGGCATTGTGCCTTTTGTATTTAATTCCGATGCAATTTCTGTGTTTCATCGTCAATAAGAAGGTCAGAGGGATACAGTAAACCTGAAGTGAAGCATCGGAAACTATAACTAGTGTCACAGGAATGGTTCAAATCATAGACAGTAAGAAGAGTCAGTTTTCTTGTACTTAAGTCGGGATTGTGCTTTTTGTATTTAATTCTGATGCAATTTCTGTGTCTCATCGTCAACAATAAGGTCAGAGGGATACAGTAAACCCGAAGTGAAGCATCGGAATCTATTACTAGTGTCACAGGAATGGTTCAAAACAAAGGCAGTAAGAAGAGTCAGTTTTCATGTACTTATTTCGGCATTGTGCCTTTTGTATTTAATTCCGATGAAATTTCTGTGTTTCATCGCGAATAAGAAGGTCATAGGAATACAGTAAACCTGATGTGAAGCATCGGAATCTATAACTAGTGTCCCAGGAATGGTTAAAAGCATAGACAGTAAGAAGGGTCAGTTTTCTTGTACTTCAGTTGGCATTGTGCCTTTTCTATTTAATTCCGATGAAATTTCTGCGTTTCATCGTCAATAAGAAGGTCAGAGGGATACAGTAAACCTGAAGTGAAGGATCGGAATCTATAACTAGTGTCACAGGAATGGTTCAAAACATAGACAGTATGAAGAGTCAGTTTTTTGGACTTAAGTCGGCATTGTGCCATTTGTATTTATTTCCGATGAAATTTCTGTGTTTCATCGTCAATAAAAAGGTCAGAGGGATACAGTAAACCTGAAGTGAAGCATCGGAATCTGTAACTAGTCTCACAGGAATGGTTCAAAGCATAGACAGTAAGAAGAGTCAGTTTACTTGTACTTAAGTCGGCATTGTGCCTTTTGTATTTAATTCCGATGCAATTTCTGTGTTTCATCGTCAATATGAAGGTCAGAGTGATACAGTAAACCTGAGGTGAAGCATCGGAATCTATAACTAGTGTCACAGGAATGGTTCAATACATAGACAGTAAGATGCGTCAGTTTTCTTGTACTTAAGTCGGCATTGTAATTTTTGTATTTAATTCCGATGCAATTTCTGTGTTTCATTATCAATAAGAAGGTCAGAGGGACACCATAAACCTGAAATTAGGCATCGGAATCTTTAACTAGTGTCAGAGGAATGGTTCAAAACACAGACAGTAAGAAGAGCCAGTTTTCTTGTACCTAAGTCGGCATTGTGCCTTTTGTATTTAATTCCGATGCAATTTCTGTGTTTCATCGTCAATAAGAAGGTCGGAGGTATACAGTAAACCTGAAGTGCAGCATCGGAATCTATAACTGGTGTCACAGGAATGGATCAAAACATAGACAGTAAGAAGAATCAGTTTTCTTGTACTTAAGTAGGCATTGTGCCTTTTCTATTGAATTCCGATGCAATTTCTGTGTTTCGTCGTCAATAAGGTCAGAGGGATACAGTAAACCTGAAGTGAAGCATCGGAATCTATAACTAGTGTCACAGGAATGGTTCAAATCATAGACAGTAAGAAGAGTCAGTTTTCTTGTACTTAAGTCGGCATTGTGCCTTTTGTATTTAATTCCGATGCAATTTCTGTGTTTCATCGTCAATATGAAGGTCAGAGGGATACAGTAAACCTGAAGTGAACCATCGGAATCTATAACTAGTGTCACAGGAATGGTTCAAAACATAGACAGTAAGAAGAGACAGTTTACTTGTACTTAAGTCGGCATTGTGAGTTTTGTATTTAATTCCGATGCAATTTCTGTGTTTCATCGTCAATATGAAGGTCAGAGGGATACAGTAAACCTGAGGTGAAGCATCGGATTCTATAACTAGTGTCACAGGAATGGTTCAAAACATAGACAGTAAGATGAATCAGTTTTTTTGTACTTAAGTCGGCATTGTGATTTTTGTATTTAATTCCGATGCAATTTCTGTGTTTCATTGTCAATAAGAAGGTCAGAGGGATACAATTACCCTGAAGCGAAGCATCGGAATCTATAACTAGAGTCACAGGAATGGTTCAAAACAAAGACAGTAAGAAGAGTCAGTTTTCTTGTACTTAAGTCTTCATTGCGCGTTTTCTATTCAGTTCCGATGCAATTTCTGTGTTTCATCGTCAATAGGACAGTCAGAGGGATACAGTAAACCTGAAGAGAAGCAACGGAATCTATAACTAGTGTCACAGGAATGGTTCAAATCATAGACAGTAAGATGAGCCAGCCTTCTTGTACTCGAGTCGGCATAGTGCATTTTGTATGTAATTCCGATGGAATTTCTGTTTCATCGCCAATAAGGAGGTCAGAGTAATAGAGTGAACCTGAAGTGAATCATCGGAATCTATAACTAGTGTCACAGGAATGGTTCAAACATAGACAGTAAGAAGAGCCACTCTTCTTGTACTTGATTCGGCATTGTGCCTTTTGTATTTAATTCCGATGCAATTTCTGTGTTTCATCGTCAATAAGAAGGTCAGAGGGATACAGTAAACCTGAAGTGAAGCATCGCATCGGAATCTATAACTAGTGTCACAGGAATGGTTCAAAAGATAGACAGTAAGAAGAGTCAGTTTTCTTGTACTTAAGTCGGCATTGTGCCTTTTGTATAGAATTCCGATGCAATTTCTGTGTTTCATCGTCAATAAAATGGTCAGGGGGATACAGTAAACCTGAAGTGAAGCATCGAAATCTATAACTAGTGTCACAGGAATGGTTCAAAACATAGAAAGTAAGAAGAGTCAGTTTTCTTGTACCTAAGTCGGCATTGTGCCTTTTGTATTTAATTCCGATGGAATTTCTGTGTTTCATCGTCAAAAAGAAGGTCAGAGGAATACAGTAAACCCGAAGTGAAGCATCGGAACCTATAACTAGTGTCACAGGAACGGTTCAAAACATCGACAGTAAGAAGAGTCAGTCTTCTTGTACTTAAGTTGACATTGTTCCTATTGCATTTAATTCCGATGCAATTTCTGTGTTTCATCGGCAATAAGAAAGTCAGAGGGATACAGTAAACCTGAAGTGAAGCATCGGAATCTATAAATAGTGTCACAGAAATGGTTCAAATCATAGACAGTAAGAAGAGTCAGTTTTCTTGTACTTAAGTCGGGATTGTGCCTTTTGTATTTAATTCTGATGCAATTTCTGTGTCTCATCGTCAACAATAAGGTTAGAGGGATACAGTAAACATGAAGTGAAGCATCGGAATCTATTACTAGTGTCACAGGAATGGTTCAAAACAAAGACAGTAAGAAGAGTCAGTTTACTTGTACTTATGTCGGCATTGTGCCTTTTGTATTTAATTCCGATGCAATTTCAGTGTTTCATCGTCAATATGAAGGTAAGAGGGATACAGTAAACCTGAGGTGAAGCATCGGAATCTATAACTAGTGTCACAGGAATGGTTCAATACATAGACAGTAAGATCAGTCAGTTTTCTTGTACTTAAGTCGGCATTGTGATTTTTGTATTTAATTCCGATGCAATTTCTGTGTTTCATATCAATAATAAGGTCAGAGGTATACAATAAACCTGAAATGAAGCATCGGAATCTTAAACTAGTGTCAGAGGAATGGTTCAAAACATAGACAGTAAGAAGAGCCAGTTTTCTTGTACCTAAGTCGGGATTGTGCCTTTTGTATAAAATTCCGATGCAATTTCTGTGTTTCATCGTCAATAAGAAGATCAGAGAGATACAGTAAACCTGAAGTAAAGCATCGGAATCTATAACTAGTGTCACAGGAATCTTTCAAAACATAGACAGTAAGAAAAGTCAGTTTTCTTGTACTTAAGTCGGCATTGAGCCTTTTGTATAGAATTCCGATGCAATTTCGGTGTTTCGTCGTCAATAAGAAGGTCAGAGGGATACAGTAAACCTGAAGTGAAGCATCGGAAACTATAACTAGTGTCACAGGAATGGTTCAAACATAGACAGTAAGAAGAGTCGGTTTTCTTGTACTTAGGTCGGCATTGTGCCCTTTGTATTTAATTCCGATGCAATTTCTGTGTTTCATCGTCAATAAGAAGGTCGGAGGGATACAGTAAACTTGAAGTGAAGCATCGGAATCTGTATATAGTGTCACAGGAATGGTTCAAAACATAGAGAGTAAGAAGAATCAGTTTTCTTGTACTTAAGTAGGCATTGTGCCTTTTCTATTGAATTCCGATGCATATTCTGTGTTTCGTCGTCAATAAGAAGGTCAGAGGGATACAGTAAACCTGAAGTGAAGAATCGGAGTCTATAACTAGTGTCACAGGAATGGTTCAAATCATAGACAGTAAGAAGAGTCAGTTTTCTTGTACTTAAGTCGGCATTGTTCCTTTTCTACTTAATTCCGATGCAATTTCTGTGTTTCATCGTCAATAAGAAGGTCAATGGGATACAGTAAACCTGAAATGAAGCATCGGAATCTATACCTTGTGTCACAGGAGTAATTCAAAACATAGACAGTAAGAAGAGTCAGTTTTCCTGTTCTTAAGTCGGCATTGTGCGTTTTGTATTTAATTCCGACGCAATTTCTGTGTTTCATCGTCAATAAGAAGGTCAGAGGGATACAGTAAACCTGAAGTGAAGCATCGGAATCTATAACTAGTGTCACAGGAATGGTTCAAAAGATAGACAGTAAGAAGAGTCAGTTTTCTTGTACTTAAGTCGGCATTGTGCCTTTTCTATTTAATTCCGATGAAATTTCTGCGTTTCATCGTCAATAAGAAGGTCAGAGGGATACAGTAACCCTGAAGTGAAGGATCGGAATCTATAACTAGTGTCACAGGAATGGTTCAAAACATAGACAGTAAGATGAATCAGTTTTCTTGTACTTAAGTCGGCATTGTGATTTTTGTATTTAATTCCGATGCAATTTCTGTGTTTCATTGTCAATAAGAAGGTCAGAGGGATACAATAACCCTGAAGCGAAGCATCGGAATCTATAACTAGAGTCACAGGAATGGTTCAAAACAAAGACAGTAAGAAGAGTCAGTTTTCTTGTACTTAAGTCGGCATTGCGCGTTTTCTATTCAGTTCCGATGCAATTTCTGTGTTTCATCGTCAATAGGACAGTCAGAGGGATACAGTAAACCTGAAGTGAAGCATCGGAATCTATAACTAGTGTCACAGGAGTAGTTCAAAACATAGACAGTAAGATGAATCAGTTTTCTTGTCCTTAAGTCGGCATTGTGCCATTTGTATTTCATTCCGATGCAATTTCTGTGTTTCATCGTCAATAAGAAGGTCAGAGGGATACAGTAATCCTGAAGTGAAGCATCGGAAACTATAACTAGTGTCGCAGGAATGGTTCAAAACATAGACCGTAAAAAGTGTCAGTGTTCTTGTACTTATGTCGGCATTGTGCCTTTTCTATTTAATTCCGATGCTACTTCTGTGTTTCATCGTCAATAAGAATGTCAGAGGGATACAGTAAACCTGAAGAGAAGCAACGGAATCTATAACTAGTGTCACAGGAATGGTTCAAATCATAGACAGTAAGATGAGCCAGCCTTCTTGTACTCGAGTCGGCATAGTGCATTTTGTATGTAATTCCGATGGAATTTCTGTGTTTCATCGCCAATAAGGAGGTCAGAGTAATAGAGTGAACCTGAAGTGAATCATCGGAATCTATAACTAGTGTCACAGGAATGGTTCAAACATAGACAGTAAGAAGAGCCACTCTTCTTGTACTTGATTCGGCATTGTGCCTTTTGTATTTAATTCCGATGCAATTTCTGTGTTTCATCGTCAATAAGAAGGTCAGAGGGATACAGTAAACCTGAAGTGAAGCATCGCATCGGAATCTATAACTAGTGTCACAGGAATGGTTCAAAAGATAGACAGTAAGAAGAGTCAGTTTTCTTGTACTTAAGTCGGCATTGTGCCTTTTGTATAGAATTCCGATGCAATTTCTGTGTTTCATCGTCAAAAAGAAGGTCAGAGGGATACAGTAAACCCGAAGTGAAGCATCGGAACCTATAACTAGTGTCACAGGAACGGTTCAAAACATAGACAGTAAGAAGAGTCAGTCTTCTTGTACTTAAGTTGACATTGTTCCTATTGCATTTAATTCCGATGCAATTTCTGTGTTTCATCGGCAATAAGAAAGTCAGAGGGATACAGTAAACCTGAAGTGAAGCATCGGAATCTATAAATAGTGTCACAGAAATGGTTCAAATCATAGACAGTAAGAAGAGTCAGTTTTCTTGTACTTAAGTCGGGATTGTGCCTTTTGTATTTAATTCTGATGCAATTTCTGTGTCTCATCGTCAACAATAAGGTCAGAGGGATACAGTAAACATGAAGTGAAGCATCGGAATCTATTACTAGTGTCACAGGAATGGTTCAAAACAAAGACAGTAAGAAGAGTCAGTTTACTTGTACTTAAGTCGGCATTGTGCCTTTTGTATTTAATTCCGATGCAATTTCAGTGTTTCATCGTCAATATGAAGGTAAGAGGGATACAGTAAACCTGAGGTGAAGCATCGGAATCTATAACTAGTGTCACAGGAATGGTCCAATACATAGACAGTAAGAGGAGTCAGTTTTCTTGTACTTAAGTCGGCATTGTGATTTTTGTATTTAATTCCGATGCAATTTCTGTGTTTAATATCAATAATAAGGTCAGAGGGATACAATAAACCTGAAATGAAGCATCGGAATCTTAAACTAGTGTCAGAGGAATGGTTCAAAACATAGACAGTAAGAAGAGCCAGTTTTCTTGTACCTAAGTCGGCATTGTGCCTTTTGTATAAAATTCCGATGCAATTTCTTTGTTTCATCGTCAATAAGAAGATCAGAGGGATACAGTAAACCTGAAGTAAAGCATCGGAATCTATAACTAGTGTCACAGGAATCTTTCAAAACATAGACAGTAAGAAAAGTCAGTTTTCTTGTACTTAAGTCGGCATTGTGCCTTTTGTATAGAATTCCGATGCAATTTCTGTGTTTCGTCGTCAATAAGAAGGTCAGAGGGATACAGTAAACCTGAAGTGAAGCATCGGAATCTATAACTAGTGTCACAGGAATGGTTCAAACATAGACAGTAAGAAGAGTCGGTTTTCTTGTACTTAGGTCGGCATTGTGCCCTTTGTATTTAATTCCGATGCAATTTCTGTGTTTCATCGTCAATAAGAAGGTCGGAGGGATACAGTAAACTTGAAGTGAAGCATCGGAATCTGTATATAGTGTCACAGGAATGGTTCAAAACATAGAGAGTAAGAAGAATCAGTTTTCTTGTACTTGAGTAGGCATTGTGCCTTTTCTATTGAATTCCGATGCATATTCTGTGTTTCGTCGTCAATAAGAAGGTCAGAGGGATACAGTAAACCTGAAGTGAAGAATCGGAGTCTATAACTAGTGTCACAGGAATGGTTCAAATCATAGACAGTAAGAAGAGTCAGTTTTCTTGTACTTAAGTCGGCATTGTTCCTTTTCTACTTAATTCCGATGCAATTTCTGTGTTTCATCGTCAATAAGAAGGTCAGAGGGATACAGTAAACCTGAAGTGAAGCATCGGAAACTATAACTAGTGTCACAGGAATGGTTCAAAACATAGACAGTAAGAGGAGTCAGTCTTCTTGTACTTAAGTCGGCATTGTTCCTATTGCATTTAATTCCGATGCAATTTCTGTGCTTCATCGCCAATAAGAAAGTCAGAGGGATACAGTAAACCTGAAGTGAAGCATCGGAATCTATAACTAGTGTCACAGGAATGGTTCAAAACATAGAAAGTAAGAAGAGTCAGTTTTCTTGTACTTAAGTCGGGATTGTGCTTTTTGTATTTAATTCTGATGCAATTTCTGTGTCTCATCGTCAACAATAAGGTCAGAGGGATACAGTAAACCCGAAGTGAAGCATCGGAATCTATTACTAGTGTCACAGGAATGGTTCAAAACAAAGACAGTAAGAAGAGTCAGTTTTCATGTACTTATGTCGGCATTGTGCCTTTTGTATTTAATTCCGATGAAATTTCTGTGTTTCATTGCGAATAAGAAGGTCATAGGAATACAGTAAACCTGATGTGAAGCATCGGAATCTATAACTAGTGTCCCAGGAATGGTTAAAAACATAGACAGTAAGAAGGGTCAGTTTTCTTGTACTTCAGTTGGCATTGTGCCTTTTCTATTTAATTCCGATGAAACTTCTGCGTTTCATCGTCAATAAGAAGGTCAGAGGGATACAGTAAACCTGAAGTGAAGGATCGGAATCTATAACTAGTGTCACAGGAATGGTTCAAAACATAGACAGTATGAAGAGTCAGTTTTTTGGACTTAAGTCGGCATTGTGCCATTTGTATTTATTTCCGATGAAATTTCTGTGTTTCATCGTCAATAAAAAGGTAAGAGGGATACAGTAAACCTGAAGTGAAGCATCGGAATCTATAACTAGTGTCACAGGAATGGTTCAATGCATAGACAGTAAGAAGGGTCAGTTTACTTGTACTTAAGTCGGCATTGTGCCTTTTGTATTTAATTCCGATGCAATTTCTGTGTTTCATCGTCAATATGAAGGTCAGAGTGATACAGTAAACCTGAAGTGAAGCATCGGAATCTATAACTAGTGTCACAGGAATGGTTCAAAAGATAGACAGTAAGAAGAGTCAGTTTTCTTGTACTTAAGTCGGCATTGTGCCTTTTGTATAGAATTCCGATGCAATTTCAGTGTTTCATCGTCAATAAGAAGGTCTGAGGGATACAGTAAACCTGAAGTGAAGCATCGAAATCTATAAGTAGTGTCACAGGAATGGTTCAAAACATAGACAGTAAGAAGAGTCAGTTTTCTTGTACTTAATTCGGCATTGTGCCTTTTGTATTTAATTCCGATGCAATTTCTGTGTTTCATCGTCAATAAGAAGGTCAAAGGGGTACAGTAAACCTGAAGTGAAGCATCGGAAACTATAACTAGTGTCACAGGAATGGTTCAAAACATAGACAGTAAGAGGAGTCAGTCTTCTTGTACTTAAGTCGGCATTGTTCCTATTGCATTTAATTCCGATGCAATTTCTGTGCTTCATCGCCAATAAGAAAGTCAGAGGGATACAGTAAACCTGAAGTGAAGCATCGGAATCTATAACTAGTGTCACAGGAATGGTTCAAAACATAGAAAGTAAGAAGAGTCAGTTTTCTTGTACTTAAGTCGGGATTGTGCTTTTTGTATTTAATTCTGATGCAATTTCTGTGTCTCATCGTCAACAATAAGGTCAGAGGTATACAGTAAACCCGAAGTGAAGCATCGGAATCTATTACTAGTGTCACAGGAATGGTTCAAAACAAAGACAGTAAGAAGAGTCAGTTTTCATGTACTTATGTCGGCATTGTGCCTTTTGTATTTAATTCCGATGAAATTTCTGTGTTTCATCGCGAATAAGAAGGTCATAGGAATACAGTAAACCTGATGTGAAGCATCGGAATCTATAACTAGTGTCCCAGGAATGGTTAAAAACATAGACACTAAGAAGGGTCAGTTTTCTTGTACTTCAGTTGGCATTGTGCCTTTTCCATTTAATTCCGATGAAATTTCTGCGTTTCATCGTCAATAGGAAGGTCAGAGGGATACAGTAAACCTGAAGTGAAGGATCGGAATCTATAACTAGTGTCACAGGAATGGTTCAAAACATAGACAGTATGAAGAGTAAGTTTTTTGGACTTAAGTCGGCATTGTGCCATTTGTATTTATTTCCGATGAAATTTCTGTGTTTCATCGTCAATAAAAAGGTCAGAGGGATACAGTAAACCTGAAGTGAAGCATCGGAATCTATAACTAGTGTCACAGGAATGGTTCAATGCATAGACAGTAAGAAGAGTCAGTTTACTTGTACTTAAGTCGGCATTGTGCCTTTTGTATTTAATTCCGATGCAATTTCTGTGTTTCATCGTCAATATGAAGGTCAGAGTGATACAGTAAACCTGAGGTGAAGCATCGGAATCTATAACTAGTGTCACAGGAATGGTTCAAATCATAGAGAGTAAGAAGAGTCAGTTTTCTTGTACTTAAGTCGGCATTTTGCCTTTAGTATTTAATTCCAATGCAATATCTGTGTTTCATCGTCAATGGGTAGGTCAGAGTGATACAGTAAACCTGAAGTGAAGCATCGGAATCAATAACTAGTGTCACAGGAATGGTTCAAAACATAGACAGTAAGAAGAGTCAGTTTTCTTGTACTTAACCCGGCATTGAACCTTTTCTACTTAATTCCGATGCAATTTCTGTGTTTCGTCGTCAATAAGAAGGTCCAAGGGATACAGTAAACCGTAAGTGAAGCATAGAAATCTAAAACCGGTCTCACAGGAAAGGTTCAAAACATAGACAGTAAGAAGAGCCAGTCTTCTGGTACTTGAGTCTGCATTTTGGCTTTTGTATTTAATTCCGATGCAATTTCTGTGTTTCATAGTCAATCAAACGGTCAGAGGGATACAGTAAACCTGAAGTGTAGCATCGGAATCTATAACTAGTGTCACAGCAATGGTTCAAAACATAGACAGTAAGAAGGGTCCGTTTTCTTGTACTTAGGTAGGCATTGTGCCTTTTCTATTTAATTCCTATGCAATTTCTGTGTTTCGTCGTCAATAAGAGTGGCCAAGGGATACAGTAAACTTGAAGTGAAGCATCGGAATCTAAAACTGGTCTCATAGGAAAGGTTCAAAGCATAGACAGTAAGAAGAACCAGTCTTTTTGTACTTGAGGCGGCATTGTGCCTTTTGTATTTATTTCCGATGCAATTTCTCGGTTTCATCGTCAATATGAAGGTCAGAGGGATACAGTAAACCTGAAGTGAAGCATAGGAATCCATATCTAGTGTCACAGGAATGTTTCAAAGCATAGACAGTAAGAAGTGTCACTTTTCCTATAATTAAGTCGGCTTTGTGGCTTTTGTATTTAATTCCGATGTAATTTCTGTGTCTCATCGTCAATAAGAAGGTCAGAGGGATATAGTAAACCTTTAGTGATGCATCGGAATCTATAACTAGTGTCACAGGAATGGTTCAAAACAATGACAGTAAGAAGAGTCAGTTTTCTTGTACTTAATCCGGCATTGTACCATTGCTATTTAATTCCGATGCAATTTCTGTGTTTCGTCGTGAATCAGAGGGTCCAAGGGATACAGTAAACCTGAAGTGAAGCATCGGAATCTAAAACTGGTCTCACGGGAAAGTTTCAAAACATAGACAGTAAGAGGGGCCAGTCTTCTTGTACTTGAGTCTGCATTGTACCTTTTGTATTTAATTCCGATGCAATTTCTGTGTTTCATCGTCAATAAGACGGTCAGAGGGATACAGTAAACCTGAAGTGAAGCATTGGAATCTATAACTAGTGTCACCGGAATGGTTCAAAACATAGACAGTAAGAAGAGTCAGTTTTCTTATACTTAAGTCGGCATTGTGCCTTTTCTATGTAATTCCGATGCAATTTCTGTGTTTCGTCGTCAATAAGAGGGGCCAAGGGATACAGTAAACCTGAAGTGAAGCATCGGAATCTAAAACCGACCTCATAGGAAAGGTTCAAAACTTAGACAGTAAGAGGAGCCAGTCTTTTTGTACTTCAGTCGGCATTGTGAATTTTGTATTTAATTCCGATGCAATTTCAGTGTTTCATCGTCAATAAGAAAACCAGAGGGATACAGTAAACCTGAAGTGAAGCATCGGAATCTATAACTAGAGTCACAGGAATGGTTCAAATCATAGACAGTAAGAAGAATCAGTTTTCTTGTGCTTAAGTAGGCATTGTGCCTTTTGTATTGAATTGCGATGCAAATTCTGCGTTTCGTCCTCAATAAGAAGGTGAGAGGGATACAGGAAACCTGAAGAGAAGCATCGGAATCTAATACCGGTCTCACAGGAAAGGTTCAAAACATAGACAGTAAGAAGAGCCAGTCTTCCTGTACTTGAGTCTGCATTGTGCCTTTTGTATTTAATTCCTATGCAATTTCTGTGTTTCATCGTCAATCAGACGGTCAGAGGGATACAGTAAACCTGAAGTGAAGCATCGGAATGTGTAACTAGTGTCACAGGAATGGTTCAAAACATAGACAGTAAGTAAAGTCAGTTTTCTTGTACTTAAGTCGGCATTGTGCCTTTTATACTTAATTCCGATGCAATTTCTGTGTTTCGTCGTTAATATGAATGGCCAAGGGATACAGTAAACCTGAAGTGAAGCATCGGAATCTAAAACCGGCCTCATAGGAAAGGTTCAAAACTTAGACAGTAAGAAGAGCCAGTCTTTTTGTACTTGAGGCGGCATTGTGCCTTTTGTATTTAATTCCGATGCAATTTCTGTGTTTCATCGTCAATAAGAAAGTCAGAGGGATACAGTGAACCTGAAGTGAAGCATTGGAATATATAGCTAGTGTCACAGGAATGGTTCAAAACGTAGACAGTAAGAAGAATCAGTCTTCTTGTACTTAAGTCGGTATTGTGCCTTTTGTATTTAATTCCGAAGCAATTTCTGTGTTTCATCGTCAATAAGAAGGTCAGAGGGATACAGTAAACTTGAAGTGAAGCATCGGAATCTATAACTAGTGTAACAGGAATGGTTCAAAACATAGACAGTAAGAAGAGTCAGTTTTCTTGTACTTAAGTCTGCATTGTGCCTTTTCTATTTAATTCCGATGCAATTTCTGTGTTTCATCGTCAATAAGAAGGTAGGAGGGATAGAGTAAACCTGAAGTGAAGCACCGGAATCTATAACTAGTGTCACAGGAATGGTTCAAAACATAGACAGTAAAAAAGAGTCAGTTTTCTTGTACTTAAGTAGGCATTGTGCCTTTTGTATTTAATTCCGATGCAATTTCTGTGTTTCATCGTCAATAAGAAAGTCAGATGGATACAGTAAACCTGAAGTGAAGCATAGGAATCCATATCTAGTGTCACAGGAATGTTTCAAAGCATAGACAGTAAGAAGTGTCAGTTTTCCTATAATTAAGTCGGCATTGTGCCTTTTGTATTTAATTCCAATGTAATTACTGTGTTTCATCGTCAATAAGAAGGTCAGAGGGATACAGTAAACCTGAAGTGATGCATCGGAATCTATGACTAGTGACACAGGAATGGTTCAAAACAACGACAGTAAGAAGAGTCAGTTTTCTTGTACTTAATCCGGCATTGTGTCATTTCTATTTAATTCCGATGCATTTTCTGTGTTTCGTCGTGAATCAGAAGGTCCAAGGGATACAGTAAACCTGAAGTGAAGCATCAGAATCCAAAACTGGTCTCACGGGAGAGTTTCAAAACATAGACAGTAAGAAGGTCCAGTCTTCTTGTACTTGAGTCTGCATTGTACCTTTTGCATTTAATTCCGCAGCAATATCTGTGTTTCATCGTCAATAAGACGGTCAGAGGGATACCGTAAACCTGAAGTGAAGCATCGCAATCTATAACTAGTGTCACAGGAATGGTTCAAAACATAGACAGTAAGAAGAGTCAGTTTTCTTGTACTTAAGTCGGCATTGTGCCTTTTCTATGTCATTCCGATGCAATTTCTGTGTCTCGTCGTCAATAAGAGGGGCCAAGGGATACAGTAAACCTGAAGTGAAGCATCGGAATCTAAAACCGGTCTCATACGAAAGGTTCAAAACATAGACAGTAAGAGGAGCCAGTCTTTTTGTACTTCAGCCAGCATTGTGAATTTTGTATTTAATTCCGATGCAATTTCAGTGTTTCATCGTCAATAAGAAAGCCAGAGGGATACAGTAAACTTGAAGTGAAGCATCGGAATTTATAACTAGTGTCACAGGAGTGGTTCAAAACATAGACAGTAACAAGAGTCAGTTTACTTGTACTTAAGTCGGCATTGTGCCTTTCGTATTTCATTCCGATGCAATTTCTGTGTTTCATCGTCAATAAGAAGGTCAGAGGGATACAGTAAACCTAAAGTGAAGCATCGGAATCTATAACTAGTGTAACAGGAATGGTTCAAAACATAGACAGTAAGTAGAGTTAGTTTTCTTGTACTTAAGTCCGCATTGTGCCCTTTGTATTTAATTCCGATGCAATTTCTGTGTTTCATCGTCAATAAGAAGGTCAGAGGGATACAGTAAACCTGAAGTGAAGCATCAGAATCTGTAACTAATGTCACTGGAATGGTTCAAAACATAGACAGTAAGAAGAGTCAGTTTTCTTGTACCTAAATCGGCATTGTGCCTTTTGTATTTAATTCCGATGCAATTTCTGTGTTTCATCGTCAATAGGAAGGTCAGAGGGATACAGTAAACCTGAAGTGAAACATCTTAATCTATAACTAGTGTCACAGGAATGGTTCAAAACATAGACAGTAAGAAGAGTTAGTTTTCTTGTACATAAGTCGGCATTGTGCCTTTTCTATTTGATTCCGATGCAATTTCTGTGTTTCATCGTCAATAAGAAGGTCAGAGGGATACAGTAAACTTGAAGTGAAGCATCGGAATCTATAACTAGTGTATCAGGAATGCTTCAAAACATAGACAGTAAGAAGAGTCAGTTTTCTTGTACTTAAGTCGGCATTGTGCATATTCTATTTAATTCCGATGCAATTTCTGTGTTTCATCGTCAACAAGAAGGTAGGAGGGATACAGTAAACCTGAAATGAAGCATCGGAATCTATAACTAGTGTTACAGGAATGGTTCAAAACATAGACAGTAAAAAAGAGTTAGTTTTCTTGTACTTAAGTAGGCATTGTGCCTTTTGTATTTAATTCCGATGCAATTTCTGTGTTTCATCGTCAATAAGAAAATCAGAGGGATACAGTAAACCTGAAGTGAAGCATAGGAAACCATATCTAGTGTCACAGGAATGTTTCAAAGCATAGACAGTAAGAAGTGTCAGTTTTCCTATAATTAAGTCGGCATTGTGCCTTTTGTATTTAATTCCAATGTAATTTCTGTGTTTCATCGTCAATAAGAAAGCCAGAGGGATACAGTAAACTTGAAGTGAAGCATCGGAATCTATAACTAGTGTCACAGGAGTGGTTCAAAACATAGACAGTAACAAGAGTCAGTTTACTTGTACTTAAGTCGGCATTGTGCCTTTCGTATTTCATTCCGATGCAATTTCTGTGTTTCATCGTCAATAAGAAGGTCAGAGGGATACAGTAAATCTGAAGTGAAGCATCAGAATCTGTAACTAATGTCACAGGAATGGTTCAAAACATAGACAGTAAGAAGAGTCAGTTTTCTTGTAGTTAAGTCGGCATTGTGCATTTTCTATAGAATTCCGATGCAATTTCTGTGTTTCGTCGTCAATAAGAAGATAAGAGGGATACAGTAAACCAGAAGTGAAGCATCGGAATTTATAACGAGTGTCAGAGGAATGGTTCAAAACATAGACAGTAAGAAGAGTCAGTTTACTTGTACTTAAGTCGGCATTGTGCCTTTTGTATTTAATTCCAATGCAATATCTGTGTTTCATCGTCAATGCGTAGGTCAGAGTGATACAGTAAACCTGAAGTGAAGCATCGGAATCAATAACTAGTGTCACAGGAATGGTTCAAAACATAGACAGTAAGAAGAGTCAGTTTTCTTGTACTTAACCCGGCATTGAATTTTTTCTACTTAATTCCGATGCAAATTCTGTGTTTCGTCGTGAATAAGAAGGTCCAAGGGATACAGTAAACCTAAAGTGAAGCATAGAAATCTAAAACCGGTCTCACAGGAAAGGTTCAAAGCATAAACAGTCTTCTTGTACTTGAGTCTGCATTTTGGCTTTTGTATTTAATTCCGATGCAATTTCTGTGTTTCATCGTCAATCAGACGGTCAGACGGATACAGTAAACCTGAAGTGAAGCATCGGAATCTGTAACTAGTGTCACAGCAATGGTTCAAAACATAGACAGTAAGAAGGGTCAGTTTTCTTGTACTTAGGTAGGCATTGTGCCTTTTCTATTTAATTCCGATGCAATTTCTGTGTTTCGTCGTCAATAAGAATGGCCAAGGGATACAGTAAACCTGAAGTGAAGCATCGGAATCTAAAACTGGTCTCATAGGAAAGGTTCAAAGCATAGACAGTAAGAAGAGCCAGTCTTTTTGTACTTCAGTCAGCATTGTGAATTTTGTCTTTATTTCCGATGCAATTTCAGTGTTTCATCGTCAGTAAGAAAGCCAGAGGGATACAGTAAACCTGAAGTGAAGCATCGGAATCTATAACTAGTGTCACAGGAATGGTTCAAATCGTAGACAGTAAGAAGAGTCAGTCTTCTTGTACTTAAGTCGGCTTTGTGCCTTTTGTTTGTATTACGATGCAATTTCTGTGTGTCATCATCAATATGAAGGTCGGAGGGATACAGTAAACCTGAAGTGAAGCATCGGAATCTATAACTAGTGTCACAGGAATGGTTCAAAACATAGACAGTAACAAGAGTCAGTATACTTGTACTTATGTCGGCAATGTGCCTTTCGTATTTAATTCCGAAGCAATTCCTGTGTTTCATCGTCAATAAGAAGGTCAGAGGGATATAGTAAACCTGTAGTGATGCATCGGAATCTATAACAAGTGTCACAGGAATGGTTCAAAACAATGACAGTAAGAAGAGTCAGTTTTCTTGTACTTAATCCGGCATTGTGCCATTGCTATTTAATTCCTATGCAATTTCTGTGTTTCGTCGTGAATCAGAAGGTCCAAGGGATACAGCAAACCTGAAGTGAAGCATCGGAATCTAAAGCTGGTCTCACGGGAAAGTTTCAAAACATAGACAGTAAGAAGGGCCACTCTTCTTGTAGTTGAGTCTGCATTATACCTTTTGTATTTATTTCCGATGCAATTTCTGTGTTTCATCGTCAATAAGACGGTCAGAGGGATACAGTAAACCTGAAGTGAAGCATCGGAATCTATAACTAGTGTCACCGGAATGGTTCAAAACATAGACAGTAAGAAGAGTCAGTTTTCTTGTACTTAAGTCGGCATTGTGCCTTTTCTATGTAATTCCGATGCAATTTCTGTGTTTCGTCGTCAATAAGAGGGGCCAAGGGATACAGTGAACCTGAAGTGAAGCATCGGAATCTAAAACCGGTCTCATAGGAAAGGTTCAAAACATAGACAGTAAGAGGAGCCAGTCATTTTGTACTTCAGACGGCATTGTGTATTTTGTATTTAATTCCGATGCAATTTCAGTGTTTCATCGTCAATAAGAAAGCCAGAGGGATACAGTAAACCTGATGTGAAGCATCGGAATCTATATCTAGTGTCACAACAATGGTTCAAATCGTAGACAGTAAGAAGAGTCAGTCTTCTTGTACTTATGTCGGCTTTGTGCCTTTTGTTTGTATTCCGATGCAATTTCTGTGTGTCATCGTCAATATGAAGGTCAGAGGGATACAGTAAACCTGAAGTGAAGCATCGGAATCTATAACTAGTGTCACAGGAATGGTTCAAATCGTAGACAGTAAGAAGAGTCAATGTTCTTGTACTTAAGTCGGCTTTGTGCCTTTTGTTTTTAATTCCAATGCAATATCTGTGTTTCATCGTCAATGGGTAGGTCAGAGCGATACAGGAAACCTGAAGTGAAGCATCGGAATCAATAACTAGTGTCACAGGAATGGTTCAAAACATAGACAGTAAGAAGAGTCAGTTTTCTTGTACTTAACCCGGCATTGAACCTTTTCTATTTAATTCCGATGCAGTTTCTGTGTTTCGTCGTCAATAAGAATGGCCAAGGGATACAGTAAACCTGAAGAGAAGCATCGGAATCTATAACTAGTGTCACAGGAATGGTTCAAAACATAGACAGTAAGAAGAGTCAGTTTACTTGTACCTAAGTCGGCATTGTGCCTTTTGTATTTAATTTCGATGCAATTTCTGTGTTTCATCGTCAATAAGAAGGTCAGAGAGATACAGTAAACCTGAAGTGAAGCATCGGAATCTATTACTAGTGTAACAGGAATGGTTAAAAACATAGACAGTAAGAAGTGTCAGTTTTCTTGTACTTAAGTCTGCATTGTGCCCTTTGTATTTAATTCCGATGCAATTTCTGTGTTTCTTCGTCAATAAGAAGGTCAGAGGGATACAGTAAACCTAAAGCGAAGCATCAGAATCTGTAACTAATGTCACAGGAATGGTTCAAAACATAGACAGTAAGAAGAGTCAGTTTTCTTGTACTTAAATCGGCATTGTGCCTTTTCTATTTAATTCCAATGCAATTTCTGTGTTTCGTCGTGAACCTGAAGGTCCAAGGGATACAGTAAACCTGAAGTGAAGCATCGGAATCTAATACCGGTCTCACAGGAAAGTTTCAAAACATAGACAGTAAGAAGGGCCAGTCTTCTTGTACTTGAGTCTGCATTGTGCATTTTGTATTTAATTCCGATGCAATTTCTGTGTTTCATCGGGAATAAGACCGTCAGAGGGATATAGTAAACCTGAAGTGAAGCATCGGAACCTATAACTAGTGTCACCGGAATGGTTCAAAACATAGACAGTAAGAAGAGTTAGTTTTCTTGTACTTAAGTCGGCATTGCGCCTTTTCTATGTAATTCCGATGCAATTTCTGTGTTTCGTCGTCAATAAGACTGGCCAAGGAATACAGTAAACCTGAAGTGAAGCATCGGAATCTAAAATCGGTTTCATAGAAAAGGTTCGAAACATAGACAGTAAGAAGAGCCAGTCTTCTTGTACTTGAGTCGGCATTGTGATTTTTGTATTTAATTCCGATGCAATTTCTGTGTTTCATCGTCAATAAATAGGTCCGAGGGATAGAGTAAACCTGAAGTGAAGCATCAGAATATATAACTAGTGTCACAGGAATGGTTCAAAGCATAGACAGTAAGAAGAGTCAGTTTTCTTATACTGAAGTCGGCATTGTGCATTTTGTATTTAATTCCGAGGAAATTTCTGTGTTTCATCGTCAATAACAGGGTCAGAAGGATACAGTAAACCTAAAGTGATGCATCGGAATCTATAACTAGTGTCACAGGAATGATTCAAAACATAGACAGTAAGAAGAGTCAGTTTTCTTGTACTTAAGTCGTCATTGTGCCCTTTCTACTTAATTCCCATGCAGTTTCTGTGTTACATCGTCAATAAGAAGGTCAGAGGGATACAGTAAACCTGAAGTGAAGCATCGTAATCTAAAACCGGTCTTACAGGAAAGGATCAAAACATAGACATAAAGAAGGGTCAGTTTTCTTGTACTTAAGTCGGCATTGTGCCTTTTCTAATTCATTCCGATGCAGTTTCTGTGTTTCATCGTCAATAAGAAGGTCGGAGGGATACAGTAAAGCAGAAGTGAAGCATCGGAATCTATAACTAGTGTCACAGGAATGGTTCAAAACATAGACAGTAAGAAGACTCAGTTTCCTTGTGCATAAGTCGGCATTGTGCCTTTTGTATTTAATTCCGAAGCAATTTCTGTTTTTCATCGTCAATAAGAATATCCAAGGGATACAGTAAACCTAAAGTCAAGCATCGGAATCTTAAACTTGTCTCACAGGATAGGTTCAAAATATAGACAGTAAGAAGAGCCAGTCCTCTTGTACTTGAGTCATCATTGTGCCTTTTGTATTTATTTCCGATGCAATTCCTGTGTTTCATCGTCAATAAGAAGGTCAGAGGGATACAGTAAACCTGAAGAGATGCATCGGAATCCAAAAATAATGTCACAGGAATGGTTCAAAGCATAAAGAGTAAGAAGAGTCAGTTTTCTTTTACTTAAATCGGCATTGTGCCTTTTCTATTTAATTCCGATGCAATTTCTGTGTTTCGTCGTGAATCTGAAGGTCCAAGGGTTACAGTAAACCTGAAGTGAAGCATCGGAATCTAAAACCGGTCTCACAGGAAAGTTTCAAAACATAGACAGTAAGAAGGGCCAGTCTTCTTGTACTTGAGTCTGCATTGTGCCTTTTGTATTTAATTCCGATGCAATTTCTGTGTTTCATCGGGAATAAGACCGTAAGAGGGATATAGTAAACCTGAAGTGAAGCATCGGAATCTATAACTAGTGTCACCGGAATGGTTCAAAACATAGACAGTAAGAAGAGTTAGTTTTCTTGTACTTAAGTCGGCATTGCGCCTTTTCTATGTAATTCCGATGCAATTTCTGTGTTTCGTCGTCAATAAGACTGGCCAAGGAATACAGTAAACCTGAAGTGAAGCATCGGAATCTAAAACCGGTTTCATAGAAAAGGTTCAAAACATAGACAGTAAGAAGAGCCAGTCTTCTTGTACTTGAGTCGGCATTGTGATTTTTGTATTTAATTCCGATGCAATTTCTGGGTTTCATCGTCAATAAGTAGGTCCGAGGGATAGAGTAAACCTGAAGTGAAGCATCGGAATATATAACTAGTGTCACAGGAATGGTTCAAAGCATAGACAGTAAGAAGAGTCAGTTTTCTTATACTGAAGTCGGCATTGTGCATTTTGCATTTAATTCCGAGGAAATTTCTGTGTTTCATCGTCAATAACAGGGTCAGAAGGATACAGTAAACCTAAAGTGATGCATCGGAATCTATAACTAGTGTCACAGGAATGATTCAAAACATAGACAGTAAGAAGAGTCAGTTTTCTTGTACTTAAGTCGTCATTGTGCCCTTTCTACTTAATTCCCATGCAGTTTCTGTGTTACGTCGTCAATAAGAAGGTCAGAGGGATACAGTAAACCTGAAGTGAAGCATCGTAATCTAAAACCGGTCTTACAGGAAAGGATCAAAACATAGACAGAAAGAAGGGTCAGTTTTCTTGTACTTAAGTCGGCATTGTGCCTTTTCTAATTCATTCCGATGCAGTTTCTGTGTTTCATCGTCAATAAGAAGGTCGGAGGGATACAGTAAAGCAGAAGTGAAGCATCGGAATCTATAACTAGTGTCACAGGAATGGTTCAATACATAGACAGTAAGAAGACTCAGTTTCCTTGTGCATAAGTCGGCATTGTGCCTTTTGTATTTAATTCCGATGCAATTTCTGTTTTTCATCGTCAATAAGAATATCCAAGGGATACAGTAAACCTAAAGTCAAGCATCGGAATCTTAAACTTGTCTCACAGGATAGGTTCAAAATATAGACAGTAAGAAGAGCCAGTCCTCTTGTACATGAGTCATCATTGTGCCTTTTGTATTTATTTCCGATGCAATTCCTGTGTTTCATCGTCAATAAGAAGGTCAGAGGGATACAGTAAACCTGAAGAGATGCATCGGAATTCATAACTAATGTCACAGGAATGGTTCAAAGCATAAAGAGTAAGAAGTATCAGTTTTCTTGTTCTTAAATCGGCATTGTGCCTTTTCTATTTAATTCCGATGCAATTTCTGTGTTTCGTCGTGAATCTGAAGGTCCAAGGGATACAGTAAACCTGAAGTGAAACATCGGAATCTAAAACCGGTCTCACAGGAAAGTTTCAAAACATAGACAGTAAGAAGGGCCAGTCTTCTTGTACTTGAGTCTGCATTGTGCCTTTTGTATTTAATTCCGATGCAATTTCTGTGTTTCATCGGGAATAAGACCGTCAGAGGGATACAGTAAACCTGAAGTGAAGCATCGGAATCTATAACTAGTGTCACCGGAATGGTTCAAAACATAGACAGTAAGAAGAGTTAGTTTTCTTGTACTTAAGTCGGCATTGCGCCTTTTCTATGTAATTCCGATGCAATTTCTGTGTTTCGTCGTCAATAAGACTGGCCAAGGAATACAGTAAATCTGAAGTGAAGCATCGGAATCTAAAACCGGTTTCATAGAAAAGGTTCAAAACATAGACAGTAAGAAGAGCCAGTCTTCTTGTACTTGAGTCGGCATTGTGATTTTTGTATTTAATTCCGATGCAATTTCTGTGTTTATCGTCAATAAGAAAGTCAGAGGGATACAGTAGACCTGAAGTGAGGCATCGGAATCTATAACTAGTGTCACAGGAATGGTTCAAAACATAGACAGTAAGAAGAGTCAGTTCTCATGACCTTAACTCGGCATTGTGCCTTTTGTATTTAATTCCGATGCAATTTCTGTGTTTCATCGTCAATAAGAAGGTCCGAGGGATACATTACAGCTGAGGTGAAGCATCGGAATGTATAACTAGTGTCACAGGAATGGTTCAAAACATAGACAGTAAGAAGAGTCCGTTTTCTTGTACTTTAGTCGGCATTGTGACTTTTCTATTTAATTCCGATGCAATTTCTGTGTTTCATCGTCTATAAGAATGTCAGAGGGATACAGTAAACCTGAAGCGAAGCATCGGAATCTATAACTAGTGTCACAGGAATGGTTCAAAACATAGACAGTAAGGAGATTCAGTTTTCTTGTACTTACGTCGGCATTGTGCCTTTTGTGTTTAATTCCGATGCAATTTCTGTGTTTCATCGTCAATAAGAAAGTCAGATGGATACAGTAGACCAGAAGTGAAGCATCGGAATCTATAACTAGTGTCACAGGAATGGTTCAAACATAGACAGTAAGAAGAGTCAGTTTTCTTGTACTTAAGTCGGCATTGTGCCTATTCTATTTCATTCCGATGCTATTTCTGTTTTTATCGTCAATAAGAATGTCAGAGGGATACAGTAAACCTGAAGTGAAGAATCGGAATCTATATCTAGTGTCACAGGAGTGGTTCAAAACATAGACAGTAAGAACAGTCAGTTTTCTTGTACTTAAGTCGGCATTGTGCCATTTGTATTGATTTCCGATGCAATTTCTGTGTTTCATCGTCAATAAGAAGGTCAGAGGGATACAGTAAATCTGAAGTGAAGCATCGGAATCTATAACTAGTGTCACAGGAATGGTTCAAAACATAGACAGTAAGAAGGGTCAGTTCTCATGTACGTAAGTCGGCATTGTGCCTTTTGTATTTACTTCCGATGCAATTTCTGTGTTTCATCGTCAATAAGAAGGTCGGAGGGATACAGTAAACCTGAAGTGATGCATCGGAATCTATAAATAGTGTCACAGGAATGGTTAAAGCATAGATAGAAGAGAGTTTTCTTGTACTTAAGTCGGCATTGTGACATTCCATTTATTTCCGATGCAATTTCTGTGTTTCATCGTCAATAAGAAGGTCCAAGGGATACAGTAAACCTGAAGTCAAGCATCGGAAACTAAAACTGGTCTCACAGGAATGCTTCAAAACATTGACAGTAAGAAGAGCCAGTCTTCCTGTACATGAGTTGTCAAAGTGCCTTTTGAATTTATTTCCGATGCAATTTCTGTGTTTCATCGTCATTAAGAAGGTCAGAGGGATACAGTAAACCTGAAGTGTAGCATCGGGATCTATAACTAGTGTCACAGGAATGGTTCAAAGCATAGACAGTAAGAAGAGTCAGTTTTCTTATAATTAAGTCGGCATTGTGCATTTTACATTTAATTCCGATGCAATTTCTGTGTTTCATCGTCTATAAGAAGGTCAGAGGGATACAGTAAACTTGAAGTGATGCATCGGAATCTATAACTAGTGCCACAGGAATGATTCATAACCTAGACAGTAAGAAGAGTCAGTTTTCTTGTACTTAACCCGGCATTGTGCCTTTTCTATTTAATTCCGATACAATTTCTGTGTTTCGTAGTCAATAAGAAGGGCCAAGGGATACAGTAAAGCTGAGCTAAAGCATCGGAATCTAAAGACGGTCTCACAGGAAAAGTTAAAGCATATACAGAAGAAGAGCCAGTTTTCTTGTACTTGAGTCGGCATAGTGCCTTTTGTATTTAATTCCGATGCAATTTCTGTGATTCATCATCAATAAGAAGGTCAGAGGGATACAGTAAACCTGAAGTGATGCATCGGAATCTATAACTAGTGTCACAAGAATTGTTCAAAACATAGACAGTAAGAAGAGTCAGATTTCTTGTACTTAAGTCGGCATTGTGCCTTTTGTATAGAATTCCATTGCAATTTCTGTGTTTCATCGTCAATAAGAAGGTCAGAGGGATACAGTTAACCTGAAGTGAAGCATCGGAATCTATAACTAGTGTCACAGGAATGGTTCATAGCATAGACAGTAAGAAGAGTCAGTTTTCTTATACTTAAGTCGGCATTGTGGATTTTGTATTTAATTCCGATGCAATTTCAGTGGTTTGTCGTCAATAAGAAGGTCCAAGGGATACAATAAACCTGAAGTGAAGCATCGGAATCGAAAGCCGGTCTCACAGGATAGGTGCAAAACGTAGACATTGAGAAGAGCCAGTCTTCTTGTACTTGAGTCGGCATTGTGCCTATTGTATCTAATTCCGATGCAATTTCTGTGTTTCATCGTCACTAAGAAGGTCAGAGTGATACAGGAAAACTGATGTGAAGCATCGGAATCTGTAACTAATGTCACAGGAATGGTTCAAAACATAGACAGTAAGAAGAGTCAGTTTTCTGGTACTTAAGTGGCATTGTGCCTTTTGTATTTAATTCCAATGCAATTTCTGTGTTTCATCGTCAATAAGAAGGTCAGAGGGATACAGTTAACCTGAAGTGAAGCATCGGAATCTATAACTAGTGTCACAGGAATGGTTCATAGCATAGACAGTAAGAAGAGTCAGTTTTCTTATACTTAAGTCGGCATTGTGGATTTTGTATTTAATTCCGATGCAATTTCAGTGTTTCGTCGTCAATAAGAAGGTCCAAGGGATACAGTAAACCTGAAGTGAAGCATCGGAATCTAAAACCGGTCTCACACGAAAGGTTTATAACATAGACAGTAAGAAGAGCCAGTCTTATTGTACTTGAGTCGGCATTGTGCTTTTTGTATTTAATTCCGATGCAATTTCTGTGTTTCATCGTCAATAAGAAGGTCAGAGTGATACAGTAAACCTGAAGTGAAGCATCGTAATCTATAACTAGTATCACAATAATAGTTCAAACATAGACAGTAAGGAGAGTCAGTCTTCTAGTCCTTAAGTCGGCATTGTGCCTTTTCTTTGTATTCCGATGCAATTTCTGTGTTTCATCGTCATTAAGAATGTCAGAGGGATACAGTAAACCTGAAGTGAAGCATCGGAATCTATAACTAGTGTCACAGGAATGGTTCAAAACATAGACAGTAAGAAGAGTCAGTTTTCTTGTTCTTAAGTCGGCATTGTGCCTTCTCTATTTAATTCCGATGCAATTTCTGTGTTTCGTCGTCAATAAGAAGGTCCAAGGGATACAGTAAACCTGAAGTCAAGCATAGGAATATAAAACTGGACTCACAGGAAAGGTTCAAAACATAGACAGTAAGATGAGCCAGTCTTCTTGTACTTGAGTCGGCATTGTGCCTTTTATATTTAATTCCGATGCAATTTATGTGTTTCATCGTCAATAAGAAGGTCAGAGGGATACGGTAAACCTGAAGTGAAGCATCGGAATCTATAACTAGTGTCACAGGAGTGGTTCAAAACATAGACGGTAAGAAGAGTCTCTCTTCCTGTACTGAAGTCGGCATTGTGGTTTTTGTATTTATTTAAGTTGCAATTTCTGTATTCATCGTCAATAAGAAGGTCAGAGGGATACAGCAAACCTGAAGTGAAGCATCGGAATCTATAACTAGTGTCACAGGAGAGGTTCAAACATAGACAGTAAGAAGAGCCATTCTTCTTGTACTTGAGTCGGCATTGTGCATTTTGTATTTCATTCCGATGCAATTTCTGTGTTTCATCGTCATTAAGACGGTCAGAGGGATACAGTAAACCTGAAGTGAAGCATCGGTATCTATAACTAGTATCACAGGAATGGTTCAAAAAATAGGCGGTAAGAAGAGTCAGTCTTCCTGTACTCAAGTCGGCATTGTGCCTTTTGCATTTAATTAAGATGCTATTTCTGTGTTTCATCGTCAATAAGAAGGTCAGAGGGATACAGTTAACCTGAAGTGAAGCATCGGAATCCATAACTAGTGTCACAGGAATGGTTCAAAACAAAGACAGTAAGAAGAGTCAGTCTTCTTGTAATTAAGCCGGCATTGTGCCTCTTGAATATAATTCCGATGCAATTTCTGTGTTTCATCGTCAATATGAAGGTCAGAGGGATACAGTAAACCTGAAGTGATGCATCGGAATCTATAACTAGTGTCACAGGAATGGTTCAAAACATGGACAGTAAGAAGAGCCAGTCTTCTTGTACTTGAGTCGTCATTGCGCCTTTTGGATTTAGTTCCGATGCATTTTCTGTGTTTTATCGTCAACAAGAAGGTCAGAGTGATAACGTAAACCTGAAGTGAAGCATCGTAATCTATAACTAGTGTCACAGGAGTAGTTCAAAACATAGACAGTAAGGAGTGTCAGTCTTCTAGTACTTAATTCGGCATTGTGCCTTTTGTTTGTATTCCGATGCAATTTCTGTGTCTCATCGTCATTAAGCAGATCAGAGGGATACAGTAAACCTGAAGTGAAGCTTCGGAATCTATAACTAGTGTCACAGGAATGGTTCAAGGCATAGACAGTAAGAAGAGTCAGTTTTCTTATACTTAAGTCGGTATTGCGCCTTTTGTGTTTAATTCCGATGCAATTTCTGCGTTTCATCGTCAATAAGAAGGTGAGAGGGATACAGTAAACCTGAAGTGAAGCATCGGAATCTATAACTAGTGTCACGGGAATGGTTCAAACATAGACAGTAAGAAGAGCCAGTCCTCTTGTACTTGAGTCGGCATTGTGCCTTTAGAAATTAATTCTGATGCAATTTCTGTGTTTCATCGTCAATAAGAAGGTCAGAGGGATGCAGTAAACCTGAAGTGAAGCATCGGAATCTGTAACTAGTGACACAGGAATGGTTCAACACAAAGACTGTAAGAAGAGTCAGTTTTCTTGTACTTAAGTCGGCATTGTGCATTTCTATTTAATTCCGATGCAATTTCTGTGTTTCGTCGTCAATAAGAAAATCCAAGGGATACAGTAAAAATGAAGTGAAGCATCGGAATCTTAAACCGGTCTCACAGGAAAGGTTCCAAACATAGACAGTAAGAAGAGCCAGCCCTCTTGTACTTGAGTTGGTATTGTGCCTTTAGAATTTATTTCCGATGCAATTACTGTGTTTCATCGTCAATAACAAGGTCAGAGGGATGTAGTAAACCTGAAGTGAAGCATCGGAATCTATAACTAGGGTCACAGGAATGGTTCAAATCATAGACGGTAAGAAGAGTCAGTCTTCCTGTACTTAAGTCGGCATTGTGCCTTTTGTATTTAATTAAGACGCAATTTCTGTGTTTCATCGTCAATAAGAAGGTCAGAGGGATACAGTAAACCTGAAGTGAAGCATCGGAATCTATAACTAGTGTCACAGGAATGGTTCAAATCTTAGACAGTAAGATGAGCCAGTCTTCTTGTACTTAAGTCAGCATTGTGCCTCTTTTATATAATTCCGGTGCAATTTCTGTGTTTCATCGTTAATATGAAGCTCAGAGGGATACAGTAAACCTGAAGTGAAGCATTGGAATCTATAACTAGTGTCACAGGAATGGTTCAAAACATAGACGGTAAGAAGAGTCAGTCTTCCTGTACTTAAGTCGGCATTGGGCCTTTTGTATTTAATTCCGATGCAATTTCTGTGTTTCACCGGCAATAAGAAGTTCCAAAGGATACAGTAAACCTGAAGTGAAGCATCGGAATCTATAACTAGTGCCACAGGAATGGTTCAAAACATAGAGAGTGAGAACAGTCAGTCCTTTTGTCCTTAAGTCGGCATTGTGCCTCTTGTATTTAATTCCAATGCAATTTCTGTGTTTCATCGTCAATACGTAGGTCAGAGGGATACAGTAAACCTGAAGTGAAGCATCGGAATGTAATATCGGTCTCACAGAAAAGGTTCAAATCATAGACAGTAAGAAGAGCCAGTCTTCTTGTACTTGAGTCGGCATTGCGCCTTTTGGATTTAATTCCGATGCAATTTCTGTATTTCATCGTCAACAAGAAAGTCAGAGTGATACAGTAAACCTGAAGTGAAGCATCGTAATCTATTACTAGTGTCACAGGAATAGTTCAAAACATAGACAGTAAGGTGAGTCAGTCTTCTAGTACTTAAGACGGCATTGTGCCTTTTGTTTGTATTCCGATGCAATTTCTGTGTCTCATCGTCATTAAGAAGGTCAGAGGGATACAGTAAACCTGAAGTGAAGCATCGGAATCTATTACTAGTGTCACAGGAGTAGTTCAAAACATAGACAGTAAGGTGAGTCAGTCTTCTAGTACTTAAGACGGCATTGTGCCTTTTGTTTGTATTCCGATGCAATTTCTGTGTCTCATCGTCATTAAGAAGGTCAGAGGGATACAGTAAACCTGAAGTGAAGCATCGGAATCTATAACTAGTGTCACAGGAATGGTTCAAAGCATAGACAGTAAGAAGAGTCAGTTTTCTTATACTTCAGTCGGCATTGTGCCTTTTGTATTTAATTCCGATGCAATTTCTGTGTTTCATCGTCAATAAGAAGGTCAGAGGGATACAGTTAACCTGAAGTGAAGCATCGGAATCTATAACTAGTGTCACAGGAATGGTTCATAGCATAGACAGTAAGAAGAGTCAGTTTTCTTATACTTAAGTCGGCATTGTGGATTTTGTATTTAATTCCGATGCAATTTCTGTGTTTCGTCGTCAATAAGAAGGTCCAAGGGATACAGTAAACCTGAAGTGAAGCATCGGAATCTAAAACCGGTCGCACACGAAAGGTTTATAACATAGACAGTAAGAAGAGCCAGTCTTATTGTACTTGAGTCGGCATTGTGCTTTTTGTATTTAATTCCGATGCAATTTCTGTGTTTCATCGTCAATAAGAAGGTCAGAGTGATACAGTAAACCTGAAGTGAAGCATCGTAATCTATAACTAGTATCACAATAATAGTTCAAACATAGACAGTAAGGAGAGTCAGTCTTCTAGTCCTTAAGTCGGCATTGTGCCTTTTCTTTGTAGTCCGATGCAATTTCTGTGTTTCATCGTCATTAAGAAAGTCAGAGGGATACAGTAAACCTGAAGTGAAGCATCGGAATCTATAACTAGTGTCACAGGAATGGTTCAAAACATAGACAGTAAGAAGAGTCAGTTTTCTTGTTCTTAAGTCGGCATTGTGCCTTCTCTATTTAATTCCGATGCAATTTCTGTGTTTCGTCGTCAATAAGAAGGTCCAAGTGATACAGTAAACCTGAAGTCAAGCATAGGAATATAAAACTGGACTCACAGGAAAGGTTCAAAACATAGACAGTAAGATGAGCCAGTCTTCTTGTACTTGAGTCGGCATTGTGCCTTTTATATTTAATTCCGATGCAATTCATGTGTTTCATCGTCAATAAGAAGGTCAGAGGGATACGGTAAACCTGAAGTGAAGCATCGGAATCTATAACTAGTGTCACAGGAGTGGTTCAAAACATAGACGGTAAGAAGAGTCTCTCTTCCTGTACTGAAGTCGGCATTGTGGTTTTTGTATTTATTTAAGTTGCAATTTCTGTGTTTCATCGTCAATAAGAAGGTCAGAGGGATACAGTAAACCTGAAGTGAAGCATCGGAATCTATAACTAGTGTCACAGGAGAGGTTCAAACATAGACAGTAAGAAGAGCCATTCTTCTTGTACTTGAGTCGGCATTGTGCATTTTGTATTTCATTCCGATGCAATTTCTGTGTTTCATCGTCATTAAGACGGTCAGAGGGATACAGTAAACCTGAAGTGAAGCATCGGTATCTATAACTAGTATCACAGGAATGGTTCAAAAAATAGGCGGTAAGAAGAGTCAGTCTTCCTGTACTCAAGTCGGCATTGTGCCTTTTGCATTTAATTAAGATGCTATTTCTGTGTTTCATCGTCAATAAGAAGGTCAGAGGGATACAGTTAACCTGAAGTGAAGCATCGGAATCCATAACTAGTGTCACAGGAATGGTTCAAAACAAAGACAGTAAGAAGAGTCAGTCTTCTTGTAATTAAGCCGGCATTGTGCCTCTTGTATATAATTCCGATGCAATTTCTGTGTTTCATCGTCAATATGAAGGTCAGAGGGATACAGTAAACCTGAAGTGATGCATCGGAATCTATAACTAGTGTCACAGGAATGGTTCAAAACATGGACAGTAAGAAGAGCCAGTCTTCTTGTACTTGAGTCGTCATTGCGCCTTTTGGTTTTAGTTCCGATGCATTTTCTGTGTTTTATCGTCAACAAGAAGGTCAGAGTGATAACGTAAACCTGAAGTGAAGCATCGTAATCTATAACTAGTGTCACAGGAGTAGTTCAAAACATAGACAGTAAGGAGTGTCAGTCTTCTAGTACTTAATTCGGCATTGTGCCTTTTGTTTGTATTCCGATGCAATTTCTGTGTCTCATCGTCATTAAGCAGATCAGAGGGATACAGTAAACCTGAAGTGAAGCTTCGGAATCTATAACTAGTGTCACAGGAATGGTTCAAGGCATAGACAGTAAGAAGAGTCAGTTTTCTTATACTTAAGTCGGTATTGCGCCTTTTGTGTTTAATTCCGATGCAATTTCTGTGTTTCATCGTCAATAAGAAGGTGAGAGGGATACAGTAAACCTGAAGTGAAGCATCGGAATCTATAACTAGTGTCACGGGAATGGTTCAAAACATAGACAGTAAGAAGAGCCAGTCCTCTTGTACTTGAGTCGGCATTGTGCCTTTAGAAATTAATTCTGATGCAATTTCTGTGTTTCATCGTCAATAAGAAGGTCAGAGGGATGCAGTAAACCTGAAGTGAAGCATCGGAATCTATAACTAGTGACACAGGAATGGTTCAACACAAAGACTGTAAGAAGAGTCAGTTTTCTTGTACTTAAGTCGGCATTGTGCATTTCTATTTAATTCCGATGCAATTTCTGTGTTTCGTCGTCAATAAGAAAATCCAAGGGATACAGTAAAAATGAAGTGAAGCATCGGAATCTTAAACCGGTCTCACAGGAAAGGTTCCAAACATAGACAGTAAGAAGAGCCAGTCCTCTTGTACTTGAGTTGGTATTGTGCCTTTAGAATTTATTTCCGATGCAATTACTGTGTTTCATCGTCAATAACAAGGTCAGAGGGATGTAGTAAACCTGAAGTGAAGCATCGGAATCTATAACTAGTGTCACAGGAATGGTTCAAATCATAGACGGTAAGAAGAGTCAGTCTTCCTGTACTTAAGTCGGCATTGTGCCTTTTGTATTTAATTAAGACGCAATTTCTGTGTTTCATCGTCAATAAGAAGGTCAGAGGGATACAGTAAACCTGAAGTGAAGCATCGGAATCTATAAGTAGTGTCACAGGAATGGTTCAAATCTTAGACAGTAAGATGAGCCAGTCTTCTTGTACTTAAGTCAGCATTGTGCCTCTTTTATATAATTCCGGTGCAATTTCTGTGTTTCATCGTTAATATGAAGCTCAGAGGGATACAGTAAACCTGAAGTGAAGCATTGGAATCTATAACTAGTGTCACAGAAATGGTTCAAAACATAGACGGTAAGAAGAGTCAGTCTTCCTGTACTTAAGTCGGCATTGGGCCTTTTGTATTTAATTCCGATGCAATTTCTGTGTTTCACCGGCAATAAGAAGTTCCAAAGGATACAGTAAACCTGAAGTGAAGCATCGGAATCTATAACTAGTGCCACAGGAATGGTTCAAAACATAGAGAGTGAGAACAGTCAGTCCTTTTGTCCTTAAGTCGGCATTGTGCCTCTTGTATTTAATTCCAATGCAATTTCTGTGTTTCATCGTCAATACGTAGGTCAGAGGGATACAGTAAACCTGAAGTGAAGCATCGGAATGTAATATCGGTCTCACAGAAAAGGTTCAAATCATAGACAGTAAGAAGAGCCAGTCTTCTTGTACTTGAGTCGGCATTGTGCCTTTAGAATTTAATTCCGATGCAATTTCTGTGTTTCATCGTCAATAAGAAGGTCAGAGGGATGCAGTAAACCTGAAGTGAAGCATCGGAATCTATAACTAGTGTCAATGGAATGGTTCAACACAAAGATTGTAAGAAGAGTCAGTTTTCTTGTACTTAAGTCGGCATTATGCATTTCTATTTAATTACGATGCAATTTCTGTGTTTCGTCGTCAGTAAGAACGTCCAAGGGATACAGTAAACCTGAAGTGAAGCATCGGAATCTAAAACCGGTCTCACAGGAAAGGTTCCAAACATAGACAGTAAGAAGCGCCAGTCCCCTTGTACTTGAGTCGGCATTGTGCCTTTTGTATTTAATTAAGACGCAATTTCTGTGTTTCATCGTCAATAAGAAGGTCAGAGGGATACAGTAAACCTGAAGTGAAGCATCGGAATCTATAACTAGAGTCACAGGAATGGTTCAAAACATAGAGAGTAAGAATAGTCAGTCTTTTTGTACTTAAGTCGGCATTGTGCCTTTTGTATTTAATTCCAATGCAATTTCTGTGTTTCATCGTCAATAAGAAGGTCAGAGGGATACAGTAAACCTGAAGTGAAGCATCGGAATCTATAACTAGTGTCACAGGAATGGTTCAAAACATAGAGAGTAAGAATAGTCAGTCTTTTTGTACTTAAGTCGGCATTGTGCTTTTTCTATTTAATTCCGATGCAATTTCTGTGCTTCATCGTCAATAAGTCGGTCAGAGGGATACTGTAAACCTGAAGTGAAGCATCGGTATCTATAACTAGTATCACAGGAATGGTTCAAAACATAGGCGGTAAGAAGAGTCAGTCTTCCTGTACTTAAGTCAGCATTGTGGCTTTTGTATTTAATTAAGATGCTATTTCTGTGTTTCATTGTCAATAAGAAGGCCAGAGGGATACAGTAAACCTGAAGTGAAGCATCGGAATCTATAACTAGTGTCACAGGAATGGTTCAAACATAGACAGTAAGAAGAGTCAGTCTTCTTGTAATTAAGTCGGCATTGTGCCTCTTGTATATAATTCCGATGCAATTTCTGTGTTTCATCGTCAATATGAAGGTCAGAGGGATACAGTAAACCTGAAGTGAAGCATCGGAATCTATAACTAGTGTCACAAGAATGCTTCAAAACATAGACAGTAAGAAGAGCCAGTTTTCTTGTACTTGAGTCGGCATTGTGCCTTTTGTATTTAATTCCGATGCAATTTCTGTGTTTCATCGTCAATAAGAAAGTCAGAGGGATACAGTAAACCTGAAGTGAAGCATCGGAATCTATAACTAGTGTCACAGGAATGGTTAAAAACATAGACAGTAAGTAGAATCAGTTCTCTTGAACTTAAGTCGGCATTGTGCCTTTTGTATTTGACTCCGATGCAATTTCTGTGTTTCATCTTCAATAAGAACGTCAGAGGGATACCGTAAACCTGAAGAGAAGTATCGGAATCTGTAACTAGTGTCACAGGAATGGTTCATAACATAGACAGTAAGAAGAGTCAGTTTTCTTGTACTTAAGTAGGCATTGTGACTTTGGTATTTAATTCCAATGCAATTTCTGTGTTTCATCGTCAATAAGAAGGTCAGAGGGATACAGTAAACCTGAAGTGAAGCATCGGAATCTATAACTAGTGTCAGAGGAATGGTTCAAAGCATAGGCAGTAAGAAGAATCAGTTTTCTTATACTTAAGTCGGCATTGTGCCTTTTGTATTTAATTCCGATGCAATTTCTGTGTTCCATCGTCAAGAAGAAGGTTAGAGGGATACAGCAAACCTGAAGTGAAGCATCGGAATCTAAAATCGGTATCACAGGAAAGGTTCAAAACATAGACAGTAAGAAGAGCCAGTCTTCTTGTACTTGAGTCGGCATTGTGCCTTTTGGATTTAATTCCGATGCAATTTCTGTGTTTCATCGTCAACAAGAAGGTCAGAGTGATACAGTAAACCTGAAGTGAAGCATCGTAATCTATAACTAGTGTTACAGGAGTAGTTCAAATCATAGACAGTAAGGAGAGTCAGTCTCCTAGTACTTAAGTCGGCATTGTGCCTTTTGTTTGTATTCCGAAGCAATTTCTGTGTCTCATCGTCATTAAGAAGGTCAGAGGGATACAGTATACCTGAAGTGAAGCATCGGAATCTATAACTAGTGTCACAGGAGTAGTTCAAAACATAGTTAGTAAGGAGAGTCAGTTTAGTAGTACTTATGTCGGCATTGTGCATTTGTTGGTATTCCGATGCAATTTCTGTGTTTCATCGTCATTAAGAAGGTCAGAAGGATACAGTAAACCTGAAGTGAAGCATCGGAATCTATAACTAGTGTCACAGGAATGGTTCAAAGCATAGGCAGTAAGAAGAATCAGTTTTCTTATACTTAAGTCGGCATTGTGCCTTTTGTATTTAATTCCGATGCAATTTCTGTGTTTCATCATCAATACGAAGATCAGAGAGATACAATATAGCTGAAGTGATGCATCGGAATCTATAACTAGTGTCACAGGAATGGTTCAAAACAAAGACTGTGAGAAGAGTCAGTTTTCTTGTACTTAAGTCGGAATTGTGCTTTTCTATTTAATTCCGATTCAATTTCTTTGTTTCGTCGTCAATAAGAAGGTCCAAGGGATACAGTAAACCTGAAGTGAAGCATCGGAATCTATAACCGGTCTCACAGGAAACGTTCAAAACATAGGCAGTAAGAAGAGCCAGTCCTCTTGTACTTGCATCGGCATTGTGCCTTTTGTATTTAATTCCGATGCAATTTCTGTGTTTGATCGTCAATAAGAAAGTCAGAAGGATACAATAAACCTAAAGTGAAGCATCGGAATCTATGACTAGCGTCACAGGAATGGTTCAGAACATAGACGGTAAGAAGAATCAGTCTTCCTGTACTTAAGTCTGCATTGTGCCCTTTGTATTTAATTAAGATGCAATTTCTGTGTTTCATCGTCAATAAGAAGGTCAGAGGGATACAGTAACCCTGAAGTGATGCATCGGAATCTATAACTAGTGCCACAGGAATGGTTCAAAACATAGACAGCAAGAAGAGTCAGCTTTCTTGTACTTAACACGGCATTGTGCTTTTCTATTTAATTCCGATGCAATTTCTATATTTCGTCGTCAATAAGAAGGTCCAAGGGATACAGTAAACCTAAAGTCATGCATAGGAATCAAAAACTGGATTCATGGGATAGGTTCAAAACAGAGACAGTAAGAAGAGCCAGTCTTCTTGTACTTGAGTCGGCATTGTGCCTTTTGTATTTAATTCCGATGCAATTTATGTGTTTCGTCGTCAATGAGAAGGTCAGAGGGAAACAGTAAACCTGCAGTGAAGCATCGGAATCTATAACTAGTGTCACAGGAATGGTTCAAAGCATAGACCGTAAGAAGAGTCAGTTTTCTTATACTTAAGTCGGCATTGTGCCTTTTGTATTTAATTCCGATGCAATTTCTGTGTTGCATCATCAATACGAAGGTCAGAGGGATGCAAAAAACCCGAAGTGATGCATCGGAATCTATAACTAGAGTCACAGGAATGGTTCAACACATAGACAGTAAGAAGAGTCAGTTTTCTTGTACTTAAGTCGACATTGTGCCTTTTCTATTTAATTCCGATGCAGTTTCTGTGTTTCGTCGTCAATAAGAAGGTCCAAGGGATGCAGCAAACCTGAACTGAAGCATCGGAATCTAAAACCGGCCTCACAGGAAAGCTTCAAAACATAGACAGTAAGAAGAGCCAGTCCTCTTGTACTTGAGTCGGCATTGTGCCTCTTGTATTTAATTCCAATGCAATTTCTGTGTTTGATCGTCAATAAGAAGGTCAGAGGGATGCAGTAAACCTGAAGTGTAGCATCGGAATCTATAACTAGTGTCACAGGAATGGTTCAAAACATAGACGGTAAGAAGAGTCAGTCTTCCTGTACTTAAGTCGGCATTGTGCCTTTTGTATTTAATTAAGATGCAATTTCTGTGTTTCATCGTCAATAAGAAGGTCAGAGGGATACAGTAAACCTGAAGTGAAGCATCGGAATCTATAACTAGTGTCACAGGAATGGTTCAAAACATAGACAGTAAGATGAGTCAGTCTTCTTGTACTTAAGTCAGCATTGTGATTCTATTATATAATTCCGATGCAATTTCTATGTTTCATCGTCAATATGAAGCTCAGAGTGATACAGTAAACCTGAAGTGAAGCATTGGAATCTATATCTAGTGTCACAGGAATGGTTCAAATCATAGACAGAAAGAAGAGCCAGTCTTCTTGTACTTGAGTCGGCAGTGTGCCTTTTGTATTTAAATCCGATGCAATTTCTGTGTTTCATCGTCAATAAGAAGGTCAGAGGGATACAGTAAACCTGAAGTGAAGCATCGGAATTTATAACTAGTGTCACAGGAATGGTTCAAAACATAGACAGTAACAAGAGTCAGTTTTCTTGTACTTAAGTCGGCATTGTGCCTTTTGTATTTAATTCTGATGCAGTTTCTGTGTTTCATCGACAATAAGAAGGTCAGAGGAATACAGTAAACCTGAAGTGAAGCATCGGAATCTGTAACTAGTGTCACAGGAATGGTTCAAAGCATAGACAGTAAGAAGAGTCAATTTTCTTATAATTAAGTCATCCTTGTGCCTTTTATATTTAATTCCGATGCAATTTCTGTGTTTCATCGTCAATAAGAAGGTCAGAGGGATACAGTAACCCTGAAGTGATGCATCGGAATCTGTAACTAGTGTTACAGGAATGGTTCAAAACATAGACAGTAAGAAGAGTCAGTTTTCTTGTACTTAAGTCGACATTGTGCCTTTTCTATTTAATTTCGATGCAGTTTCTGTGTTTCTTCGACAATAAGAAGGTCCAAGGGATGCAGGTAACCCGAACTCAAGCATCGGAATCTAAAACCGGCCTCACAGGAAAGGTTCAAACGTAGACAGTAAGAAGAGCCAGTCCTCTTGTACTTGAGTCAGCATTGTGCCTTTTGTATTTAATTACGATGCAATTTCTGTGTTTGATCTTCAATAAGAAGGTCTGAGGGATGCAGAAAACCTGAAGTGAAGCATCGGAATCTATAACTAGTTTCACAGGAATGGTTCAAAACATAGACGGTAAGAAGAGTCAGTCTTCCTGTACTTATGTCGGCATTGTGCCTTTTGTATTTAATTAAGATGCAATTTCTGTGTTTCATCGTCAATAAGAAGGTCAGAGGGATACAGTAAACCTGAAGTGAAGCATCGGAATCTATAACTAGTGTCACAGTAATGGTTCAAAACATAGACAGTAGGAAGAGTCAGTCTTCTAGTACTTGAGTCGGCATTGGTCCTTTTGAATTTAATTCCGATGCAATTTCTGTGTTTCGTCATCAATAAGAAGGTCCAAGGGAAACAGTAAACCTAAAGTGAAGCAACGGAATCTAAAACCGGCCACACCGGATGGGTTCAAAACATAGAGAGTAAGAAGAGTCAGTCTTTTTGTACTTAATTCGGCATTGTGCCTTTTGTGTATAATTCCAATGCAATTTCTGTGTTTCATCGTCAATACGTAGGTCAGAGGGATCCAGTAAACCTGAAGTGAAGCATCGGAATCTATAACTAGTGTCACAGGAATGGTTCAAAACATAAACAGTAAGAAGAGTCAGTTTACTTGTACTTAAGTCGGGATTGTGGATTTCTATTTAATTCCGATGCAATTTCTGTGTTTCGTCGTCAATATGAAGGTCCAAGGGATACAGTTAACCTGAAGTGAAGCATCAGAATCTAAAACCGGTCTCACAGTAAAGGTTAAAAACATAGACAGTAAGAAGAGCCTGTCCTCTTGTACTTGAGTCTGCATTGCGCCTTTTGTATTTAATTCCGATGCAATATTTGTGATTGATCGTCAATAAGAGGGTGAGAAGGATACAGTAAACCTGAAGTGAAGCATCGTAATCTATAACTAATGTCACAGGAATGGTTCAAAACATAGATAGTAAGAAGACTCAGTCTTCTTGTACTTAAGTCGGCATTGTGCCTCTTGTATATAATTCCGATGCAATTTCTGTGTTTCATCGTCAATATAAAGGTCAGAGGGATACAGTAAACCTGAAGGGAAGCATCGGAATCTATAACTAGTGTCACAGGAATGGTTCAAAACATAGACAGTAAAAAGAGCCAGTCTTCTTGTACTTAAGTCGGCATTGTGCCTTTTGTATTTAATTCCGATGCAATTTCTGTGTTTCATCGTCAATAAGAAGGTCAGAGGGATACAGTAAACCTGAAGTGGAGCATCGGAATCTATAACTAGTGTCAGAGGAATGGTTCAAAGCATAGACAGTAATAAGATTCAGTTTTCTTATAATTAAGTAGGCATGGTGCCTTTTGTATTTAATTCCGATGCAACTTCTGTGTTTCATCGTCAATATGAACGTCAGAGGGATGCAGTAAGCCTGAAGTGATGCATCGGAATCTACAACTAGTGTCACAGGAATGGTTCAAAACATAGACAGTAAGAAGAGTCAGTTTTCTTGTACTTAACCAGGCATTGTGCCTTTTCTATTTAATTCCGACGCAATTTCTGTGTTTCGTTGTCAATAAGAAGGTCCAAGGGATACAGTAAACCTGAAGTGAAGCATCGGAATCTAAATCCGGTCTCACAGGAAAGGTTCAAAACATAGACAGTAAGAAGAGCCAGTCTTCTTGTACTTGAGTTGGCATTGTGCCTTTTGTATTCAATTCCGATGCAATTTCTGTGTTTCATCGTCAATAAGAAGGTCAGAGGGATACAGTAAACCCAAAGTGAAGCATCGGAATCTAAAACCGGTCTCACAGGAAAGGATCAAAACATATACAGTAAGAAGACCCAGTCTTCTTGTACTTGATTCGGCTTTGTGCCTTTAGTATTTAATTCCGATGCAATTTCTGTGTTTCATCGTCAATAAGAAGGTCAGAGTGATATAGTAAACCTGAAGTGAAGCATCGTAATCTATAACTAGTGTCACAGGAATAGTTCAAACCATAGACAGTAAGGAGATTCAGTCTTCTAGTACTTAAGTCGGCATTGTGCCTTTTGTTTGTATTCCGATGCAATATCTGTGTTTCATCGTCATTAAGAAGGTCAGAGGGATACAGTATACCTGAAGTGAAGCATCGGAATCTAAAACTAGTGTCACAGGAATGGTTCAAAACATAGACAGTAAGAAGAGTCAGTTTTCTTGTTTTTAAGTCGGTATTGTGCCTTTTCTATTTAACTCCGATGCAATTTCTGTGTTCCGTCGTCAATAAGAAGGTCCAAGGGATACAGTAAACCTGAAGTCAAGCATCGGAATCTAAAACTGGTCTCACAGAAAGGTTCAAATCATAGACAGTGAGAAGAGCCCGTCTTCTTGTACTGGAGTCGGCATTGTGCCTTTTGTATTTAATTCCGATGCAATTTATGTGTTTCATCGTCAGTAAGAAGGTCGGAGGGCTACAGTAAACCTGAAGTGAAGCATCGGAATCTATAACTAGTGTCACAGGAATGGTTCGAAACATAGACAGTAAGAAGATTTAGTCTTCTTGTACTTAAGTCGGCATTGTGCCTCTTGTATCTAATTCCGATGCAATTTCTGTGTTTCATCGTCAATATGAAGGTCAGAGGAATACAGTAAACCTGAAGTGAAGCATAGGAATCTAAAACTAGTGTCACAGGAATGGTTCAAAACATAGACAGTAGGAAGAGCCAGTCTTCTTGTACTTGAGTCGGCATTGTGCCTTTTGTATTTAATTCCGAGGCAATTTCTGTGTTTCATCGTCAATAAGAAGGTCAGAGATATACAGTAAACCTGAAGTGAAGCATCTGAATCTATATCTAGTGTCACAGGAATGGTTCAAAACATAGACAATAGGAAGAGTCAGTTTTCTTATACTTAAGTCGGCATTGTGCCTTTTGTATTTAAGTCCGATGCAATTTCTGTGTTTCATCATCAATACGAAGGTCAGAGAGATACAATATAGCTGAAGTGATGCATCGGAATCTATAACTAGCGTCACAGGAATGGTTCAAAACAAAGACTGTAAGAAGAGTCAGTTTTCTTGTACTTAAATCGGCATTGTGCTTTTCTATTTAATTCCGATGCATTTTCTGTGTTTCGTCGTAAATAAGAAGGTCCAAGGGATACAGTATACCTGAAGTGAAGCATTAGAATCTATAACCGGTCTCACAGGAAAGGTTCAAAACATAGGCAGTAAGAAGAGCCAGTCCTCTTGTACTTGAGTCGGCATTGTGCCTTTTGTATTTAATTTCGATGAAATTTCTGTGTTTGATCGTCAAAAAGAAGGTCAGAAGGATACAATAGACCTGAAGTGAAGCATCGGAATCTATAACTCGTGTCACAGGAATGGTTCAAAAAATAGACAGTAAGAAGAGTCAGTTTTCTTGTACTTAACACGGCATTGTGCTTTTCTATTTAATTCCGATGCAATTTCTGTATATCATCGTCAATAAGAAGCTCCAAGGGATACAGTAGACCTGAAGTCATGCATAGGAATCAAAAACTGGATTCACGGGAAAGGTTCATAACATAGACAGTAAGAAGAGCCAGTCTTCTTGTACATGAGTCGGCATTGTGCCTTTTGTATTTAATTCCGATGCAATTTATGTGTTTCGTCGTCAATAAGAAGGTCAGAGGGAAACAGTAAACCTGCAGTGAAGCATCGGAATCTATAACTAGTGTCACAGGAATGGTTCAAAGCATAGACCGTAAGAAGAGTCACTCTTCTTGTACTTAAGTCGGCTTTGTGCCTTTTGTATTTAATTCTGATGCAGTTTCTGTGTTTCATCACCAATAAGAAGGTCAGAGGGATACAGTAAACCTGAAGTGAAGCATCGGAATCTGTAACTAGTGTCACAGGAATGGTTCAAAGCATAGACAGTAAGAAGAGTCAGTTTTCTTATAATTAAGTCGGCCTTGTGCCTTTTACATTTAATTCCGATGCAATTTCTGTGTTTCATCGTCAATAAGAAGGTCAGAGGGATACAGTAACCCTGACGTGATGCATCGAAATCTGTAACTAGTGTCACAGGAATGGTTCAAAACATAGACAGTAAGAAGACTCAGTTTTCTTGTACTTAAGTCGACATTGTGCTTTTTCTATTTAATTGCGATGCAGTTTCTGTGTTTCGTCGTCAATAAGAAGGTCCAAGGGATGCAGTAAACCCAAACTGAAGCATCGGAATCTAAAACCGGCCTCACAGGAAAGGTTCAAAACATAGACAGTAAGAAGAGCCAGTCCTCTTGTACTTGAGTCGGCATTGTGCCTTTTGTATTTAATAACGATGCAATTTCTGTGTTTGATCTTCAATTAGAAGGTCAGAGGGATGCAGAAAACCTGAAGTGAAGCATCGGAATCTATAACTAGTGTCACAGGAATGGTTCAAAACATAGACGGTAAGAAGAGTCAGTCTTCCTGTACTGATGTCGGCATTGTGCCTTTTGTATTTAATTAAGATGCAATTTCTGTGTTTCATCGTCAATAAGAAGGTCAGAGGGATACAGTAAATCTTAAGTGAGGCATCGGAATCCATAACTAGTGTCACAGTAATGGATCAAAACATAGACAGTAGGAAGAGTCAGTTTTCTTATAATTAAGTCGGCCTTGTGCCTTTTATATTTAATTCCGATGCAATTTCTGTGTTTCATCGTCAATAAGAAGGTCAGAGGGATACAGTAAACCAGAAGTGAAGCATCGGAATCTATAACTAGTGTGACAGGAATGGTTCAAAACATAGAGAGTAAGAAGAGTCAGTCTTTTTGTACTTAAGTCGGCATTGTGCCTTTTGTATTTAATTCCAATGCAATTTCTGTGTTTCATCGTCAATACGTAGGTCAGAGGGATCCAGTAAACCTGAAGTGAAGCATCGGAATCTATAACTAGTGTCACAGGAATGGTTCAAAACATAGACAGTAAGAAGAGTCAGTTTACTTGTAGTAAAGTCGGCATTTTGCCTTTTGTATTTAATTCCGATGCAATTTCTGTGTTTCATCGTCAATAAGAAGGTCAGAGGGATGCAGTAAACCTGAAGTGAGGCATCGGAATCTATAACTAGTGTCACGGGAATGGTTCATAACATAGACAGTAAGAAGAGTCAGTCTTCCTGTACTTAAGTCGGCATTGTGCCTTTTGTATTTAATTCCGATGCGTTTTCTGTGTTTCATCGTCAGTAAGATGGTCAGAGGGTTACAGTAAACCTGAAGTGAAGCATTGGAATCTATAACTAGTGTCACAGGGATGGTTCACAACTTAGACAGTAAGAAGAGTAAGTTTACTTATACGTAGGTCGGCAATGTGGCTTTTGTATTTAATTCCGATGCCGTTTCTGTGTTTCGTCGTCAATAATAAGGTCCAAGGGATACAGTAATTATAAAGTGAAGCATCGGAATCTAAAACCGGTCTCACAGGAAAGGTTGAAACATAGACAGTAAGAAGAGCCAGTCCTCTTGTACTTGAGTCGGCATTGCGCCTTTTGTATTTAATTCCGATGCAATATCTGTGATTGATCGTCAATAAGAGGGTGAGAAGGATACAGTAAACCTGAAGTGAACAATCTGACTCTATAACTAGTGTCACAGGAATGGTCCAAAACATAGACAATAGGAAGAGTCAGTCTTCCAGTACTTAAGTCGGCATTGTGCCTTTTGTATTTAATTCCGATGCAATTTCTGTGTTTCATCGTCAATAAGAAGGGCATAGGGATACAGTAAACCTGAAGTGAAGCGTCGGAATCTATTACTAGTGTCACAGGAATGGTTCAAAACATAGACAGTAAGAAGAGTCAGTTTTCTTGTACTTAAGTCGGCATTGTGCCTTTTGATTTTAATTAAGATGCAATTTCTGTGTTTCATCGTCAATAAGAAGGTCAGAGGGATACAGTAAACCTGATGTGAAGCATCGGAATCTATAACTAGTGTCACTGGAATGGTTCAAGACATAGACAGTAAGAAGAGTCAGTCTTCTCGTACTTGAGTTGGCATTGTGCCTTTTGTATTTAATTCCGATGCAATTTCTGTGTTTCATCGTCAATAAAACGGTCGGAGGGATACAGTAAACCTGAAGTGGAGCATCGGAATCTATAACTAGTGTCATAGGAATGGTTCAAAACATACAGAGTAAGAAGAGTCAGTCATTTTGTACTTAAGTCGGCATTGTGCCTTTTGTATTTAATTACATTGCAATTTCTGTGTTTCATTGTCAATACGAAGGTCAGAGGGGTACAGGAAACCTGAAGTGAAGCATCGGAATCTATAACTAGTGTCACAGGAATGGATCAAAACAAAGACAGTAAGAAAGGTCAGTCTTCTTGTACTTAAGTCGGCATTGTGCCTTTTGTATTTAATTCCGATGCAATATCTGTGTTTCATCGTCAATAAGAAGATCAGAGGGATACAGTAAGCCTGAAGTGAAGCATCGGAATCTATAACTAGTGTCAGAGGAATGGTTCAAATCATAAACAGTAAGAAGCGTCAGTTTTCTTGTACTTAAGACGGCATTGTGCCTTTTGTATTTAATTCCGATGCAATTTCTGTGTTTCATCGTCAATATGAAGGTCGGAGGGATACAGTAAACCAGAATTGGAGCATCGCAATCTATAACTAGTGTCACAGGAATGGTTCAAAACATAAACAGTAAGAAGAGTCATTTTTCTTGTACTTAAGTCGGCATTGTGCCTTTTGTATTTAATTCCGATACAATTTCTGTGTGTCATCGTCAATACGTAGATCGGAGGGATACAGTAAACCTGAAGTTAAACATCGGAATCTATAACTAGTGTCACAGGAATGCTTCAAAGCATAGACAGTAAGAAGAGTCAGTTTTCTAATAATTAAGTTGGCATTGTGCCTTTAGTATCTAATTCCGATGCAATTTCTGAGTTTCATCGTCAATAAGAAGGTCAGAGGTATACAGTAACCCTGAAGTGAAGCATCGGAATCTAAAACCGGTCTCACAGGAAAGGTTCAAAACATAGACAGTAAGAAAAGCCAATCTTCTTGTAATTTAGTCGGCATTGTGCCTTTTGTATTTAATTCCGATGCAATTTATGTGTTTCATCGTCAATATGACGGTCAGAGGGATACAGCAAACCAGAAGTGAAGCATCGGAATCCATAACTAGTGTCACAGGAATGGTTCAAAACATAGACAGTAAGAAGAGTCAGATTTCTTGTACTTAAGTCGGCATTGTGCCTTTTGTATTTCATGCCGATGAAATTTCAGTGTTTCATCGTCAATAAGAATGTCAGAGGGATACAGTGAACCTGAAGTGAAGCATCGGAATCTGTAACTAGTGTCACAGGAATCTTTCAAAACATAGACAGTAAGAAGAGTCAGTTGTCTTTTACTTAAGTCCTCATTGTGCCTTTTGTATTTAATTCCGATGCAATTTCTGTGTTTCATCGTCAATTTGAAGGTCAGAGGGATACAGTAAACCTGAAGTGAAGCATCGTAATCTGTAACTAGTGTCGCAGGAATGGTTCAAAACATTGACAGTAAGTAGAGTCAGTTAACTTGTACTTTATTCGGCATTGTGCCTTTTGTATTTAATTCCGATGCAATTTCTGTGTTTCATCGTCAACAAGAAGGTCAGAGGGATACAGTAAGCCTGTAGTGAAGCATCGGAATCTATAACTAGTGTCACAGGAATGGTTCAAAACATAGACAATAAGAAGAGTCAGTATACTTGTACTTAAGTTGGCATTGTGCGTTTTGTGTTCATTCCGAAGCAATATCTGTGTTTCATCGTCAATAAGAAGGTCAGAGGGATACAGTATTCCTGAAGTGAGGCATCGGAATCTACAACTAGTGTCACAGGAATGGTTCAAACCATAAACAGTAAGAAGCGTCAGTTTTCTTGTACTTAAGACGGCATTGAGCCTTTTGTATTTAATTCCGATGCAATTTCTGTGTTTCATCGTCAATATGAAGGTCAGAGGGATACAGTAAACCAGAACTGGAGCATCGCAATCTATAACTAGTGTCACAGGAATGGTTCAAAACATAAACAGTAAGAAGAGTCAGTTTTCTTGTACTTAAGTCGGCAATATGCCTTTTGTATCTAATTCCGATGCAATTTCTGTGTTTCATCGTCAATAAGAAGGTCAGAGGGATGCAGTAAACCTGAATTGCAGCATCGGAATCTATAACTAGTGTCACAGGAATGGTTCAAACATAGACAGTTAGAAAAGTCAGTTTACTTGTACTTAAGTCGACATTGTGCCTTTTGTATTTAATACCGATGCAATTTCTGTGTTTCATCGTCAATAGGAAGGTCGGAGGGATACAGTAAACCTGAAGTGAAGCATCGGAATCTATAACTAGTGTCACAGGAATGGTTCAAAACATAGACAGTAAGATGAGTCAGTCTTCTGGTACTTAAGTCAGCATTGTGCCTCTTGTATATAATTCCGATGCAATTTCTATGTTTCATCGTCAATATGAAGCTCAGAGTGATACAGTAAACCTGAAGTGAAGCATTGGAATCTATATCTAGTGTCACAGGAATGGTTCAAATCATAGACAGAAAGAAGAGCCAGTCTTCTTGTACTTGAGTCGGCATTGTGCCTTTTGTATTTAATTCGATGCAATTTATGTGTTTCGTCGTCAATAAGAAGGTCAGAGGGAAACAGTAAACCTGCAGTGAAGCATCGGAATCTATAACTAGTGTCACAGGAATGGTTCAAAGCATAGACCGTAAGAAGAGTCACTCTTCTTGTACTTAAGTCGGCATTGTGCCTTTTGTATTTAATTCTGATGCAGTTTCTGTGTTTCATCGACAATAAGAAGGTCAGAGGGATACAGTAAACCTGAAGTGAAGCATCGGAATCTGTAACTAGTGTCACAGGAATGGTTCAAAGCATAGACAGTAAGAAGAGTCAGTTTTCTATTAATTAAGTCGGCCTTGTGCCTTTTATATTTAATTCCGATGCAATTTCTGTGTTTCATCGTCAATAAGAAGGTCAGAGGGATACAGTAACCCTGACGTGATGCATCGAAATCTGTAACTAGTGTCACAGGAATGGTTCAAAACATAGACAGTAAGAAGAGTCAGTTTTCTTGTACTTAAGTCGACATTGTGCTTTTTCTATTTAATTGCGATGCAGTTTCTGTGTTTCGTCGTCAATAAGAAGGTCCAAGGGATGCAGTAAACCCAAACTGAAGCATCGGAATCTAAAACCGGCCTCACAGGAAAGGTTCAAAACATAGGCAGTAAGAAGAGCCAGTCCTCTTGTACTTGAGTCGGCATTGTGCCTTTTGTATTTAATAACGATGCAATTTCTGTGTTTGATCTTCAATTAGAAGGTCAGAGGGATGCAGAAAACGTGAAGTGAAGCATCGGAATCTATAACTAGTGTCACAGGAATGGTTCAAAACATAGACGGTAAGAAGAGTCAGTCTTCCTGTACTGATGTCGGCATTGTGCCTTTTGTATTTAATTAAGATGCAATTTCTGTGTTTCATCGTCAATAAGAAGGTCAGAGGGATACAGTAAACCTGAAGTGAAGCATCGGAATCCATAACTAGTGTCACAGTAATGGATCAAAACATAGACAGTAGGAAGAGTCAGTTTTCTTATAATTAAGTAAGCCTTGTGCCTTTTATATTTAATTCCGATGCAATTTCTGTGTTTCATCGTCAATAAGAAGGTCAGAGGGATACAGTAACCCAGAAGTGAAGCATCGGAATCTATAACTAGTGTGACAGGAATGGTTCAAAACATAGAGAGTAAGAAGAGTCAGTCTTTTTGTACTTAAGTCGGCATTGTGCCTTTTGTATTTAATTCCAATGCAATTTCTGTGTTTCATCGTCAATACGTAGGTCAGAGGGATCCAGTAAACCTGAAGTGAAGCATCGGAATCTATAACTAGTGTCACAGGAATGGTTCAAAACATAGACAGTAAGAAGAGTCAGTTCACTTGTAGTAAAGTCGGCATTTTGCCTTTTGTATTTAATTCCGATGCAATTTCTGTGTTTCATCGTCAATAAGAAGGTCAGAGGGATGCAGTAAACCTGAAGTGAAGCATTGGAATCTATAACTAGTGTCACGGGAATGGTTCATAACATAGACAGTAAGAAGAGTCAGTCTTCCTGTACTTAAGTCGGCATTGTGCCTTTTGTATTTAATTCCGATGCGTTTTCTGTGTTTCATCGTCAGTAAGATGGTCAGAGGGTTACAGTAAACCTGAAGTGAAGCATTGGAATCTATAACTAGTGTCACAGGAATGGTTCACAGCTTAGACAGTAAGAAGAGTAAGTTTACTGATACGTAGGTCGGCATTGTGGCTTTTGTATTTAATTCCGATGCCGTTTCTGTGTTTCGTCGTCAATAAGAAGGTCCAAGGGATACAGTAAACATAAAGTGAAGCATCGGAATCTAAAACCGGTCTCACAGGAAAGGTTGAAAACATAGACAGTAAGAAGAGCCAGTCCTCTTGTACTTGAGTCGGCATTGCGCCTTTTGTATTTAATTCCGATGCAATATCTGTGATTGATCGTCAATAAGAGGGTGAGAAGGATACAGTAAACCTGAAGTGAACAATCTGACTCTATAACTAGTGTCACAGGAATGGTCCAAAATATAGACAATAGGAAGAGTCAGTCTTCTAGTACTTAAGTCGGCATTGTGCCTTTTGTATTTAATTCCGATGCAATTTCTGTGTTTCATCGTCAATAAGAAGATCAGAGGGATACAGTAAGCCTGAAGTGAAGCATCGGAATCTATAACTAGTGTCAGAGGAATGGTTCAAAACATAAACAGTAAGAAGCGTCAGTTTTCTTGTACTTAAGGCGGCATTGTGCCTTTTGTATTTAATTCCGATGCAATTTCTGTGTTTCATCGTCAATATGAAGGTCAGAGGGATACAGTAAACCAGAATTGGAGCATCGCAATCTATAACTAGTGTCACAGGAATGGTTCGAAACATAAACAGTAAGAAGAGTCAGTTTTCTTGTACTTAAGTCGGCAATGTGCCTTTTGTATTTAATTCCAATGCAATTTCTGTGTTTCATCCTCAATAAGAAGGTCAGAGGGATGCAGTAAACCTGAAGTGAAGTATCGGAAACTATAACTAGTGTCACAGGAATGGTTCGAAACATAGACAGTAAGAAGAGTCAGTTATCTTGTACTTAAGTCGGCATTGTGCCATCTGTATTTAATTCCGATACAGTTTCTGTGTTTCATCGTCAAAAAGAAGGTCAGAGGGATACAGTAAACCTGAAGTGAAGCATCGGAATCTATAACTAGTGTCACAGGAATGGTTAAAACATAGACAGTAAGAAGAGTCAGTTTTCTCGTACTTAAGTCGGCATTGTGCCTTTTGTATTTAATTCCGATACAATTTCTGTGTGTCATCGTCAATACGTAGATCGGAGGGATACAGTAAACCTGAAGTGAAGCATCGGAATCTATAACTAGTGTCACAGGAATGGTTCAAAACATAGACATTAAGAAGAGTGAGTCTTCTTGTACTTAAGTCGGCATTGTGCGTTTTGTATTTAATTCCTATGCAATTTCTGTGTTTCATCGTCAATAAGATGTTCAGAGGGTTACAGTAAACCTAAAGTGAAGCATCGGAATCTATAACTAGTGTCACAGGAATGGGTCAAACATAGACAGTTAGAAGAGTCAGTTTACTTGTACGTAAGTCGACATTGTGCCTTTTGTATTTAATTCCGATGCAATTTCTGTGTTTCATCGTCAATAAGAAGGTCAGAGGGATACAGTAAACATGAAGTAAAGCATCGGAATCTATAACTAGTGTCACAGGAATGCTTCAAAGCATAGACAGTAAGAAGAGTCAGTTTTCTAATAATTAAGTTGGCATTGTGCCTTTAGTATCTAATTCCGATGCAATTTCTGAGTTTCATCGTCAATAAGAAGGTCAGTGGGATACAGTAACCCTGAAGTGAAGCATCGGAATCTAAAACCGGTCTCACAGGAAAGGTTCAAAACATAGACAGTAAGAAAAGCCAATCTTCTTGTAATTTAGTCGGCATTGTGCCTTTTGTATTTAATTCCGATGCAATTTATGTGTTTCATCGTCAATATGACGGTCAGAGGGATACAGCAAACCAGAAGTAAAGCATCGGAATCCATAACTAGTGTCACAGGAATGGTTCAAAACATAGACAGTAAGAAGAGTCAGATTTCTTGTACTTAAGTCGGCATTGTGCCTTTTGTATTTCATGCCGATGAAATTTCTGTGTTTCATCGTCAATAAGAATGTCAGAGGGATACAGTAAACCTGAAGTGAAGCATCGGAATCTGTAACTAGTGTCACAGGAATGGTTCAAAACATAGACAGTAAGAAGAGTCAGTTGTCTTTTACTGAAGTCCTCATTGTGCCTTTTGTATTTAATTCCGATGCAATTTCTGTGTTTCATCGTCAATTTGAAGGTCAGAGGGATACAGTAAACCTGAAGTGAAGCATCGTAATCTGTAACTAGTGTCGCAGGAATGGTTCAAAACATTGACAGTAAGTAGAGTCAGTTTACTTCTACTTTATTCGGCATTGTGCCTTTTGTATTTAATTCCGATGCAATTTCTGTGTTTCATCGTCAACAAGAAGGTCAGAGGGATACAGTAAGCCTGTAGTGAAGCATCGGAATCTATAACTAGTGTCACAGGAATGGTTCAAAACATAGACAATAAGAAGAGTCAGTATACTTGTACTTAAGTTGGCATTGTTCGTTTTGTGTTCATTCCGAAGCAATATCTGTGTTTCATCGTCAATAAGAAGGTCAGAGGGATACAGTATTCCTGAAGTGAGGCATCGGAATCTACAACTAGTGTCACAGGAATGGTTCAAAACATAAACAGTAAGAAGCGTCAGTTTTCTTGTACTTAAGACGGCATTGTGCCTTTTGTATTTAATTCCGATGCAATTTCTGTGTTTCATCGTCAATATGAAGGTCAGAGGGATACAGTAAACCAGAACTGGAGCATCGCAATCTATAACTAGTGTCACAGGAATGGTTCAAAACATAAACAGTAAGAAGAGTCAGTTTTCTTGTACTTAAGTCGGCAATGTGCCTTTTGTATTTAATTCCGATGCAATTTCTGTGTTTCATCGTCATTAAGAAGGTCAGAGGGATGCAGTAAACCTGAAGTGAAGCATCGTAATCTATAACTAGTGTCGCAGGAATGGTTCAAAACATTGACAGTAAGTAGAGTCAGTTTACTTGTACTTAATTCGGCATTATGCCGTTTGTATTTAATTCCGATGCAATTTCTGTGTTTTATCGTCAACAAGAAGGTCAGAGGGATACAGTAAGCCTGTAGTGAAGCATCGGAATCTATAACTAGTGCCACAGGAATGGTTCAAAACATAGACAATAAGAAGAGTCTGTATACTTGTACTTAAGTTGGCATTGTGCGTTTTGTGTTCATTCCGATGCAATATCTGTGTTTCATCGTCAATACGAAGGTCAGAGGGATACAGTATTCCTGAAGTGAGGCATCGGAATCTATAACTAGTGACACAGGAATGGTTCAAACCATTGACAATAAGAAGAGTCAATTTTCTTGTACTTAAGTCGGCATTATGCCTTTTGTATATAATTCCGATGCAAAGTCTGTGTTTCATCGTCAATACGAAGGTCAGAGGGATACAGTGAACCTGAAGTGAAGCATCGGAATCTGTAACTAATGTCACAGGAATGGTTCAAAACATAGACAGTAAGAAGAGTCAGTCTTCTTGTACTTAAGTCGGCATTGTGCCTATTGTATTCATTTCCTATGCAATTTCTCTGTTTCATCGTCAATAAGAAGCTCAGAGGGATACAGTAAAACTGAAGTAAAGCATCGGAATCTATAACTAGTGTCACAGGAATGGTTCAAAGCATAGACAGTAAGAAGAGTCAGTTTTCTTATAATTAAGTCGGCATTGTGCCTTTTGTAATTAATTCCGATGCAATTTCTGTGTTTCATCGTCAATAAGACGGTCAGAGTGATACAGCAAACCTGAAGTGAAGCATCGGAATCTATAAATAGTGTCACAGGAATGGTTCAAAACATAGACAGTATGAGGAGTCAGTTTTCTTGTATTTAAGTCTGCATTGTGCCTTTTCTATATAATTCCGATGCAATTTCTGCGTTTCGTCGTCAATAAGAAGGGCGAAGGGATACAGTGAACCTGAAGTGAAACATCGGAATCTAAAACCGGTCTCACAGGAAAGGTTCAAAACATAGACAGTAAGAAGAGATAGTCTTCTTGTACTTGAGTCGGCATTGTGCCTTTTGTATTTAATTCCGATGCAATTTCTGTGTTTCATCGTCAATAAGAAGCTCAGAGGAATACAGTAAAACTGAAGTGAAGCATGGGAATGTATAACTAGTGTCACAGCAATGGTTCAAAGCATAGACAGTAAGAAGAGTCAGTCTTCCTTTACTTAAGTCGGCATTGTGCCTTTTGTATGTAATTCCGATGCAATTTCTGTGTTTCGTCGTCAATAAGAAGGTCAGAGGGATACAGTAAGCCTGTAGTGAAGCATCGGCATCTATAACTAGTGTCACAGGAATGGTTCAAAACATAGTCAGTAAGAAGAGTCATTTTACTTGTACTTAAGTTGGCATTGTGCGTTATGTGTTTCACTCCGATGCAATTTCTGTGTTTCATCGTCAAAAAGAAGGTCAGAGGGATACAGTGAACCTGAGGTGAAGCATCGGAATCTATAACTAGTGTCACATAAATGGTTCACAACATAGACAGTAAGAAGAGTCAGTCTTCTTGTACTTAAGTCGGCATTGTTCCTTTTGTATTCAATTCCGATGCAATTTCTCTGTTTCATCGTCAATAAGAAGGTCAGAGGGTTACAGTAAACCTGAAGTGAAGCATCGGAATCTATAACTAGTGTCACACAAATGGTTCAAATCATAGACAGTAAGAAGAGTCAGTTTACTTGTACTTAAGTCGGCATTGTGCCTTTTGTATTAAATTCCGATGCAATTTCTGTGATTGATCGTCAATAAGAAGGTCAGAGGGATACAGTAAACCTGAAGTGAAGCATCGGAATCTATAACTAGTGTCACAGGAATTGTTCAAAGCATAGACAGTAAGAAGAGTCAATTTACTTATAATTAAGTCGCCATTGTGCCTTTTGTATTTAATTCCGATGCAATTTCTGTGTTTCATCGTCAATAAGACGGTCAGAGTGATACAGCAAACCTGAAGTGAAGCATCAGAATCTATAACTAATGTCACAGGAATGTTTCAAAACATAGACAGTAAGAGGAGTTAGTTTTTTTGAATTTAAGTCGGCATTGTGCTATTTTTATATAATTCCGATGCAATTTTTGTGTTTCGTCGTCAATAAGAAGGGCCAAGGGATACAGTAAACCTGAAGTGAAGCATCGGAGTCTAAAACCGGTCTCACAGGAAAGGTTCAAAACATAGACAGTAAGAAGAGCTAGTCTTCTTGTAGTTGAGTCGGCATTGTGACTTTTGTATTTCATTCCGATGCAATGTCTGTGTCTCATCGTCAATAAGAAGGTCAGAGAGATACAGGAAACCTGAAGTGAAGCATCGGAATCTATAACTAGTGTCACAGGAATGGTTCAAAACATAGACAGTAAGAGGAGTTAGTTTTTTTGAATTTAAGTCGGCATTGTGCTATTTCTATATAATTCCGTTGCAATTTTTGTGTTTCGTCGTCAATAAGAAGGGCCAAGGGATACAGTAAACCTGAAGTGAAGCATCGGAGTCTAAAACCGGTCTCACAGGAAAGGTTCAAAACATAGACAGTAAGAAGAGCTAGTCATCTTGTAGTTGAGTCGGCATTGTGCCTTTTGTATTTAATTCCGATGCAATTTCTGTGTTTCATCGTCAATAAGAAGGTCAGAGGGATACAGGAAACCTAACGTGAAGCATCGGAATCTATAACTAGTGTCCTAGGAATGGTTGAAAGCATAGACATTAAGAAGAATCAGTTTTCTTGTACTTAAGTCGGCATTGTTCCTTTTGTATTTAATTCCGATGCAATTTCTGAGTTTCATCGTCAATAAGAAGGTCAGAGGGATACAGTAAACCTGAAGTGATGCATCGGAATCAATAACTAGCGTCACAGGAATGGTTCAAAACATAGACAGTAAGAAGAGTCAGTTTACTTGTACTTAAGTCGGCATTAAGCCATTTTGTATTAAATTCCGATGCAATTTCTGTGTTTCATCGTCAATAAGAAGGTCACAGGGATACAGTAAACCTGAAGAGAAGCATCGGAATCTATAACTAGTTTCACAGGAGTGGTTCAAAACATAAACAGTAAGAAGCGTCAGTTTTCTTGTACTTATGTCGGCATTGTCCCTTTTGTATTTAATTCCGATGCAATTTCTGTGTTTCATCGTCAATAAGAACGTCAGAGGGATACAGTAAACCTGAAGTGAAGCATCGGAATCTATAACTAGTGTCACAGGAATGGTTCAATACACGGACAGTAAGAGGATTCAGTTTCCTTGTATTTAAGTCGGCATTGTGCCTTTTGTATTTAATTCCGATGCAATTTCTGTGTTTCATCGTCAAAAAGGTCAGAGGGATACAGTAAACCTGAAATGAAGAATCGGAATCTATAACAAGTGTCACAGGAATGGTTCAAAATATAGACAGTAGGAAGAGTCAGTTTTTTTGTACTGAAGTCGGCATTGTGCCTTTTGTATTTAATTTCGATGCAATTTCTGTGTTTCATCGTCAATAAGAAGGTCAGAGGGATACAGTAAACCTGAAGTGAAGTATCGGCATCTATAACTAGTGTCACAGGAATGGTTCAAGACATAGACAGTAAGAAGGGTCAGTTTTCTTGTACTTAAGCCCGCATTGTGCCTTTTGTATTTAATTTCGATGCAATTTCTGTGTTTCATCGTCAATAAGAGGGTCAGAGGGATACAGTAAACCTGAAGTGAAGCATCGGAATCTATAACTAGTGTCACAGGAATGGTTAAAAACGTAGAGAGTGTGAAGAGTCAGTTATTTTGTACTTAAGTCGGCATTGTGCCCTTTGTATTTAATTCCGATGCAATTTCTGTGTGTCATCATCAATAAGAAGGTCAGAGGGATACAATAAACCTGAGGTGAAGCAACGGAATCTGTAACTAGTGTCACAGGAATGGTTCAAACCATAGACAGAGAGAAGAGTCAGTTTACTTGTACTTAAGTCGGCATTGTGCCTTTTGTATTTAATTCCGATGCAATTTCTGTCTTTCATCGTCAATAAGAAGGTCAGAGGGATACAGTTAACCTGAAGTGAAGCATCGGAATATAAAACCGGTCTCACAGGAAAGGTTCAAAACATAGACAGTAAGAAGAGCCAGTCTTCTTGTACTTGACTCGGCATTGTGCCTTTTGTATTTAATTCCGATGCAATTTCTGTGTTTCATCGACAATAAGAAGCTCAGAGGAATACAGTAAAACTAAAGTGAAGCATCGGAATGTATAACTAGTGTCACAGCAATGGTTCAAAGCATAGACAGTAAGAAGAGTCAGTCTTCTTTTACTTAAGTCGGCATTATGCCTTTTGTATTTAATTCCGATGCAATTTCTGTGTTTCGTCGTCAATAAGAAGGTCAGAGGGATACAGTAAGCCTGTAGTGAAGCATTGGCATCTATAACTAGTGTCACAGGAATGGTTCAAAACATAGTCAGTAAGAAGAGTCAGTTTACGTGTACTTAAGTTGGCATTGTGCCTTTTGTATTTAATTCCGATGCAATTTCTGTGTTTCATCGTCAAAAAGAAGGTCAGAGGGATACAGTGAACCTGAAGTGAAGCATCGGAATCTATAACTAGTGTCACACGAATGGTTCAAAACATAGACAGTAAGAAGAGTCAGTCTTCTTGTACTTAAGTCGGCATTGTTCCTTTTGTATTCAATTCCGATGCAATTTCTCTGTGTCATCGTCAATACGAAGGTCAGAGGGTTACAGTAAACCTGAAATGAAGCATCGGAATCTATAAGTAGTGTCTCACAAATGGTTCAAAGCATAGACATTAAGAAGAATCAGTTTCCTTGACCTGAAGTCGGCATGGTGCCTTTTCTATTTAATTCCGATGCAATTTCGGTGTTTCGTCGTCAATATGAAAATCCAAGAGATACAGTAAACCAGAAGTCAAGCTCCGGAATCTAAAACTGGTCTCACAGGAAAGGTTCAAAACGTAGGCATTAAGAAGAGCCAGTCTACTTGTACTTGAGTGTGCATTGTGCCTTTTGTATTTAATTCCGATGCAATTTCTGTGTTTGATCGTCAATAAGAAGGTCAGAGGGATACAGTAAACCTTAAGTGAAGCATCGGAATCTATAACTAGTGTCACAGGAATGGTTCAAAGCATTTACAGCATGAAGGGTCAGTTTTCTTATAATTCAGTCGTCATTGTGCCTTTTGTATTTACTTCCGATGCAAATTCTGTGTTTCATCGACAATAAGACGGTCAGAGTGATACAGGAAATCTGAAGTGAAACATCGGAATCTATAACTAGTGTCACAGGAATGGTTCAAATCATAGACACTAAGAAGAATCAGTTTTCTTGACCTTAAGTCGGCATTGTGGGTTTTCTATATAATTCCGATGCAATTTTTGTGTTTCGTCGTCAATAAGCAGGGCCAAGGGATACAGTTAACCTGAAGTGAAGCATCGGAATCTAAAACCGGTCTCACAGGAAAGGTTCAAAACATAGACAGTGAGAAGAGCTAGTCTTCTTGTAGTTGAGTCGGCATTGTGTCTTTTGTATTTAATTCCGATGCAATTTCTGTGTTTCATCGTCAATAAGAAGGTCAGAGGGATACAGTGAACCTGAAGTGAAGCATCGGAATCTATAACTAGTGTCACAGGAATGGTTCAAAACATAGACAGTAAGAAGAGTCTGTCTTCTTGTACTTAAGTCGGCATTGTACCTTTTGTATTCAATTCCGATGCAATTTCTCTGTTTCATCGTCAATAAGAGGGTCATAGGCTTACAGTAAACCTGAAGTGAAGCATCGGAATCTACAATTAGTGTCACACAAATGGTTCAAATCATAGACAGCAAGAAGAGTCAGTTTACTTGTACTTAAGTCGGCATTGTGCCTTTTGTATTTAATTCCGATGCAATTTCTGTGTTTGATCGTCAATAAGAAGGTCAGAGGCATACAGTAAATCTTAAGTGAAGCATCGGAATCTATAACTAGTGACACAGGAATGGTTCAAAGCATACACAGCATGAAGGGTCAGTTTTCTTATAATTCAGTCGGCATTGTGCCTTTTGTATTTAATTCCTATGCAAATTCTGTGTTTCATCGTCAATAAGACGGTCAGAGTGGTACAGCAAACCTGAAGTGAAGCATCGGAATCTATAACTAGTGTCACAGGAATAGTTCAAAACATAGACAGTAAGAGGAGTCAGTTTTCTTGTATTTCAGTCGGCATTGTGCCTTTTCTATATATTTCCGATGCAATTTCTGTGTTTCGTCGTCAATAAGAAGGGCCAAGGGATACAGTAAACCTGAAAAGAAGCATCGGAATCTTAAACCGGTCTCACAGGAAAGGTTCAAAACATAGACAGTAAGAAGAGCTAGTCATCTTGTAGTTGAGTCGGCATTGTGCCTTTTGTATTTAATTCCGATGCAATTTCTGTGTTTCATCGTCAATAAGAAGGTCAGAGGGATACAGGAAACCTGAAGTGAAGCATCGGAATCTATAACTAGTGTCCTAGGAATGGTTGAAAGCATAGACATTAAGAAGAATCAGTTTTCTTGTACTTAAGTCGGCATTGTTCCTTTTGTATTTAATTCCGATGCAATTTCTGTGTTTCATCGTCAATAAGAAGGTCAGAGGGATACAGTAAACCTGAAGTGATGCATCGGAATCAATAACTAGTGTCACAGGAATGGTTCAAAACGTAGACAGTAAGAAGAGTCAGTTTACTTGTACTTAAGTCGGCATTAAGCCATTTTGTATTAAATTCCGATGCAATTTCTGTGTTTCATCGTCAATAAGAAGCTCAGAGGAATACAGTAAAACTGAAGTGAAGCATTGGAATGTATAACTAGTGTCACAGCAATGGTTCAAAGCATAGACAGTAAGAAGAGTCAGTCTTCTTTTACTTAAGTCGGCATTATGCCTTTTGTATTTAATTCCGATGCAATTTCTGTGTTTCGTCGTCAAAAAGAAGGTCAGAGGGATACAGTAAGCCTGTAGTGAAGCATTGGCATCTATAACTAGTGTCACAGGAATGGTTCAAAACATAGTCAGTAAGAAGAGTCAGTTTACGTGTACTTAAGTTGGCATTGTGCCTTTTGTATTTAATTCCGATGCAATTTCTGTGTTTCATCGTCAAAAAGAAGGTCAGAGGGATACAGTGAACCTGAAGTGAAGCATCGGAATCTATAACTAGTGTCACACGAATGGTTCAAAACATAGACAGTAAGAAGAGTCAGTCTTCTTGTACTTAAGTCGGCATTGTTCCTTTTGTATTCAATTCCGATGCAATTTCTCTGTGTCATCGTCAATACGAAGGTCAGAGGGTTACAGTAAACCTGAAATGAAGCATCGGAATCTATAACTAGTGTCACACAAATGGTTCAAAGCATAGACATTAAGAAGAATCAGTTTTCTTGACCTGAAGTCGGCATGGTGCCTTTTCTATTTAATTCCGATGCAATTTCGGTGTTTCGTCGTCAATATGAAAATCCAAGAGATACAGTAAACCAGAAGTCAAGCTCCGGAATCTAAAACTGGTCTCACAGGAAAGGTTCAAAACATAGGCATTAAGAAGAGCCAGTCTACTTGTACTTGGGTGTGCATTGTGCCTTTTGTATTTAATTCCGATGCAATTTCTGTGTTTGATCGTCAATAAGAAGGTCAGAGGGATACAGTAAACCTTAAGTGAAGCATCGGAATCTATAACTAGTGTCACAGGAATGGTTCAAAGCATTTACAGCATGAAGGGTCAGTTTTCTTATAATTCAGTCGTCATTGTGCCTTTTGTATTTACTTCCGATGCAAATTCTGTGTTTCATCGTCAATAAGACGGTCAGAGTGATACAGGAAACCTGAAGTGAAACATCGGAATCTATAACTAGTGTCACAGGAATGGTTCAAATCATAGACACTAAGAAGAATCAGTTTTCTTACCCTTAAGTCGGCATTGTGCCTTTTTCTATTTAATTCCGATGCAATCTCTGTGTTTCGTCGTCAATATGAAAATCCAAGGGATACAGTAAACCAGAAGTCAAGCTTCGGAATCTAAAACTGGTCTCACAGGAAAGGTTCAAAACATAGACAGTAAGAAGAGCAAGTCTTCTTGTACTTGAGTGTCCATTGTGCCTTTAGTATTAAATTCCGATGCAATTTCTGTGTTTGATCGTCAATAAGAAGCTCAGAGGGATACAGTAAAACTGAAGTGAAGCATCGGAATGTATAACTAGTGTCCTAGGAATGGTTCAAAGCATAGACAGTGAGAAGAGTCAGTTTTCTTGTACTTAAGTCGGCATTGTTCCTTTTGTATTTAATTCCGATGCAATTTCTGAGTTTCATCGTCAATAAGAAGGTCTGAGGGATACAGTAAACCTGAAGTTATGCATCGGAATCAATAACTAGTGCCACAGGAATGGTTCAAATCATAGACAGTAAGAAGAGTCAGTTTACTTGTAGTTAAGTGGGCATTGTGCGTTATGTGTTTCACTCCGATGCAATTTCTGTGTTTCATCGTCAATAAGAAGCTGAGAGGGATACAGTAAAACTGAAGTGAAGCATCGGAATCTATAACTAGTGTCACAGGAATGTTTCAAAACATAGACACTAAGAGGAGTTAGTTTTCTTGAATTTAAGTCGGCATTGTGCCTTTTCTATTTAATTCCGATGAACTTTCTGTGTTTCGTCGTCAATAAAAAGGGCCAAGGGATACAGTAAACCTGAAGTGAAGCATCGGAATCAAAAACCTGTCTCACAGGAAATGTTCAAAACATAGACAGTAAGAAGAGCCAGTCTTCTTGTACTTAAGTCGGCATTGTGCCTTTTGTTTGTATTCCGATGCAATTTCAGTATTTCATCGTCAATAAGAAGGTCAGAGGGATACAGTGAACCTGAAGTGAAGCATCGGAATCTATAACTAGTGTCACAGGAATGGTTCAAAACACAGACAGTAAGAAGAGTCTGTCTTCTTGTACTTAAGTCGGCATTGTACCTTTTGTATTCAATTCCGATGCAATTTCTCTGTTTCATCGTCAATAAGAGGGTCAGAGGCTTACAGTAAAGCTGAAGTGAAGCATCGGAATCTATAATTAGTGTCACACAAATGGTTCAAATCATAGACAGTAAGAAGAGTCAGTTTACTTGTACTTAAGTCGGCATTGTGCCTTTTGTATTTAATTCCGATGCAATTTCTGTGTTTGATCGTCAATAAGAAGGTCAGAGGGACACAGTAAACCTTAAGTGAAGCATCGGAATCTATAACTAGTGTCACAGGAATGGTTCAAAGCATACACAGCATGAAGGGTCAGTTTTCTTATAATTCAGTCGGCATTGTGCCTTTTGTATTTAATTCCGATGCAAATTCTGTGTTTCATCGTCAATAAGACGGTCAGAGTGATACAGCAAACCTGAAGTGAAACATCGGAATCTATAAATAGTGTCACAGGAATGGTTCAAAACATAGACAGTAAGAGGAGTCAGTTTTCTTGTATTTCAGTCGGCATTGTGCCTTTTCTATATATTTCCGACGCAATTTCTGTGTTTCGTCGTCAATAAGAAGGGCCAAGGGATACAGTAAACCTGAAGTGAAGCATCGGAATCTTAAAGCGGTCTCTCAGGAAAGGTTCAAAACATAGACAGTAAGAAGAGCTAGTCTTCTTGTAGTTGAGTCGGCATTGTGCCTTTTGTATTTAATTCCGATGCAATTTCTGTGTTTCATCGTCAATAAGAAGGTCAGAGGGATACAGGAAACCTGAAGTGAAGCATCGGAATCTATAACTAGTGTCACAGGAATGGTTGAAAGCATAGACATTAAGGAGAATCAGTTTTCTTGTCCTTAAGTCGGCATTGTGTCTTTTCTATTTAATTCCGATGCAATTTCTGTGTTTCGTCGTCAATATGAAAATCCAAGGGATACAGTAAACCAGAAGTCAAGCTTCGGAATGTAAAACTGGTCTCACAGGAAAGTTTCAAAACATAGACAGTAAGAAGAGCCAGTCATCTTGTACTTGAGTGTGCATTGTTCCTTTTGTATTTAATTCCGATGCAATTTATGAGTTTCATCGTCAATAAGAAGGTCAGAAAGATACAGTAAACCTGAAGTGATGCATCGGAATCAATAACTAGTGTCACAGGAATGGTTCAAAACATAGACAATAAGAAGAGTCAGTTTACTTGTACTTAAGTCGGCATTGTGCCATTTTGTATTAAATTCCGGTGCAATTTCTGTGTTTCATCGTCAATAAGAAGGTCACAGGGATACAGTAAACCTGAAGTGATGCATCGGAATCAATAACTAGTGTCACAGGAATGGTTCAAAACATAAACAGTAAGAAGAGTCAGTTTTCTTGTACTTAAGCCCGCATTGTGCCTTTTGTACTTAATTTCGATGCAATTTCTGTGTTTCATGGTCAATAAAAAGGTCAGAGGGATACAGTAAACCTGAAGTGAAGCATCGGAATCTATAACTAGTGTCACAGGAATGGTTAAAAACATAGAGAGTAAGAAGAGTCAGTTTTCTTGTACTTAAGTCGGCATTGTGCCCTTTGTATTTAATTCCGATGCAATTTCTGTGTGTCATCATCAATAAGAAGGTCAGAGGGATACAATAAACCTGAGGTGAAGCAACGGAATCTGTAACTAGTGTCACAGGAATGGTTCAAACCATAGACAGAGAGAAGAGTCAGTTTACTTGTACTTAAGTCGGCATTGTGCCTTTTGTATTTAATTCCGATGCAATTTCTGTCTTTCATCGTCAATAAGAAGGTCAGAGGGATACAGTTAACCTGAAGTGAAGCATCGGAATCTAAAACCGGTCTCACAGGAAATGTTCAAAACATAGACAGTAAGAAGAGCCAGTCTTCTTGTACTTAAGTCGGCATTGTGCCTTTTGTTTGTATTCCGATGCAATTTCAGTATTTCATCGTCAATAAGAAGGTCAGAGGGATACAGTGAACCTGAAGTGAAGCATCGGAATCTATAACTAGTGTCACAGGAATGGTTCAAAACACAGACAGTAAGAAGAGTCTGTCTTCTTGTACTTAAGTCGGCATTGTACCTTTTGTATTCAAATTCCGATGCAATTTCTCTGTTTCATCGTCAATAAGAGGGTCAGAGGCTTACAGTAAACCTGAAGTGAAGCATCGGAATCTATAATTAGTGTCACACAAATGGTTCAAATCATAGACAGTAAGAAGAGTCAGTTTACTTGTACTTAAGTCGGCATTGTGCCTTTTGTATTTAATTCCGATGCAATTTCTGTGTTTGATCGTCAATTAGAAGGTCAGAGGGACACAGTAAACCTTAAGTGAAGCATCGGAATCTATAACTAGTGTCACAGGAATGGTTCAAAGCATACACAGCATGAAGGGTCAGTTTTCTTATAATTCAGTCGGCATTGTGCCTTTTGTATTTAATTCCGATGCAATTTCTGTGTTTCGTCGTCAATAAGAAGGTCAGAGGGATACAGTAAGCCTGTAGTGAAGCATCGGCATCTATAACTAGTGTCACAGGAATGGTTCAAAACATAGTCAGTAAGAAGAGTCAGTTTACTTGTACTTAAGTTGGCATTGTGCCTTTTGTATTTAATTCCGATGCAATTTCTGTGTTTCATCGTCAAAAGGAAGGTCACAGGGTTACAGTAAACCTGAAATGAAGAATCGGAATCTATAACTAGTGTCACACAAATGGTTCAAAGCGTAGACATTAAGAAGAATCAGTTTTCTTGACCTGAAGTCGGCATGGTGCCTTTTCTATTTAATTCCAATGCAATTTCGATGTTTCGTCGTCAATATGAAAATCCAAGAGATACAGTAAACCAGAAGTCAAGCTTCGGAATCTAAAACTGGTCTCACAGGAAAGGTTCAAAACATAGACATTAAGAAGAGCCACTCTTCTTGTACTTGAGTGTGCATTGTGCCTTTTGTATTTAATTCCGATGCAATTTCTGTGTTTGATCGACAATAAGAAGCTCAGAGGGATACAGTAAAACTGAAGTGAAGCATCGGAGTGTATAACTAGTGTCCAAGGAATGGTTCAAAGCATAGACAGTAAGAAGAGTCAGTTTTCTTGTACTTAAGTCGGCATTGTTCCTTTTGTATTAATTCCGATGCAATTTCTGAGTTTCATCGTCTATAAGAAGGTCAGAGGGATACAGTAAACCTGAAGTGATGCATCGGAATCAATAACTAGTGTCACAGGAATGGTTCAAAACATAGACAGTAAGAAGAGTCAGTTTACTTGTACTTAAGTCGGCATTGTGCCACTTTGTATTTAATTCCCATGCAATTTCTGTGTTTCATCGTCAATAAGAAGGTCACAGTGATACAGTAAACCTGAAGAGAAGCATCGGAATCTATAACTAGTGTCACAGGAGTGGTTCAAAACATAACAGTAAGAAGCGTCAGTTTTCTTGTACTAAAGTCGGCATTGTGCCTTTTGTATTTAATTCCGATGCAATTTCTGAATTTCATCGTCAATAAGAAGGTCAGAGGGATACAGTAAACCTGAAGTGAAGCATCGGAATCCAAAACCGGTCTCACAGGAAAAATTCAAAACATAGACAGTAAGAAGAGCCAGTCTTCTTGTACTTGAGTCGGCATTGTGCCTATTGTATTTAATTCCGATGCAATTTCTGTGTTTCGTCGTCAAAAAGAAGGTCAGAGGGATACAGTGAACCTGAAGTGAAGCATCGGAATCTATAACTAGTGTCACAGGAATGGTTCAAAACATAGACAGTAAGAAGAGTCAGTCTTCTTGTACTTAAGTCGGCATTGTTCCTTTGGTATTCAATTCCGATGCAATTTCTCTGTTTCATCGTCAATAAGAAGGTCAGAGGGTTACAGTAAACCTGAAGTGAAGCATCGGAATCTATAACTAGTGTCACACAAATGGTTCAAATCATAGACAGTAAGAAGAGTCAGTTTACTTGTACTTAAGTCGGCATTGTGCCATTTGTATTTAATTCCGATGCAATTTCTGTGTTCCATCGTCAATAAGAAGGTCAGAGGGATACAGTAAACCTGAAGTGAAGCATCGGAATCCATAACTAGTGTCACAGGAATGGTTCAAAGCATAGACAGTAAGAAGAGTTAGTTTTCTTATAATTAAGTCGGCATTGTGCTTTTTCTATATAATTCCGATGCAATTTTTGTGTTTCGTCGTCAATAAGAAGGGCCAAGGGATACAGTAAACCTTAAGTGAAGCATCGGAACCTAAAACCGGTCTCACAGGAGAGGTTCAAAACATAGACAGTAAGAAGAGCTAGTCTTCTTGTAGTTGAGTCGGCATTGTGACTTTTGTGTTTCATTCCGATGCAATTTCTGTGTTTCATCGTCAATAAGAAGGTCAGAGAGATACAGGAAACCTGAAGTGAAGCATCGGAATCTATAACTAGTGTCACAGGAATGGTTCAAAACATAGCCATTAAGAAGAATCTGTTTTCTTGACCTTAAGTCGGCATTGTGCCTTTTCTATTTAATTCCGATGCAATTTCAGTGTTACGTCGTCAATATGAAAATCCAAGGGATACAGTAAACCATAAGTCAAGCATCGGAATCAACAACTGGTCTCACAGGAAAGGTTCAAAACATAGTCAGTAAGAAGAGCCAGTCTTCTTGTACTTGAGTGTGCATTGTGCCTTTTACATTTAATTCCGATGCAATTTCTGTGTTTGATCGTCAATAAGAAGCTCAGAGGGATACAGTAAAACTGAAGTGAAGCATCGGAATGTATAACTAGTGTCCTAGGAATGGTTAAAAGCATAGACAGTAAGAAGAGTCAGTTTTCTTGTACTTAAGTCGGCATTGTGCCATATTGTATTTAATTCCGATGCAATTTCTGTGTTTCATTTTCAATAAGAAGGTCAGAGGGATACAGTAAACCTGAAGTGAAGCATCGTAATCTATACCTAGTGTCACAGGAATTGTAAAAAGCATAGACAGAAAGAAGAGTCAGTTTTTTTATAATTAAGTCGGCATTGTGCCTTTTGTATTTAATCTCGGTGCAATTTCTGTGTTTCATCGTCAATAAGAAGGTCAGAGGGATACAGTTACCCTGAAGTGATGCATCGGAATCTATAACTAGTGTCACAGGAATGGTTCAAATCATAGACAGTAAGAAGAGTCGGTTTTCTTGGACTTAACCTGGCATTGTGCCTTTTCTATTTAAATCCGATGCAATATCTGTGTTTCGTCGTTAATAAGAAGGTGCAAGGGATACAGTAAACCTGAAGTGAAGCTTCGGAATCTAAAACCGGTCTTACAGGAAAGGTTCAAAACATAGACAGTAAGAAGAGCCAGTATTCTTGTACTTGAGTCGGCATTGTGCCTTTTGTTTATAATTATTTGCAAATTCTGTGTTTCATCGACAATAAGACGGGCAGAGGGATACAGCAAACCTGAAGTAAAGCATCGGAATCTATAACTAGTTCACAGGAATGGTTCTAAACATAGACAGTACTAAGAGTCAGTCTTCTTCTACTTAAGTCGGCATTGTACCTTTTGTATTCAATTCCGATGCAATTTCTCTGTTTCATCGTGAATAAGAAGGTCAGAGGGTTACAGTAAACCTGAAGTGAAGCATCGGAATCTATAATTAGTGTCACACAAATGGTTCAAATCATAGACAGTAAGAAGAGTCAGTTTACTTGTACTTAAGTCGGCATTGTGCCTTTTGTATTTAATTCCGATGCAATTTCTGTGTTTGATCGTCAATAAGAAGGTCAGAGGGATACAGTAAACCTTAAGTGAAGCATCGGAATCTATAACTAGTGTCACAGGAATGGTTCAAAACACGGACAGTAAGACGATTCACTTTCCTTGTATTTAAGTCGGCATTGTGCCTTTTGTATTTAATTCCGTTGCAATTTCTGTGTTTCATCGTCAATAAGGTCAGAGGGATACAGTAAACCTGAGGTGAAGCAACGGAATCTATAACTAGTGTCACAGGAATGGTTCAAACCATAGACAGTAAGAAGAGTCAATTTACTAGTACTTAAGTCGGCATTGTGCCTTTTGTATTTAATTCCGATGCAATTTCTGAATTTCATCGTCAATAAGAAGGTCAGAGGGATACAGTAAACCTGAAGTGAAGCATCGGAATCTAAAACCGGTCTCACAGGAAAGGTTCAAAACATAGACAGTAAGAAGAGCCAGTCTTCTTGTACTTGTGTCGGCATTGTGCCTTTTGTATGTAATTCCGATGCAATTTCTGTGTTTCATCGTCAAAAAAAGGGTCAGAGGGACACAGTGAACCTGAAGTGAAGCATCGGAATCTATAACTAGTGTCACAGGAATGGTTCAAAACATAGACAGTAAGAAGAGTCAGTCTTCTTGTACTTATGTCGGCATTGTTCCTTTTGTATTCAATTCCGATGCAATTTCTCTGTTTCATCGTCAATAAGAAGGTCAGAGGGTTACAGTAAACCTGAAGTGAAGCATCGGAATCTATAACTAGTGTCACACAAATGGTTCAAATCATAGACAGTAAGAAGAGTCAGTTTACTTGTACTTAAGTCGGCATTGTGCCTTTTGTATTTAATTCCGATGCAATTTCTGTGTTTCATCGTCAATAAGAAGGTCAGAGGGATACAGTAAACCTGAAGTGAAGCATCGGAATCTATAACTAGTGTCACAGGGTTGGATCAAAGCATAGACAGTAAGAAGAGTCAGTTTTCTTATAATTAAGTCGGCATTGTGCCATTTGTATTTAATTCCGATGCAATTTCTGTGTTTCGTCGTCAATACGACGGTCAGAGTGATACAGCAAACCTGAAGTGAAGCATCTGAATCTATAACTAGTGTCACAGGAATGGTTCAAAACATAGACAGTAAGAGGAGTCAGTTTTCTTGAATTTAAGTCGGCATTGCGCTTTTTCTATATAATTCCGATGCAATTTTTGTGTTTCGTCGTCAATAAGAAGGGCCAAGGGAAACAGTAAACCTGAAGTGAAGCATCGGAATCTAAAACCGGTCTCACAGGAAAGGTTCAAAACATAGACAGTAAGAAGAGCTAGTCTTCTTGTAGTTGAGTCGGCATTGTGACTCTTGTATTTCATTCCGATGCAATTTTTGTGTTTCATCGTCAATAAGAAGGTCAGAGAGATACAGGAAACCTGAAGTGAAGCATCGGAATCTATAACTACTGTCACAGGAATGGTTCAAAACATAGCCATTAAGAAGAATCCGTTTTGTTGACCTTAAGTCGGCATTGTGCCTTGTCTATTTAATTCCGATGCAATTTCTGTGTTACGTCGTCAATATGAAAATCCAAGGGATACAGTAAACCAGAAGTCAAGCATCGGAATCTAAAACTGGTCTCACAGGAAAGGTTCAAAACATAGACAGTAAGAAGAGCCAGTCTTCTTGTACTTGAGTGTGCATTGTGCATTTTTCATTTAATTCCGATGCAATTTCTGTGTTTGACCGTCAATAAGAAGCTCAGAGGGATACAGTAAAACTGAAGTGAAGCATCGGAATCTATAATTAGTGTCCTAGGAATGGTTCAATGCATAGACAGAAAGAAGAGTCAGTTTTCTTGTACTTATGTCGGTATTGTGCCTTTTGTATTTAATTCCGATGCAATTTCTGAGTTTCCTCGTCAATAAGAAGGTCAGAGGGATACAGTAAACCTCAAGTGATGCATCGGAACCAATAACTAGTGTCGCAGCAATGGTTCAAACCATAGACAGTAAGAAGAGTCAGTTTACTTGTCCTTAAGTCGGCATTGTGCCATTTTGTATTTAATTCCGGTGCAATTTCTGTGTCTTCATTTTCAATAAGAAGGTCAGAGGGATACAGTAAACATGAAGTGAAGCATCGTAATCTATACCTAGTGTCACAGGAATTGTAAAAAGGCATAGACAGAAAGAAGAGTCAGTTTTTTTATAATTAAGTCGGAATTGTGCCTTTTGTATTTAATCTCGATGCAATTTCTGTGTTTCATCGTCAATAAGAAGGTCAGAGGGATACAGTTACCCTGAAGTGATGCATCGGAATCTATAACTAGTGTCACAGGAATGGTTCAAATCATAGACAGTAAGAAGAGTCGGTTTTCTTGTACTTAACCTGGCATTGTGCATTTTCTATTTAAATCCGATGCAATTTCTGTGTTTCGTCGTTAATAAGAAGGAGCATGGGATACAGTAAACCTGAAGTGAAGCATCGGAATCTAAAACCGGTCTTACAGGAAAGGTTCAAAACATAGACAGTAAGAAGAGCCAGTCTTCTTGTACTTGAGTCGGCATTGTGCCTTTTGTTTGTAATTCCTTTGCAAATTCTGTGTTTCATCGACAATAAGACGGGCAGAGGGATACAGCAAACCTGAAGTAAAGCATCGGAATCTATAACTAGTTCACAGGAATGGTTCTAAACATAGACAGTGCTAAGAGTCAGTCTTCTTAAACTTAAGTCGGCATTGTACCTTTTGTATTCAATTCCGATGCAATTTCTCTGTTTCATCGTCAATAAGAAGGTCAGAGGGTTACAGTAAACCTGAAGTGAAGCATCGGAATCTATAATTAGTGTCACACAAATGGTTCAAATCATAGACAGTAAGAAGAGTCAGTTTACTTGCACTTAAGTCGGCATTGTGCCTTTTGTATTTAATTCCGATGCAATTTCTGTGTTTGATCGTCAATAAGAAGGTCAGAGAGATACAGTAAACCCTAAGTGAAGCATCGGAATCTATAACTAGTGTCACAGGAATGGTTCAAAGCATACACAGCATGAAGGGTCAGTTATCTTATAATTCAGTCGGCATTGTGCCTTTTGTATTTAATTCCGATGCAAATTCTCTGTTTCATCGTCAATAAGACGGTCAGCAAACCTGAAGTGAAGCATCGGAATCTAAAACCGGTCTCACAGGAAAGGTCAAAACATAGACAGTAAGAAGAGCTAGTCTTCTTGTAGTTGAGTCGGCATTGTGCCTTTTGTATTTAATTCCGATGCAATTTCTGTGTTTCATCGTCAATAAGAAGGTCAGAGGGATACAGGAAACTTGAAGTGAAGCATCAGAATCTATAACTAGTGTCACAGGAATGGTTCAAAGCATAGACATTAAGATAAATCAGTTTTCTTGACCTTAAGTCGGCATTGTGCCTCTTCTATTTAATTCTTATGCAATTTCTGTTATTCGTCGTCAATATGAAAATCCAAGGGATACAGTAAACCAGAAGACAAGCTTCGGAATCTAAAACTGGTCTCACAGGAAAGGTTCAAAACATAGACGGTAAGAAGAGCCAGTCTTCTTGTACCTGAGTGTGCATTGTGCCTTTTGTATTTAATTCCGATGCAATTTCTGTGTTTGATCGTCAATAAGAAGCTCAGAGGGATACAGTAAAACTGAAGTGAAGCATCGGAATGTATAACTAGTGGCCTAGGAATGGTTCAAAGCATAGACAGTAAGAAGAGTCAGTTTTCTTGTACTTAAGTCGGCATTGTTCCTTTTGTATTTAATTCCGATGCAATTTCTGAGTTTCATCGTCTATAAGAAGGTCAGAGGGATACAGTAAACCTGAAGTGATGCATCGGAATCAATAACTAGTGTCACAGGAATGGTTCAAATCATAGACAGTAAGAAGAGTCGGTTTTCTTGTACTTAACCTGGCATTGTGCCTTTTCTATTTAAATCCGATGCAATTTCTGTGTTTCGTCGTTAATAAGAAGGTGCAAGGGATACAGTGAACCTGAAGTGAAGCATCGGAATCTATAATTAGTGTCACAGGAATGGTTCAAAACATAGACAGTAAGAAGAGTCAGTCTTCTTGTACTTAAGTCGGCATTGTTCCTTTTGTATTCAATTCCGATGCAATTTCTCTGATTCATCGTCAATAAGAAGGTCAGAGGGTTACAGTACACCTGAAGTGAAGCATCGGAATCTATAACTAGTGTCACACAAATGGTTCAAATCATAGACAGTAAGAAGAGTCAGTTTACTTGTACTTAAGTCGGCATTGCACCTTTTGTATTCAATTCCGATGCAATTTCTCTGTTTCATCGTCAATAAGAAGGTCAGAGGGTTACAGTAAACCTGAAGTGAAGCATCGGAATCTATAATTAGTGTCACACAAATGGTTCAAATCATAGACAGTAATAAGAGTCAGTTTACTTGCACTTAAGTCGGCATTGTGCCTTTTGTATTTAATTCCGATGCAATTTCTGTGTTTGATCGTCAATAAGAAGGTCAGAGAGATACAGTAAACCTTAAGTGAAGCATCGGAATCTATAACTAGTGTCACAGGAATGGTTCAAAGCATACACAGCATGAAGGGTCAGTTATCTTATAATTCAGTCGGCATTGTTCCTTTTGTATTTAATTCCGATGCAAATTCTCTGTTTCATTGTGAATAAGACGGTCAGAGTGATACAGCAAACCTGAAGTGAAGCATCGGAATCTAAAACCGGTCTCACAGGAAAGGTCAAAACGTAGACAGTAAGAAGAGCTAGTCTTCTTGTAGTTGAGTCGGCATTGTGCCTTTTGTATTTAATTCCGATGCAATTTCTGTGTTTCATCGTCAATAAGAAGGTCAGAGGGATACAGGAAACTTGAAGTGAAGCATCGGAATCTATAACTAGTGTCACAGGAATGGTTCAAAGCATAGACATTAAGAAGAATCAGTTTTCTTGACCTTAAGTCGGCATTGTGCCTCTTCTATTTAATTCTTCTGCAATTTCTGTGGTTCGTCGTCAATATGAAAATCCAAGGGATACAGTAAACCAGAAGACAAGCTTCGGAATCTAAAACTAGTCTCACAGGAAAGGTTCAAAACATAGACGGTAAGAAGAGCCAGTCTTCTTGTACCTGAGTGTGCATTGTGACTTTTGTATTTAAATCCGATGCAATTTCTGTGTTTTATCGTCAATAAGAAGCTCAGAGGGATACAGTAAAACTGAAGTGAAGCATCGGAATGTACAACTAGTGGCCTAGGAATGGTTCAAAGCATAGACAGTAAGAAGAGTCAGTTTTCTTGTACTTAAGTCGGCATTGTTCCTTTTGTATTTAATTCCGATGCAATTTCTGAGTATCATCGTCTATAAGAAGGTCAGAGGGAACAGTAAACCTGAAGTGATGCATCGGAATCAATAACTAGTGTCACAGGAATGGTTCAAATCATAGACAGTAAGAAGAGTCGGTTTTCTTGTACTTAACCTGGCATTGTGCCTTTTCTATTTAAATCCGATGCAATTTCTGTGTTTCGTCGTTAATAAGAAGGTGCAAGGGATACAGTGAACCTGAAGTGAAGCATCGGAATCTATAACTAGTGTCACAGGAATGGTTCAAAACATAGACAGTAAGAAGAGTCAGTCTTCTTGTACTTAAGTCGGCATTGTTCCTTTTGTATTCAATTCCGATGCAATTTCTCTGATTCATCGTCAATAAGAAGGTCAGAGGGTTACAGTACACCTGAAGTGAAGTGTCACACAAATGGTTCAAATCATAGACAGTAAGAAGAGTCAGTTTACTTGTACTTAAGTCGGCATTGTGCCTTTTGTACTTAATTCCGATGCAATTTCTGTGTTTCATCGTCAATAAGAAGGTCAGAGGGATACAGTAAACCTGAAGCGAAGCATCGGAATCTATAACTAGTGTCACATGAATGGTTCAAAGCATAGACAGTAAGAAGAGTCAGTTTTCTTATAATTAAGTCGGCATTGTGCCATTTGTATTTAATTCCGATGCAATTTCTGTGTGCGTCGTCAATAAGACGGTCAGAGTGATACAGCAAACCTGAAGTGAAGCATCGGAATCTATAACTAGTGTCACAGGAATGGTTCAAAACATAGACAGTAAGAGGAGTCAATTTTCTTGAATTTAAGTCGGCATTGTGCTTTTTCTATATAATTCCGATGCAATTTTTGTGTTTCGTCGTCAATAAGAAGGGCCAAGGGATACAGTAAACCTGAAGTGAAGCATCGGAATCTAAAACGGGTCTCACAGGAAAGGTTCAAAACATAGACAGTAAGAAGAGCTAGTCTTCTTGTAGTTGAGTCGGCATTGTGACTTTTGTATTTCATTCCGATGCAATTTATGTGTTTCATCGTCAATAAGAAGGTCAGAGAGATACAGGAAACCTGAAGTGAAGCATCGGAATCTATAACTAGTGTCACAGGAATGGTTCAAAACATAGCCATTAAGAAGAATCTGCTTTCTTGACCTTAAGTCGGCATTGTGCATTTTCTATTTAATTCCGATGCAATTTCTGTGTTACGTCGTCAATATGAAAATCCAAGGGATACAGTAAACCAGAAGTCAAGCATCGGAATCTAAAACTGGTCTCACAGGAAAGGTTCAAAACATAGACAGTAAGAAGAGCCAGTCTTCTTGTACTTGAGTGTGCATTGTGCCTTTTACATTTAATTCCGATGCAATTTCTGTGTTTGATCGTCAATAAGAAGCTCAGAGGGATACAGTAAACCTCAAGTGATGCATCGGAATCAATAACTAGTGTCGCAGGAATGGTTCCAACCATAGACAGTAAGAAGAGTCAGTTTACTTGTACTTAAGTCGGCATTGTGCCATTTTGTATTTAATTCCGATGCAATTTCTGTGTTTCATTTTTAATAAGAAGGTCAGAGGGATACAGTAAACCTGAAGTGAAGCATCGTAATCTATTCCTAGTGTCACAGGAATTGTAAAAAGGCATAGACAGAAAGAAGAGTCAGTTTTTTTATAATTAAGTCGGCATTATGCCTTTTGTATTTAATCTCGATGCAATATCTGTGTTTCATCGTCAATAAGAAGGTCAGAGGGATACAGTTACCCTGAAGTGATGCATCGGAATCTATAACTAGTGTCACAGGAATGGTTCAAATCATAGACAGTAAGAAGAGTCGGTTTTCTTGTACTTAACCTGGCATTGTGCCTTTTCTATTTAAATCCGATGCAATTTCTGTGTTTCGTCGTTAATAAGAAGGTGCAAGGGATACAGTAAACCTGAAGTGAAGCATCGGAATCTAAAACCGGTCTTACAGGAAAGGTTCAAAACATAGACAGTAAGAAGAGCCAGTCTTCTTGTACTTGAGTCGGCATTGTGCCTTTTGTTTATAATTCCTTTGCAAATTCTGTGTTTCATCGACAATACGACGGGCAGAGGGATACAGCAAACCTGAAGTAAAGCATCGGAATCTATAACTAGTTCACAGGAATGGTTCTAAACATAGACAGTACTAAGAGTCAGTCTTCTTGTACTTAATCCGGCATTGTACCTTTTGTATTCAATTCTGATTCAATTTCTCTGTTTCATCGTCAATAAGAAGGTCAGAGGGTTACAGTAAACCTGAAGTGAAGCATCGGAATCTATAATTAGTGTCACACAAATGGTTCAAATCATAGACAGTAAGAAGATTCAGTTTACTTGTACTTAAGTCGGCATTGTGCCTTTTGTATTTAATTCCGATGCAATTTCTGTGTTTGATCGTCAATAAGAAGGTCAGAGGGATACAGTAAACCTTAAGTGAAGCATCGGAATCTATAACTAGTGTCACAGGAATGGTTCAAAGCATACACAGCATGAAGGGTCAGTTTTCTTATAATTCAGTCGGCATTGTGCCTTTTGTATTTAATTCCGATGCAAATTCTCTGTTTCATCGTCAATCAGACGGTCAGAGTGATACAGCAAACCTGAAGAGAAGCATCGGAATCTATAACTAGTGTCACAGGAATGGTTCAAAACATAGACAGAAAGAGGAGTCAGTTTTCTTGTATTTGAGTCGGCATTGTGCCTCTTCTATATATTTCCGATGCAATTTCTGTGTTTCGTCGTCAATAAGAAGGGCGAAGGGATACAGTAAACCTGAAGTGAAACATCGGAATCTAGAACCGGTCTCACAGGAAAGGTCAAAACATAGACAGTAAGAAGAGCTAGTCTTCTTGTAGTTGAGTCGACATTGTGCCTTTTGTATTTAATTCCGATGCAATTTCTGTGTTTGATCGTCAATAAGAAGCTCAGAGGGATACAGTAAAACTGAAGTGAAGTATCGGAATGTATAACTAGTGTCCTAGGAATATTTCAAAGCATAGACAGTAAGAAGAGTCAGTTTTCTTGTACTTAAGTCGGCATTGTTCCTTTTGTATTTAATTCCGATGCAATTTCTGAGTTTCATCGTCTATAAGAAGGTCAGAGGGATACAGTAAACCTGAAGTGATGCATCGGAATCAATAACTAGTGTCACAGGAATGGTTCAAATCATAGACAGTAAGAAGAGTCGGTTTTCTTGTACTTAACCTGGCATTGTGCCTTTTCTATTTAAATCCGATGCAATTTCTGTGTTTCGTCGTTAATAAGAAGGTGCAAGGGATACAGTAAACCTGAAGTGAAGCATGGGAATCTAAAACCGGTCTTACAGGAAAGGTTCAAAACATAGACAGTAAGAAGAGCCAGTCTTCTTGTACTTGAGTCGGCATTGTACCTTTTGTTTATAATTCCTTTGCAAATTCTGTGTTTCATCGACAATAAGACGGGCAGAGGGATACAGCAAACACGAAGTAAAGCATCGGAATCTATAACTAGTTCACAGGAATGGTTCTAAACATAGACAGTACTAAGAGTCAGTCTTCTTGTACTTAACTCGGCATTGTACCTTTTGTATTCAATTCCGATGCAATTTCACTGTTTCATCGTCAATAAGAAGGTCAGAGGGTTACAGTAAACATGAAGTGAAGCATCGGAATCTATAATTAGTGTCACACAAATGGTTCAAATCATAGACAGTAAGAAGAGTCAGTTTACTTGTACTTAAGTCGGCATTGTGCCTTTTGTATTTAATTCCGATGCAATTTCTGTGTTTGATCGTCACTAAGAAGGTCAGAGGGATACAGTAAACCTTAAGTGAAGCATCGGAATCTATAACTAGTGTCACAGGAATGGTTCAAAACACAGACAGTAAGACGATTCTGTTTCCTTGTATTTAAGTCGGCATTTTGCCTTTTGTATTTAATTCCGTTGCAATTTCGGTGTTTCATCGTCAATAAGGTCAGAGGGATACAGTAAACCTTAAGTGAAGCATCGGAATCTATAACTAGTGACACAGGAATGGTTCAAAGCATACACAGCATGAAGGGTCAGTTTTCTTATAATTCAGTCGGCATTGTGCCTTTTGTATTTAATTCCGATGCAAATTCTCTGTTTCATCGTCAATAAGACGGTCAGAGTGATACAGCAAACCTGAAGTGAAGCATCGGAATCTATAACTAGTGTCACAAGAGTGGTTCAAAACATAGACAGTAAGAGGAGTCAGTTTTCTTGTATTTCAGTCGGCATTGTGCCTTTTCTATATATTTGCGATGCAATTTCTGTGTTTCGTCGTCAATAAGAAGGGCCAAGGGATACAGTAAACCTAAAGTGAAGCATCGGAATCTAAAACCGGTCTCACAGGAAAGGTCAAAACATAGACAGTAAGAAGAGCTAGTCCTCTTGTAGTTGAGTCGGCATTGTGCCTTTTGTATTTAATTCCGATGCAATATCTGTGTTTCATCGTCAATAAGAAGGTCAGAGGGATACAGTAAACCTGAAGTGAAGCATCAGAATCTGTAACTAGTGTCACAGGAATGGTTCAAAACATAGACAGTAAGAAAGGTCAGTCTTCTTGTACTTAAGTCGGCTTAGTGCCTTTTGTATTTAATTCCGATGCAATATCTGTGTTTCATCGTTAATAAGAAGATAAGAGGGATACAGTAAACCTGAAGTGAAGCATCGGAATCTATAACTAGGGTCACAGGAATGGTTCAAACATAGACAGTAAGAAGAGTCAGTTTCCGTGTGCTTGAGTCGGCATTGTACCTTTTCTATTTAATTCCGATGCAATTTCTGTGTTTCGTCGTCAATAAGAAGGTCCCAGGGATAGAGTAAACCTGCAGTGAAGCATTGGAATCTAAAGCCAGTCTCACAAGAAAGGTTCAAAACATAGACAGTAAGAAGAGCCAGTTTTCTTGTACTTAATACGGCATTGTGTATTCTGTATTCTATTCCGATGCAATTTCTGTGTTTCATCGTCAATAAGAGTGTCAGAGGGATGCAGTATACCTGAAGTGAAGTATCGGAATCTATAACTAGTGCCACAGGAATGGTTCAAAACATAGACAGTAAGAAGAGTCAGTCATCTTGTACTTAAGTCGGCATTGTGCATTTTGTTTGTATTCCGATGCATTTTCTGTGTTTGATCGTCAATAAGAAGGTCAGAGGGCTACAGTAAACCTGAAGTGAAGCATCGGAATCTATAACTAGTGTCACAGGAATGGTTCAAAACATAGACAGTAAGAAGAGTCAGATGTCTTGTACTGAAGTCGGCATTGTGCCTACTGTATATAATGCCGATGAAATATCTGTGTTTCATCGTCAATATGAAGGTCAGAGGGATACAGTAAACCTGAAGTGAAGCATCGGAATCTATAACTAGTGTCACAGGAATTGTTCAAAGCATAGACAGTAAGAAGAGTCAGTTTTCTTATAATTAAGTCGGCATTGTTCCTTTTGTATTTAATTCCGACGCAATTTCTGTGTTTCATCGTCAATAAGACGGTCAGAGTGATACAGCAAACCTAAAGTGAAGCATCGGAATCTATAACTAGTGTCACAGGAATGGTAAAAACATAGAAAGAAAGAGGAGTCAGGTTTCATGTAATTAAGTCGGTATTGTGCCTTATCTATATTATTCCGATGCAATTTCTGTGTTTCGTAGTCAATAAGAAGGGCCAAGGGATAGAGTAAACCTGAAGTGAAGCATCGGAATCTAAAACCGGTCTCACAGGAAAGGTTCTAAACATAGACACTAAGAAGAGCCAGTCTTATTGTACTTGAGTCGGCATTGTGCCTTTTGTATTTAATTCCGATGCAATATCTGTGTTTCTTCGACAATTAGAAGGTCAGAGGGATACAGTAAACCTGAAGTGAAACATCGGAATCTAGAACTAGTGTCACAGGAATGGTTCAAAATATAGACATTATTTAGAATCAGTTTTCTTGACTTTAAGTCGGCATTGTGCCTTGTCTATTTAATTCCGATGCAATTTCTGTGTTTCGTCGTCAATATGAAGGTCCAAGGGATACAGTAAACCTGAAGTCAAGCATCGGAATCTGAAGCTGGTCTCACAGGAAAGGTTCGAAACATAGACAGTAAGAAGAGAAAGTCTTCTTGTACTTGAGTGTGCATTGTGCCTTTTGTATTTAATTCCGAGGCAATTTCTGTATTGATCGTCATTAAGAAGCTCAGAGGGATACAGTTAAACTGAAGTGAAGCATCGGAATGTATAACTAGTGTCACAGGAATGGTTCAAAGCATAGACAGAAAGAGGAGTCAGTTTTCTTGTACTTAAGTCGGCATTGTGCGTTTTTTATTTAATTCCGATGCAATTTCTGTGTTTCATCGTCAATAATAAGGTCGGAGGGATACAGTAAACCTGAAGTGATACATCGGAAACTATAACTAGTCTCACAGGAATGGTTCAAAACATAGGCAGTAAGAAGAGTCAGTTTTCATGTACTTAAGACGGCATTGTGCCTTTTCTTTTTAATCCCGATGAGTTTCTGTGTTTCGTCGTCGTTAAGAAGGTCCAAGGGATATAGTAAACCTGAAGTGAGGCATTGGAATCTAAAACCGGTCTCACAGGAAAGGTTCTAAACATAGACAGTAAGAAGAGCCCGTCTTCTTGTACTTGAGTCGGCATTGTGCTTTTCTATTTAATTCCGATGCAATTTCTGTGTTTCGTCGTCAATAAGAAGGTCAGAGAGGTACAGTGAACATGAAGTGAAGCATCGGAATCTATAACTAGTGACACAGGAATCGTTAAAACCATAGACAGTAAGAAGAGTCAGTTTTCTTGTACTTAAGTCGGCAATGTGCCTTTTGTATCCAATTACGAAGCAATTTCTGTGCTTCATCGTCAATAAGAAAGTCAGAGGGATACAGTAAACCTGAAGTGAAGCATAGGAATCTATAACTAATGGCTCAGGAATGGTTCAAAACATAGACAGTAAGAAAGGTCCGTCTTCTTGTACATAAGTCGGCATTGTGGGTTTTGTATCTAATTCCGATGCAATATCTGTGTTTCATCGTCTATATGAAGGTCAGACGGATACAGTAAACCTGAAGTGAAGCATCGGAATCTATAACTAGTGTCACAGGAATGGTTCAAAACATAGACAGTAAGAAGAGTCAGTTTCCTTGTACTTAAGTCGGCATAGTGCCTTTAGTATTTAATTCCGATGCAATTTCTGTGTTTCATCGTCTATAAGAAGGACACAGGGATACAGTAAACCTGAAGTGAAGCATCGGAATCTATAACTAGTGTCACAGGAATGGTTCAAAGCATAAACAGTAAGAAGCGTCAGTTTTCTTGTACTTAAGTCGGCATTGTGCCTTTTGTATTTAATTCCGATGCAATTTCTGTGTTTCATCGTCAATAAGAAGGTCATAGGGATTCAGTAAACCTGAAGTGAAGCATCGGAATCTACAACTAGTGTCACAGGAATGGTTCAAATGTAGACATTAAGAAGAGTCAGTTTTCTTGTACTTAAGTCGGCATTGTGCCTTTTGTATTTAATTAAAATGCAATTCCTGTGGTTCATCGTCAATAAGAAGGTCAGAGGGATACAGTAAACCTGAAGTGAAGCATCGGAATCTATAACTAGTGTCACTGGAATGGTTCAGAACATAGACAGTATGAAGAGCAGTTTTCTTGTACTTAAGTCGGCATTGTGCCTTTTGTATTTAATTAAAATGCAATTCCTGTGGTTCATCGTCAATAAGAAGGTCAGAGGGATGCAGTAAACCTGAAGGGAAGCATCAGAATCTATAACTAGTGTCACAGGAATGGTTCAAAACATAGACAGTAAGAAGAGCCAGTCCTCTTGTACTTGAGTCGGCATTGTGCCTTTTGTATTTAATGCCGATGCAATTTCTGTGTTTCATCGTCAATAAGAAGGTCAGAGGGATGCAGTAAACCTGAAGTCAAGCATCGGAATCTATAACTAGTGTCACAGGAATGGTTCAAAACATAGACAGTAAGAAGAGTCAGTCATCTTGCACATAAGTCGGCATTGTGCATTTTGTTTGTATTCCGATGCAATTTCTGTGTTTGATCGTCAAGAAGAAGATCAGAGGGCTACAGTAAACCTGAAGTGAAGCATCGGAATCTATAACTAGTGTCACAGGAATGGTTAAAACACAGGAAGAAAGAGGAGTCAGGTTTTATGTATTTAAGTCGGCATTGTGCCTTATCTATATGATTCCCATGCAATTTCTGTGTTTCGTCGTCAATAAGAAGGTCAGAGGGATACAGTGAACCTGAAGTGAAGCATCGGAATCTATAACTAGTGTCACAGGAATGGTTCAAAACATAGACAGTAAGAAGAGTCAGTCTTCTTGTACTTAAGTCGGCATTGTTCCTTTTGTATTTAATTCCGATGCAATTTCTCTGTTTCATCGTCAATAAGAAGGTCAGAGGGTTACAGTAAACCTGAAGTGAAGCATCGGAATCTATAACTAGTGTCACACAAATGGTTCAAATCATAGGCAGTAAGAAGAGGCAGTTTACTTATAATTAAGTCGGCATTGTGCCATTTGTATTTAATTCCGATGCAATTTCTGTGTTTCGTCGTCAATAAGACGGTCAGAGTGATACAGCAAACCTGAAGTGAAGCATCGGAATCTATAACTAGTGTCACAGGAATGGTTCAAAACATAGCCATTAAGAAGAATCTGTTTTCTTGACCTTAAGTCGGCATTGTGCCATTTTGTATTTAATTCCGATGCAATTTCTGTGTTTCATTTTCAATAAGAAGGTCAGAGGGATACAGTAAACCTGATGTGAAGCATCATAATCTATACCTAGTGTCACAGGAATTGTAAAAAGGCATAGACAGAAAGAAGAGTCAGTTTTTTATAGATAAGTCGGCATTGTGCCTTTTGTATTTAATCTCGATGCAATTTCTGTGTTTCATCGTCAATACGAAGGTCAGAGGGATACAGTTACCCTGAAGTGATGCATCGGAATCTATAACTAGTGTCACAGGAATGGTTCAAATCATAGACAGTAAGAAGAGTCGGTATTCTTGTACTTAACCTGGCATTGTGCCTTTTCTATTTAAATCCGATGCAATTTCTGTGTTTCTTCGTTAATAAGAAGGTGCAAGGGATACAGTAAACCTGCAGTGAAGCATCGGAATCTAAAACCGGTGTTACAGGAAAGGTTCAAAACATAGACAGTAAGAAGAGCCAGTCTTCTTGTACTTGAGTCGGCATTGTGCCGTTTGTTTATAATTCCTTTGCAAATTCTGTGTTTCATCGACAATAAGACGGGCAAAGGGATACAGCAAACCTGAAGTAAAGCATCGGAATCTATAACTAGTTCACAGGAATGGTTCTAAACATAGACAGTACTAAGAGTCAGTCTTCTTGTACTAAAGTCGGCATTGTACCTTTTGTATTCAATTCCGATGCAATTTCTGTGTTTGATCGTCAATAAGAAGGTCAGAGGGATACAGTAAACCTTAAGTGAAGCATCAGAATCTATAACTAGTGACACAGGAATATTTCAAAGCATACACAGCATGAAGGGTCAGTTTTCTTATAATTCAGTCGGCATTGTGCCTTTTGTATTTAATTCCGATGCAAATTCTCTGTTTCATCGTCAATAAGACGGTCAGAGTGATACAGCAAACCTGAAGTGAAGCATCGGAATCTATAACTAGTGTCACAGGAATGGTTCAAAACATAGACAGTAAGAGGAGTCAGTTTTCTTGTATTTCAGTCGGCATTGTGCCTTTTCTATATATTTGCGATGCAATTTCTGTGTTTCGTCGTCAATAAGAAGGGCCAAGGGATACAGTAAACCTGAAGTGAAGCATCGGAATCTAAAACCGGTCTCACAGGAAAGGTCAAAACATAGACAGTAAGAAGAGCTAGTCTTCTTGTAGTTGAGTCGCCATTGTGCCTTTTGTATTTAATTCCGATGCAATATCTGTGTTTCATCGTCAATAAGAAGGTCAGAGGGATACAGTAAACCTGAAGTGAAGCATGAGGATCTGTAACTAGTGTCACAGGAATGGTTCAAAACATAGACAGTAAGAAAGGTCAGTCTTCTTGTACTTACGTCGGCATAGTGCCTTTTGTATTTAATTCCGATGCAATATCTGTGTTTCATCGTCAATAAGAAGATAAGAGGGATACAGTAAACCTGAAGTGAAGCATCGGAATCTATAACTAGGGTCACAGGAATGGTTCAAACATAGACAGTAAGAAGAGTCAGTTTCCGTGTGCTTGAGTCGGCATTGTACCTTTTCTATTTAATTCCGATGCAATTTCTGTGTTTCGACGTCAATAAGAAGGTCCCAGGGATAGAGTAAACCTGCAGTGAAGCATTGGAATCTAAAGCCAGTCTCACAAGAAAGGTTCAAAACATAGACAGTAAGAAGAGCCAGTTTTCTTGTACTTAATACGGCATTGTGCATTCTGTATTCTATTCCGATGCAATTTCTGTGTTTCATCGTCAATAAGAAAGTCAGAGGGATGCAGTATACCTGAAGTGAAGTATCGGTATCTATAACTAGTGCCACAGGAATGGTTCAAAACATAGACAGTAAGAAGAGGCAGTCATCTTGTACTTAAGTCGGCATTGTGCATTTTGTTTGTATTCCGATGCAATTTCTGTGTTTGATCGTCAATAAGAAGGTCAGAGGGCTACAGTAAACCTGAAGTGAAGCATCAGAATCTATAACTAGTGTCACAGGAATGGTTCAAAACATAGACAGTAAGAAGGGTTAGATGTCTTGTACTGAAGTCGGCATTGTGCCTACTGTATTTAATGCCGATGAAATATCTGTGTTTCATCGTCAATATTAAGGTCAGAGGGATACAGTAAACCTGAAGTGAAGCATCGGAATCTATAACTAGTGTCACAGGAATTGTTCAAGGCATAGACAGTAAGAAGAGTCAGTTTTCTTATAAATAAGTCGGCATTGTGCCTTTTGTATTTAATTCCGACGCAATTTCTATGTTTCATCGTCAATAAGACGGTCAGAGTGATACAGCAAACCTAAAGTGAAGCATCGGAATCTATAACTAGTGTCACAGGAATGGTAAAAACATAGAAAGAAAGAGGAGTCAGGTTTCATGTAATTAAGTCGGTATTGTGCCTTATCTATATAATTCCGATGCAATTTCTGTGTTTCGTAGTCAATAAGAAGGGCCAAGGGATACAGTAAACCTGAAGTGAAGCATCGGAATCTAAAACCGGTCTCACAGGAAAGGTTCTAAACATAGACACTAAGAAGAGCCAGTCTTATTGTACTTGAGTCGGCATTGTGCCTTTTGTATTTAATTCCGATGCAATATCTGTGTTACTTCGACAATAATAAGGTCGGAGGGATACAGTAAACCTGAAGTGAAACATCGGAATCTAGAACTAGTGTCACAGGAATGGTTCAAAACATAGACAGTAAGAAGAGTCAGATGTCTTGTACTGAAGTCGGCATTGTGCCTACTGTATTTAATGCCGATGAAATATCTGTGTTTCATCGTCAATATTAAGGTCAGAGGGATACAGTAAACCTGAAGTGAAACATCGGAATCTAGAACTAGTGTCACAGGAATGGTTCAAAATATAGACATTATTTAGAATCAGTTTTCATGACTTTAAGTCGGCATTGTGCCTTGTCTATTTAATTCCGATGCAATTTCTGTGTTTCGTCGTCAATATGAAGGTCCAAGGGATACAGTAAACCTGAAGTCAAGCATCGGAATCTGAAGCTGGTCTCACAGGAAAGGTTCGAAACATAGACAGTAAGAAGAGAAAGTCTTCTTGTACTTGAGTGTGCATTGTGCCTTTTGAATTTAATTCCGAGGCCATTTCTGTGTTTGATCGTCATTAAGAAGCTCAGAGGGATACAGTTAAACTGAAGTGAAGCATCGGAATGTATAACTAGTGTCACAGGAATGGTTCAAAGCATAGACAGAAAGAGGAGTCAGTTTTCTTGTACTTAAGTCGGCATTGTGCGTTTTTTATTTAATTCCGATGCAATTTCTGTGTTTCATCGTCAATAATAAGGTCGGAGGGATACAGTAAACCTGAAGTGATACATCGGAAACTATAACTAGTCTCACAGGAATGGTTCAAAACATAGGCAGTAAGAAGAGTCAGTTTTCATGTACTTAAGACGGCATTGTGCCTTTTCTTTTTAATCCCGATGAGTTTCTGTGTTTCGTCGTCGTTAAGAAGGTCCAAGGGATATAGTAAACCTGAAGTACGGCATTGGAATCTAAAACCGGTCTCACAGGAAAGGTTCTAAACATAGACAGTAAGAAGAGCCCGTCTTCTTGTACTTGAGTCGGCATTGTCCCTTTTGTATTTAACTCCGCTGCAATATCTGTGTTTCTTCGTCAATAAGACGGTCGGAGGGATACAGTAAACCTGAAGTGAAGCATCAGAATCTATAACTAGTGTCACAGGATTGGTTCAAAACATAGACAGTAAGAAGAGTCAGTCATCTTGTACTTAAGTCGGCATTGTGCATTTTGTTTGTATTCCGATGCAATTTCTGTGTTTGATCGTCAGTATGAAGGTCAGAGGGATGCAGTAAACCTGAAGGGAAGCATCAGAATCTATAACTAGTGTCACAGGAATGGTTCAAAACATAGACAGTAAGAAGAGCCAGTCCTCTTGTACTTGAGTCGGCAATGTGCCTTTTGTATTTAATGCCGATGCAATTTCTGTGTTTCATCGTCAATAAGAAGGACAGAGGGATGCAGTAAACCTGAAGTCAAGCATCGGAATCTATAACTAGTGTCACAGGAATGGTTCAAAACATAGAAAGTAAGAAGAGTCAGTCATCTTGCACTTAAGTCGGCATTGTGCATTTTGTTTGTATTCCGATGCAATTTCTGTGTTTGATCGTCAAGAAGAAGGTCAGAGGGCTACAGTAAACCCGAAGTGAAGCATCGGAATCTATAACTAGTGTCACAGGAATGGTAAAAACATAGGAAGAAAGAGGAGTCAGGTTTTATGTATTTAAGTCGGCATTGTGCCTTATCTATATGATTCCCATGCAATTTCTGTGTTTCGTCGTCAATAAGAAGGTCAGAGGGATACAGTAAACCTGAAGTCAAGCATCGGAATCTAAGACCGGTCTCACAGGAAAGGTTCTAAACATAGACAGTAAAAAGAGCCAGTCTTCTTGTACTTGAGTCGGCATTGTCCCTTTTGTATTTAACTCCGCTGCAATATCTGTGTTTCTTCGTCAATTAGAAGGTCAGAGGGATACAGTAAACCTGAAGTGAAACATCGGAATCTATAACTAGTGTCACAGGAATGGTTCAAATCATAGACATTAAGTAGAATCAGTTTTCTTGACTTTAAGTCGGCATTGTGCCTTTTCTATTTAGTTCCGATGCAATTTCTGTGTTTCGTCGTCAATATGAAGGTCCAAGGGATACAGTAAACCTGAAGTCAAGCATCGGAATCTAAAGCTGGTCTCACAGGAAAGGTTCGAAACATAGACAGTAAGAAGAGCCAGTCTTCTTGTACTTGAGTGTGCATTGTGCCTTTTGTATTTAATTCCGAGGTAATTTCTGTGTTTGATCGTCATTAAGAAGCTCAGAGGGATACAGTAAAACTGAAGTAAAGCATCGGAATGTATAACTAATGTCACAGGAATGGTTCAAAGCATAGACAGAAAGAGGAGTCAGTTTTCTTGTACTTAAGTCGGCATTGTGCGTTTTTTATTTAATTCCGATGCAATTTCTGTGTTTCATCGTCAATAATAAGGTCGGAGGGATACAGTAAACCTGGAGTGATGCATCGGAATCTATAACTAGTCTCACAGGAATGGTTCAAAACATAGACAGTAAGAAGAGTCAGTTTTCATGTACTTAAGTCGGCATTGTGCCTTTTCTGTTTAATCCCGATGAGTTTCTGTGTTTCGTCGTCAATAAGAAAGTCCAAGGGATATAGTAAACAAGAAGTGAAGTATTGGAATCTAAAACCGGTCTCACAGGAATGGTTCTAAACATAGACAGTAAGAAGAGCCCGTCTTCTTGTACTTGAGTCGGCATTGTGCTTTTCTATTTAATTCCGATGCAGTTTCTGTGTTTCGTCGTCAATAAGAAGGTCAGAGAGATACAGTGAACATGAAGTGAAACATCGGAATCTATAACTAGTGACACAGGAATGGTTAAAACCATAGACAGTAAGAAGAGTCAGTTTTCTTCTACTTAAGTCGGCATTGTGCCTTTTGTATTTAATTCCGATGCAATTTCTGCGTTTCATCGTCAATAAGAAGGTGAGAGGGATACAGTAAACCTGAAGTGAAGCATCGGAATCTATAACTAGTGTCACAGGAATGGTTCTAAACATAGGCAGTAAGAAGAGTCGGTTTTCTAGTACTTAAGTCGGCATTGTGCCTTTTCCATTTAATTCCGATGCAATTTCTGTGTTTCGTCGTCAATATGAAGGTCCAAGGATTACAGTAAGCTTGAAGTGAAGCATCGGAATCTAAAACCGGTCTCACAGGAAAGCTTCAAATCATAGACAGTAAGAAGAGCCAGTCTTCTTGTACTTGAGTCGGCATTGTGCCTTTTGTATTAAATTCCGGTGCAATTTCTGTGTTTCATCGTCAATAAGACGGTCAGAAGGATACAGTAAACCTGAGGTGAAACATCAGAATCTATAACTAGTGTCACAGGAATGGTTCAAACATAGACAGTAAGAAGAGTCAGTTTTCTTGTACTTAAGTCGGCAATGTGCCTTTTGTATCCAATTCCGATGCAATTTCTGTGCTTCATCGTCAATACGAAAGTCAGAGGGATACAGTAAACCTGAAGTGAAGCATCGGAATCTATAACTAGTGTCTCAGGAATGGTTCAAAACATAGACAGTAAGAAAGGTCCGTCTTCTTGTACTTAAGTCGGCATTGTGGTTTTTGTATCTAATTCCGATGCAATATCTGTGTTTCATCGTCAATATGAAGGTCAGAGGGATACAGTTAACCTGAAGTGAAGCATCGGAATCTATAACTAGTGTCACAGGGGTGGTTCAAAACATAAACGGTAAGAAGCGTCAGTTTTCTTGTACTTATGTCGGCATTAGGCCTTTTGTATTTAATTCCGATGCGATTTCTGTGTTTCATCGTCAATAAGAAGGTCATAGGGATACAGTAAACCTGAAGTGAAGCATCGGAATCTATAACTAGTGTCACAGGAATGGTTCAAATATAGACACTAAGAAGAGTCAGTTTTCTTGTACTTAAGTCGACATTGTGCATTTTGTATTTAATTAAAATGCAATTTCTGTGTTTCATCGTCAATAAGAAGGTCAGAGATATACAGTAAACCTGAAGTGAAGCATCGGAATCTATAACTAGTGTCACTGGAATGGTTCAGAACATAGACAGTGTGAAGAGTCAGTCTTCTTGTACTTAAGTCGGCATTGTGCCTCTTGTATATAATTTGGATGCAATATCTGTGTTTCATCGTCAATATGAAGGTCAGAGGGATTCAGTAAACCTGAAGTGAAGCATCGGAATCTATAACTAGTGTCACAGGAATGGTTCAAAACATAGACAGTAAGAAGAGCCAGTCCCCTTGTACTTGAGTCGGCATAGTGCCTTTTGTATTTAATTCCGATGCAATTTCTGTGTTTCATCGTCAATAAGACGGTCGGAGGGATACAGTAAACCTCAAGTGAAGCATCGGAATCCTTAAGTAGTGTCACAGGAATGGTTCAAAACATAGACAGTAAGAAAGGTCAGTCTTCTTGTACATTAGTCTTTATTGTGCCTTTTGTATTTAATTCCGATGCAATATCTGTGTTTCATCGTCAATAAGAAGATCAGAGGGATACAGTAAACCTGAAGTGAAGCATCGGAATCTATAACTAGGGTCACAGGAATGGTTCAAACATAGATGGTAAGAAGAGTCAGTTTCCGTGAGCTTAAGTCGGCATTGTACCTTTTCTATTTAATTCCGATGCAATTTCTGTGTTTCGTCGTCAATAAGAAGGTCCCAGGGATAGAGTAAACCTGCAGTGAAGCATTGGAATCTAAATCTAGTCTCACAAGAAAGGTGCAAAACATAGACAGTAAGAAGAGTCAGTTTTCTTTTACTTTACCCGGCATTGTGCCATTTCAATTTAATTCCGATGCAATTTCTGTGTCTCGTCGTCAATAAGAAGGTCCAAGGGACACAGTAAACCTGAAGTGAAGCATCGGAATCTTGTACTTAAGGCGGCATTGTGCCTTTTGTATTCTGTTCCGATGCAATTTCTGTGTTTCATCGTCAATAAGAAGGTCAGAGGGATGCAGTAAACCTGAAGTGAAGTATCGGAATCTATAACTAGTGCCACAGGATTGGTTCGAAGCATAGACTGTAAGAAGAGTCAGTTTTCTTGTACTTAAGTCGGCATTGTGCCACTTGTATTTAATTCCGATGCAATATCTGTTCTTCATCGTCAAAAAGAAGGTCAGAGGGATACAGTAAACCTAAAGTGAAGCATCGGAATCCATAACTAGTATCACAGGAATGGTTAAAATATAGACAGTAAGGAGAGTCAGTTTTCTTGTACTTAAGTAAGCATTGTGCCTTTTGTATTTAATTCCGACACAATTTCTGTGTGTCATCGTCAATACGTAGATCAGAGGGATACAGTAAACCTGAAGTGAAGCATCGGAATCTATAACTAGTGTCACAGGAATGGTTCAAAACATAGACAGTAAGAAGAGTCAGTTTTCTTGTACTTAAGTCGGCATTGTGCCTTTTGTATTTAATTCCGATTCAAATTTCTGCGTTTCATCGTCAATAAGAAGGTGAGAGGGATACAGTAAACCTGAAGTGAAGCATCGGAATCTATAACTAGCGTCACAGGAATGGTTCTAAACATAGGCAGTAAGAAGAGTCTGTGTTTCATCGTCAATAAGAAGGTCAGAGGGATACAGTAAACCTGAAGTGAAGCATCGGAATCTATAACTAGAGTCACAGGAATGGTTCAAAGCATATACAGTAAGAAGTGTCAGTATTCTAATAATGAAGTCGGCATTGTGCCTTTTGTATTTAATTCCGATGCAATTTCTGAGTCTCATCGTCAATAAGAAGGTCAGAGGGATACAGTAACCCTGAAGTGATGCATTGGAATCTATAACTAGTGTCACAGGAAAGGTTCAAAACATAGACAGTAAGAAGAGTCAGTTTTCTTTTACTTTACCCGGCATTGTGCCATTTCAATTTAATTCCGATGCAATTTCTGTGTCTCGTCGTCAATAAGAAGGTCCAAGGGACACAGTAAAGCTGAAGTGAAGCATCGGAATCTAAAACCGGTCACACAGGAATGGTTCAAAACATAGACAGTAAGAAGAGCGAATCTTTTTGTACTTGTGTCGGCATTGTGCCTTTTGTTTTTAAATCCGATGCAATTTCTGTGTTTCATCGTCAATAAGACGGTCACAGGGATACAGCAAACCTGAAGTGAAGCATCGGAATCTATAACTAGTGTCACAGGAATAGTTAAAACATAGACAGTAAGAAGAGTCAGTTTTCTTGTACTTAAGTCGGCATTGTTCCTTTTCTATTTAATTCCGATGCACTTTCTGTGTTTAGTCGTCAATAAGAAGGGCCAAGGTATACAGTAAACCTGAAGTGAAGCATCGGAATCTAAAACCGGTCTCACAGTAAAGGTTCAAAACATAGACAGTAACGAGAGCCAGTCTTCTTGAACTTGAGTCGGCATTGTGCCTTTTGTATTTAATTCCGATGCAATTTCTCTGTTTCATCGTCAATAAGAAGGTCAGCGGGATACAGTAAACCAGAAGTGAAGCATCGGTATCTATAACTAGTGTCATAGGAATGGCTCAAAACATAGGCAGTAAGAAGAGCCAGTCTTCTTGTACTTAAGTCGGCATTGTGCCTTTTGTTAGTATTCTGATGCAATTTCTATGTTTCATCGTCAATATGAAGGTCAGAGGGATACAGTAAACCTGAAGTGAAGCATCGGAATCTATAACTAGTGTCACAGGAATGGTTCAAAACATAGACAGTGAGAAGAGTCAGTTTTCTTGTACATAAGTCGGCATTGTGACTTTTGTATTTAATTCCGATGCAATTTCTGTGTTTCATCGTCAATAAGATGGTCACAGGGATGCAGTAAACCTGAAGTGAAGCATCGGAATCTATAACTAGTGTCACAGGAGTGGTTCAAAACATAAACAGTAAGAAACGTCAGTTTTCTTGTACGTAAGTCGGCATTGTGCCTTTTATTTTTAATTCCGATGCAATTTCTGTGTTTAGTCGTCAATAAGAAGGGCCAAGGGATACAGTGAACCTGAAGTGAAGCATCGGAATCTAAAACCGGTCTCACAGTAAAGGTTCAAAACATAGACAGTAAGGAGAGCCAGTCTTCTTTAACTTGAGTCGGCATTGTGCCTTTTGTATTTAATTCCGATGCTATTTCTCTGTTTCATCGTCAATAAGAAGGTCAGCGGGATACAGTAAACCAGAAGTGAAGCATCGGTATCTATAACTAGTGTCACAGGAATGGTTCAAAACATAGACAGTAAGAAGAGTCAGTTTTCTTGTACTTAAGTCGGCATTGTGCCTTTTGTATTTAATTCCGATGTAATTTCTGTGTTTAGTCGTCAAAAAGAAGGTCCAAGGGATTCAGTAAACCCGAAGTGAAGCATCGGAATCTAAAACCGTTCCCACTGGAAAGCTTCAAAACATAGACAGTAAGAAGAGCCAGTCTTATTGTACTTGAGTCGGCATTGTGAGTTTTTTTTAATTCCGATGCAATTTCTGTGTTACATCGTCAATAAGACGGTCAGAGGGATACAGCAAACCTGAAGTGAATCATCGGAATCTATAACTAGTGTCACAGGAATGGTTCAAAACATAGACAGTAAGAAGGGTCAGTTTTCTTGTACTTAAGTCGGCATTGTGCCTTTTCTATTTAATTCCGATGCACTTTCTGTGTTTCGTCGTCAATAAGATGGGCCAAGGGATACAGTAAACCTGAAGTGAAGCATCGGAATCTAAAACCGGTCTCACAGGAAAGGTCAAATCATAGACAGTAAGAAGAGCCAGTCTTCTTGTTCTTGAGGCGGCATTGTGCCTTTTGTATTTAATTGCGATGCAATTTCTGCGTTTCATCGTCAATAAGATGGTCAGAGGGATACAGTAAACCTGAAGTGAAGCATCGGAAGCTATAACTAGAGTCACAGGAATGGTTCAAAGCATAGACGGTAAGAAGAGTCAGTTTTCTAATAATTAAGTCGGCATTGTGCCTTTTGTATTTAGTTCCGATGCAATTTCTGTGTCTCATCGTCAATAAGAAGGTCAGAGGGATACAGTAACCCTGAAGTGAAGCATCGGAATCTATAACTAGTGTCACAGGAATGGTTCAAAACATAGACAGTAAGAAGAGTCAGTTTTCTTGTACTTAAGTGGGCTTTGGGCCTTTTGTATTTAATTCCGATGCCATTTCTGTGTTTCATCGTCAATGAGAAGGTCAGATGGATACAGTAAACCTGAAGTGCATCATCGGAATCTATAACTAGAGTCACAGGAATGGTTCAAAGCATAGACAGTAAGAAGAGTCGATTTACTTGTACTTAAGTTGGCATTGTGAGTTTTGTATTTTATTCCGATGCAATTTCTGTGTTTCATCGTCAATAAGAAGGTCAGAGGGATGCAGTTAACCTGAAGTGAAGCATCGGAATCTGTAACTAGTGTCACAGGAATGGTTCAAAACATAGACAGTAAGAAGAGTCAATTTTCTTGTACTTATGTCGGTATGGCGCCTTTTGTATTTATTACGGATGCAATTTCTGTGTTTCATCGTCAATAAGAAGGTCAGGGGGCTACAGTAAACCTGAAGTGAAGCATCGGAATCTATAACTAGTGTCACAGGAGTGGTTCAAATCTTAGACAGTAAGAAGTGTCAGTTTACTTATTCTTAAGGCGGCATTGTGCCTTTTGTATTTCATTCCGATGCAATTTCTGTGTTTCATCGTCAATAAGAAGGTCAGAGGGATACAGTAAACCTGAAGTGAAGCATCGGAAGCTATAACTAGAGTCACAGGAATGGTTCAAAGCATAGACGGTAAGAAGAGTCAGTTTTCGAATAATTAAGTCGGCATTGTGCCTTTTGTATTTAGTTCCGATGCAATTTCTGTGTTTCATCGTCAATAAGAAGGTCAGAGGGTTACAGTAACCCTGAAGTGATGCATTGGAATCTATAACTAGTGTAACAGGAATGGTTAAAAACATAGACAGTAAGAAGAGTCTGTTTTCTATTACTGAACCCGGCATTGTGCCTTTTCTATTTAATTCCGATGCAATTTCTGTGTTTCGTCGTCAATAAGAAGGTCCAAGGGATACAGTAAACCTGAAGTGAAGCATCGGAATCTAAAACCGGTCTCACAGGAAAGGTTCAAAACATAGACAGTAAGAAGAGCCAATCTTCTTGTACTTGTGTCGGCATTGTGCCTTTTGTTTATAATTCCGATGCAATTTCTGTGTTTCATCGTCAATAAGACGGTCAGAGGGATACAGTAATCCTGAAGTGAAGCATCGGAATCTATAACTAGTGTCACAGGATTTGTTCAAAACATGGACAGTAAGAAGAGTTAGTTATCTTGTACTTATGTCGGCATTGTGCCTTTTGTATATAATTGCGATGCAATTTCTGTGTTTCATCGTCAATACGAAAGTCAGAGGGATACAGTAAACCTGAAGTGAAGCATCGGAATCTATAACTAGTGTCTCAGGAATGGTTCAAAACATAGACAGTAAGAAAGGTCCGTCTTCTTGTACTTAAGTCGGCATTGTGGTTTTTGTATCTAATTCCGATGCAATATCTGTGTTTCATCGTCAATATGAAGGTCAGAGGGATACAGTTAACCTGAAGTGAAGCATCGGAATCTATAACTAGTGTCACAGGGGTGGTTCAAAACATAAACGGTAAGAAGCGTCAGTTTTCTTGTACTTATGTCGGCATTAGGCCTTTTGTATTTAATTCCGATGCGATTTCTGTGTTTCATCGTCAATAAGAAGGTCATAGGGATACAGTAAACCTGAAGTGAAGCATCGGAATCTATAACTAGTGTAACAGGAATGGTTCAAATATAGACACTAAGAAGAGTCAGTTTTCTTGTACTTAAGTCGACATTGTGCATTTTGTATTTAATTAAAATGCAATTTCTGTGTTTCATCGTCAATAAGAAGGTCAGAGGGATACAGTAAACCTGAAGTGAAGCATCGGAATCTATAACTAGTGTCACTGGAATGGTTCAGAACATAGACAGTGTGAAGAGTCAGTCTTCTTGTACTTAAGTCGGCATTGTGCCTCTTGTATATAATTTCGATGCAATATCTGTGTTTCATCGTCAATATGAAGGTCAGAGGGATTCAGTAAACCTGAAGTGAAGCATCGGAATCTATAACTAGTGTCACAGGAATGGTTCAAAACATAGACAGTAAGAAGAGCCAGTCCCCTTGTACTTGAGTCGGCATAGTGCCTTTTGTATTTAATTCCGATGCAATTTCTGTGTTTCATCGTCAATAAGACGGTCGGAGGGATACAGTAAACCTGAAGTGAAGCATCGGAATCCTTAACTAGTGTCACAGGAATGGTTCAAAACATAGACAGTAAGAAAGGTCAGTCTTCTTGTACATTAGTCTTTATTGTGCCTTTTGTATTTAATTCCGATGCAATATCTGTGTTTCATCGTCAATAAGAAGATCAGAGGGATACAGTAAACCTGAAGTGAAGCATCGGAATCTATAACTAGGGTCACAGGAATGGTTCAAACATAGATATTAAGAAGAGTCAGTTTCCGTGTGCTTAAGTCGGCATTGTACCTTTTCTATTTAATTCCGATGCAATTTCTGTGTTTCGTCGTCAATAAGAAGGTCCCAGGGATAGAGTAAACCTGCAGTGAAGCATTGGAATCTAAATCTAGTCTCACAAGAAAGGTGCAAAACATAGACAGTAAGAAGAGTCAGTTTTCTTTTACTTTACCCGGCATTGTGCCATTTCAATTTAATTCCGATGCAATTTCTGTGTCTCGTCGTCAATAAGAAGGTCCAAGGGACACAGTAAACCTGAAGTGAAGCATCGGAATCTTGTACTTAAGGCGGCATTGTGCCTTTTGTATTCTGTTCCGATGCAATTTCTGTGTTTCATCGTCAATAAGAAGGTCAGAGGGATGCAGTAAACCTGAAGTGAAGTATCGGAATCTATAACTAGTGCCACAGGATTGGTTCGAAGCATAGACTGTAAGAAGAGTCAGTTTTCTTGTACTTAAGTCGGCATTGTGCCACTTGTATTTAATTCCGATGCAATATCTGTTCTTCATCGTCAAAAAGAAGGTCAGAGGGATACAGTAAACCTAAAGTGAAGCATCGGAATCCATAACTAGTATCACAGGAATGGTTAAAATATAGACAGTAAGGAGAGTCAGTTTTCTTGTACTTAAGTCAGCATTGTGCCTTTTGTATTTAATTCCGACACAATTTCTGTGTGTCATCGTCAATACGTAGATCAGAGGGATACAGTAAACCTGAAGTGAAGCATCGGAATCTATAACTAGTGTCACAGGAATGGTTCAAAACATAGACAGTAAGAAGAGTCAGTTTTCTTGTACTTAAGTCGGCATTGTGCCTTTTGTATTTAATTCCGATTCAAATTTCTGCGTTTCATCGTCAATAAGAAGGTGAGAGGGATACAGTAAACCTGAAGTGAAGCATCGGAATCTATAACTAGCGTCACAGGAATGGTTCTAAACATAGGCAGTAAGAAGAGTCTGTGTTTCATCGTCAATAAGAAGGTCAGAGGGATACAGTAAACCTGAAGTGAAGCATCGGAATCTATAACTAGAGTCACAGGAATGGTTCAAAGCATATACAGTAAGAAGTGTCAGTATTCTAATAATGAAGTCGGCATTGTGCCTTTTGTATTTAATTCCGATGCAATTTCTGAGTCTCATCGTCAATAAGAAGGTCAGAGGGATACAGTAACCCTGAAGTGATGCATTGGAATCTATAACTAGTGTCACAGGAAAGGTTCAAAACATAGACAGTAAGAAGAGTCAGTTTTCTTTTACTTTACCCGGCATTGTGCCATTTCAATTTAATTCCGATGCAATTTCTGTGTCTCGTCGTCAATAAGAAGGTAAAAGGGACACAGTAAAGCTGAAGTGAAGCATCGGAATCTAAAACCGGTCACACAGGAATGGTTCAAAACATAGACAGTAAGAAGAGCGAATCTTTTTGTACTTGTGTCGGCATTGTGCCTTTTGTTTTTAATTCCGATGCAATTTCTGTGTTTCATCGTCAATAAGACGGTCACAGGGATACAGCAAACCTGAAGTGAAGCATCGGAATCTATAACTAGTGTCACAGGAATAGTTAAAACATAGACAGTAAGAAGAGTCAGTTTTCTTGTACTTAAGTCGGCATTGTTCCTTTTCTATTTAATTCCGATGCACTTTCTGTGTTTAGTCGTCAATAAGAAGGGCCAAGGTATACAGTAAACCTGAAGTGAAGCATCGGAATCTAAAACCGGTCTCACAGTAAAGGTTCAAAACATAGACAGTAACGAGAGCCAGTCTTCTTGAACTTGAGTCGGCATTGTGCCTTTTGTATTTAATTCCGATGCAATTTCTCTGTTTCATCGTCAATAAGAAGGTCAGCGGGATACAGTAAACCAGAAGTGAAGCATCGGTATCTATAACTAGTGTCATAGGAATGGCTCAAAACATAGGCAGTAAGAAGAGCCAGTCTTCTTGTACTTAAGTCGGCATTGTGCCTTTTGTTAGTATTCTGATGCAATTTCTATGTTTCATCGTCAATATGAAGGTCAGAGGGATACAGTAAACCTGAAGTGAAGCATCGGAATCTATAACTAGTGTCACAGGAATGGTTCAAAACATAGACAGTGAGAAGAGTCAGTTTTCTTGTACATAAGTCGGCATTGTGACTTTTGTATTTAATTCCGATGCAATTTCTGTGTTTCATCGTCAATAAGATGGTCACAGGGATGCAGTAAACCTGAAGTGAAGCATCGGAATCTATAACTAGTGTCACAGGAGTGGTTCAAAACATAAACAGTAAGAAACGTCAGTTTTCTTGTACGTAAGTCGGCATTGTGCCTTTTATTTTTAATTCCGATGCAATTTCTGTGTTTAGTCGTCAATAAGAAGGGCCAAGGGATACAGTGAACCTGAAGTGAAGCATCGGAATCTAAAACCGGTCTCACAGTAAAGGTTCAAAACATAGACAGTAAGGAGAGCCAGTCTTCTTTAACTTGAGTCGGCATTGTGCCTTTTGTATTTAATTCCGATGCTATTTCTCTGTTTCATCGTCAATAAGAAGGTCAGCGGGATACAGTAAACCAGAAGTGAAGCATCGGTATCTATAACTAGTGTCACAGGAATGGTTCAAAACATAGACAGTAAGAAGAGTCAGTTTTCTTGTACTTAAGTCGGCATTGTGCCTTTTGTATTTAATTCCGATGTAATTTCTGTGTTTAGTCGTCAAAAAGAAGGTCCAAGGGATTCAGTAAACCCGAAGTGAAGCATCGGAATCTAAAACCGTTCCCACTGGAAAGCTTCAAAACATAGACAGTAAGAAGAGCCAGTCTTATTGTACTTGAGTCGGCATTGTGAGTTTTTTTTAATTCCGATGCAATTTCTGTGTTACATCGTCAATAAGACGGTCAGAGGGATACAGCAAACCTGAAGTGAATCATCGGAATCTATAACTAGTGTCACAGGAATGGTTCAAAACATAGACAGTAAGAAGGGTCAGTTTTCTTGTACTTAAGTCGGCATTGTGCCTTTTCTATTTAATTCCGATGCACTTTCTGTGTTTCGTCGTCAATAAGATGGGCCAAGGGATACAGTAAACCTGAAGTGAAGCATCGGAATCTAAAACCGGTCTCACAGGAAAGGTCAAATCATAGACAGTAAGAAGAGCCAGTCTTCTTGTTCTTGAGGCGGCATTGTGCCTTTTGTATTTAATTGCGATGCAATTTCTGCGTTTCATCGTCAATAAGATGGTCAGAGGGATACAGTAAACCTGAAGTGAAGCATCGGAAGCTATAACTAGAGTCACAGGAATGGTTCAAAGCATAGACGGTAAGAAGAGTCAGTTTTCTAATAATTAAGTCGGCATTGTGCCTTTTGTATTTAGTTCCGATGCAATTTCTGTGTCTCATCGTCAATAAGAAGGTCAGAGGGATACAGTAACCCTGAAGTGAAGCATCGGAATCTATAACTAGTGTCACAGGAATGGTTCAAAACATAGACAGTAAGAAGAGTCAGTTTTCTTGTACTTAAGTGGGCTTTGGGCCTTTTGTATTTAATTCCGATGCCATTTCTGTGTTTCATCGTCAATGAGAAGGTCAGATGGATACAGTAAACCTGAAGTGCATCATCGGAATCTATAACTAGAGTCACAGGAATGGTTCAAAGCATAGACAGTAAGAAGAGTCGATTTACTTGTACTTAAGTTGGCATTGTGAGTTTTGTATTTTATTCCGATGCAATTTCTGTGTTTCATCGTCAATAAGAAGGTCAGAGGGATGCAGTTAACCTGAAGTGAAGCATCGGAATCTGTAACTAGTGTCACAGGAATGGTTCAAAACATAGACAGTAAGAAGAGTCAATTTTCTTGTACTTATGTCGGTATGGCGCCTTTTGTATTTATTACGGATGCAATTTCTGTGTTTCATCGTCAATAAGAAGGTCAGGGGGCTACAGTAAACCTGAAGTGAAGCATCGGAATCTATAACTAGTGTCACAGGAGTGGTTCAAATCTTAGACAGTAAGAAGTGTCAGTTTACTTATTCTTAAGGCGGCATTGTGCCTTTTGTATTTCATTCCGATGCAATTTCTGTGTTTCATCGTCAATAAGAAGGTCAGAGGGATACAGTAAACCTGAAGTGAAGCATCGGAAGCTATAACTAGAGTCACAGGAATGGTTCAAAGCATAGACGGTAAGAAGAGTCAGTTTTCGAATAATTAAGTCGGCATTGTGCCTTTTGTATTTAGTTCCGATGCAATTTCTGTGTTTCATCGTCAATAAGAAGGGCAGAGGGTTACAGTAACCCTGAAGTGATGCATTGGAATCTATAACTAGTGTAACAGGAATGGTTAAAAACATAGACAGTAAGAAGAGTCTGTTTTCTATTACTGAACCCGGCATTGTGCCTTTTCTATTTAATTCCGATGCAATTTCTGTGTTTCGTCGTCAATAAGAAGGTCCAAGGGATACAGTAAACCTGAAATGAAGCATCGGAATCTAAAACCGGTCTCACAGGAAAGGTTCAAAACATAGACAGTAAGAAGAGCCAATCTTCTTGTACTTGTGTCGGCATTGTGCCTTTTGTTTATAATTCCGATGCAATTTCTGTGTTTCATCGTCAATAAGACGGTCAGAGGGATACAGTAATCCTGAAGTGAAGCATCGGAATCTATAACTAGTGTCACAGGATTTGTTCAAAACATGGACAGTAAGAAGAGTTAGTTATCTTGTACTTATGTCGGCATTGTGCCTTTTGTATATAATTGCGATGCAATTTCTGTGTTTCATCGTCAATAAGATCGTCACAGGGATGTAGTAAACCTGAAGTGAAGCATCTGAATCTATAACTAGCGTGACAGGAGTGGTTCAAAACATAAACAGTAAGAAGCTTCAGTTTTCTTGTACTTAAGTCGGCATTGTGCCTTTTGTATTTAATTACGATGCAATTTATGTGTTTCATATTCAATAGGAAGGTCATAGGGATAAAGTAATTCTGAAGTGAAGCATCGGAATCAATAACTAGTGTCACAGGAATGGTTCAAAGCATAGTCAGTAAGAAGAGTCAGTTTTCTTGTACTTAAGTCGGCATTGTGCCTTTTGTATTTAATTCCGATGCAATTTCTGTGTTTCATCGTCAATAAGACGGTCGGAGGGATGCAGTAAACCTGAAGTGAAGCATCGGAAACTATAACTAGTGTCACAGGAATGGTTCAAAACATAGAGAGTAAGAAGAGTCAGTCATTTTGTACTTAAGTCGGCATAGGGCCTTTTGTATTTAATTCCAATGCATTTTCTGTGTTTAGTCGTCAATAAGAAGGTCCAAGGGATTCAGTAAACGCGAAGTGAAGCATCGGAATCTAAAACCGTTCCAACTGGAAAGCTTCAAAACATAGACAGTAAGAAGAGCCACTCTTATTGTACTTGAGTCGGCATTGTGAGCTTTTTTTTAATTCCGATGCAATTTCTGTGTTACATCGTCAATAAGACGGTCAGAGGGATACAGCAAACCTGAAGTGAAGCATCGGAATCTATAACTAGTGTCACAGGAATGGTTCAAAACATAGACAGTAAGAAGGGTCAGTTTTCTTGTACTTAAGTCGGCATTGTGCCCTTTCTATTTAATTCCGATGCACTTTCTGTGTTTCGTCGTCAATAAGATGGGCCAAGGGATACAGTAAACCTGAAGTGAAGCATCGGAATCTAAAACCGGTCTCACAGGAAAGGTCAAATCATAGACAGTAAGAAGAGCCAGTCTTCTTGTTCTTGAGGCGGCATTGTGCCTTTTGTATTTAATTGCGATGCAATTTCTGCGTTTCATCGTCAATAAGATGGTCAGAGGGATACAGTAAACCTGAAGTGAAGCATCGGAAGCTATAACTAGAGTCACAGGAATGGTTCAAATTATAGACGGTAAGAAGAGTCAGTTTTCTAATAATTAAGTCGGCATTGTGCCTTTTGTATTTAGTTCCGATGCAATTTCTGTGTTTCATCGTCAATAAGAAGGTCAGAGGGATACAGTAACCCTGAAGTGAAGCATCGGAATCTATAACTAGTGTCACAGGAATGGTTCAAAACATAGACAGTAAGAAGAGTCAGTCTTCTTGTACTTAAGTCGGCATTGTGCATTTTGTTTGTATTCCGATGCAATTTCTGTGTTTGATCGTCAATAAGAAGGTCAGAGGGCTACAGTAAACCTGAAGTGAAGCATCGGAATCTATAACTAGTGTCACAGGAATGGTTCAAAACATAGACAGTAAGAAGGGTTAGTTTTCTTTTACTTAAGTGGGCTTTGGGCCTTTTGTATTTAATTCCGATGCCATTTCTGTGTTTCATCGTCAATGAGAAGGTCAGAGGGATACAGTAAACCTGAAGTGAAGCATCGGAATCTATAACTAGTGTCACAGGAATGGTTCAAAACATAGACAGTAAGAAGAGTCAGTTTTCTTGTACTTAAGTGGGCTTTGGGCCTTTTGTATTTAATTCCGATGCCATTTCTGTGTTTCATCGTCAATGAGAAGGTCAGATGGATACAGTAAACCTGAAGTGCATCATCGGAATCTATATCTAGAGTCACAGGAATGGTTCAAAGCATAGACAGTAAGAAGAGTCGATTTACTTGTACTTAAGTTGGCATTGTGAGTTTTGTTTTTTATTCCGATGCAATTTCTGTGTTTCATCGTCAATAAGAAGGTCAGAGGGATGCAGTTAACCTGAAGTGAAGCATCGGAATCTGTAACTAGTGTCACAGGATTAGTTCAAAACATGGACAGTAAGAAGAGTTAGTTATCTTGTACTAATGTCGGCATTGTGCCTTTTGTATATAATTGCGATGCAATTTCTGTGTTTCCTCGTCAATAAGATCGTCACAGGGATGCAGTAAACCTGAAGTGAAGCATCTGAATCTATAACTAGCGTGACAGGAGTGGTTCAAAACATAATCAGTAAGAAGCGTCAGTTTTCTTGTACTTAAGTCGGCATTGTGCCTTTTGTATTTAATTACGATGCAATTTATGTGTTTCATATTCAATAGGAAGGTCATAATGATAAAGTAATTCTGAAGTGAAGCATCGGAATCAATAACTAGTGTCACAGGAATGGTTCAAAGCATAGTCAGTAAGAAGAGTCAGTTTTCTTGTACTTAAGTCGGCATTGTGCCTTTTGTATTTAATTCCGATGCAATTTCTGTGTTTCATCGTCAATAAGACGGTCGGAGGGATGCAGTAAACCTGAAGTGAAGCATCGGAAACTATAACTAGTGTCACAGGAATGGTTCAAAACATAGAGAGTAAGAAGAGTCAGTCATTTTGTACTTAAGTCGGCATTGGGCCTTTTGTATTTAATTCCAATGCATTTTCTGTGTTTTATCGTCAATAAGAAGGTCAGAGGGATACAGTAAACCTGAAGTGAAGCATCGGAATCTATAACTAGTGTCACAGGAACGGTTCAATACATAGACAAAAAGAAAGGTCAGTCTTCTTGTACTTAATTCGGCATTGTGCCATTTGTATTTAATTCCGATGCAATATCTGTGTTTCATCGTCAATAAGACGATCAAAGGGATGCAGTAAACCTGAAGTGAAGCATCGGAATCTATAACTAGGGTCACAGGAATGGTTCAAAACATAAACAGTAAGAAGCGTCAGTTTTCCTGTACTTAAGTCGGCATTGTGCCTTTTGTATTTAATTCCGATGCAATTTCTGTGTTTCATCGTCAATATGAAGGTCAGAGGGATACAGTAAGCCTGAAGGGAAGCATCGCAATCTATAACTAGTGTCATAGGAACAGTTCAATACATAGACAGTAAGAAGAGTCAGTTTTCTTGTACTTACGTCGGCATTGTGCCTTTTGTATTTAATTCCGATGCAATTTCAGTGTTTCATCGTCAATAAGAAGGTCAGAGGGATGCAGTAAACCTGAAGTGAAGCATAGGAATCTATAACTAGTGTCACAGGAATGGTTAAAACATAGACAGTAAGAAGAGTCAGTTTTATTGTACTTAAGTCGGGATTGTGCCATTTGTATTTAATTCCGATGCAATTTCTGTGTTTCATCGTCAAAAAGGATGTCAGAGGGATACAGTAAACCTGAAGTGAAGCATCGGAATCTATAACTAGTGCCACAGGAATGGTTAAAACATAGACACTAAGAAGAGTCAGTTTTCTTGTACTTAAGTCGGCATTGTGCCTTTCGTATTTAATTCCGATAAAATTTCTGTGTTTCATCGTAAATACGTAGATCAGAGGGATACACTAAACCTAAAGTGAAGCATCGGAATCTATAACTAGTGTCACAGGAATGGTTCAAAACATAGACAGTAAGAAGAGTCAGTTTACTTGTACACAATTTGGCATTGTGCCTTTTGTATTTAATTCCGATGCAATTTCTGTGTTTCATCGTCAATATGAAGGTCAGAGGGATACAGTAAACCTGAACTGAAGCATCGGAATCTATAACTAGTGTCACAGGAATGGTTCAAAACATAGACAGTAAGAAGAGTCAGTCTTCTTGCACTTAAGTTGGCATTGTGCGTTTTGTACTTAATTCCGATGCGATTTCTGTGTTTCATCGTCAATAAGAAGGTCAGAGGGATACAGTAAACCCTGAAGTGATGCATCGGAATCTATAACTAGTGTCACAGGAATGGTTCAAAACATAGACTGTAAGAAGAGTCAGTTTTCTTGTACTTAAGTCGGCATTGTGCCTTTTCTATTTCATTCCGATGCAATTTCTGCGTTTCGTCGCCAATAAGAATGTCCAAGGGATACAGTAAACCTGAAGTGAAGCATCGGAATCTAAAACCGGTCTCACAGGAAAGGTTCAAAACATAGACAGTAAGAAGAGCCAGTCTTCTTGTACTTGAGTCGGCATTGTGAGTTTTTTTTTAATTCAGATGAAATTTCTGTGTTACATCGTCAATGAGACAGTCAGAGGGATACAGCAAAACTGAAGTGAAGCATCAGAATCTATAACAAGTGTCATAGGAATGGTTAAAAACATAGACAGTAAGAAGAGTCATATTTCTTGTACTTAAGTCGGCATTGTGACTTTTCTATTTAATTCCGTTGCACTTTCTGTGTTTCGTCGTCAATAAGAAGGGCCAAGGGATACAGTAAACCTGAAGTGAAGCATCGGAATCTAAAACCGGTCTCACAGGAAAGGTTCAATTCATAGACAGTTAGAAGAGCCAGTCTTCTTGTACTTGAGTCGGCATTGTGCCTTTTGTATTTAATTCCGATGCAATTTCTGTGTTTCATCGTCAATAAGAAGGTCAGAGGGATACAGTTAACCTGACGTGAAGCATCGGAAGCTATAACTAGAGTCACAGGAAAGGTTCAAAGCATAGACAGTAAGAAGAGTCAGTTTTCTAATAATTAAGTCGTCATTGTGCCTTTTGTATTTAATTCCGATGCAATTTCTGTGTTTCATCGTCAATAAGAAAGTCAGAGGGATACAGTAACCCTTAAGTGATGCATTGGAATCTATAACTAGTGTCACAGGAATGGTTCAAAACATAGACAGTAAGAAGAGTCAGTTTTCTTTTACTTAACCCGGCATTGTGCCTTTCCTATTTATTTCCGATGCAATTTCTGTGTTTCGTCGTCAATAAGAAGGTCCAAGGGATACAGTAAACCTGAAGGGGAAGCATCGGAATCTAAAACCGGTCTCACAGGAAAGGTTCAAAACATAGGCAGTAAGAAGAGCCAATCTTCTTGTACTTGTGTCGGCATTGTGCCTTTTGTTTATAATTCCGATGCAATTTCTGTGTTTCATCGTCAATATGACGGTCAGAGGGATACAGCAAACCTAAAGTGAAGCATCGGAATCTATAACTAGTGTCACAGGAATGGTTCAAAACATAGACAGTAAGAAGAGTCAGTTTTCTTGTACTTAAGTCGGCATTGTGCCCTTTCTATTTAATTCCGATGCACTTTCTGTGTTTCGTCGTCAATAAGAAGGGCCAAGGGAGACAGTAAACCTGAAGTGAAGCATCGGAATCTAAAACCGGTCTCACAGGAAAGGGCAAATCATAGACAGTAAGAAGAGCCAGTCTTCTTGTTCTTGAGTCGGCATTGTGCCTTTTGTATTTAATTGCGATGCAATTTCTGTGTTTCATCGTCAATAAGAAGGTCTGAGGGATACAGTAAACCTGAAGTGAAGCATCGGAATCAATAACTAGTGTCACAGGAATGGTTCAAAACATAGACAGTAAGAAGAGTCAGTCTTCTAGTACTTAAGTCGGCATTGTGCATTTTGTTTGTATTCCGATGCAATTTCTGTGTTTGATCGTCAATAAGAAGGTCAGAGGGCTACAGTAAACCTGAAGTGAAGCATCGGAATCTATAACTAGTGTCACAGGAATGGTTCAAAACATAGAGAGTAAGAAGGGTTAGTTTTCTTGTACTTAAGTGGGCTTTGGGCCTTTTGTATTTAATTCCGATGCCATTTCTGTGTTTCATCGTCAATGAGAAGGTCAGAGGGATACAGTAAACCTGACGTGAAGCATCGGAATCTATAACTAGAGTCACAGGAATGGTTCAAAGCATAGACAGTAAGAAGAGTCAATTTACTTGTACTTAAGTTGGCATTGTGAGTTTTGTATTTCATTCCGATGCAATTTCTGTGTTTCATCGTCAATAAGAAGGTCAGAGGGATGCAGTTAACATGAAGTGAAGCATCGGAATCTGTAACTAGTTTCACAGGAATGGTTCAAAACATAGACAGTAAGAAGAGTCAATTTTCTTGTATATATGTCGGTATTGCGCCTTTTGTATTTATTACGGATGCAAATTCTGTGTTTCGTCGTCAATAAGAAGGTCAGAGGGCTACAGTAAACCTGAAGTGAAGCATCGGAATCTATAACTAGTGTCACAGGAGTGGTTCAAATCATAGACAGTAAGAAGAGTCAGTTTACTTGTTCTTAAGGCGGCATTGTGCCTTTTGTATTTAATTCCGTTGCAATTTCTGTGTTTCATCGTCAATAAGAAGGTCAGAGGGATACAGTAAACCTGAAGTGAAGCATCGGAAGCTATAACTAGAGTCACAGGAATGGTTCAAAGCATAGACGGTAGGAAGAGTCAGTTTTCTAATAATTAAGTCGGCATTGTGCCTTTTGTATTTAGTTCCGATGCAATTTCTGTGTTTCATCGTCAATAAGAAGGTCAGAGGGATACAGTAGCCCTGAAGTGATGCATTGGAATCTATAACTAGTGTAACAGGAATGGTTAGAAACATAGACAGTAAGAAGAGTCTGTTTTCTTTTACTTAATCCGGCATTGTGCCTTTTCTATTTAATTCCGATGCAATTTCTGTGTTTCGTCGTCAATAAGAAGGTCCAAGGGATACAGTAAACCTGAAGTGAAGCATCGGAATCTAAAACCGGTCTCACAGGAAAGGTTCAAAACATAGACAGTAAGAAGAGCCTATCTTCTTGTACTTGTGTCGGCATTGTGCCTTTTGTTTATAATTCCGATGCAATTTCTGTGTTTCATCGTCAATATGACGGTCAGAGGGATACAGTAAACCTGAAGTGAAGCATCGGAATCTATAACTAGTGTCACAGGAATTGTTCAAAACCTGGACAGTAAGAAGTGTTAGTTATCTTGTACTTATGTCGGCATTGTGCCTTTTGTATATAATTGCGATGCAATTTCTGTGTTTCATCGTCAATACGATCGTCACAGGGATGCAGTAAACCTGAAGTGAAGCATCTGAATCTATAACTAGTGTGACAGGAGTGGTTCAAAACATAAACAGTAAGAAGCGTCAGTTCTCTTGTTCTTAAGTCGGCATTGTGCCTTTTGTATTTAATTACGATGCAATTTATGTGTTTCATCGTCAATAGGAAGGTCATAGGGATAAAGTAAACCTGAAGTGAAGCATCGGAATCAATAACTAGTGTCACAGGAATGGTTCAAAACATAGTCAGTAAGAAGAGTCAGTTTTCTTGTACTTAAGTCGGCATTGTGCCTTTTGTATTTAATTCCGATGCAATTTCTGTGTTTCATCGTCAATAAGACGGTCGGAGGGATGCAGTAAACCTGAAGTGAAGCATCGGAAACTGTAACTAGTGTCACAGGAATGGTTCAAAACATAGAGAGTAAGAAGAGTCAGTCATTTTGTACTTAGGTCGGCATTGTGCCTTTTGTATTTAATTCCAATACATTTTCTGTGTTTTATCGTCAATAAGAGGATACAGTAAACCTGAAGTGAAGCATCGGAATCTATAACTAGTGTCATAGGAATGGTTCAATACATAGACAGTAAGAAGAGCCAGTTTTCTTGTACTTATGTCGGCATTGTGCCTTTTGTATTTAATTCCGATGCAATTTCTGTGTTTCATCGTCAATAAGGTCAGAGGGATGCAGTAAACCTGAAGTGAAGCATAGGAATCTATAACTAGTGTCACAGGAATGGTTAAAACATAAACAGTAAGAAGAGTCAGTTTTATTGTACTTAAGTCGGAATTGTGCCATTTGTATTTAATTCCGATGCAATTTCTGTGTTTCATCGTCAAAAGGAAGGTAAGAGGGATACACTAAACCTGAAGTGAAGCATCGGAATCTATAACTAGTGCCACAGGAATGGTTAAAACATAGACACTAAGAAGAGTCAGTTTTCTTGTACTTAAGTCGGCATTGTGCCTTTCGTATTTAATTCCGATAAAATTTCTGTGTTTCATCGTAAATACGTAGATCAGAGGGATACACTAAACCTAAAGTGAAGCATCGGAATCTATAACTAGTGTCACAGGAATGGTTCAAAACATAGACAGTAAGAAGAGTCAGTTTTCTAATAATTAAGTCGGCATTGTGCCTTTTGTTTGTATTCCGATGCAATTTCTGTGTTTGATCGTCAATAAGAAAGTCAGAGGGATACAGTAACCCTGAAGTGATGCATTGGAATCTATAACTAGTGTCACAGGAATGGTTCAAAACATAGCTGGTAAGAAGAGTCAGTTTTCTTTTACTTAACCCGGCATTGTGCCTTTTCTATTTATTTCCGATGCAATTTCTGTGTTTCGTCGTCAATAAGAAGGTCCAAGGGATACAGTAAACCTGAAGTGAAGCATCAGAATCTAAAACCGGTCTCACAGGAAAGGTTCAAAACATAGGCAGTAAGAAGAGCCAATCTTCTTGCACTTGTGTCGGCATTGTGCCTTTTGTTTATAATTCCGATGCAATTTCTGTGTTTCATCGTCAATAAGACGGTCAGAGGGATACAGCAAACCTAAAGTGAAGCATCGGAATCTATAACTAGTGTCACAGGAATGGTTCAAAACATAGACAGTAAGAAGAGTCAGTTTTCTTGTACTTAAGTCGGCATTGTTCCTTTTCTATTTATTTCCGATGCACTTTCTGTGTTTCGTCGTCAATAAAAAGGGCCAAGGGATACAGTAAACCTGAAGTGATGCATCGTAATCTAAAACCGGTCTAACAGGAAAGGTTCAAAACATAGACAGTAAGAAGAGCCAGTCTTCTTGAACTTGAGTCGGCATTGTGCCTTTTGTATTTAATTCTGATGCAATTTCTGTGTTTCATCGTCAATAAGAAGGTCAACGGGATACAGTAATCCAGAAGTGAAGCATCGGAATCTATAACTAGTGTCACAGGAATGGGTCAAAACATAGGCAGTAATAAGAGTCAGGCTTTTTGTACTTAAGTCGGCATTGTGCCTTTTGTTAGTATTCTGATGCAATTTCTGTGTTTCATCGTCAATACGAAGGTCAGAGGGATACAGTAAACCTGAACTGAAGCATCGGAATCTATAACTAGTGTCACAGGAAAGGTTCAAAACATAGACAGTAAGAAGAGTCAGTCTTCTTGCACTTAAGTTGGCATTGTGCGTTTTGTACTTAATTCCGATGCAATTTCTGTGTTTCATCGTCAATAAGAAGGTCAGAGGGATACAGTAAACCCTGAAGTGATGCATCGGAATCTATAACTAGTGTCACAGGAATGGTTCAAAACATAGACTGTAAGAAGAGTCAGTTTTCTTGTACTTAAGTCGGCATTGTGCCTTTTCTATTTCATTCCGATGCAATTTCTGCGTTTCGTCGCCAATAAGAATGTCCAAGGGATACAGTAAACCTGAAGTGAAGCATCAGAATCTAAAACCGGTCTCACAGGAAAGGTTCAAAACATAGACAGTAAGAAGACCCAGTCTTCTTGTACTTGAGTCGGCATTGTGAGGTTTTTTTTAATTCCGATGCAATTTCTGTGTTACATCGTCAATGAGACGGTCAGAGGGATACAGCAAACCTAAAGTGAAGCATCAGAATCTATAACAAGTGTCACAGGAATGGTTAAAAACAAAGACAGTAAGAAGAGTCAGTTTTCCTGTACTTAAGTCGGCATTGTGCCTTTACTATTTAATTCCGATGCACTTTCTGTGTTTCGTCGTCAATAAGAAGGGCCAAGGGATACAGTAAACCTGAAGTGAAGCATCGGAATCTAAAACCGGTCTCACAGGAAAGGTTCAATTCATAGACAGTAAGAAGAGCCAGTCCTCTTGTACTTGAGTCGGCATTGTGCCTTTTGTATTTAATTCCGATGCAATTTCTGTGTTTCATCGTCAATAAGAAGGTCAGAGGGATACAGTTAACCTGAAGTGATGCATTGGAATCTATAACTAGTGTCACAGGAATGGTTCAAAACATAGACAGTAAGAAGAGTCAGTTTTCTTTTACCTAACCCGGCATTGTGCCTTTTCTATTTAATTCCGATGCACTTTCTGTGTTTCGTCGTCAATAAGAAGGGCCAAGGGATACAGTAAACCTGAAGTGATGCATCGGAATCTAAAACCGGTCTCACAGGAAAGGTTCAAAACATAGACAGTAAGAGGAGCCAGTCTTCTTGAACTTGAGTCATCATTGTGCCTTTTGTATTTAATTCTGATGCAATTTCTGTGTTTCATCGTCAATAAGAAGGTCAATGGGATACAGTAATCCAGAAGTGAAGCATCGGAATCTATAACTAGTGTCACAGGAATGGGTCAGAACATAGGCAGTAATAAGAGTCTGTCTTCTTGTACTTTAGTCGGCATTGTGCCTTTTGTTAGTATTCTGATGCAATTTCTGTGTTTCATCGTCAATATGAAGGTCAGAGGGATACAGTAAACCTGAAGTGAAGCATCGGAATCTATAACTAGTGTCTCAGGAATTGTTCGAAACATGGACAGTAAGAAGAGTTAGTTTTCTTGTACTTATGTCGGCATTGTGCCTTTTGTATATAATTGCGATGCAATTTCTGTGTTTCATCGTCAATAAAATGGTCAAAGGGATGCAGTAAACCTGAAGTGAAGCATCGGAATCTATAACTAGTGTCACAGGAGTGGTTCAAAACATAAACAGTAAGAAGCGTCAGTTTTCTTGTACTTAAGTCGGCATTGTGCCTTTTGTATTTAATTCCGATGCAATTTATGTGTTTCATCGTCAATAAGAAGGTCATAAGGATAAAGTAATCCTGAAGTGAAGCATCGGAATCAATAAGTAGTGTCACAGGAATGGTTCAAAGCATAGTCAGTAAGAAGAGTCAGTTTTCTTGTACTTAAGTCGGCATTGTGCCTTTTGTATTTAATTAAGATGCAATTTCTGTGTTTCATCGTCATTAAGAGGATCAGAGGGATACAGTAAACCTGAAGTGAAGCATCTGAATCTGTAACTAGTGTCACTGGAATGGTTCAAAACATAGAGAGTAAGAAGAATCAGTCTTCTTGTACTTAAGTCGTCATTGTGCCTCTTGTATATAATTCCGATGCAATTTCTGTGTTTCATCGTCAATATAAAGGTCAGAGGGATACAGTAAACCTGAAGTGAAGCATCGGAACCTATGACTAGTGTCACAGAAATGGTTCAAGACACAGACAGTAAGAAGAGCCAGTCTTCTTGCACTTGAGTCGGCATTGTGCCTTTTGTATTTAATTCCTATGCAATTTCTGTGTTTCCCCGTCAATAAGACGGTCGGAGGGATACAGGAAACCTGAAGTGAAGCATCTGAAACTATAACTAGTGTCACAGGAATGGTTCAAAACATAGAGAGTAAGAAGAGTCAGTCATTTTGTACTTAAGCCGGCATTGTGCCTTTTGTATTTAATTCCAATGCATTTCCTGTGTTTTATCGTCAATAAGAAGGTCAGAGGGATACAGTAAAGCTGAAGTGAAGCATCGGAAACTATAACTAGTGTCACAGGAACGGTTCAATAGATAGACAGTAAGAAAGGTCAGTCTTCTTGTACTTAAGTCGGCAATGTGCCTTTCGTATTTAATTCCGATAAAATTTCTGTGTGTCATCGAAAATACGTAGATCAGAGGGATACACCATACCTGAAGTGAAGCATTGGAATCTATAACTAGTGTCACAGGAATGGTTCAAAACATAGACAGTAAGAAGAGTCTGTTTACTTGTACTCAAGTCGGCATTGTGCCTTTTGTATTTAATTCCGATGCAATTTCTGTGTTTCATCGTCAATAAGAAGGTCAGAGGGATACAGTAAACCTTAAGTGAATCATCGGAATCTGTAACTAGTGTCACAGGAATGGTTCAAAACATAGACAGTAAAAAGAGTCAGTCTTCTTGTACTTATGTCGGCATTGTGCGTTATGTATTTTATTCCGATGCAAATTCTGTGTTTCATCGTCAATAAGAAGGTCAGAGGGATACTTTAAACCCTGAAGTGATGCCACGGAATCTATAACTAGTGTCACAGGAATGGTTCAAGACATAGACTGTAAGAAGAGACAGTTTTCTTGTATTGAAGTCGGCATTGTGCCTTTTCTATTTACTTCCGATGCAATTTCTGTGTTTCGTCGTCAATAAGAAGATCCAAGGGATACAGTAAACCTGAAGTGAAGCATCGGAATCTAAAACCGGTCTCACAGGAAAGGTTCAAAACATAGACAGTATGAAGAGCCAGTCTTCTTGTACTTGAGTCGGCATTGTGAGTTTTCTTTTAATTCCGATGCAATTTCTGTGTTACATCGTCAATAAGACTGTCAGAGGGATACAACAAACCCAAAGTGAAGCATCGGAATCTGTAACTAGTGTCACAGGAATGGTTAAAAACATAGACAGTAAGAAGAGTCAGTTTTCTTGTACTTAAGTCGGCATTGTGCCTTTTCTATTTAATACCGATGCACTTTCTGTGTTTCGTCGTCAATAAGAAGGGCCATGGGATACAGTATACCTGAAGTGAAGCATCGCAATCTAAAACCGGTCTCACAGGAAAGGTTCAAATCATAGACAGTAAGAAGAGCCAGTCTTCTTGTACTTGAGTCGGCATTGTGCCTTTTGTATTTAATTCCGATGCCATTTCTGTGTTTCATCGTCAATAAGAAGGTCAGAGGGATACAGTAAACCTGAAGTGAAGCATCGGAATCTATAACTAGTGTCACAGAAATTGTTCAAAACATAGACAGTAAGAAGAGTCAGTCTTCTTGTACTTATGTCGGCATTGTGCCTTTTGTTTGTATTCCGATGCAATTTCTGTGTTTGATCGTCAATAAGAAGGTCAGAGGGATACAGTAAACCTGAAGTGAAGCATCGGATTTTATAACTAGTGTCACAGGAATGGTTCAAAACATAGACAGTAAGAAGAGTCAGATTTCTTGTACTTAAGTCGGCATTGTGCCTTTTGTATTTAATTCCGATGCAATTTCTGTGTTTAATCGTCAATAAGAAGGTCAGAGGGATACAGTAAACCTGAAGTGAAGCATCGGAATCTATAACTAGTGTCACAGGAATGGTTCAAGACATAGACAGTAAGAAGAGTCCGTTTTCTTGTACTTAAGTGGGCATTGGGCCTTTTGTATTTTATTCCGATGCCATTTCTGTGTTTCATCGTCAATATGAATGTCAGAGGGATACAGTAAACCTGAAAAGAAGCATCGGAATCTATAACTAGTGTCACAGGAATAGTTCAAATCATAGACAGTAAGAAGAGTCAGTTTACATGTACATAAGTTGGCATTGTCAGTTTTGTATTTCATTCCAATGGAATTTCTGTGTTTTATTGTCAATAAGAAGTTCAGAGGGATACAGTAAACCTGAAGTGAAGCATCGGAATCTGTAACTAGTGTCACAGGAATGGTTCAAACATAGACAGTAAGAAGAGTCAATTTTCTTGTACTGAAGTCGGCATTGTGCCTTTTGTATTTAATTCCAATGCAATTTCTGTGTTTCATCGTCAATAAGAAGGTCAGAGGGATACAGTAAACCTGAAGTGAAGCATCGGAATCTATAACGAGAGTCACAGGAATGGTTCAAAGCATAGACAGTAAGAAGAGTCCGTTTTCTAATAATTAAGTTGGCATTGTGCCTTTTGTATTTAATTCCGATGCAATTTCTGTGTTTCATCGTCCATAAGAAGGTCAGAGGGATAGAGTAACCCTGAAGTGATGCAACGCAATTTATAAATAGTGTCACAGGAACGGTTCAAAACATAGACAGTAAGAAGAGTCAGTTTTCTTGTACTTAAGTGGGCTTTGGGCCTTTTGTATTTAAATCCGATGCACTTTTTGTGTTTCGTCGTCAATAAGAAGGGCCAAGGGATACAGTAAACCTGAAGTGAAGCATCGGAATCTAAGACCGGTCTCACAGGAAAGGTTCAAATCATAGACAGTAAGAAGAGCCAGTCTTCTTGAACCTGAGTCGGCATTGTGCTTTTGTATTTAATTCCGATGCAATTTTTGTGTTTCATCGTCAATACGAAGGTCGGAAGGGATACAGTAAACCTGAAGTGAAGCATCGGAATCTATAACTAGTGTCACAGGAATGGTTCAAATCATAGGCAGTAATAACAGTCAATCTTCTTGTACTTAAGTAGGCATTGTGCCTTTTGTTAGTATTCTGAAGCAATTTCTGTGTTTCATCGTCAATATGAAGGTCAGAGGGATACAGTAAACCTGAAGTGAAGCATCGGAATCTGTAACTTGTGTCACAGGAGTGGTTCAAAACATAAACAGTAAGAGGAGTCAGTTTTCTTGTACTTAAGTCGGCATTGTGCCTTTTGTATTTAATTCCGATGCAATTTCTGTGTTTCATCGTCAATAAGAAGGTCACAGGGATACAGTAAACCTGAAGTGAAGCATCGGAATCTATAACTAGTGTCACAGGAGTGGTTCAAAACATAAACAGTAAAAGGCGTCAGTTTTCTTGTACTTAAGTTGGCATTGTGCCTTTTGTATTTAATTCCGATGCAATTTCTAAGTTTCATCGTCAATAAGAAGGTCAGAGGGATACAGTAAACCTGAAGTGAAGCATCGGAATCTATAACTAGTGTCACAGGAATTGTTCAAATCATAGACAGTAAGAAGAGTCAGTTTACTTGTACTTAATTCGGCATTGTGCCTTTTGTATTTAATTACGATGCTATTTCTGTGTTTCATCGTCAATAAGAAGGTCAGAGGGATACAGTAAACCTGAAGTGAAGCATCGGAATCTATAAATAGTGTCACAGGAATGGTTCAAAGCATAGACAGTAAGACGAGTCAGTTTACCTGTACTTAAGTTGGCATTGTGAGTTTTGTATTTCATTCCGATGCTATTTCTGTGTTTCATCGTCAATAAGAAGGTCAGAGGGATACAGTAACCCTGAAGTGATGCATCGGAATCTATAACTATTGTCACGGGAATGGTCCAAAACACAAACAGTAAGAAGCGTCAGTTTTCTAGTACTTAAGTCGGCATTCTGCCTTTTGTATTTAATTCCGAGGCAATTTCTGTGTTTCATCGTCAATAAGAAGGTCAGAGGGATACAGTAAACCTGAAGTGAAGCATCGGAATCTATAATTAGTGTCACAGGAATGGTTCAAAACACAGACAGTAAGAAGAGTCAGTTTCCTTGTACTTAAGTCGGCATTGTGCCTTTTGTATTTAAATCTGATGCAATTTCTGTGTTTCATTGTCAATAAGGTCAGAGGGATACAGTAAACCTGAGATGAAGCATCGGAATCTATAACAAGTGTCACAGGAATGGTTCAAAGTATAGACAGTAAGAAGAGTCAGTTTTCTTGTACTTAAGTCGGCATTGTGCCTTTTATATTTAATTTCGATGCAATTTCTGTGTTTCATCGTCAATAAGAAGGTCAGAGGGATACAGTAAACCTGAAGTGAAGTATCGGCATCTATAACTAGTGTCACAGGAATGTTTCAAAACATAGACAGTAAGAAGAGTCAGTTTTCTTGTACTTAAGTTGGGATTGTGCCTTTTGTATTTAATTCCGATGCAATTTCTCTGTTTCATCGTCAATAAGAAGGTGAGAGGGATACAGTAAACCTGAAGTGAAGCATCGGAATCTATAACTAGTGTCACAGGAATGGTTAAAAACATAGAGAGTAGGAAGAGTCAGTTTTTTTGTACTTAAGTCGGCATTGTGCCTTTTGTATGTAATTCCGATGCAATTTCTGTGTGTCATCGTAATAAGAAAGTCATAGGGATACAGTATACCTGAAGTGGAGCATCGGAATCTATAACTAGTGTCACCGGAATGGTTAAAACCATAGACAGTAAGAAAAGTCAGTTTACTTGTACTTAAGTCGGCATAGTGCCTTTTGAATTTAATTCCCATGTAATTTCTGTGTTTCATCGTCAATAACAAGGTCAGAGGGATACAGTAAACCTGAAGTGAAGCATCGGAATCTATAACTAGTGTCAGAGGAGATGTTCAAAACATAGACAGTAAGAAGAGTCAGATTTCTTGTACTTAAGTCGGCATTGTGCCTTTTGTATTTAATGCCGATTAAATTTCTGTGTTTCATCGTCAATAAGAAGGTCAGATGGATACAGTAAACCCGAAATGAAGCATCGGAATCTATAACTAGTGTCACAGGAATGGTTCAAAACATAGACAGTAAGAAGAGTCAGTTTTCTTTTACTTAAGTCGAAATTGTGCTTTTCGTATTTAATTCCGATACAATTTCTGTGTTTCATCGTCAATAAGAAGGTCAGAGGGATACAGTAAACCTAAAGTGAAGCATCGGAATCTATAACTAGTGTAAAGGAGATGTTCAAAACATGGACAGTAAGAAGAGTCAGATTTGTTGTACTTAAGTCGGCATTGTGCCTGTTGTATTTAATGCCGATTAAATTTCTGTGTTTCATCGTCAACAAGAAGGTCAGAGGGATACAGTAAACCTGAAGTGAAGCATCGGAATCTATAACTAGTGTCACAGGAATGGTCCAAAGCATAGACAGTAAGAAGAGTCAGTTTTCTTTTACTTAAGTCGGCATTGTGCCTTTCGTATTTAATTCCGATGCAATTTCTGTGTTTCATCGTCAATAAGAATGTCAGAGGGATACAGTATTCCTGAAGTGAGACATCGGAATCTATAACTAGTGTCACAGGAATGGTTCAAAACATAGGCAATAAGAAGAATCAATTTTCTTGTACTTAAGTCGGCATTGTGCCTTTTGTATATAATTCCGATGCAATTTCTATGTTTCATCGACAATAAGAAGGTCAGAGGGATACAGCGAACCAGAAGTGAAGCATCGGAATCTATAACTAGTGTCACAGGAATGGTTCAAAACATAGACAGTAAGAAGAGTCAGTCTTCTTGTACTTAAGTCGGCATTGTGCCTTTTGTATTCAATTCCGATGCAATTTCTCTGTTTCATCGTCAATACAAAGGTCAGAGGGTTACAGTAAACCTGAAGTGAAGCATCGGAATCTATAACTAGTGTCACACAAATGGTTCAAATCATAGACAGTAAGAAGAGTCAGTTTACTTGTGCTTAAGTCGGCATTGTGCCTTTTGTATTTAATTCCGATGCAATTTCGGTGTTTCATCGTCAATAAGAAGGTCAGAAGGATACAGTAAACCTGAAGTGCAGCATCAGAGTCTATAACTAGCGCCACAGGAATGGTTCAAAGCATAGACAGTAAGAAGAGTCAGTTTTATTATAATGAAGTCGGCATTGTGCCTTTTGTATTTAATTCCGATGCAATATCTGTGTTTCATCGTCAATAAGACGGTCAGAGTGATACAGCAAACCTGAAGTGAAGCATCGGAATCTCTAACTAGTGTCACAGCAATGGTTGAAAACATAGACAGTAAGAGGAGTCAGTTTTCTTGTATTTAAGTCGGCATTGTGCCTTTTCTATATAATTCCGATGCAATATCTGTGTTACGTCGTCAATAAGAAGGGCCAAGGGATACAGTAAACCTGAAGTGAAGCATCTGAATCTAAAACCGGACTCACAGGAAAGGTTCAAAATATAGACAGTAAGAAGAGCCAGTCTTCTTGTACTTGAGCCGTCATTGTGCCTTTTGTATTTAATTCCGATGCAATTTCTGTGTTTCATCGTCAATAAGAAGGTCAGAGGGATACAGTAAACCTGAAGTGAAGCACCGTAATCTATAACTAGTGTCACAGGAATGGTTCAAAACATGGACATTAAGAAGAATCAGTTTTCTTGACCTTAAGTCGGCAATGTGCCTTTCCTATTTAATTGCGATGCAATTTCTGTGTTCCGTCGTCAATATGAATGTCCAAGGGATACAGTAAACCTGAAGTCAAGCATCGGAATCTAAAACTGGTCTCACAGGAAAGGTTCAAAACATAGACAGTAAGAAGAGCCAGTCTTCTTGTACTTGAGTGTGCATTGTGCCTTTTGTATTTAATTCCGATGTTATTTCTGTGATTGTTCGTCAATAAGAAGGTCAGAGGGATACTGTAAACCTGAAGTGAAGCATCGGAATCTAAAACCGGTCTCACAATAAAGGTTAAAAGCATAGACAGTAAGAAGAGCCAGTCTTCTTGTACTTGGGTCGGCATTGTGCTTTTCTATTTATTTCCGCAGCAATATCTGTGTTTCGTCGTCAATAAGAAGGTCAGAACGATACAGGGTACCTGAAGTGATGCGTCGGAATCTATAACTGGTCTCACAGGAATGGTTCAAAACATAGACGGTAAGGAGAGTCAGTTTTCATGTACATATGTCGGCATTGTGCCTTTTCTATTTAATTCCGATGCAGTTTCTGTGTTTCGTCGTCAATAAGAAGGTCCAAGGGATATAGTAAACCTGAAGTGAAGCATTGGAATCTAGAACCGGTCTCACAGGAAAGGTTCAAAACATAGACAGTAAGAAGAGCCAATCTTCTTGTACTTAAGTCGGCATTGAGCTTTTCTATTTAATTCGGATGCAATTTCTGTGTTTAATCGTCAATAAGAAGGTCAGAGGGATACAGTGAACCTGAAGTGAAGCATCAGAATCTATAACTAGTGTCACAGGAATGGTTAAAACCATAGACAGTAAGAAGAGTCGGTTTTCTTGTACTTAAGTCGGCATTGTGCATTTTCTGTATAATTCCGATGCAATTTCTGTGTTTCATCATCAATTACTGGGTGGGAGGGATACAGTAAACCTGAAGTGAAGCATCGGAATCTATAACTAGTGTCACAGGAATGGATCAAAGCATAGACAGTAAGAAGAGTCAGTTTTCTTGTATTTAAGTCGGCATTGTGCCTTTTCTATACAAATCCGATGCAATTTCTGTGTTTCGTCGTCAATAAGAAGGGCCAAGGGATACAGGAAACCTGAAGTGAAGCATCGGAATCTAAAACCGGACTCACAGGAAAGGTTCAAAACATAGACAGTAAGAAGAGCCAGTCTTCTTGTACTTGAGTCGGCGTTGTGCCTTTTGTTTATAATTCCGATGCAATTTCTGTGATTCATCGTCAATAAAACGGTCAGAGGGATACAGCAAATCTGAAGTGAAGCATCGGATTCTATAACTAGTGTCACAGGAATGGTTCAAAACATAGACAGTTAGAAGAGTCAGTTTTCTTGTACTCAAGTAGGCATTGTGCCTTTTCTATTTATTTCCGATCCACTTTCTGTGTTTCGTCGTCAATAAGGAGGGCCAAGGAATACAGTAAACCTCAAGTGAAGCATCGGAATCTAAAACCTGTCTCACAGGAAAGGTTAAAACATAGACAGTAAGAAGAGCCAGTCTTCTTGTACTTGAGTCGGCGTTGTGCCTTTTGTATTTAATTCCGATGCAATTTCGGTGTTTCATCGTCAATAAGAAGGTAAGAGGGATACAGTAAACCTGAAGTGAAGCTTCGGAATCTATAACTAGTGTTACAGGAATAGTTCAAAACATAGACAGTAAGAAGAGTCAGTCTTCTTGTACTTAAGTCGGCATTGTGCCATTTGTTTATATTCCGATGCAATTTCTGTGTTTCATCGTCCATACGAAGGTCAGAGGGATACAGTAAACCTGAAGTGAAGCATCGGAATCGACAACTAGTGTCACAGGAGTGGTTCAAAACACAAACAGTAAGAAGCGTCAGTTTTCTTGTACTTAAGTCGGCATTGTGCCTTTTGTATTTAATTCCGAGGCGATTTCTGTGTTTCATCGTCAATAAGAAGGTCAGAAGGATACAGTAAACCTGAAGTGAAGCATCGGAATCTATAACTAGTGTCACAGGAATGGTTCAAAACGCAGACAGCAAGAAGAGTCAGTTTCCTTCTACTTAAGTCGGCATTGTGCCTTTTGTATTTAATTCCGATGCAATTTCTGTGTTTCATCGTCAATAAGGTCAGAGGGATACAGTAAACCTGAGATGAAGCATCGGAATCTATAACAAGTGTCACAGGAATGGTTCAAAGAATAGACAGTAAGAAGAGTCAGTTTTCTTGTACTTAAGTCGGCATTGTGCCTTTTATATTTAATTTCGATGCAATTTCTGTGTTTCATCGTCAATAAGAAGGTCAGAGGGATACAGTAAACCTGAAGTGAAGTATCGGCATCTATAAATAGTGTCACAGGAATGTTTCAAAACATAGACAGTAAGAGGAGTCAATTTTCTTGTACTAAAGTTGGCCTAGTGCCTTTTGTATTTAATTCCGATGCAATTTCTGTAATTCATCGTCAATAAGAAGGTCAGAGGGATACAGTAAACCTGAAGTGAAGCATCGGAATCTATAACTATTGTCACAGGAATGGTTAAAAACATAGAGAATAGGAAGAGTCAGTTTTCTTGTACTTATGTCGGCGTTGTGCCTTTTGTATGTAATTGCGATGCAATTTCTGTTTGTCATCGTCAATAAGAAGGTCAGAGGGATACAGTATACCTGAAGTGGAGCATCGGAATCTATAACTAGTGTCACAGGAATGGTTAAAACCATAGACAGTAAGAATAGTCAGTTTACTTGTACTTAAGTCGGCATAGTGCCTTTTGTATTTAATTCCCATGTAATTTCTGTGTTTCATCGTCAATAAGAAGGTCAGAGGGATACAGTAAACCTGAAGTGAAGCATCGGAATCTATAACTAGTGTGAAAGGAGATGTTCATACATAGACAGTAAGAAGAGTCAGATTTCTTGTACTTAAGTCGGCATTGTGCCTTTTGTATTTAATGCCGATTAAATTTCTGTGTTTCATCGTCAATAAGAGGGTCAGAGGGATACAGTAAACCTGAAGTGAAGCATCGGAATCTATAACTAGTGTCACAGGAATGGTTCAAAACATAGACAGTAAGAAGAGTCAGTTTTCTTTTACTTAAGTCGGCATTGTGCCTTTCGTATTTAATTCCGATGCAATTTCTGTGTTTCATCGTCAATAAGAATGTCAGAGGGATACAGTAAACCAAAAGTGAAGCATCGGAAACTATAACTAGTGTCAAAGGAGATGTTCAAAACATGGACAGTAAGAAGAGTCAGATTTGTTGTACTTAAGTCGGCATTGTGCCTTTTGTATTTAATGCCGATTACATTTCTGTGTTTCATCGTCAATAAGAAGGTCAGAGGGATACAGTAAACCTGATGTGAAGCATCGGAATCTGTAACTAGTGTCACAGGAATGGTCCAAAACATAGTCAGTAAGAAGAGTCAGTTTTCTTTTACTTAAGTCGGCATTGTGCCTTTCGTATTTAATTCCGATGCAATTTCTGTGTTTCATCGTCAACAAGAAGGTCAGAGGGATACAGTATTCCTGAAGTGAGGCATCGGAATCTATAACTAGTGTCACAGGAATGGTTCAAAACATAGGCAATAAGAAGAATCAATTTTCTTGTACTTAAGTCGGCATTGTGCCTTTTGTATATAATTCCGATGCAATTTCTATGTTTCATCGACAATAAGAAGGTCAGAGGGATACAGTGAACCTGAAGTGAAGCATCGGAATCTATAACCAGTGTCACAGGAATGGTTCAAAACATAGACAGTAAGAAGAGTCAGTCTTCTTGTACTTAAGTCGGCATTGTGCCTTTTGTAGTCAATTCCGATGCAATTTCTCTGTTACATAGTCAATACGAAGGTCAGAGGGTTACAGTAAACCTGAAGTGAAGCATCGGAATCTATAACTAGTGTCACACAAATGGTTCAAATCATAGACAGTAAGAAGAGTCAGTTTACTTGTACTTAAGTCGGCATTGTGCCTTTTGTATTTAATTCCGATGCAATTTCGGTGTTTCATCGTCAATAAGAAGGTCAGAAGGATACAGTAAACCTGAAGTGAGGCATCGGAGTCTGTAACTAGTGCCACAGGAATGGTTCAAAGCATAGACAGTAAGAAGAGTCAGTTTTACTATAATGAAGTCGGCATTGTGCCTTTTGTATTTAATTCCGATGCAATTTCTGTGTTTCATCGTCAATAAGACGGTCAGAGTGGTACAGCAAACCTGAAGTGAAGCATTGGAATCTATAACTAGTGTCACAGCAATGGTTCAAAACATAGACAGTAAGAGGAGTCAGTTTTCTCGTATTTAAGTCGGCATTGTGCCTTTTCTATATAATTCCGATGCAATATCTGTGTTACGTCGTCAATAAGAAGGGCCAAGGGATACAGTAAACCTGAAGTGAAGCATCTGAATCTAAAACCGGACTCACAGGAAAGGTTCAAAATATAGACAGTAAGAAGAGCCAGTCTTCTTGTACTTGAGTCGTCATTGTGCCTTTTGCATTTAATTCCGATGCAATTTCTGTGTTTCATCGTCAATAAGAAGGTCAGAGGGATACAGTAAACCTGAAGTGAAGCATCGGAATCTATAACTAGTGTCACAGGAATGGTTCAAAACATGGACACGAAGAAGAATCAGTTTTCTTGACCTTAAGTCGGCATTGTGCCTTTTCTATTTAATTCCGATGCATTTCCTGTGTTTCGTCGTCAATATGAAGGTCCAAGGGATACAGTAAACCTGAAGTCAAGCATCGGAATCTAAAACTGGTCTCACAGGAAAGGTTCAAAACATAGACAGTAAGAAGAGCCAGTCTTCTTGTACTTGAGTGTGCATTGTGCCTTTTGTATTTAATTCCGATGTTATTTCTGTGTTTGTTCGTCAATAAGAACCTCAGAGGGATACTGTAAACCTGAAGTGAAGCATCGGAATCTAAAACCGGACCCGCAGGAAAGGTTCAAAACATAGACAGTAAGAAGAGCCAGTATTCTTGTACTTGAGTCGGCATTGTGCTTTTCTATTTATTTCCGCAGCAATTTCTGTGTTTCGTCGTCAATAAGAAGGTCAGAACGATACAGGGAACCTGAAGTGATGCGTCGGAATCTATAACTGGTCTCAAAGGAATGGTTCAAAACATAAACAGTAAGAAGAGTCAGTTTTCATGTACTTAAGTCGGCATTGTGCCGTTTCTATTTAATTCCGATGCAGTTTCTGTGTTTCGTCGTCAATAAGAAGGTCCAAGGGATATAGTAAACCTGAAGTGAAGCATTGGTATCTAGAACCGGTCTCACAGGAAAGGTTCAAAACATAGACAGTAAGAAGAGTCAGTCTTCTTGTACTTAAGTCGGCATTGCGCCTTTTGTATTCAATTCCGATGCAATTTCTCTGTTTCATCGTCAATACGAAGGTCAGAGGGTTACAGTAAACCAGAAGTGAAGCATCGGAATGTATAACTAGTGTCACACAAATGGTTCAAATCATAGACAGTAAGAAGAGTCAGTTTACTTGTACTTAAGTCGGCATTGTGCCTTTTGTATTTAATTCCGATGCAATTTCGGTGTTTCATCGTCAATAAGAAGGTCAGAAGGATACAGTAAACCTGAAGTGAAGCATCGGAGTCTATAACTAGTGCCACAGGAATGGTTCAAGGCATAGACAGTAAGAAGAGTCAGTTTTATTATAATGAAGTCGGCATTGTGCCTTTTGTATTTAATTCCGATGCAATTTCTGTGTTTCATCGTCAATAAGAAGGTCAGAGGGATACATTAAACCTGAAGTGAAGCATCGGAATCTATAACTAGTGTCACAGGAATGGTTAAAAACATAGAGCATAGGAAGAGTCAGTTTTCTTGTACTTAAGTCGGCATTGTGCCATTTGTATGTAAATGCGATGCAATTTTTTGTGTCATCGTCAATAAGAAGGTCAGAGGGATACAGTATACGTGAAGTGGAGCATCGGAATCAATAACTAGTGTCAAAGGAGATGTTCAAAACATAGACAGTAAGAAGAGTCAGATTTCATGTACTTAAGTCGGCATTGTGCCTTTTGTATTTAATGCCGATTAAATTTCTGTGTTTCATCGTCAATAAGAAGGTCAGAGGGATACAGTAAACCAGAAGTGAAGCATCGGAATCTATAACTAGTGTCACAGGAATGGTTCAAAACATAGACAGTAAGAAGAGTCAGTTTTCTTTTACTTAAGTCGGCATTGTGCCTTTCGTATTTAATTCCGATGCAATGTCTGTGTTTCATTGTCAATAAGAAGGTCAGAGGGATACAGTAAACCTAAAGTGAAGCATCGGAATCTATAACTAGTGTCAAAGGAGATGGTCAAAACATGGACTGTAGAAGAGTCAGATTTGTTGTACTTAAGTCGGCATTGTGCCTTTTGTATTTAATGCCGATTAAATTTCTGTGTTTCATCGTCAATAAGAAGGTCAGAGGGATACAGTAAACCTGATGTGAAGCATCGGAATCTATAACTAGTGTCACAGGAATTGTCCAAAACATAGTCAATAAGAAGAATCATTTTTCTTGTACTTAAGTCGGCATTGTGCCTTTTGTATTTAATTCCGAGGCAATTTCTGTGTTTCATCGTCAATAAGAAGGTCAGAGGGATACAGTAAACCTGAAGTGAAGCATCGGAACCTATAACTAGTTTCACAGGAATGGTTAAAACACAGACAGTAAGAAGAGTCAGTTTCCTTGTACTTAAGTCGGAATTGTGCCTTTTGTATTTAATTCCGATGCAATTTCTGTGTTTCATCGTCAATAAGGTCAGGGGGATACAGTAAACCTGAGATGAAGCATCGGAATCTATAACAAGTGTCACAGGAATGGTTCAAAGTATAGACAGTAAGAAGAGTCAGTTTTCTTGTACTTAAGTCTGCATTGTACCTTTTATATTTAATTTCGATGCAATTTCTGTGTCTCATCGTCAATAAGAAGGTCAGAGGGATACAGTATACCTGAAGGGAAGTATCGGCATCTATAACTAGTGTCACAGGAATGTTTCAAAACATAGACAGTAAGAAGAGTCAGTTTTCTTGTACTTAAGTTGGCATTGTGCCTTTTGTATTTAATTCGGATGCAATTTCTGTGTGTCATCGTCAATAACAAGGTCAGAGGGATACAGTATACTTGAAGTGGAGCATCGGAATCTGTAACTAGTGTCACAGGAATGGTTAAAACCATAGACAGTAAGAAAAGTCAGTTTACTTGTACTTAAGTCGGCATAGTGCCTTTTGTATTTAATTCCCATGCAATTTCTGTGTTTCATCGTCAATAAGAAGGTCAGGCGGATACAGTAAACCTGGAGTGAAGCATCGGAATCTATAACTAGTGTCAAAGGAGATGTTCAAAACAGAGACAGTAAGAAGAGTCGGATTTGTTGCACTTAAGTCGGCATTGTGCCTTTTGTATTTAATGCCGATCCACTTCCTGTGTTTCGTCGTCAATAAGGAGGGCCAAGGGATACAGTAAACCTGAAGTGAAGCATCGGAATCTACAACTAGTGTCACAGGAGTGGTTCAAAACACAAACAGTAAGTAGCGTTAGTTTTCTTGTACTTAAGTTGGCATTGTGCCTTTTGTATTTAATTCCGAGGCAATTTCTGTGTTTCATCGTCAATAAGAAGGTCAGAGGGATACAGTAAACCTGAAGTGAAGCATCGGAATCTATAACTAGTGTCACAGGAATGGTTCAAAACACAGACAGTAAGAAGAGTCAGTTTCCTTGTACTTAAGTCGGCATTGTGCCTTTTGCATTTAATTCCGATGCAATTTCGGTGTTTCATCGTCAATAAGGTCAGAGGGATACAGTAAACCTGAGATGAATCATCGGAATCTATAACAAGTGTCACAGGAATGGCTCAAAGTATAGACAGTAAGAAGAGTCAGTTTTCTTGTACTTAAGTCGGCATTGTGCCTTTTATATTTAATTTCGATGCAATTTCTGTGTTTCATCGTCAATAAGAAGGTCAGAGGGATACAGTAAACCTGAAGTGAAGTATCGGCATCTATAACTAGTGTCACAGGAATGTTTCAAACATAGACAGTAAGAAGAGTCAGTTTTCTTGTACTTAAGTTGGTATTGTGCCTTTTGTATTTAATTCCGATGCAATTTCTGTGTGTCATCGTCAATAAGAAGGTCAGAGGGATACAGTATACCTGAAGTGGAGCATCGGAATCTATAACTAGTGTCACAGGAATGGTTAAAACCATAGACAGTAAGAAAAGTCAGTGTACTTGAACTTAACTCGGCATAGTGCCTTTTGTATTTAATTCCCATGTAATTTCTGTGTTTCATCGTCAATAAGAAGGTCAGAGGGATACAGTAAACCTGAAGTGAAGCATCGGAATCTATGACTAGTGTCAAAGGAGATGTTCAAAACATACACAGTAAGAAGAGTCAGATTTCTTGTACTTAAGTCGGCATTGTGCATTTTGTATTTAATGCCGATTAAATTTCTGTGTTTCATCGTCAATAAGAAGGTCAGAGGGATACAGTAAACCTGAAGTGAATCATCGGAATCTATAACTAGTGTCACAGGAATGGTTCAAAACATAGACAGTAAGAAGAGTATGTTTTCTTTTACTTAAGTCGACATTGTGCCTTTCGTATTTAATTCCGATGCAATTTCTGTGTTTCATCGTCAATAAGAAGGTCAGAGGGATACAGTAAACCTAAAGTGAAGCATCGGAATCTATAACTAGTGTCAAAGGAGATGTTCAAAACATGGACAGTAAGAAGAGTCAGATTTGTTGTACTTAAGTCGGCATTGTGCCTTTTGTATTTAATGCCGATTAAATTTCTGTGTTTCATCGTCAATAAGAGGGTCAGAGGGATACAGTAAACCTGAAGTGAAGCATCGGAATCTATAACTAGTGTCACAGGAAAGGTCCAAAACATAGACAGTAAGAAGAGTCAGTTTTCTTTTACTTAAGTCGGCATTGTGCCTTTCGTATTTAATTCCGATGCAATTTCTGTGTTTCATCGTCAATAAGAAGGTCAGAGGGATACAGTATTCCTGAAGTGAGGCATCGGAATCTATGACTAGTGTCACAGGAATGGTTTAAAACATAGGCAATAAGAAGAATCAATTTTCTTGTACTTGAGTCGGCATTGTGCCCTTTGTATATAATTCCGATGCAATTTCTATGTTTCATCGACAATAAGAAGTTCAGAGGGATACAGTGAACCTGAAGTGAAGCATCGGAATCTATAACTAGTGTCACAGGAATTGTTCAAAATATAGACAGGAAGAAGAGTCAGTCTTCTCGTACTTAAGTCGGCATTGTGCCTTTTGTATTTAATTCCGATGCAATTTCTCTGTTTCATCGTCAATACGAAGGTCAGAGGGTTACAGTAAACCTGAAGTGAAGCATCGGAATCTATAACTAGTGTCACACAAATGGTTCAAATCATAGACAGTAAGAAGAGTCAGTTTACTTGTACTTAAGCCGGCATTGTGCCTTTTATATTTAAATCCGATGCAATTTCTGTGTTTCATCGTCAATAAGAAGGTCAGAGGGATACAGTAAACCTAAAGTGAAGCATCGGAATCTATAACTAGTGTCAAAGGAGATGTTCAAAACATGGACAGTAGAAGAGTCAGATTTGTTGTACTTAAGTCGGCATTAAGCCTTTTGTATTTAATGCCGATTAAATTTCTGTGTTTCATCGTCAATAAGAAGGTCAGAGGGATACAGTAAACCTGATGTGAAGCATCGGAATCTATAACTAGTGTCACAGGAATGGTCCAAATCATAGTCAGTAAGAAGAGTCAGTTTTCTTTTACTTATGTCGGCATTGTGCCTTTCGTATTTAATTCCGATGCAATTTCTGTGTTTCATCGTCAACAAGAAGGTCAGAGGGATACAGTATTCCTGAAGTGAGGCAACGGAATCTATAACTAGTGTCACAGGAATGGTTCAAAACATAGGCAATAAGAAGTATCAATTTTCTTGTACTTAATTGGGCATTGTGCCTTTTGTATATAATTCCGATGCAATTTCTGTGTTTCATCGACAATAAGAAGGTCAGGGGGATACAGTGAATCTCAAGTGAAGCATCGGAATCTATAACTAGTGTCACAGGAATGGTTCAAAACATAGACAGTAAGAAGAGTCAGTCTTCTTGTACTTAAGTCGGCATTGTGCATTTTGTATTTAATTCCGATGCAATGTCGGTGTTTCATCGTCAATAAGAAGGCCAGAGGGATACAGTAAACCTGAAGTGAAGCATCGGAGTCTATAACTAGTGCCACAGGAATGGTTCAAAGCATAGACAGTAAGAAGAGTCAGTTTTATTACAATGTAGTCGGCATTGTGCCTTTTGTATTTAATTCCGATGCAATTTCTGTGTTTCATCGTCAATAAGGCGGTCAGAGTGATACAGCAAACCTGAAGTGAAGCATCGGAATCTATAACTAGTGTCACAGGAATGGTTTATAACATGGACATTAAGAAGAATCAGTTTTCTTGAACTTAAGTCGGCATTGTGCCTTTTCTATTTAATTGCGATGCAATTTCTGTGTTTCGTCGTCAATATGAAGTTCCAAGGGATACAGTATACCTGAAGTCAAGCATCGGAATCTAAAACTGGTCTCACAAGAAAGGTTCAAAACATAGACAGTAGGAAGAGTCAGTTTCTTTGTACTTAAGTCGGCATTGTGCCTTTTGTATTTAATTCCGATGCAATTTCTGTGTTTCGTCGTCAATAAGGTCAGAGGGATACAGTAAACCTGAGATGAAGCATCGGAATCTATAACAAGTGTCACAGGAATGGTTCAAAGTATAGACAGTAAGAAGAGTCAGTTTTCTTGTACTTAAGTCGGAATTGGGCCTTTTATATTTAATTTCGATGCAATTTTTGTGTTTCATCGTCAATAAGAAGGTCAGAGGGATACAGTATACCTGAAGTGAAGTATCGGCATCTATAACTAGTGTCACAGGAATGGTTAAAACCATAGACACTAAGAAAAGTCCGTTTACTTGTACTTAAGTCGGCATAGTGCCTTTTGTATTTAATTCCCATGCAATTTCTGTGTTTCATCGTCAATAAGAAGGTCAGAGGGATACAGTAAAGCTGAAGTGAAGCATCGGAATCTATAACTAGTGTCACAGGAAAGGTTCAAAGCATAGACAGTAAGAAGATCCAGTCTTCTTGTACTTAGTTCGGCATTGTGCTTTTCTATTTAATTCGGATGCAATTTCTGTGTTTAATCGTCAATAAGAAGGTCAGAGGGATACAGTAAACCTGAAGTGAAGCATCGGAACCTATAACTAGTGTCACAGGAGTGGTTCAAAACACAAACAGTAAGAAGCGTCAGTTTTCTTGTACTTAAGTCGGCATTGTGCCTTTTGTGTTTAATTCCGAGGCAATTTCTGTGTTTCATCATCAATTAGAGGGTCGGAGGGATACAGTAAAGCTGAAGTGAAGCATCGGAATCTATAACTAGTGTCACAGGAATGGATCAAAGCATAGACAGTAAGAAGAGTCAGTTTTCTTGTATATAAGTCGGCATTGTGCCTTTTCTATAAAAATCCGATGCAATTTCTGTGTTTCGTCGTCAATAAGGGCCAAGACATACAGTAAACCTGAAGTGAAGCATCGGAATCTAAAACCGGACTCACAGGAAGGGTTCAAAACATAGACAGTAAGAAGAGCCAGTCTTCTTGTACTTGAGTCGACATTGTGCCTTTTGTATTTAATTCCGATGCAATTTCTGTGTTTCGTCGTCAATAAGAAGGTCAGAGGGATACAGTAAATCTGAAGTGAAGCTTCGGAATCTATAACTAGTGTCACAGGAATAGTTCAAAACATAGACAGTAAGAAGAGGCAGTCTTCTTGTACTTAAGTCGGCATTGTGCCTTTCGTATTTAATTCCGATGCAATGTCTGTGTTTCATCGTCAATAAGAAGGTCAGAGGGATACAGTAAACCTAAAGTGAAGCATCGGAATCTATAACTAGTGTCAAAGGAGATGGTCAAAACATGGACAGTAGAAGAGTCAGATTTGTTGTACTTAAGTCGGCATTGTGCGTTTTGTATTTAATGCCGATTAAATTTCTGTGTTTCATCGTCAATAAGAAGGTCAGAGGGATACAGTAAACCTGATGTGAAGCATCGGAATCTATAACTAGTGTCACAGGAATGGTCCAAAACATAGTCAGTAAGAAGAGTCAGTTTTCTTTTACTTAAGTCGGCATTGTGCCTTTCGTATTTAATTCCGATGCAATTTCTGTGTTTCATCGTCAACAAGAAGGTCAGAGGGATACAGTATTCCTGAAGTGAGGCATCGGAATCTATAACTAGTGTAACAGGAATGGTTCAAAACATAGGCAATAAGAAGAATCATTTTTCTTGTACTTAAGTCGGGATTGTGCCTTTTGTATTTAATTCCGAGGCAATTTCTGTGTTTCATCGTCAATAAGAAGGTCAGAGGGATACAGTAAACCTGAAGTGAAGCATCGGAACCTATAACTAGTTTCACAGGAATGGTTAAAACACAGACAGTAAGAAGAGTCAGTTTCCTTGTACTTAAGTCGGCATTGTGCCTTTTGTATTTAATGTCGATGCAATTTCTGTGTTTCATCGTCAATAAGGTCAGAGGGATACAGTAAACCTGAGATGAAGCATCGGAATCTATAACAAGTGTCACAGGAATGGTTCAAAGTATAGACAGTAAGAAGATTCAGTTTTCTTGTACTTACGTCTGCATTGTGCCTTTTATATTTAATTTCGATGCAATTTCTGTGTCTCATCGTCAATAAGAAGGTCAGAGGGATACAGTATACCTGAAGGGAAGTATAGGCATCTATAACTAGTGTCACAGGAATGTTTCAAAACATAGACAGTAAGAAGAGTCAGTTCTCTTGTACTTAAGTTGGCATTGTGCCTTTTGTATTTAATTCCGATGCAATTTCTGTGTTTCATCGTCAATAAGAAGGTCAGAGGGATACAGTAAAACTGAAGTGAAGCATCGTAACCTATAACTAGTGTCACAGGAATGGTTAAAAGCATAGAGAGTAGGAAGTGCCAGTTTTCTTGTACTTAAGTCGGCATTATGCCTTTTGTATTTAATTCGGATGCAATTTCTGTGTTTCATCGTCAATAAGAAGGTCAGACGGATACAGTAAACCTGAAGTGAAGCATCGGAATCTATAACTAGTGTCAAAGGAGATGTTCAAAACAGAGACAGTAAGAAGAGTCGGATTTGTTGCACTTAACTCGGCATTGTGCTTTTGTATTTAATGCCGATTAAATTTCTGTGTTTCATCGTCAATAAGAAGGTCAGAGGGATACAGTAAACCTGAAGTGAAGCATCGGAATCTATACCTAGTGTCACAGGAATGGTTCAAAACATAGACAGTAAGAAGAGTCAGTTTTCTCTTACTGAAGTCGGCATTGTGCCTTTCGTATTTGATTCCGATGCAATTTCTGTGTTTCATCGTCAATGAGAAGGTCAGAGGGATACAGTAAACCTGAAGTGAAGCAACGGAATCTATAACTAGTGTCAAAGGAGATGTTCCAATCATGGACAGTGAGAAGAGTCAGATTTCTTGTACTTAAGTCGGCATTGTGTCTTTTTTACTTAATTCCGATCCACTTTCTGTGTTTCGTCGTCAATAAGGAGGGCCAAGGGATACAGTAAACCTGAAGTGAAGCATCGGAATCTACAACTAGTGTCACAGGAGTGGTTCAAAACACAAACAGTAAGAAGCGTCAGTTTTCTTGTACTTAAGTTGGCATTGTGCCTTTTGTATTTAATTCCGATGCAATTTCTGTGTTTCGTCGTCAATAAGGTCAGAGGGATACAGTAAACCTGAGATGAAGCATCGGAATCTATAACAAGTGTCACAGGAATGGTTCAAAATATAGACAGTAAGAAGAGTCAGTTTTCTTGTACTTAAGTCGGAATTGGGCCTTTTATATTTAATTTCGATGCAATTTTTGTGTTTCATCGTCAATAAGAAGGTCAGAGGGATACAGTATACCTGAAGTGAAGTATCGGCATCTATAACTAGTGTCACAGGAATGGTTAAAACCATAGACAGTTAGAAATGTCCGTTTACTTGTACTTAAGTCGGCATAGTGCCTTTTGTATTTAATTCCCATGCAATTTCTGTGTTTCATCGTCAATAAGAAGGTCAGAGGGATACAGTAAAGCTGAAGTGAAGCATCGGAATCTATAACTAGTGTCACAGGAAAGGTTCAAAGCATAGACAGTAAGAAGATCCAGTCTTCTTGTACTTAGTTCGGCATTGTGCTTTTCTATTTAATTCGGATGCAATTTCTGTGTTTAATCGTCAATAAGAAGGTCAGAGGGATACAGTAAACCTGAAGTGAAGCATCGGAACCTATAACTAGTGTCACAATAGTGGTTCAAAACACAAACAGTAAGAAGCGTCAGTTTTCTTGTACTTAAGTCGGCATTGTGCCTTTTGTGTTTAATTCCGAGGCAATTTCTGTGTTTCATCATCAATTAGAGGGTCGGAGGGATACAGTAAACCTGAAGTGAAGCATCGGAATCTATAACTAGTGTCACAGGAATGGATCAAAGCATAGACAGTAAGAAGAGTCAGTTTTCTTGTACTTAAGTCGGCATTGTGCCTTTTCTATAAAAATCCGATGCAATTTCTGTGTTTCGTCGTCAATAAGGGCCAAGACATACAGTAAACCTGAAGTGAAGCATCGGAATCTAAAACCGGACTCACAGGAAAGGTTCAAAACATAGACAGTAAGAAGAGCCAGTCTTCTTGTACTTGAGTCGACATTGTGCCTTTTGTATTTAATTCCGATGCAATTTCTGTGTTTCGTCGTCAATAAGAAGGTCAGAGGGATACAGTAAATCTGAAGTGAAGCTTCGGAATCTATAACTAGTGTCACAGGAATAGTTCAAAACATAGACAGTAAGAAGAGGCAGTCTTCTTGTACTTAAGTCGGCATTGTGCCTTTCGTATTTAATTCCGATGCAATGTCTGTGTTTCATCGTCAATAAGAAGGTCAGAGGGATACAGTAAACCTAAAGTGAAGCATCGGAATCTATAACTAGTGTCAAAGGAGATGGTCAAAACATGGACAGTAGAAGAGTCAGATTTGTTGTACTTAAGTCGGCATTGTGCCTTTTGTATTTAATGCCGATTAAATTTCTGTGTTTCATCGTCAATAAGAAGGTCAGAGGGATACAGTAAACCTGATGTGAAGCATCGGAATCTATAACTAGTGTCACAGGAATGGTCCAAAACATAGTCAGTAAGAAGAGTCAGTTTTCTTGTACTTAAGTCGGCATTGTGCCTTTTGTATTTAATTCCGAGGCAATTTCTGTGTTTCATCGTCAATAAGAAGGTCAGAGGGATACAGTAAACCTGAAGTGAAGCATCGGAACCTATAACTAGTTTCACAGGAATGGTTAAAACACAGACAGTAAGAAGAGTCAGTTTCCTTGTACTTAAGTCGGCATTGTGCCTTTTGTATTTAATTCCGATGCAATTTCTGTGTTTCATCGTCAATAAGGTCAGAGGGATACAGTAAACCTGAGATGAAGCATCGGAATCTATAACAAGTGTCACAGGAATGGTTCAAAGTATAGACAGTAAGAAGAGTCAGTTTTCTTGTACTTAAGTTGGCATTGTGCCTTTTGTATTTAATTCCGATGCAATTTCTGTGTTTCATCGTCAATAAGAAGGTCAGAGGGATACAGTAAACCTGAAGTGAAGCATCGTAACCTACAACTAGTGTCACAGGAATGGTTAAAAGCATAGAGAGTAGGAAGTGCCAGTTTTCTTGTACTTAAGTCGGCATTATGCCTTTTGTATTTAATTCGGATGCAATTTCTGTGTGTATTCGTCAATAACAAGGTCAGAGGGATACAGTATACTTGAAGTGGAGCATCGGAATCTGTAACTAGTGTCACAGGAATGGTTAAAACCATAGACAGTAAGAAAAGTCAGTTTACTTGTACTTAAGTCGGCATAGTGCCTTTTGTATTTAATTCCCATGCAATTTCTGTGTTTCATCGTCAATAAGAAGGTCAGACGGATACAGTAAACCTGAAGTGAAGCATCGGAATCTATAACTAGTGTCAAAGGAGATGTTCAAAACAGAGACAGTAAGAAGAGTCGGATTTGTTGCACTTAAGTCGGCATTGTGCTTTTGTATTTAATGCCGATTAAATTTCTGTGTTTCTTCGTCAATAAGAAGGTCAGAGGGATACAGTAAACCTGAAGTGAAGCATCGGAATCTATACCTAGTGTCACAGGAATGGTTCAAAACATAGACAGTAAGAAGAGTCAGTTTTCTTTTACTTAAGTCGGCATTGTGCCTTTCGTATTTGATTCCGATGCAATTTCTGTGTTTCATCGTCAATGAGAAGGTCAGAGGGATACAGTAAACCTGAAGTGAAGCATCGGAATCTATAACTAGTGTCAAAGGAGATGTTCCAATCATGGACAGTGAGAAGAGTCAGATTTCTTGTACTTAAGTCGGCATTGTGCCTTTTGTATTTAATGCCGATCCACTTTCTGTGTTTCGTCGTCAATAAGGAGGGCCAAGGGATACAGTAAACCTGAAGTGAAGCATCGGAATCTACAACTAGTGTCACAGGAGTGGTTCAAAACACAAACAGTAAGAAGCGTCAGTTTTCTTGTACTTAAGTTGGCATTGTGCCTTTTGTATTTAATTCCGATGCAATTTCTGTGTTTCGTCGTCAATAAGGTCAGAGGGATACAGTAAACCTGAGATGAAGCATCGGAATCTATAACAAGTGTCACAGGAATGGTTCAAAATATAGACAGTAAGAAGAGTCAGTTTTCTTGTACTTAAGTCGGAATTGGGCCTTTTATATTTAATTTCGATGCAATTTTTGTGTTTCATCGTCAATAAGAAGGTCAGAGGGATACAGTATACCTGAAGTGAAGTATCGGCATCTATAACTAGTGTCACAGGAATGGTTAAAACCATAGACAGTTAGAAAAGTCCGTTTACTTGTACTTAAGTCGGCATAGTGCCTTTTGTATTTAATTCCCATGCAATTTCTGTGTTTCATCGTCAATAAGAAGGTCAGAGGGATACAGTAAACCTGAAGTGAAGCATCGGAATCTATAACTAGTGTCACAGGAAAGGTTCAAAGCATAGACAGTAAGAAGATCCAGTCTTCTTGTACTTAGTTCGGCATTGTGCTTTTCTATTTAATTCGGATGCAATTTCTGTGTTTAATCGTCAATAAGAAGGTCAGAGGGATACAGTAAACCTGAAGTGAAGCATCGGAACCTATAACTAGTGTCACAGGAGTGGTTCAAAACACAAACAGTAAGAAGCGTCAGTTTTCTTGTACTTAAGTCGGCATTGTGCCTTTTGTGTTTAATTCCGAGGCAATTTCTGTGTTTCATCATCAATTAGAGGGTCGGAGGGATACAGTAAACCTGAAGTGAAGCATCGGAACCTATAACTAGTGTCACAGGAATGGTTCAAAACACAGACAGTAAGAAGAGTCAGTTTCCTTGTACTTAAGTCGGCATTGTGCCTTTTGTATCTAATTCCGATGCAATTTCTGTGTTTCATCGTCAATAAGGTCAGAGGGATACAGTAAACCTGAGATGAAGCATCGGAATCTATAACAAGTGTCACAGGAATGGTTCAAAGTATAGACAGTAAGAAGAGTCAGTTTTCTTGTACTTAAGTCGGAAGTGTGCCTTTTGTATTTAATGACGATTGAATTTCTGTGTTTCATCGTCAATACGAAGGTCAGAGGGATACAGTAAACCTGAAGTGAAGCATCGGAATCTGTAACTAGTGTCACACAAATGGTTCAAATCATAGACAGTAAGAAGAATCAGTTTATTTGTACATAAGTCGGCATTGTGCTTTTTGTATTTAATTCCGATGCAATTTCGGTGTTTCATCGTCAATAAGAAGGTCAGAGGGATACAGAAAACCTGAAGTGAAGCATCGGAGACTATATCTAGTGCCACAGGAATGGTTCAAAACATAGACAGTAAGAAGTTTCAGTTGTATTAAAATTAAGTCGGCATTGTGCCTTTTGTATTTAATTCCGATGCAATTTCTGTGTTTCATCGTCAATAAGACGGTCAGAGTGATACAGCAAACCTGAAGTGAAGCATCGGAATCTATAACTAGTGTCACAGCAACGGTTCAAAACATAGACAGTAAGAGGAGTCAGTTTTCTTGTATTTAAGTCGGCATTGTGCCTTTTCTATATAATTCCGATGCAATTGCTGTGTTTCGTCGTCAATAAGAAGGTCCAAGGTATACAGTAAACCTGAAGTGAAGCATCGGTATCTAAAACCGGACTCACAGGAAAGGTTCAAAACATAGACAGTAAGAAGAGCCAGTCTTCTTGTACTTGAGTCGTCATTGTGCCTTTTGAATTTAATTCCGATGCAATTTCTGTGTTTCATCGTCAATAAGAAGGCCAGAGGGATACAGTAAACCTGAAGTGAAGCATCGGAATCTTTAACTAGTGTCACAGGAATGGTTCAAAACATGGACATTAAGAAGAATCAGTTTTCTTGACCTTAAGTCGGCATTGTGCCTTTTCTATTTATTTCCGATGCAATTTCTGTGTTTCGTCGTCAATATGAAGGTCCAAGGGATACAGTAAACCTGAAGTCAAGCATCGGAATCTAAAACTGGTCTCACAGGAAAGGTTCAAATCATAGACAGTAAGAAGAGCCAGTCTTCTAGTACTTGAGTGTGCATTGTGCCTTTTGTATTTAATTCCGATGCAATTTCTGTGTTTGATCGCCAATAAGAAGCTCACAGGGATACAGTAAAACTGAAGTGAAGCATCGGAATGTATATCTAGTGTCACAGGAATGGATCAAAGCATAGACAGTAAGAAGAGTCAGTTTTCTTGTACTTAAGTCGGCATTGTGCCTTTTGTATTTAATTCCGATGCAATATCTGTGTTTTATCGTCAATAAGAAGGTCAGAGGGATACAGTAAACCTGAAGTGATGCATCGGAATCTATAACTAGTCTCACAGGAATGGTTCAAAACATAGACAGTAAGAAGAGTCAGTTTTCATGTACTTAAGTCGGCATTGTGCCTTTTCCATTTAATTCCGATGCAGTTTCTGTGTTTCGTCGTCAATAAGAAGATCCAAAGGATATAGTAAACCTGAAGTGAAGCATTGGAATCTAAATCCGGTCTCACAGGAAAGGTTCAAAACATAGACAGTAAGAAGAGCCAGTCTTCTTGTACTTAAGTCGGCATTGTGCATTTTCTGTATAATTCCGATGCAATTTCTGTGTTTCATCGTCAGTAAGAAGGGATACAGTAAACCTGAAGTGAAGCATCGGAATCTATAACTAGTGCCACAGGAAATGTTCAAAGCATAGACAGTAAGAAGAGTCACTTTACTTATAATTAAGTCGGCATTTGCTTTTTTTGTTTGATTCCGATGCAATTTCTGTGTTTCATCGTCAATAAGAAGGTGAAAGTGTTACAGTAAACCTGAAGTCAAGCATCGGAATCTATAACTAGTGTCACAGTAATTGTTCAAAACATAGACAGTAAGAAGAGTCAGTTTTCTTGTACTTATGTCGGCATTGTGCCTTTTCTATTTAATTCCGATGCAATTTCTGTGTTTCGTCGGCAATAAGAAGGTCCAAGGATTATAGTAAACCTGAAGCGATGCATCGGAATCTAAAACCGGTCCCACAGGAAAGGTTCAAATCATAGACAGTACGAAAAGCCAGTCTTCTTGTACTTGAGTCCGCATTATGCCTTTTGTATTTAATTACGGTGCAATTTCTGTGTTTCATCGTCAATAAGACGGTCGTAGGGATACCATAAACCTGAAGTGGAGCATCGGAATCTATAACTAGTGTCACAGGAACTGTTCAAACATAGACTGCAAGAAGACTTAGTTTCCGTATGCTTATGTCGGCATTGTACCTTTTCTATTTAATTCCGATGCGATTTCTGTGTTTCGTCGTCAATAAGAAGGTCCAAAGAATACAGTAAACCTGTAGCGAAGCATCGGAATCTAAAACCGGTCTCACAGGAAAGGTTCAAAGCATAGACAGTAAGAAGAGCCAGTCTTCTTGTACTAGAGTCGGCATTGTGCCTTTTTATTTAATTCCGATGCAACTTCTGTGTTTCATCGTCAATAAGAAGGTCAAGAGGCATACAGTAAACCTGAAGTGAACCATCGGAATCTATAACTAGTGTCACAGGAATGGTTCAAACCATAGACAGTAAGAAGAGTCAGTCTTCTTGTACTTAGGTCGGCATTGTGCATTATGTTTGTATTCCGATGCAATTTCTGTGTTTCATCGTCAATAAGAAGGTCAGAGGGATAAAGTAAACCTGAAGTGATGCATCGGAATCTATAACTAGTCTCACAGGAATGGTTCAAAACATAGACAGTAAGAAGAGTCAGTTTTAATGTACTTAAGTCGGCATTGTGCCTTTTCTATTTAATTCCGATGCAGTTTCTGTGTTTCGTCGTCAATAAGAAGTGCAAGGGATACAGTAAACCTGAAGTGAAGCATTGGAATCTACAGCCGGTCTCACAGGAAAGGTTCAAAACATAGACAGTAAGAAGAGCCAGTAAACTTGTACTTGAGTCGGCTTTGTGCCTTTTGTATTTAATTCCGATGCAATTTCTATGTTTCATGGTCAATAAGACGGTCAGAGGTATACAGTAAACCTGAAGTGAAGCATCGGAATCTATAACTAGTGTCACAGGAGTGGTTCAAAACATAGACTGTAAGAAGAGTCAGTTTTCTTGTACCTAAGTCGGCATTGTGCTTATCTATTTAATTCCGATGCAATTTCTGTGTTTCGTCGTCAATACTAAGGTCCAAAGGATACAGTAAACCAGCAGTGAGGCTTTGGAATCTATAACTAGTGTCACAGGATTGGTTTAAAACATAGACAGTAAGAAGAATCAGTTTTCTTATACTTAAGTCGGCATTGTGCATTTTGTATTTAATTCCGATGCAATTTCTGTGTTTCCTCGATAATAAGAACGTCAGAGGGATACAGAAAACCTGAACTGAAGCATCGGAATCTATAACAAGTGTCACAGGAATGGTTCAAAGTGTAGACAGTAAGAAGAGTCAGTTTTCTTGTACTTAAGTCGGAAGTGTGCCTTTTATATTTAATTTCGATGCAATTTCTGTGTTTCATCGTCAATAAGAAGGTCAGAGGGATACAGTATACCTGAAGTGAAGTATCGGCATCTATAACTAGTGTCACAGGAATGGTTACAACCATAGACAGTAAGAAAAGTCAGTTTACTTGTACTTAAGTCGGCATAGTGAAATTTGTATTTAATTCCCATGCAATTTCTGAGTTTCATCGTCAATAAGAAGGTCAGAGTTATACAGTAAACCTGAAGTGAAGCATCGGAATCTATAACTAGTGTCACAGGAATTATTCAAAACATAGACAGTAAGAAGAGTCAGTTTTCTTTTACTTAAGTCGGCATTGTGCCTTTCGTATTTAATTCCGATGCAATTTCTGTGTTTCATCGTCAATGAGAAGGTCAGAGGGATACAGTAAACCTGAAGCGAAGCATCGGAATCTATAACTAGTGTCAAAGGTGATGTTCAAAACATGGACAGTAAGAAGAGTCTGATTTCTTGTACTTAAGTCGGCATTGTGCCTTTTGTATTTAATGACGATTGAATTTCTGTGTTTCATCGTCAATAAGAAGGTCAGAGGGATACAGTAAACCTGAAGTGAAGCATCGGAATCTATAACTAGTGTCACAGGATTGGTTTCTAAACATAGACAGTAAGAAGAGTTAGTTTTATTTTACTTAAGTCGGCATTGTGCCTTTTGTATTTAATTCCGATGCAATTTCTGTGTTTCATCGTCAATAAGAAGGTCAGAGGGATACAGTATTACTGAAGTGAGGCATCGGAATCTATAACTAGTGTCACAGGAATGGTTCAAAACATAGACAATAAGAAGAATCAATTTTCTTGTACTTAAGTCAGCATTGTGCCTTTTGTATATAATTCCGATGCAATTTCTATGTTTCATCGACAATAAGAAAGTCACAGGGATACAGTGAAACTGAAGTGAAGCATCGGAATCAATAACTAGTGTCACAGGAATGGTTCAAAACATAGACAGTAAGAAGAGTCAGTCTTCTTGTACTTAAGTCGGCATTGCGCCTTTTGTATTCAATTCCGACGCAATTTCTCTGTTTCATCGTCAATACGAAGGTCGGAATGTTACAGTAAACCTGAAGTGAAGCATCGGAATCTGTAACTAGTGTCACACAAATTGTTCAAATCATAGACTGTAAGAAGAGTCAGTTTATTTGTACTTAAGTCGGCATTGTGCTTTTTGTATTTAATTCCGATGCAATTTCGGTGTTTCATCGTCAATATGAAGGTCAGAGGGATACAGAAAACCTTAAGTGAAGCATCGGAGACTATAACTAGTGCCACAGGAATGGTTCAAAACATAGACAGTAAGAAGAGTCAGTTTTATTAAAATTAAGTCGGCATTGTGCCTTTTGTATTTAATTCCGATGCAATTTCTGTGTTTCATCGTCAATAAGACGGTCAGAGTGATACAGAAAACCTGAAGTGAAGCATTTGGAATCTATAACTAGTGTCACAGCAATGGTTCAAAACATAGACAGTAAGAGGAGTCAGTATTCTTGTATTTAAGTCGGCATTGTGCCTTTTCTATATAATTCCGATGCAATATCTGTGTTACGTCGGCAATAAGAAGAACCAAGGGATACAGTAAACCAGAAGTGAAGCATCGGAATCTAAAACCGGACTCACAGGAAAGGTTCAAAATATAGACAGTAAGAAAAGCCAGTCTCCTTGTACTTAAGTCGTCATTGTGCCTTTTGTATTTAATTCCGATGCAATTTCTGGGATTCATCGTCAATAGGAAGGTCAGAGGGATACAGTAAACCTGAAGTGAAGCATCGGAATCTATAACTAGTGTCACAGGAATGGTTCAAAACATGGACATTAAGAAGAATCAGTTTTGTTGACCTTAAGTCGGCATTGTGCCTTTTCTATTTAATTCCGATGCAGTTTCTGTGTTTCGTCGTCAATATGAAGGTCCACGGGATGCAGTAAACCTGAAGTCAAGCATCGGAATCTAAAACTGGTCTCACAGGAAAGGTTCAAAACATAGACAGTAAGAGGAGTCAGTTTTCTTGTACTTGAGTCGTCATTGTGCCTTTTGTATTTAATTCCGATGCATTATCTGTGTTTCATCGTCAGTAAGAACGTCAGAGGGATACAGTAAACCTGAAGTCAAGCATCGGAATCCAAAACTGGTCTCACATGAATGGTTCAAAACATAGACAGTAAGAAGAGCCAGTCTTCTTGTAATTGAGTCGTTATTGTGCCTTTTGTATTTAATTCCGATGCAATTTCTGTGTTTCATCGTCAATAAGAAGGGATACAGTAAACCTGAAGTGAAGCATCGGAGTCTATAACTAGTACCACAGGAGTGGTTCAAACCATAGGCAGTAAGAAGAGTCAGTTTTCTTATAATTAAGTCGGCATTGTTCCTTTTGTATTTAATTCCGATGCAATTTCTGTGTTTCATCGTCAATAAGACGGTCAGAGTGATACAGCAAACCTGAAGTGAAGCATCGGAATCTATAACTAGTGTCACAGCAATGGTTCAAAACATAGACAGTAAGAGGAGTCAGTTTTCTTGTATTTAAGTCGGCATTGTGCCTTTTCTATATAATTGCGATGCAATTTCTGTGTTTCGTCGTCAATAAGAAGGTCCAAGGTATACAGTAAACCTGAAGTGAAGCATCGGTATCTAAAACCGGACTCACAGGAAAGGTTCAAAACATAGACAGTAAGAAGAGCCAGTCTTCTTGTACTTGAGTCGTCATTGTGCCTTTTGAATTTAATTCCGATGCAATTTCTGTGTTTCATCGTCAATAAGAAGGCCAGAGGGATACAGTAAACCTGAAGTGAAGCATCGGAATCTTTAACTAGTGTCACAGGAATGGTTCATAACATGGACATTAAGAAGAATCATTTGTCTTGACCTTAAGTCGGCATTGTGCCTTTTCTATTTATTTCCGATGCAATTTCTGTGGTTCGTCGTCAATATGAAGGTCCAAGGGATACAGTAAACCTGAAGTCAAGCATCGGAATCTAAAACTGGTCTCACAGGAAAGGTTCAAATCATAGACAGTAAGAAGAGCCAGTCTTCTAGTACTTGAGTGTGCATTGTGCCTTTTGTATTTAATTCCGATGCAATTTCTGTGTTTGATCGCCAATAAGAAGCTCAGAGGGATACAGTAAAACTGAAGTGAAGCATCGGAATGTATAACTAGTGTCACAGGAATGGATCAAAGCATAGACAGTAAGAAGAGTCAGTTTTCTTGTACTTAAGTCGGCATTGTGCCTTTTGTATTTAATTCCGATGCAATATCTGTGTTTTATCTTCAATAAGAAGGTCAGAGGGATACAGTAAACCTGAAGTGATGCATCGGAATCTATAACTAGTCTCACAGGAATGGTTCAAAACATAGACAGTAAGAAGAGTCAGTTTTCATGTACTTAAGTCGGCATTGTGCCTTTTCCATTTAATTCCGATGCAGTTTCTGTGTTTCGTCGTCAATAAGAAGATCCAAAGGATATAGTAAACCTGAAGTGAAGCATTGGAATCTAAATCCGGTCTCACAAAAAAAGGTTCAAAACATAGACAGTAAGATGAGCCAGTCTTCTTGTACTTAAGTCGGCATTGTGCATTTTCTGTATAATTCCGATGCAATTTCTGTGTTTCATCGTCAGTAAGAAGGGATACAGTAAACCTGAAGTGAAGCATCGGAATCTATAACTAGTGCCACAGGAAATGTTCAAAGCATAGACAGTAAGAAGAGTCACTTTTCTTATAATTAAGTCGGCATTGTGCTTTTTTTGTTTGATTCCGATGCAATTTCTGTGTTTCATCGTCAATAAGAAGGTGAAAGTGTTACAGTAAACCTGAAGTCAAGCATCGGAATCTATAACTAGTGTCACAGGAATTGTTCAAAACTTAGACAGTAAGAAGAGTCAGTTTTCTTGTACTTATGCGCGCATTGTGCCTTTTCTATTTAATTCCGATGCAATTTCTGTGTTTCGTCGGCAATAAGAAGGTCCAAGGATTACAGTAAACCTGAAGCGATGCATCGGAATCTAAAACCGGTCCCACAGGAAAGGTTCAAATCATAGACAGTAAGAAGAGCCAGTCTTCTTGTACTTGAGTCCGCATTGTGCCTTTTGTATTTAATTACGGTGCAATTTCTGTGTTTCATCGTCAATAAGACGGTCGTAGGGATACAATAAACCTGAAGTGGAGCATCGGAATCTATAACTAGTTACACAGGAATGGTTCAAACATAGACTGTAAGAAGACTCAGTTTCCGTATGCTTATGTCGGCATGGTACCTTTTCTATTTAATTCCGATGCGATTTCTGTGTTTCGTCGTCAATAAGAAAGTCCAAAGAATACAGTAAACCTGTAGCGAAGCATCGGAATCTAAAACCGGTCTCACAGGAAAGGTTCAAAGCATAGACAGTAAGAAGAGCCAGTCTTCTTGTACTAGAGTCGGCATTGTGCCTTTTTATCTAATTCCGATGCAACTTCTGTGTTTCATCGTCAATAAGAAGGTCAAGAGGCATACAGTAAACCTGAAGTGAACCATCGGAATCTATAACTAGTGTCACAGGAATGGTTCAAAACATAGACAGTAAGAAGAGTCAGTCTTCTTGTACTTAGGTCGGCATTGTGCATTATGTTTGTATTCCGATGCAATTTCTGTGTTTCATCGTCAATAAGAAGGTCAGAGGGATAAAGTAAACCTGAAGTGATGCATCGGAATCTATAACTAGTCTCACAGGAATGGTTCAAAACATAGACAGTAAGAAGAGTCAGATTTAATGTACTTAAGTCGGCATTGTGCCTTTTCTATTTAATTCCGATGCAGTTTCTGTGTTTCGTCGTCAATAAGATGTGCAAGGGATACAGTAAACCTGAAGTGAAGCATTGGAATCTACAGCCGGTCTCACAGGAAAGGTTCAAATCATAGACAGTAAGAAGAGCCATTAAACTTGTACTTGAGTCGGCTTTGTGCCTTTTGTATTTAATTCCGATGCAATTTCTATGTTTCATGGTCAATAAGACGGTCAGAGGCATACAGTAAACCTGAAGTGAAGCATCGGAATCTATAACTAGTGTCACATGAGTGGTTCAAAACATAGACTGTAAGAAGAGTCAGTTTTCTTGTACCTAAGTCGGCATTGTGCTTATCTATTTAATTCCGATGCAATTTCTGTGGTTCGTCGTCAATACTAAGGTCCAAAGGATACAGTAAACCAGCAGTGAGGCTTTGGAATCTATAACTAGTGTCACAGGATTGGTTAAAAACATAGACAGTAAGAAGAATCAGTTTTCTTATACTTAAGTCGGCATTGTGCATTTTGTATTTAATTCCAATGCAATTTCTGTGTTTCCTCGATAATAAGAACGTCAGAGGGATACAGAAAACCTGAACTGAAGCATCGGAATCTATAACTAATGTCACAGGAATGGTTCAAAACATAGAAAGTAAGAAAAGTGAGTTTTCTTGTACTTAAGTCGGCAATGTGCCTTTTGTATTTAATTCCGATGCAATGTCTGCGTTTCATCGTCAATAAGAAGGTCAGAGGGGTACAGTAAACCTGAAGTGAAGCATGGGAATCTATAACTAGTGTCACAGGAATGGTTAAAACCATAGACAGTAAGAAGAGTCAGTTTTGGTGTACTTAAGTCGGCATTGTGCCTTTTCTATTTAATTCCGATGCAATATCTGTGTTTCATCGTCAATAAGTAGGTCGGAGGGATACAATAAACGTGAAGTGAAACATAGGAATCTATAACTAGTGTCACAGGAAAGGTTCAAAGCATAGCCAGTTAGAAGAGTCAGTTTTCTTGTACTTAAGTTGGCATTGTGCCTTTTTTAATTAATTCCGATGCAATTTCTGTGTTACTTCGTCAATAAGAAGGTCAGAGGGATACAGTAAAACCTGAAGTGAAGCACCGGAATCTATAACTAGTGTCTCAGGAATGGTTAAAACCATAGACAGTAAGAAGAGTCAGTTTTCGTGTACTTAAGTCGGCATTGTGCCTTTTCTATTTAATTCCGATGCAATATCTGTGTTTCATCGTCAATAAGTAGGTCGGAGGGATACAGTAAACGTGAAGTGAAACATCGGAATCTATAACTAGTGTCACAGGAAAGGTTCAAAGCATAGACAGTAAGAAGAGTCAGTTTTCTTGTACTTAAGACGGCAATGTGCCCTTTGTATTTAATTCCGATGCAATTTCTGTGTTTCATCGTCAATAAGAAGGTCAGAGGGATACAGTAAACCTGAAGTGAAGCATCGGAATCTATAACTAGTGTCACAGGAATGGTTAATACCATAGACAGTAAGAAGAGTCAGTTTTCTTGTACTTAAGCCGGCATTGTGGCTTTTGTATTTAATTCCGATGCAAATTCTGTGTTTCATGGTCAATAAGACTGTCAGAGGGATACAGTGGACCTGAAGTGAAGCATCGGAATTTATGTGTAGTGTCACAGGATTGGTTCAAAACATAGACAATAAGAAGAGTCAGTTTTCTTGTACTTAAGTCAGCATTGTGCCTTTTGTATTTAATTCCGATGCAATTTCTGTGTTTCATCGTCAATAAGAAGGTCAGAGGGATACAGTAAACCTGAAGTGATGCATCGGAATCTATAACTAATGTCACAGGAATGGTTCAAAACATAGCCAGTTAGAAGAGTCAGATTTCTTGTACTTAAGTCAGCATTGTGCCTTTTCTGTTTAATTCCGATGCAATTTCTGTGTTAGAACATCAATAAGAAAGTCGGAGTGGTACAGTAAAACCTGAAGTGAAGCACCGGAATCTATAACTAGTGTAACAGGAATTGTTAAATCCATAGACAGTAAGAAGAGTCAGTTTACTTGTACTTAAGTCGGCATTGTGCCTTTTCTGTTTACTTCCGATGCAATTTCTGTGTTAGAACATCAATAAGAAAGTCGGAGTGGTACAGTAAACCTGAAGTGAAGCATCGGAATCTATAACTAGTGTCACAGGAATGGTTCAAAACATAGACAGTAAGAAGAGTCAGTTTTCTTGTACTTAAGTCGGCATTGTGCCTTTTGTTTGTATTCCGATGCAATTTCTGTGTTTCATCGTCAATAAGAAGGTCAGACGGATACAGTAAACCTGAAGTGAAGCATCGGAATCTATAACTAGTGTCACAGGAGTGGTTCAAATCATAGACAGTAAGAAGAGTCAGATTTCTTGTACTTAAGTCAGCATTGTGCCTTTTCTGTTTAATTCCGATGCAAATACTGTGTTTCATCATCAATAAGAATGTCGGAGGGGTACAGTTAACCTGAAGTGAAGCATCGGAATCTATAACTAGTGTCACAGGAATGGTTCAAAACATAGACAGTAAGAAGAGTCAGTTTTCTTGAACTTAAGTCCGCATTGTGCCTTTTGTATTTAATTCCAATGCAATTTCTGTGTTCCATCGTCAATAAGAAGGTCCAAGGGATTCAGTAAACCTGAAGTGAAGCATCGGAATCTATAACTAGTGACACAGGAATGGTTCAAAGCATAGACAGCAAGAAGAGTCAGTTTTCTTAAAGTTAAGTCGGCATTGTGTCTTTTGTGTTTAATTCCGATGCAATTTCTGTGTTTCATCGGCAATGAGAAGATGAGAGGGATACAGTAAACCTGAAGTGAAGCATCGGAATCTATAACTAGTGTCACAGGAATGGTTCGAACCATAGACAGTAAGAAGAGTCAGTTTTCTAGAACTTAAGTCGACATTGTGAATTTTCTATTTAATTCCGATGCAATTTCAGTGTTTCGTCGTCAATAAGAGGGTCCAAGGGATACAGTAAACCTGTAGTGAAGCATTGGGAATCTAAAACTGGTCTCACAGGAAAGGTTCAAACATAGACAGTAAGAAGAGCCAGTCTTCTTGTACTAGAGTCGGCATTGTGCCATTTGTATTTAATTCCTATGCAATTTCTGTGTTTCATCGTCAATAAGAAGGTCAGAGGCATACAGTAAACCTGAAGTGAACCATCGAAATCTATAACTAGTGTCACAGGAATGGTTCAAAGCATAGACAGTAAGAAGAGTCAGTCTTCTTGTACTTAAGTCGGCATTGTGCCTTTTGTTTGTATTCCGATGCAATTTCTGTATTTTATCGTCAATAAGAAGGTCAGAGTGATAGAGTAAACCTGATGTGAAGCATCGGAATCTATAACTAGTGTCACAGGAGTGGTTCAAAACATAGACAGTAAGAAGAGTCTGTTTTCTTGTACTTATGTCGGCATTGTGCTTTTCTATTTAATTCCGATGCAATTTCTGTGTTTCGTCGTTAATAAGAAGGTCCAAGGGATACAGTAAACCTGAAGTGATGCATCGGAATCTATAACTAATGACACAGAAATGATTCAAATCATAGACAGTAAGAAGAGTCAGTTTTCTGTACTTAAGTCGGCATTGTGCCTTTTTTAATTAATTCCGATGCAATTTCTGTGTTTCATCGTCAATAAGAGGGTCCGAAGGATACAGTAAACCTGAAGTGAAGCATCGGAATATATAACTAGTGTCACAGGACAGGTTAAAACGATAGACAGTAAGAAGAGTCAGTTTTCTGGTACTTAAGTCGGCATTGTGCCTTTTCTGTTTAATTCCGATGCAAATTCTGTGTTTCATCATCAATAAGAATGTCGGAGGGGTACAGTAAACCTGAAGTGAAGCATCGGAATCTATAACTAGTGTCACAGGAATGGTTAAAACCATAGACAGTAAGAAGAGTCAGTTTTCTTGTACTTAAGTCAACATTGTGCCTTTTCTGTTTAATTCCGATGCAAATTCTGTGTTTCAACATCATTAAGAAGGTCGGAGGGGTACAGTTAACCTGAATTGAAGCATCGGAATCTATAACTAGTGTCACAGGAATGGTTCAAAACATAGACAGTAAGAAGAGTCAGTTTTCTTGTACTTATGTCGGCAATGTGACTTTTGTATTTAATTCCGATGCAATTTCTGTGTTTCATCGTCAATAAGAAGGTCCAACGGATACATTAAACCTGAACTCAAGCATCGGAATCTAAAACTGGTCTCACAGGAGAGGTTCAAAACATAGACAGTAAGAAGAGCCAGTCTTCCTGTACTTGAGTCGTGACTGTGCCTTTTGTATTTAATTACGATGCAATTTCTGTGTTTCATCGTCAATAAGACGGTCAGAGGGATATAGTAAACCTGAAGTGAAGCATCGGAATCTAAAACCGGTCTCACAGGAAAGGTTCAAATCATAGACAGTAAGAAGAGCCAGTCTTATTGTACTTGAGTCGGCATTGTGCCTTTTGTATGTAATTCCGGTGCAATTTCTGTGTTTCATCGTCAATAAGACGGTCAGAGGGATACATTAAACCTGAAGTGAAGCATCGGAATCCATAACTAGTGTCACAGGAATGGTTCAAATCATAGAGAGTAAGAAGAGTGAGTTTCCGTTTGCTTATGTCGGCATTGTGCCTTTTGTATTTAATTCCGATGCAATTTCTGTATTTCATCGTCAATAAGAAGGACATAGGGATACAGTAAACCTGAAGTGAAACATCGGAATCTATAACTAGTGTCACAGGAATGGTTCAAAACATATACAGTAAGAAGAGTCAGTCTTCTGTACTTGAGTTGGCTTTGTGCCTTTTGTATTTAATTCCGGTGCAGTTTCTGTGTTTCATCGTCAATAAGACGGTCAGAGGGATACATTAAACCTGAAGTGAAGCATCGGAATCTCTAACTAGTGTCACAGGAATGGTTCGAACCATAGACAGTAAGAAGAGTCAGTTTTCTTGAACTTAAGTCGACATTGTGCCTTTTCTATTTAATTCCGATGCAATTTCAGTGTTTCGTCGTCAATAAGAAGGTCCAAGGGATACAGTAATCCTGTAGTGAAGCATCGGAACCTAAAACTGGTCTCACAGGAAAGGTTCAGAACATAGACAGTAAGAAGAGGCAGTCTTCTTGTACTAGAGTCGGCATTGTGCCTTTTGTATTTAATTCCTATGAAATTCCTGTGTTTCATCGTCAATAAGAAGGTCAGAGGGATACAGTAAACCTGAAGTGAACCATCGGAATCTATAACTAGTGTCACAGGAATGGTCCAAAGCATAGACTGTAAGAAGAGTCAGTCTTCTTGTACTTAAATCGCCATTGTGCCTTTTCTTTGTATTCCGATGCAATTTCTGCGTTTCATCGTCATTAAGAAAGTCAGAGCGATGCAGTATACCTGAAGCGAAGCATTGGAATCTAAATCCGGTCTCACAGGAAAGGTACAGAATATAGACAGTAAGAAGAGCCAGTCTTCTTGTACAAGAGTCGGGATTGTGCCTTTTGTATTTAATTCCGATCAATTTTTGTGTTTCATCGTCAATAAGAAGGTCAGAGGGATACAGTAAACCTGAAGTGAAGCATCGGAATCCATAACTAATGTCACAGGAGCGGTTCAAAGCATAGACAGTAAGAAGAGTAAGTTTTCTTGTACTTAAGTCGGCATTGTGCCTTTTGTAATTAATTACGATGCAATTTCTGTGTTTCATCGTCAATAAAAAGGCCAAAGGGGTACGGTAAAACCTGAAGTGAAGCATCGGAATCTATAACTAGTGTCACAGGAATGGTTCGAACCATAGACAGTAAGAAGAGTCAGTTTTCTTGAACTTAAGTCGACATTGTGCCTTTTCTATTTAATTCCGATGCAATTTCAGTGTTTCGTCGTCAATAAGAAGGTCCAAGGGATACAGTAATCCTGTAGTGAAGCATCGGAATCTAAAACTGGTCTCACAGGAAAGGTTCAAAACATAGACAGTAAGAAGAGCCAGTCTTCTTGTACTAGAGTCGGCATTGTGCCTTTTGTATTTAATTCCTATGCAATTCCTGTGTTTCATCGTCAATAAGAAGGTCAGAGGGATACAGTAAACCTGAAGTGAACCATCGGAATCTATAACTAGTGTCACAGGAATGGTTCAAAGCATAGACAGTAAGAAGAGTCAGTCTTCTTGTACTTAAGTCGGCATTGTGCCTTTTGTTTGTATTCCGATGCAATTTCTGCGTTTCATCGTCATTAAGAAAGTCAGAGCGATGCAGTATACCTGAAGCGAAGCATCGGAATCTAAAACTGGTCTCACAGAAGAGGTTCAAACATAGACAGTAAGAGGAGCCAGTCTTCCTGTACTTGAGTCGTGTCTGTGCCTTTTGTATTTAATTCCGATGCAATTTCTGTGTTTCATCGTCAATAAGAAGGTCAGAGGGATATAGTAAACCTGAAGTGAAGCATCGGAATCTAAAACCGGTCTCACAGAAAAGGTTCAAATAATAGGCAGTAAGAAGAGCCAGTCTTATTGTACTTGAGTCGGCATTGTGCCTTTTGTATTTAATTCCGGTGCAATTTCTGTGTTTCATCGTCAATAAGACGGTCAGAGAGATACAGTAAACATGAAGTGAAGCATCGGAATCCATAACTAGTGTCACAGGAATGGTTCGAATCATAGCAGTAAGAAGAGTGAGTTTACGTGTGCTTAAGTCGGCATTGTGCCTTTTCTATTTAATTCCGATGCAATTTCTGTGTTTCGTCGTCAATAAGAAGGTCGGAGGGATACAGTAAACCTGAAGTGAAGAATTGGAATCTATAACTAGTGTCACGGGAATGGTTCAAGACATAGACAGTAAGAAAAGTCAGTTTTCTTGTACTGAAGTCGGCATTGTGCCTTTTGTATTTAATTCCGATGCAATTTCTGTACTTCATCGTCAATAAGAAGGTCATAGGGATACAGTAAACCTGAAGTGAAACATCGGAATCTATAACTAGTGTCACAGGAATGGTTCAAAACACAGACAGTAAGAAGAGTCAGTCTTCTTGTACTTGAGTTGGCTTTGTGCCTTTTGTATTTAATTCCGATGCAATTTCTGTGTTTCATCGTCAATAAGAGGGTCAGAGGGATACAGTAATCCTGAAGTGAACCATCGGAATCAATAACTCGTGTCACAGGAATGGTTCAAAACATAGGTTGTAAGAAGAGTCAGTCTTCTTGTACTTAAATCGGCATTGTGCCTTTTGTTTGTATTCCGATGCAATTTCTGTGTTTTATCGTCAATAGGAAGGTCAGAGTGATAGAGTAAACCTGATGTGAAGCATCGGAATCTATAACTAGTGTCACAGAAGTGGTTCAAAACATAGACATTAAGAAGAGTCAGTTTTCTTGTACTTACGTCGGCATTGTGCTATTCTATTTAATTCCGATGCAATTTCTGTGTTTCATGGGCAATACGACGGTCAGAGGGATACAGTAAACCTGAAGTGAAGCATCGGAATCTATAATAAGTGTCACAGGAGTGGTTCAAAACATAGACAGTAAGAAGAGTCAGTTTTCTTGTACTTAAGTCGGCATTGTGCTTTTCTATTTATTTCCGATGCAATTTCTGTGTTTCGTCGCCAATAAGAACGTCCAAGGGGTACAGTAAACCTGAAGTGAAGCATCGGAATCTATAACTAGTGTCACAGGAATGGTTAAAACATAGACAGAAAGATGAATCAGTTTTCTTGTACTTAAGTCGGCATTGAGCTTTTCTGTTTAATTCCGATGCAATTTCTGTGTTTCGTCGTCAATAAGAAGGTCCATGGGATACAGTAAACCAGAAGTGAAGCATCGGAATATATAACTAGTGTCACAGGATAGGTTAAAACCATAGACAATAAGAAGAGTCAGTTTTCTGGTACTTAAGTCGGCGTTGTGCCTTTTCTGTTTAATTCCGATGCAAATTCTGCGTTTCATCATCAATAAGAAGGTCGGAGGGGTACAGTAAAAATGAAGTGAAGCATCGGAATCTATAACTAGTGTCACAGGAATGGTTCAAAACATAGACAGTAAGAAGAGTCAGCTTTCTTGTACTTAAGTCTGCATTGTGCCTTTTGTATTTATTTCCGATGCAATTTCTGTGTTCCATCGTCAATAATAAGGTCCAAGGGATTTAGTATACCTGAAGTGAAGCATCGGAATCTATAACTAGTGTCACAGAAATGGTTCAAAGCATAGACAGTAAGAAGAATCATTTTTCTTGTACTTAAGTCAGCATTGTGCCTTTTGTATTTAATTCCGATGCAATTTCTGTGTTTCATCGTCAATATGAAGATCAGAGGGATACAGTAAACCTGAAGTGAAGCATCGGAATCTATAACTAGTGTCACAGGAATGGTCAAAACCATAGACAGTAAGAAGAGTCAGTTTTCTTGTACTTATGTCGGCATTGTGCCTTTTCTGTTTAATTCCGATGCAATTTCTGTGTTACATCATCAATAAGAAGGTCGGAGGGGTACGGTAAACCTGAAGTGAAGCATCGGAATCTATAACTAGTGTCACAGGAAAGGTTCAAAACATAGACAGTAAGAAGAGTCAGTTTTCTTGTACTTAAGTCGGCATTGTGCCTTATGTATTTAATTCCGATGCAATTTCTGTGTTTCATCGTCAATAAGAAGGTGCAAGGGATACATTAAACCTGAAGTCAAGCATCGGAATCTAAAACCGGTCTCACAGGAGAGGTTCAAAGCATAGACAGTAAGATGAGCCAGTCTTCTTGTATTTAGTCTTTATTGTGCCTTTTGTATTTAATTCCGATGCAATTTCTGTGTTTCACGTCAATAAGAAGGTCAGAGGGATACAGTAAACGTGAAGTGAAACATCGGAATCTATAACTAGTGTCACAGGAATGGTTCAAAACATAGACAGTAAGAAGAGTCAGTCTTCTTGTACTTGAGTTGGCATTGTGCCTTTTGTATTTAATTCCGATGCAATTCCTGTGTTTCATCGTCAATAAGAAGGCCAGAGGGATACAGTAAACCTGAAGTGAAACATCGGAATCAATAACTCGTGTCACAGGAATGCTTCAAAACATAGACAGTAAGAAGAGTCAGTCTTCTTGTCCTTAAGTCGGCATTGTGCCTTTTGTATGTGTTCCGATGCAATTTCTGTGTTTCATCGTCAATAAGAAGGTCAGAGGGAAACAGTAAACCTGAAGTGAAGCATCGGAATCCATAACTAGTGTCACGGGAGTGGTTCAAAACATAGACAGTAAGAAGAGTCAGTTTTCTTGTACTTACGTCGGCATTGTGCTTTTCTATTTAATTCCGTTGCAATTTCTGTGTTTCATGGGCAATAAGACGGTCAGAGGGATACAGTAAACATGAAGTGAAGCATCAAAATTTATAATAAGTGTCACAGGAGTGGTTCAAAATATAGACAGTAAGAAGAGTCAGTTTTCTTGTACTTAAGTCGGCAATGTGCTTTTCTATTTAATTCCGATGCAATTTCTGTGTTTCGTAGTCAATAAGAAAGTCCAAGGGGTACAGTAAACCTGAAGTGAAGAATCGGAATCTATAACTAGTGTCACAGGAATGGTTAAAGACATAGACAGTAAGAAGAATCAGTTTTCTGTACTTAAGTCGCCATTGTACCTTTTTTAATTAATTCCTATGCAATTTCTGTGTTTCATCGTCAATAAGGTGGTCAGAGGGATACAGTAAGCCTGAAGTGAAGCATCGGAATATATAACTAGTGTCACAGGAATAGTTAAAACCATAGACAGTAAGAAGAATCAGTGTTCTTGTATTTAAGTCAACATTGTGCCTTTTCTGTTCAATTCCGATGCAAATTCTGTGTTTCATCATCAATAAGAAGGTCGGAGGGGTACAGTAAACCTGAAGTGAAGCATCGGAATCTATAACTAGTGTCACAGGAATGGTTCAAAACATAGACAGTAAGAAGAGTCAGTTTTCTTTTACTTAAGTCTGCATTGTGCCTTTTGTATTTAATTCCGATGCAATTTCTGTGTTTCATCGTCAATAAGAAGGTCGGAGGGATACAGTAAACCTGAAGTGAAGCATCGGAATCCATAACTAGTGTCACAGGAATGGTTAAAAACATAGACAGTAAGAAGAGTCAGTTTTCTTGTACTTAAGTCGGCATTGTGCCATTTCTATTTAATTCCGATGCAATTTCCGTGTTCATCATCAATAAGAAGGTCGGAGGGATACAGTAAACCTGAAGTGAAGCTTCGGAACCTATTACTAGTGTCACGGGAATGGTTCAAAACATAGACAGTAAGAGGAGTCAGTTTCCGTGTACTTAAGTCGGCATTGTGCCTTTTGTATTTGATTCCGATGCAATTTCTGTGTTTAATCATCAATACGAAGGTCAGAGGGATACCGTAAACCTGAAGTGAACCATCGGAATCTATAACTAATGTCACAGGAATAGTTCAAAACATAGACAGTAATAAGAGTCAGTCTTCTTGTACTTAAGTCGGCAATGTGCCTTTTGTTTCTATTCCGATGCAATTTCTGTGTTTCATCGTCAATAAGAAGGTCAGAGGGATACAGTAAACCTGAAGTGAAGCATCGGAATCTGTAACTAATGTCACAGGAAAGGTTCAAAACATAGACAGTAAGAAGAGTCAGTTTTCTTGTACTTAGGTCGGCATAGTGCCTTATGTATTTAATTCCGATGCAATTTCTGTGTTTCATCGTCAATAAGAAGGTGCAAGGGATACATTAAACCTGAAGTCAAGCATCGGAATCTAAAACCGGTCTCACAGGAGAGGTTCAAAGCATAGACAGTAAGATGAGCCAGTCTTCTTGTATTTAGTCTTTATTGTGCCTTTTGTATTTAATTCCGATGCAATTTCTGTGTTTCACGTCAATAAGAAGGTCAGAGGGATACAGTAAACGTGAAGTGAAACATCGGCATCTATAACTAGTGTCACAGGAATGGTTCAAAATATAGACAGTAAGAAGTGTCAGTCTTCTTGTACTTGAGTTGGCATTGTGCCTTTTGTATTTAAATCCGATGCAATTTCTGTGTTTCATCGTCAATAAGAAGGTCAGAGGGATACAGTAAACCTGAAGTGAAACATCGGAATCAATAACTCGTGACATGGGAGTGGTTCAAAACACAGACAGTAAGAAGGGTCAGTTTTCTTGTACTTACGTCGGCATTGTGCTGTTCTATTTAATTCCGATGCACTTTCTGTGTTTCATGGGCAATGAGACGGTCAGAGGGATACAGTAAACATGAAGTGAAGCATCAAAATCTATAATAAGTGTCACAGGAGTGGTTCTAAATATAGACAGTAAGAAGAGTCAGTTTTCTTGTACTTAAGTCGGCATTGTGCTTTTCTTTTTAATTCCGATGCAGTTTCTGTGTTTCGTCGTCAATAAGAAAGTCCAAGGGGTACAGTAAACCTGAGGTGAAGAATCGGAATCTATAACTAGAGTCACAGGAATGGTTAAAGACATAGACAGTAAGAAGTATCAGTTTTCTTGTATTGAAGTCAGCATTGAGCTTTTATATTTATTTCCGATGCAATTTCTGTGTTTCGTCGTCAATAAGAAGGTTCAAGGGATACAGTAAACCTGAAGTGAAGCATCGGAATCTATAACTAATGACACAGGAATGGTTCAAAACATAGACAGTAAGAAGAGTCAGTTTTCTGTACTTGCCATTGTACTTTTTTAATTAATTCCGATGCAATTTCTGTGTTTCATCGTCAATAAGATGGTCAGAGGGATACAGTAAACCGGAAGTGAAGCATCGGAATATATAACTAGTGTCACAGGAATAGTTAAAACTATAGACAGTAAGAAGAGTCAGTGTTCTTGTATTTAAGTCAACATTGTGCCTTTTCTGTTCAATTCCGATGCAAATTCTGTGTTTCATCATCAATAAGAAGGTCGGAGGGGTACAGTAAACCTGAAGTGAGGCATCGGAATCTATAACTAGTGTCACAGGAATGGTTCAAAACATAGACAGTAAGAAGAGTCAGTTTTCTTGTACTTAAGTCTGCATTGTGTCTTTTGTATTTAATTCCGATGCAATTTCTGTGTTCCATCGTCAATAAGAAGGTCCAAAGGATTCAGTAAACCTGAAGTGAAGCGTCGGAATCTATAACTAGTGTCACAGGAATGGTTCAAAGCATAGACAGTAAGAAGAGTCAGTTTTCTTATAATTAAGTCGGCATTGTGTCTTTTGTATTTAATTCCGATGCAATTTCTGTGTTGCATCGTCAATAAGAAGGTGAGAGGGATACAGTAAACCTGAAGTGAAGCATCGGAATGTATAAGTAGTGTCACAGGAATGGTTCGAACCATAGACAGTAGAAGAGTCAGTTTTCTTGAACTTAAGTCGACATTGTGCCTTTTCTATTTAATTCCGATGCAATTTCAGTGTTTCGTCGACAATAAGAATGTCCAAGGGATACAGTAAACCTGTAGTGAAGCATCGGAATCTAAAACCGGTCTCACAGGAAAGGTTCAAAACATAGACAGTAAGAAGAGCCAGTCTTCTTGTACTAGAGTCGGCATTGTGCCTTTTGTACTTAATTCCTATGCAATTTCTGTGTCTCATCGTTAATAAGATGGTCAGAGGGATACAGTAAACCTGAAGTGAACCATCGGAATCTATAACTAGTGTCACAGGAATGGTTCAAAGCATCGACAGTAAGAAGAGTCAGTCTTCCTTTACTTAAGTCGGCATTGTGCCTTTTGTTTGTATTCCGATGCAATTTCTGCGTTTCATCGTCATTAAGAAGGTCAGAGCGATGCAGTATACCTGAAGCGAAGCATCGGAAACTGTAACTAGTGTCACAGGAATGGTTCAAAACATAGACAGTAAGAAGAGTCAGTTTTCTTGTTCTTAAGTCGGCATTGTGCCTTTTCTATTGAATTCCGATGCAATTTCTGTGTTTCGTCGTCAATGAGAAAGTCCAAGGGATACAGTAAACCTGAAGTGAAGCATCGGAATCTAAAACTGGTCTCACAGGAAAGGTTCAAAACATAGACAGTTAGAAGAGGCAGTCTTCTTATACTTGGGTCGGCATTGAGCCTTTTCTTTTTAATTCCGATGCAATTTCTGTGTTTCATCGTCAATACGAAAGTCAGAGGGATACAGTAAACCTAAAGTGAAGCATCGGAATCTATAACTAGTGTCACAGGAATGGTTCAAGGCATAGACAGTAAGAAGAATCATTTTTCTTGTACTTAAGTCAGCATTGTGCCTTTTGTATTTAATTCCGATGCAATTTCTGTGTTTCATCGTCAATAAGAAGATTAGAGGGATACAGTAAACCTGAAGTGAAGCATCGGAATCTATAACTAATGTCACAGGAATGGTTCATAGCATAGACAGTAAGAAGAGTCAGTTTTCTTGTACTTAAGTCGGCATTGTGCGTTTTTTAATTAGTTCCGATGCAATTTCTGTGTTTCATCGTCAATAAGAAAGTCAGAGGGATACAGTAAACCTGAAGTGAAGCATCGGAATCTATAACTAGTGTCACAGGAATGGTTAAAACCATAAACAGTAAGAAGAGTCAGTTTTCTTGTACTTAAGTCGGCATTGTGCCTTTTCTGCTAAATTCCGATGCAATTTCTGTGTTACATCATCAATAAAAAGGTCGGAGGGGTACGGTAAACCTGAAGTGAAGCATCGGAATCTATAACTAGTGTCACAGGAAAGGTTCAAAACATAGACAGTAAGAAGAGTCAGTTTTCTTGTACTTAAGTCGGCATTGTGCCTTATGTATTTAATTCCGATGCAATTTCTGTGTTTCATCGTCAATAAGAAGGTGCAAGGGATACATTAAACCTAAAGTCAAGCATCGGAATCTAAAACCGGTCTCACAGGAGAGGTTCAAAGCATAGACAGTAAGATGAGCCAGTCTTCTTGTATTCAGTCTTTATTGTGCCTTTTGTATTTAATTCCGATGCAATTTCTGTGTTTCACTTCAATAAGAAGGTCAGAGGGATACAGTAAACGTGAAGTGAAACATCGGAAACTATAACTAGTGTCACAGGAATGGTTCAAACCATAGACAGTAAGAAGAGTCAGTTTTCTTGTTCTTAAGTCGGCATTGTGCCTTTTCTATTGAATTCCGATGCAATTGCTGTGTTTCGTCGTCAATGAGAAAGTCCAAGGGATACAGTAAACCTGAAGTGAAGCATCGGAATCTAAAACCGGTCTCACAGGAAAGGTTCAAAACATAGACAGTAAGAAGAGACAGTCTTCTTGTCCTTAAGTCGGCATTGTGCCTTTTGTTTGTATTCCGATGCTATTTCTGTGTTTCATCGTCAATAAGAAGGTCAGAGGGAAACAGTAAACCTGAAGTGAACCATCGGAATCTATAACTAGTGTCACAGGAATGGTTCAAAGCACGACAGTAAGAAGAGTCAGTCTTCCTTTACTTAAGTCGGCATTGTGCCTTTTGTTTGTATTCCGATGCAATTTCTGCGTTTCATCGTCATTAAGAAGGTCAGAGCGATGCAGTATGCCTGAAGCGAAGCATCGGAATCTAAAACCGGTCTCACAGGTAAGGTACAGAACATAGACAGTAGGAAGAGCCTGCCTTCTTGTACTAGAGTCGGGATTGTGCCTTTTGTATTTAATTCCGATGCAATTTCTGTGTTTCAATGTCAATAAGAAGGTCAGAGGGATACAGTAAACCTGATGTGAAGCATCGGAATCCATAACTAGTGTCACAGGAATGGTTAAAAACATAGACAGTAAGAAGAGTCAGTTTTCTTGTACTTAAGTCGGCATTGTGCCTTTTGTATTTGATTCCGATGCAATTTCTGTGTTTAATCATCAATAAGAAGGTCAGAGGGATACCGTAAACCTGAAGTGAACCATCGGAATCTATAACTAATGTCACAGGAATAGTTCAAAACATAGACAGTAATAAGTGTCAGTCTTTTTGTACTTAAGTCGGCATTGTGCCTTTTGTTTCTATTCCAATGCAATTTCTGTGTTTCATCGTCAACAAGAAGGTCAGAGGCATACAGTAAACCTGAAGTGAAGCATCGGAATCTGTAACTAGTGTCACAGGAATGGTTCAAACATAGACAGTAAGAAGAGTGAGTTTTCCTGTACTTAAGTCGACATTGTGCCTTTTCTATTTAATTCCGATGCAGTTTCTGTGTTTCGTCGTCAAAAGAATTTCCAAAGGACACAGTAAACCTGAAGTGAATCATCCGCAATTAAAACCGGTATCACAGGAAAAGTTCAGAACATTGACAGTAAGAAGAGCCAGTCTTCTTGTACTTGAGTCGGTTTTGTGCCTTTTGTATTTAATTCCGATGCAATTTCTGTGTTTCATCGTCAATAAGGTCAGAGGGATACAGTAAACCTGAAGTGAAGCATCGGAATTCAAAACCGGTCTTACAGGAAAGGATCAAAACATAGACAGTAAGAAGTGCAAGACTTCTTGTACTTGAGTCGGCATTGTGCCTTTTGTATTTAATTCCGATGCAATTTCTGTGTTTCGCCGGCAATAAGAAGGTCCAAGGGATACAGTAAACCTGAAGTAAGGCATCGGAATCTAAAACCGGTATCACAGGAAAGGATCACAACATAGACAGTAAGAAAAGCCAGACGTCTTGTACTTGACCCTTCATTCTGCCTTTTGTATTTAATTCCGATGTAATTTCTGTAATTCATCGTCAGTAAGACTATCAGAGGGATACAGAAAACCTGAAGTGAAGCATCGGAATCTATAACTAGTGTCACAGGAATGGTTCAAAGCATAGACAGTAAGAAGAGTCAATTTTCTTATATTTAAGTCGGCATTGTGCCTTTTGTATTCAATTCCGATGCAGTTTCTGTGTGTCGTCGTCAATAACAAGGTCCAAGGGATACAGTAAACCTGAAGTGAAGCATCGGATCTAAAACCGGTATCACAGGAAAGGTTCAAATTATAGACAGTACGAAGAGCCAGTCTTCTGATGCTTGAGTCGGCATTGTGCCCTTTGTATATAATTCCGATGCAATTTCTGTGTTTCATCGACATTAAGAAGGTCAGAGGGATACAGTAAACCGGAAGTGAAGCATCGGAATCTATAACTAGTGTCACAGGAATGGTTCAAAACATAGACAGTAAGATGAGTCAGTTTTCTTGTACTTAAGTCGGCATTGTGCCTTTTGTGTTTAATTCCGATGCAATTTCTGTGTTTCGTCGTCAATAAGAAGGTCCAAGGGATACAGTAAACCTGAAGTGAAGCATCGGAATCTAAAACCAGTCTCACAGGTACGGTTCAAATCATAGTTTGTAAGAAGAATCAGTTTTCTTGTACTTAAGTCGGCATTGTGCCCTTTGTATTTAATTCCGATGCAATTTCTGTGTCTTATCGTCAATAAGAAGGTCAGAGGGATACAGTAAACCTGAAGTGAAGCATCGGAATCTATAACTAGTGTCACAGGGATGGTTCAAAGCATAGACAGTAAGTAGAGTCAGTATTCTTATACTTAAGTAGGCATTGTGCGTTTTGTATTTAATTCCGAAGCATTTTCTGTGTTTCATCGTCAATAAGAAGGTAAAAGGGATACAGTAAACCTGAAGCGATGCATCGGAATCTATATCTAGTCTCACAGGAATGGTTCAAAACATAGATATTAAGAGGAGTCTGTTTTCTTGCACTTAAGTCGGCATTGTGCCTTTTCTATTTAATTCCGATGCAATTTCTGTGTTTTTCGTCGTCAATAAGAGGGTCCAAGGGATACAGCAAACCTGAAGTGAAGCATCGGAATCAAGTCTTCATTGTGCCTTTTCTATTTAATTCCAATGCATATTCTACGTTTCGTCGTCAATAAGATGGTCCAATGGATACAGTAAACCTGAATCTAGCTTCGGAATCTAAAACTGGTCTTACAGGAGAGGTTCAAAACATAGACAGTAAAAAGAACCAGTCTTCTTGTACTTGAGTCGGCATTGTGCCTTTTGTATTTAATTCCGATGCAATTTCTGTGTTTCATCGTCAATAAGAAGGTCAGAGGGATACAGTAAACCTGAAGTGAAGCATCGGAATCAATAACTAGTGTCACAGGAATGGTTCAAAGCATAGACAGTAAGAAGAGTCGGTTTTCTCATACTTAAGTCGGCATTGTGCCTTTTGTATTTAATTCCGATGCAAATTCTGTGTTTCATCGTCAATAAGAAGGGCAGAGGGATACAGTAAACCTGAAGTGATGCATCGGAACCTATACCTAGTGTCACAGGAATGGTTCAAATCATAGACAGTAAGAAGAGTCAGTTTTCTTGTACTTAAGTCGAGATTGTGCCTTTTCTATTTACTTCCGATGTAGTTTCTGTGTTTCGTCGTCAATAAGAAGGTCCAAGGGATACAGAAAACCTGAAGTGAAGGGTCGGAATCTAAAACCGGTAACCCAAGAAAGGTTCAAAACATAGACAGTAAGAAGAGCCTGTCTTCTAGAACTTGTGTCGGCATTGTGCCTTTTATATTTAATTCCGATGCAATTTCTGTGTTTCATCGTCAATACGAAAGTCAGAGGGATACAGTAAACCTGAAGTGAAGCACCGGAATCTATAACTAGTGTCACAGGAATGGTTCAAAGCATAGACAGTAAGAAGAGTCAGTTTTCCTGTACTTAAGTCGACATTGTGCCTTTTCTATTTAATTCCGATGCAGTTTCTGTGTTTCGTCGGCAAAAGAAGGTCCAAAGGATACAGTAAACCTGAAGTGAATCATCCGCAGTTAAAACCGGTATCACAGGAAAGGTTCAAAACATTGACAGTAAGAAGAGCCAGTCTTCTTATATTTGAGTCGGCATTGTGCCTTTTGTATTTAATTCCGATGCAATTTCTGTGTTTCATCGTCAATAAGGTCAGAGGGATACAGTAAACCTGATGTGAATCATCCGCAACTAAAACCGGTATCACAGGAAAGGTTCAAAACATAGACAGTAAGAAGAACCAGTCTTCTTGTACTTGAGTCGGAATTGTGCATTTTGTATGTAATTCCGATGCAATTTCTGTGTTTGATCGTCAATAAGAAGGTCCAAGGGATACAGTAAACCTGAAGTGAAGCATCGGAATCTACAACCGGTATCACTGGAAAGGTTCAAAACATAGACAGTAAGAAGAGCCAGTCTTCTTGTACTTGAGTCGGCATTGTGCCTTTTGTATTTAATTCAGATGCAATTTCTGTGATTCATCGTCAATAAGGAGGTCAGAGGGAAACTGTAAACCTGAAGTGAAGCATCGGAGTCTATAACTAGTGTCACAGGAATAGTTCAAACCATAGACATTAAGAAGAGTTAGTTTTCTTGTACTTAAGTCGGCATTGTGCCTTTTCTATTTAATTCCGATGCAATTTCTGTATTTTTCGTCGTCAATATGAAGGTCCAAGGGATACAGTAAACCTGAAGTGAAGCATCGGAATCTAAAACCGGTCTTACAGGAAAGGTTCAAAACATAGACAGTAAGAAGAGCCAGTCTGCTTGTGCTTGAGTCGGCTTTGTGCTTTTGAATTTAATTCCGATGCAATTTCGGTGTTTCATCGTCAATACGACGGTCAGAGGGATACAGTAAACCTGAAGTGAAGCATCACAATCTATAAGTAGTGTCACAGGAATGGTTCAAAACATAGACAGTAAGAAGAGTCAGTCTTCTTGTACTTAAGTCGGCATTGTGCCATTTGTATTTAATTCCGATATAATTTCTGTGTTTCATCGTCAATAAGAAGGTCAGCTGGATACAGTAGACCTGAAGTGAAGCATCGGAATCTATAACTAGTGTCACAGGAATGGTTCAAAACATAGACATGAAGAAGAGCCAGTCTTCTTGTACTCGAGTCGGCATTGTGCCTTTTGTATTTAATTACGATGCAATTTCTGTGTTTCATCGTCAATACGACGGTCTGAGGGTACAGTAAACCTGATGTGAAGCATCGGAGTCTATAACTAGTGTCACAGCAATGGTTCAAAACATAGGCAGTAAGAAAAGTCAGTCTTCTAGTACTTGAGTCGGCATTGTGCCTTTTGTATTTAATTCCGATGCAATTTCTGTGTTTCATCGTCAATATGAAGGTCAGGGGGATACAGTAAACCTGAAGTGAAGCATCCGAATCTAAAACTAGTGTCACAGGAATGGTTCAAAACATAGGCAGTAGGAAGAGTCAGTCTTCTTGTACTTAAGACGGCATTCAGCTTTTTGTATTTAATTCCGATGCAATTTCTGTGTTTCATCGTCAATAAGAAGGTCAGAGGGATACAGTAAACCTGAAGTGAAGCATCGGAATCTAAAACCAGTCTCACAGGTACGGTTCAAATCATAGTTTGTAAGAAGAATCAGTTTTCTTGTACTTAAGTCGGCATTGTGCCCTTTGTATTTAATTCCGATGCAATTTCTGTGTCTTATCGTCAATAAGAAGGTCAGAGGGATACAGTAAACCTGAAGTGAAGCATCGGAATCTATAACTAGTGTCACAGGGATGGTTCAAAGCATAGACAGTAAGTAGAGTCAGTATTCTTATACTTAAGTAGGCATTGTGCGTTTTGTATTTAATTCCGAAGCATTTTCTGTGTTTCATCGTCAATAAGAAGGTAAAAGGGATACAGTAAACCTGAAGCGATGCATCGGAATCTATATCTAGTCTCACAGGAATGGTTCAAAACATAGATATTAAGAGGAGTCTGTTTTCTTGCACTTAAGTCGGCATTGTGCCTTTTCTATTTAATTCCGATGCAATTTCTGTGTTTTTCGTCGTCAATAAGAGGGTCCAAGGGATACAGCAAACCTGAAGTGAAGCATCGGAATCAAGTCTTCATTGTGCCTTTTCTATTTAATTCCAATGCATATTCTACGTTTCGTCGTCAATAAGATGGTCCAATGGATACAGTAAACCTGAATCAAGCTTCGGAATCTAAAACTGGTCTTACAGGAGAGGTTCAAAACATAGACAGTAAAAAGAACCAGTCTTCTTGTACTTGAGTCGGCATTGTGCCTTTTGTATTTAATTCCGATGCAATTTCTGTGTTTCATCGTCAATAAGAAGGTCAGAGGGATACAGTAAACCTGAAGTGAAGCATCGGAATCAATAACTAGTGTCACAGGAATGGTTCAAAGCATAGACAGTAAGAAGAGTCGGTTTTCTCATACTTAAGTCGGCATTGTGCCTTTTGTATTTAATTCCGATGCAAATTCTGTGTTTCATCGTCAATAAGAAGGGCAGAGGGATACAGTAAACCTGAAGTGATGCATCGGAACCTATACCTAGTGTCACAGGAATGGTTCAAATCATAGACAGTAAGAAGAGTCAGTTTTCTTGTACTTAAGTCGAGATTGTGCCTTTTCTATTTACTTCCGATGTAGTTTCTGTGTTTCGTCGTCAATAAGAAGGTCCAAGGGATACAGAAAACCTGAAGTGAAGGGTCGGAATCTAAAACCGGTAACCCAAGAAAGGTTCAAAACATAGACAGTAAGAAGAGCCTGTCTTCTAGAACTTGTGTCGGCATTGTGCCTTTTATATTTAATTCCGATGCAATTTCTGTGTTTCATCGTCAATACGAAAGTCAGAGGGATACAGTAAACCTGAAGTGAAGCACCGGAATCTATAACTAGTGTCACAGGAATGGTTCAAAGCATAGACAGTAAGAAGAGTCAGTTTTCCTGTACTTAAGTCGACATTGTGCCTTTTCTATTTAATTCCGATGCAGTTTCTGTGTTTCGTCGGCAAAAGAAGGTCCAAAGGATACAGTAAACCTGAAGTGAATCATCCGCAGTTAAAACCGGTATCACAGGAAAGGTTCAAAACATTGACAGTAAGAAGAGCCAGTCTTCTTATATTTGAGTCGGCATTGTGCCTTTTGTATTTAATTCCGATGCAATTTCTGTGTTTCATCGTCAATAAGGTCAGAGGGATACAGTAAACCTGATGTGAATCATCCGCAACTAAAACCGGTATCACAGGAAAGGTTCAAAACATAGACAGTAAGAAGAACCAGTCTTCTTGTACTTGAGTCGGAATTGTGCATTTTGTATGTAATTCCGATGCAATTTCTGTGTTTGATCGTCAATAAGAAGGTCCAAGGGATACAGTAAACCTGAAGTGAAGCATCGGAATCTACAACCGGTATCACTGGAAAGGTTCAAAACATAGACAGTAAGAAGAGCCAGTCTTCTTGTACTTGAGTCGGCATTGTGCCTTTTGTATTTAATTCAGATGCAATTTCTGTGATTCATCGTCAATAAGGAGGTCAGAGGGAAACTGTAAACCTGAAGTGAAGCATCGGAGTCTATAACTAGTGTCACAGGAATAGTTCAAACCATAGACATTAAGAAGAGTTAGTTTTCTTGTACTTAAGTCGGCATTGTGCCTTTTCTATTTAATTCCGATGCAATTTCTGTATTTTTCGTCGTCAATATGAAGGTCCAAGGGATACAGTAAACCTGAAGTGAAGCATCGGAATCTAAAACCGGTCTTACAGGAAAGGTTCAAAACATAGACAGTAAGAAGAGCCAGTCTGCTTGTGCTTGAGTCGGCTTTGTGCTTTTGAATTTAATTCCGATGCAATTTCGGTGTTTCATCGTCAATACGACGGTCAGAGGGATACAGTAAACCTGAAGTGAAGCATCACAATCTATAAGTAGTGTCACAGGAATGGTTCAAAACATAGACAGTAAGAAGAGTCAGTCTTCTTGTACTTAAGTCGGCATTGTGCCATTTGTATTTAATTCCGATATAATTTCTGTGTTTCATCGTCAATAAGAAGGTCAGCTGGATACAGTAGACCTGAAGTGAAGCATCGGAATCTATAACTAGTGTCACAGGAATGGTTCAAAACATAGACATGAAGAAGAGCCAGTCTTCTTGTACTCGAGTCGGCATTGTGCCTTTTGTATTTATTTACGATGCAATTTCTGTGTTTCATCGTCAATACGACGGTCTGAGGGTACAGTAAACCTGATGTGAAGCATCGGAGTCTATAACTAGTGTCACAGCAATGGTTCAAAACATAGGCAGTAAGAAAAGTCAGTCTTCTAGTACTTGAGTCGGCATTGTGCCTTTTGTATTTAATTCCGATGCAATTTCTGTGTTTCATCGTCAATATGAAGGTCAGGGGGATACAGTAAACCTGAAGTGAAGCATCCGAATCTAAAACTAGTGTCACAGGAATGGTTCAAAACATAGGCAGTAGGAAGAGTCAGTCTTCTTGTACTTAAGACGGCATTCAGCTTTTTGTATTTAATTCCGATGCAATTTCTGTGTTTCATCGTCAATAAGAAGGTCAGAGGGATACAGTAAAACTGAAGTGAAGCATCGGAATCTATAACTTGTGTCACAGGAGTGATTCAAAACATAGACAGTAAGATGAGTCAGTCTTCTTGTACTTAAGTAGGGCATTGTACCTTTTGTATTTAATTCCGATGCAATTTCTGCGTTTCATCGTCAATAAGAAGGTCAGCTGGAGACAGTAAACCTGAAGTGAAGCATCGGAATCTATAACTAGTGTCACAGGAATGGTTCAAAACATAGACAGTAAGAAGAGCCACTCTTCTTGTATTTGAGGCGGCATTGTGCCTTTCGTATTTAATTCCGATCAATTTTCTGTGTTTGATCGTCAATAAGAAGGTAAGAGGGATACAGTAAACCTGAAGTGAAGCATCGGAATCTATAACTAGTGCCACAGGAATGATTCAGAAAATACACAGTAAGAAGAGTCAGTCTTCTTGTACTTAAGTCGGCATTGTGCCTTTTGTATATAATTCCGATGCAATTTCTGTGTTTCATCGTGAATAAGAAGGTCAGAGGGATACTGTAAACCTAAAGTGAAGCATCGAAATCTATAACTAGTGTCACAGGATTGGTTCAACACATAGACAGTAAGAAGAGCCAATCTTCTTGTGGTTGAGTCGGCATTGTTCCATTTGTATTTAATTCCGATGCAATTTCTGTGTTTCATCGTCAATAAGAAGGTCAGAAGGATACAGTAAACCTGAAGTGAAGCATCGAAATCTATAACTAGTGTCACAGGAATGGTTAAAAACATAGACAGTAAGAACAGTCAGTTCTCTTGTACTAAGGTCGGCATTGTGCCTTTTGTATTTCATTCCGATGCAATTTCTGCGTTTCATCGTCAATAAGACGGTCAGAGGGATACAGTAAACCTGAAGTGAAGCATCGGAATCTATAACTAGTGTCACAGGAATGGTTAAAAACATAGACAGTAGCAAGAATCAGTTTTCTTGTACTTAAGTCGGCATTGTGCCTTTTGTATTTAGTTCCGATGCAATTTCTGTGTTTTATCGTCAATAAGAAGGTCAGAGGGATACAGTAAACCTGAAGTGAAGCATCGGAATCTATAACTAGTGTCACAGGAATGTTTCGTAACATAGACAGTAAGAAGAGTCAGTTTCTTGTACTTAAGTCGGCATTGTGCCTTTTGTATTTAATTCCGATTCAATTTCTGTGTTTCGTCGTCAATAAGAAGGTCCAAGGGATACAGTAAACCTGAAGTGAAGCATCGGAATCTAAAACTAGTGTCTCAGGAATTGTTCAAATCATAGACAGTAAGAAGAGTCAGTTTTCCTGTACTTAAGTCGACATTGTGCCTTTTCTATTTACTTCCGATGCAGTTTCTGTGTTTCGTTGTCAATAAGAAGGTCCAAGGGATACAGTAAACCTGAAGTGAAGGGCCGGAATCTAAAACCGGTAACCCAGGAAAGGTTCAAAACATAGACAGTAAGAAGAGCCTGTCTTCTAGTACTTGAGTCGGCATTGTGCCTTTTGTATTTAATTCCGATGCAATTTCTGTGTTTCGTCGTCAATAAGAAGGTCCAAGGGATGCTGTAAACCTGAAGTCAAGCATCAAAATCAAAGACTGGTCTCACAGGAAAGGTTCAAAACATAGACAGTAAGAAGAATCAGTTTTCTTGTACTTAAGTCGGCATTGTGCCTTTTGTATTTAATTCCGATGCAATTTCTGTATTTCATCGTCAATAAGAAGGTCAGAGGGATACAGTAAGCCTGAAGTGAAGCATCGGAATCTATAACTAGTGTCACAGGAATGGTTCAAAGCATAGACAGTAAGAAGAGTCAGTCTCCTTGTACTTAAGTCGGCATTGTGCCTTTTCTATTTAATTCCGATGCAATTTCTGTATTTTTCGTCGTCAATAAGAAGGTCCAAGGGATACAGTAAACCTGAAGTCAAGCATCGGAATCTAAAACCGGTCTCACAGGAAAGGTTCAAAACATAGGCTGTAAGAAGAGCCGGTCTTCTTGTGCTTGAGTCGGCATTGTGCTTTTGAATTTAATACCGATGCAATTTCGGTGTTTCATCGTCAATACGACGCCAGAGGGATACAGTAAACCTGAAGTGAAGCATCAGAATCTATAACTAGTGTCACAGGAATGGTTCAAAACATAGACAGTAAGAAGAGTCAGTCTTCTAGTACTTGATTTGGCTTTGTGCCTTTTGTATATAATTCCGGTGCAATATCTGTGTTTCATCGTCAATACGAAGGTCAGAGGGATACAGTAAAACTGAAGTGAAGCTTCGGAATCTATAACTAGTGTCACAGGAATGGTTCAAAGCATAGACAGTAAGAAGCGTCAGTCTTCTTGTACTTAAGTCGGCATTGTGCCATTTGTATTTATTTCCGATGCAATTTCTGTGTTTCATCGTCAATAAGAAGGTCAGCTGGATACAGTAGTCCTGAAGTGAAGCATCGGAATCTATCACTAGTGTCACAGGAATGGTTCAAAACATAGACAGGAAGAAGAGCCAGTCTTCTTGTACTCGAGTCGGCATTGTGCCTTTTGTATTTAATTCCGATGCAATTTCTGTGTTTCATCGTCAATACAACGGTCTGAGGGATACAGTAAACCTGATGTGAAGCATCGGAGTCTATAACTAGTGTCACAGGAATGGTTCAAAACATAGGCAGTAAGAAAAGTCAGTCTTCTAGTACTTGAGTCGGCATTGTGCCTTTTGTATTTATTTCCGATGCAATTTCTGTGTTTCATCGTCAATATGAAGGTGAGGGGGATACAGTAAACCTGAAGTGAAGCATCCGAATCTAAAACTAGTGCCACAGGAATGGTTCAAAACATAGGCAGTAGGAAGAGTCAATCTTCTTGTACTTAGGACGGCATTCTGCGTTTTGTATTTAATTCCGATGCAATATCTGTGTTTCATCGTCAATAAGAAGGTCAGAGGGATACAGTAAAACTGAAGTGAAGCATCGGAATCTATAACTTGTGTCACAGGAGTGATTCAAAACATAGACAGTAAGATGAGTCAGTCTTCTTGTACTTAAGTAGGGCTTTGTACCTTTTGTATTTAATTCCGATGCAATTTCTGCGTTTCATCGTCAATAAGAAGGTCAGCTGGATACAGTAAACCTGAACTGAAGCATCGGAATCTATAACTAGTGTCACAGGAATGGTTCAAAACATAGACAGTTAGAAGAGCCAGTCTTCTTGTACTTGAGTCGGCATTGTGCCTTCAGTATTTAATTCCGATCAATTTTCTGTGTTTGATCGTCAATAAGAAGGTAAGAGGGATACAGTAAACCTGAAGTGAAGCATCGGAATCTATAACTAGTGCCACAGGAATGATTCAAAACATAGACAGTAAGAAGAGTCAGTCCTCTTGTACTTAAGTCGGCATTGTGCCTTTTGTATATAATTCCGATGCAATTTCTGTGTTTCATCGTCAATAAGATGGTCCGAGGGATACTGTAAACCTGAAGTGAAGCATCGGAATCTATAACTAATGTCACAGGAATGGTTCAAAACATAGACAGTAAGAAGAGCCAGTCTTCTTGTGCTTGAGTCGGCATTGTTCCTCTTGTATTTAATTCCGATGCAATTTCTGTGTTTCATCGTCAATAAGATGGTCAGACGGATACTGTAAACCTGAAGTGAAGCATCGGAATCTATAACTGGTGTCACAGGAATGGTTCAAAACATAGACAGTAAGAAGAGTCAGTTTTCTTGTACTAAAGTCGGCATTGTGCCTTTTGTATTTAATTCCGATGCAATTTCTGTGTTTCATCCTCAATAAGAAGGTCAGAGGGATACAGTAAACCTGAAGTGAAGTATCGGAATCTATAACTAGTGGCACAGGAATGGTTCAAAATATAGAGAGTAAGAAGAGTCAGTCTTTTGGTACTTATGTCGGCATTGTGCCTTTTGTATTTAATTCCGATGCAATTTCTGTGTTTCGTCGTCAATAAGAAGGTCCAAGGGATACAGTAAACCTGAAGTGAAGCATCGGAATCTAAAACCGGTCTCACAGGAAAGGTTCAAAACATAGAAAGTAAGTAGAGCCAGTCTTCTTGTACTTTAGTCGGCATTGTGCCTTTTGTATTTAATTCTGATGCAATTTCTGTGTTTCATCGTCAATAAGAAGGTCAGAGGGATACAGTAAACCTGAAGTGAAGCATCGGAATCTATAACTTGTGTCACAGGAATGGTTCAAACATAGACAGTAAGAAGACTCTGTTTTCTTGTTCTAAAGTCGGCATTGTGCCATTTCTATTTAATTCCGATGCAATTTCTGTGTTTCGTCGTCAATACGAAGGTCCAAGGGATACTGTAAACCTGAAGTCAAGCATCAAAATCAAAGACGGGTCTCACAGGAAAGGTTCAAAACATAGACAGTAAGAAGAATCAGATTTCTTGTACTTAAGTCGGCATTGTGCGTTTTGTATTTAATTCCGATGCAATTTCTGTATTTCATCGTAAATAAGAAGGTCCAAGGGATACAGTAAACCTGAAGTGAAGCATCGGAATCTATAACTAGTGTCACAGGAATGGTTCAAAGCATAGACAGTAAGAAGAGTCAGCCTTCTTGTACTTAAGTCGGCATTGTGCCTTTTGTATTTAATTCCGATGCGATTTCTGTGTTTGATCGTCAATAAGAAGGTCCAAGGGATACAGTAAACCTGAAGTGAAGCATCGGAATCTAAAACCGAACTCACAGGAAAGGTTCAAAACATAGACAGTAAGAAGAGCCAGTCTTCTTGTACTTGAGTCGGCATTGTGCCTTTTGTATTTAATTCAGATGCAATTTCTGTGTTTCATCGTCAATAAGAATGTCAGAGGGAAACAGTAAACTTGAAGTGAAGCATCGGAACCTATAACTAGTGTCACAGGAATAGTTCAAAACATAGACGGTAAGAAGAGTTAGTTTTCTTGTACTTAAGTCGGTATTGTGCCTTTTCTATTTAATTCCGATGCAATTTCTGTATTTTTCGTCGTCAATAAGAAGGTCCAAGGGATACAGTAAACCTGAAGTGAAGCATCGGAATCTATAACTAGTGTCACAGGAATAGTTCAAAACATAGGCAGTAAGAAAAGTCAGTCTTCTAGTACTTGAGTCGGCATTGTGCCTTTTGTATTTAATTCCGATGCAATTTCTGTGTTTCATCGTCAATATGAAGGTGAGGGGGATACAGTAAACCTGAAGTGAAGCATCCGAATCTAAAACTAGTGTCACAGGAATGGTTCAAAACATAGGCAGTAGGAAGAGTCAGTCTTCTTGTACCTAAGACGGCATTCTGCGTTTTGTATTTAATTCCGATGCAATTTCTGTGTTTCATCGTCAATAAGAAGGTCAGAGGGATACAGTAAAACTGAAGTGAAGCATCGGAATCTATAACTTGTGTCACAGGAGTGATTCAAAACATAGACAGTAAGATGAGTCAGTCTTCTTGTACTTAAATAGGGCTTTGTACCTTTTGTATTTAATTCCGATGCAATTTCTGCGTTTCATCGTCAATAAGAAGGTCAGCTGGATACAGTAAACCTGAAGTGAAGCATCGGAATCTATAACTAGTGTCACAGGAATGGTTCAAAACATAGACAGTTAGGAGAGCCAGTCTTCTTGTACTTGAGTCGGCATTGTGCCTTTGGTATTTAATTCCGATCAATTTTCTGTGTTTGATCGTCAATAAGAAGGTAAGAGGGATACAGTAAACCTGAAGTGAAGCATCGGAATCTATAACTTGTGCCACAGGAATGATTCAAAACATAGACAGTAAGAAGAGTCAGTCTTCTTGTACTTAAGTCGGCATTGTGCCTTTTGTATATAATTCCGATGCAATTTCTGTGTTTCATCGTCATTAAGAAGGTCAGAGGGATACTGTAAACCTGAAGTGAAGCATCGGAATCTATAACTAGTGTCACAGGAATGGTTCAAAACATAGACAGTAAGAAGAGTCAGTTTTCTTGTACTAAAGTCGGCATTGTGCCTTTTGTATTTAATTCCGATGCAATTTCTGTGTTTTATCGTCAATAAGAAGGTCAGAGGGAAACAGTAAGCCTGAAGTGAAGCATCGGAGTCTATAACTAGTGTCACAGGAATAGTTCAAAACATAGACAGTAAGAAGAGTTAGTTTTCTTGTACTTAAGTCGGCATTGTGCCTTTTCTATTAAATTCCGATGCAATTTCTGTATTTTTCGTCGTCAATAAGAAGGTCCAAGGGATACAGTAAACCTAAAGTGAAGCATCGGAATCTAAAACCGGTCTCACAGGAAAGGTTCAAAACATAGGCAGTAAGAAGAGTCAGTCTTCTAGTACTTGATTTGGCTTTGTGCCTTTTGTATATAATTCCTGTGCAATAACTGTGTTTCATCGTCAATACGAAGGTCAGAGGGATACAGTGAAACTGAAGTGAAGCTTCGGAATCTATAACTAGTGTCACAGGAATGGTTCAAAGCATAGACAGTAAGAAGCGTCAGTCTTCTTGTACTTAAGTCGGCATTGTGCCATTTGTATTTATTTCCGATGCAATTTCTGTGTTTCATCGTCAATAAGAAGGTCAGCTGGATACAGTAGTCCTGAAGTGAAGCAGCGGAATCTATAACAAGTGTCGCAGGAATGGTTCAAAACATAGACAGGAAGAAGAGCCAGTCTTCTTGTACTCGAGTCGGCATTTTGCCTTTTGTATTTAATTCCGACGCAATTTCTGTGTTTCAGCGTCAATACAACGGTCTGAGGGATACAGTAAACCTGATGTGAAGCATCGGACTCTATAACTAGTGTCACAGGAATGGTTCAAAACATAGGCAGTAAGAAAAGTCAGTCTTCTAGTACTTGAGTCGGCATTGTGCCTTTTGTATTTAATTCCGATGCAATTTCTGTGTTTCATCGTCAATATGAAGGTGAGGGGGATACAGTAAACCTGAAGTGAAGCATCCGAATCTAAAACTAGTGTCACAGGAATGGTTCAAAACATAGGCAGTAGGAAGAGTCAGTCTTCTTGTACTTAAGACGGCATTCTGCGTTTTGTATTTAATTCAGATGCAATTTCTGTGTTTCATCGTCAATAAGGTCAGAGGGATACAGTAAAACTGAAGTGAAGCATCGGAATCTATAACTTGTGTCACAGTAGTGATTCAAAACATAGACACTAAGATGAGTCAGTCTTCTTGTACTTAAGTAGGGCTTTGTACCTTTTGTATTTAATTCCGATGCAATTTCTGCGTTTCATCGTCAATAAGAGGGTCAGCTGGATACAGTAAACCTGAAGTGAAGCATCGGAATCTATAACTAGTGTCGCAGGAATGGTTCAAAACATAGACAGTTAGAAGAGCCAGTCTTCTTGTACTTGAGTCGGCATTGTGCCTTTAGTATTTAATTCCGATGAATTTTCTGTGTTTGATCGTCAATAAGAAGGTAAGAGGGATGCAGTAAACCTGAAGTGAAGCATCGGAATCTATAACTAGTGCCACAGGAATGATTCAAAACATAGACAGTAAGAAGAGTCAGTCTTCTTGTACTTAAGTCGGCATTGTGCCTTTTGTATATAATTCCGATGCAATTTCTGTGTTTCATCGTCATTTAGAAGGTCAGAGGGATACTGTAAACCTGAAGTGAAGCATCGGAATCTATAACTAGTGTCACAGGAAGGTTCAAAACATAGACAGTAAGAAGAGCCAGTCTTCTTGTGCTTGAGTCGGCATTGTTCCTCTTGTATTTAATTCCGATGCAATTTCTGTGTTTCATCGTCAATAACAAGGTCAGACGGATACAGTAAACCTGAAGTGAAGCATCGGAATCTATAACTAGTGTCACAGGAATGGTTCAAAACATAGACAGTAAGAAGAGTCAGTTTTCTTGTACTAAAGTCGGCATTGTGCCTTTTGTATTTAATTCCGATGCAATTTCTGTGTTTCATCCTCAATAAGAATGTCAGAGGGACACAGTAAACCCGAAGTGAAGTATCGGAATCTATAACTAGTGTCACAGGAATGGTTCAAAATATAGAGAGTAAGAAGAGTCAGTCTTTTGGTACTTATGTCGGCATTGTGCCTTTTGTATTTAATTCCGATGCAATTTCTGTGTTTCGTCGTCAATAAGAAGGTCCAAGGGATACAGTAAACCTGAAGTGAAGCATCGGAATCTAAAACCGGTCTCACAGGAAAGGTTCAAAACAAAGGCAGTAAGAAGAGCCAGTCTTCTTGTGCTTGAGTCGGCATTGTGCTTTTGAATTTAATTCCGATGCAATTTCGGTGTTTCATCGTTAATACGACGGTCAGAGGGATACAGTAAACCTGAAGTGAAGCATCAGAATCTAGAACTAGTGTCACAGGAATGGTTCAAAACATAGACAGTAAGAAGAGTCAGTCTGCTAGTACTTGATTTGGCTTTGTGCCTTTTGTATATAATTCCGGTGCAATATCTGTGTTTCATCGTCAATACGAAGGTCAGAGGGATACAGTAAAACTGAAGTGAAGCTTCGGAATCTATAACTAGTGTCACAGGAATGGTTCAAAGCATAGACAGTAAGAAGCGTCAGTCTTCTTGTACTTAAGTCGTCATTGTGCCATTTGTATTTATTTCCGATGCAATTTCTGTGTTTCATCGTCAATAAGAAGGTCAGCTTGATACAGTAGTCCTGAAGTGTAGCATCGGAATCTATCACTAGTGTCGCAGGAATGGTTCAAAACATAGACAGGAAGAAGAGCCAGTCTCCTTGTACTCGAGTCGGCATTGTGCCTTTTGTATTTAATTCCGATGCAATTTCTGTGTTTCATCGTCAATACAACGGTCTGAGGGATAAAGTAAACCTAATGTGAAGCATCGGAGTCTATAAGTAGTGTCACAGGAATGGTTCAAAACATAGGCAGTAAGAAAAGTCAGTCTTCTAGTACTTGAGTCGGCATTGTGCCTTTTGTATTTAATTCCGATGCAATTTCTGTGTTTCATCGTCAATATGTCCGCCCCAGTAGCTGAGTGGTCAGCGTGACGGATTGCCGTCCTCTGGGCCCGGGTTCGATTCCCGGCTGGGTCGGAGATTTTCTCCGCTCAGGGACTGGGTGTTGTGTTGTGTTCATCATCATTTCATCCCCATCCGGCGTGCAGGTCGCCCAATGTGGCGCCGAATGTAATAAGACCTGCGGTATGGCGCCCGGACCAACCCCACGAGGGGCCTCCCGTCCAATGACGCCAAACGCTCATTTCCATTCCATTTCCATCGTCAATATGAAGGTGAGGGGGATACAGTAAACCTGAAGTGAAGCATCCGAATCTAAAACTAGTGTCACAGGAATGGATCAAAACATAGGCAGTAGGAAGAGTCAGTCTTCTTGTACTTAAGACGGCATTCTGCGTTTTGTATTTAATTCCGATGCAATTTCTGTGTTTCATCGTCAATAAGAAGGTAAGAGGGATACAGTAAACCTGAAGTGAAGCATCAGAGTCTATAACTAGTGCCACAGGAATGATTCAAAACATAGACAGTAAGAAGAGTCAGTCTTCTTGTACTTAAGTCGGCATTGTGCCTTTTGTATATAATTCCGATGCAATTTCTGTGTTTCATCGTCATTAAGAAGGTCAGAGGGATACTGTAAACCTGAAGTGAAGCATCGGAATCTATAACTAGTGTCACAGGAATGGTTCAAAACATAGACAGTAAGAAGAGCCAGTCTTCTTGTGCTTGAGTCGGCATTGTTCCTCTTGTATTTAATTCCGATGCAATTTCTGTGTTTCATCGTCAATAAGATGGACAGACGGATACAGTAAACCTGAAGTGAAGCATCGGAATCTATAACTAGTGTCACAGGGATGGTTCAAAACATAGACAGTAAGAAGAGTCAGTTTTCTTGTACTAAAGTCGGCATTGTGCCTTTTGTATTTAATTCCGATGCAATTTCAGTGTTGCATCCTCAATAAGAAGGTCAGAGGGATACAGTAAACCTGAAGTGAAGTATCGGAATCTATAACTAGTGTCACAGGAATGGTTCAAAATATAGAGAGTAAGAAGAGTCAGTCTTTTGGTACTAATGTCGGCATTGTGCCTTTTGTATTTAATGCCGATGCAATTTCTGTGTTTCGTCGTCAATAAGAAGGTCCAAGGGATACAGTAAACCTGAAGTGAAGCATCGGAATCTAAATCCGGTCTCACAGGAAAGGTTCAAAACATAGACAGTAAGAAGACTCTGTTTTCTTGTTCTAAAGTCGGCATTGTGGCTTTTCTATTTAATTCCGATGCAATTTCTGTGTTTCGTCGTCAATAAGAAGGTCCAAGGGATACTGTAAACCTGAAGTGAAGCATCGGAATCTAAAACCGGTCTCACAGGAAAGGTTCAAAACATAGACAGTAAGAAGAGCCAGTCTTCTTGTACTTGAGTCGGCATTGTGCCTTTTGTATTTAATTCCGATGCAATTTCTGTATTTTTCGTCGTCAATAAGAAGGTCCAAGGGATACAGTAATCCTGAAGAGAAGCATCGGAATCTAAAACCGGTTTCACAGGAATGGTTCAAAACATAGACAGTAAGAAGAGTCAGTCTTCTAGTACTTGATTTGGCTTTGTGCCTTTTGTATATAATTCCGATGCAATATCTGTGTTTCATCGTCAATACGAAGGTCAGAGGGATACAGTAAAACTGAAGTGAAGCTTCGGAATCTAAAACTATTGTCACAGGAATGGTTCAAAGCATAGAAAGTAAGAAGAGTCAGTCTTCTTGTACTTAAGTCGGCATTGTGCCTTTTGTATTTAATTCCGATGCAATTTCTGTGTTTTATCGTCAATAAGAAGATCATCTGGATACAGTAGACCTGAAGTGAAGCATCGGAATCTATAACTAGTGTCACAGGAATGGTTCAAAACATAGACAGGAAGAAGAGCCAGTCTTCTTGTACTCGAGTCGGCATTGTGCCTTTTGTATTTTATTCCGATGCAATTTCTGTGTTTCATCGTCAATACGACGGTCTGAGGGATACAGTAAACCTGATGTGAAGCATCGGAGTCTATAACTAGTGTCTCAGGAATGGTTCAAAACATAGGCAGTAAGCAAAGTCAGTCTTCTAGTACTTGAGTCGGCATTGTGCCTTTTGTATTTAATTCCGATGCAATTTCTGTGTTTCATCGTCAATATGAAGGTCAGGGGGATACAGTAAACCCAAAGTGAAGCATCTGAATCTAAAACTAGTGTCACAGGAATGGTTCAAAACATAGGCAGTAGGAAGAGTCAGTCTTCTTGTACTTAAGACGGCATCCTGCTTTTTGTATTTAATTCCGATGCAATTTCTGTGTTTCATCGTCAATAAGAAGGTCAGAGTGATACAGTAAAACTGAAGTGAAGCATCGGAATCTATAACTTGTGTCACAGGAGTGATTCAAACATAGACAGTAAGACGAGTCAGTCTTCTTCTACTTAAGTAGGGCATTGTACCTTTTGTATTTAATTCCGATGCAATTTCTGCGTTTCATCGTCAATAAGAAGGTCAGATGTATACAGTTAACCTGAAGTGAGGCATCGGAATCTATAACTATTGTCACAGGAATGGTTCAAAACATAGACAGTAAGAAGAGCCAGTCTTCTTGTACTTGAGTCGGCACTGTGTCTTTCGTATTTAATTCCGATCAATTTTCTGTGTTGGATCGTCAAAAAGAAGGTAAGAGGGATACAGTAAACCTGAAGTGAAGCATCGGAATCTATAACTAGTGCCACGGGAATGATTCAAAACATAGACAGTAAGAAGAGTCAGTCTCCTTGTACTTAAGTCGGCATTGTGCCTTTTGTACATAATTCCGTTGCAAGTTCTGTGTTTCATCGTCAATAAGAAGGTCAGAGGGATACTGTAAACCTGAAGTGAAGCATCGGAATCTATAACTAGTGTCACAGGAATGGTTCAAAACATAGACAGTAAGAAGAGTCAGTTTTCTTGTACTAAAGTTAGCATTGTGCCTTTTGTATTTAATTCCGATGCAAATTTCTGTGTTTCATCCTCAATAGGAAGGTCAGAGGGATACAGTAAACCTGAAGTGAAGTATCGGAATCTATAACTAGTGTCACAGGAATGGTTCAAAATATAGAGAGTAAGAAGAGTCGGTCTTTTGGTACTTAAGTCGGCATTGTGCCTTTTGTATTTAACTTCGATGCAATTTCTGTGTTTCGCCGTCAATAAGAATGTTAGAGGGAAACAGTAAACCTGAAGTGAAACATCGGAATCTATATCTAGTGTCACAGGAATGGTTCAAAACATAGACAGAAAGAAGAGTCAGTCATCTTGTACTTAAGTCGGCATTATGCCTTTTGTATTTAATTCCGATGCAATATCTGTGTTTCATCGTCAATAAAAAGATCAGAGGGATACAGTAAACCTGAAGTGAAGCATGGGAATCTATAACTAGTGTCACAGGAATGGTTAAAAACATAGACAGTAGCAAGAATCAGTTTTCTTGTACTTAAGTCGGCATTGTGCCTTTTGTATTTAGTTCCGATGCAATTTCTGTGTTTTATCGTCAATAAGAAGGTCTGAGGGATACAGTAAACCTGAAGTGAAGCATCGGAATCTATAACTAGTGTCACAGGAATGTTTCGTAACATAGACAGTAAGAAGAGTCAGTTTCTTGTACTTAAGTCGGCATTGTGCCTTTTGTATTTAATTCCGATTCAATTTCTGTGTTTCGTCGTCAATAAGAAGGTCCAAGGGATACAGTAAACCTGAAGTGAAGCATCGGAATCTAAAACTAGTGTCTCAGGAATTGTTCAAATCATAGACAGTAAGAAGAGTCAGTTTTCTTGTACTTAAGTCGACATTGTGCCTTTTCTATTTACTTCCGATGCAGTTTCTGTGTTTCGTTGTCAATAAGAAGGTCCAAGGGATACAGTAAACCTGAAGTGAAGGGCCGGAATCTAAAACCGGTAACCCAGGAAAGGTTCAAAACATAGACAGTAAGAAGAGCCTGTCTTCTAGTACTTGAGTCGGCATTGTGCCTTTTGTATTTAATTCCGATGCAATTTCTGTGTTTCGTCGTCAATAAGAAGGTCCAAGGGATGCTGTAAACCTGAAGTCAAGCATCAAAATCAAAGACTGGTCTCACAGGAAAGGTTCAAAACATAGACAGTAAGAAGAATCAGTTTTCTTGTACTTAAGTCGGCATTGTGCCTTTTGTATTTAATTCCGATGCAATTTCTGTATTTCATCGTCAATAAGAAGGTCAGAGGGATACAGTAAGCCTGAAGTGAAGCATCGGAATCTATAACTAGTGTCACAGGAATGGTTCAAAGCATAGACAGTAAGAAGAGTCAGTCTCCTTGTACTTAAGTCGGCATTGTGCGTTTTGTATTTAATTCCGATGCAATTTCTGTGTTTGATCGACAATAAGAAGGTCCAGGGATACAGTAAACCTGAAGTGAAGCATCGGAATCTAAAACCGGTCTCACAGGAAAGGTTCAAAACATTGACAGTAAGAAGAGCCAGTCTTCTTGTATTTGAGTCGGCATTGTGCCTTTTGTATTTAATTCAGATGCTATTTCTGTGTTTCATCGTCAATAAGAAGGTCAGAGGGAAACAGTAAGCCTGAAGTGAAGCATCGGAGTCTATAACTAGTGTCACAGGAATAGTTCAAAACATAGACAGTAAGAAGAGTTAGTTTTCTTGTACTTAAGTCGGCATTGTGCCTTTTCTATTTAATTCCGATGCAATTTCTGTATTTTTCGTCGTCAATAAGAAGGTCCAAGGGATACAGTAAACCTGAAGTGAAGCATCGGAATCTAAAACCGGTCTCACAGGAAAGGTTCAAAACATAGGCAGTAAGAAGAGCCGGTCTTCTTGTGCTTGAGTCGGCATTGTGCTTTTGAATTTAATTCCGATGCAATTTCCGTGTTTCATCGTCAATACGACGGTCAGAGGGATACAGTAAACCTGAAGGGAAGCATCAGAATCTATAACTAGTGTCACAGGAATGGTTCAAAACATAGACAGTAAGAAGAGTCAGTCTTCTAGTACTTGATTTGGCTTTGTGCCTTTTGTATATAATTCCGGTGCAATATCTGTGTTTCATCGTCAATACGAAGGTCAGAGGGATACAGTAAAACTGAAGTGAAGCTTCGGAATCTATAACTAGTGTCACAGGAATGGTTGAAAGCATAGACAGTAAGAAGCGTCAGTCTTCTTGTACTTAAGTCGGCATTGTGCCATTTGTATTTATTTCCGATGCAATTTCTGTGTTTCATCGTCAATAAGAAGGTCAGCTGGATACAGTAGTCCTGAAGTGAAGCATCGGAATCTATAACTAGTGTCACAGGAATGGTTCAAAACATAGACAGGAAGAAGAGCCAGTCTTCTTGTACTCGAGTCGGCATTGTGCCTTTTGTATTTAATTCCGACGCAATTTCTGTGTTTCATCGTCAATACAACGGTCTGAGGGATACAGTAAACCTGATGTGAAGCATCGGAGTCTATAACTAGTGTCACAGGAATGGTTCAAAACATAGGCAGTAAGAAAAGTCAGTCTTCTAGTACTTGAGTCGGCATTGTGCCTTTTGTATTTATTTCCGATGCAATTTCTGTGTTTCATCGTCAATATGAAGGTGAGGGGGATACAGTAAACCTGAAGTGTAGCATCCGAATCTAAAACTAGTGTCACAGGAATGGTTCAAAACATAGGCAGTAGGAAGAGTCAATCTTCTTGTACTTAAGACGGCATTCTGCGTTTTGTATTTAATTCCGATGCAATTTCTGTGTTTCATCGTCAATAAGAAGGTCAGAGGGATACAGTAAACCTGAAGTGAAGCATCGGAATATATAACTAGTGCCACAGGAATGATTCAAAACATAGACAGTAAGAAGAGTCAGTCTCCTTGTACTTAAGTCGGCATTGTGCCTTTTGTATATAATTCCGATGCAATTTCTGTGTTTCATCGTCAATAAGATGGTCAGAGGGATACTGTAAACCTGAAGTGAAGCATCGGAATCTATAACTAGTGTCACAGGAATGGTTCAAAACATAGACAGTAAGAAGAGCCAGTCTTCTTGTGCTTGAGTCGGCATTGTTCCTCTTGTATTTCATTCCGATGCAATTTCTGTGTTTCATCGTCAATAAGATGGTCAGACGGATACAGTAAACCTGAAGTGAAGCATCGGAATCTATAACTGGTGTCACAGGAATGGTTCAAAACATAGACAGTAAGAAGAGTCAGTTTTCTTGTACTAAAGTCGGCATTGTGCCTTTTGTATTTAATTCCGATGCAATTTCTGTGTTTCATCCTCAATAAGAAGGTCAGAGGGATACAGTAAACCTGAAGTGAAGTATCGGAATCTATAACTAGTGTCACAGGAATGGTTCAAAATATAGAGAGTAAGAAGAGTCAGTCTTTTGGTACTTATGTCGGCATTGTGCCTTTTGTATTTAATTCCGATGCAATTTCTGTGTTTCGTTGTCAATAAGAAGGTCCAAGGGATACAGTAAACCTGAAGTGAAGCATCGGAATCTAAAACCGATCTCACAGGAAAGGTTCAAAACATAGAAAGTAAGTAGAGCCAGTCTTCTTGTACTTTAGTCGGCATTGTGCCTTTTGTATTTAATTCTGATGCAATTTCTGTGTTTCATCGTCAATAAGAAGGTCAGAGGAATACAGTAAACCTGAAGTGAAGCATCGGAATCTAAAACCGAACTCACAGGAAACGTTCAAAACATAGACAGTAAGAAGAGCCAGTCTTCTTGTACTTGAGTCGGCATTGTGCCTTTTGTATTTAATTCAGATGCAATTTCTGTGTTTCATCGTCAATAAGAAGGTCAGAGGGAAACAGTAAACTTGAAGTGAAGCATCGGAATCTATAAGTAGTGTCACAGGAATAGTTCAAAACGTAGACAGTAAGAAGAGTTAGTTTTCTTGTACTTAAGTCGGCATTGTGCCTTTTCTATTTAATTCCGATGCAATTTCTGTATTTTTCATCGTCAATAAGAAGGTTCAAGGGATACAGTAAACCTGAAGTGAAGCATCGGAATCTAAAACCGGTCTCACAGGAAAGGTTCAAAACATAGGCAGTAAGAAGAGCCGGTCTTCTTGTGCTTGAGTCGGCATTGTGCTTTTGAATTTAATTCCAATGCAATTTCGGTGTTTCATCGTCAAACGACGGTCAGAGGGATACAGTAAACCTGAAGTGAAGCATCAGAATCTATAACTAGTGTCACAGGAATGGTTCAAAGCACAGACAGTAAGAAGCGTCAGTCTTCTTGTACTTAAGTCGGCATTGTGCCATTTGTATTTATTTCCGATGCAATTTCTGTGTTTCATCGTCAATAAGAAGGTCAGCTGGATACAGTAGTCCTGAAGTGAAGCAGCGGAATCTATAACTAGGGTCGCAGGAATGGTTCAAAACATAGACAGGAAGAAGAGCCAGTCTTCTTGTACTCGAGTCGGCATTGTGCCTTTTGTATTTAATTCCGATGCAATTTCTGTGTTTCATCGTCAATACAACGGTCTGAGGGATACAGTAAACCTAATGTGAAGCATCGGAGTCTATAACTAGTGTCACAGGAATGGTTCAAAACATAGGCAGTAAGAAAAGTCAGTCTTCTAGTACTTGAGTCGGCATTGTGCCTTTTGTATTTAATTCCGATGCAATTTCTGTGTTTCATCGTCAATATGAAGGTGAGGGGGATACAGTAAACCTGAAGTGAAGCATCCGAATCTAAAACTAGTGTCACAGGAATGGTTCAAAACGTAGGCAGTAGGAAGAGTCAGTCTTCTTGTACCTAAGACGGCATTCTGCGTTTTGTATTTAATTCCGATGCAATTTCTGTGTTTCATCGTCAATAAGAAGGTCAGAGGGATACAGTAAAACTGAAGTGAAGCATCGGAATCTATAACTTGTGTCACAGGAGTGATTCAAAACATAGACAGTAAGATGAGTCAGTCTTCTTGTACTTAAATAGGGCTTTGTACCTTTTGTATTTAATTCCGATCAATTTTCTGTGTTTGATCGTCAATAAGAAGGTAAGAGGGATACAGTAAACCTGAAGTGAAGCATCGGAATCTATAACTTGTGCCACAGGAATGATTCAAAACATAGACAGTAAGAAGAGTCAGTCTTCTTGTACTTAAGTCGGCATTGTGCCTTTTGTATATAATTCCGATGCAATTTCTGTGTTTCATCGTCATTAAGAAGGTCAGAGGGATACTGTAAACCTGAAGTGAAGCATCGGAATCTACAACTAGTGTCACAGGAATGGTTCAAAACATAGACAGTAAGAAGAGTCAGTTTTCTTGTACTAAAGTCGGCATTGTGCCTTTTGTATTTAATTCCGATGCTATTTCTGTGTTTCATCCTCAATAAGAAGGTCAGAGGGACACAGTAAACCTGAAGTGAAGTATCGGAATCTATAACTAGTGTCACAGGAATGGTTCAAAATATAGAGAGTAAGAAGAGTCAGTCTTTTGGTACTTATGTCGGCATTGTGCCTTTTGTATTTAATTCCGATGCAATTTCTGTGTTTCGTCGTCAATAAGAAGGTCCAAGGGATACAGTAAACCTGAAGTGAAGCATCGGAATCTAAAACCGGTCTCACAGGAAAGGTTCAAATCATAGAAAGTAAGTAGAGCCAGTCTTCTTGTACTTGAGTCGGCATTGTGCCTTTTGTATTTAATTCTGATGCAATTTCTGTGTTTTATCGTCAATAAGAAGGTCAGAGGGAAACAGTAAGCCTGAAGTGAAGCATCGGAGTCTATAACTAGTGTCACAGGAATAGTTCAAAACATAGACAGTAAGAAGAGTTAGTTTTCTTGTACTTAAGTCGGCATTGTGCCTTTTCTATTTAATTCTGATGCAATTTCTGTATTTTTCGTCGTCAATAAGAAGGTCCAAGGGATACAGTAAACCTAAAGTGAAGCATCGGAATCTAAAACCGGTCTCACAGGAAAGGTTCAAAACATAGGCAGTAAGAAGAGCCAGTCTTCTTGTGCTTGAGTCGGCATTGTGCTTTTAAATTTAATTCCGATGCAATTTCGGTGTTTCATCGTCAATACGACGGTCAGAGGGATGCAGTAAACCTGAAGTGAAGCATCAGAATCTATAACTAGTGTCACAGGAATGGTTCGAAACATAGACAGTAAGAAGAGTCAGTCTTCTAGTACTTGATTTGGCTTTGTGCCTTTTGTATATAACTCCTGTGCAATAACTGTGTTTCATCGTCAATACGAAGGTCAGAGGGATACAGTGAAACTGAAGTGAAGCTTCGGAATCTATAACTAGTGTCACAGGAATGGTTCAAAGCATAGACAGTAAGAAGCGTCAGTCTTCTTGTACTTAAGTCGGCATTGTGCCATTTGTATTTATTTCCGATGCAATTTCTGTGTTTCATCGTCAATAAGAAGGTCAGCTGGATACAGTAGTCCTGAAGTGAAGCAGCGGAATCTATAACTAGTGTCGCAGGAATGGTTCAAAACATAGACAGGAAGAAGAGCCAGTCTTCTTGTACTCGAGTCGGCATTGTGCCTTTTGTATTTAATTCCAATGCAATTTCTGTGTTTCGGCGTCAATACAACGGTCTGAGGGATACAGTAAACCTGATGTGAAGCATCGGACTCTATAACTAGTGTCACAGGAATGGTTCAAAACATAGGCAGTAAGAAAAGTCAGTCTTCTAGTACTTGAGTCGGCATTGTGCCTTTTGTATTTAATTCCGATGCAATTTCTGTGTTTCATCGTCTATATGAAGGTGAGGGGGATACAGTAGACCTGAAGTGAATCATCCGAATCTAAAACTAGTGTCACAGGAATGGTTCAAAACATAGGCAGTAGGAAGAGTCAGTCTTCTTGTACTTAAGACGGCATTCTGCGTTTTGTATTTAATTCAGATGCAATTTCTGTGTTTCATCGTCAATAAGGTCAGAGGGATACAGTAAAACTGAAGTGAAGCATCGGAATCTATAACTTGTGTCACAGTAGTGATTCAAAACATAGACAGTAAGATGAGTCAGTCTTCTTGTACTTAAGTAGGGCTTTGTACCTTTTGTATTTAATTCCGATGCAATTTCTGCGTTTCATCGTCAATAAGAAGGTCAGCTGGATACAGTAAACCTGAAGTGAAGCATCGGAATCTATAACTAGTGTCACAGGAATGGTTCAAAACATAGACAGTTAGAAGAGCCAGTCTTCTTGTACTTGAGTCGGCATTGTGCCTTTAGTATTTAATTCCGATGAATTTTCAGTGATTGATCGTCAATAAGAAGGTAAGAGGGATGCAGTAAACCTGAAGTGAAGCATCGGAATCTGTAACTAGTGCCACAGGAATGATTCAAATCATAGACAGTAAGAAGAGTCAGTCTTCTTGTACTTAAGTCGGCATTGTGCCTTTTGCATATAATTCCGATGCAATTTCTGTGTTTCATCGTCATTTAGAAGGTCAGAGGGATACTGTAAACCTGAAGTGAAGCATCGGAATCTATAACTAGTGTCACAGGAATGGTTCAAAACATGGACAGTAAGAAGAGCCAGTCTTCTTGTGCTTGAGTCGGCATTGATCCTCTTGTATTTAATTCCGATGCAATTTCTGTGTTTCATCGTCAATAAGAAGGTCAGACGGATACAGTAAACCTGAAGTGAAGCATCGGAATCTATAACTAGTGTCACAGGAATGGTTCAAAACATAGACAGTAAGAAGAGTCAGTTTTCTTGTACTAAAGTCGGCATTGTGCCTTTTGTATTTAATTCCGATGCAATTTCTGTGTTTCATCCTCAATAAGAAGGTCAGAGGGACACAGTAAACCCGAAGTGAAGTATCGGAATCTATAACTAGTGTCACAGGTATGGTTCAAAATATAGAGAGTAAGAAGAGTCAGTCTTTTGGTACTTATGTCGGCATTGTGCCTTTTGTATTTAATTCCGATGCAATTTCTGTGTTTCGTCGTCAATAAGAAGGTCCAAGGGATACAGTAAACCTGATGTGAAGCATCGGAATCTAAAACCGGTCTCACAGGAAAGGTTCAAAACATAGAAAGTAAGTAGAGCCAGTCTTCTTGTACTTGAGTCGGCATTGTGCCTTTTGTATTTAATTCTGATGCAATTTGTGTGTTTTATCGCCAATAAGAAGGTCAGAGGGAAACAGTAAGCCTGAAGTGAAGCAGCGGAGTCTATAACTAGTGTCACAGGAATAGTTCAAAACATAGACAGTAAGAAGAGTTAGTTTTCTTGTACTTAAGTCGGCATTGTGCCTTTTCTATTTAATTCCGATGCAATTTCTGTATTTTTCGTCGTCAATAAGAAGGTCCAAGGGATACAGTAAACCTGAAGTGAAGCATCGGAATCTAAAACCGGTCTCACAGGAAAGGTTCAAAACAAAGGCAGTAAGAAGAGCCAGTCTTCTTGTGCTTGAGTCGGCATTGTGCTTTTGAATTTAATTCCGATGCAATTTCGGTGTTTCATCGTCAATACGACGGTCAGAGGGATACAGTAAACCTGAAGTGAAGCATCAGAATCTAGAACTAGTGTCACAGGAATGGTTCAAAACATACACAGTAAGAAGAGTCAGTCTTCTAGTACTTGATTTGGCTTTGTGCCTTTTGTATATAATTCCGGTGCAATATCTGTGTTTCATCGTCAATACGAAGGTCAGAGGGATACAGTAAAACTGAAGTGAAGCTTCGGAATCTATAACTAGTGTCACAGGAATGGTTCAAAGCATAGACAGTAAGAAGCGTCAGTCTTCTTGTACTTAAGTCGTCATTGTGCCATTTGTATTTATTTCCGATGCAATTTCTGTGTTTCATCGTCAATAAGAAGGTCAGCTGGATACAGTAGTCCTGAAGTGTAGCATCGGAATCTATCACTAGTGTCGCAGGAATGGTTCAAAACATAGACAGGAAGAAGAGCCAGCCTTCTTGTACTCGAGTCGGCATTGTGCCTTTTGTATCTAATTCCGATGCAATTTCTGTGTTTCATCGTCAATACAACGGTCTGAGGGATACAGTAAACCTAATGTGAAGCATCGGAGTCTATAACTAGTGTCACAGGAATGGTTCAAAACATAGGCAGTAAGAAAAGTCAGTTTTCTAGTACTTGAGTCGGCATTGTGCCTTTTGTATTTAATTCCGATGCAATTTCTGTGTTTCATCGTCAATATGAAGGTCAGGGGGATACAGTAAACCCGAAGTGAAGCATCCGAATCTAAAACTAGTGTCACAGGAATGGTTCAAAACATAGGCAGTAGGAAGAGTCAGTCTTCTTGTACTTAAGACGGCATCCTGCTTTTTGTATTTAATTCCGATGCAATTTCTGTGTTTCATCGTCAATAAGAAGGTCAGAGTGATACAGTAAAACTGAAGTGAAGCATCGGAATCTATAACTTGTGTCACAGGAGTGATTCAAAACATAGACAGTAAGATGAGTCAGTCTTCTTGTACTTAAGTAGGGCATTGTACCTTTTGTATTTAATTCCGATGCAATTTCTGCGTTTCATCGTCAATAAGAAGGTCAGCTGTATACAGTTAACCTGAAGTGAAGCATCGGAATCTATAACTATTGTCACAGGAATGGTTCAAAACATAGACAGTAAGAAGAGCCAGTCTTCTTGTACTTGAGTCGGCATTGTGTCTTTCGTATTTAATTCCGATCAATTTTCTGTGTTGGATCGTCAAAAAGAAGGTAAGAGGGATACAGTAAACCTGAAGTGAAGCATCGGAATCTATAACTAGTGCCACGGGAATGATTCAAAACATAGACAGTAAGAAGAGTCAGTCTTCTTGTACTTAAGTCGGCATTGTGCCTTTTGTACATAATTCCGTTGCAAGTTCTGTGTTTCATCGTCAATAAGAAGGTCAGAGGGATACTGTAAACCTGAAGTGAAGCATCGGAATCTATAACTAGTGTCACAGGAATGGTTCAAAACATAGACAGTAAGAAGAGTCAGTTTTCTTGTACTAAAGTTAGCATTGTGCCTTTTGTATTTAATTCCGATGCAATTTCTGTGTTTCATCCGCAATAGGAAGGTCAGAGGGACACAGTAAACCTGAAGTGAAGTATCGGAATCTATAACTAGTGTCACAGGAATGGTTCAAAATATAGAGAGTAAGAAGAGTCGGTCTTTTGGTACTTAAGTCGGCATTGTGCCTTTTGTATTTAACTTCGATGCAATTTCTGTGTTTCGCCGTCAATAAGAAAGTTAGAGAGAAACAGTAAACCTGAAGTGAAACATCGGAATCTATATCTAGTGTCACAGGAATGGTTCAAAACATAGACAGAAAGAAGAGTCAGTCATCTTGTACTTAAGTCGGCATTATGCCTTTTTTATTTAATTCCGATGCAATATCTGTGTTTCATCGTCAATAAGAAGGTCAGAGGGATACAGTGAACCTGAAGTGATGCATTGGAATCTATAACTAGTGTCACAGTAGTGGTTCAAAACATAGACAGGAAGAATATTCAGTTCTCTTGCACTTAAGTCGGCATTGTGCCTTTTCTATTTTATTCCGATGCAATTTCTGTGTTTCGTTGTCATTAAGAAGGTCCAAGGGATACAGTAAACCTGAAGTGAAGCATCGGAATATAGAACCGGTATCACAGGAAAGGTTCAAAATATAGACAGTAAGAAGAGCAAGACTGCTTGTACTTCACTCTTCATTGTGAGTTTTGTATTTAATTCCGATGCAATTTCTGTGTTTCATCGTCAATAAGACTGTCAGAGGGATACAGTAAACCTGAAGTGAAGCATCGGAATCTATAACTAGTGTCACAGGAATGGTTCAAAGCATAGACAGTAAGAAGAGCCAGTCTTCTTGTACTTGAGTCGGCATTGTTTCTTTTGTATTTAATTCCGACCAATTTTCTGTGTTTGATCGTCAATAAGAAGGTCAGAGGGATACAGTAAACCTGAAGTGAAGCATCGGAATCTAAAACTAGTGTCACAGGAATTGTTCAAATCATAGACAGTAAGAAGAGTCAGTTTTCTTGTACTTAAGTCGACATTGTGCCTTTTGTATTTAATTCCGATGCAATTTCTGTGTTTAGTCGTCAATAAGACGGTCAGAGGGATACAGTAAACCTGAAGTGAAGCATCGGAATCTTTAACTAGTGTCACAGGAATGGTTAAAAACATAGACAGTAAGAAGAATCAGTTTTCTTGTACTTAAGTCTGCATTGTGCCTTTTGTATTTAATTCCGATGCAATTTCTGTGTTTCAGCGTCAATAAGAAGGTCAGAGGGATACAGTAAACCTGAAGTGAAGCATCGGACTCTATAACTAGTGTCACGGGAATGGTTCATAACATAGACAGTAAGAAGAGTCAGTTTTCTTGTACTTAAGTCGCCATTGTGCCTTTTGTATTTAATTCCGATGCAATTTGTGTGTTTCGTCGTCAATAAGAAGGTCCAAGGGATACAGTAAACCTATAGTGAAGCATCGGAATCTAAACCGGTCTCACAGGAAAGGTTAAAAACATAGAAAGTAAGTAGAGCCAGTCTTCTTGTACTTGAGTCGGCATTGTGCCTTTTGTATTTAATTCTGATGAAATTTCTGTGTTTCATCGTCAATAAGAAGGTCAGAGGGATACAGTAAACCTGAAGTGAAGCATCGGAATCTATAACTAGTGTCACAGGAATGGTTCAAACATAGACAGTAAGAAGACTCTCTTTTCTTGTTCTAATATCGGCATTGTGCCTTCTCTATTTAATTCCGATGCAATTTCTGTGTTTCGTCGTCAATAAGAAGGTCCAAGGGATACTGTAAACCTGAAGTCAAGCATCAAAATGAAAGACTGCTCTCACAGGAACGGTTCAAAACATATACAGTAAGAAGAATCAGTTTTCTTGTACTTAAGTCGTAATTGTGCCTTTTGTATTTAATTCCGATGCAATTTCTGTATTTCATCGTCAATAAGAAGGTCAGAGGGATACAGTAAACCTGAAGTGAAGCATCGGAATCTATAACTAGTATCACAGGAATGGTTCAAAGCGTAGACAGTAAGAAGAGTCAGTCTCCTTGTACTTAAGTCGGCATTGTGCGTTTTGTATTTAATTCCGATGCAATTTCTGTGTTTGATCGTCAATAACAAGGTCGAGGGATACAGTAAACCTGAAGTGAAGTATCGGAATCTAAAACCGGTCTCACAGGAAAGGTTCAAAACATAGACAGTAAGAAGAGCCAGTCTTCTTGTACTTGAGTCGGCATTGTGCCTTTTGTATTTAATTCAGATGCAATTTCTGTGTTTCATCGTCAATAAGAAGGTCAGAGGGAAACAGTAAACCTGAAGTGAAGCATCGGAGTCTATAACTAGTGTCACAGGAATAGATCAAAACATAGACAGTAAGAAGAGTTAGTTTTCTTGTACTTAAGTCGGCATTGTGCCCATTCTATTTAATTCCGATGCAATCTCTGTATTTTTCGTCGTCAATAAGAAGGTCCAAGGGATACAGTAAACCTGAAGCGAAGCATCGGAATCTAAAACCGGTCTCACAGGAAAGGTTCAAAACATAGGCAGTAAGAAGAGCCAGTCTTCTTGTGCTTGAGTCGGAATTGTGCGTTTGAATTTAATTCCGATGCAATTTCGGTGTTTCATCGTCAATACGACGGTCAGAGGGATACAGTAAATCCGAAGTGAAGCTTCAGAATCTATAACTAGTGTCACAGGAATGGTTCAAAACATAGACAGTAAGAAGAGTCAGTCTTCTAGTACTTGATTTGGCTTTGTGCCTTTTGTATATAATTCCGGTGCAATATTTGTGTTTCATCGTCAATACGAAGGTCAGAGGGATACAGTAAAATTGAAGTGAAGCTTCGGAATCTATAACTAGTGTCACAGGAATGGTTCAAAACATAGACAGTAAGAAGCGTCAGTCTTCTTGTACTTAAGCCGGCATTGTGCCATTTGTATTAACTTCCGATGCATTTCTGTGTTTCATCGTCAATAAGAAGGTCAGCTGGATACAGTAGTCCTGAAGTGAAGCATCGGAATCTGTAACTAGTGTCGCAGGAATGGTTCAAAACATAGACAGGAAGAAGAGCCAGTCTTCTTGTACTCGAGTCGGCATTGTGCCTTTTGTATTTAATTCCGACGCAATTTCTGTGTTTCATCGTCAATACAACGGTCTGAGAGATACAGTAAACCTGATGTGAAGCATCGGAGTCTATAACTAGTGTCACAGGAATGGTTCAAAACATAGGCAGTATGAAAAGTCAGTCTTCTAGTACTTGAGTCGGCATTGTGCCTTTTGTATTTAATTCCGATGCAATTTCTGTGTTTCATCGACAATATGAAGGTGAGGGGGATACAGTAAACCTGAAGTGAACCATCCGAATCTAAAACTAGTGTCACAGGAATGGTTCAAAACATAGGCAGTGGGAAGAGTCAGTCTTCTTGTACTTAAGACGGCATTCTGCGTTTTGTATTTAATTCCGAGGCAATTTCTGTGTTTCATCGTCAATAAAAAGGTCATCTGGATACAGTAGACCTGAAGTGAAGCATCGGAATCTATAACTAGTGTCACAGGAATGGTTCAAAACATAGACAGGAAGAAGAGCCAGTCTTTTTGTTCTCGAGTCGGGATTGTGCCTTTTGTATTTAATTCCGATGCAATTTCTGTGTTTCATCGTCAATACGACGGTCTGAGGGATACAGTAAACCTGATGTGAAGCATCGGAGTCTATAACTAGTGTCACAGGAATGGTTCAAAACATAGGCAGTAAGCAAAGTCAGTCTTCTAGTACTTGAGTCGGCATTGTGCCTTTTGTATTTAATTCCGATCCAATTTCTCTGTTTCATCGTCAATATGAAGGTGAGGGGGATACAGTAAATCCGAAGTGAAGCATCCGAATCTAAAACTAGTGTCACAGGAATGGTTCAAAACATAGGCAGTAGGAAGAGTCAGTCTTCTTGTACTTAAGACGGTATTCTGCTTTTTGTATTTAATTCCGATGCAATTTCTGTGTTTCATCGTCAATAAGAAGGTCAGAGGGATACAGTAAAACTGAAGTGAAGCATCGGAATCTATAACTTGTGTCACAGGAGTGATTCAAAACATAGACAGAAAGATGAGTCAGTCTTCTTGTACTTAAGTAGGACATTGTACCTTTTGTATTTAATTCCGATGAAATTTCTGCGTTTCATCGTCAATAAGAAGGTCAGCTGTATACAGTAAACCTGAAGTGAAGCATCGGAATCTATAACTAGTGTCACAGGAATGGTTCAAATCATAGACAGTAAGAAGAGCCAGTCTTCTTGTACTTGAGTCGGCATTGTGTCTTTCGTATTTAATTCCGATCAATTTTCTGTGTTTGATCGTCAATAAGAAGGTAAGAGGGATACAGTAAACCTGAAGTGAAGCATCGGAATCTATAACTAGTGCCACAGGAATGATTCAAAACAAAGACAGTAAGAAGAGTCAGTCTTCTTGTACTTAAGTCGGCATTGTGCCTTTTGTATATAATTCCGATGCAATTTCTGTGTTTCATCGTCAATAAGAAGGTCAGAGGGATAGTGTAAACCTGATGTGAAGCATCGGAATCTATAACTAGTGTCACAGGGATAGTTCAAAACATAGACAGTAAGAAGAGTCAGTTTTCTTGTACTAAAGTTAGCATTGTGCCTTTTGTATTTAATTCCGATGCAATTTCTGTTTTCATCCTCAATAAGAAGGTCAGAGGGATACAGTAAACCTGAAGTGAAGTATCGGAATCTATAACTAGTGTCACAGGAATGGTTCAAAATATAGAGATTAAGAAGAATCAGTCTTTTGGTACTTAAGTCGGCATTGTGCCTTTTGTATTTAATTTCGATGCAATTTCTGTGTTTCGTCGTCATTAAGAATGTTAGAGGGAAACAGTAAACTTGAAGTGAAACATCGGAATCTATAACTAGAGTCACAGGAATGGTTCAAAACATAGACAGTAAGAAGAGTCAGTCATCTTGTACTTAAGTCGGCATTATGGTCTTTTGTATTTAATTCCGATGCAATATCTGTGTTTCATCGTCAATAAAAAGATCAGAGGGATACAGTAAACCTGAAGTGAAGCATCGGAATCTATAACTAGTGTCACAGGAGTGGTTCAAAACATAGACAGTAAGAAGAGCCAGTCTTCTTGTACTTATGTCGGCATTGTGCCTTTTGTATTTAATTCCGATGCAATTTCTGTGTTTCATCGTCAATAAGAAGGTCAGAGGGATAGAGTAAACCTGAAGTGAAGCATCGGAATCTATAACTAGTGTCACAGGAATACTTCAAAATATAGACAGAAAGAAGAGTCAGTTTTCTTGTACTTAAGTCGGCATTGTGCCTTTTGTAATTAATTCCGAAGCAATTTCTGTGGTTCATCGTCAATAAGAAGGTCAGCGGGATACAGTAAACGTGAAGTGATGCATCGGAACCTATAACTAGTGTCACAGTAGTGGTTCAAAACATAGACAGGAAGAAGATTCAGTTCTCTTGCACTTAAGTCGGCATTGTGCCTTTTATATTTAATTCCGATGCAATTTCTGTGTTTCGTCGTCATTAAGAATGTCCAAGGGATACAGTAAACCTGAGGTGAAGCATCGGAATATAGAACCGGTATAACAGGAAAGGTTCAAAATATAGACAGTAAGAAGAGCAAGACTGCTTGTACTTCACTCTTCATTGTGCCATTTGTATTTAATTCCGATGCAATTTCTGTGTCTCATCGTCAATATGAAGGTCAGAGGGATACAGTAAACCTGAAGTGAAGCATCGTAATCTATAACTAGTGTCACAGGAATGGTTTAAAACATAGAAAGTAAGAAGAATCAGTTTCCTTGTACTTAAGTCGACATTGGGCCTTTTGTATTTAATTCCGATGCAATTTCTGTGTTTCATCGTCAATAAGAAGGTCAGAGGGATACAGTGAACCTGAAGTGATGCATCGGAATCTATAACTAGTGTCACAGTAGTGGTTCAAAACATAGACAGGAAGAAGATACAGTTCTCTTGCACTTAAGTCGGCATTGTGCCTTTTCTATTTAATTCCGATGCAATTTCTGTGTTTCGTTGTCATTAAGAAGGTCCAAGGGATACAGTAAAGCTGAAGATAAGCATCGGAATATAGAACCGGTATCACAGGAAAGGTTCAAAATATAGACAGTAAGAAGAGCAAGACTGCTTGTACTTCACTCTTCATTGTGCCTTTTGTATTTAATTCCGATGCAATTTCTGTGTTTCATCGTCAATAAGACTGTCAGAGGGATACAGTAAACCTGAAGTGAAGCATCGGAATCTATAACTAGTGTCACAGGAATGGTTCAAAGCATAGACAGTAAGAAGAGTCAGTCTTCTTGTACATAAGTCGACATTGTGCCTTTAGTATTTAATTCCGATGCAATTTCTGTGTTTCAACGTCAATAAGAAGGTCAGCTGGATACAGTAAACCTGAAGTGAAGCATCAGAATCTATGACTAGTGTCACAGGAATGGTTCAAAACATAAACAGTAAGAAGAGCCAGTCTTCTTGTACTTAAGTCGGCATTGTGCCTTTTGTAATTAATTCCGATGCAATTTCTGTGTTTTATCGTCAATAAGAAGGTCTGAGGGATACAGTAAACCTGAAGTGAAGCATCGGAATCTATAACTAGTGTCACAGGAATGGTTCAAAATATAGACAGCAAGAAGAGTCAGTTTTCTTGTACTTAAGTCGGCATTGTTCCTCTTGTATTTAATTCCGATGCAATTTCTGTGTTTCATCGTCAATAAGAAGGTCAGAGGGATACAGTAAACCTGAAGGGAAACATCGGAATCTATAACTAGTGTCACAGGAATGGTTCAAAACATAGACAGTAAGAAGAGTCAGTTTTCTTGTACTAAAGTCGGCATGTGCCTTTTGTATTTAATTCCGATGCAATTTCTGTGTTTCATCCTCAATAAGAAGGTCAGAGGGATACAGTAAACCTGAAGTGAAGTATCGGAATCTATAACTAGTTTCACACGAATGGTTCAATATATAGAGAGTAAGAAGAGTCAGTCTTTTGGTACTCAAGTCGGCATTGTGCCTTCTGTATTTAATTCCGATGCAATTTCTGTGTTGCGTCGTCAATAAGAAGGTCCAAGGGATACAGTAAACCTGAAGTGAAGCATCGGAATCTAAAACCGGTCTCACAGGAAAGGTTCAAAACATAGAAAGTAAGTAGAGCCAGTCTTCTTGTACTTGAGTTGGCATTGTGCCTTTTGTATTTAATTCTGATGTAATTTCTGTGTTTCATCGTCAATAATAAGGTCAGAAGGATACAGTAAACTTGAAGTGAAGCATCGGAATCTATAACTAGTGTCACAGGAATGGTTCAAACATAGACAGTAAGAAGACTCTGTTTTCTTGTTCTAAAGTCGGCATTGTGATTTTTCTATTTAATTCCGATGCAATTTCTGTGTTTCGTCGTCAATAATAAGGTCCAAGGGATACTGTAAACCTGAAGTCAAGCATCAAAATCAAAGACTGGTCTCACAGGAAAGGTTCAAAACATAGACAGTAAGAAGAATCAGATTTCTTGTACTTAAGTCGGCATTGTGCCTTTTGCATTTAATTCCGATACAATTTCTGTATTTCATCGTCAATAAGAAGGTAGGAGGGATACAGTAAACCTGAAGTGAAGCATCGGAATCTATAACTAGTGTCACAGGAATGGTTCAAAGCATAGACAGTAAGAAGAGTCAGTCTTCTTGTACTTAAGTCGGCATTGTGCATTTTGTATTTAATTCCGATGCGATGTCTGTGTTTGATCGTCAATAAGAAGGTCCAAGGGATACAGTAAACCTGAAGTGAAGCATCGGAATCTAAAACCGGTCTCACAGGAAAGGTTCAAAACATAGACAGTAAGAAGAAACAGTCTTCTTGTACTTGAGTCGGCATTGTGCCTTTTGTATTTAATTGAGATGCAATTTCTGTGTTTCATCGTCAATAAGAAGGTCAGAGGGAAACAGTAAACCTGAAGTGAAGCATCGGAATCTATAACTAGTGTCACAGGAATAGTTCAAAACATAGACAGTAAGAAGAGTTAGTTTTCTTGTACTTAAGTCGGCATTGTGCCTTTTCTATTTAATTCCGATGCAATTTCTGTATTTTTCGTCGTCAATAAGAAGGTCCAAGGGATACAGTAAACCTGAAGTGAAGCATCGGAATCTAAACCCGGTCTCACAGGAATAGTTCAAAACATAGACAGTAAGAAGAGTCTGCCTTCTAGTACTTGATTTGGCTTTGTGCCTTTTGTATATAATTCCGATGCAATACCTGTGTTTCATCGTCAATACGAAGGTCAGAGGGATACAGTAAAACAGAAGTGAAGCTTCGGAATCTATAACTAGTGTCACAGGAATGGTTTAAAGCATAGACAGTAAGAAGAGTCAGTCTTCTTGTACTTAAGTCGGCATTGTGCCATTTGTATTTAATCCCGATGCAATTTCTGTGTTTCATCGTCAATAAGAAGGTCATCTGGATACAGTAGACCTGAAGTGAAGCATCGGAATCTATAACTAGTGTCACAGGAATGGTTAAAAACATAGACAGGAAGAAGAGCCAGTCTTTTTGTTCTCGAGTCGGCATTGTGCCTTTTGTATTTAATTCCGATGCAATTTCTGTGTTTCATCGTCAATACGACGGTCTGAGGGATACAGCAAACCTGATGTGAAGCATCGGAGTCTATAACTAGTGTCACAGGAATGGTTCAAAACATAGGCAGTAAGCAAAGTCAGTCTTCTAGTACTTGAGTCGGCATTGAGCCTTTTGCATTTAATTCCGATCCAATTTCTGTGTTTCATCGTCAATATGAAGGTCAGGGGGATACAGTAAACCCGAAGTGAAGCATCCGAATCTAAAACTAGTGTCACAGGAATGGTTCAAAACGTAGACAGTAAGAAGAGCCAGTCTTCTTGTACTTATGTCGGCATTGTGCCTTTTGTATTTAATTCCGATGCAATTTCTGTGTTTCATCGTCAATAAGAAGGTCAGAGGGATACAGTAAACCTGAAGTGAAGCATCGGAATCTATAACTAGTGTCATAGGAATGGTTCAAAATATAGACAGTAAGAAGAGTCAGTTTTCTTGTACTTAAGTCTGCATTGTGCCTTTTGTAATTAATTCCGATGCAATTTCTGTGGTTCATCGTCAATAAGAAGGTCAGCGGGATACAGTAAACCTGAAGTGATGCATCGGAACCTATAACTAGTGTCACAGTAGTGGCTCAAAACATAGACAGGAAGAAGATTCAGTTCTCTTGCGTTTAAGTCGGCATTGTGCCTTTTCTATTCAATTCCGATGCAATTTCTGTGTTTCGTCGTCATTAAGAATGTCCAAGGGATACAGTAAACCTGAGGTGAAGCATCGGAATATAGAACCGGTATCACAGGAAATGTTCAAAATATAGACAGTAAGAAGAGCAAGACTGCTTGTACTTCACTATTCATTGTGCCTTTTGTATTTAATTCCGATGCAATTTCTGTGCTTCATCGTCAATATGAAGGTCAGAGGGATACAGTAAACCTGAAGTGAAGCATCGGAATCTATAACTAGTGTCACAGGAATGGTTTAAAACATAGACAGTAAGAAGAATCAGTTTTCTTGTACTGAAGTCGACATTGGGCCTTTTGTATTTAATTCCGATGCAATTTCTGTGTTTCATCGTCAATAAGACTGTCAGAGGGATACAGTAAACCTGAACTGAAGCATCGGAATCTATAACTAGTGTCACAGGAATGGTTCAAAGCACAGACAGTAAGAAGAGCCACTCTTCTTGTACTTGAGTCGGCATAGTGCCTTTTGTATTTAATTCCGATCAATTTTCTGTGTTTGATCGTCAATAAGAAGGTCAGCTGCATACAGTAAACCTGCAGTGAAGCATCAGAATCTATGACTAGTGTCACAGGAATGGTTCAAAACATAGATAGTAAGAAGAGCCAGTCTTCTTGTACTTGAGTCCACATTGTGCCTTTTGTATTTTATTCCGATCAATTTTCTGCGTTTGATCAACAATAAGAAGGTCAGAGGGATATAGTAAACATGAAGTGAAGCATCGGAATCTAAAACTAGAGTCACAGGAATGGTTCAAGACATAGACAGTAAGAAGAGTCAGTCTTCTTGTACTTAAGTCGGCATTGTGCCTTTTGCATATAATTCCGATGCAATATCTGTATTTCATCGTCAATAAGAAGGTCAGAGGGATTCAGTAAACCTGAAGTGAAGCATCGGAATCTATAACTACTGTCACAGGAATGGTTCAAAACATAGACAGTAAGAAGAGCCAGTCTTCTTGTACTCCAGTCGGCATTGTGCCTTTTGTATTAAATTCCGATGCAATTTCTGTTTTTCATCGTCAGTACGACGGTCAGAGAGATACAGTAAACCTGAAGTGAAGCATCGGAATCTAAAACTAGTGTCACAGGAATGGTTCAAAGCATAGGCAGTAGGAAGAGTCAGTCTTCTTGTACTTAAGTCGGCATTGTGCCTTTTGTATTTAATTCCGATGCAATTTCTGTGTTTCATCGTCAATATGAAGGTCAGAGGGATACAGTAAACCTGAAGTGATGCATTGGAACCTATTACTAGTGTCACAGGAATGGTTCAAAACATAGACAGTAAGAAGAGTCAGTTTTCTTGTACAAAAGTCGGCATTGTGCCATTTGTATTTAATTCCGATGCAGTTTCTGTGTTTCGTCGTCAATAAGAAGGGCCAAGGGATACAGTAAACCTGACGTGAAGCATCGGAATCTAAAACCGGTATCACAGGAAAGGTTCAAAACATAGACAGTAAGAAGCGCCAGTCTTCTTGTACTTTAGTCGGCATTGTGCCTTTTGTATTTAATTCCGATGCAATTTCTGTGTTTCTTGGTCAATAAGACGGGCAGAGTGATACAGTAAACCTGAAGTGAAGCATCGGAATCAATAACTAGTGTCACAGGAATGGTTCAAATCGTAGACAGAAAGAAGAATCAGTTTTCTTGCACTTAAGTCGACATTGTGCATTTTGTATTTAATTCCGATGCAATTTCTGTGTTTCATCGTCAATAAGAAGGTCAGAGGGATACAGTAAACCTGAAGTGATGCATCGGAATCTAAAACCAGTCTCACAGGAAAGGTTCAAAGTATAGACGGTAAGAAGAGCCAGTCTTCTTGTACTCGAGTCGGCATTGTGCCATTTGTATTTAATTCCGTTACAATTTCTGTGTTTCATCGTCAATACGACGGTCAGAGGGATGCAGTAAACCTGAAGTGAAGCATCGGACTCTATAACTAGTGTCACAGGAATGGGTAAAACATAGACAGTTAGAAGAGTCAGTCTTCTAGTACTTGAGTCGGCATTGTGCCGTTTGTATTTAATTCCGATGCAATTTCTGTGTTTCATCGGCAATAAGAAGGTCAGAGGGATACAGTAAAACTGAAGTGAAGCATCGGAATCTATAACTAGTGTCACAGGAATGGTTCAAAACATGGTCAGTAAGAAGAGTCAGTGTTCTTGTACTTAAGTCGCCATTGTGCCTTTTGTATATAATTCCGATGCAATTTCTGTGTTTCATCGTCAATAAGAAGGTCAGAGAGATACAGTAAACCTGAAGTGAAGCATCGGAATCTATAACTAGTGTCACAGGAATGGTTCAAAATATAGACAGTAAGAAGAGTCAGTTTTCTTGTACTTAAGTCGGCATTGTGCCTTTTGTAATTAATTCCGATGCAATTTCTGTGGTTCATTGTCAATAAGAACTTCAGCGGGATACAGTAAACCTGAAGTGATGCATCGGAACCTATAACTAGTGTCACAGTAGTGGTTCAAAACATGGACAGGAAGAAGATTCAGTTCTCTTGCACTTAAGTCGGCATTGTGCCTTTTCTATTTAATTCCGATGCAATTTCTGCGTTTCGTCATCGTTAAGAAGGTCCAAGGGATACAGTAAACCTGAAGTAAAGCATCGGAATATAGAACCGGTATCACAGGAAAGGTTCAAAATATAGACAGTAAGAAGAGCAAGACTGCTTGTACTTCACTCTTCATTGTGCCTTTTGTATTTAATTCCGATGCAATTTCAGTGTTTCATCGTCAATATGAAGGTCAGAGGGATACAGTAAACCTGAAGTGAAGCATCGGAATCTATAACTAGTGTCACAGGAATGGTTTAAAACTAGACAGTAAGAAGAATCAGTTTTCTTGTACTTAAGTCGACATTGGGCCTTTTGTATTTAATTCCGAGGCAATTTCTGTGTTTCATCGTCCATAAGAAGGTCAGAGGGATACAGTGAACCTGAAGTGATGCATCGGAATCTATAACTAGTGTCACAGTAGTGGTTCAAAACGTAGACAGGAAGAAGATTCAGTTCTCTTGCACTTAAGTCGGCATTGTGCCTTTTCTATTTAATTCCGATGCAATTTCTGTGTTTCGTTGTCATTAAGAAGGTCCAAGGGATACAGTAAACCTGAAGTGAAGCATCGGAATATAGAACCGGTATCACAGGAAAGGTTCAAAATATAGACAGTAAGAAGAGCAAGACTGCTTGTATTTCTCTCTTCATTGTGCCTTTTGTATTTAATTCCGATGCGATTTCTGTGATTCATCATCAGTAAGACTGTCAGAGGGATACAGTAAACCTGAAGTGAAGCATCGGAATCTATAACTAGTGTCACAGGAATAGTTCAAAGCATAGACAGTAAGAAGAGCCAGTCTTCTTGTACTTGGGTCGGCATTGTGCCTTTTGTATTTAATTCCGATCAATTTTCTGTGTTTGATCGTCAATAAGAAGGTCAGAGGGATACAGTAAACCAGAAGTGTCGCATCGGAATCTATAACTAGTGTCACAGGTATGGTACAAAGCATAGACAGTAAGAAGAGTCAGTCTTCTTGTACATAAGTCGGCATTGTGCCTTTTGTATTTTATTCCGATGCAATTTCTGTGTTTCATCGTCAATAAGAAGGTCAGCTGGATACAGTAAACCTGAAGTGAAACAACAGAATCTATGACTAGTGTCACAGGAATGGTTAAAACATAGACAGTAAGAAGAGCCAGTCTTCTTGTACTTGAGTCCGCATTGTGCCTTTTGTATTTTATTCCGATGCAATTTCTGTGTTTCATCGTCAGTACGACGGTCAGAGGGATACAGCAAAACTGAAGTGAAGCATCGGAATCTATAACTTGTGTCACAGGAAGGTTCAAAACATAGTCGCTTTAGAAGAGTCGGTTTTCTTGTACTTAAGTCGGCATTGTGCCTATTGTATTTAATGCTGATGCAATTTCTGTGTTTCATCGTCAATAAGAATGTCAAAGGGATACAGTAAACCTGAAGTGATACATAGGAATCTATAACTACTGTCGTAGGAATGGTTCATAACGTAGACATTAAGAAGAGTCAGTCTTCTTGTACTTAAGTCTGCATTGTGCTTTTTGTATTTAATTCCGATGCAATTTCTGTGTTTCATCGTCAATGAGAAGGTCAGAGTGATACAGTAAACCTGAAGTGAAGCATCGCAATCTATAATTAGTGTCACAAGGAATGGTTCAAAGCATAGACAGTAAGAAGAGTCAGTTTTCTTATATATAAGTCGGCATTGTGCCTTTTGTATTTAATTCCGATGCAATTTCTGTGTTTCATCGTCTATAAGAAGGTCAGCTGGATACAGTAAACATGAAGTGAAGCATCGGAATCTATGACTAGTGTCACAGGAATGGTTCAAAACATAGAGAGTAAGAAGAGCCAGTCTTCTTGTACTAGAGTCGGCATTGTGCCTTTTGTATTTAATTCCGGTCAATTTTCTGTGTTTGATTGTCAATAAGAAGGTCAGAGGGATACAGTAAACCTGAAGTGAAGCATCGGAATCTAAAACTAGTGTCACAGGAATGGTTCAAAACATAGACAGGAAGAAGAGTCAGTTTTCTTGTACTTAAGTCGCCATTGTGCCTTTTGTATTTAATTCCGATGCACTTTTTGTGTTTCATCGTCAATAAGAAGGTCAGCTGGATACAGTAAACCTGAGGTGAAGCATCGGAATCTATAACTTGTGTCACAGGAATGGTTCAAAACATAGACAGTAAGAAGAGTGAGTCTCCTTGTACTTATGTCGCCATTGTGCCTTTTGTATTTAATTCCGATGCAATTTTTGTGTTTCATCGTCAATAAGAAGGTCAGCTGGATACAGAAAACCTGAGGTGAAGCATCGGAACCTATAACTTGTGTCACAGGAATGGTTCAAAACATAGATATCAAGAAGAGTCAGTTTTCTTGTACTTAAGTCGGCATTGTGCCTTTTCAATTTAATTCCGATGCAATTTCTGTGTTTCGTCGTCAATAAGAAGAACCAAGGGATACAGTATACCAGAAGTGAAGCATCGGAATCTAAAACCGGTCTCACAGGAAAGGTTCAAAACATAGACAGGAAGAAGAGCCAGACCTCTTGTACCTGAGTCGGCATTGTGCATTCTGTATTTAATTCCGATGCAATCTCTGTGTTTCATCGTCAAAAAGACGGTCAGAGGGATACAGTAAACCTGAAGTGAAGCATCGGAATCTATAACTAGTGCCACAGGAATGGTTCAAAACATAGACAGTAAGAAGAGTCAGTTTTCTTGTACAAAAGTCTGCATTGTGCCTTTTGTATTTAATTCCGATGCAGTTTCTGTGTTTCGTCGTCAATAAGAAGGACCAAGGGATACAGTAAACCTGTCGTGAAGCATCGGAATCTAAAACCGGTATCACAGGAAAGGTTCAAAACATAGACAGTAAGAAGCGCCAGTCTTCTTGTACTTTAGTCGGCATTGTGCTTTTTGTATTTAATTCCGATGCAATTTCTGTTTTTCTTCGTCAATAAGACGGTCTGAGGGATACAGTAAACCTGAAGTGAAGCATCGGAATCAATAACTAGTGTCACAGGAATGGTTCCAATCGTAGACAGTAAGTAGAATCAGTATTCTTGTACTTAAGTCGACATTGTGCATTTGTGTTTAATTCCGTTACAATTTCTGTGTTTCATCGTCAATACGACGGTCAGAGGGTTGCAGTAAACCTGAAGTGAAGCATCGCATTCTATACCTAGTGTCACAGGAATGGGTAAAACGTAGACAGTAAGAAGAGTCAGTCTTCTAGTACTTGAGTCGGCATTGTGCCGTTTGTATTTAATTCCGATGCAATTTCTGTGTTTCATCGTCAATAAGAAGGTCAGAAGGATACAGTAAAACTGAAGTGAAGCATCGCAATCTATAACTAGTGTCACAGGAATGGTTCAAAACATGGACAGTAAGAAGAGTCAGTCTTCTTGTACTTAAGTCGGCATTGTGCCTTTTGTATTTAATTACGATGCAATTTCTGTAATTCATCGTCAATAAGAAGGTCAGAGGGATACAGTAAACCTGAAGTGAAGCATCGGAATCTATAACTAGTGTCACAGGAATGGTTCAAATCATAGACAGAAAGAAGAGTCAGTCTTCTTGTACTTAAGTCGGCATTGTGCCTTTTGTATATAATTCCGATGCAATTTCTGTGTTTCATCGTCTAGAAGAAGGTCTGAGGGATACAGTAAACCTGAAGTGAAGCATCGGAATCTAAAACTAGTAACACAGGAATGGTTCAAAACAGAGACAGTAGGAAGAGTCAGTCTTCTTGTACTAAAGTCGGCATTGTGCCTTTTGTATTTAATTCCGATGCAATTTCTGTGTTTCATCGTCTATAAGAAGGTCAGCTGGATACAGTAAACATGAAGTGAAGCATCGGAATCTATGACTAGTGTCACAGGAATGGTTCAAAGCATAAAGAGTAAGAAGAGCCAGTCTTCTTGTACTAGATACGGCATTGTGCCTTTTGTATTTAATTCTGGTCAATTTTCTGTGTTTGATTGTCAATAAGAAGGTCAGAGGGATACAGTAAACCTGAAGTGAAGCATCGGAATCTATAACTAGTGTCACAGGAAAGGTTCAAAACATAGACAGTAGGAAGAGTCAGTCTTCTTGTACTTAAGTCGGCATTGTGCCTTTTGTATTTCATTCCGATGCAATTGCTGTGTTTCATCGTCAATAATAAGGTCAGCTGGATACAGTAAACCTGAAGTGAAGCATCGGAATCTATAACTAGTGTCACAGGAATGGTTCAAAACATAGACAGGAAGAAGAGTCAGCTTTCTTCTACATAAGTCGGCATAGTGCCTTTTCTATTTAATTCCGATGCAATTTCTGTGTTTCGTCGTCAATAAGAAAGTCCAAGTGATACAGTAAACCTGAAGTGAAGCATCGGAATCGAAAACCGGTCTCACAGGAAAGGTTCAAAACATAGACAGTAAGAAGAGTCAGACTTCTTGTTCTTGAGTCGGCATTGTGCCTTTTGTATTTAATTCCGATGCTATTTCTGCGTTTCATCATCAATAAGACGGTCAAAGGGATACAGTAAAACTGAAGTGAAGCATCGGAATCTATAACTAGTGTCACAGGAATGGTTCAAATCATAGACAGTAAGAAGAGTCACTCAACTTTTACTTAAGTCGCCATTGTGCCTTTTGTATTTAATTCCGATGCAATTTCTGTGTTTCATCGTCAATAAGAAATTCAGCTGGATACAGTAAAGCTGAAGTGAAGCATCGGAATCTATAACTAGTGTCACAGGAATGGTTCAAAACACAGTCAGTAAGAAGATTCAGTCTTCTAGTACTTGAGTCGGCATTGTGCCTTTTGTATTTAATTCCGATGCAATTTCTGTGTTTCATCGTCAATAAGAAGGTCCAAGGGAGACAGTAATCCAGAAGTGAGTCATCGGAATCTAAAACCGGTCTCACAGGAGAGGTTCAGAACATAGACAGTAATAAGAGCCAGACTTCTTGTACCTGAGTCGGCATTGTGCCTTTTGTATTTAATTCCGTGGCAATCTCTGAGTTTCAACGTCAATAAGACGGTCAGAGGGATACAGTAAACCTGAAGTGAAGCATCGGAATCTATAACTAGTGCCACAGGAAAGATTCAAAACATAGACAGTAAGTAGAGCCAGTCTTCTTGTACTTGAGTCGGCATTGTGCCTTTTGTATTTAATTCCGATGCAATTTCTGTGTTTCATCGTCTAGAAGAAGGTCTGAGGGATACAGTAAACCTGAAGTGAAGCATCGGAATCTAAAACTAGTAACACAGGAATGGTTCAAAACAGAGACAGTAGGAAGAGTCAGTCTTCTTGTACTAAAGTCGGCATTGTGCCTTTTGTATTTAATTCCGATGCAATTTCTGTGTTTCATCGTCTATAAGAAGGTCAGCTGGATACAGTAAACATGAAGTGAAGCATCGGAATCTATGACTAGTGTCACAGGAATGGTTCAAAGCATAAAGAGTAAGAAGAGCCAGTCTCCTTGTACTAGATACGGCATTGTGCCTTTTGTATTTAATTCCGGTCAATTTTCTGTGTTTGATTGTCAATAAGAAGGTCAGAGGGATACAGTAAACCTGAAGTGAAGCATCGGAATCTAAAACTAGTGTCACAGGAATGGTTCAAAACATAGACAGGAAGAAGAGGCAGTCTTCTTGTACTTAAGTCGCCATTGTGCCTTTTTTATTTAATTCCGATGCAATTTTTGTGTTTCATCGTCAATAAGAAGGTCAGCTGGATACAGTAAACCTGAGGTGAAGCACCGGAATCTATAACTTGTGTCACAGGAATGGTTCAAAACATAGACAGTAAGAAGAGTCAGTCTCCTTGTACTTAAGTCGCCATTGTGCCTTTTGTATTTAATTCCGATGCAATTTTTGTGTTTCATCGTCAATACGAAGGTCAGCTGGATACAGTAAACCTGAGGTGAAGCATCGGAACCTATAACTTGTGTCACAGGAATGGTTCAAAACATAGATATTAAGAAGAGTCAGTTTTCTTGTACTTAAGTCGGCATTGTGCCTTTTCAATTTAATTCCGATGCAATTTCTGTGTTTCGTCGTCAATAAGAAGAACCAAGGGATACAGTAAACCAGAAGTGAAGCATCGGAATCTAAAACCGGTCTCACAGGAAAGGTTCAAATCATAGACAGGAAGAAGAGCCAGACCTCTTGTACCTGAGGCGGCATTGTGCATTCTGTATTTAATTCCGATGCAATCTCTGTGTGTCATCGTCAATAAGACGGTCAGAGGGATACAGTAAACCTGAAGTGAAGCATCGGAATCTATAACTAGTGTCACAGGAAAGGTTCAAAACATAGACAGTAGGAAGAGTCAGTCTTCTTGTACTTAAGTCGGCATTGTGCCTTTTGTATTTCATTCCGATGCAATTGCTGTGTTTCATCGTCAATAATAAGGTCAGCTGGATACAGTAAACCTGAAGTGAAGCATCGGAATCTATAACTAGTGTCACAGGAATGGTTCAAAACATAGACAGGAAGAAGAGTCAGCTTTCTTCTACATAAGTCGGCATAGTGCCTTTTCTATTTAATTCCGATGCAATTTCTGTGTTTCGTCGTCAATAAGAAAGTCCAAGTGATACAGTAAACCTGAAGTGAAGCATCGGAATCGAAAACCGGTCTCACAGGAAAGGTTCAAAACATAGACAGTAAGAAGAGCCAGACTTCTTGTTCTTGAGTCGGCATTGTGCCTTTTGTATTTAATTCCGATGCTATTTCTGCGTTTCATCATCAATAAGACGGTCAAAGGGATACAGTAAAACTGAAGTGAAGCATCGGAATCTATAACTAGTGTCACAGGAATGGTTCAAAACATAGACAGTAAGAAGAGTCACTCAACTTTTACTTAAGTCGCCATTGTGCCTTTTGTATTTAATTCCGATGCAATTTCTGTGTTTCATCGTCAATAAGAAATTCAGCTGGATACAGTAAAGCTGAAGTGAAGCATCGGAATCTATAACTAGTGTCACAGGAATGGTTCAAAACACAGTCAGTAAGAAGATTCAGTCTTCTAGTACTTGAGTCGGCATTGTGCCTTTTGTATTTAATTCCGATGCAATTTCTGTGTTTCATCGTCAATAAGAAGGTCCAAGGGAGACAGTAATCCAGAAGTGAGTCATCGGAATCTAAAACCGGTCTCACAGGAGAGGTTCAAAACATAGACAGTAATAAGAGCCAGACTTCTTGTACCTGAGTCGGCATTGTGCCTTTTGTATTTAATTCCGTGGCAATCTCTGAGTTTCAACGTCAATAAGACGGTCAGAGGGATACAGTAAACCTGAAGTGAAGCATCGGAATCTATAACTAGTGCCACAGGAAAGATTCAAAACATAGACAGTAAGTAGAGCCAGTCTTCTTGTACTTGAGTCGGCATTGTGCCTTTTGTATTTAATTCCGATGCAATTTCTGTGTTCATCGTCAATACGACGGTCAGGGGGATACAGTAAATATGAAGTGAAGCATCGGAATGGTTCAAAACTTAGACAGTAAGAAGAGTCAGTCTTCTAATACTTGATTCGGCATTGTGCCTTTTGTATTTAATTCCGATGCAATTTCTGTGTTTCATCGTCAATAAGAAGGTCAGGGTGATACAGTAAAAATGAAGTGAAGCATCAAAATGTATAACTTGTGTCACAGGAATTTCTCAAAGCATAGACAGTAAGAAGAGTCAGTCTTCTTGTACTTAACTCGGCATTGTGCCTTTTGTATATAATTCCGATGCAATTTCTGTGTTTCATCGCCAATAAGAAGGTCAGCTGGATACAGTAAATCTGAAGTAAAGCATCGGAATCTATAACTAGGGTCACAGGAATGGTTCAAAATATAGACGGTAAGAAGAGCCAGTCTTCTTGTACTCGAGTCGGCATTGTGCCATTTGTATTTAATTCCGTTACAATTTCTGTGTTTCGTTGTCATTAAGAAGGTCCAAGGGATACAGTAAACCTGAAGTGAAGCATCGGAATATAGAACCGGTATCACAGGAAAGGTTCAAAATATAGACAGTAAGAAGAGCAAGACTGCTTGTATTTCACTCTTCATTGTGCCTTTTGTATTTAATTCCGATGCGATTTCTGTGATTCATCGTCAATAAGACTGTCAGAGGGATACAGTAAACCTGAAGTGAAGCATCGGAATCTATAACTAGTGTCACAGGAATGGTTTAAAACATAGACAGTAAGAAGAATCAGTTTCCTTGTACTTAAGTCGACATTGGGCCTTTTGTATTTAATTCCGATGCAATTTCTGTGTTTCATCGTCAATAAGAAGGTCAGAGGGATACAGTGAACCTGAAGTGATGCATCGGAATCTATAACTAGTGTCACAGGAATGGTTTAAAACATAGACGGTAAGAAGAATCAGTTTCCTTGTACTTAAGTCGACATTGGGCCTTTTGTATTTAATTCCGATGCAATTTCTGTGTTTCATCGTCAATAAGAAGGTCAGAGGGATACAGTGAACCTGAAGTGATGCATCGGAATCTATAACTAGTGTCACATTAGTGGTTCAAAACATACACAGGAAGAAGATTCAGTTCTCTTGCACTTAAGTCGGCATTGTGCCTTTTCTATTTAATTCCGATGCAATTTCTTTGTTTCGTTGTCATTAAGAAGGTCCATGGGATACAGTAAACCTGAAGTGAAGCATCGGAATATGGAACCGGTATCACAGGAAAGGTTCAAAATATAGACAGTAAGAAGAGCAAGACTGCTTGTACTTCACTCTTCATTGTGCCTTTTGTATTTAATTCCAATGCAATTTCTGTGTTTCATCGTCAATAAGACTGTCAGAGGGATACAGTAAACCTGAAGTGAAGCATCGGAATCTATAAGTAGTGTCACAGGAATGGTTCAAAGCATAGACAGTAAGAAGAGCCAGTCTTCTTGTACTTGAGTCGACATTTTGCCTTTTGTATTTAATTTCGATCAATTTTCTGAGTTTGATCGTCAATAAGAAGGTCAGAGTGATACAGTAAACCTGAAGTGTCGCATCGGAATCTATAACTAGTGTCACAGGAATGGTTCAAAGCATAGACAGTAAGAAGAGTCAGTTTTCTTGTACATAAGTCGGCATTGTGCCTTTTGTATTTAATTCCGATGCAATTTCTGTGTTTCATCGTCAATAAGAAGGTCAGCTGGATACAGTAAACCTAAAGTGAAGCACCAGAATCTATGACTAGTGTCACAGGAATGGTTCAAAAATAGACAGTAAGAAGAGCCAGTCTTATTGTACTTAAGTCGGCATTGTGCCTTTTGTATTTAATTCCGATGCAATTTCTGTGTTTCATCGTCAATAAGAAGGTCTGAGGGATACAGTAAACCTGAAGTGAAGCATCAGAATCTATAACTAGTGTCACAGGAATAGTTCAAAATATAGACAGCAAGAAGAGTCAGTTTTCTTGTACGTAAGTCGGCATTGTGCTCTTTGTAATTAATTCCGATGCAATTTCTTTGTTTCATCGTCAATAAGAAGGTCAGCGGGACACAGTAAACCTGAATTGATGCATCGGAACCTATAACTAGTGTCACAGTAGTGGTTCAAAACGTAGACAGGAAGAAGATTCAGTTCTCTTGCACTTAAGTCGGCATTATGCCTTTTCTATTTAATTCCGATGCAATTTCTGCGTTTCGTCGTCGTTAAGAAGGTCCAAGGGATACAGTAAACCTGAAGTAAAGCATCGGAATACAGAACCGGTATCACAGGAAAGGTTCAAAATATAGACAGTAAGAAGAGCAAGACTGCTTGTACTTCACTCTTCATTGTGCCTTTTGTATTTAATTCCGATGCAATTCCTGTGTTTCGTCGTCAATATGAAGGTCAGAGGGATACAGTAAACCTGAAGTGAAGCATCGGAATCTATAACTAGTGTCACAGGAATGGTTTAAAACTAGACAGTAAGAAGAATCAGTTTTCTTGTACTTAAGTCGACATTGGGCCTTTTGTATTTAATTCCGAGGCAATTTCTGTGTTTCATCGTCCATAAGAAGGTCAGAGGGATACAGTGAACCTGAAGTGATGCATCGGAATCTATAACTAGTGTCACAGTAGTGGTTCAAAACATAGACAGGAAGAAGATTCAGTTCTCTTGCACTTAAGTCGGCATTGTGCCTTTTCTATTTAATTCCGATGCAATTTCTGTGTTTCGTTGTCATTAAGAAGGTCCAAGGGATACAGTAAACCTGAAGTGAAGCATCGGATTATAGAACCGGTATCACAGGAAAGGTTCAAAATATAGACAGTAAGAAGAGCAAGACTGCATGTATTTCACTCTTCATTGTGCCTTTTGTATTTCATTCCGATGCGATTTCTGTGATTCATCGTCAATAAGACTGTCAGAGGGATACAGTAAACCTGAAGTGAAGCATCGGAATCGATAACTAGTGTCCCAGGAATAGTTCAAAGCATAGACAGTAAGAAGAGCCAGTCTTCTTGTACTTGGGTCGGCATTTTGCCTTTTGTATTTAATTCCGATCAATTTTCTGTGTTTGATCGTCAATAAGAAGGTCAGAGGGATAGAGTAAACCTGAAGTGTCGCATCGGAATCTATAACTAGTGTCACAGGTATGGTTCAAAGCATAGACAGTAAGAAGAGTCAGTCTTCTTGTACATAAGTCGGCATTGTGCCTTTTGTATTTAATTCCGATGCAATTTCTGTGTTTCATCGTCAATAAGAAGGTCAGCTGGATACAGTAAACCTGAAGTGAAGCATCAGAATCTATGACTAGTGTCACAGGAATGGTTCAAAACATAGACAGTAAGAAGAGCCAGTCTTCTTGTACTTGAGTCCGCATTGTGCCTTTTGTATTTAATTCCGATGCAATTTCCGTGTTTCATCGTCAATAAGAAGGTCAGAGGGATACAGCAAAACTGAAGTGAAGCATCGGAATCTATAACTTGTGTCACAGGAATGGTGCAAAACATAGTCGCTAAGAAGAGTCGGTTTTCTTGTACTTAAGTCGGCATTGTGCCTATTGTATTTAATGCTGATGCAATTTCTGTGTTTCATCGTCAATAAGAATGTCAAAGGGATACAGTAAGCCTGAAGTGATACATCGGAATCTATAACTAGTGTCGTAGGAATGGTTCATAACATAGACAGTAAGAGTCAGTCTTCTTGTACTTAAGTCGGCATTGTGCTTTTTGTATTTAATTCCGATGCAATTTCTGTGTTTCATCGTCAATGAGAAGGTCAGAGTGATACAGTAAACCTGAAGTGAAGCATCGCAATCTATAATTAGTGTCACAGGAATGGTTCAAAGCATAGACAGTAAGAAGAGTCAGTTTTCTTATACATAAGTCGGCATTGTGCCTCATGTATTTAATTCCGATGCAATTTCTGTGTTTCATCGTAAATATGAAGGTCAGAGGGATACAGTAATCCTGAAGTGATGCATTGGAACCTATTACTAGTGTCACAGGAATGGTTCAAAACATAGACAGTAAGAAGAGTCAGTTTTCTTGTACAAAAGTCTGCATTGTGCCTTTTGTATTTAATTCCGATGCAGTTTCTGTGTTTCGTCGTCAATAAGAAGGACCAAGGGATACAGTTAACCTGACGTGAAGCATCGGAATCTAAAACCGGTATCACAGGAAAGGTTCAAAACATAGACAGTAAGAAGCGCCAGTCTTCTTGTACTTTAGTCGGCATTGTGCTTTTTGTATTTAATTCCGATGCAATTTCTGTGTTTCTTCGTCAATAAGACGGTCTGAGGGATACAGTAAACCTGAAGTGAAGCATCGGAATCAATAACTAGTGTCACAGGAATGGTTCAAATCGTAGACAGTAAGAAGAATCAGTTTTCTTGTACTTAAGTCGACATTGTGCATTTGTGTTTAATTCCGTTACAATTTCTGTGTTTCATCGTCAATACGACGGTCAGAGGGATGCAGTAAACCTGAAGTGAAGCATCGCATTCTATACCTAGTGTCACAGGAATGGGTAAAACGTAGACAGTAAGAAGAGTCAGTCTTCTAGTACTTGAGTCGGCATTGTGCCGTTTGTATTTAATTCCGATGCAATTTCTGTGTTCATCGTCAATAAGAAGGTCAGAAGGATACAGTAAAACTGAAGTGAAGCATCGCAATCTATAACTAGTGTCACAGGAATGGTTCAAAACATGGACAGTAAGAAGAGTCAGTCTTCTTGTACTTAAGTCGGCATTGTGCCTTTTGTATTTAATTACGATGCAATTTCTGTATTTCATCGTCAATAAGAAGGTCAGAGGGATACAGTAAACCTGAAGTGAAGCATCGGAATCTATAACTAGTGTCACAGGAATGGTTCAAATCATAGACAGAAAGAAGAGTCAGTCTTCTTGTACTTAAGTCGGCATTGTGCCTTTTGTATATAATTCCGATGCAATTTCTGTGTTTCATCGTCTAGAAGAAGGTCTGAGGGATACAGTAAACCTGAAGTGAAGCATCGGAATCTAAAACTAGTGTCACAGGAATGGTTCAAAACATAGACAGTAGGAAGAGTCAGTCTTCTTGTACTAAAGTCGGCATTGTGCCTTTTGTATTTAATTCCGATGCAATTTCTGTGTTTCATCGTCTATAAGAAGGTCAGCTGGATACAGTAATTATGAAGTGAAGCATCGGAATCTATGACTAGTGTCACAGGAATGGTTCAAAACATAGAGAGTAAGAAGAGCCAGTCTTCTTGTACTAGAGTCGGCATTGTGCCTTTTGTATTTAATTCCGGTCAATTTTCTGTGTTTGATTGTCAATAAGAAGGTCAGAGGATACAGAAAACCTGAAGTGAAGCATCGGAATCTAAAACTAGTGTCACAGGAATGGTTCAAAACATTGACAGGAAGAAGAGTCAGTCTTCTTGTACTTAAGTCGCCATTGTGCCTTTTGTATTTAATTCCGATGCAATTTTTGTGTTTCATCGTCAATAAGAAGGTCAGCTGGATACAGTAAACCTGAGGTGAAGCATCGGAATCTATAACTTATGTCACAGGAATGGTTCAAAACATAGACAGTAAGAAGAGTCAGTCTCCTTGTACTTAAGTCGCCATTGTGCCTTTTGTATTTAATTCCGATGCAATTTCCGTGTTTCATCGTCAATAAGAAGGTCAGAGGGATACAGCAAAACTGAAGTGAAGCATCGGAATCTGTAACTTGTGTCACAGGAATGGTGCAAAACATAGTCGCTATGAAGAGTCGGTTTTCTTGTACTTAAGTCGGCATTGTGCCTATTGTATTTAATGCTGATGCAATTTCTGTGTTTCATCGTCAATAAGAATGTCAAAGGGATACAGTAAACCTGAAGTGATACATCGGAATCTATAACTAGTGTCGTAGGAATGGTTCATAACATAGACAGTAAGAGTCAGTCTTCTTGTACTTAAGTCGGCATTGTGCTTTTTGTATTTAATTCCGATGCAATTTCTGTGTTTCATCGTCAATGAGAAGGTCAGAGTGATACAGTAAACCTGAAGTGAAGCATCGCAATCTATAATTAGTGTCACAGGAATGGTTCAAAGCATAGACAGTAAGAAGAGTCAGTTTTCTTATACATAAGTCGGCATTGTGCCTCATGTATTTAATTCCGATGCAATTTCTGTGTTTCATCGTCAATATGAAGGTCAGAGGGATACAGTAAACCTGAAGTGATGCATTGGAACCTATTACTAGTGTCACAGGAATGGTTCAAAACATAGACAGTAAGAAGAGTCAGTTTTCTTGTACAAAAGTCTGCATTGTGCCTTTTGTATTTAATTCCGATGCAGTTTCTGTGTTTCGTCGTCAATAAGAAGGACCAAGGGATACAGTAAACCTGACGTGAAGCATCGGAATCTAAAACCGGTATCACAGGAAAGGTTCAAAACATAGACAGTAAGAAGCGCCAGTCTTCTTGTACTTTAGTCGGCATTGTGCTTTTTGTATTTAATTCCGATGCAATTTTTGTGTTTCATCGTCAATAAGAAGGTCAGCTGGATACAGTAAACCTGAGGTGAAGCATCGGAATCTATAACTTATGTCACAGGAATGGTTCAAAACATAGACAGTAAGAAGAGTCAGTCTCCTTGTACTTAAGTCGCCATTGTGCCTTTTGTATTTAATTCCGATGCAATTTTTGTGTTTCATCGTCAATAAGAAGGTCAGCTGGATACAGTAAACCTGAGGTGAAGCATCGGAAAATATAACTTGTGTCACAGGAATGGTTCAAAACATAGATATTAAGAAGAGTAAGTTTTCTTGTACTTAAGTCGGCATTGTGCCTTTTCAATTTAATTCCGATGCAATTTCTGTGTTTCGTCGTCAATAAGAAGATCCAAGGGATACAGTAAACCTGAAGTGAAGCATCGGAATCTAAAACCGGTCTCACAGGAAAGGTTCAAAACATAGACAGGAAGAAGAGCCAGACCTCTTGTACCTGAGTCGGCATTGTGCATTCTGTATTTAATTCCGATGCAATCTCTGTGTTTCATCGTCAATAAGACGGTCAGAGGGATACAGTAAACCTGAAGTGAAGCATCGGAATCTATAACTAGTGTCACAGGAAAGGTTCAAAACATAGACAGTAGGAAGAGTCAGTCTTCTTGTACTTAAGTCGGCGTTGTGCCTTTTGTATTTAATTCCGATGCAATTGCTGTGTTTCATCGTCAATAATAAGGTCAGCTGGATACAGTAAACCTGAAGTGAAGCATCGGAATCTATAACTAGTGTCACAGGAATGGTTCAAAACATAGACAGGAAGAAGAAGATCAGCTTTCTTCTACATAAGTCGGCATATTGCCTTTTCTATTTAATTCCGATGCAATTTCTGTGTTTCGTCGTCAATAAGAAAGTCCAAGTGATACAGTAAACTTGAAGTGAAGCATCGGAATCGAAAACCGGTCTCACAGGAAAGGTTCAAAACATAGACAGTAAGAAGAGCCAGACTTCTTGTTCTTGAATCGGCATTGTGCCTTTTGTATTTAATTCCGATGCTATTTCTGCGTTTCATCATCAATAAGACGGTCAAAGGGATACAGTAAAACTGAAGTGAAGCATCGGAATCTATAACTAGTGTCACAGGAATGGTTCAAAGCATAGGCAGTAGTAAGAGTCAGTCTTCTTGTACTTAAGTCGGCATTGTGCCTTTTGTATTAAATTCCGATGCAATTTCCGTGTTTCATCGTCAATAAGAATGTCAGAGGGATACAGCAAAACTGAAGTGAAGCATCGGAATCTATAACTTGTGTCACAGGAATGGTTCAAAACATAGTCGCTAAGAAGAGTCGGTTTTCTTGTACTTAAGACGGCATTGTGCCTATTGTATTTAATGGTGATGCAATTTCTGTGTTTCATCGTCAATAAGAATGTCAAAGGGATACAGTAAACCTGAAGTGATACATCGGAATCTATAACTAGTGTCGTAGGAATGGTTCATAACATAGACAGTAAGAAGAGTCAGTCTTCTTGTACTTAAGTCGGCATTGTGCTTTTTGTATTTAATTCCGATGCAATTTCTGTGTTTCATCGTCAATGAGAAGGTCAGAGTGATACAGTAAACCTGAAGTGAAGCATCGCAATCTATAATTAGTGTCACAGGAATGGTTCAAAGCATAGACAGTAAGAAGAATCAGTTTTCTTATACATAAGTCGGCATTGTGCCTCATGTATTTAATTCCGATGCAATTTCTGTGTTTCATCGTCAATATGAAGGTCAGAGGGATACAGTAAACCTGAAGTGATGCATTGGAACCTATTACTAGTGCCACTGGAATGGTTCAAAGCATAGACAGTAAGAAGAGTCAGTTTTCTTGTACAAAAGTCTGCATTGTGCCTTTTGTATTTAATTCCGATGCAGTTTCTGTGTTTCGTCGTCAATAAGAAGGACCAAGGGATACAGTAAACCTGACGTGAAGCATCGGAATCTAAAACCGGTATCACAGGAAAGGTTCAAAACATAGACAGTAAGAAGCGCCAGTCTTCTTGTACTTTAGTCGGCATTGTGCTTTTTGTATTTAATTCCGATGCAATTTCTGTGTTTCTTCGTCAATAAGACGGTCTGAGGGATACAGTAAACCTGAAGTGAAGCATCGGAATCAATAACTAGTGTCACAGGAATGGTTCAAATCGTAGACAGTAAGAAGAATCAGTTTTCTTGTACTTAAGTCGACATTGTGCATTTGTGTTTAATTCCGTTACAATTTCTGTCTTTCATCGTCAATACGACGGTCAGAGGGATGCAGTAAACCTGAAGTGAAGCATCGCATTCTATACCTAGTGTCACAGGAATGGGTAAAACGTAGACAGTAAGAAGAGTCAGTCTTCTTGTACTTAAGCCGGCATTGTGCCTTTTATATTTAATTACGATGCAATTTCTGCATTTCATCGTCAATAAGAAGGTCAGAGGGATACAGTAAACCTGAAGTGAAGCATCGGAATCTATAACTAGTGTCACAGGAATTGTTCAAATCATAGACAGAAAGAAGAGTCAGTCTTCCTGTACTTAAGTCGGCATTGTGCCTTTTGTATATGATTCCGATGCAATTTCTGTGTTTCATTGTCTAGAAGAAGGTCTGAGGGATACAGTAAACCTGAAGTGAAGCATCGGAATCTAAAACTAGTGTCACAGGAATGGTTCAAAACATAGACAGTAGGAAGAGTCAGTCTTCTTGTACTAAAGTCGGCATTGTGCCTTTTGTATTTAATTCCGATGCAATTTCTGTGTTTCATCGTCTATAAGAAGGTCAGCTGGATACAGTAAAACTGAAGTGAAGCATTGGAATCTATAACTAGTGTCACAGGAATGGTTCAAAACATAGACAGTAAGAAGAGTCACTCAACTTTTACTTAAGTTGCCATTGTGCCTTTTGTATTTAATTCCGATGCAATTTCTGTGCTTCATCGTCAATACGAAATTCAGCTGGATACAGTAAAGCTGAAGTGAAGCATCGGAATCTATAACTAGTGTTACAGGAATGGTTCAAAACATAGTCAGTAAGAAGTTTCAGTCTTCTAGTACTTGAGTCGGCATTGTGCCTTTTGTTTTTAATTCCGATGCAATTTCTGTGTTTCATCGTCAATAAGAAGGTCCAAGGGAGACAGTAATCCAGAAGTGAGGCATCGGAATCTAAAACCGGTCTAACAGGAGAGGTTCAAAACATAGACAGTAATAAGAGCCAGACTTCTTGTACCTGAGTCGACATTGTAACTTTTGTATTTAATTCCGTGGCAATCTCTGAGTTTCAACGTCAATAAGACGGTCAGAGGGATACAGTAAACCTGAAGTGAAGCATCGGAATCTATAACTAGTGCCACAGGAATGGTTCAAATCTTAGAAAGTAAGAAGAGTCAGTCTTCTAATACTTGAGTCGGCATTGTGCCATTTGTATTTAAATCCGATGCAATTTGTGTGTTTCATCGTCAATAAGAAGGTCAGGGTGATACAGTAAAAATGAAGTGAAGCATCGGAATCTATAACTAGTGTCACAGGGATGGTTCAAAACTTAGACAGTAGGAAGAGTCAGTCTTCTTGTACGTAAGTCGGCATTTTGCCTTTTGTATTTAATTCCGATGCAATATCTGTGTTTCGTCGTCAATAAGAAAGTCCAAAGGATACAGTAAACCTGAAGTGAAGCATCGGAATCAAAAACCGGGCTCACAGGAAAGGTTCAAAACACAGACAGTAAGAAGAGCCGGACTTTTTGTACTTGTATTTAATTCCGATTCAATTTCTGTGTTTCATCATCAATAACACGGTCAGAGGGATACAGTAAAACTGAAATGAAGCATCGAAATTTATAACTAGTGTCACAGGAATGGTTCAAATCATAGAAAGTAAGAAGAGTCAGTTTTCTTGTACATAAGTCGCCATTGTGCCTCATGTATTTAATTCCGATGCAATTTCTGTGTTTCATCGTCAATATGAAGGTCAGAGGGATACAGTAAACCTGAAGTGATGCATTGGAACCTATTACTAGTGTCACTGGAATGGTTCAAAGCATAGACAGTAAGAAGAGTCAGTTTTCTTGTACAAAAGTCTGCATTGTGCCTTTTGTATTTAATTCCGATGCAGTTTCTGTGTTTCGTCGTCAATAAGAAGGACCAAGGGATACAGTAAACCTGACGTGAAGCATCGGAATCTACAACCGGTATCACAGGAAAGGTTCAAAACATAGACAGTAAGAAGCGCCAGTCTTCTTGTACTTTAGTCGGCATTGTGCTTTTTGTATTTAATTCCGATGCAATTTCTGTGTTTCTTCGTCAATAAGACGGTCTGAGGGATACAGTAAACCTGAAGTGAAGCATCGGAATCAATAACTAGTGTCACAGGAATGGTTCAAATCGTAGACAGTAAGAAGAATCAGTTTTCTTGTACTTAAGTCGACATTGTGCATTTGTGTTTAATTCCGTTACAATTTCTGTGTTTCATCGTCAATACGACGGTCAGAGGGATGCAGTAAACCTGAAGTGAAGCATCGCATTCTATACCTAGTGTCACAGGAATGGGTAAAACGTAGACAGTAAGAAGAGTCAGTCTTCTAGTACTTGAGTCGACATTGTGCCGTTTGTATTTAATTCCGATGCAATTTCTGTATTTCATCGTCAATAAGAAGGTCAGAGGGATACAGTAAAACTGAAGTGAAGCATCGCAATCTATAACTAGTGTCACAGGAATGGTTCAAAACATGGACAGTAAGAAGAGTCAGTCTTCTTGTACTTAAGCCGGCATTGTGCCTTTTGTATTTAATTACGATGCAATTTCTGTATTTCATCGTCAATAAGAAGGTCAGAGGGATACAGTAAACCTGAAGTGAAGCATCGGAATCTATAACTAGTGTCACAGGAATGGTTCAAATCATAGACAGAAAGAAGAGTCAGTCTTCCTGTACTTAAGTCGGCATTGTGCCTTTTGTATATGATTCCGATGCAATTTCTGTGTTTCATCGTCTAGAAGAAGGTCTGAGGGATACAGTAAACCTGAAGTGAAGCATCGGAATCTAAAACTAGTGTCACAGGAATGGTTCAAATCATAGACAGTAGGAAGAGTCAGTCTTCTTGTACTAAAGTCGGCATTGTGCCTTTTGTATTTAATTCCGATGCAATTTCTGTGTTTCATCGTCTATAAGAAGGTCAGCTGGATACAGTAAAACTGAAGTGAAGCATTGGAATCTATAACTAGTGTCACAGGAATGGTTCAAAACATAGACAGTAAGAAGAGTCACTCAACTTTTACTTAAGTCGCCATTGTGCCTTTTGTATTTAATTCCGAAGCAATTTCTGTGCTTCATCGTCAATAAGAAATTCAGCTGGATACAGTAAAGCTGAAGTGAAGCATCGGAATCTATAACTAGTGTTACAGGAATGGTTCAAAACATAGTCAGTAAGAAGATTCAGTCTTCTAGTACTTGAGTCGGCATTGTGCCTTTTGTATTTAATTCCGATGCAATTTCTGTGTTTCATCGTCAATAAGAAGGTCCAAGGGAGACAGTAATCCAGAAGTGAGGCATCGGAATCTAAAACCGGTCTCACAGGAGAGGTTCAAAACATAGACAGTAATAAGAGCCAGACTTCTTGTACCTGAGTCGACATTGTGCCTTTTGTATTTAATTCCGTGGCAATCTCTGAGTTTCAACGTCAATAAGACGGTCAGAGGGATACAGTAAACCTGAAGTGAAGCATCGGAATCTATAACTAGTGCCACAGGAATGGTTCAAAACATAGACAGTAGGAAGAGTCAGTCTTCTTGTACTGAAGTCGGCATTTTGCCTTTTGTATTTAATTCCCATGCAATTTCTGTGTTTCATCGTCAATAAGAAGGTCAGGGGGATACAGTAAACCTGAAGTGAAGCATCAGAATCTATAACTAGTGTCACAATAATGATTCAAAACATAGACAGTTAGAAGAGTTAATTGTCTTGTACTTAAGTCGGCATTGTGCATTTTCTATTTAATTCGGATGCAATTTCTGTGTTTCGTCGTCAATAAGAAAGTCCAAGGGAAACAGTAAACCTGAAGTGAAGCATCGGAATCGAAAACTGGTCTCACAGGAAAGATTCAAAACATAGACAGTAAGAAGAGCCAGTCTTCTTGTACTTGAGTCGGCATTGTGCCTTTTGTATTTAATTCCGATGCAATTTCTGTGTTCATCGTCAATACGACGGTCAGGGGGATACAGTAAATCTGAGGTGAAGCATCGGAATGGTTCAAAACTTAGACAGTAAGAAGAGTCAGTCTCCTAATACTTGAGTCGGCATTGTGCCTTTTGTATTTGATTCCGATGCAATTTCTGTGTTTCATCGTCAATAAGAAGGTCAGGGTGATACAGTAAAAATGAAGTGAAGCATCGAAATCTATAACTTGTGTCACAGCAATGGCTCTAAGCATAGACAGTAAGAAGAGTCAGTCTTCTTGTACTTAACTCGGCATTGTGCCTTTTGTATATAATTCCGATGCAATTTCTGTGTTTCATCGTCAATGAGAAGGTCAGAGTGATACAGTAAACCTGAAGTGAAGCATCGCAATCTATAATTAGTGTCACAGGAATGGTTCAAAGCATAGACAGTAAGAAGAATCAGTTTTCTTATACATAAGTCGCCATTGTGCCTCATGTATTTAATTCCGATGCAATTTCTGTGTTTCATCGTCAATACGAAGGTCAGAGGGATACAGTAAACCTGAAGTGATGCATTGGAACCTATTACTAGTGTCACTGGAATGGTTCAAAGCATAGACAGTAAGAAGAGTCAGTTTTCTTGTACAAAAGTCTGCATTGTGCCTTTTGTATTTAATTCCGATGCAGTTTCTGTGTTTCGTCGTCAATAAGAAGGACCAAGGGATACAGTAAACCTGACGTGAAGCATCGGAATCTACAACCGGTATCACAGGAAAGGTTCAAAACATAGACAGTAAGAAGCGCCAGTCTTCTTGTACTTTAGTCGGCATTGTGCTTTTTGTATTTAATTCCGATGCAATTTCTGTGTTTCTTCGTCAATAAGACGGTCTGAGGGATACAGTAAACCTGAAGTGAAGCATCGGAATCAATAACTAGTGTCACAGGAATGGTTCAAATCGTAGACAGTAAGAAGAATCAGTTTTCTTGTACTTAAGTCGACATTGTGCATTTGTGTTTAATTCCGTTACAATTTCTGTGTTTCATCGACAATACGACGGTCAGAGGGATGCAGTAAACCTGAAGTGAAGCATCGCATTCTATACCTAGTGTCACAGGAATGGGTAAAACGTAGACAGTAAGAAGAGTCAGTCTTCTAGTACTTGAGTCCACATTGTGCCGTTTGTATTTAATTCCGATGCAATTTCTGTGTTTCATCGTCAATAAGAAGGTCAGAGGGATACAGTAAAACTGAAGTGAAGCATCGCAATCTATAACTAGTGTCACAGGAATGGTTCAAAACATGGACAGTAAGAAGAGTCAGTCTTCTTGTACTTAAGCCGGCATTGTGCCTTTTGTATTTAATTACGATGCAAATTCTGTATTTCATCGTCAATAAGAAGGTCAGAGGGATACAGTAAACCTGAAGTGAAGCATCGGAATCTATAACTAGTGTCACAGGAATGGTTCAAATCATAGACAGAAAGAAGAGTCAGTCTTCCTGTACTTAAGTCGGCATTGTGCCTTTTGTATATGATTCCGATGCAATTTCTGTGTTTCATCGTCTAGAAGAAGGTCTGAGGGATACAGTAAACCTGAAGTGAAGAATCGGAATCTAAAACTAGTGTCACAGGAATGGTTCAAATCATAGACAGTAGGAAGAGTCAGTCTTCTTGTACTAAAGTCGGCATTGTGCCTTTTGTATGTAATTCCGATGCAATTTCTGTGTTTCATCGTCTATAAGAAGGTCAGCTGGATACAGTAAAACTGAAGTGAAGCATTGGAATCTATAACTAGTGTCACAGGAATGGTTCAAAACATAGACAGTAAGAAGAGTCACTCAACTTTTACTTAAGTCGCCATTGTGCCTTTTGTATTTAATTCCGAAGCAATTTCTGTGCTTCATCGTCAATAAGAAATTCAGCTGGATACAGTAAAGCTGAAGTGAAGCATCGGAATCTATAACTAGTGTTACAGGAATGGTTCAAAACATAGTCAGTAAGAAGATTCAGTCTTCTAGTACTTGAGTCGGCATTGTGCCTTTTGTATTTAATTCCGATGCAATTTCTGTGTTTCATCGTCAATAAGAAGGTCCAAGGGAGACAGTAATCCAGAAGTGAGGCATCGGAATCTAAAACCGGTCTCACAGGAGAGGTTCAAAACATAGACAGTAATAAGAGCCAGACTTCTTGTACCTGAGTCGACATTGTGCCTTTTGTATTTAATTCCGTGGCAATCTCTGAGTTTCAACGTCAATAAGACGGTCAGAGGGATACAGTAAACCTGAAGTGAAGCATCGGAATCTATAACTAGTGCCACAGGAATGGTTCAAAACATAGACAGTAGGAAGAGTCAGTCTTCTTGTACTGAAGTCGGCATTTTGCCTTTTGTATTTAATTCCCATGCAATTTCTGTGTTTCATCGTCAATAAGAAGGTCAGCTGGATACAGTAAACCAGAAGTGAAGCATCAGAATCTATAACTAGTGTCACAATAATGATTCAAAACATAGACAGTAAGAAGAGTTAATTGTCTTGTACTTAAGTCGGCATTGTGCATTTTCTATTTAATTCGGATGCAATTTCTGTGTTTCGTCGTCAATAAGAAAGTCCAAGGGAAACAGTAAACCTGAAGTGAAGCATCGGAATCGAAAACTGGTCTCACAGGAAAGATTCAAAACATAGACAGTAAGAAGAGCCAGTCTTCTTGTACTTGAGTCGGCATTGTGCCTTTTGTATTTAATTCCGATGCAATTTCTGTGTTCATCGTCAATACGACGGTCAGGGGGATACAGTAAATCTGAGGTGAAGCATCGGAATGGTTCAAAACTTAGACAGTAAGAAGAGTCAGTCTCCTAATACTTGAGTCGGCATTGTGCCTTTTGTATTTAATTCCGATGCAATTTCTGTGTTTCATCGTCAATAAGGAGGTCAGGGTGATACAGTAAAAATGAAGTGAAGCATCGAAATCTATAACTTGTGTCACAGGAATGGCTCAAAGCATAGACAGTAAGAAGAGTCAGTCTTCTTGTACTTAACTCGGCATTGTGCCTTTTGTATATAATTCCGTTGCAATTTCTGTGTTTCATCGCCAATAAGAAGGTCAGCTGGATACAGTAAATCTGAAGTAAAGCATCGGAATCTATAACTAGGGTCACAGGAATGGTTCAAATCTTAGAAAGTAAGAAGAGTCAGTCTTCTAATACTTGAGTCGGCATTGTGCCATTTGTATTTAAATCCGATGCAATTTGTGTGTTTCATCGTCAATAAGAAGGTCAGGGTGATACAGTAAAAATGAAGTGAAGCATCGGAATATATAACTAGTGTCACCGGAATGGTTCAAAACATAGACAGTAAGAAGAGTCAGTCTTCTTGTACTTAAGTCGGCATTGTGCCTTTTGCATTTACTTCCGATGCAATTTCTGTGCTTCATCGTCAATAAGATGCTCAGCTGGATACAGTAAACCTGAAGTGAAGCATCGGAATCTATAAATAGTGTCACAGGAATGGTTCAAAACATAGACAGTAAGAAGAGCCAGTCTTCTTTTACTTGAGTCGGCATTGTGCCTTTTGTATTTAATTCCGATGAATTTTCTGTGTTTGATCGTCAATACGAAGGTCAGCGGGATACAGTAAACCTGAAGTGAAGCATCGGAATCTGTAACTAGTGGCACAGGAATGGTTCAAACCATAGACAATAAGAAGAGACAGTGTTCTTGTACTGAAGTCGGCATTCTGCCTTTTGTATTTAATTAAAATGCAATTTCAGTGTTTTATCGTCAATAAGAAGGTCAGAGGGATACAGTAACCCTGAAGTGAAGCATCGGAATCCATAACTAGTGTCACAGGAATGGTTCAAAACATAGACAGTACGAAGAGTCAGTCTTCTTGTACTTAAGTCGGCATTGTGCCTTTTGTATATAATTCCGATGCAATATCTGTGTTTCATCGTCAATAAGAAGGTCAGCTGAATACAGTAAACCTGAAGTGAAGCATCGGAAATTATAACGAGTGCCACAGGAATGGTTCGAAACATAGGTAGTAAGAAGAGCCAGTTTTCTTGTACTTGAGTCGGCATTGTGCCTTTTGTATTTAATTCCGATCAATTTTCTGTGTTTGATCGTCGATACTAAGGTCAGAGGGATACAGTAAACCTGAAGTGAAGCATCGGAATTAATAACTAGTGTCACAGGAATGGTAGAAATCATTGACAGTAGGAAGAGTCAGTCTTCTTGTACTTAAGTAGGCATTGTGTCTTTTGTATTTAATTAAGATGCAATTTCTGTGTTTCATCGTCAATAAGGAGGTCAGAGGTATACAGAAAACCTGAAGTGAATCATCGGAATCTATAACTAGTGTCACAGGAATAGTTCAAAACATAGACAGTGGGAAGAGTCAGTCATCTTTTACTTAAGTCGGCATTGTGCCTTTTGTATTTAATTCCGATGCAATTTCTGTGTTTCATCGTCAATAAGAAGGTCAGAGGGATACAGTAAAACTAAAGTAAAGCATCGGAATCTATAACTAGTGTCACAGGAGTGGTTCAAAACATAGACAGTAAAAAGAGTCAGTCGTCTTTTACTTAAGTTGGCTTTGTGCCTTTTGTATTTAATTCCGATGCAATTTCTGTGCTTCATCGTCAATAAGAAGGTGACCTGGATACAGTAAACCTGAAGTGAAGCATCGGAATCTATAAGTAGTGTCACAGGAATGGTTCAAAACGTAGACAGTAAGAAGAGCCAGTCTTCTTGTACATGAGTCGGCATTGTGACTTATGAATTTATTTCCGATGCAATTTCTGTGTTTGATCATCAATAAGAAGATCAGAGGGATACAGTAAACCTGAAGTGAAGCATCGGAATCTATAACTATAATCACAGGAATGGTTCAAAACATAGACAGTAAGAAGAGTCAGTTTTCTTGTAGTTAAGTCGGCATTGTGCCTTTTGTATTTAATTCCGATTCTATTTATGTGTTTCATCGTCAATAATAAGGTCACAGGGATACAGTAAACCTGAAGTGAAGCATCGGAATTTATAACTAGTGTCACAGGAATGGTTCAAAACATAGACAGTAAGAGGAGTTAGTCTTCTCGTACTTACGTCTGGATTGTGCTTTTTGTATTTAATTATGATGCAATTTCTGTGTTTCATCGTCAATAATAAGGTCAGAGGGATACATTAAACCTGAAGTGAAGCATCGGAATCTATAACTAGTATCACAGGAATGGTTCAAAACATAGACAGTAAGAAGAGTCAGTTTTCTTGTAGTTAAGTCGGCATTCTGCCTTTTGTATTTAATTCCGATGCTATTTATGTGTTTCATCGACAATAAGAAGGTCAGAGTGATGCGGTAAACCTGAAGTAAAGCATCGGAATCTATAACTAGTGTCACAGAAATGGTTCAAAACATAGACAGTAAGAAGAGCCAGTCTTCTTGTACTTGAGTCGGCATTGTGCCTTTTGTATTTAATTCCTATGCAAGTTCTGTGTTTCATCGTCAATAAGAAGGTCAGAGGGATACAGTAAACCTGAAGTAAAGCATCGGAATCTATAACTAGTGTCACAGGAATGTTTCAAAACATAGACGGTAAGAAGAGTCAGTCTTCTTGTACTTAAGTCGGCATTGAGCCTTTTGTATTTAATTCCGATGCAATTTACGTGTTTCATCGTCAATAAGAAGGTCAGAGGGATACAGTAAACCTGAAGTGAAGCATCGGAATCTATAACTGGTGTCACAGGAATGGTTCAAAACATAGACAGTAAGAAGAGTCAGTTTTCTTGTACTTAAGTCGGCATTGTGCCTTTTGTATGTAATTCCAATGCAATTTCTGTGTTTCATCGTCAATAAGAAGGTCAGAGGGATACAGTAAACATGAAGTGAAGAATCGGAATCTATAACTAGTGTCGCAGGAATGGTTCAAACATAGACAGTAAGAAGAGTCAATTTTCTTGTACTTAAGTCGGCATTATGCCTTTTCTATTTAATTCCGATGCAATTTCTGTGTTTCGGCGTCAATAGGAAGGTCAGCTGGATACAGTAAACCTGAAGTGAAGCATCGGAATCTATAACTAGTGTCACAGGAATGGTTCAAAACGTAGACAGTAAGAAGAACCAGTCTTCTTGTACATGAGTCGGCATTGTGCCTTTTGTATTTAATTTCGATGCAATTTCTGTGTTTCATCGTCAATAAGAAGGTCAGAGGGATACAGTAAGCCTTAAGTGAAGCATCGGAATCTATAACTAGTGTCACAGGAATGGTTCAAAACATAGACAGTAAGAAGAGTCAGTCTTCTTGTACTTAAGTCGGTATTGTGCCTTTTGTATTTAATTCCGATGCAATTTCTGTGCTTCTTCGTCAATAAGAAGCTCAGCTGGATACAGTAATCCTGAAGTGAAGGATCGGAATCTATAACTAGTGTCACAGGAATGGTTCAAATCATAGACAGTAAGGAGAGCCAGTCTTCTTGTACATGAGTCGGCATTGTGCCTTTTGTATTTAATTCTGATGAATATTCTGTGTTTAATCGTCAATAAGAAGGTCGGAGGGATACAGTAAACCTGAAGTGAAGCATCGGAATCTATAACTAGCGCCAAAGAAATAATTCAAAACATAGGCAGTAAGAAGAACCAGTCTTCTTGTACTTAAGTCGGCATTGTGCCTTTTGTATATAACTCCGATGCAATTTCTGTGTCTCATCGTCAATAAGAAGCTCAGAGGGATACAATAAACCTGAAGTGAAGCATCGGAATCTATAACTAGTGTCACAGGAATGGTTCAAAACATAGACAGTAAGAAGAGTCAGTTTTCTTGTACTTAAGTCGGCATTGTGTCTGTTGTATTTAATTCCGATGCAATTTCTGTGTTTCATCGTCAATAAGATGGTCAAAGGGGTACAGTAAACCTGACATGAAGCATCGGTATCTATAACTAGTGTCACAGGAATGGTTCAAACCATACACAGTAAGAAGAGTCTTTCTTTTTGTACTTAAGTCGGCATTGTGCCTTTTGTATTTCATTCCGATACATTTTCTGTGTTTCATCGTCAATACGAAGGTCAGAGGGATACAGAATACTGAAGTGAAGCATCGGAATCTATAACTAGTGTCACAGGAATGGTTCAATACATAGACAGTAAGAAGGGTCAGTCTTATTGTACTTAAGTCGGCATTGTGCCTTTTGTATTTAATTCCGATGCAATATCTGTGTTTCTTCGTCAATAAGAAGGTCAGAGGGATACAGTAAGCCTGAAGTGAAGCATCGGAATCTATAACTAGTGTCACAGGAATGGTTCAAAACATAGACAGTAAGAAGAGTCAGTCTTCTTGTACTTAAGTCGGCATTGTGCCTTTTGTATTTAATTCCGATGCAATTTCTGTGCTTCATCGTCAATAAGAAGCTCAGCTGGATACAGTAATCGTGAAGTGAAGGATCGGAATCTATAACAAGTGTCACAGGAATGGTTCAAATCATAGACAGTAAGGAGAGCCAGTCTTCTTGTACATGAGTCGGCATTGTGCCTTTTTTTTTTAATTCTGATGAATTTTCTGTGTTTGATCGTCAATAAGAAGGTCAGAGGGATACAGTAAACCTGAAGTGACGCATCGGAATCTATAACTAGCGCCAAAGGATTAATTCAAAACATAGGCAGTAAGAAGTGCCAGTCTTCTTGTACTTAAGTCGGTATTGTGCCTTTTGTATTTAATTCCGATGCAATTTCTGTGTTTCATCGTCAGTACGACGGTCAGAGGGATACAGTAAACCTGAAGTGAAGCATCGGAATCAATAACTAGTGTCACAGGAATGGTACAAAACATAGACAGTAAGAAGAGTGAGTCTTCATGCACTTAAGTCGGCATTGTGCCTTTTGTATATAACTCCGATGCAATTTCTGTGTCTCATCGTCAATAAGAAGCTCAGAGGGATACAATAAACCTGAAGTGAAGCATCAGAATCTATAACTAGTGACACAGGAATGGTTCAAAACATAGACAGTAAGAAGAGTCAGTTTTCTTGTACTTAAGTCGGCATTGTGTCTTTTGTATTTAATTCCGATGCAATTTCTGTGTTCATCGTCAATGAGATGGTCAGAGGGGTACAGTAAACCTGACGTGAAGCATCGGAATCTATAACTAGTGTCACAGGAATGGTTCAAACCATAGACAGTAAGATGAGCCGGTCTTCTTGTACTTGAGTCGGCATTGTGAGTTTTGTAATTAATTCCGATGCAATTTCTGTGTATCATCGTCAATAAAAAGGTCATAAGGATACAGTAAACCTGAAGTGAAGCATCGGAATCTATAACTAGTGTCACAGGAATGGTTCAAAACATTGATATTAAAAGAGTCTGTTTTCTTGTACTTAGGTCGGCATTGTGCCTTTTGTATTTAATTCCGATGCAACTTCTGTGTTTCATCGTCAATAAGAAGGTCAGCTGGATACAGTAAACCTGAAGTGAAGCATCAGAATCTATAACTAGTGTCACAGGAATGGTTTCAAACATTGACATGAGGTATAGCCAGTCTTCTTGTACTTGACTCGGCATTGTGCCTTTTGTATTTAATTCCGATGCAATTTCTGTGTTTCATCGTCAATACGAAGGTCAGAGGGATACTGTAAACCTGAAGTGAAGCATCGAAATCTATAACTAGTGTCACAGGAATGGTTCAAACTATAGACAGTAAGAAGAGTCTTTCTTTTTGTACTTAAGTCGGCATTGTGCATTTTGTATTTAATTCCGATGCATTTTCTGTGTCTCATCGTCAATACGAAGGTCAGAGGGATACAGAAAACCTGAAGTGAAGCATCGGAATCTATAACTAGTGTCACAGGAATGGTTCAAAACATAGACAGTAAGAAGAGTCAGTCTTCTTGTACTTAAGTCGGCATCGTGCCTTTTCTATTTAATTCCGATGTAATTTACGTGTTTCATCGTCAATAAGAAGGTCAGAGGGATACAGTAACCTGAAATGAAGCATCGGAATCTATAAATAGTGTCACAGGTATGGTTCAAGACATTGACAGTAAGAAGAATCAGTTTTCTTGTCAGAGGGATACAGTAAACCTTTTGTATGTAATTCCGATGCTATTTCTGTGTTTCATCGTCAATAAGAAGGTCAGAGGTATTCAGTAAACCTGAAGTGAAGCATCGGAATCTATAACTAGAGTCACAGGAATGGTTCAAAACATAGACAGTAAGAAGAGTCAATTTGCTTGTACGTAAGTCGGCATTGTGCCTTTTCTATTTAATTCCGATGCAGTTTCTGTGTTTCATCGTCAATTCGACGGTCAGAGGGATACAGTAAACCTGAAGTGAAGCATCCGAATCTATAACTAGTGTCACAGGAATGGTTCAAACTATAGACAGTAAGAAGAGTCTTTCTTTTTGTACTTAAGTCGGCATTGTGCCTTTTGTATTTAATTCCGATGCATTTTCTGTGTCTCATCGTCAATAAAGGGTCAGAGGGATACAGTAAACCTGAAGTGATGCATCGGAATCTATAACTAGTGTCACAGGAATGGTTCAAAACATAGTTATTAAGAAGAGTCTGTTTTCTTGTACATAAGTCGGCATTGTGCCTCTTCTATTTAATTCCGATGCAATTTCTGTATTTCGTCGTCAATAACAAGGTCCAAGGGATACAGTAAACCTGAAGTGAAGCATCAGAATCTAAAACCGGTCTCACAGGAAAGGTTCAAAACATAGACAGTAAGAAGAGCAAGTCTTCTTGTACTTGAGTCGGCATTGTGCATTTTGTATTTAATTCCGATGCAATTTCTGTGTTTCATCGTCAATAAGAAGGTCAGTGGGGTACAGTAAACCTGAAGTGAAGATTCGGAACCTATAACTAGTGTCACCGGAATGGTTCATAACATCGATAATAGAAAGAGTCAGTCTTCTTGTACTGAAGTCGGCATTGTGCCTTTTGTATTTAATTCCGATCCAATTTCTGTGCTTCATCGTCAATAAGAAGGTCAGCTGGATATAGTAAACCTGAAGTGAAGCATCGGAATCTATAACTAGTGCCACATTAATGGTTCAAAACGTAGACAGTAAGAAGGGCCAGTCTTCTTGTACAGGAGTCGGCATTGTGCCTTTTGTATTTAATTCCGATGAATCTTCTGTGTTTGATCGTCAATACGAAGGTCAGAGGGATACAGTAAACCTGAAGTGAAGCATCGGAATCTATAACTAGTGGCACAGGAATGGTTCAAACCATAGACAGTAAGAAGAGACAGTGTTCTTGTACTGAAGTCGGCATTCTGCCTTTTGTGTTTAATTAAAATGCAATTTCGGTGTTTCATCGTCAATAAGAAGGTCAGAGGGATACAGTAAACCTGAAGTGAAGCATCGGAATCTATAACTAGTGTCACAGGAATGGTTCAAATCATAGACAGTAAGAAGAGTCAGTCTTCTTGTACTTAAGTCGGCATTGTGCCTTTTGTATATAATTCCGATGCAATTTCTGTGTTTCATCGTCAATAAGAAGGTCAGCTGGATATAGTAAACCTGAAGTGAAGCATCGGAATCTATAACTAGTACCACAGGAATGTTTCAAAACATAGGCAGTAAGAAGAGCCAGTATACTTGTACTTGAGTCGGAATTGTGCCTTTTGTATCTAATTCCGATGAATTTTCTGTGTTTGATCGACAATAGTAAGGTCAGAGGGATACAGTAAACCTGAAGTGAAGCATCGGAATTTATAACTAGTGCCACAGGAATGGTAGAAAACATTGACAGTATGAAGAGTCAGTCTTCTTGTACTTAAGTCGGCATTGTGCCTTTTGTGTTTAATTAAGATGCAATTTCTGTGTTTCATCATCAATAAGGAGGTCAGAGGGATACAGAAAACCTGAAGTGAATCACCGGAATCTATAACTAGTGTCACAGGAATGGTTCAAAACATAGACAGTGGGAGGAGTCAGTCGTCTTGTACTTAATTCGGCATGGTGCCTTTTGTATTTAATTCCGATGCAATTTCTGTGCTTCATCGTCAATAAGAAGGTGAGCTGGATACAGTAAACCTGAAGTGAAGCATCGGAATCTATAACTAGTGTCACAGGAATGGTTCAAAACGTAGACAGTAAGAAGGGCTAGTCTTCTTGTACAGGAGTCGGCATTGTGCCTTTTGTATTTAATTTCGATGCAATTTCTGTGTTTCATCGTCAATAAGTAGGTCAGAGGAATACAGTAAGCCTGAAGTGAAGCATCGGAATCTATAACTAGTGTCACAGGAATGTTTCAAAACATAGACACTATGAATAGTTAGTTTTCTTGTACTTATGTCGGCATTGTGACTTATGAATTATTTTTCCGATGCAATTTCTGTGTTTCATCGTCAGCAAGCAGGTCAGCTGGATACAGTAAACCTGAAGTGAAGCATCGGAATCTAAAACTAGTGTCCCACGAATGGTTCAAAACATCGACAGGAAGTATAGCCAGTCTTCTCGTACTTGAGTCGGCATCGTGCATTTTGTATCTAATTCCGATGCAAGTTCTGTGTTTCATCGCCAATACGACGGTCAGAGGGAAACAGTAAACCTGAAGTGAAGCATCGGAATCTATAACTAGCGTCACAGGAATGGTTCAAAGCATAGACTGTAAGAAGAGTCAGTCTTCTAGTACTTAAGTCGGCATTGTGCCTTTTGTATTTAATTCCGATGCAATTTCTGTGCTTCATCGTCAATAAGAAGGTCAGCTGGATATAGTAAACCTGAAGTGAAGCATCGGAATCTATAACTAGTGCCACAGGAATGGTTCAAAACGTAGACAGTAAGAAGGGCCAGTCTTCTTGTACAGGAGTCGGCATTGTGCCTTTTGTATTTAATTCCGATGAATCTTCTGTGTTTGATTGTCAATACGAAGGTCAGAGGGATACAGTAAACCTGAAGTGAAGCATCGGAATCTATAACTAGTGGCACAGGAATGGTTCAAAACATAGACAGTAAGAAGAGACAGTGTTCTTGCACTGAAGTCGGCATTCTGCCTTTTGTATTTAATTAAAATGCAATTTCGGTGTTTCATCGTCAATAAGAAGGTCAGAGGGATACAGTAAACCTGAAGTGAAGCATCGGAATCTATAACTAGTGTCACAGGAATGGTTCAAAACATAGACAGTAAGAAGAGTCAGTCTTCTTGTACTTAAGTCGGCATTGTGCCTTTTGTATATAATTCCGATGCAATTTCTGTGTTTCATCGTCAATAAGAAGGTCAGCTGGATATATTAAACCTGAAGTGAAGCATCGGAATCTATAACTAGTACCACAGGAATGGTTCAAAACATAGGCAGTAAGAAGAGCCAGTCTTCTTGTACTTGAGTCGGCTTTGTGCCTTTTGTATTTAATTCCGATGAATTTTCTGTGTTTGATCGTCAATAGTAAGGTCAGAGGGATACAGTAAACCTGAAGTGAAGCATCGGAATTTATAACTAGTGCCACAGGAATGGTAGAAAACAATGACAGTAGGAAGAGTCAGTCTTCTAGTACTTAAGTCGGCATTGTGCCATTTGTGTCTAATTAAGATGCAATTTCTGTGTTTCATCGTCAATAAGGAGGTCAGAGGGATACAGAAAACCTGAAGTGAATCATCGGAATCTATAACTAGTGTCACAGGAATGGTTCAAAACATAGACAGTGGGAAGAGTCAGTCGTCTTGTACTTAAGTCGGCATTGTGCCTTTTGTATTTAATTCCGATGCAATTTCTGTGCTTCATCGTCAATAAGAAGGTGAGCTGGATACAGTAAACCTGAAGTGAAGCATCGGAATCTATAACTAGTGTCACAGGAATGGTTCAAAACGTAGACAGTATGAAGGGCCAGTCTTCTTGTACAGGAGTCGGCATTGTGCCTCTTGTATTTAATTTCGATGCAATTTCTGTGTTTCATCGTCAATAAGAAGGTCAGAGGGATACAGTAAGCCTGAAGCGAAGCAGCGGAATCTATAACTAGTGTCACAGGAATGTTTCAAAACATAGACAGTATGAAGAGTTAGTTTTCTTGTACTTATGTCGGCATTGTGCATTTTGTATTTAATTCCGATGCAATTTCTGTGTTTCATCGTCAGTACGACGGTCAGAGGGATACAGTAAACCTGAAGTGAAGCATCGGAATCAAAAACATGTGTCACAGGAATGGTTCAAAACATAGACAGTAAGAAGAGTCAGTCTTCTAGTACTTAAGTCGGCATTGTGCCTATTGTATTTAATTCAGATGCATTTTCTGTGTCTCATCGTCAATAAGAGGGTCGGAGGGATACAGTAAACCTGAAGTGATGCTTCGGAATCTATGACTAGTGTCACAGAAATGGTTCAAAACATAGTTATTAAGAAAAGTCTGTTTCCTTGTACATAAGTCGGCATTGTGCCTCTTCTATTCAATTCCGATGCAATTTCTGTGTTGCGTCGTCAGAATCAAGGTCCAAGGGACACAGTAAACCTGAAGTGAAGCATCGGAATCTAAAGCCGGTCTCACAGGAAAGCTTCAAAACAAAGACAGTAAGAAGAGCCAGTCTTCTTGTACTTGAGTCGGCATTGTGCATTTTGTATTTAATTCCGATGCAATTTCTGTGTTTCATCGTCAGTACGACGGTCAGAGGGATACAGTAAACCTGAAGTGAAGCATCGGAATCAAAAACATGTGTCACAGGAATGGTTCAAAACATAGACAGTAAGAAGAGTCAGTCTTTTTGTACTTAAGTCGGCATTGTGCCTTTTGTACATAACTCCGATGCAATTTCTGTGTTTCATCGTCAATAAGAAGCTCAGAGGGATACAATAAACCAGAAGTGAAGCATCAGAATCTATTACTAGTGTCACAGGAATGGTTCAAAACATAGGCAGTAGGAAGAGTCGGTTTTCTTGTACTTAAGTCGGCATTGTGTCTTTTGTATTTAATTCCGATGCAATTTTTGTGTTTCGTCGTCAATAAGAAGGTCAGTGGGATACAGTAAACCTGAAGTGAAGCATCGGAATCTGTAACTAGTGTCACAGGAATTGTTCAAAACATAGACAGTAAGAAGAGTCAGTCTTTTTGTACTTAAGTCGGCATTGTGCCTTTTTTATTTAATTCCGATGCAATTTCTGTGTTCGTCGTCAATAAGAAGGTCCAAGGGATACAGTAAACCTGAAGTGAAGCATCGGAATCTAAAACCGGTCTCAGAGGAAAGGTTTAAATCGTAGACAGTAAGAACAGGCAGTCTTCTTGTACATGGGTCAGCATTGTGCCTTTTGTATTTAATTCCGATGCAATTTCTGTTTTTCATCGTCAATAAGATGGTCAGCTGGATACAGTAAACCTGAAGTGAAGCATCGGAATCTATAACTAGTGTCACAGGAATGGTTCAAAACATAGACTGAAAGAAGAGTCAGTCTTCTAGTACTTAAGTCGGCATTGTGCCTTTTGTATTTAATTCCGATGCAATTTCTGTGCTTCATCGTCAATAAGAAGGTCAGCTGGATATAGTAAACCTGAAGTGAAGCATCGGAATCTATAACTAGTGCCACAGGAATGGTTCAAAACGTAGACAGTAAGAAGGACCAGTCTTCTTGTACAGGAGTCGGCATTGTGCCTTTTGTATTTAATTCCGATGAATCTTCTGTGTTTGATCGACAATACGAAGGTCAGAGGGATACAGTAAACCTGAAATGAAGCATCGGAATCTATAACTAGTGGCACAGGAATGGTTCAAACCATTGACAGTAAGAAGAGAAAGTGTTATTGTACTGAAGTCGGCATTCTGCCTTTTGTATTTAATTAAAATGCAATTTCGGTGTTTAATCGTCAATAAGAAGGTCAGAGGGATACAGGAAACCTGAAGTGAAGCATCGGAATCTATAACTAGTGTCACAGGAATTGTTCAAACATAGACAGTAAGAAGAGTCAGTCTTTTTGTACTTAAGTCGGCATTGTGCCTTTTTTATTTAAATCCGCTGCAATTTCTGTGTTCGTCGTCAATAAGAAGGTACCAGGGATACAGTAAACCTGAAGTGAAGCATCGGAATCTAAAACCGGTCTCAGAGGAAAGGTTTAAATCATAGACAGTAAGAAGAGCCATTCTTCTTGTACATGGGTCAGCATTGTAAAACTGAAGCGAAGCATCGGAATCTATAACTAGTGTCACAGGAATGGTTCAAAACATAGAGAGTAAGAAGAGTCAGTCTTCTTGTACTTGAGTCGGCATTGTGCCTTTTGTATTTAATTCCGATGCAATTTCTGTGTTTCATCGTCAATAAGAAGGTCAGAAGGATACAGTAAAACTGAAGTGAAGCATCGGTATCTATAACTAGTGTCACAGGAGTGGTTCAAAACATAGACAGTAAGAAGAGCCTGTCCTCTTGTACTTGAGTCGGCATTGTGCCTTTTGTATTTAATTCCAATGCAATTTCTGTGTTTCATCGTCAGTAAGACGGTCAGAGGGATACAGTAAACCTGAAGTGAAGCATCGGAATTTATAACTAGTGTCTCAAAGTGGTTCAAAACATATCCAGTAGGAAGAGTCAGTTTTCTTGGCTTAAGTCGGCATTGTGCGTTTTGTATTTAATTCCGATGCAATTTCTGTGTTTCATCAACAATAAGAAGGTCACAGGGATACATTAAAACTGAAGTGAAGCATCGGAATTTATAACTAGTGTCACAGGATTGGTTCAAAACATAGGCAGTAAGAAGAGTCAGTTTTCTAGTACTTATGTCTGCATTGTGCCTTTTGTATTAATTGCCGATGCAACTTCTGTGATTCATCGTCAATAAGAAGGTCAGCTGGATACAGTAAACCTGTAGTGAAGCATCGGAAACTATAACTAGTGTCACAGGAATGGCTCAAAACATAGACAGTAGGAAGAGTCAGTTTTCTTGTACTTAAGTCGGCATTGTGCCTTTAGTATTTAATTCCGTTGCAATTTCTGTGTTTCATCAACAATAAGATGGTCAGAAGGATACAGTAAAACTGAAGTGAAGCATCGGAATCTATAACTAGTGTCACAGGAATGGTTCAAAGCATAGACAGTAAGAAGTGTCAGTCTTCTTGTACTTGAGTCGGCATTGTGTCTTTTGTATTTATTTCTGATGCAATTTCTGTGTTTCATCGTCAATAACAAGGTCAGCTGGATACAGTAAACCTGTAGTGAAGCATCGGATACTATAACTAGTGTCACAGGAATGGCTCAAAACATAGACAGTAGGAAGAGTCAGTCTTCTTGTACTTGATTCGGCATTGTGCCTTTTGTCTTTAATTCCAATGCAATTTCTGTGTTTCATCGTCAGTACGACGGTCAGAGGGATACAGTAAACCTGAAGTGAAGCATCGGAATCTATAACTAGTGTCACAATAGTGGTTCAAAACATAGACAGTAAGAGGAGTCAGTCTTCTTGTACTTGAGTAGGCATTGTGCCTTTTGTGTTCAATTCCGATGTAATTTATGTGTTTCATCGTCAATAAGAAGGTCAGAAGGATACAGTAAAACTGAAGTGAAGCATCGGAATCTATAACTAGTGTCACAGGAATGGTTCAAAACATAGACAGTAAGAAGTGTCAGTCTTCTTGTACTTGAGTGGGCATTGTGCCTTTTGTATTTATTTCTGATGCAATTTCAGAGTTTCATCGTCAATAAGAAGGTCAGAAGGATAAAGTAAAACTGAAGTGAAGCATCGGAACCTATAACTAGTGTCACAGGAATGGTTCAAAACATAGAAAGTGAGAAGAGTCAGTCTTCTTGTACTTGAGTCGGCATTGTGCCTTTTGTATTTAATTCCGATGCAATTTCTGTGTTTCATCGTCAATAAGAGGGTCAGCTGGATAAGGTAATCTTGAAGTGAAGCATCGGAATCCATAACTAGTGTCACAGGAATGGTTCAAAACAAAGACAGGAAAAAGAGACAGTTATGTTGTACTGAAGTCGGCATTGTGCATTTTCTATATAATTCCGATGCAATTTCTGTGTTCGTCGTCAATAAGAATGTCCAAGGGATACAGTAAACCTGAAGTGAAGCATCGGAATCTGAAACCGGTCTCACAGGAAATGTTCAAAACATAGACAGTAAGAAGAGCCAGACTACTTGTACTTGGGTCGGCATTGTGCCTTTTGTATTTAATTCCGATGCAATTTGTGTGTTTCATCGTCAATAAGACGGTCAGAGGGATTCATTAAAACTGAAGTGAAGCATCGGAATTTATAACTAGTGTCACAGGAATGGTTCAAAGCATAGACAGTAAGAAGAGTCAGTTTTCTTGTACTTAAGTCGGCATTGTGCCTTTTGCATTTAATTCCGATGCAATTTCTGTGATTCATCGTCAATAAGAAGGTCAGCTGGATACAGTAAACCTGTAGTGAAGCATCGGAATCTATAACTAGTGTCACAGGAATGGTTAAAACATAGATAGTAGGAAGAGTCAGTCTTCTTGTACTTAAGTCGGCATTGTGCCTTTGGTATCTAATTCCGATGTAATTTCTGTGTTTCATCGTCAATAACAAGGTCAGAGGGATACAGTAAACCTGAAGTAAAGCATCGGAATATATAACTAGTGTCACAGGAATGGTTCAAAACATAGACAGTAACAAGAGTCAGTTTTCTTGTACTGAAGTCGGCATTGTGCCTTTTGTATTTAATTCCGATGCAATTTCTGTGCTTCATCGCCAATAAGAAGGTCACAGGGATACAGTAAACATGATGTGAAGCATCGGAATCTATAACTAGTGTCACAGGAATCTTCAAAACATAAACAGTAAGAAGAGTCAGTTTTCTTGTACTTAAGTCGGCATTGTGCCTTTGTATTTAATTCCGATGCAATTTCTGTGTTTCATCGTCAATAAGAAGGTCAGAATTATACAGTAAAACTGAAGTGAAGCATCGGAATCTATAACTAGTGTCACAGGAGTGGTTCAAAACATAGACAGTAGGAGGAGTCGGTCTTCTTGTACTTACGTCGGCATTGTGCCTTTTCTATTTAATTCCGATGCAATTTCTGTGTTTTTCTGCGTCAATAAGAATGTCCAAGGGATACAGTAAACCTGAAGTGAAGCATCGGAATCTAAAACCGGCCTCACAGGAAAGGTTCAAAACATAGACAGTAAGAAGAGGTAGTCTCCTTGTACTTGAGTCGGCATTGTGCCTCTTGTATTTAATTCAGATGCAATTTCTGTGTTTCATCGTCAATAAGAAGGTCAGAATTATACAGTAAAACTGAAGTGAAGCATCGGAATCTATAACTAGTGTCACAGGAGTGGTTCAAAACATAGACAGTAGGAGGAGTCGGTCTTCTTGTACTTAAGTCGGCATTGTGCCTTTTGTATTTAATTCCGATGCAATTTCTGTGTTTCATCGTCAATAAGAAGGTCAGCTGGATAAGGTAATAATGAAGTGAAGCATCGGAATCTATAACTAGTGTCACAGAAATGGTTCAAAGCAAAATCGGGAAAAAGAGACAGTTATCTTGTACTGAAGTCGGCATTGTGCATTTTCTATATAATTCCGATGCAATTTCTGTGTTCGTCGTCAATAAGAAGGCCCAAGGGATACAGTAAACCTGAAGTGAAGCATCGGAATCTGAAACCGGTCCCACAGGAAAGGTTCAAAACTTAGACAGTAAGAAGAGCCAGACTACTTGTACTTGGGTCGGCATTGTGCCTTTTGTATTTAATTCCGATGCAATTTGTGTGTTTCATCGTCAAAAAGACGGTCAGAGCGATTATTTAAAGCTGAAGTGAAGCATCGGAATTTATAACTAGTGTCACAGAAATGGTTCAAACCATAGACGGTAAGAAGAGTCAGTTTTCTTGTACTTAGGTCGGCATTGTGCCTCTTCTATTGAATTCCGATGCAATTTCTGTGTTTCATCGTCAATAAGAAGGTCAGAGGGATACAGTAAACCTGAAGTGAAGCATCGGAATCTATAACTAGTGTCACAGGAATGGTTCAAAACATAGACAGTAAGAAGAGTCAATTTGCTTGTACTTAAGTCGGCATTGTGCCTTTTCTATTTAATTCCGATGCAATTTCTGTGTTTCATCGTCAATACGACGGTCAGAGGGATACAGTAAACCTGAAGTGAAGCATCCGAATCTATAACTAGTGTCACAGGAATGGTTCAAAATATAGACACTAAGAAGAGTCAGTCTTCTAGTACTTAAGTCGGCATTGTGCCTTTTGTATTTATTTCCGATGCATTTTCTGTGTTTCATCGTCAATAAGAGGGTCAGAGGGATACAGTAAACCTGAAGTGATGCTTCGGAATCTGTGACTAGTGTCACAGAAATGGTTCAATACATAGTTATTAAGAAGAGTCTGTTTCCTTGTACATAAGTCGGCATTGTGCCTCTTCTATTCAATTCCGATGCAATTTCTGTGTTTCGTCGTCAGAAACAAGGTCCAAGGGACACTGTAAACCTGAAGTGAAGCATCGGAATCTAAAGCCGGGCTCACAGGAAAGGTTCAAAACATAGACAGTAAGAAGAGGTAGTCTCCTTGTACTTGAGTCGGCATTGTGCCTCTTGTATTTAATTCAGATGCAATTTCTGTGTTTCATCGTCAATAAGAAGGTCAGAATTATACAGTAAAACTGAAGTGAAGCATCGGAATCTATAACTAGTGTCACAGGAGTGGTTCAAAACATAGACAGTAGGAGGAGTCGGTCTTCTTGTACTTAAGTCGGCATTGTGCCTTTTGTATTTAATTCCGATGCAATTTCTGTGTTTCATCGTCAATAAGAAGGTCAGCTGGATAAGGTAATAATGAAGTGAAGCATCGGAATCTATAACTAGTGTCACAGAAATGGTTCAAAGCAAAATCGGGAAAAAGAGACAGTTATCTTGTACTGAAGTCGGCATTGTGCATTTTCTATATAATTCCGATGCAATTTCTGTGTTCGTCGTCAATAAGAAGGCCCAAGGGATACAGTAAACCTGAAGTGAAGCATCGGAATCTGAAACCGGTCCCACAGGAAAGGTTCAAAACTTAGACAGTAAGAAGAGCCAGACTACTTGTACTTGGGTCGGCATTGTGCCTTTTGTATTTAATTCCGATGCAATTTGTGTGTTTCATCGTCAAAAAGACGGTCAGAGCGATTATTTAAAGCTGAAGTGAAGCATCGGAATTTATAACTAGTGTCACAGAAATGGTTCAAACCATAGACGGTAAGAAGAGTCAGTTTTCTTGTACTTAGGTCGGCATTGTGCCTCTTCTATTGAATTCCGATGCAATTTCTGTGTTTCATCGTCAATAAGAAGGTCAGAGGGATACAGTAAACCTGAAGTGAAGCATCGGAATCTATAACTAGTGTCACAGGAATGGTTCAAAACATAGACAGTAAGAAGAGTCAATTTGCTTGTACTTAAGTCGGCATTGTGCCTTTTCTATTTAATTCCGATGCAATTTCTGTGTTTCATCGTCAATACGACGGTCAGAGGGATACAGTAAACCTGAAGTGAAGCATCCGAATCTATAACTAGTGTCACAGGAATGGTTCAAAATATAGACACTAAGAAGAGTCAGTCTTCTAGTACTTAAGTCGGCATTGTGCCTTTTGTATTTATTTCCGATGCATTTTCTGTGTTTCATCGTCAATAAGAGGGTCAGAGGGATACAGTAAACCTGAAGTGATGCTTCGGAATCTGTGACTAGTGTCACAGAAATGGTTCAATACATAGTTATTAAGAAGAGTCTGTTTCCTTGTACATAAGTCGGCATTGTGCCTCTTCTATTCAATTCCGATGCAATTTCTGTGTTTCTCGTCAGAAACAAGGTCCAAGGGACACTGTAAACCTGAAGTGAAGCATCGGAATCTAAAGCCGGGCTCACAGGAAAGGTTCAAAACATAGACAGTAAGAAGAGCCAGTCTACTTGTACTTGAGTCGGCATTGTGCATTTTGTATTTAATTCCGATGCAATTTCTGTGTTTCATCGTCAGTACGACGGTCAGAGGGATACAGTAAACCTGAAGTGAAGCATCGGAATCAAAAACTAGTGTCACAGGAATGGTTCAAAACATAGACAGTAAGAAGAGTCAGTCTTTTTGTACTTAAGTCGGCATTGTGCCTTTTGTATATAACTCCGATGCAATTTCTGTGTTTCATCGTCAATAAGAAGCTCAGAGGCATACAATAAACCAGAAGTGAAGCATCAGAATCTATTACTAGTGTCACAGGAATGGTTCGAAACATAGACAGTAAGAAGAGTCGGTTTTCTTGTACTTAAGTCGGCATTGTGTCTTTTGTATTTAATTCCGATGCAATTTCTGTGTTTCGTCGTCAATAAGAAGGTCAGTGGGATACAGTAAACCTGAAGTGAAGCATCGGAATCTGCAACTAGTGTCACAGGAATTGTTCAAAACATAGACAGTAAGAAGGGTCAGTCTTTTTGTACATAAGTCGGCATTTTTAATTCCGATGCAATTTCTGTGTTTCATCGTCAATACTAAGGTCAGAGGGATACAGTAAACCTGAAGGGATGCATCGGATTCTATAACTAGTGTCACAGGAATGGTTCAAACATAGACAGTAAGAAGGGTCAGTCTTCTTGTACTTAAGTCGGCATTGTGACTTTTGTATTTAATTCCGATGCAAAATCTGTGTTTCTTCGTCAATAAGAAGGTCAGAGGGATATAGTAAACCTGAAGTGAAGCATCGGAATCTATAACTAGTGTCACAGAAATGGTTCAAACCATAGACAGTAAGAAGAGCCAGTCTTCTTGTACGTACGGCGGCATTGTGCCTTTTGTATTTAATTCCGATGCAATTTCTGTGTTTCATCGTCAATAAGAAGGTCCGAGGGATACAGTAAGCCTGAAGTGAAGCATCGGAATCTATAACTAGTGTCACAGGAATGGTTCAAAACATAGACAGTAAGAAGAGTCAGTTTTCTTGTACATAAGACGGCATTGTGCCTTTTGCACTTAATTCCGATGCAATATCTGTGTTTCATAGTCAATAAGAAGGTCACAGGGATACAGTAAACCTGAAGTGAAGCATCGGGATCTATAACTAGTGTCACAGGAATGGTTCAAAACATAAACAGTAAGAAGAGTCAGTTTTCTTGTACTTAGGTCGGCATTGTGCCACTTGTATTTAATTCCGATGCAATTTCTGTGGTTCGTCGTCAATAAGAAGGTCAGAGGGATACAGTAAATCTGAAGTGAAGCTTCGGAATCTATAACTAGTGTCACAGGAATGGTTCAAATCATAGCCAGTAAGAAGAGTCAGTTTTCTTGTCAGAGGGATACAGTAAACCTTTTGTATGTAATTCCGATGCAATTTCTATGTTTCATCGTCAATAAGAAAGTCAGAGGGATACAGTAAACCTGAAGTGAAGCATCGGAATCTATAACTAGTGTCACAGGAATGGTTCAAAACATAGACAGTAAGAAGAGTCAATTTGCTTGTACTTAAGTCGGCATTGTGCCTTTTCTATTTAATTCCGATGCAATTTCTGTGTTTCTACGTCAATACGACGGTCAGAGGGATACAGTAAACCTGAAGTGAAGCATCCGAATCTATAACTAGTGTCACAGGAATGGTTCGAAACATAGACACTAAGAAGAGTCAGTCTTCTAGTACTTATGTCGGCATTGTGCCTTTTGTATTTAATTCCGATGCATTTTCTGTGTTTCATCGTCAATAAGAGGGTCAGAGGGATACAGTAAACCTGAAGTGATGCTTCGGAATCTATGACTAGTGTCACAGAAATGGTTCAAAACATAGTTATTAAGAAGAGTCTGTTTCCTTGTACATAAGTCGGCATTGTGCCTCTTCTATTCAATTCCGATGCAATTTCTGTGTTTCGTCGTCAGAAACAAGGTCTAAGGGACACTGTAAACCTGAAGTGAAGCATCGGAATCTAAAGCCGGGCTCACAGGAAAGGTTCAAAACATAGACAGTAAGAAGACACAGTCTTCTTGTACTTGAGTCGGCATTGTTCATTTTGTATTTAATTCCGATGCAATTTCTGTGTTTCATCGTCAGTACGACGGTCAGAGGGATACAGTAAATCTGAAGTGAAGCATCGGAATCAAAAACTAGTGTCACAGGAATGGTTCAAAACATAGACAGTGAGAAGAGTCAGTCTTTTTGTACTTAAGTCGGCATTGTGCCTTTTGTATATAACTCCGATGCAATTTCTGCGTTTCATCGTCAATAAGAAGCTCAGAGGGATACAATAAACCAGAAGTGAAGCATCAGAATCTATTACTAGTGTCACAGGAATGGTTCGAAACATAGACAGTAAGAAGAGTCGGTTTTCTTGTACTTAAGTCGGCATTGTGTCTTTTGTATTTAATTCCGATGCAATTTCTGTGTTTCGTCGTCAATAGGAAGGTCAGTGGGATACAGTAAACCTGAAGTGAAGCATCGGAATCTGTAACTAGTGTCACAGGAATTGTTCAAAACATAGACAGTAAGAAGGGTCAGTCTTTTTGTACATAAGTCGGCATTTTTAATTCCGATGGAATTTCTGTGTTTCATCGTCAATACTAAGGTCACAGGGATACAGTAAACCTGAAGGGATGCATCGGATTCTATAGCTAGTGTCACAGGAATGGTTTAAAACATAGACAGTAAGAAGGGTCAGTCTTCTCGTACTTAAGTCGGCATTGTGCCTTTTGTATTTAATTCCGATGCAATATCTGTGATTCTTCGTCAATAATAAGGTCAGAGGGATATAGTAAACCTGAAGTGAAGCATCGGAATCTATAACTAGTGTCACAGAAATGGTTCAAACCATAGACAGTAAGAAGAGCCAGTCTTCTTGTACATAAGGCGGCATTGTGCCTTTTGTATTTAATTCCGATGAAATTTCTGTGTTTCATCGTCAATAAGAAGGTCCGAGGGATACAGTAAGCCTGAAGTGATGCATCGGAATCTATAACTAGTGTCACAGGAATGGTTCAAAACATAGACAGTAAGAAGAGTCAGTTTTCTTGTACATAAGACGGCATTGTGCCTTTTGTATTTAATTCCGATGCAATATCTGTGTTTCATAGTCAATAAGAAGGTCACAGGGATACAGTAAACCTGAAGTGAAGCATCGGGATCTATAACTAGTGTCACAGGAATGGTTCAAAGCATAAACAGTAAGAAGAGTCAGTTTTCTTGTACTTAGGTCGGCATGGTGCCTCTTGTATTTAATTCCGATGCAATTTCAATGGGTTCATCGTCAATAAGAAGGTCAGAGGGATACAGTAAACCTGAAGTGAAGCTTCGGAGTCTATAACTAGTGTCACAGGAATGGTTCAAAACATAGCCAGTAAGAAGAGTCAGTTTTCTTGTCAGAGGGATACAGTAAACCTTTTGTATGTAATTCCGATGCAATTTCTATGTTTCACCGTCAATAAGAAAGTCAGAGGGATACAGTAAACCTGAAGTGAAGCATCGGAATCTATAACTAGTGTCACAGGAATGGTTCAAAACATAGACAGTAAGAAGAGTCAATTTGCTTGTACTTAAGTCGGCATTTTGGCTTTTCTATTTAATTCCGATGCAATTTCTGTGTTTCATCGTCAATACGACGGTCAGAGGGATACAGTCAACCTGAAGTGAAGCATCGGAATGTGTAACTAGTGTCACAGGAATTGTTCAAAACATAGACAGTAAGAAGAGTCAGTCTTTTTGTACTTAAGTCGGCATTGTGCCTTTTGTATTTAATTCCGATGCAATTTATGTGTTTCATCGTCAATACTAGGGTCAGAGGGATACAGTAAACCTGAAGGGAAGCATCGGATTCTATAACTAGTGTCACAGGAATGGATCAAAACATAGACAGTAAGAAGGGTCAGTCTTCTTGTACTTAAGTCGGCATTGTGCCTTTTGTATTTAATTCCGATGCAATATCTGTGTTTCTTCGACAATAAGAAGGTCAGAGGGATCTAGTAAACCTGAAGTGAAGCATCGGAATCTATAACTAGTGTCACAGAAATGGTTCAAACCATAGACAGTAAGAAGAGCCAGTCTTCTTGTACGTAAGGCGGCATTGTGCCTTTTCTATTTAATTCCGATGCAATTTATGTGTTTCATCGTCAATAAGAAGGTCCGAGGGATACAGTAAGCCTGAAGTGAAGCATCGGAATCTATAACTAGTGTCACAGGAGTGGTTCAAAACATAGACAGTAAGAGGAGTCAGTCTTCTTGTACTTAAGTCGGCATTGTGCCTTTTGTATTTAATTCCGATGCAATTTAAGTGTTTCATCGTCAATAAGAAGGTCAGAGGGATACAGTAAACCTGAAGTGAAGCATCAGAATCTATAACTAGTGTCACAGGAATGGTTCAAAACATAGACAGTAAGAAGAGTCAGTTTTCTTGTACTTAAGACGGCATTGTGCCTTTTGTATTTCATTCCGATGCAATATCTGTGTTTCATCGTCAATAAGAAGGTCAGACGGTTACAGTAAACCTGAAGTGAAGCATCGGAATCTATAACTAGTGTCACAGGAATCGTTCATAACATAGACTGTAAGAAGAGTCAGTTTTCTTGTACATAAGTCGGCATTGTGCCGTTTGTATTTAATTCCCATGCAATTTCTGTGTTTCATCGTCAATAAGAAGGTCAGAGGGATACAGTAAACCTGAAGTGAAGAATCTCAATCTATAGCTAGTGTCACAGGAATGGATCAAAACATATTCAGTAAGAAGAGTCACTTTTCTTGTACTTAAGTCGGCATTGTGCCGTTTGTATTTAATTCCCATGCAATTTCTGTGTTTCATCGTCAATAAGGAGGTCAGAGCGATACAGTAAACCTGAAATGAAGCATCGGAATCTATAACTACTGTCACAGGAATGGTTCAAACATAGACAGTAAGACGAGTCAGTTTTCTTTTACTTAAGTCCGCATTGTGCCTTTTGTATTTAATTCCCATGCAAATTCTGTGTTTCGTCGTCAATAAGATGGTCCAAGGGATACAGCAAACCTGAAGTCAAGTATCGGAATCTAAAACTGGTCTCACAGGAATGGTTCAAAGCATAGACAGTAAGAAGAGGCAGTCTTCTTCTACTTAAGTCGGTATTGTGCCTTTTGTATTTAATTCCGATGCATTTTCTGTGTTTCATCGTCAATTAGAAAGTCAGAGGGATACAGTAAACCTGAAGTGATGCATCGGAATCAATAACTAGTGTCACAGGAATGGTTCAAATCATAGACAGGAAGAAGAGTCAGTTTTCTTGTACTTTTGTCGGCATTGTGCATTTTCTATTTAATTCCTATGCAATTTCCTTGTTTCGTCGTTAATAAGAAGGTCCAAGGGATACATTAAACCTGAAGTGAAGCATCGGAATCTAAAACCGGTCTCACAGGAAAGGTTCAAAACATAGACAATAAGAAGAGCCAGTCTTCTTGTACTTGAGTCGACATTGTGCCTTTTGTATTTAATTCCGATGCAGTAATCTGTGTTTCATCGTCAATAAGACGGTCAGAGGGATACAGTAAACCAGAAGGGAAGCATCGGAATCTATAACTAGTGACACAGGAATGGATCAAAACATAGACAGTAAGAAGAGTCAGTCTTCTTGTACTTAAGTCAGCATTGTGCCTTTTGTATTTAATTCCGAAACAATTTCTGTGATTCATCGTCAATAAGAAGGTCAGAGGGATACAGTAAACCTGGAGTAAAGCATCGGAATCTATAACTAGTGTCACATGAATGGTTCAAAACATAGACAGTAAGAAGAGTCAGTTTTCTTGTACATAAGTCGGCATTGTGCCTTTTGTATGTAATTCCGATGCAATTTCTGTGTTTCATCGTCAATAAGAATTTCAGAGGGATACAGTAAACCTGAAGTGAAGCTTCGGAATCTATAACTAGTGTCACAGGAAAGGTTCAAAACATAGACAGTAAGAAGAGTCAGTTTTCTTGTACTTAAGTCGGCATTGTGCCTTTTGTATTTAACTCCGATGCAATTTCTGTGTTTCATCGTCAATAAGGTCAGAGGGATACAGTAAACCTGAAGGGAAGCATCGGAATCTATAACTAGTGTCACAGGAATGGTTCAAAACATAGACAGTATGAAGAGTCAGTTTTCTTGTACTTAAGTCGGCATTGTGCCTTTTGTATTTAACTCCGATGCAATTTCTGTGTTTTTGATCGTCAATAAGAAGGTCAGGGGGATACAGTAAACCTGAAGTGAAGCATCGGAATCTATAACTAGTGTCACAGGAATGGTTGAAAACATAGACAGTAAGAAGAGTCAATTTCCTTGTACTTAAGTCGGCATTGTGCCATTTGTATTTAACTCCGATGCAATTTCTGTGTTTCATCGTCAATAAGATGGTCAGAGGGACACAGTAAACCTGAATTGAAGCATCGGAATCTATAACTAGTGTCACAGGAATGGTTCAAACATAGACAGTAAGAAGAGTCAGTTTTCTTGTACTTAAGTCGGCACTGTGCCTTTTGTATTTAATTCCGATGCAATTTCTGTGTTTCATCGTGAATAAGAAGGTCAGAGGGATACAGTAAACCTGAAGTGAAGCATCGGAATCTATAACTAGTGTCACAGGAATGGTTCAAACATAAACAGTAAGAAGAATCAGTTTTCTTGTACATCAGTCGGCATTGTGCCTTTTGTATTTAATTACGATGCAATTTCTGTGTTTCATCGTCAATAAGAAGGTCAGAGGGATACAGTAAACCTTAAGTGAAGCATCGGAAGCTATAACTAGTGTCACAGGAATGGTTCAAATCATAGACATTAAGAAGAGTCAGATTTCTTGTACTTAAGTCGGCATTGTGCCTTTTGTATTTAATTACGATGCAATTTCTGTGTTTCATCGTCAATAAGAAGGTCAGAGGGATACAGTAAAGCTGAAGTGAAGCTTCGGAATCTTTAAGTAGTGTCACAGGAATGGTTCAAAGCATAGACAGTAAGAGGAGTCAGTTTTCATGTACTTAAGTCGGCATTGTGCCTTTTGTATTAAATCCGATGCAATTTCTGTGTTTCATCGTCAATAAGAAGGTCAGAGGGATACAGTAACCCTGAAGTGAAGCATCGGAATCTATAACTAGTGTCTCAGGAATGGTTCAAAACATAGACAGTAAGAAGAGTCATTTTTCTTGTACTTAAGTCGACATTGTGCCCTTTGTATTTAATTCCGTTGCAATTTAAGTGTTTCATCGTCAATAAGAAGGTCAGAGGGATACAGCAAACCTGAGGCGAAGCATCGGATCTATAACTAATGTCACAGGAATGGTTCAAAACATGGACAGTAAGAAGAGTCAGTTTTCTTGTACTTAAGGCGGCATTGTGAATTTTGTATTTAATTCCGCGGAAATTTCTGTGTTTCTATGTCAATATGAAGGTCAGAGGGATACAGTGAACCTGAAGTGAAGCATCGAATCTATAACTAGTGTCACAGGAATGGTTCAAAGCATAGACAGTAAGAAGAGTCAGTTTTATTGTACTTAAGTCGGCATTGTGCCATTTCTATTTAATTCCGATGAAATTTCTGTTTGATCGTCAATAAGAAGGTCAGAGGGACACAGTAAACCTGAACTAAAGCATCGGAATCTATAACTAGTGTCACAGGAATGGTTCAAAGCATAGACAATAAGAAGAGTCAGTATTCTTGTACTTAAATTGGCATTGTGCTTTTGTATTTAATTAAGATGCAACATCTCTGTTTCATCGTCAATAAGGAAATCAGAGGTATACAGTAAACCCGAAGTGAAGCTTCGGAATCTAAAACTAGTGTCACAGGAATGGTTCAAAACATAGACAGTAGGAAGAGTCAGTCTTCTTGAGCTTGAGTCGGCATTGTGCCTTTTGTATTTAATTCCGATGCAATATCTGTGTTTCATCGTCATTAAGAAGGTCAGAGGGATACAGCAAAACTAAAATGAAGCATCGGAAAATATAACTAGTGTCACAGGAATGGTTTAAAACATAGACAGTAAGAAGAGTCAGTCTCCTTGTACTAAAGTCCGCATTGTGCCTTTTGTATTTAACTCCGATGGAATTTCTGTGCTTCATCATCAATAAGAAGGTCAGCTGGATACAGTGTTCCTGAAGTGCAGCATCTGAATCTATAACTAGTGTTACAGGAATGGTTCAAACCATAGACAGTAAGAAGAGTCAGTCTTCTTGTACTTAAGTCGGCATTGTGCCTTTTGTATCTAATTAAGACGCAATTTCTGTGTTTCATCGTCAATAAGAAGGTCTGAGGGATACAGTAAACCTGAAGTGACGCATCGGAATCTATAACTAGTGTCACAGGAATGGTTCAAACCGTAGACAGTAAGAAGAGTCAGTCTTCTTGTACTTAAGTCGGCATTGTGCCTTTTGTATATAGTTCCGATGCAATTTCTGTGTTTCATCGTCAATAAGAAGGTCAGAGGGATACAGTAAACCTGAAGTGAAGCATCGGAAACTATAACTAGTGTCACAGGAATGGTTCAAACATAAAAAGTAAGAAGAATCAGTTTTCTTGTACTTATGTAGGCATTGTGCCTTTTGTATTTAATTCCGATGCTATATCTGTGTTTCATCAACAATAAGATGGTCAGAAGGATACAGTAAACCTGAAGGGAAGCATCGGAATCTATAACTAGTGACACAGGAATGGATCAAAACATAGACAGTAAGAAGAGTCAGTTTTCTTGTATTTAAGTCGGCATTGTGCTTTTTGTATTTAATTCCGAAACAATTTCTGTGATTCATCGTCAATAAGAAGGTCAGAGGGATACAGTAAACCTGGAGTAAAGCATCGGAATCTTCAACTAGTGTCACATGAATGGTTCAAAACATAGACAGTAAGAAGAGTCAGTTTTCTTGTACATAAGTCGGCATTGTGCCTTTTGTATGTAATTCCGATGCAAGTTCTGCGTTTCATCGTCAATAAGAAGGTCAGAGGGATACAGTAAACCTGAAGTGAAGCTTCGGAATCTATAACTAGTGTCACAGGAATGGTTCAAAACATAGACAGTAAGAAGAGTCAGTTTTCTTGTACTTAAGTCGGCATTGTGCCTTTTGTATTTAACTCCGATGCAATTTCTGTGTTTCATCGTCAATAAGAAGGTCAGAGGGATACAGTAAACCTGAAGTGAAGCATCGGAATCTATAACTAGTATCACAGGAATGGTTCAAAACATAGACAGTATGAAGAGTCAGTTTTCTTGTACTTAAGTCGGCATTGTGCCTTTTGTATTTAACTCCGATGCAATTTCTGTGCTTTGGATCGCCAATAAGAAGGTCAGGGGGATACAGTAAACCTGAAGTGAAGCATCGGAATCTATAACTAGTGTCACAGGAATGGTTGAAAACATAGACAGTTAGAAGAGTCAGTTTCCTTGTACTTAAGTCGGCATTGTGCCATTTGTATTTAACTCCGATGCAATTTCTGTGTTTCATCGTCAATAAGATGGTCAGAGGGACACAGTAAACCTGAATTGAAGCATCGGAATCTATAACTAGTGTCACAGGAATGGTTCAAACATAGACAGTAAGAAGAGTCAGTTTTCTTGTGCTTAAGTCGGCACTGTGCCTTATGTATTTAATTCCGATGCAATTTCTGTGTTTCATCGTGAATAAGAAGGTCAGAGGGATACAGTAAACCTGAAGTGAAGCATCGGAATCTATAACTAGTGTCACAGGAACGGTTCAAACATAAACAGTAAGAAGAATAAGTTTTCTTGTACATCAGTCGGCATTGTGCCTTTTGTATTTAATTCCGATGCAATTTCTTTGTTTCATCGTCAATAAGAAGGTCAGAGGGATACAGTAAACCTGAAGTGAAGCATCGGACTCTATAATTAGTGTCACATGAATGGTTCAAAACATAGACAGTAAGAAGAGTCAGATTTCTTGTACTTAAGTCGGCATTGTGCCTTTTGTATTTAATTACGATGCAATTTCTGTGTTTCATCGTCAATAAGAAGGTCAGAGGGATACAGTAAAGCTGAAGTGAAGCTTCGGAATCTTTAAGTAGTGTCACAGGAATGGTTCAAAGCATAGACGTTAAGAGGAGTCAGTTTTCATGTACTTAAGTCGGCATTGTGCCTTTTGTATTAAATCCGATGCAATTTCTGTGTTTCATCGTCAATAAGAAGGTCAGAGGGATACAGTAACCCTGAAGTGAAGCATCGGATTCTATAACTAGTGTCTCAGGAATGGTTCAAAACATAGACAGTAAGAAGAGTCATTTTTCTTGTACTTAAGTCGACATTGTGCCCCTTGTATTTAATTCCGTTGCAATTTAAGTGTTTCATCGTCAATAAGAAGGTCAGAGGGATACAGCAAACCTGAGGCGAAGCATCGGATCTATAACTGGTGTCACAGGAATGGTTCAAAACATAGACAGTAAGAAGAGTCAGTTTTCTTGTACTTAAGGCGGCATTGTGCCTTTTGTATTTAATTCCGCGGAAATTTCTGTGTTTATATGTCAATATGAAGGTCAGAGGGATACAGTAAACCTGAAGTGAAGCATCGAATCTATAACTAGTGTCACAGGAATGGTTCAAAGCATAGACAGTAAGAAGAGTCAGTTTTATTGTACTTAAGTCGGCATTGTGCCATTTCTATTTAATTCCGATGAAATTTCTGTTTGATCGTCAATAAGAAGGTCAGAGGGACACAGTAAACCTGAACTAAAGCATCGGAATCTATAACTAGTGTCACAGGAATGGTTCAAAGCATAGACAATAAGAAGAGTCAGTATTCTTGTACTTAAATTGGCATTGTGCTTTTGTATTTAATTAAGATGCAACATCTCTGTTTCATCGTCAATAAGGAAATCAGAGGTATACAGTAAACCCGAAGTGAAGCTTCGGAATCTAAAACTAGTGTCACAGGAATGGTTCAAAACATAGACAGTAGGAAGAGTCAGTCTTCTTGAACTTGAGTCGACATTGTGCCTTTTGTATTTAATTCCGATGCAACATCTGTGTTTCATCGTCATTAAGAAGGTCAGAGGGATACAGTAAAACTAAAATGAAGCATCGGAAACTATAACTAGTGTCACAGGAATGGTTTAAAACATAGACAGTAAGAAGAGTCAGTCTCCTTGTACTAAAGTCGGCATTGTGCCTTTTGTATTTAACTCCGATGGAATTTCTGTGCTTCATCATCAATAAGAAGGTCAGCTGGATACAGTGTTCCTGAAGTGCAGCATCTGAATCTATAACTAGTGTTACAGGAATGGTTCAAACCATAGACAGTAAGAAGAGTCAGTCTTCTTGTACTTAAGTCGGCATTGTGCCTTTTGTATCTAATTAAGACGCAATTTCTGTGTTTCATCGTCAATAAGAAGGTCTGAGGGATACAGTAAACCTGAAGTGACGCATCGGAATCTATAACTAGTGTCACAGGAATGGTTCAAACCGTAGACAGTAAGAAGAGTCAGTCTTCTTGTACTTAAGTCGGCATTGTGCCTTTTGTATATAGTTCCGATGCAATTTCTGTGTTTCATCGTCAATAAGAAGGTCAGAGGGATACAGTAAACCTGAAGTGAAGCATCGGAAACTATAACTAGTGTCACAGGAATGGTTCAAACATAAAAAGTAAGAAGAATCAGTTTTCTTGTACATCAGTCGGCATTTTGCCTTTTGTATTTAATTCCAATGCAATTTCTGTGTTTCATCGTCAATAAGAAGGTCAGACGGATACAGTAAACATGAAGAGAAGCATCGGAATCTATAACTAGTGTCACAGGAATGGTTCAAATCATAGACAGTAAGAAGTGTCAGTTTTCTTGTACTTATGTAGGCATTGTGCCTTTTGTATTTAATTCCGATGCTATATCTGTGTTTCATCACTAATAAGATGGTCAGAAGGATACAGTAAACCTGAAGGGAAGCATCGGAATCTATAACTAGTGACACAGGAATGGATCAAAACATAGACAGTAAGAAGAGTCAGTTTTCTTGTATTTAAGTCGGCATTGTGCTTTTTGTATTTAATTCCGAAACAATTTCTGTGATTCATCGTCAATAAGAAGGTCAGAGGGATACAGTAAACTTGGAGTAAAGCATCGGAATCTTCAACTAGTGTCACATGAATGGTTCAAAACATAGACAGTAAGAAGAGTCAGTTTTCTTGTACATAAGTCGGCATTGTGCCTTTTGTATGTAATTCCGATGCAAGTTCTGTGTTTCATCGTCAATAAGAAGGTCAGAGGGATACAGTAAACCTGAAGTGAAGCTTCGGAATCTATAACTAGTGTCACAGGAATGGTTCAAAACATAGACAGTAAGAAGAGTCAGTTTTCTTGTACTTAAGTCGGCATTGTGCCTTTTGTATTTAACTCCGATGCAATTTCTGTGTTTCATCGTCAATAAGAAGGTCAGAGGGATACAGTAAACCTGAAGTGAAGCATCGGAATCTATAACTAGTATCACAGGAATGGTTCAAAACATAGACAGTATGAAGAGTCAGTTTTCTTGTACTTAAGTCGGCATTGTGCCTTTTGTATTTAACTCCGATGCAATTTCTGTGTTTTTGATCGCCAATAAGAAGGTCAGGGGGATACAGTAAACCTGAAGTGAAGCATCGGAATCTATAACTAGTGTCACAGGAATGGTTGAAAACATAGACAGTAAGAAGAGTCAATTTCCTTGTACTTAAGTCGGCATTGTGCCATTTGTATTTAACTCCGATGCAATTTCTGTGTTTCATCGTCAATAAGATGGTCCGAGGGACTCAGTAAACCTGAATTGAAGCATCGGAATCTATAACTAGTGTCACAGGAGTGGTTCAAACATAGACAGTAAGAAGAGTCAGTTTTCTTGTACTTAAGTCGGCACTGTGCCTTTTGTATTTAATTCCGATGCAATTTCTGTGTTTCATCATCAATAAGAAGGTCAGAGGGATACAGTAAACCTGAAGTGAAGCATCGGAATCTATAACTAGTGTCACAGGAATGGTTCAAACATAAACAGTAAGAAGAATCAGTTTTCTTGTACATCAGTCGGCATTGTGCCTTTTGTATTTAATTCTGATCCAATTTCTTTGTTTCATCGTCAATAAGAAGGTCAGAGGGATACAGTAAACCTGAAGTGAAGCATCGGACTCTATAATTTGTGTCACATGAATGGTTCAAAACATAGACAGTAAGAAGAGTCAGTTTTCTTGTACTTAAGTCGGCATTGTGATTTTTGTATTTAATTACGATTCAATTTCTGTGTTTCATCGTCAATAAGAAAGTCAGAGGGATACAGTAAACCTGAAGTGAAGCATCGGAATCTATAACTAGTGTCACAGGAATGGTTCCAATCATAGACAGTAAGAAGAGTCAGATTTCTTGTACTTAAGTCGGCATTGTGCCTTTTGTATTTAATTACGATGCAATTTCTGTGTTTCATCGTCAATAAGAAGGTCAGAGGGACACAGTAAAGCTGATGTGAAGCTTCGGAATCTTTAAGTAGTGTCACAGGAATGGTTCAAAGCATAGACAGTAAGAGGAGTCAGTTTTCCTGTACTTAAGTCGGCATTGTGCCTTTTGTATTAAATCCGATGCAATTTCTGTGTTTCATCGTCAATAAGAAGGTCAGAGGGATACAGTAACCCTGTAGTGAAGCATCGGAATCTATAACTAGTGTCTCAGGAATGGTTCAAAACATAGACAGTAAGAAGAGTCATTTTTCTTGTACTTAAGTCGACATTGTGCCCTATGTATTTAATTCCGTTGCAATTTCAGTGTTTCATCGTAAATAAGAAGGTCAGAGGGATACAGCAAACCTGAGGCGAAGCATCGGATCTATAACTAGTGTCACAGGAATGGTTCAAAACATAGACAGTAAGAAGAGTCAGTTTTCTTGTACTTAAGGCGGCATTGTGCCTTTTGTATTTAATTCCGCGGAAATTTCTGTGTTTCTATGTCAATATGAAGGTCAGGGGGATACAGTAAACCTGAAGTGAAGCATCGAATCTATAACTAGTGTCACAGGAATGGTTCAAAGCATAGACAGTAAGAAGAGTCAGATTTCTTGTACTTAAGTCGGCATTGTGCCATTTCTATTTAATTCCGATGAAATTTCTGTGTTTAATCGTCAATAAGAAAGTCAGAGGGATACAGTAAATATGAAGTGAAGCATCGGAAACAATCACTAGTGGCACAGGAATGGTTCAAAACATAGTAAGAAGAGTCAGTTTTCTTGTACTTATGTCGGCATTGTGCCTTTCGTATTTAACTCCAATGCAATTTCTGTGTTTCATCGTCAACAAGAAGGTCAGAGGGATACAGTAAACCCGAAGTGAAGCATCGGAATCTATAACTAGTGTCACAGGAATGGTTCAAAGAATAGACAGTAAGAAGAGTAAGTTTTTTTGTACTTAAGTCGGCATTGTGCCTTTTGTATTTAACTCCGATGCAATTTCTGTGTTTCATCGTCAATAAGAAGGTCAGAGGGATACAGTGAACCTCAAGTGAAACATCGGAATCTATAACTAGTGTCACGGGAATGGTTCAATCATAGACAGTAAGAAGAGTCAGTTTTCTTGTACATAAGTCGGCATAGTGCCATTTGTATTTAATTCCGATACAAATTCTGTGTTTCATCGATAATAAGAAGGTCAGATGGATACAGTAAACCTGAAGTGAAGCATCGGAAGCTATGCCTAGTGTCACATGAATGGTGCAAAACATAGACAGTAAGAAGAGTCTGTTTTCTTGTACTTAAGTCGGCATTGTGCCTTTTGTATTTAATTCTGATGCAATTTCTGTGTTTCATCGTCCATAACAAGGTCAGAGGGATACAGTAAACATGAAGAGAAGCATCGGAATCTATAACTAGAGTCACAGGAATGGTTCAAATCATAGACAGTAAGAAGTGTCAGTTTTCTTATACTTATGGAGGCATTGTGCCTTTTGTATTTAATTCCGATGCTATATCTGTGTTTCATCAACAATAAGATGGTCAGAAGGTCAGAGTAAACCTGAAAAGAAGCATCGGAATCTATAACTAGTGTAACAGGAATGGTTCCAAACATAGACAGTAAGAAGAGTCAATTTTCTTGTACTTCAGACGGCATTTTTCCTTTTCTATTTAATTCCGATGCAATTTCTATGTTTCATCGTCAATAAGAAGGTCAGAGGGATACAGTAAACCTGAAGTGAAGCATCGGAATCTATAACTAGTGACACATGAATGGATCAAAACATAGACAGTAAGAAGAGTCAGTTTTCTTGTACTTAAGTCGGCATTGTGCCTTTTGTATTTAATTGCGAAGCAATTTCTGTGTCTCATCGTCAATAAGAAGGTCAGAGGGATACAGTAAACCTGGGGTAAAGCATCGGAATCTATAACTAGTGTCACATGAATGGTTCAAAACATAGACAGTAAGAAGAGTCAGTTTTCTTGTACATAAGTCGGCATTGTGCCTTTTGCATTTATTTCCGATCCTATGTCTGTGTATCATCAACAATAAGATGGTCAGAGGGATACAGTAAACCTGAAGTGAAGCATCGGAATCTATAACTAGTGTCACATGAATGGTTCAAACATAGACAGTAACAAGAGTCAGTTTTCTTGTACTTAAGTCGGCATTATGCCCTTTGTATTTAATTCCGATGCAATATCTGTGTTTCATCTTCAATAAGAAGGTCAGAGGTATACAGTAAACCTGAAGTGAAGCATCGGAATCTATAACTAGTGTCACATGAATGGTTCAAAACATAGGCAGTAGGAAGAGTCAGTCTTCTTGTACTTAAGTCGGCATTGTGCCTTTTGTATTTAATTCCGATGCAATTTCTGTGTTTCATCGTCAATAGGAAGGTCAGAGGGATACAGTAAACCTAATGTGAAGCATCGAAATCTATAACTAGTGTCACAGGAATGGTTCAAATCTTAGACAGTAAGAAGAGTCAGTTATCTTGTACTTAAGTTGGCAATGTGCCTTTTGTATTTAATCCCGATGCAATTTCTATGTTTCATCGTCAATAAGAAGGTCAGAGGGATACAGTAAACCTGAAGTGAAGCATCGGAATCTAAAACCGGTCTCACAGAAAATGTTCAAAACATAGACAGTAAGAAGAGCCAGTCTTCTTGTACTTGGGTCGGCATTGTGCCTTTTGTATTTAATTCCGATGCAATTTCTGTGCTTTATCGTCAAGAAGAAGGTCAGAGGGACACAGTAAACCTGAAGTCAAGCATCGGAATCTATAACTAGTGTCACAGGAATGGTTCAAATCATATTCAGTAAGAAGAGCCAGTCTTCTTGTACTTGAGTCGGCATTGTGCCTTTTGTATTTGATTCCGATGAAATTTCTGTGTTTGATCGTCAATAAGAAGGTCAGAGGGACACAGTAAACCTGAAGTAAAGCATCGGAATCTATAAGTAGTGTCACAGGAATGGCTCAAAGCATAGACAATAAGAAGAGTCTGTATTCTTGTACTTAAATTGGCATTGTGCCTTTTGTATTTAATTAAGATGCAACTTCTGTGTTTCATCGTCAATAAGGTAATCAGAGGTATACTGTAAACCTGAAGTGAAGCATCGGAATCTAAAACTAGTGTCACAGGAGTGGCTCAAAACATAGACAGTAGGAAGAGTCAGTCTTCTTGTACTTGAGTCGGCATTGTGCCTTTTGTATTTAATTCCGGTGCAATATCTGTGTTTCATCGTCAATAAGAATTTCAGAGGGATACAGTAAAACTGAAATGAAGCATCGGAAACTATAACTAGTGTCACAGGAATGGTTTAAAACATAGACAGTAAGAAGAGTCAGTCTCCTTGTACTAAAGTCGGCATTGTGCCTTTTGTATGTAACTCCGATGAAATTTCTGTGCTTCATCATCAATAAGAAGGTCAGCTGGATACAGTGTTCCTGAAGTGCAGCATCTGAATCTATAACTAGTGTTACAGGAATGGTTCAAACCATAGACAGTAAGAAGAGTCAGTCTTCTTGTACTTAAGTCCGCATAGTGCCTTTTGTATCTAATTAAGACGCAATTTCTGTGTTTCATCGTCAATAAGAAGGTCTGAGGGATACAGTAAACCTGAAGTGACGCATCGGAATCTATAACTAGTGTCACAGAAATGGTTCAAACCGTAGACAGTAAGAAGAGTCAGTCTTCTTGTACATAAGTCGGCATTGTGCCTTTTGTATACAGTTCTAATGCAATTTCTGTGTTTCATCGTCTATAAGAAGGTCAGAGGGATATAGTAAACCTGAAGTGAAGCATCGGAATCTATAACTAGTGTCACAGGAATCGTTCAAAACATAGACAGTAAGGGGAGGCAGTCTTCTTGTACTTGAGTCGGCATTGTGCCTTTTGTATTTAATTCCGATGCAATTTCTGAGTTTCATCGTCAATAAGAAGGTCAGAGGGATACAGTAAACCTGAAGTGAAGCATCGGAATCTATAACTAGTGTCACAGGAAAGGTTCAAAACATAGACAGTAAGAAGAGTCAGTTTTCTTGTACTTAAGTCGCCGTTGTGCCTTTTGTATTTAATTCCGATGCAATTTCTGTGTTTCATCGTCAATTAGAAAGTCAGAGGGATACAGTAAACCTGAGGTGAAGCTTCCGAATCTATAACAAGTGTCACAGGAATGGTTCAAACATAGACAGTAAGAAGAGTCAGTTTTCTTGTACTTAAGTCGGCATTGTGCCTTTTGTATTTAATTCCGATGCAATTTCTGTGTTTCATCGTCAATAAGAAGGTCAGAGGGATACAGTAAGTCTGAAGTGAAGCATCGGAAACTATAACTAGTGTCACAGGAATGGTTCAAACATAAAAAGTAAGAAGAATCAGTTTTCTTCTACATCAGTCGGCATTGTGCCTTTTGTATTTAATTCCGATGCAATTTCTGTGTTTCATCGTCAATATGAAGGTCAGAGGGATACAGTAAACCTGAAGTGAAGCATCGGAATCTATAATTAGTGTCACATGAATGGTTCAAACGTAGACAGTAAGAAGAGTCAGTTTTCTTGTACATAAGTCGGCATTGTGCCTTTTGTATTTAATTCCGATGCAAATTCTGTGTTTCATCGATAATAAGAAGGTCGGATGGATACAGTAAACCTGAAGTGAAGCATCGGAAGCTATGCCTAGTGTCACATGAATGGTTCAAAACATAGACAGTAAGAAGAGTCAGTTTTCTTGTACTTAAGTCGGCATTGTGCCTTTTGTATTTAATTCCGATGCAATTTCTGTGTTTCATAGTCAATAAGAAGGTCAGAGGGATACAGTAAACATGAAGAGAAGCATCGGAATCTATAACTAGTGTCACAGGAATGGTTCAAATCATAGACAGTAAGAAGTGTCAGTTTTCTTGTACTTATGTAGGGATTGTGCCTTTTGTATTTAATTCCGATGCTATATCTGTGTTTCATCAACAATAAGATGGTCAGAAGGAAACAGTAAACCTGAGAAGAAGCATCGGAATCTATAACTAGTGTCACAGGAATGGTTCAAAAGATAGACAGTAAGAAGAGTCTTTTTTTTTGTACTTACGTCGGCATTGTTCCTTTTCTATTTAATTCCGATGCAATTTCTATGTTTCATCGTCAATAAGAAGGTCAGAGGGATACAGTAAACCTGAAGTGAAGCATCGGAATCTACAACTAGTGACACAGGAATGGATCAAAACATAGACAGTAAGAGGAGTCAGTTTTCTTGTACTTAAGTCGGCATTGGGCCTTTTGTATTTGATTCCGAAACAATTCCTGTGCTTCATCGTCAATAAGAAGGTCAGAGGGATACAGTAAACCTGGAGTAAAGCATCGGAATCTATAACTAGTGTCACATGAATGGTTCAAAACATAGACAGTAAGAAGAGTCAGTTTTCTTGTACATAAGTCGGCATTGTGCTTTTTGTATGTAATTCCGATGCAATTTCTGTGTTTCATCGTCAATAAGAAGGTCAGAGGGATACAGTAAACCTGAAGTGAAGCTTCGGAATCTATAACTAGTGTCACAGGAAAGGTTCAAAACATAGACAGTGTGAAGAGTCAGTTTTCTTGTACTTAAGTCGGCATTGTGCCTTTTGTATTTAACTCCGATGCAATTTCTGTATTTTTGATCGTCAATAAGAAGGTCAGAGGGATACAGTAAACCTGAAATGAAGCATCGAAATCTATAACTAGTGTCACAGGAATGGTTGAAAGCAAAGACAGTAAGAAGAGTCAGTTTTCTTGTACTTAAGTCGGCATTGTGCCTTTTGTATTTAATTACGATACAATTTCTGTGTTTCATCGTCAGTAAGAAGGTCAGAGGGATACAGTAAAGCTGAAGTGAAGCTTCGGAATCTATAAGTAGTGTCACAGGAATGGTTCAAAGCATAGACAGTAAGAGGAGTCAGTTTTCATGTACTTAAGTCGGCATTGTGCCTTTTGTATTAAATCCGATGCAATTTCTGTGTTTCATCGTCAATAAGAAGGTCAGAGGGATACAGTAAACTTGAAGTGAAGCATCGGAATCTATAACTAGTATCTCAGGAATGGTTCAAAACATAGACAGTAAGAAGAGTCATTTTTCTTGCACTTAAGTCGACATTCTGCCTTTTGCATTTAATTCCGTTGCAATTTCAGTGTTTCATCGTCAATAAGAAGGTCAGAGGGATACAGCAAACCTGAGGCGAAGCATCGGAACTATAACTAGTGTCACAGGAATGGTTTAAAACATAGACAGTAAGAAGAGTCAGTTTTCTTGTACTTAAGGCGGCATTGTGCCTTTTGTACTTAATTCCGCGGAAATTTCTGTGTTTCTATGTCAATATGAAGGTCAGAGGGATACAGTAAACCTGAAGTGAAGCATCGAATCTATAACTAGTGTCACAGGAATGGTTCAAAGCATAGACAGTAAGAAGAGTCAGTTTTCTTGTACTTAAGTCGGCATTGTGCCATTTCTATTCAATTCCGATGAAATTTCTATGTTTAATCGTCAATAAGAAAGTCAGAGGGATACAGTAAATATGAAGTGAAGCATCGGAAACAATCACTAGTGGCACAGGAATGGTTCAAAACATAGACAGTAAGAAGAGTCAGTTTTCTTGTACCTATGTCGGCATTGTCCCTTTTGTATTTAACTCCGATGTAATTTCTGTGTTTCATCATCAATAAGAAGGTCAGAGGGATACAGTAAACCTGAAGTGAAGCATCGGAATCTATAACTAGTGTCACAGGAATGGGTCAAAGAATAGACAGCAAGAAGAGTCAGTTTTCTTGTACTTAAGTCGGCATTGTGCCTTTTGCATTTAACTCCGATGCAATTTCTGTGTTTCATCGTCAATAAGAAAGTCAGAGGGATACAGTAAACCTCAAGTGAAGCACCGGAATCTATAACTAGGGTCACAGGAATGGTTCAATCATAGTTAGTGAGAAGAGTCAGTTTTCTTGTACTTAAGTCGGCATTGTGCCTTTTGTATTTATTTACGATGCAATTTCTGTGTTTCATCGTCAATAAGAAGGTCAGAGGGATACAGTAAACCTTAAGTGAAACATTGGAATCTATAACTAGTGTCACAGGAATGGTTCAATCATACACAGTAAGAAGAGTCAGTTTTCTTGTACTTAAGTCGGCATTGTACCAATTGTATTTAATTCCGATGCAATTTCTGTGTTTTATCGTCAATAAGAGGGTCAGAGGGATACAGTAAACCTGAAGTGAAGCATCGGAAACTATAACTAGTGTCGCAGGAATGGTTCAAACATAAAAAGTAAGAAGAATCAGTTTTCTTGTACATCAGTCGGCATTGTGCCTTTTGTATTTAATTCCGATCCAATTTCTGTGTTTCATCGTCAATAAGAAGGTCAGAGGGATTCAGTAAACCTGAAGTGAAGCATCGGAATCTATAACTAGTGTCACATGAATGGTTCAAACGTAGACAGTAAGAAGAGTCAGTTTTCTTGTACATAAGTCGGCATAGTGCCTTTTGTATTTAATTCCGATACAAATTCTGTGTTTCATCGATAATAAGAAAGTCAGATGGATACAGTAAACCTAAAGTGAAGCATCGGAAGCTATTCCTAGTGTCACATGAATGGTTCAACCATAGACAGTAAGATGAGTCTGTTTTCTTGTACTTAAGTCGGCATTGTGCCTTTTGTATTTAATTCTGATGCAATTTCTGTGTTTCATGGTCAATAAGAAGGTCAGAGGGATACAGTAAACCTGAAGAGAAGCATCGGAATCTATAACTAGTGTCACAGGAATGGTTCAAAACATAGACAGTGTGAAGAGTCAGTTTTCTTGTACTTAAGTCGGCATTGTGCCTGTTGTATTTAACTCCGATGCAATTTCTGTGTTTTTGATCGTCAATAAGAAGGTCAGAGGGATACAGTAAACCTGAAATGAAGCATCGAAATCTATAACTAGTGTCACAGGAATGGTTGAAAGCAAAGACAGTAAGAAGAGTCAGTTTTCTTGTACTTAAGTCGGCATTGTGCCTTTTGTATTTAATTACGATACAATTTCTGTGTTTCATCGTCAGTAAGAAGGTCAGAGGGATACAGTAAAGCTGAAGTGAAGCTTCGGAATCTATAAGTAGTGTCACAGGAATGGTTCAAAGCATAGACAGTAAGAGGAGTCAGTTTTCATGTACTTAAGTCGGCATTGTGACTTTTGTATTAAATCCGATGCAATTTCTGTGTTTCATCGTCAATAAGAAGGTCAGAGGGATACAGTAAACTTGAACTGAAGCATCGGAATCTATAACTAGTATCTCAGGAATGGTTCAAAACATAGACAGTAAGAAGAGTCAGTTTTCTTGTACTTAAGGCGGCATTGTGCCTTTTGTTCTTAATTCCGCGGAAATTTCTGTGTTTCTATGTCAATATGAAGGTCAGAGGGATACAGTAAACCTGAAGTGAAGCATCGAATCTATAACTAGTGTCACAGGAATGGTTCAAAGCATAGACAGTAAGAAGAGTCAGTTTTCTTGTACTTAAGTCGGCATTGTGCCATTTCTATTTAATTCCGATGAAATTTCTGTGTTTAATCGTCAATAAGAAAGTCAGAGGGATACAGTAAATATGAAGTGAAGCATCGGAAACAATCACTAGTGGCACAGGAATGGTTCAATCATAGACAGTAAGAAGAGTCAGTTTTCTTGTAATAATGTCGGCATTGTCCCTTTTGTATTTAACTCCGATGCAATTTCTGTGTTTCATCGTCAATAAGAAGGTCAGAGGGATACAGTAAACCCGAAGTGAAGCATCGGAATCTATAACTAGTGTCACAGGAATGGGTCAAAGAATAGACAGTAAGAAGAGTCAGTTTTCTTGTACTTAAGTCGGCATTGTGCCTTTTGCATTTAACTCCGATGCAATTTCTGTGTTTCATCGTCAATAAGAAAGTCAGAGGGATACAGTAAACCTCAAGTGAAGCACCGGAATCTATAACTAGTGTCACAGGAATGGTTCAATCATAGACAGTAAGAAGAGTCAGTTTTCTTGTACTTAAGTCGGCATTGTGCCTCTTGTATTAATTTACGATGCAATTTCTGAGTTTCATCGTCAATAAGAAGGTCAGAGGGATACAGTAAACCTTAAGTGAAACATCGGAATCTATAACTAGTGTCACAGGAATGGTTGAATCATAGACAGTAAGAAGAGTCAGTTTTCTTGTACTTAAGTCGGCATTGTACCAATTGTATTTAATTCCGATGCAATTTCTGTGTTTTATCGTCAATAAGAGGGTCAGAGGGATACAGTAAACCTGAAGTGAAGCATCGGAAACTATAACTAGTGTCGCAGGAATGGTTCAAACATAAAAAGTAAGAAGAATCAGTTTTCTTGTACATCAGTCGGCATTGTGCCTTTTGTATTTAATTCCGATCCAATTTCTGTGTTTCATCGTCAATAAGAAGGTCAGAGGGATTCAGTAAACCTGAAGTGAAGCATCGGAATCTATAACTAGTGTCACATGAATGGTTCAAACGTGGACAGTAAGAAGAGTCAGTTTTCTTGTACATAAGTCGGCATAGTGCCTTTTGTATTTAATTCCGATACAAATTCTGTGTTTCATCGATAATAAGAAGGTCAGATGGATACAGTAAACCTGAAGTGAAGCATCGGAAGCTATGCCTAGTGCACATGAATGGTTCAAACATAGACAGTAAGATGAGTCTGTTTTCTTGTACTTAAGTCGGCATTGTGCCTTTTGTATTTAAGTCTGATGCAATTTCTGTGTTTCATCGTCAATAAGAAGGTCAGAGGGATACAGTAAACATGACGAGAAGCATCGGAATCTATAAATAGTGTCACAGAAATGGTTCAAATCATAGACAGGAAGAAGTGTCAGTTTTCTTGTACTTATGTAGGCATTGTGCCTTTTGTATTTAATTCCGATGCTATATCTGTGTTTCATCTACAATAAGATGGTCAGAAGGTCACAGTTAACCTGAAAAGAAGCATCTGAATCTATAACTAGTGTCACAGGAATGGTTCAAAACATAGACAGTAAGAAGAGTCAATTTTCTTGTACTTAAGACGGCATTTTTCCTTTTCTATTTAATTCCGATGCAATTTCTATGTTTCATCGTCAATAAGAAGGTCAGAGGGATACAGTATACCTGAAGTGAAGCATCGGAACCTATAACTAGTGACACTAATGGATCAAAGCGTAGACAAGAAGAAGAGTCAGTTTTCTTGTACTTAAGTCGGCATTGTGCCGTTTGTATTTAATTCCGAAGCAATTTCTGTGATTCATCGTCAATAAGAAGGTCAGAGGGATACAGGAAACCTGGGGTAAAGCATCGGAATCTATAACTAGTGTCACATGAATGGTTCAAACATAGACAGTAAGAAGAGTCAGTTTTCTTGTACTTAAGTCGGCATTATGCCCTTTGTATTTAATTCCGATGCAATATCTGTGTTTCATCTTGAATAAGAAGGTCAGAGGGATACAGTAAACCTGAAGTGAAGCATCGGAATCTATAACTAGTGTCACAGGAATGGTTCAAAGCATAGACAGTGTGAAGAGTCAGTTTTCTTGTAATTAAGTCGACATTGTACCTTTTGTATTTAACTCCGATGCAATTTCTGTGTTTCATCGTCAATAAGAAAGTCAGAGGGATACAGTAAACCCAAAGTGAAGCATCGGAATCTATAACTAGTGTCACAGGAATGGTTCAATCATAGACAGTAAGAAGAGTCAATTATCTTGTACTTAAGTCGGCATTGTGCCTTTTGTATTTAATTCCGATGCAAATTCTGTGTTTCATCGTCAACAAGAAGGTCCGAGGGATACAGTAAACCTGAAGAGAAGCTTCGGAATCTATAACTAGTGTCACAGGAATGGTTCAAATCATAGACAGTAAGAAGAGTCAGTTTTCTTGTACTTATGTAGGCATTGTGCCCTTTGTATTTAATTCCGATGCTATATCTGTGTTTCATCTTCAATAAGAAGGTCAGAGGGATACAGTAAACCTGAAGTTAAGAATCGGAATCTATAACTAGTGTCACAGGAAAGGTTCAAAGCATAGACAGTAAGAAAAGTCAGTTTTCTTGTACTTAAGTCGGCGTTGTGCCTTTTGTATTTAATTCCGATGCAATTTCTGTGTTTCATCGTCAATAAGAAGGTCAGAGGGATACAGTAAACCTAAAGTGAAGCATCGGAATCTATAACTAGTGTCACAGGAATGGTTCAAAACATAGACAGTAAGAGGAGTCAGTTTTCTTGTACTTAAGTCGGCGTTGTGCCTTTTGTATTTAACTCCGATGCAATTTCTGTGTTTCATCGTCAATAAGAAGGTCAGAGGGATACAGTAAACCTGAAGTGAAGCATCGGAATCTATAACTAGTGGCACAGGAATGGTTCAAAACATAGACAGTAAGAAGAGTCAGTTTTCTTGTACTTAATTCGGCATTGTGCCTTTTGTATTTAATTCCGATGCAATTTCTGTGTTTCATCATCAATAAGATGGTCGGAGGGATACAGTAAACCTGAAGGGAAGCATCCGAATCTATAACTAGTGTCACACGAATGGTTCAAACATAGACAGTAAGAAGAGTCAGTTTTCTTGTACTTAAGTCAACATTGTGCCTTTTGTATTTAATTCCGATGCAATTTCTGTGTTTCATCGACAATAAGAACGTCAGAGGGATACAGTAAACCTGAAGTGAGGCATCGGAATTTATAACTAGTGTCACAGGAATGGTTCAAACATAAACAGTAAGAAGAATCAGTTTTCTTGTACATCAGCCGGCATTGTGCGTTTTGTATTTCATTCCGATGCAATTTCTGTGTTTCATCGTCCATAAGAAGGTCAGAGGGATACAGTAAACCTGAAGTGAAGCATCGGACTCTATAATTAGTGTCACAGGAATGGTTCAAAACATAGACAGTAAGAAGAGTCAGTTTTCTTGTACTTAAGTCGGCATTGTCCCTTTTGTATTTAATTCCGATGCTATATCTGTGTTTCATCAACAATAAGATGGTCAGAAGGATACAGTAAACCTGAAAAGAAGCATCGGAATCTATAACTAGTGTCACAGGAGTGGTTCAAAACATAGACAGTAAGAAGAGTCAATTTTCTTGTACTTAGGTCGGCATTGTTCCTTTTCTATTTAATTCCGAAGCAATTTCTATGTTTCATCGTCAATAAGAAGGTCAGAGGGATACAGTAAACCTGAAGTGAAGCTTCGGAATCTAAAACTAGTGTCACAGGAATGGTTCAAACATAGACAGTAGGAAGAGTCAGTCTTCTTGTACTTGAGTCGGCATTGTGCCTGTTGTATTTAATTCCGATGCAATATCTGTGTTTCATCGTCAAAAAAAATGGCTCTGAGCACTATGGGACTTAACTGCTGTGGTCATAAGTCCCCTAGAACTTAGAACTACTTAAACATAACTAACCTAAGGACAGCACACAACACCCAGCCATCACGAGGTAGAGAAAATCCCTGACCCCGCCGGGAATCGAACCCGGGAACCCGGGCGTGGGAAGCGAGAACGCTACCGCACGACCACGAGATGCGGGCTTTCATCGTCATTAAGAAGGTCAGTGGGATACAGTAAAACTAAAATGAAGCATCGGAAACTATAACTAGTGTCACAGGAATGGTTTAAAACATAGACAGTAAGAAGAGTCAGTCTCCTTGTACTAAAGTCGGCATTGTGCGTTTTGTATTTAACTCCGATGGAATTTCTGTGCTTCATCATCAATAAGAAGGTCAGCTGGATACAGCGTTCCAGAAGTGCAGCATCTGAATCTATAACTAGTGTTACAGGAATGGTTCAAACCATAGACAGTAAGAAGAGTCAGTCTTCTTGTACTTAAGTCGGCATTGTGCCTTTTGTATCTAATTAAGACGCAATTTCTGTGTTTCATCGTCAATAAGAAGGTCTGAGGGATACAGTAAACCTGAAGTGACGCATCGGAATCTATAACTAGTGTCACAGGAATGGTTCAAACCGTAGACAGTAAGAAGAGTCAGTCTTCTTGTACTTAAGTCGGCATTGTGCCTTTTGTATATAGTTCCGATGCAATTTCTGTGTTTCATCGTCTATAAGAAGGTCAGAGGGATATAGTAAACCCGAAGTGAAGCATCGGAATCTGTAACTAGTGTCACAGGAATCGTTCAAAACATAGACAGTAAGAGGAGGCAGTCTTCTTGTACTTGAGTCGGCATTGTGCCTTTTGTATTTAATTCCGATGCAATTTCTGAGTTTCATCGTCAATAAGAAGGTCAGAGGGATACAGTAAACCTAAAGTGAAGCATCGGAAACTATAACTAGTGTCACAGGAATGGTTGAAACATAAAAAGTAAGAAGAATCAGTTTTCTTGTACATCGGTCGACATTTTGCCTTTTGTATTTAATTCCAATGCAATTTCTGTGTTTCATCGTCAATAAGAAGGTCAGAGGGATACAGTAAACATGAAGAGAAGCATCGGAATCTATAACTAGTGTCACAGGAATGGTTCAAATCATAGACAGTAAGAAGTGTCAGTTTTCTTGTACTTATGTAGGCATTGTGCCTTTTGTATTTAATTCCGATGCTATATCTGTGTTTCATCAACAATAAGTTGGTCAGAAGGATACAGTAAACCTGAAGGGAAGCATCGGAATCTATAACTAGTGACACAGGAATGGATCAATACATAGACAGTAAGAAGAGTCAGTTTTCTTATATTTAAGTCGGCATTGTGCTTTTTGTATTTAATTCCGAAACAATTTCTGTGATTCATCGTCAATAAGAAGGTCAGAGGGATACAGTAAACCTGGAGTAAAGCATCGGAATCTTCAACTAGTGTCACATGAATGGTTCAAAACATAGACAGTAAGAAGAGTCAGTCTTCTTGTACATAAGTCGGCATTGTGCCTTTTGTATGTAATTCCGATGCAAGTTCTGTGTTTCATCGTCAATAAGAAGGTCAGAGGGATACAGTAAACCTGAAGTGAAGCTTCGGAATCTATAACTAGTGTCACAGGAATGGTTCAAAACATAGACAGTAAGAAGAGTCAATTTCCTTGTACTTAAGTCGGCTTTGTGCCATTTGTATTTAACTCCGATGCAATTTCTGTGTTTCATCGTTAATAAGATGGTCAGAGGGACTCAGTAAACCTGAATTGAAGCATCGGAATCTATAACTAGTGTCACAGGAATGGTTCAAACATAGACAATAAGAAGAGTCAGTTTTCTTGTACTTAAGTCGGCACTGTGCCTTTTGTATTTAATTCCGATGCAATTTCTGTGTTTCATCGTCAATAAGAAGGTCAGAGGGATACAGTAAACCTGAAGTGAAGCATCGGAATCTATAACAAGTGTCACAGGAATGGTTCAAACATAAACAGTAAGAAGAATCAGTTCTCTTGTACATCAGTCGGCATTGTGCCTTTTGTATTTAATTCCGATCCAATTTCTTTGTTTCATCGTCAATAAGAAGGTCAGAGGGATACAGTAAAACGGAAGTGAAGCATCGGACTCTATAATTTGTGTCACATGAATGGTTCAAAACATAGACAGTAAGAAGAGTCAGTTTTCTTGTACTTAAGTCGGCATTGTGATTTTTGTATTTAATTACGATTCAATATCTGTGTTTCATCGTCAATAAGAAGGTCAGAGGGATACAGTAAAGCTGAAGTGAAGCTTCGGAATCTTTAAGTAGTGTCACAGGAATGGTTCAAAGCATAGACAGTAAGAGGAGTCAGTTTTAATGTACTTAAGTCGGCATTGTGCCTTTTGTATTAAATCCGATGCAATTTCTGTGTTTCATCGTCAATAAGAAGGTCAGAGGGATACAGTAACCCTGAAGTGAAGCATCGGAATCTATAACTAGTGTCTCAGGAATGGTTCAAAACATAGACAGTAAGAAGAGTCATTTCTCTTGTACTTAAGTCGACATTGTGCCCTTTGTATTTAATTCCGTTGCAATTTCAGTGTTTCATCGTCAATAAGAAGGTCAGAGGGATACAGTAAAACGGAAGTGAAGCATCGGACTCTATAATTTGTGTCACATGAATGGTTCAAAACATAGACAGTAAGAAGAGTCAGTTTTCTTGTACTTAAGTCGGCATTGTGATTTTTGTATTTAATTACGATTCAATATCTGTGTTTCATCGTCAATAAGAAGGTCAGAGGGATACAGTAAAGCTGAAGTGAAGCTTCGGAATCTTTAAGTAGTGTCACAGGAATGGTTCAAAGCATAGACAGTAAGAGGAGTCAGTTTTAATGTACTTAAGTCGGCATTGTGCCTTTTGTATTAAATCCGATGCAATTTCTGTGTTTCATCGTCAATAAGAAGGTCAGAGGGATACAGTAACCCTGAAGTGAAGCATCGGAATCTATAACTAGTGTCTCAGGAATGGTTCAAAACATAGACAGTAAGAAGAGTCATTTCTCTTGTACTTAAGTCGACATTGTGCCCTTTGTATTTAATTCCGTTGCAATTTCAGTGTTTCATCGTCAATAAGAAGGTCAGAGGGATACAGCAAACCTGAGGCGAAGCTTCGGATCTATAACTAGTGTCACAGGAATGGTTCAAAACATAGACAGTTAGAAGAGTCAGTTTTCTTGTACTTAAGGCGGCATTGTGCATTTTGTATTTAATGCCGCGGAAATTTCTGTGTTTCTATGTCAATATGAAGGTCAGAGGGATACAGTAAACCTGAAGTGAAGCATCGAATCTATAACTAGTGTCACAGGAATGGTTCAAAGCATAGACAGTAAGAAGAGTCAGTTTTCTTGTACTTAAGTCGGCATTGTGCCATTTCTATTTAATTCCGATGAAATTTCTGTGTTTAATCGTCAATAAGAAAGTCAGAGGGATACAGTAAATATGAAGTGAAGCATCGGAAACAATCACTAGTGGCACAGGAATGGTTCAAAACATAGTAAGAAGAGTCAGTTTTCTTGTACTTATGTCGGCATTGTGCCTTTCGTATTTAGCTCCAATGCAATTTCTGTGTTTCATCGTCAACAAGGAGGTCAGAGGGATACAGTAAACCCGAAGTGAAGCATCGGAATCTATAACTGGTGTCACAGGAATGGTTCAAAGAATAGACAATAAGAAGAGTAAGTTTTTTTGTACTTAAGTCGGCATTGTGTCTTTTGTATTTAACTCCGATGCAATTTCTGTGTTTCATCGTCAATAAGAAAGTCAGAGGGATACAGTAAACCTCAAGTGAAGCATCGGAATCTATAACTAGTGTCACAGGAATGGTTCAATCATAGACAGTAAGAAGAGTCAGTTTTCTTGTACTTAAGTCGGCATTGTGCCTTTTGTATTTATTTACGATGCAATAACTGTGTTTCATCGTCAATAAGAAGGTCAGAGGGATACAGTAAACCTCAAGTGAAACATCGGAATCTATAACTAGTGTCACAGGAATGGTTCAATCATAGACAGTAAGAAGAGTCAGTTTTCTAGTACATAAGTCGGCATAGTGCCTTTTGTATTTAATTCCGATACAAATTCTGTGTTTCATCGATAATAAGAAGGTCAGATGGATACAGTAAACCTGAAGTGTAGCTTCGGAAGCTATGCCTAGTGTCACATGAATGGTTCAAAACATAGACAGTAAGAAGAGTCTGTTTCCTTGTACTTAAGTCGGCATTGTGCCTTTTGTATTTAATTCTGATGCAATTTCTGTGTTTCATCGTCAATAAGAAGGTCAGAGGGATACAGTAAACATGAAGAGAAGCAACCGAATCTATAACTAGTGTCACAGGAATGGTTCAAATCATAGACAGTAAGAAGTGTCAGTTTTCTTGTACTAATGGAGGCATTGTGCCTTTTGTATTTAATTCCGATGCTATATCTGTGTTTCATCAACAATAAGATGGTCAGAAGGTCAGAGTAAACCTGAAAAGAAGCATCGGAATCTATAACTAGTGTCACAGGAATGGTTCCAAACATAGACAGTAAGAAGAGTCAATTTTCTTGTACTTAAGACGGCATTTTTCCTTTTCTATTTAATTCCGATGCAATTTCTATGTTTCATCGTCAATAAGAAGGTCAGAGGGATACAGTAAACCTGAAGTGAAGCATCGGAATCTATAACTAGTGACACAGGAATGGATCAAAACATAGACAGTAAGAAGAGTCAGTTTTCTTGTACTTAAGTCGGCATTGTGCCTTTTCTATTTAATTCCGAAGCAATTTCTGTGTCTCATCGTCAATAAGAAGGTCAGAGGGATACAGTAAACCTGGGGTAAAGCATCGGAATCTATAACTAGTGTCACATGAATGGTTCAAAACATAGACAGTAAGAAGAGTCAGTTTTCTTGTACATAAGTCGGCATTGTGCCTTTTGCATTTAATTCCGATCCTATGTCTGTGTATCATCAACAATAAGATGGTCAGAGGGATACAGTAAACCTGAAGTGAAGCATCGGAATCTAAAACTAGTGTCACATGAATGGTTCAAACATAGACAGAAACAAGAGTCAGTTTTCTTGTACTTAAGTCGGCATTATGCCCTTTGTATTTAATTCCGATGCAATATCTGTGTTTCATCTTCAATAAGAAGGTCAGAGGTATACAGTAAACCTGAAGTGAAGCATCGGAATCTATAACTAGTGTCACATGAATGGTTCAAAACATAGGCATTAGGAAGAGTCAATCTTCTTGTACTTAAGTCGGCATTGTGCCTTTTGTATTTAATTCCGATGCAATTTCTGTGTTTCATCGTCAATAGGAAGGTCAGAGGGATACAGTAAACCTAATGTGAAGCATCGAAATCTATAACTAGTGCCACAGGAATGGTTCAAATCTTAGACAGTAAGAAGAGTCAGTTCTCTTGTACTTGAGTCGGCATTGTGCCTTCTGTATATAATTCCGAAGCAATTTCTATATTTCGTCGTCAATAAGAAGATCACAGGGATACAGTTAACCTGAAGTGAAGCATCGGAATCTACAACTAGTGTCCCAGTAATGGTTCAAAACATAAACAGTAAGAAGAGTCAGTTTTCTTGGACTTATTTCGGCATTGTGCCTTTTCTGTTTAATTCCGATGCAATTTCTGTGTTTCATCGTCAATAAGAAGGACAGAGGGATACAGTAAACCTGAAGTGAAGCATCGGAATCTATAACTAGTGTCACAGGAATGGTGCAAAACATAGACAGTAAGAAGTGTCAGTTTTCTTGTACTTAAGTCAGCATTCTGCCTTTTGTATTCATTTCCGATGCAGTTTTTGCGTTTCGTCGTCAATAAGAAGGTACACGGGATACAGTAAACCTGAAGTGATGCATCGGAATCTAAAACCGGTCTCACAGGAAAGGTTCAAAACATAGACAGTAAGAAAAGCCAGTGTTCTTGTACTTGTGTCGGTATTGTGCCTTTTGTATTTAATTCCGATGCAATTTCTGTGTTTCATCGTCAATAAGAAGGTCAGTGGGATACAGTAAACCTTAAGTGATATATCGGAATCTATAACTAGTGTCACAGGAATGGTTCAAAACATAGACTGTAAGAAGAGTCCGTTATCTTGTACGTAAGTTGGCAATGTGCCTTTTGTATTTAATCCCGATGCAATTTCTATGTTTCATCGTCAATAAGAAGGTCAGAGGGATACAGTAAACCTGAAGTGAAGCATCGGAATCTAAAACCGGTCTCACAGGAAAGGTTCAAAACATAGACAGTAAGAAGAGCCAGTCCTCTTGTACTTGGGTCGGCATTGTGCCTTTTGTATTTAATTCCGATGCAATTTCTGTGCTTTATCGACAAGAAGAAGGTCAGAGGGACACAGTAAACCTGAAGTCAAGCATCGGAATCTATAACTAGTGTCACAGGAATGGTTCAAATCATATTCAGTAAGAAGAGCCAGTCTTCTTGTACTTGAGTCGGCATTGTGCCTTTTGTATTTGATTCCGATGAAATTTCTGTGTTTGATCGTCAATAAGAAGGTCAGATGGACGCAGTAAACCTGAAGTAAAGCATCGGAATCTATAACTAGTGTCACAGGAATGGCTCAAAGTATAGACAATAAGAAGAGTCTGTATTCTTGTACTTAAATTGGCATTGTGCTTTTGTATTTAATGAAGATGCAACTTCTGTGTTTCATCGTCAATAAGGAAATCAGAGGTATACTGTAAACCTGAAGTGAAGCATCGGAATCTAAAACTAGTGTCACAGGAGTGGCTCAAAACATAGACAGTAGGAAGAGTCAGTCTTCTTGTACTTGAGTCGGCATTGTGCCTTTTGTATTTAATTCCGATGCAATATCTGTGTTTCATCGTCAATAAGAAGGTCAGAGGGATACAGTAAAACTGAAATGAAGCATCGGAAACTATAACTAGTGTCACAGGAATGGTTCAAATCATATTCAGTAAGAAGAGTCAGTCTCCTTGTACTAAAGTCGGCATTGTGCCTTTTGTATTTAACTCCGATGAAATTTCTGTGCTTCATCATCAATAAGAAGGTCAGCTGGATACAGTGTTCCTGAAGTGCAGCATCTGATCTATAACTAGTGTTACAGGAATGGTTCAAACCATAGACAGTAAGAAGAGTCAGTCTTCTTGTACTTAAGTCGGCATAGTGCCTTTTGTATCTAATTAAGACGCAATTTCTGTGTTTCATCGTCAATAAGAAGGTCTGAGGGATACAGTAAACCTGAAGTGACGCATCGGAATCTATAACTAGTGTCACAGAAATGGTTCAAACCGTAGACAGTAAGAAGAGTCAGTCTTCTTGTACTTAAGTCGGCATTGTGCTTTTTGTATACAGTTCCGATGCAATTTCTGTGTTTCATCGTCTATAAGAAGGTCAGAGGGATATAGTAAACCTGAAGTGAAGCATCGGAATCTATAACTAGTGTCACAGGAATCGTTCAAAACATAGACAGTAAGAGGAGGCAGTCTTCTTGTACTTGAGTCGGCATTGTGCCTTTTGTATTTAATTCCGATGCAATTTCTGAGTTTCATCGTCAATAAGAAGGTCAGAGGGATACAGTAAACCTGAAGTGAAGCATCGGAATCTATAACTAGTGTCACAGGAAAGGTTCAAAACATAGACAGTAAGAAGAGTCAGTTTTCTTGTACTTAAGTCGCCGTTGTGCCTTTTGTATTTAATTCCGATGCAATTTCTGTGTTTCATCGTCAATTAGAAAGTCAGAGGGATACAGTAAACCTGAGGTGAAGCTTCCGAATCTATAACAAGTGTCACAGGAATGGTTCAAACATAGACAGTAAGAAGAGTCAGCTTTCTTGTACTTAAGTCGGCAATGTGCCTTTTGTATTTAATTCCGATGCAATTTCTGTCTTTCATCGTCAATAAGAAGGTCACAGGGATACAGTAAACCTGAAGTGAACCATCGGAAACTATAACTAGTGTCACAGGAATGGTTCAAAATTAAAAAGTAAGAAGAATCAGTTTTCTTCTACATCAGTCGGCATTGTGCCCTTTGTATTTAATTCCGATGCAATTTCTGTGTTTCATCGTCAATAAGAAGGTCAGAGGGATACAGTAAACTTGAAGTGAAGCATCGGAATCTATAATTAGTGTCACATGAATGGTTCAAACGTAGACAGTAAGAAGAGTCAGTTTTCTTGTACATAAGTCGGCATTGTGCCTTTTGTATTTAATTCCGATGCAAATTCTGTGTTTCATCGATAATAAGAAGGTCGGATGGATACAGTAAACCTGAAGTGAAGCATCGGAAGCTATGCCTAGTGTCACATGAATGGTTCAAAACATAGACAGTAAGAAGAGTCAGTTTTCTTGTACTTAAGTCGGCATTGTGCCTTTTGTATTTAATTACGATACAATTTCTGTGTTTCATCGTCAGTAAGAAGGTCAGAGGGATACAGTAAAGCTGAAGTGAAGCTTCGGAATCTATAAGTAGTGTCACAGGAATGGTTCAAAGCATAGACAGTAAGAGGAGTCAGTTTTCATGTACTTAAGTCGGCATTGTGCCTTTTGTATTAAATCCGATGCAATTTCTGTGTTTCATCGTCAATAAGAAGGTCAGAGGGATACAGTAAACTTGAAGTGAAGCATCGGAATCTATAACTAGTGTCTCAGGAATGGTTCAAAACATAGACAGCAAGAAGAGTCATTTTTCTTGTACTTAAGTCGACATTGTGCCTTTTGCATTTAATTCCGTTGCAATTTCAGTGTTTCATCGTCAATAAGAAGGTCAGAGGGATACAGCAAACCTGAGGCGAAGCATCGGATCTATAACCAGTGTCACAGGAATGGTTCAAAACATAGACAGTAAGAAGAGTCAGTTTTCTTGTACTTAAGGCGGCATTGTGCCTTTTGTACTTAATTCCGCGGAAATTTCTGTGTTTCTATGTCAATATGAAGGTCAGAGGGATACAGTAAACCTGAAGTAAAGCATCGGAATCTATAACTAGTGTCACAGGAATGGCTCAAAGCATAGACAATAAGAAGAGTCTGTATTCTTGTACTTAAATTGGCATTGTGCTTTTGTATTTAATTAAGATGCAACTTCTGTGTTTCATCGTCAATAAGGAAATCAGAGGTATACTGTAAACCTGAAGTGAAGCATCGGAATCTAAAACTAGTGTCACAGGAGTGGCTCAAAACATAGACAGTAGGAAGAGTCAGTCTTCCTGTACTTGAGTCGGAATTGTGCCTTTTGTATTTAATTCCGATGCAATATCTGTGTTTCATCGTCAATAAGAAGGTCAGAGGGATACAGTAAAACTGAAATGAAGCATCGGAAACTATAACTAGTGTCACAGGAATGGTTTATAACATAGACAGTAAGAAGAGTCAGTCTCCTTGTACTAAAGTCGGCATTGTGCCTTTTGTATTTAACTCCGATGAAATTTCTGTGCTTCATCATCAATAAGAAGGTCAGCTGGATACAGTGTTCCTGAAGTGCAGCATCTGAATCTATAACTAGTGTTACAGGATTGGTTCAAACCATAGACAGTAAGAAGAGTCAGTCTTCTTGTGCTTAAGTCGGCATAGTGCCTTTTGTATCTAATTAAGACGCAATTTCTGTGTTTCATCGTCAATAAGAAGGTCTGAGGGATACAGTAAACCTGAAGTGACGCATCGGAATCTATAACTAGTGTCACAGAAATGGTTCAAACCGTAGACAGTAAGAAGAGTCAGTCTTCTTGTACTTAAGTCGGCATTGTGCTTTTTGTATACAGTTCCGATGCAATTTCTGTGTTTCATCGTCTATAAGAAGGTCAGAGGGATATAGTAAACCTGAAGTAAAGCATCGGAATCCATAACTAGTGTCACAGGAATCGTTCAAAACATAGACAGTAAGAGGAGGCAGTCTTCTTGTACTTGAGTCGGCATTGTGCCTTTTGTATTTAATTCCGATGCAATTTCTGAGTTTCATCGTCAATAAGAAGGTCAGAGGGATACAGTAAACCTGAAGTGAAGCATCGGAATCTATAACTAGTGTCACAGGAAAGGTTCAAAACATAGACAGTAAGAAGAGTCAGTTTTCTTGTACTTAAGTCGCCGTTGTGCCTTTTGTATTTAATTCCGATGCAATTTCTGTGTTTCATCGTCAATTAGAAAGTCAGAGGGATACAGTAAACCTGAGGTAAAGCTTCCGAATCTATAACAAGTGACACAGGAATGGTTCAAACATAGACAGTAAGAAGAGTCAGTTTTCTTGTACTTAAGTCGGCAATGTGCCTTTTGTATTTAATTCCGATGCAATTTCTGTCTTTCATCGTCAATAAGAAGGTCAGAGGGATACAGTAAACCTGAAGTGAAGCATCGGAAACTATAACTAGTGTCACAGGAATGGTTCAAAATTAAAAAGTAAGAAGAATCAGTTTTCTTCTACATCAGTCGGCATTGTGCCTTTTGTATTTAATTCCGATGCAATTTCTGTGTTTCATCGTCAATAAGAAGGTCAGAGGGATACAGTAAACCTGAAGTGAAGCATCGGAATCTATAATTAGTGTCACATGAATGGTTCAAACGTAGACAGTAAGAAGAGTCAGTTTTCTTGTACATAAGTCGGCATTGTGCCTTTTGTATTTAATTCCGATGCAAATTCTGTGTTTCATCGATAATATGAAGGTCGGATGGATACAGTAAACCTGAAGTGAAGCATCGGAAGCTATGCCTAGTGTCACATGAATGGTTCAAAACATAGACAGTAAGAAGAGTCAGTTTTCTTGTACTTAAGTCGGCATTGTGCCTTTTGTATTTAATTACGATACAATTTCTGTGTTTCATCGTCAGTAAGAAGGTCAGAGGGATACAGTAAAGCTGAAGTGAAGCTTCGGAATCTGTAAGTAGTGTCACAGGAATGGTTCAAAGCATAGACAGTAAGAGGAGTCAGTTTTCATGTACTTAAGTCGGCATTGTGCCTTTTGTATTAAATCCGATGCAATTTCTGTGTTTCATCGTCAATAAGAAGGTCAGAGGGATACAGTAAACTTGAAGTGAAGCATCGGAATCTATAACTAGTGTCTCAGGAATGGTTCAAAACATAGACAGTAAGAAGAGTCATTTTTCTTGTACTTAAGTCGACATTGTGCCTTTTGCATTTAATTCTCTTGCAATTTCAGTGTTTCATCGTCAATAAGAAGGTCAGAGGGATACAGCAAACCTGAGGCGAAGCATCGGATCTATAACCAGTGTCACAGGAATGGTTCAAAACATAGACAGTAAGAAGAGTCAGTTTTCTTGTACTTAAGGCGGCATTGTGCCTTTTGTACTTAATTCCGCGGAAATTTCTGTGTTTCTATGTCAATATGAAGGTCAGAGGGATACAGTAAACCTGAAGTGAAGCATCGAATCTATAACTAGTGTCACAGGAATGGTTCAAAGTATAGACAGTAAGAAGAGTCAGTTTTCTTGTACTTAAGTCGGCATTGTGCCATTTCTATTTAATTCCGATGAAATTTCTGTGTTTAATCGTCAATAAGAAAGTCAGAGGGATACAGTAAATATGAAGTGAAGCATCGGAAAAAATCACTAGTGGCACAGGAATGGTTCAAAACATAGACAGTAAGAAGAGTCAGTTTTCTTGTACTTATGTCGGCATTGTCCCTTTTGTATTTAACTCCGATGCAATTTCTGTGTTTCATCGTCAATAAGAAGGTCAGAGGGATACAGTAAACCCGAAGTGAAGCATCGGAATCTATAACTAGTGTCACAGGAATGGGTCAAAGAATAGACAGTAAGCAGAGTCAGTTTTCTTGTACTTAAGTCGGCATTGTGCCTTTTGCATTTAACTCCGATGCAATTTCTGTGTTTCATCGTCAATAAGAAAGTCAGAGGGATACAGTAAACATCAAGTGAAGCACCAGAATCTATAACTAGTGTCACAGGAATGGTTCAATCATAGACAGTAAGAAGAGTCAGTTTTCTTGTACTTAAGTCGGCATTGTGCCTTTTGTATTTATTTACGATGCAATTTCTGTGTTTCATCGTCAATAAGAAGGTCAGGGGGATACAGTAAACCTTAAGTGAAACATCGGAATCTATAACTAGTGTCACAGGAATGGTGCAATCATAGGCAGTAAGAAAAGTCAGTTTTCTTGTACTTAAGTCGGCATTGTACCAATTGTATTTAATTCCGATGCAATTTCTGTGTTTTATCGTCAATAAGAGGGTCAGAGGGATACAGTAAACCTGAAGTGAAGCATCGGAAACTATAACTAGTGTCGCAGGAATGGTTCAAACATACAAAGTAAGAAGAATCAGTTTTCTTGTACATCAGTCGGCATTGTGAATTTTGTATTTAATTCCGATGCAATTTCTGTGTTTCATCGATAATAAGAAGGTCAGATGGATACAGTAAACCTGAAGTGAAGCATCGGAAACTATAACTAGTGTCACATGAATGGTTCAAACGTAGACAGTAAGAAGAGTCAGTTTTCTTGTACATAGTCGGCATAGTGCCTTTTGTATTTAATTCCGATACAAATTCTGTGTTTCATCGATAATAAGAAGGTCAGATGGATACAGTAAACCTGAAGTGAAGCATCGGAAGCTATGCCTAGTGTCACATGAATGGTTCAAACATAGACAGTAAGATGAGTCTGTTTTCTTGTACTTAAGTCGGCATTGTGCCTTTTGTATTTAATTCCGATGCAATTTCTGTGCTTTATCGTCAAGAAGAAGGTCAGAGGGACACAGTCAACCTGAAGTCAAGCATCGGAATCTATAACTAGTGTCACAGGAATGGTTCAAATCATATTCAGTAAGAAGAGCCAGTCTTCTTGTACTTGAGTCGGCATTGTGCCTTTTGTATTTGATTCCGATGAAATTTCTGTGTTTGATCGTCAATAAGAAGGTCAGAGGGACACAGTAAACCTGAAGTAAAGCATCGGAATCTATAACTAGTGTCACAGGAATGGCTCAAAGCATAGACAATAAGAAGAGTCTGTATTCTTGTACTTAAATTGGCATTGTGCTTTTGTATTTAATTAAGATGCAACTTCTGTGTTTCATCGTCAATAAGGAAATCAGAGGTATACTGTAAACCTGAAGTGAAGCATCGGAATCTAAAACTAGTGTCACAGGAGTGGCTCAAAACATAGACAGTAGGAAGAGTCAGTCTTCTTGTACTTGAGTCGGCATTGTGCCTTTTGTATTTAATTCCGATGCAATATCTGTGTTTCATCGTCAATAAGAAGGTCAGAGGGATACAGTAAAACTGAAATGAAGCATCGGAAACTATAACTAGTGTCACAGGAATGGTTTATAACATAGACAGTAAGAAGAGTCAGTCTCCTTGTACTAAAGTCGGCATTGTGCCTTTTGTATTTAACTCCGATGAAATTTCTGTGCTTCATCATCAATAAGAAGGTCAGCTGGATACAGTGTTCCTGAAGTGCAGCATCTGAATCTATAACTAGTGTTACAGGAATGGTTCAAACCATAGACAGTAAGAAGAGTCAGTCTTCTTGTACTTAAGTCGGCATAGTGCCTTTTGTATCTAATTAAGACGCAATTTCTGTGTTTCATCGTCAATAAGAAGGTCTGAGGGATACAGTAAACCTGAAGTGACGCATCGGAATCTATAACTAGTGTCACAGAAATGGTTCAAACCGTAGACAGTAAGAAGAGTCAGTCTTCTTGTACTTAAGTCGGCATTGTGCTTTTTGTATACAGTTCCGATGCAAATTCTGTGTTTCATCGTCTATAAGAAGGTCAGAGGGATATAGCAAACCTGAAGTGAAGCATCGGAATCTATACCTAGTGTCACAGGAATCGTTCAAAACATAGACAGTAAGAGGAGGCAGTCTTCTTGTACTTGAGTCGGCATTGTGCCTTTTGTATTTAATTCCGATGCAATTTCTGAGTTTCATCGTCAATAAGAAGGTCAGAGGGATACAGTAAACCTGAAGTGAAGCATCGGAATCTATAACTAGTGTCACAGGAAAGGTTCAAAACATAGACAGTAAGAAGAGTCAGTTTTCTTGTACTTAAGTCGCCGTTGTGCCTTTTGTATTTAATTCCGATGCAATTTCTGTGTTTCATCGTCAATTAGAAAGTCATAGGGATACAGTAAACCTGAGGTGAAGCTTCCGAATCTATAACAAGTGTCACAGGAATGGTTCAAACATAGACAGTAAGAAGAGTCAGTTTTCTTGTACTTAAGTCGGCAATGTGCCTTTTGTATTTAATTCCGATGCAATTTCTGTCTTTCATCGTCAATAAGAAGGTCAGAGGGATACAGTAAACCTGAAGTGAAGCATCGGAAACTATAACTAGTGTCACAGGAATGGTTCAAAATTAAAAAGTAAGAAGAATCAGTTTTCTTCTACATCAGTCGGCATTGTGCCTTTTGTATTTAATTCCGATGCAATTTCTGTGTTTCATCGTCAATAAGAAGGTCAGAGGGATACAGTAAACCTGAAGTGAAGCATCGGAATCTATAATTAGTGTCACATGAATGGTTCAAACGTAGACAGTAAGAAGAGTCAGTTTTCTTGTACATAAGTCGGCATTGTGCCTTTTGTATTTAATTCCGATGCAAATTCTGTGTTTCATCGATAATAAGCAGGTCGGATGGATACAGTAAACCTGAAGTGAAGCATCGGAAGCTATGCCTAGTGTCACATGAATGGTTCAAAACATAGACAGTAAGAAGAGTCAGTTTTCTTGTACTTAAGTCGGCATTGTGCCTTTTGTATTTAATTACGATACAATTTCTGTGTTTCATCGTCAGTAAGAAGGTCAGAGGGATACAGTAAAGCTGAAGTGAAGCTTCGGAATCTATAAGTAGTGTCACAGGAATGGTTCAAAGCATAGACAGTAAGAGGAGTCAGTTTTCATGTACTTAAGTCGGCATTGTGCCTTTTGTATTAAATCCGATGCAATTTCTGTGTTTCATCGTCAATAAGAAGGTCAGAGGGATGCAGTAAACTTGAAGTGAAGCATCGGAATCTATAACTAGTGTCTCAGGAATGGTTCAAAACATAGACAGTAAGAAGAGTCATTTTTCTTGTACTTAAGTCGACATTGTGCCTTTTGCATTTAATTCCGTTGCAATTTCAGTGTTTCATCGTCAATAAGAAGGTCAGAGGGATACAGCAAACCTGAGGCGAAGCATCGGATCTGTAACCAGTGTCACAGGAATGGTTCAAAACATAGACAGTAAGAAGAGTCAGTTTTCTTGTACTTAAGGCGGCATTGTGCCTTTTGTACTTAATTCCGCGGAAATTTCTGTGTTTCTATGTCAATATGAAGGTCAGAGGGATACAGTAAACCTGAAGTGAAGCATCGAATCTATAACTAGTGTCACAGGAATGGTTCAAAGCATAGACAGTAAGAAGAGTCCGTTTTCTTGTACTTAAGTCGGCATTGTGCCATTTCTATTTAATTCCGATGAAATTTCTGTGTTTAATCGTCAATAAGAAAGTCAGAGGGATACAGTAAATATGAAGTGAAGCATCGGAAACAATCACTAGTGGCACAGGAATGGTTCAAAACATAGACAGTAAGAAGAGTCAGTTTTCTTGTACTTATGTCGGCATTGTCCCTTTTGTATTTAACTCCGATGCAATTTCTGTGTTTCATCGTCAATAAGAAGGTCAGAGGGATACAGTAAACCCGAAGTGAAGCATCGGAATCTATAACTAGTGTCACAGGAATGGGTCAAAGAATAGACAGTAAGCAGAGTCAGTTTTCTTGTACTTAAGTCGGCATTGTGCCTTTTGCATTTAACTCCGATGTAATTTCTGTGTTTCATCGTCAATAAGAAAGTCAGAGGGATACAGTAAACCTCAAGTGAAGCACCAGAATCTATAACTAGTGTCACAGGAATGGTTCAATCATAGACAGTAAGAAGAGTCAGTTTTCTTGTACTTAAGTCGGCATTGTGCCTTTTGTATTTATTTACGATGCAATTTCTGTGTTTCATCGTCAATAAGAAGGTCAGAGGGATACAGTAAACCTTAAGTGAAACATCGGAATCTATAACTAGTGTCACAGGAATGGTTCAATCATAGGCAGTAAGAAAAGTCAGTTTTCTTGTACTTAAGTCGGCATTGTACCAATTGTATTTAATTCCGATGCAATTTCTGTGTCTCATCGTCAATAAGAGGGTCAGAGGGATACAGTAAACCTGAAGTGAAGCATCGGAAACTATAACTAGTGTCGCAGGAATGGTTCAAACATACAAAGTAAGAAGAATCAGTTTTCTTGTACATCAGTCGGCATTGTGCCTTTTGTATTTAATTCCGATGCAATTTCTGTGTTTCATCGTCAATAAGAAGGTCAGAGGGATTCAGTAAACCTGAAGTGAAGCATCGGAATCTATAACTAGTGTCACATGAATGGTTCAAACGTAGACAGTAAGAAGAGTCAGTTTTCTTGTACATAAGTCGGCATAGTGCCTTTTGTATTTAATTCCGATACAAATTCTGTGTTTCATCGATAATAAGAAGGTCAGATGGATACAGTAAACCTGAAGTGAAGCATCGGAAGCTATTCCTAGTGTCACATGAATGGTTCAAACATAGACAGTAAGATGAGTCTGTTTTCTTGTACTTAAGTCGGCATTGTGCCTTTTGTATTTAATTCTGATGCAATTTCTGTGTTTCATCGTCAATAAGAAGGTCAGAGGGATACAGTAAACATGAAGAGAAGCATCGGAATCTATAACTAGTGTCACAGGAATGGTTCAAATCATAGACAGTAAGAAGTGTCAGTTTTCTTGTACTTATGTAGGCATTGTGCCTTTTGTATTTAATTCCGATGCTATATCTGTGTTTCATCTACAATAAGATGGTCAGAAGGTCACAGTAAACCTGAAAAGAAGCATCTGAATCTATAACTAGTGTCACAGGAATGGTTCAAAACATAGACAGTAAGAAGAGTCAATTTTCTTGTACTTAAGACGGCATTTTTCCTTTTCTATTTAATTCCGATGCAATTTCTATGTTTCATCGTCAATAAGAAGGTCAGAGGGATACAGTATACCTGAAGTGAAGCATCGGAATCTATAACTAGTGACACTAATGGATCAAAACATAGACAGTATGAAGAGTCAGTTTTCTTGTGCTTAAGTCGGCATTGTGCCTTTTGTATTTAATTCCGAAGCAATTTCTGTGATTCATCGTCAATAAGAAGGTCAGAGGGATACAGTAAACCTGGGGTAAAGCATCGGAATCTATAACTAGTGTCACATGAATGGTTCAAAACATAGACAGTAAGAAGAGTCTGTTTTCTTGTACATAAGTCGGCATTGTGCCTTTTGTATTTAATTCCGATCCTATGTCTGTGTATCATCAACAATAAGATGGCAGAGGGATACAGTAAACCTGAAGTGAAGCATCGGAATCTATAACTAGTGTCACATGAATGGTTCAAACATAGACAGTAAGAAGAGTCAGTTTTCTTGTACTTAAGTCGGCATTATGCCCTTTGTATTTAATTCCGATGCAATATCTGTGTTTCATCTTCAATAAGAAGGTCAGAGGGATGCAGTAAACCTGAAGTGAAGCATCGGAATCTATAACTAGTGTCACAGGAATGGTTCAAAGCATAGGCAGTGTGAAGAGTCAGTTTTCTTGTAATTAAGTCGACATTGTGCCTTTTGTATTTAACTCCGATGCAAATCCTGTGTTTCATCGTCAATAAGAAAGTCAGAGGGATACAGTAAACCCAAAGTGAAGCATCGGAATCTATAACTAGTGTCACAGGAATGGTTCAATCATAGACAGTAAGAAGAGTCAATTATCTTGTACTTAAGTCGGCATTGTGCCTTTTGTATTTAACTCCGATGCAATTTCTGTGTTTCATCGTCAATAAGAAGGTCAGAGGGATACAGTAAACCCGAAGTGAAGCATCGGAATCTATAACTAGTGTCACAGGAATGGGTCAAAGAATAGACAGTAGGAAGAGTCAGTTTTCTTGTACTTAAGTCGGCATTGTGCCTTTTGCATTTAACTCCGATGCAATTTCTGTGTTTCAATGTCAATAAGAAAGTCAGAGGGATACAGTAAACCTCAAGTGAAGCACCGGAATCTATAACTAGTGTCACAGGAATGGTTCAATCATAGACAGTAAGAAGAGTCAGTTTTCTTGTACTTAAGTCGGCATTGTGCCTTTTGTATTTATTTACAATGCAATTTCTGTGTTTCATCGTCAATAAGAAGGTCAGAGGGATACAGTAAACCTTAAGTGAAACATCGGAATCTATAACTAGTGTCACAGGAATGGTTCAATCATAGACAGTAAGAAGAGTCAGTTTTCTTGTACTTAAGTCGGCATTGTACCAATTGTATTTAATTCCGTTGCAATTTCTGTGTTTCATCGTCAATGAGAGGGTCAGAGGGATACAGTAAACCTGAAGTGAAGCATCGGAAACTATAACTAGTGTCACAGGAATGGTTCAAACATAAAAAGTAAGAAGAATCAGTTTTCTTGTACATCAGTCGGCATTGTGCCTTTTGTATTTAATTCCGATGCAATTTCTGTGTTTCATCGTCAATAAGAAGTTCAGAGGGATTCAGTAAACCTGAAGTGAAGCATCGGAATCTATAACTAGTGTCACATGAATGGTTCAAACGTAGACAGTAAGAAGAGTCAGTTTTCTTGTACATAAGTCGGCATAGTGCCTTTTGTATTTAATTCCGTTACAAATTCTGTGTTTCTTCGATAATAAGAAGGTCAGATGGATACAGTAAACCTGAAGTGAAGCATCGGAATCTATAACTAGTGACACTAATGGATCAAAACATAGACAGTAAGAAGAGTCAGTTTTCTTGTACTTAAGTCGGCATTGTGCCTTTTGTATTTAATTCCGAAGCAATTTCTGTGATTCATCGTCAATAAGAAGGTCAGAGGGATACAGTAAAAATGGGGTAAAGCATCGGAATCTATAACTAGTGTCACATGAATGGTTCAAATCATAGACAGTAAGAAGAGTCAGTATTCTTGTACATAAGCCGGCATTGTGCCTTTTGTATTTAATTCCGATCCTATGTCTGTGTATCATCAACAATAAGATGGCAGAGGGATACAGTAAACCTGAAGTGAAGCATCGGAATCTATAACTAGTGTCACATGAATGGTTCAAACATAGACAGTAAGAAGAGACAGTTTTCTTGTACTTAAGTCGGCATTATGCCCTTTGTATTTAATTCCGATGCAATATCTGTGTTTCATCTTCAATAAGAAGGTAAGAGGGATACAGTAAACCTGAAGTGAAGCATCGGAATCTATAACTAGTGTCACAGGAATGGTTCAAAACATAGACAGTATGAAGAGTCAGTTTTCTTGTAATTAAGTCGGCATTGTGCCTTTTGTATTTAATTCCGATGCAATTTCTGTGTTTCATCGTCAATTAGAAAGTCAGAGGGATACAGTAAACCTGAGGTGAAGCTTCCGAATCTATAACAAGTGACACAGGAATGGTTCAAACATAGACAGTAAGAAGAGTCAGTTTTCTTGTACTTAAGTCGGCAATGTGCCTTTCGTATTTAATTCCGATGCAATTTCTGTCTTTCATCGTCAATAAGAAGGTCAGAGGGATTCAGTAAACCTGAAGTGAAGCATCGGAAACTATAACTAGTGTCACAGGAATGGTTCAAACATAAAAAGTAAGAAGAATCAGTTTTCTTGTACATCAGTCGGCATTGTGCCTTTTTAATTAAATTCCGATGCAATTTCTGTGTTTCATCGTCAATAAGAAGGTCAGAGGGATTCAGTAAACCTGAAGTGAAGCATCGGAATCTATAACTAGTGTCACAGGAAAGGTTCAAAACATAGACAGTAAGAAGAGTCAGTTTTCTTGTACTTAAGTCGCCGTTGTGCCTTTTGTATTTAATTCCGATGCAATTTCTGTGTTTCATCGTCAATTAGAAAGTCAGAGGGATACAGTAAACCTGAGGTGAAGCTTCCGAATCTATAACAAGTGTCACAGGAATGGTTCAAACATAGACAGTAAGAAGAGTCAGTTTTCTTGTACTTAAGTCGGCAATGTGCCTTTTGTATTTAATTCCGATGCAATTTCTGTCTTTCATCGTCAATAAGAAGGTCAGAGGGATACAGTAAACCTGAAGTGAAGCATCGGAAACTATAACTAGTGTCACAGGAATGGTTCAAAATTAAAAAGTAAGAAGAATCAGTTTTCTTCTACATCAGTCGGCATTGTGCCTTTTGTATTTAATTCCGATGCAATTTCTGTGTTTCATCGTCAATAAGAAGGTCAGAGGGATGCAGTAAACCTGAAGTGAAGCAACGGAATCTATAATTAGTGTCACATGAATGGTTCAAACGTAGACAGTAAGAAGAGTCAGTTTTCTTGTACATAAGTCGGCATTGTGCCTTTTGTATTTAATTCCGATGCAAATTCTGTGTTTCATCGATAATAAGAAGGTCGGATGGATACAGTAAACCTGAAGTGAAGCATCGGAAGCTATGCCTAGTGTCACATGAATGGTTCAAAACATAGACAGTAAGAAGAGTCAGTTTTCTTGTACTTAAGTCGGCATTGTGACTTTTGTATTTAATTACGATACAATTTCTGTGTTTCATCGTCAGTAAGAAGGTCAGAGGGATACAGTAAAGCTGAAGTGAAGCTTCGGAATCTATAAGTAGTGTCACAGGAATGGTTCAAAGCATAGACAGTAAGAGGAGTCAGTTTTCATGTACTTAAGTCGGCATTGTGCCTTTTGTATTAAATCCGATGCAATTTCTGTGTTTCATCGTCAATAAGAAGGTCAGAGGGATACAGTAAACTTGAAGTGAAGCATCGGAATCTATAACTAGTGTCTCAGGAATGGTTCAAAACATAGACTGTAAGAAGAGTCATTTTTCTTGTACTTAAGTCGACATTGCGCCTTTTGCATTTAATTCTCTTGCAATTTCAGTGTTTCATCGTCAATAAGAAGGTCAGAGGGATACAGCAAACCTGAGGCGAAGCATCGGATCTATAACCAGTGTCACAGGAATGGTTCAAAACATAGACAGTAAGAAGAGTCAGTTTTCTTGTACTTAAGGCGGCATTGTGCCTTTTGTACTTAATTCCGCGGAAATTTCTGTGTTTCTATGTCAATATGAAGGTCAGAGGGATACAGTAAACCTGAAGTGAAGCATCGAATCTATAACTAGTGTCACAGGAATGGTTCAAAGCATAGACAGTAAGAAGAGTCAGTTTTCTTGTACTTAAGTCGGCATTGTGCCATTTCTATTTAATTCCGATGAAATTTCTGTGTTTAATCGTCAATAAGAAAGTCAGAGGGATACAGTAAATATGAAGTGAAGCATCGGAAACAATCACTAGTGGCACAGGAATGGTTCAAAACATAGACAGTAAGAAGAGTCAGTTTTCTTGTACCTATGTCGGCATTGTCCCTTTTGTATTTAACTCCGATGCAATTTCTGTGTTTCATGGTCAATAAGAAGGTCAGAGGGATACAGTAAACCCGAAGTGAAGCATCGGAATCTATAACTAGTGTCACAGGAATGGGTCAAAGAATAGACAGTAAGCAGAGTCAGTTTTCTTGTACTTAAGTCGGCATTGTGCCTTTTGCATTTAACTCCGATGCAATTTCTGTGTTTCATCGTCAATAAGAAAGTCAGAGGGATACAGTAAACCTCAAGTGAACCACCAGAATCTATAACTAGTGTCACAGGAATGGTTCAATCATAGACAGTAAGAAGAGTCAGGTTTCTTGTACTTAAGTCGGCATTGTGCCTTTTGTATTTATTTACGATGCAATTTCTGTGTTTCATCGTCAATAAGAAGGTCAGAGGGATACAGTAAACCTTAAGTGAAACATCGGAATCTATAACTAGTGTCACAGGAATGGTTCAATCATAGGCAGTAAGAAAAGTCGGTTTTCTTGTACTTAAGTCGGCATTGTACCAATTGTATTTAATTCCGATGCAATTTCTGTGTTTCATCGTCAATAAGAGGGTCAGAGGGATACAGTAAACCTGAAGTGAAGCATCGGAAACTATAACTAGTGTCGCAGGAATGGTTCAAACATACAAAGTAAGAAGAATCAGTTTTCTTGTACATCAGTCGGCATTGTGCCTTTTGTATTTAATTCCGATGCAATTTCTGTGTTTCATCGTCAATAAGAAGGTCAGAGGGATTCAGTAAACCTGAAGTGAAGCATCGGAATCTATAACTAGTGTCACATGAATGGTTCAAACGTAGACAGTAAGAAGAGTCAGTTTTCTTGTACATAAGTCGGCATAGTGCCTTTTGTATTTAATTCCGATACAAATTCTGTGTTTCATCGATAATAAGAAGGTCAGATGGATACAGTAAACCTGAAGTGAAGCATCGGAAGCTATGCCTAGTGTCACATGAATGGTTCAAACATAGACAGTAAGATGAGTCTGTTTTCTTGTACTTAAGTCGGCATTGTGCCTTTTGTATTTAATTCCGATGCAATTTCTGTGCTTTATCGTCAAGAAGAAGGTCAGAGGGACACAGTAAACCTGAAGTCAAGCATCGGAATCTATAACTAGTGTCACAGGAATGGTTCAAATCATATTCAGTAAGAAGAGCCAGTCTTCTTGTACTTGAGTCGGCATTGTGCCTTTTGTATTTGATTCCGATGAAATTTCTGTGTTTGATCGTCAATAAGAAGGTCAGAGGGACACAGTAAACCTGAAGTAAAGCATCGGAATCTATAACTAGTGTCACAGGAATGGCTCAAAGCATAGACAATAAGAAGAGTCTGTATTCTTGTACTTAAATTGGCATTGTGCTTTTGTATTTAATTAAGATGCAACTTCTGTGTTTCATCGTCAATAAGGAAATCAGAGGTATACTGTAAACCTGAAGTGAAGCACCGGAATCTAAAACTAGTGTCACAGGAGTGGCTCAAAACATAGACAGTAGGAAGAGTCAGTCTTCTTGTACTTGGGTCGGCATTGTGCCTTTTGTATTTAATTCCGATGCAATATCTGTGTTTCATCGTCAATAAGAAGGTCAGAGGGATACAGTAAAACTGAAATGAAGCATCGGAAACTATAACTAGTGTCACAGGAATGGTTTATAACATAGACAGTAAGAAGAGTCAGTCTCCTTGTACTAAAGTCGGCATTGTGCCTTTTGTATTTAACTCCGATGAAATTTCTGTGCTTCATCATCAATAAGAAGGTCAGCTGGATACAGTGTTCCTGAAGTGCAGCATCTGAAACTATAACTAGTGTTACAGGAATGGTTCAAATTATAGACAGTAAGAAGAGTCAGTCTTCTTGTACTTAAGTCGGCATAGTGCCTTTTGTATCTAATTAAGACGCAATTTCTGTGTTTCATCGTCAATAAGAAGGTCTGAGGGATACAGTAAACCTGAAGTGACGCATCGGAATCTTTAACTAGTGTCACAGAAATGGTTCAAACCGTAGACAGTAAGAAGAGTCAGTCTTCTTGTACTTAAGTCGGCATTGTGCTTTTTGTATACAGTTCCGATTCAATTTCTGTGTTTCATCGTCTATAAGAAGGTCAGAGGGATATAGTAAACCTGAAGTGAAGCATCGGAATCTATAACTAGTGTCACAGGAATCGTTCAAAACATAGACAGTAAGAGGAGGCAGTCTTCTTGTACTTGAGTCGGCATTGTGCCTTCTGTATTTAATTCCGATGCAATTTCTGATTTTCATCGTCAATAAGAAGGTCAGAGGGATACAGTAAACCTGAAGTGAAGAATCGGTATCTATAACTAGTGTCACAGGAAAGGTTCAAAACATAGACAGTAAGAAGAGTCAGTTTTCTTGTACTTAAGTCGCCGTTGTGCCTATTGTATTTAATTCCGATGTAATTTCTGTGTTTCATCGTCAATTAGAAAGTCAGAGGGATACAGTAAACCTGAGGTGAAGCTTCCGAATCTATAACAAGTGTCACAGGAATGGTTCAAACATAGACAGTAAGAAGAGTCAGTTTTCTTGTACTTAAGTCGGCAATGTGCCTTTTGTATTTAATTCCGATGCAATTTCTGTCTTTCATCGTCAATAAGAAGGTCAGAGGGATACAGTAAACCTGAAGTGAAGCATCGGAAACTATAACTAGTGTCACAGGAATGGTTCAAAATTAAAAAGTAAGAAGAATCAGTTTTCTTCTACATCAGTCGGCATTGTGCCTTTTGTATTTAATTCCGATGCAATTTCTGTGTTTCATCGTCAATAAGAAGGTCAGAGGGATACAGTAAACCTGAAGTGAAGCATCGGTATCTATAATTAGTGTCACATGAATGGTTCAAACGTAGACAGTAAGAAGAGTCAGTTTTCTTGTACATAAGTCGGCATTGTGCCTTTTGTATTTAATTCCGATGCAAATTCTGTGTTTCATCGATAATAAGAAGGTCGGATGGATACAGTAAACCTGAAGTGAAGCATCGGAAGCTATGCCTATGGTCACATGAATGGTTCAAAACATAGACAGTAAGAAGAGTCAGTTTTCTTGTACTTAAGTCGGCATTGTGCCTTTTGTATTTAATTACGATACAATTTCTGTGTTTCATCGTCAGTAAGAAGGTCAGAGGGATACAGTAAAGCTGAAGTGAAGCTTGGGAATCTATAAGTAGTGTCACAGGAATGGTTCAAAGCATAGACAGTAAGAGGAGTCAGTTTTCATGTACTTAAGTCGGCATTGTGCCTTTTGTATTAAATCCGATGCAATTTCTGTGTTTCATCGTCAATAAGAAGGTCAGAGGGATGCAGTAAACTTGAAGTGAAGCATCGGAATCTATAACTAGTGTCTCAGGAATGGTTCAAAACATAGACAGTAAGAAGAGTCATTTTTCTTGTACTTAAGTCGACATTGTGCCTTTTGCATTTAATTCCGTTGCAATTTCAGTGTTTCATCGTCAGTAAGAAGGTCAGAGGGATACAGCAAACCTGAGGCGAAGCATCGGATCTATAACCAGTGTCACAGGAATGGTTCAAAACATAGACAGTAAGAAGAGTCAGTTTTCTTGTACTTAAGGCGGCATTGTGCCTTTTGTACTTAATTCCGCGGAAATTTCTGTGTTTCTATGTCAATATGAAGGTCAGAGGGATACAGTAAACCTGAAGTGAAGCATCGAATCTATAACTAGTGTCACAGGAATGGTTCAAAGCATAGACAGTAAGAAGAGTCAGTTTTCTTGTACTTAAGTCGGCATTGTGCCATTTCTATTTAATTCCGATGAAATTTCTGTGTTTAATCGTCAATAAGAAAGTCAGAGGGATACAGTAAATATGAAGTGAAGCATCGGAAACAATCACTAGTGGCACAGGAATGGTTCAAAACATAGACAGTAAGAAGAGTCAGTTTTCTTGTACTTATGTCGGCATTGTCCGTTTTGTATTTAACTCCGATGCAATTTCTGTGTTTCATCGTCAATAAGAAGGTCAGAGGGATACAGTAAACCCGAAGTGAAGCACCAGAATCTATAACTAGTGTCACAGGAATGGTTCAATCATAGGCAGTAAGAAAACTCAGTTTTCTTGTACTTAAGTCGGCATTGTACCAATTGTATTTAATTCCGATGCAATTTCTGTGTTTCATCGTCAATAAGAGGGTCAGAGGGATACAGTAAACCTGAAGTGAAGCATCGGAAACTATAACTAGTGTCGCAGGAATGGTTCAAACATACAAAGTAAGAAGAATCAGTTTTCTTGTACATCAGTCGGCATTGTGCCTTTTGTATTTAATTCCGATGCAATTTCTGTGTTTCATCGTCAATAAGAAGGTCAGAGGGATTCAGTAAACCTGAAGTGAAGCATCGGAATCTATAACTAGTGTCACATGAATGGTTCAAACGTAGACAGTAAAAAGAGTCAGTTATCTTGTACATAAGTCGGCATAGTGCCTTTTGTATTTAATTCCGATACAAATTCTGTGTTTCATCGATAATAAGAAGGTCAGATGGATACAGTAAACCTGAAGTGAAGCATCGGAAGCTATGCCTAGTGTCACATGAATGGTTCAAACATAGACAGTAAGATGAGTCTGTTTTCTTGTACTTAAGTCGGCATTGTGCCTTTTGTATTTAATTCTGATGCAATTTCTGTGTTTCATCGTCAATAAGAAGGTCAGAGGGATACAGTAAACATGAAGAGAAGCATCGGAATCTATAACTAGTGTCACAGGAATGGTTCAAATCATAGACAGTAAGAAGTGTCAGTTTTCTTGTACTTATGTAGGCATTGTGCCTTTTGTATTTAATTCCGATGCTATATCTGTGTTTCATCTACAATAAGATGGTCAGAAGGTCACAGTAAACCTGAAAAGAAGCATCTGAATCTATAACTAGTGTCACAGGAATGGTTCAAAACATAGACAGTAAGAAGAGTCAATTTTCTTGTACTTAAGACGGCATTTTTCCTTTTCTATTTACTTCCGATGCAATTTCTAGGTTTCATCGTCAATAAGAAGGTCAGAGGGATACAGTGTACCTGAAGTGAAGCATCGGAATCTCTAACTAGTGACACTAATGGATCAAAACATAGACAGTAAGAAGAGTCAGTTTTCTTGTGCTTAAGTCGGCATTGTGCCTTTTGTATTTAATTCCGAAGCAATTTCTGTGATTCATCGTCAATAAGAAGGTCAGAGGGATACAGTAAACCTGGGGTAAAGCATCGGAATCTATAACTAGTGTCACATGAATGGTTCGAAACATAGACAGTAAGAAGAGTCAGTTTTCTTGTACATAAGTCGGCATTGTGCCTTTTGTATTTAATTCCGATCCTATGCCTGTGTATCATCAACAATAAGATGGCAGAGGGATACAGTAAACCTGAAGTGAAGCATCGGAATCTATAACTAGTGTCACATGAATGGTTCAAACATAGACAGTAAGAAGAGTCAGTTTTCTTGTACTTAAGTCGGCATTATGCCCTTTGTATTTAATTCCGATGCAATATCTGTGTTTCATCTTCAATAAGAAGGTCAGAGGGATACAGTAAACCTGAAGTGAAGCATCGGAATCTATAACTAGTGTCACAGGAATGGTTCAATCATAGACAGTAAGAAGAGTCAGGTTTCTTGTACTTAAGTCGGCATTGTGCCTTTTGTATTTATTTACGATGCAATTTCTGTGTTTCATCGTCAATAAGAAGGTCAGAGGGATACAGTAAACCTTAAGTGAAACATCGGAATCTATAACTAGTGTCACAGGAATGGTTCAATCATAGGCAGTAAGAAAAGTCGGTTTTCTTGTACTTAAGTCGGCATTGTACCAATTGTATTTAATTCCGATGCAATTTCTGTGTTTCATCGTCAATAAGAGGGTCAGAGGGATACAGTAAACCTGAAGTGAAGCATCGGAAACTATAACTAGTGTCGCAGGAATGGTTCAAACATACAAAGTAAGAAGAATCAGTTTTCTTGTACATCAGTCGGCATTGTGCCTTTTGTATTTAATTCCGATGCAATTTCTGTGTTTCATCGTCAATAAGAAGGTCAGAGGGATTCAGTAAACCTGAAGTGAAGCATCGGAATCTATAACTAGTGTCACATGAATGGTTCAAACGTAGACAGTAAGAAGAGTCAGTTTTCTTGTACATAAGTCGGCATAGTGCCTTTTGTATTTAATTCCGATACAAATTCTGTGTTTCATCGATAATAAGAAGGTCAGATGGATACAGTAAACCTGAAGTGAAGCATCGGAAGCTATGCCTAGTGTCACATGAATGGTTCAAACATAGACAGTAAGATGAGTCTGTTTTCTTGTACTTAAGTCGGCATTGTGCCTTTTGTATTTAATTCCGATGCAATTTCTGTGCTTTATCGTCAAGAAGAAGGTCAGAGGGACACAGTAAACCTGAAGTCAAGCATCGGAATCTATAACTAGTGTCACAGGAATGGTTCAAATCATATTCAGTAAGAAGAGCCAGTCTTCTTGTACTTGAGTCGGCATTGTGCCTTTTGTATTTGATTCCGATGAAATTTCTGTGTTTGATCGTCAATAAGAAGGTCAGAGGGACACAGTAAACCTGAAGTAAAGCATCGGAATCTATAACTAGTGTCACAGGAATGGCTCAAAGCATAGACAATAAGAAGAGTCTGTATTCTTGTACTTAAATTGGCATTGTGCTTTTGTATTTAATTAAGATGCAACTTCTGTGTTTCATCGTCAATAAGGAAATCAGAGGTATACTGTAAACCTGAAGTGAAGCACCGGAATCTAAAACTAGTGTCACAGGAGTGGCTCAAAACATAGACAGTAGGAAGAGTCAGTCTTCTTGTACTTGGGTCGGCATTGTGCCTTTTGTATTTAATTCCGATGCAATATCTGTGTTTCATCGTCAATAAGAAGGTCAGAGGGATACAGTAAAACTGAAATGAAGCATCGGAAACTATAACTAGTGTCACAGGAATGGTTTATAACATAGACAGTAAGAAGAGTCAGTCTCCTTGTACTAAAGTCGGCATTGTGCCTTTTGTATTTAACTCCGATGAAATTTCTGTGCTTCATCATCAATAAGAAGGTCAGCTGGATACAGTGTTCCTGAAGTGCAGCATCTGAAACTATAACTAGTGTTACAGGAATGGTTCAAATTATAGACAGTAAGAAGAGTCAGTCTTCTTGTACTTAAGTCGGCATAGTGCCTTTTGTATCTAATTAAGACGCAATTTCTGTGTTTCATCGTCAATAAGAAGGTCTGAGGGATACAGTAAACCTGAAGTGACGCATCGGAATCTTTAACTAGTGTCACAGAAATGGTTCAAACCGTAGACAGTAAGAAGAGTCAGTCTTCTTGTACTTAAGTCGGCATTGTGCTTTTTGTATACAGTTCCGATTCAATTTCTGTGTTTCATCGTCTATAAGAAGGTCAGAGGGATATAGTAAACCTGAAGTGAAGCATCGGAATCTATAACTAGTGTCACAGGAATCGTTCAAAACATAGACAGTAAGAGGAGGCAGTCTTCTTGTACTTGAGTCGGCATTGTGCCTTCTGTATTTAATTCCGATGCAATTTCTGAGTTTCATCGTCAATAAGAAGGTCAGAGGGATACAGTAAACCTGAAGTGAAGAATCGGTATCTATAACTAGTGTCACAGGAAAGGTTCAAAACATAGACAGTAAGAAGAGTCAGTTTTCTTGTACTTAAGTCGCCGTTGTGCCTATTGTATTTAATTCCGATGTAATTTCTGTGTTTCATCGTCAATTAGAAAGTCAGAGGGATACAGTAAACCTGAGGTGAAGCTTCCGAATCTATAACAAGTGTCACAGGAATGGTTCAAACATAGACAGTAAGAAGAGTCAGTTTTCTTGTACTTAAGTCGGCAATGTGCCTTTTGTATTTAATTCCGATGCAATTTCTGTCTTTCATCGTCAATAAGAAGGTCAGAGGGATACAGTAAACCTGAAGTGAAGCATCGGAAACTATAACTAGTGTCACAGGAATGGTTCAAAATTAAAAAGTAAGAAGAATCAGTTTTCTTCTACATCAGTCGGCATTGTGCCTTTTGTATTTAATTCCGATGCAATTTCTGTGTTTCATCGTCAATAAGAAGGTCAGAGGGATACAGTAAACCTGAAGTGAAGCATCGGTATCTATAATTAGTGTCACATGAATGGTTCAAACGTAGACAGTAAGAAGAGTCAGTTTTCTTGTACATAAGTCGGCATTGTGCCTTTTGTATTTAATTCCGATGCAAATTCTGTGTTTCATCGATAATAAGAAGGTCGGATGGATACAGTAAACCTGAAGTGAAGCATCGGAAGCTATGCCTATGGTCACATGAATGGTTCAAAACATAGACAGTAAGAAGAGTCAGTTTTCTTGTACTTAAGTCGGCATTGTGCCTTTTGTATTTAATTACGATACAATTTCTGTGTTTCATCGTCAGTAAGAAGGTCAGAGGGATACAGTAAAGCTGAAGTGAAGCTTGGGAATCTATAAGTAGTGTCACAGGAATGGTTCAAAGCATAGACAGTAAGAGGAGTCAGTTTTCATGTACTTAAGTCGGCATTGTGCCTTTTGTATTAAATCCGATGCAATTTCTGTGTTTCATCGTCAATAAGAAGGTCAGAGGGATGCAGTAAACTTGAAGTGAAGCATCGGAATCTATAACTAGTGTCTCAGGAATGGTTCAAAACATAGACAGTAAGAAGAGTCATTTTTCTTGTACTTAAGTCGACATTGTGCCTTTTGCATTTAATTCCGTTGCAATTTCAGTGTTTCATCGTCAATAAGAAGGTCAGAGGGATACAGCAAACCTGAGGCGAAGCATCGGATCTATAACCAGTGTCACAGGAATGGTTCAAAACATAGACAGTAAGAAGAGTCAGTTTTCTTGTACTTAAGGCGGCATTGTGCCTTTTGTACTTAATTCCGCGGAAATTTCTGTGTTTCTATGTCAATATGAAGGTCAGAGGGATACAGTAAACCTGAAGTGAAGCATCGAATCTATAACTAGTGTCACAGGAATGGTTCAAAGCATAGACAGTAAGAAGAGTCAGTTTTCTTGTACTTAAGTCGGCATTGTGCCATTTCTATTTAATTGCGATGAAATTTCTGTGTTTAATCGTCAATAAGAAAGTCAGAGGGATACAGTAAATATGAAGTGAAGCATCGGAAACAATCACTAGTGGCACAGGAATGGTTCAAAACATAGACAGTAAGAAGAGTCAGTTTTCTTGTACTTATGTCGGCATTGTCCGTTTTGTATTTAACTCCGATGCAATTTCTGTGTTTCATCGTCAATAAGAAGGTCAGAGGGATACAGTAAACCCGAAGTGAAGCACCAGAATCTATAACTAGTGTCACAGGAATGGTTCAATCATAGGCAGTAAGAAAACTCAGTTTTCTTGTACTTAAGTCGGCATTGTACCAATTGTATTTAATTCCGATGCAATTTCTGTGTTTCATCGTCAATAAGAGGGTCAGAGGGATACAGTAAACCTGAAGTGAAGCATCGGAAACTATAACTAGTGTCGCAGGAATGGTTCAAACATACAAAGTAAGAAGAATCAGTTTTCTTGTACATCAGTCGGCATTGTGCCTTTTGTATTTAATTCCGATGCAATTTCTGTGTTTCATCGTCAATAAGAAGGTCAGAGGGATTCAGTAAACCTGAAGTGAAGCATCGGAATCTATAACTAGTGTCACATGAATGGTTCAAACGTAGACAGTAAAAAGAGTCAGTTATCTTGTACATAAGTCGGCATAGTGCCTTTTGTATTTAATTCCGATACAAATTCTGTGTTTCATCGATAATAAGAAGGTCAGATGGATACAGTAAACCTGAAGTGAAGCATCGGAAGCTATGCCTAGTGTCACATGAATGGTTCAAACATAGACAGTAAGATGAGTCTGTTTTCTTGTACTTAAGTCGGCATTGTGCCTTTTGTATTTAATTCTGATGCAATTTCTGTGTTTCATCGTCAATAAGAAGGTCAGAGGGATACAGTAAACATGAAGAGAAGCATCGGAATCTATAACTAGTGTCACAGGAATGGTTCAAATCATAGACAGTAAGAAGTGTCAGTTTTCTTGTACTTATGTAGGCATTGTGCCTTTTGTATTTAATTCCGATGCTATATCTGTGTTTCATCTACAATAAGATGGTCAGAAGGTCACAGTAAACCTGAAAAGAAGCATCTGAATCTATAACTAGTGTCACAGGAATGGTTCAAAACATAGACAGTAAGAAGAGTCAATTTTCTTGTACTTAAGACGGCATTTTTCCTTTTCTATTTACTTCCGATGCAATTTCTAGGTTTCATCGTCAATAAGAAGGTCAGAGGGATACAGTGTACCTGAAGTGAAGCATCGGAATCTCTAACTAGTGACACTAATGGATCAAAACATAGACAGTAAGAAGAGTCAGTTTTCTTGTGCTTAAGTCGGCATTGTGCCTTTTGTATTTAATTCCGAAGCAATTTCTGTGATTCATCGTCAATAAGAAGGTCAGAGGGATACAGTAAACCTGGGGTAAAGCATCGGAATCTATAACTAGTGTCACATGAATGGTTCGAAACATAGACAGTAAGAAGAGTCAGTTTTCTTGTACATAAGTCGGCATTGTGCCTTTTGTATTTAATTCCGATCCTATGCCTGTGTATCATCAACAATAAGATGGCAGAGGGATACAGTAAACCTGAAGTGAAGCATCGGAATCTATAACTAGTGTCACATGAATGGTTCAAACATAGACAGTAAGAAGAGTCAGTTTTCTTGTACTTAAGTCGGCATTATGCCCTTTGTATTTAATTCCGATGCAATATCTGTGTTTCATCTTCAATAAGAAGGTCAGAGGGATACAGTAAACCTGAAGTGAAGCATCGGAATCTATAACTAGTGTCACAGGAATGGTTCAAAGCATAGACAGTGTGAAGAGTCAGTTTTCTTGTAATTAAGTCGACATTGTGCCTTTTGTATTTAACTCCGATGCAATTTCTGTGTTTCATCGTCAATAAGAAAGTCAGAGGGATACAGTAAACCCAAAGTGAAGCATCGGAATCTATAACTAGTGTCACAGGAATGGTTCAATCATAGACAGTAAGAAGAGTCAATTATCTTGTACTTAAGTCGGCATTGTGCCTTTTGTATTTAATTTCGATGCAAATTCTGTGTTTCATCGTCAACAAGAAGGTCAGAGGGATACAGTCAACCTGAAGAGAAGCTTCGGAATCCATAACTAGTGTCACAGGAATGGTTCAAACATAGACAGTAAGAAGAGTCAGTTTTCTTGTACTTAAGTCAACATTGTGCCTTTTGTATTTAATTCCGATGCAATTTCTGTGTTTCATCGACAATAAGAACGTCAGAGGGATACAGTAAACCTGAAGTGAGGCATCGGAATCTATAACTAGTGTCACAGGAATGGTTCAAACATAAACAGTAAGAAGAATCAGTTTTCTTGTACATCAGCCGGCATTGTGCGTTTTGTATTTCATTCCGATGCAATTTCTGTGTTTCATCGTCCATAAGAAGGTCAGAGGGCTACAGTAAACCCGAAGTGAAGCATCGGAATCTATAACTAGTGTCACAGGAATGGGTCAAAGAATAGACAGTAGGAAGAGTCAGTTTTCTTGTACTTAAGTCGGCATTGTGCCTTTTGCATTTAACTCCGATGCAATTTCTGTGTTTCATCGTCAATAAGAAGGTCAGAGGGACACCGTAAACCTCAAGTGAAGCATCGGAAACTATAATTAGTGTCACAGGAATGGTTCAATCATAGAGAGTAAGAAGAGTCAGTTTTCTTGTACTTAAGTCGGCATTGTGCCATTTCAATTTAATTCCGATGAAATTTCTGTGTTTAATCGTCAATAAGAAAGTCAGAGGGATACAGTAAATATGAAGTGAAGCATCGGAAACAATCACTAGTGGCACAGGAATGGTTCAAAACATAGACAGTAAGAAGAGTCAGTTTTCTTGTACTTATGTCGGCATTGTGCCTTTTGTATTTAACTCCGATGCAATTTCTGTGTTTCATCGTCAATAAGAAGGTCAGAGGGATACAGTAAACCCGAAGTGAAGCATCGGAATCTATAACTAGTGTCACAGGAATGGGTCAAAGAATAGACAGTAGGAAGAGTCAGTTTTCTTGTACTTAAGTCGGCATTGTGCCTTTTGCATTTAACTCCGATGCAATTTCTGTGTTTCATCGTCAATAAGAAAGTCAGAGGGATACAGTAAACCTCAAGTGAAGCACCGGAATCTATAACTAGTGTCACAGGAATGGTTCAATCATAGACAGTAAGAAGAGTCAGTTTTCTTGTACCTAAGTCGGCATTGTGCCTTTTGTATTTATTTACAATGCAATTTCTGTGTTTCATCGTCAATAAGAAGGTCAGAGGGATACAGTGTACCTGAAGTGAAGCATCGGAATCTCTAACTAGTGACACTAATGGATCAAAACATAGACAGTAAGAAGAGTCAGTTTTCTTGTGCTTAAGTCGGCATTGTGCCTTTTGTATTTAATTCCGAAGCAATTTCTGTGATTCATCGTCAATAAGAAGGTCAGAGGGATACAGTAAACCTGGGGTAAAGCATCGGAATCTATAACTAGTGTCACATGAATGGTTCGAAACATAGACAGTAAGAAGAGTCAGTTTTCTTGTACATAAGTCGGCATTGTGCCTTTTGTATTTAATTCCGATCCTATGCCTGTGTATCATCAACAATAAGATGGCAGAGGGATACAGTAAACCTGAAGTGAAGCATCGGAATCTATAACTAGTGTCACATGAATGGTTCAAACATAGACAGTAAGAAGAGTCAGTTTTCTTGTACTTAAGTCGGCATTATGCCCTTTGTATTTAATTCCGATGCAATATCTGTGTTTCATCTTCAATAAGAAGGTCAGAGGGATACAGTAAACCTGAAGTGAAGCATCGGAATCTATAACTAGTGTCACAGGAATGGTTCAAAGCATAGACAGTGTGAAGAGTCAGTTTTCTTGTAATTAAGTCGACATTGTGCCTTTTGTATTTAACTCCGATGCAATTTCTGTGTTTCATCGTCAATAAGAAAGTCAGAGGGATACAGTAAACCCAAAGTGAAGCATCGGAATCTATAACTAGTGTCACAGGAATGGTTCAATCATAGACAGTAAGAAGAGTCAATTATCTTGTACTTAAGTCGGCATTGTGCCTTTTGTATTTAATTTCGATGCAAATTCTGTGTTTCATCGTCAACAAGAAGGTCAGAGGGATACAGTCAACCTGAAGAGAAGCTTCGGAATCCATAACTAGTGTCACAGGAATGGTTCAAACATAGACAGTAAGAAGAGTCAGTTTTCTTGTACTTAAGTCAACATTGTGCCTTTTGTATTTAATTCCGATGCAATTTCTGTGTTTCATCGACAATAAGAACGTCAGAGGGATACAGTAAACCTGAAGTGAGGCATCGGAATCTATAACTAGTGTCACAGGAATGGTTCAAACATAAACAGTAAGAAGAATCAGTTTTCTTGTACATCAGCCGGCATTGTGCGTTTTGTATTTCATTCCGATGCAATTTCTGTGTTTCATCGTCCATAAGAAGGTCAGAGGGCTACAGTAAACCCGAAGTGAAGCATCGGAATCTATAACTAGTGTCACAGGAATGGGTCAAAGAATAGACAGTAGGAAGAGTCAGTTTTCTTGTACTTAAGTCGGCATTGTGCCTTTTGCATTTAACTCCGATGCAATTTCTGTGTTTCATCGTCAATAAGAAGGTCAGAGGGACACCGTAAACCTCAAGTGAAGCATCGGAAACTATAATTAGTGTCACAGGAATGGTTCAATCATAGAGAGTAAGAAGAGTCAGTTTTCTTGTACTTAAGTCGGCATTGTGCCATTTCAATTTAATTCCGATGAAATTTCTGTGTTTAATCGTCAATAAGAAAGTCAGAGGGATACAGTAAATATGAAGTGAAGCATCGGAAACAATCACTAGTGGCACAGGAATGGTTCAAAACATAGACAGTAAGAAGAGTCAGTTTTCTTGTACTTATGTCGGCATTGTGCCTTTTGTATTTAACTCCGATGCAATTTCTGTGTTTCATCGTCAATAAGAAGGTCAGAGGGATACAGTAAACCCGAAGTGAAGCATCGGAATCTATAACTAGTGTCACAGGAATGGGTCAAAGAATAGACAGTAGGAAGAGTCAGTTTTCTTGTACTTAAGTCGGCATTGTGCCTTTTGCATTTAACTCCGATGCAATTTCTGTGTTTCATCGTCAATAAGAAAGTCAGAGGGATACAGTAAACCTCAAGTGAAGCACCGGAATCTATAACTAGTGTCACAGGAATGGTTCAATCATAGACAGTAAGAAGAGTCAGTTTTCTTGTACCTAAGTCGGCATTGTGCCTTTTGTATTTATTTACAATGCAATTTCTGTGTTTCATCGTCAATAAGAAGGTCAGAGGGATACAGTAAACCTTAAGTGAAACATCGGAATCTATAACTAGTGTCACAGGAATGGTTCAATCATAGACAGTAAGAAGAGTCAGTTTTCTTGTACTTAAGTCGGCATTGTACCAATTGTATTTAATTCCGATGCAATTTCTGTGTTTCATCGTCAATAAGAGGGTCAGAGGGATACAGTAAACCTGAAGTGAAGCATCGGAAACTATAACTAGTGTCACAGGAATGGTTCAAACATAAAAAGTAAGAAGAATCAGTTTTCTTGTACATCAGTCGGCATTGTGCCTTTTGTATTTAATTCCGATGCAATTTCTGTGTTTCATCGTCAATAAGAAGGTCAGAGTGAGTCAGTTAACCTGAAGTGAAGCATCGGAATCCATAACTAGTGTCACATGAATGGTTCAAACGTAGACAGTAAGAAGAGTCAGTTTTCTTGTACATAAGTCGGCATAGTGCCTTTTGTATTTAATTCCGTTACAAATTCTGTGTTTCTTCGATAATAAGAAGGTCAGATGGATACAGTAAACCTGAAGTGAAGCATCGGAATCTATAACTAGTGCCACTAATGGATCAAAACATAGACAGTAAGAAGAGTCAGTTTTCTTGTACTTAAGTCGGCATTATGCCCTTTGTATTTAATTCCGATGCAATATCTGTGTTTCATCTTCAATAAGAAGGTAAGAGGGATACAGTAAACCTGAAGTGAAGCATCGGAATCTATAACTAGTGTCACAGGAATGGTTCAAAACATAGACAGTATGAAGAGTCAGTTTTCTTGTAATTAAGTCGGCATTGTGCCTTTTGTATTTAACTTCGATGCAATTTCTGTGTTTCATCGTCAATAAGAAGGTCAGAGGGATACAGTAAACCCAAAGTGAAGCATCGGAATCTATAACTAGTGTCACAGGAATGGTTCAATCATAGACAGTAAGAAGAGTCAGTTATCTTGTACTTAAGTCGGCATTGTGCCTCTTGAATTTAATTCCGGTGCAAATTCTGTGTTTCATCGTCAACAAGAAGGTCCGAGGGATACAGTAAACCTGAAGAGAAGCATCGGAATCTATAACTAGTGTCACAGGAATGGTTCAAACCATAGAAAGTAAGAAGAGTCAGTTTTCTTGTACTTATGCAGGCATTGTGCCTTTTGTATTTAATTCCGATGCTATATCTGTGTTTCATCTTCAATAAGAAGGTCAGAGGGATACAGTAAACCTGAAGTGAAGAATTGGAATCTATAACTAGTGTCACAGGAAAGATTCAAAGCATAGACAGTAAGAAAAGTCAGTTTTCTTGTACTTAAGTCGGCGTTGTGCCTTTTGTATTTAATTCCGATTCAATTTCTGTGTTTCATCGTCAATAAGAAGGTCAGAGGGATACAGTAAACCTGAAGTGAAGCATCGGAATCTATAACTAGTGTCACAGGAATGAATCAAACCATAGACAGTAAGAGGAGTCAGTTTTCTTGTACTTAAGTCGGCGTTGTGCCTTTTGTATTTAACTCCGATGCAATTTCTGTGTTTCATCGTCAATAAGAAGGTCAGAGGGATACAGTAAACCTGAAGTGAAGCATCGGAATCTATAACTAGTGTCACAGGAATGGTTCAAAACATAGACAGTAAGAAGAGTCAGTTTTCTTGTACTTAATTCGGCATTGTGCCTTTTGTATTTAATTCCGATGCAATTTCTGTGTTTCATCGTCAATAAGATGGTCGGAGGGATACAGTAAACTTGAAGTGAAGCATCCGAGTCTATAACTAGTGTCACAGGAATGGTTCAAACATAGACAGTAAGAAGAGTCAGTTTTCTTGTACTTAAGTCAACATTGTGCCTTTTGTATTTAATTCCGATGCACTTTCTGTGTTTCATCGTCAATAAGAAGGTCAGAGGAATACAATAAACCTGAAGTGAAGCATCGGAATCTATAACTAGTGTCACAGGAATGGTTCAAACATAAACAGTAAGAAGAATCAGTTTTCTTGTACATCAGCCGGCATTGTGCGTTTTGTATTTAATTCCGATGCAATTTCTGTGTTTCATCGTCCATAAGAAGGTCAGAGGGATACAGTAAACCTGAAGTGAAGCATCGGACTCTATAATTAGTGTCACATGAATGGTTCAAATCATAGACAGTAAGAAGTGTCAGTTTTCTTGTACTTAAGTCGGCATTGTGCCTTTTGTATTTAATTACGATGCAATTTCTGTGTTTCAACGTCAATAAGAAGGTCAGAGGGATACAGTAAACCTGAAGTGAAGCATCGGAATCTATAACTAGTGTCACAGGAATGGTTCAAAGCATAGACAGTAAGAAGAGTCAGTTTTCTTGTACTTTAGTCGGCATTGTGCCTTTTGTATTTAATTCCGATGCAATTTCTGTGTTTCATCGTCAATAAGAAGGTCAGAGGGACACCGTAAACCTCAAGTGAAGCATCGGAATCTATAATTAGTGTCACAGGAATGGTACAATCATAGACAGTAAGAAGAGTCAGTTTTCTTGTACTTACGTCGGCATTGTGCCTTTTGTATTTAATTCCGATGCAATTTCTGTATTTCATCGTCGATAAGAAGGTCAGAGGGATACAGTAAACCTGAAGTGAAGCATCGAAATCTATAACTAGTGTCACAGGAATGGTTCAAAACATAGAGAGTAAGAAGAGTCTGTTTTCTTGTACTTAAGTCGGCATTGTGCCTTTTGTATTCAATTCCGATGCAATTTCTGTGTTTCATCGTCAATAAGAAGGTCAGAGGGATACAGTAAACCTGAAGTGAAGCATCGGAATCCACAACTAGTGTCACAGGAATGGTTCAATCATAGACAGTAAGAGGAGTCAGTTTTCTTGTACTTAAGTCGGCATTGTGCCTTTTGTATTTAATTCCGATGCAATTTCTGTGTTTCATCGTCAATAAGAAGGTCAGAGGGATACAATAAACCTGAAGTGAAGCATCGGAATCTATAACTAGTGTCACAGGAATGGTTCAAACATAAACAGTAAGAAGAATCAGTTTTCTTGTACATCAGCCGGCATTGTGCGTTTTGTATTTAATTCCGATGCAATTTCTGTGTTTCATCGTCCATAAGAAGGTCAGAGGGATACAGTAAACCTGAAGTGAAGCATCGGACTCTATAATTAGTGTCACATGAATGGTTCAAAACATAGACAGTAAGAAGTGTCAGTTTTCTTGTACTTAAGTCGGCATTGTGCCTTTTGTATTTAATTACGATGCAATTTCTGTGTTTCATCGTCAATAAGAAGGTCAGAGGGATACAGTAAACCTGAAGTGAAGCATCGGAATCTATAACTAGTGTCACAGGAATGGTTCAAAGCATAGACAGTAAGAAGAGTCAGTTTTCTTGTACTTTAGTCGGCATTGTGCCTTTTGTATTAAATTCCGATGCAATATCTGGGTTTCATCGTCAATAAGAAGGTCAGAGGGACACCGTAAACCTCAAGTGAAGCATCGGAATCTATAATTAGTGTCACAGGAATGGTTCAATCATAGACAGTAAGAAGAGTCAGTTTTCTTGTACTTAAGTCGGCATTGTGCCTTTTGTATTTAATTCCGATGCAATTTCTGTATTTCATCGTCGATAAGAAGGTCAGAGGGATACAGTAAACCTGAAGTGAAGCATCGGAATCTATAACTAGTGTCACAGGAATGGTTCAAAGCATAGACAGTAAGAAGAGTCTGTTTTCTTGTACTTAAGTCGGCATTGTGCCTTTTTTATTCAATTCCGATGCAATTTCTGTGTTTCAACGTCAATAAGAAGGTCAGAGGGATACAGTAAACCTGAAGTGAAGCATCGGAATCCACAACTAGTGTCACAGGAGTGGTTTAATCATAGACAGTAAGAGGAGTCAGTTTTCTTGTACTTAAGTCGGCATTGTGCCTTTTGTATTTAATTCCGATGCAATTTCTGTGTTTCATCGTCGATAAGAAGGTCAGTGGGATACAGTAAACCTGAAGTGAAGCATCGGAATCTATAACTAGTGTCACAGGAATGGTTCAATCATAGACAGTACGAAGAGTCTGTTGTCTTGTACTTAAGTCGGCATTGTGCCTTTTGTATTCAATTCCGATGCAATTTCTGTGTTTCTTCGTCAATAAGAAGGTCAGGGGGATACAGTAAACCTGAAGTGAAGCATCGGAATATATAACTAGTGTCACAGGAATGGTTTAAAACATAGACAGTAAGAAGAGTCAGTTTTCTTGTACTTAAGTCGGCATTGTGCCTTTTGTATTTAATTCCGATGCAATTTCTGTGTTTCATCGTCAATAAGATGGTCGGAGGGATACAGTAAACCTGAAGTGAAGCATCCGAATCTATAACTAGTGTCACAGGAATGGTTCAAACATAGACAGTAAGAAGAGTCAGTTTTCTTGTACTTAAGTCAACATTGTGCCTTTTGTATTTAATTCCGATGCACTTTCTGTGTTTCATCGTCAATAAGAAGGTCAAAGGGATACAGTAAACCTGAAGTGAAGCATCGGAATCTATAACTAGTGTCACAGGAATGGATCGAACATAAACAGTAAGAAGAATCAGTTTTCTTATACATCAGCCGGCATTGTGCGTTTTGTATTTAATTCCGATGCAATTTCTGTGTTTCATCGTCCATAAGAAGGTCAGAGGGATACAGTAAACCTGAAGTGAAGCATCGGAATCTATAACTAGTGTCACAGGAATGGTTCAAACATAGACAGTAAGAAGAGTCAATTTTCTTGTACTTTAGTCGGCATTGTGAGTTTTGTATTTAATTCCGATGCAATTTCTGTGTTTCATCGCCAATAAGAAGGTCAGAGGGACACCGTAAACCTCAAGTGAAGCATCGGAATCTATAATTAGTGTCACAGGAATGGTCCAATCATAGACAGTAAGAAGAGTCAGTTTTCTTGTACTTAAGTCGGCATTGTGCCTTTTGTATTTAATTCCGATGCAATTTCTGTGTTTCATCGTCGATAAGAAGGTCAGAGGGATACAGTAGACCTGAAGTGAAGCATCGGAATCTATAACTAGTGTCACAGGAATGGTTCAAAACATAGACAGTAAGAAGAGTCTGTTTTCTTGTACTTAAGTCGGCATTGTGCCTTTTGTATTCAATTCCGATGCAATTTCTGTGTTTCATCGTCAATAAGAAGGTCAGAGGGATACAGTAAACCTGAAGTGAAGCATCGGAATCCACAACTAGTGTCACAGGAATGGTTCAATCATAGACAGTAAGAGGAGTCAGTTTTCTTGTACTTAAGTCGGCATTGTGCCTTTTGTATTTAATTCCGATGCAATTTCTGTGTTTCATCGTCGATAAAAAGGTCAGAGGGAAACAGTAAACCTGAAGTGAAGCATCGGAATCTATAACTAGTGTCACAGGAATGGATCAAACATAAACAGTAAGAAGAATCAGTTTTCTTATACATCAGCCGGCATTGTGCGTTTTGTATTTAATTCCGATGCAATTTCTGTGTTTCATCGTCCATAAGAAGGTCAGAGGGATACAGTAAACCTGAAGTGAAGCATCGGAATCTATAACTAGTGTCACAGGAATGGTTCAAAGCGTAGACAGTAAGAAGAGTCAATTTTCTTGTACTTTAGTCGGCATTGTGAGTTTTGTATTTAATTCCGATGCAATTTCTGTGTTTCATCGTCGATAAGAAGGTCAGAGGGATACAGTAAACCTGAAGTGAAGCATCGGAATCTATAACTAGTGGACATGAATGGTTCAAACATGGACAGTAAGAAGTGTCAGTTTTCTTGTACATAAGTCGGCATTGTGCCTTTTGTTTTTAATTCCGATGCAAATTCTGTGTTTTATCGATAATAAGAAGGTCAGATGGATACAGTAAACCTGAAGTGAAGCATCGGAAACTATGCCTAGCGTCATATGAATGGTTCAAAACACAGACAGCAAGAAGAGTCTGTTTTCTTGTACTTAAGTCGGCATTGTGCCTTTTGTATTTAATTCCGATGCAATATCTATGTTTCATCGTCAATACGAAGGTCAGAGGGATACAGTAAACCTGAAGTGAAGCATCGGAATCTATAACTAGTGTCACATGAATAGTTCAAACGTAGACAGTAAGAAGCGTCAGGTATCTTGTACTTAAGTCGGCATTATGCCCTTTGTATTTAATTCCGATGCAATATCTGTGTTTCATCTGCAATAAGAAGGTCAGAGGGATACAGTAAACCTGAAGTGAAGCATCGGAATCTATAACTAGTGTCACAGGAATGGTTCAAAACATAGACAGTATGAAGAGTCAGTTTTCTTGTAATTAAGTCGGCGTTCTGCCTTTTGTATTTAACTCCGATGCAATTTCTGTGTTTCATCGTCAATAAGAAAGTCAGAGGGATACAGTAAACCCAAAGTGAAGCATCGGAATCTATTACTAGTGTCACAGGAATGGTTCAATCATAGACAGTAAGAAGAGTCAGTTATCTTGTACTTAGGTCGGCATTGTGCCTTTTGTATTTAATTCCGATGCAATTTCTGTGTTTCATCGTCAATAAGAAGGTCAGAGGGATACAGTAAACCTGAAGTGAAGCATCGGAATCTATAACTAGTGTCACAGGAATGGTTCAAAACATAGACAGTATGAAGAGTCAGTTTTCTTGTACTTAAGTCGGCGTTGTGACTTTTGTATTTAACTCTGATGCAATTTCTGTGTTTCATCGTCAATAAGAAGGTCAGAGGGATACAGTAAACCTGAAGTGAAGCATCGGAATCAATAACTAGTGTCACAGGAATGGTTCAATCATAGACAGTACGAAGAGTCTGTTGTCTTGTACTTAAGTCGGCATTGTGCCTTTTGTATTCAATTCCGATGCAATTTCTGTGTTTCTTCGTCAATAAGAAGGTCAGGGGGATACAGTAAACCTGAAGTGAAGCATCGGAATATATAACTAGTGTCACAGGAATGGTTTAAAACATAGACAGTAAGAAGAGTCAGTTTTCTTGTACTTAAGTCGGCATTGTGCCTTTTGTATTTAATTCCGATGCAATTTCTGTGTTTCATCGTCAATAAGATGGTCGGAGGGATACAGTAAACCTGAAGTGAAGCATCCGAATCTATAACTAGTGTCACAGGAATGGTTCAAACATAGACAGTAAGAAGAGTCAGTTTTCTTGTACTTAAGTCAACATTGTGCCTTTTGTATTTAATTCCGATGCACTTTCTGTGTTTCATCGTCAATAAGAAGGTCAAAGGGATACAGTAAACCTGAAGTGAAGCATCGGAATCTATAACTAGTGTCACAGGAATGGATCGAACATAAACAGTAAGAAGAATCAGTTTTCTTATACATCAGCCGGCATTGTGCGTTTTGTATTTAATTCCGATGCAATTTCTGTGTTTCATCGTCCATAAGAAGGTCAGAGGGATACAGTAAACCTGAAGTGAAGCATCGGAATCTATAACTAGTGTCACAGGAATGGTTCAAACATAGACAGTAAGAAGAGTCAATTTTCTTGTACTTTAGTCGGCATTGTGAGTTTTGTATTTAATTCCGATGCAATTTCTGTGTTTCATCGCCAATAAGAAGGTCAGAGGGACACCGTAAACCTCAAGTGAAGCATCGGAATCTATAATTAGTGTCACAGGAATGGTCCAATCATAGACAGTAAGAAGAGTCAGTTTTCTTGTACTTAAGTCGGCATTGTGCCTTTTGTATTTAATTCCGATGCAATTTCTGTGTTTCATCGTCGATAAGAAGGTCAGAGGGATACAGTAGACCTGAAGTGAAGCATCGGAATCTATAACTAGTGTCACAGGAATGGTTCAAAACATAGACAGTAAGAAGAGTCTGTTTTCTTGTACTTAAGTCGGCATTGTGCCTTTTGTATTCAATTCCGATGCAATTTCTGTGTTTCATCGTCAATAAGAAGGTCAGAGGGATACAGTAAACCTGAAGTGAAGCATCGGAATCCACAACTAGTGTCACAGGAATGGTTCAATCATAGACAGTAAGAGGAGTCAGTTTTCTTGTACTTAAGTCGGCATTGTGCCTTTTGTATTTAATTCCGATGCAATTTCTGTGTTTCATCGTCGATAAAAAGGTCAGAGGGAAACAGTAAACCTGAAGTGAAGCATCGGAATCTATAACTAGTGTCACAGGAATGGATCAAACATAAACAGTAAGAAGAATCAGTTTTCTTATACATCAGCCGGCATTGTGCGTTTTGTATTTAATTCCGATGCAATTTCTGTGTTTCATCGTCCATAAGAAGGTCAGAGGGATACAGTAAACCTGAAGTGAAGCATCGGAATCTATAACTAGTGTCACAGGAATGGTTCAAAGCGTAGACAGTAAGAAGAGTCAATTTTCTTGTACTTTAGTCGGCATTGTGAGTTTTGTATTTAATTCCGATGCAATTTCTGTGTTTCATCGTCGATAAGAAGGTCAGAGGGATACAGTAAACCTGAAGTGAAGCATCGGAATCTATAACTAGTGGACATGAATGGTTCAAACATGGACAGTAAGAAGTGTCAGTTTTCTTGTACATAAGTCGGCATTGTGCCTTTTGTTTTTAATTCCGATGCAAATTCTGTGTTTTATCGATAATAAGAAGGTCAGATGGATACAGTAAACCTGAAGTGAAGCATCGGAAACTATGCCTAGCGTCATATGAATGGTTCAAAACACAGACAGCAAGAAGAGTCTGTTTTCTTGTACTTAAGTCGGCATTGTGCCTTTTGTATTTAATTCCGATGCAATATCTATGTTTCATCGTCAATACGAAGGTCAGAGGGATACAGTAAACCTGAAGTGAAGCATCGGAATCTATAACTAGTGTCACATGAATAGTTCAAACGTAGACAGTAAGAAGCGTCAGGTATCTTGTACTTAAGTCGGCATTATGCCCTTTGTATTTAATTCCGATGCAATATCTGTGTTTCATCTGCAATAAGAAGGTCAGAGGGATACAGTAAACCTGAAGTGAAGCATCGGAATCTATAACTAGTGTCACAGGAATGGTTCAAAACATAGACAGTATGAAGAGTCAGTTTTCTTGTAATTAAGTCGGCGTTCTGCCTTTTGTATTTAACTCCGATGCAATTTCTGTGTTTCATCGTCAATAAGAAAGTCAGAGGGATACAGTAAACCCAAAGTGAAGCATCGGAATCTATTACTAGTGTCACAGGAATGGTTCAATCATAGACAGTAAGAAGAGTCAGTTATCTTGTACTTAGGTCGGCATTGTGCCTTTTGTATTTAATTCCGATGCAATTTCTGTGTTTCATCGTCAATAAGAAGGTCAGAGGGATACAGTAAACCTGAAGTGAAGCATCGGAATCTATAACTAGTGTCACAGGAATGGTTCAAAACATAGACAGTATGAAGAGTCAGTTTTCTTGTACTTAAGTCGGCGTTGTGACTTTTGTATTTAACTCTGATGCAATTTCTGTGTTTCATCGTCAATAAGAAGGTCAGAGGGATACAGTAAACCTGAAGTGAAGCATCGGAATCAATAACTAGTGTCACTGGAATGGTTCAAAACATAGACAGTAAGAAGAGTCAGTTTTCTTGTACTTAATTCGGCATTGTGCCTTTTGTATTTAATTCCGATGCAATTTCTGTGTTTCATCGTCAATAAGATGGTCGGAGGGATACAGTAAACCTGAAGTGAAGCATCCGAACCTATAACTAGTGTCACAGGAATGGTTCAAACATAGACAGTTAGAAGCGTCAGTTTTCTTGTACTTAAGTCAACATTGTGCCTTTTGTATTTAATTCCGATGCAATTTCTGTGTTTCATCGTCAATAAGAAGGTCAGAGGGAAACAGTAAACCTGAAGTGAAGCATCGGAATCTATAACTAGTGTCACAGGAATGGTTCAAACATAAACAGTAAGAAGAATCAGTTTTCTTGTACATCAGCCGGCATTGTGCGTTTTGTATTTAATTCCGATGCAATTTCTGTGTTTCATCGTCCATAAGAAGGTCAGAGGGATACAGTAAACCTGAAGTGAAGCATCGGACTCTATAATTAGTGTCACATGAATGGTTCAAAACATAGACAGTAAGAAGAGTCAGTTTTCTTGTACTTAAGTCGGCATTGTGCCTTTTGTATTTTATTACGATGCAATTTCTGTGTTTCATCGTCAATAAGAAGGTCAGAGGGATACAGTAAACCTAAAGTGAAGCATCGGAATCTATAACTAGTGTCACAGGAATGGTTCAAAGCATAGACAGTAAGAAGAGTCAGTTTTCTTGTACTTTAGTCGGCATTGTGCCTTTTGTATTTAATTCCGATGCAATTTCTGTGTTTCATCGTCAATAAGAAGGTCAGAGGGACACCGTAAACCTCAAGTGAAGCATCGGAATCTATAATTAGTGTCACAGGAATGGTTCAATCATAGACAGTAAGAAGAGTCAGTCCTCTTGTACTTAAGTCGGCATTGTGCCTTTTGTATTTAATTCCGATGCAATTTCTGTGTTTCATCGTCGATAAGAAGGTCAGAGGGATACAGTAAACCTGAAGTGAAGCATCGTAATCTATAACTAATGTCACATGAATGGTTCAAACATAGACAGTAAGAAGAGTGAGTTTTCTTGTACATAAGTCGGCATTGTGCCTTTTGTATTTAATTCCGATACAAATTCTGTGTTTCATCGATAATAAGAAGGTGAGATGGATACAGTAAACCTGAAGTGAAGCATCGGAAGCTATGCCTAATGTCACATGAATGGATCAAATCATAGACAGTAAGAAGAGTCTGTTTTCTTGTAATTAAGTCTACATTGTGCTTTTTGTATTTAATTCTGATGCAATTTCTGTGTTTCATCGTCAATAAGAAGGTCAGAGGGATACAGTGAACCTGAAGAGAAGCATCGGAATCTATAACTAATGTCACATGAATGGTTCAAACATAGACAGTAAGAAGAGTGAGTTTTCTTGTACATAAGTCGGCATTGTGCCTTTTGTATTTAATTCCGATGCAAATTCTGTGTTTTATCGATAATAAGAAGGTCAGATGGATACAGTAAACCTGAAGTGAAGCATCGGAAACTATGCCTAGCGTCATATGAATGGTTCAAAACACAGACAGCAAGAAGAGTCTGTTTTCTTGTACTTAAGTCGGCATTGTGCCTTTTGTATTTAATTCCGATGCAATATCTGTGTTTCATCGACAATACGAAGGTCAGAGGGATACAGTAAACCTGAAGTGAAGCATCGGAATCTATAACTAGTGTCACATGAATAGTTCAAACATAGACAGTAAGAAGCGTCAGGTATCTTGTACTTAAGTCGGCATTATGCCCTTTGTATTTAATTCCGATGCAGTATCTGTGTTTCATCTGCAATAAGAAGGTCAGAGGGATACAGTAAACCTGAAGTGAAGCATCGGAATCTATAACTAGTGTCACAGGGATGGTTCAAAACATAGACAGTATGAAGAGTCAGTTTTCTTGTAATTAAGTCGGCGTTCTGCCTTTTGTATTTAACTCCAATGCAATTTCTGTGTTTCATCGTCAATAAGAAAGTCAGAGGGATACAGTAAACCCAAAGTGAAGCATCGGAATCTATTACTAGTGTCACAGGAATGGTTCAATCATAGACAGTAAGAAGAGTCAGTTATCTTGTACTTAGGTCGGCATTGTGCCTTTTGTATTTAATTCCGATGCAATTTCTGTGTTTCATCGTCAATAAGAAGGTCAGAGGGATACAGTAAACCTGAAGTGAAGCATCGGAATCTATAACTAGTGTCACAGGAATGGTTCAAAACATAGACAGTATGAAGAGTCAGTTTTCTTGTACTTAAGTCGGCGTTGTGACTTTTGTATTTAACTCCGATGCAATTTCTGTGTTTCATCGTCAATAAGAAGGTCAGAGGGATACAGTAAACCTGAAGTGAAGCATCGGAATCTATAACTAGTGTCACAGGAATGGTTCAAAACATAGACAGTAAGAAGAGTCAGTTTTCTTGTACTTAATTCGGCATTGTGCCTTTTGTATTTAATTCCGATGCAATTTCTGTGTTTCATCGTCAATAAGATGGTCGGAGGGATACAGTAAACCTGAAGTGAAGCATCCGAACCTATAACTAGTGTCACAGGAATGGTTCAAACATAGACAGTTAGAAGCGTCAGTTTTCTTGTACTTAAGTCAACATTGTGCCTTTTGTATTTAATTCCGATGCAATTTCTGTGTTTCATCGTCAATAAGAAGGTCAGAGGGATACAGTAAACCTGAAGTGAAGCATCGGAATCTATAACTAGTGTAACAGGAATGGTTCAAACATAAACAGTAAGAAGAATCAGTTTTCTTGTACATCAGAAGGCATTGTGCGTTTTGTATTTAATTCCGATGCAATTTCTGTGTTTCATCGTCCATAAGAAGGTCAGAGGGATACAGTAAACCTGAAGTGAAGCATCGGACTCTATAATTAGTGTCACATGAATGGTTCAAAACATAGACAGTAAGAAGAGTCAGTTTTCTTGTACTTAAGTCGGCATTGTGCCTTTTGTATTTTATTACGATGCAATTTCTGTGTTTCATCGTCAATAAGAAGGTCAGAGGGATACAGTAAACCTAAAGTGAAGCATCGGAATCTATAACTAGTGTCACAGGAATAGTTCAAAGCATAGACAGTAAGAAGAGTCAGTTTTCTTGTACTTCAGTCGGCATTGTGCCTTTTGTATTTAATTCCGATGCAATTTCTGTGTTTCATCGTCAATATGAAGGTCAGAGGGACACCGTAAACCTCAAGTGAAGCATCGGAATCTATAATTAGTGTCACAGGAATGGTTCAATCATAGACAGTAAGAAGAGTCAGTCCTCTTGTACTTAAGTTGGCATTGTGCCTTTTGTATTTAATTCCGATGCAATTTCTGTGTTTCATCGTCGATAAGAAGGTCAGAGGGATACAGTAAACCTGAAGTGAAGCATCGTAATCTATAACTAATGTCACATGAATGGTTCAAACATAGACAGTAAGAAGAGTGAGTTTTCTTGTACATAAGTCGGCATTGTGCCTTTTGTATTTAATTCCGATACAAATTCTGTGTTTCATCGATAATAAGAAGGTGAGATGGATACAGTAAACCTGAAGTGAAGCATCGGAAGCTATGCCTAATGTCACATGAATGGATCAAATCATAGACAGTAAGAAGAGTCTGTTTTCTTGTAATTAAGTCTACATTGTGCTTTTTGTATTTAATTCTGATGCAATTTCTGTGTTTCATCGTCAATAAGAAGGTCAGAGGGATACAGTGAACCTGAAGAGAAGCATCGGAATCTATAACTAGTGTCACAGGAATGGTTCAAATCATAGACAGTAAGAGGAGTCAGTTTACTTGTACTTATGTAGGCATTGTGCCTTTTGTATTTAATTCCGATGCTATAACTGTGTTTCATCAACAATAAGATGGTCAGAGGGATACAGTAAACCTGAAGTGAAGCATCGGAATCTATAACTAGTGTCACAGGAATGGTTCAAAACATAGACAGTAAGAAGAGTCTGTTTTCTTGTACTTAAGTCGGCATTGTGCCTTTTGTATTCAATTCCGATGCAATTTCTGTGTTTCATCGTCAATAAGAAGGTCAGAGGGATACAGTAAACCTGAAGTGAAGCATCGGAATCTATAACTAGTGTCACAGGAATGGATCAAAAGATAGACAGTAAGAAGAGTCAGTTTTCTTGTACTTAAGTCGGCATTGTGCCTTTTGTATTTAATTACGATGCAATTTCTGTGTTTCATCGTCAATAAGAAGGTCAGAGGGATACAGTAAACCTAAAGTGAAGCATCGGAATCTGTAACTAGTGTCACAGGAATGGTTCAAAGCATAGACAGTAAGAAGAGTCAGTTTTCTTGTACTTTAGTCGGCATTGTGCCTTTTGTATTTAATTCCGATGCAATTTCTGTGTTTCATCGTCAATAAGAAGGTCAGAGGGATACAGTAAACCTGAAGTGAAGCATCGGAATCTATAACTAGTGTCACAGGAATGGTTCAAAACATAGACAGTATGAAGAGTCAGTTTTCTTGTACTTAAGTCGGCGTTGTGCCTTTTGTATTTAACTCCGATGCAATTTCTGTGTTTCATCGTCAATAAGAAGGTCAGGGGGATACAGTAAACCTGAAGTGAAGCATCGTAATCTATAACTAATGTCACATGAATGGTTCAAACATAGACAGTAAGAAGAGTGAGTTTTCTTGTACATAAGTCGGCATTGTGCCTTTTGTATTTAATTCCGATACAAATTCTGTGTTTCATCGATAATAAGAAGGTGAGATGGATACAGTAAACCTGAAGTGAAGCATCGGAAGCTATGCCTAATGTCACATGAATGGATCAAATCATAGACAGTAAGAAGAGTCTGTTTTCTTGTAATTAAGTCTACATTGTGCTTTTTGTATTTAATTCTGATGCAATTTCTGTGTTTCATCGTCAATAAGAAGGTCAGAGGGATACAGTGAACCTGAAGAGAAGCATCGGAATCTATAACTAATGTCACATGAATGGTTCAAACATAGACAGTAAGAAGAGTGAGTTTTCTTGTACATAAGTCGGCATTGTGCCTTTTGTATTTAATTCCGATGCAAATTCTGTGTTTTATCGATAATAAGAAGGTCAGATGGATACAGTAAACCTGAAGTGAAGCATCGGAAACTATGCCTAGCGTCATATGAATGGTTCAAAACACAGACAGCAAGAAGAGTCTGTTTTCTTGTACTTAAGTCGGCATTGTGCCTTTTGTATTTAATTCCGATGCAATATCTGTGTTTCATCGACAATACGAAGGTCAGAGGGATACAGTAAACCTGAAGTGAAGCATCGGAATCTATAACTAGTGTCACATGAATAGTTCAAACATAGACAGTAAGAAGCGTCAGGTATCTTGTACTTAAGTCGGCATTATGCCCTTTGTATTTAATTCCGATGCAATATCTGTGTTTCATCTGCAATAAGAAGGTCAGAGGGATACAGTAAACCTGAAGTGAAGCATCGGAATCTATAACTAGTGTCACAGGGATGGTTCAAAACATAGACAGTATGAAGAGTCAGTTTTCTTGTAATTAAGTCGGCGTTCTGCCTTTTGTATTTAACTCCAATGCAATTTCTGTGTTTCATCGTCAATAAGAAAGTCAGAGGGATACAGTAAACCCAAAGTGAAGCATCGGAATCTATTACTAGTGTCACAGGAATGGTTCAATCATAGACAGTAAGAAGAGTCAGTTATCTTGTACTTAGGTCGGCATTGTGCCTTTTGTATTTAATTCCGATGCAATTTCTGTGTTTCATCGTCAATAAGAAGGTCAGAGGGATACAGTAAACCTGAAGTGAAGCATCGGAATCTATAACTAGTGTCACAGGAATGGTTCAAAACATAGACAGTATGAAGAGTCAGTTTTCTTGTACTTAAGTCGGCGTTGTGACTTTTGTATTTAACTCCGATGCAATTTCTGTGTTTCATCGTCAATAAGAAGGTCAGAGGGATACAGTAAACCTGAAGTGAAGCATCGGAATCTATAACTAGTGTCACAGGAATGGTTCAAAACATAGACAGTAAGAAGAGTCAGTTTTCTTGTACTTAATTCGGCATTGTGCCTTTTGTATTTAATTCCGATGCAATTTCTGTGTTTCATCGTCAATAAGATGGTCGGAGGGATACAGTAAACCTGAAGTGAAGCATCCGAACCTATAACTAGTGTCACAGGAATGGTTCAAACATAGACAGTTAGAAGCGTCAGTTTTCTTGTACTTAAGTCAACATTGTGCCTTTTGTATTTAATTCCGATGCAATTTCTGTGTTTCATCGTCAATAAGAAGGTCAGAGGGATACAGTAAACCTGAAGTGAAGCATCGGAATCTATAACTAGTGTAACAGGAATGGTTCAAACATAAACAGTAAGAAGAATCAGTTTTCTTGTACATCAGAAGGCATTGTGCGTTTTGTATTTAATTCCGATGCAATTTCTGTGTTTCATCGTCCATAAGAAGGTCAGAGGGATACAGTAAACCTGAAGTGAAGCATCGGACTCTATAATTAGTGTCACATGAATGGTTCAAAACATAGACAGTAAGAAGAGTCAGTTTTCTTGTACTTAAGTCGGCATTGTGCCTTTTGTATTTTATTACGATGCAATTTCTGTGTTTCATCGTCAATAAGAAGGTCAGAGGGATACAGTAAACCTAAAGTGAAGCATCGGAATCTATAACTAGTGTCACAGGAATAGTTCAAAGCATAGACAGTAAGAAGAGTCAGATTTCTTGTACTTCAGTCGGCATTGTGCCTTTTGTATTTAATTCCGATGCAATTTCTGTGTTTCATCGTCAATATGAAGGTCAGAGGGACACCGTAAACCTCAAGTGAAGCATCGGAATCTATAATTAGTGTCACAGGAATGGTTCAATCATAGACAGTAAGAAGAGTCAGTCCTCTTGTACTTAAGTTGGCATTGTGCCTTTTGTATTTAATTCCGATGCAATTTCTGTGTTTCATCGTCGATAAGAAGGTCAGAGGGATACAGTAAACCTGAAGTGAAGCATCGTAATCTATAACTAATGTCACATGAATGGTTCAAACATAGACAGTAAGAAGAGTGAGTTTTCTTGTACATAAGTCGGCATTGTGCCTTTTGTATTTAATTCCGATACAAATTCTGTGTTTCATCGATAATAAGAAGGTGAGATGGATACAGTAAACCTGAAGTGAAGCATCGGAAGCTATGCCTAATGTCACATGAATGGATCAAATCATAGACAGTAAGAAGAGTCTGTTTTCTTGTAATTAAGTCTACATTGTGCTTTTTGTATTTAATTCTGATGCAATTTCTGTGTTTCATCGTCAATAAGAAGGTCAGAGGGATACAGTGAACCTGAAGAGAAGCATCGGAATCTATAACTAGTGTCACAGGAATGGTTCAAGTCATAGACAGTAAGAGGAGTCAGTTTACTTGTACTTATGTAGGCATTGTGCCTTTTGTATTTAATTCCGATGCTATAACTGTGTTTCATCAACAATAAGATGGTCAGAGGGATACAGTAAACCTGAAGTGAAGCATCGGAATCTATAACTAGTGTCACAGGAATGGTTCAAAACATAGACAGTAAGAAGAGTCTGTTTTCTTGTACTCAAGTCGGCATTGTGCCTTTTGTATTCAATTCCGATGCAATTTCTGTGTTTCATCGTCAATAAGAAGGTCAGAGGGATACAGTAAACCTGAAGTGAAGCATCGGAATCTATAACTAGTGTCACAGGAATGGATCAAAAGATAGACAGTAAGAAGAGTCAGTTTTCTTGTACTTAAGTCGGCATTGTGCCTTTTGTATTTTATTACGATGCAATTTCTGTGTTTCATCGTCAATAAGAAGGTCAGAGGGATACAGTAAACCTAAAGTGAAGCATCGGAATCTGTAACTAGTGTCACAGGAATGGTTCAAAGCATAGACAGTAAGAAGAGTCAGTTTTCTTGTACTTTAGTCGGCATTGTGCCTTTTGTATTTAATTCCGATGCAATTTCTGTGTTTCATCGTCAATAAGAAGGTCAGAGGGATACAGTAAACCTGAAGTGAAGCATCGGAATCTATAACTAGTGTCACAGGAATGGTTCAAAACATAGACAGTATGAAGAGTCAGTTTTCTTGTACTTAAGTCGGCGTTGTGCCTTTTGTATTTAACTCCGATGCAATTTCTGTGTTTCATCGTCAATAAGGAGGTCAGGGGGATACAGTAAACCTGAAGTGAAGCATCGGATTCTATAACTAGTGTCACAGGAATGGTTCAAAACATAGACAGTAAGAAGAGTCAGTTTTCTTGTACTTAAGTCGGCATTGTGTCTTTTGTATTTAATTCCGATGCAATATCTGTGTTTCATCGTCAACAAGAAGGTCAGAGGGATACAATAAACCTGAAATGAAGCATCGGAATCCACAACTAGTGTCACAGGAATGGTTCAAAACATAGACAGTGAGAAGAGTCTGTTTTCTTGTACTTAAGTCGGCATTGTGCCTTTTGTATTCAATTCCGATGCAATTTCTGTGTTTCATCGTCAATAAGAAGGTCAGAGGGATACAGTAAACCTGAAGTCAAGCATCGGAATCCACAACTAGTGTCACAGGAATGGTTCAATCATAGACAGTAATAGGAGTCAGTTTTCTTGTACTTAAGTCGGCATTGTGCCTTTTGTATTTAATTCCGATGCAATTTCTGTGTTTCATCGTCGATAAGAAGGTCAGAGGGAAACAGTAAACCTGAAGTGAAGCATCGGAATCTATAACTAGTGTCACAGGAATGATTCAAAACATAGACAGTAAGAAGAGTCTGTTTTCTTGTACTTAAGTCGGTATTGTGCCTTTTGTTTCAATTCCGATGCAATATCTGTGTTTCATCGTCAACAAGAAGGTCAGAGGGATACAATAAACCTGAAGTGAAGCATCGGAATCCACAACTAGTGTCACAGGAATGGTTCAATCATAGAGAGTAAGAGGAGTCAGTTTATTTGTACTTAAGTCGGCATTGTGCCTTTTGTATTTAATTCCGATGCAAATTCTGTGTTTTATTTCTGTGTTTTATCGATAATAAGAAGGTCAGATGGATACAGTAAACCTGAAGTGAAGCATCGGAAACTATGCCTAGCGTCACATGAATGGTTCAAAACACAGACAGCAAGAAGAGTCTGTTTTCTTGTACTTAAGTCGGCGTTGTGCCTTTTGTATTTAACTCCGATGCAATTTCTGTGTTTCATCGTCAATAATAAGGTCAGAGGGACACCGTAAACCTCAAGTGAAGCATCGGAATCTATAATTAGTGTCACAGGAATGGTTCAATCATAGACAGTAAGAAGAGTCAGTTTTCTTGTACTTAAGTCGGCATTGTGCCTTTTGTATTTAATTCCGATGCAATTTCTGTGTTTCATCGTCGATAAGAAGGTCAGAGGGATACAGTAGACCTGAAGTGAAGCATCGGAATCTATAACTAGTGTCACAGGAATGGTTCAAAACATAGACAGTGAGAAGAGTCTGTTTTCTTGTACTTAAGTCGGCATTGTGCCTTTTGTATTCAATTCCGATGCAATTTCTGTGTTTCATCGTCAATAAGAAGGTCAGAGGGATACAGTAAACCTGAAGTCAAGCATCGGAATCCACAACTAGTGTCACAGGAATGGTTCAATCATAGACAGTAATAGGAGTCAGTTTTCTTGTACTTAAGTCGGCATTGTGCCTTTTGTATTTAATTCCGATGCAATTTCTGTGTTTCATCGTCGATAAGAAGGTCAGAGGGAAACAGTAAACCTGAAGGGAAGCATCGGAATCTATAACTAGTGTCACAGGAATGATTCAAAACATAGACAGTAAGAAGAGTCTGTTTTCTTGTACTTAAGTCGGTATTGTGCCTTTTGTTTCAATTCCGATGCAATATCTGTGTTTCATCGTCAACAAGAAGGTCAGAGGGATACAATAAACCTGAAGTGAAGCATCGGAATCCACAACTAGTGTCACAGGAATGGTTCAATCATAGAGAGTAAGAGGAGTCAGTTTATTTGTACTTAAGTCGGCATTGTGCCTTTTGTATTTAATTCCGATGCAAATTCTGTGTTTTATTTCTGTGTTTTATCGATAATAAGAAGGTCAGATGGATACAGTAAACCTGAAGTGAAGCATCGGAAACTATGCCTAGCGTCACATGAATGGTTCAAAACACAGACAGCAAGAAGAGTCTGTTTTCTTGTAATTAAGTCGGCGTTCTGCCTTTTGTATTTAACTCCGATGCAATTTCTGTGTTTCATCGTGAATAAGAAAGTCAGAGGGATACAGTAAACCCAATGTGAAGCATCGGAATCTATAACTAGTGTCACAGGAATGGTTCAATCATAGACAGTAAGAAGAGTCAGTTATCTTGTACTTAGGTCGGCATTGTGCCTTTTGTATTTAATTCCGATGCAATTTCTGTGTTTCATCGTCAATAAGAAGGTCAGAGGGATACAGTAAACCTGAAGTGAAGCATCGGAATCTATAACTAGTGTCACAGGAATGGTTCAAAACATAGACAGTATGAAGAGTCAGTTTTCTTGTACTTAAGTCGGCGTTGTGACTTTTGTATTTAACTCCGATGCAATTTCTGTGTTTCATCGTCAATAAGAAGGTCAGAGGGATACAGTAAACCTGAAGTGAAGCATCGGAATCTATAACTAGTGTCACAGGAATGGTTCAAAACATAGACAGTAAGAAGAGTCAGTTTTCTTGTACTTAATTCGGCATTGTGCCTTTTGTATTTAATTCCGATGCAATTTCTGTGTTTCATCGTCAATATGATGGTCGGAGGGATACAGTAAACCTGAAGTGAAGCATCCGAATCTATAACTTGTGTCACAGGAATGGTTAAAACATAGACAGTTAGAAGCGTCAGTTTTCTTGTACTTAAGTCAACATTGTGCCTTTTGTATTTAATTCCGATGCAATTTCTGTGTTTCATCGTCAATAAGAAGGTCAGAGGGATACAGTAAACCTGAAGTGAAGCATCGGAATCTATAACTAGTGTCACAGGAATGGTTCAAACATAAACAGTAAGAAGAATCAGTTTTCTTGTACATCAGCCGGCATTGTGCGTTTTGTATTTAATACCGATGCAATTTCTGTGTTTCATCGTCCATAAGAAGGTCAGAGGGATACAGTAAACCTGAAGTGAAACATCGGACTCTATAATTAGTGTCACATGAATGGTTCAAAACATAGACAGTAAGAAGAGTCAGTTTTCTTGTACTTAAGTCGACATTGTGCCTTTTGTATTTTATTACGATGCAATTTCTGTGTTTCATCGTCAATAAGAAGGTCAGAGGGATACAGTAAACCTAAAGTCAAGCATCGGAATCTATAACTAGTGTCACAGGAATGGTTCAAAGCATAGACAGTAAGAAGAGTCAGTTTTCTTGTACTTTAGTCGGCATTGTGCCTTTTGTATTTAATTCCGATGCAATTTCTGTGTTTCATCGTCAATAAGAAGGTCAGAGGGACACCGTAAACCTCAAGTGAAGCATCGGAATCTATAATTAGTGTCACAAGAATGGTTCAATCATAGACAGTAAGAAGAGTCAGTCCTCTTGTACTTAAGTCGGCATTGTGCCTTTTGTATTTAATTCCGATGCAATTTCTGTGTTTCATCGTCGATAAGAAGGTCAGAGGGATACAGTAAACCTGAAGTGAAGCATCGTAATCTATAACTAATGTCACATGAATGGTTCAAACATAGACAGTAAGAAGAGTGAGTTTTCTTGTACATAAGTCGTCATTGTGCCTTTTGTATTTAATTCCGATACAAATTCTGTGTTTCATCGCTAATAAGAAGGTGAGATGGATACAGTAAACCTGAAGCGAAGCATCGGAAGCTATGCCTAATGTCACATGAATGGATCAAATCATAGACACTAAGAAGAGTCTGTTTTCTTGTAATTAAGTCTACATTGTGCTTTTTGTATTTAATTCTGATGCAATTTCTGTGTTTCATCGTCAATAAGAAGGTCAGAGGGATACAGTGAACCTGAAGAGAAGCATCGGAATCTATAACTAGTGTCACAGGAATGGTTCAAAACATAGACAGTAAGAAGAGTCTGTTTTCTTGTACTTAAGTCGGCATTGTGCCTTTTGTATTCAATTCCGATGCAATATCTGTGTTTCATCGACAAAAAGAAGGTCAGAGGGATACAGTAAACCTGAAGTGAAGCATCGGAATCCACAACTAGTGTCACAGGAATGGTTCAATCATAGACAGTAAGAGGAGTGAGTTTTCTTGTACTTAAGTCGGCATTGTGCCTTTTGTATTTAATTCCGATGCAATTTCTGTGTTCCATCGTCGATAAGAAGGTCAGAGGGATACAGTAAACCTGAAGTGAAGCATCGGAATCTATAACTAGTTGTACATGAATAGTTCAAACATTGACAGTAAGAAATGTCAGTTTTCTTGTACATAAGTCGGCATTGTGCCTTTTGTATTTAATCCCGATGCAAATTCTGTGTTTTATCGATAATAAGAAGGACAGATGGATACAGTAAACCTGAAGTGAAGCATCGGAAACTATGCCTAGCGTCACATGAATGGTTCAAAACACAGACAGCAAGAAGAGTCTGTTTTCTTGTACTTAAGTCGGCATTGTGCCCTTTGTATTTAATTCCGATGCAATATCTGTGTTTCATCGTCAATAAGAAGGTCAGAGGGATACAGTAAACCAGAAGAGAAGCATCGGAATCTATAACTAGTATCACAGTAGTGGTTCAAATCGTAGACAATAAGTAGAGTCAGTTTTCTTGTACTTATGTAGGCATTGTGCCTTTTGTATTTAATTCCGATGCTATATCTGTGTTTCATCAACAATAAGATGGTCAGAGGGATACAGAAAAACCTAAAGTGAAGCAGCGGAATCTATAACTAGTGTCACATGAATGGTTCAAACATAGACAGTAAGAAGCGTCAGTTTTCTTGTACTTAAGTCGGCATTGTGCTCTTTGTATTTAATTCCGATGCAATATCTGTGTTTCATCTTCAATAAGAAGGTCATAAGGACACAGTAAACCTGAAGTGAAGCATCGGAATCTATAACTAGTGTCACAGGAAAGGTTCAAAACATAGACAGTAAGATGAGTCAGTTTTCTTGTACTTAAGTCGGCGTTGTGTCTTTTGTATTTAATTCCGATGCAATTTCTGTGTTTCATCGTCAGTAAGTAGGTCAGAGGGATACAGTAAACCTGAAGAGAAGCATCGGAATCTATGACTAGTGTCACAGGAATGGTTCAAATCATAGACAGTAAGAAGAGTCAGTTTTCTTGTACTTATGTAGGCATTGTGCCTTTTGTATTTAATTCCGATGCTATATCTGTGTTTCATCAACAATAAGATGGTCAGAGGGATACAGTAAACCTGAAGTGAAGCATCGGAATCTATAACTAGTATCACACGAATGGTTCAAACATAGACAGTAAGAAGAGTCAGTTTTCTTGTACTTAAGTCGGCATTGTGCCCTTTGTATTTAATTCCGATGCAATATCTGTGTTTCATCTTCAATAAGAAGGTCAGAGGGATACAGTAAACCTGAAGTGAAGCGTTGGAATCTATAACTAGTGTCACAGGAATGGTTCAAATCATAGACAGTAAGAAGAGTCAGTATTCTTGTACTTAAGTCGGCATTGTTCCTTTTCTATTTAATTCCGATGAAATTTCTATGTTTCATCGTCAATAAGAAGGTCAGAGGGATACAGTAAACCTGACGTGAAGCGTCGGAATCTATAACTAGTGTCACAGGAATGGTTCAAGACATAGAAAGTAAGAAGAGTCAGTTTTCTTGTACTTAAGTCGACATTGTGCCTTTTGTATTTAACTCCGATGCAATGTCTGTGTTTCATCGTCAATAAGAAGGTCAGAGAGATACAGTAAACTTGTAGTGAAGCATCGGAATCTATAACTAGTGTCACAGGAATGGTTCAAATCATAGACAGTATGAAGAGTCAGTTTTCTTGTACTTAAGTCGGCATTGTGCCTTTTGTATTTAATTCCGATGCAATTTCTGTGTTTCATCGTCAATAAGAAGGTCAGAGGGATACAGTAAACCTGAAGTGAAGCATCGGAATCTATAACTAGTGTCACAGGAATGGTTCAATCATAGACAGTAAGAGGTGTCAGTTTTCTTGTACTTAAGTCGGCATTGTGCCTTTTGTATTTAATTCCGATGCAATTTCTGTGTTTCATCGTCGACAAGAAGGTCAGAGGGGTACAGCAAACCTGAAGCGAAGCATCGGAATCTATAACTAGTGTCACATGAATGGTTCAAACAAAGACAGTAAGAAGTATCAGTTTTCTTGTACATATGTCGGCATTGTGCCTTTTGTATTTAATTCCGATGCAAATTCTGTGTTTTATCGATAATAAGAAGGTCAGATGGATACAGTATACATGAAGTGAAGCATCGGAAGCTATGCCTAGTGTCACATGAATGGTTCAAAACACAGACAGTAAGAAGAGTCTGTTTTCTTGTACTTAAGTCGGCATTGTGCCTTTTGTATTTAATTCCGATGCAATTTCTGTGTTTCATCGTCGATAAGAAGGTCAGAGGGATACAGTAAACCTGAAGTGAAGCATCGGAATCTATAACTAGTGTCACAGGAATGGTTCAAAACATAGACAGGTAGCGAAGTCAGTTTTCTTGTACTTAAGTCGGCATTGTGCCTTTTGTATTTAATTCCGATGCAATTTCTGTGTTTCATCGTCAATAAGAAGGTCAGAGGGATACAGAAAACCTGAAGTGAAGCATCGGAATCTATAACTAGTGTCACATGAATGGTTCAAACATAGACAGTAAGAAGAGTCAGTTTTCTTGTACTTAAGTCGGCATTGTGCCTTTTGTATTTATCTCCGATGCAATATCTGTGTTTCATCGTCAATAAGAAGGTCAGAGGGATACAGTAAACCTGAACTGAAGCATCGGACTCTATAATTAGTGTCACATGAATGGTTTAAAACATAGACAGTAAGAAGAGTCAGTTTTCTTGTACTGAAGTCGGCAACATGCCTTTTGTATTTAATTACGATGCAATACCTGTGTTTCATCGTCAATAAGAAGGTCAGAGGGATACAGTAAACCTGAAGTGAAGCATCGGAATATATAACTAGTGTCACAGGAATGGTTCAAAACCTAGGCAGTAAGAAGAGTCAATCTACTTGTACTTAAGTCGGCATTGTGACTTTTGTATTTAATTCCGATGCAATTTCTGTGTTTCATCGTCAATAAGAAGGTCAGAGGGATACAGTAAAGCTGAAGTGAAGCTTCGGAATCTATAACTAGTGACACAGGAATGGTTCAAAACATAGATAGTAAGAGGAGTCAGTTTTCTTGTACTTAAGTCGGCATTGTGCCTTTTGTATTAAATCCGATGCAATTTCTGTGTTTCATCGTCAATAAGAAGGTCATAGGGATACAGTAAACCTGAAGTGAAGCATCGGAAGCTATGCCTAGTGTCACATGAATGGTTCAAAACACAGACAGTAAGAAGAGTCTGTTTTCTTGTACTTAAGTCGGCATTGTGCCTTTTGTATTTAATTCCGATGGAATTTCTGTGTTTTATCGTCAATAAGAAGGTCAGAGGGAAACAGTAAACCTGAAGAGAAGCATCGGAATCTATAACTAGTGTCACAGGAATGGTTCAAATCATAGACTTTAAGAAGAGTCAGTATTCTTGTACTTATATAGGCATTGTGCCTTTTGTATTTCATTCCGATGCTATATCTGTGTTTCATCAACAATAAGATGGTCAGAGGGATACAGTAAACCTGAAGTGAAGCATCGGAATCTATAACTAGTGTCACATGAATGGTTCAAACATAGACAGTAAGAAGAGTCAGTTTTCTTGTACTTAAGTCGGCATTGTGCCTTTATATTTAATTCCGATGCAATATCTGTGTTTCATCTTCAATAAGAAGGTCAGAGGGATACAGTAAACCTGAAGTGAAGCATCGGAATCTATAACTAGTGTCACAGGAAAGGTTCAAAACATAGACAGTAAGATGAGTCAGTTTTCTTGTACTTAAGTCGGCGTTGTGCCTTTTGTATTTAATTCCGATGCAATTTCTGTGTTTCATCGTAAATAAGAAGGTCAGAGGGATACAGTAAACCTGAAGAGAAGCATCGGAATCTATAACTGGTGTCACAGGAATGGTTCAAATCATAGGCAGTAAGAAAAGTCAGTTTTCTTGTACTTATGTAGGCATTGTGTCTTTTGTATTTAATTCCGATGCTATATCTGTGTTTCATCAACAATAAGGTGGTCAGAGGGATACAGTAAACCTGAAGTGAAGCATCGGAATCTATAACTAGTGTCACAGGAATGGTTCAAAACATAGACGGTAAGAAGAGTCAGTTTTGTTGTACTTAAGTAGGCATTGTGCCTTTTGTATTTTACTCCGATGCAATGTCTGTGTTTCATCGTCAATAAGAAGGTCAGAGGGATACAGTAAACCAGAAGTGAAGCATCGGAATCTATAACTAGTGTCACAGGAATGGTTCCAAACATAGACAGTAAGAAGTGTCAGTTTTCTTGTATTGAAGTCTGCATTGTGCCTTTTGTATTTAATTCCGACGCTATTTCTGTGTTTCATCGTCAATATGAAGGTCAGAGGGATACAGTAAACCTCAAGCGAAGCATCGGAATATATAACTAGTGTCACAGGAATGTTTCAATCATAGACAGTAAGAGGAGTCAGTTTTCTTGTACTTAAGTCGGCATTGTGCCTTTTGTATTTAATTCCGATGCAATTTCTGTGTTTCATCGTCGATAAGAAGGTCAGAGGGATACAGTAAACCTGAAGTGAAGCATCGGAATCTATAACTAGTGTCACATGAATGGTTCAAACATAGACAGTAAGAAGAGTCAGTTTTCTTGTACTTAAGTCGGCATTGTGCCTTTTGTACTTAATTCCGATGCAAATTCTGTGTTTCATCGATAATAAGAAGGTCAGATGTATACAGTAAACCTGAAGTGAAGTATCGGAAGCTACGCCTATTGTCACATGAATGGTTCAAAACACAGACAGTAAGAAGAGTCAGTTTTCTTGTACCTAAGTCGGCATTGTGCCTTTTGTATTAAATCCGATGCAATTTCTGTGTTTCATCGTCAATAAGAAGGTCAGAGGGATACAGTAAACCTGAAGAGAAGCATCGGAATCTATAACTAGTGTAACAGGAATGGTTCTAACATAGACAGTAAGAAGAGTCAGTTTTATTGTACTTCTGTAGGCATTGTGTCTTTTGTATTTAATTCCGATGCTATATCTGTGTTTCATTAACAATAAGATGGTCAGAGGGATACAGTAAACCTGAAGTGAAGCATCGGAAGCTATGCCTAGTGTCACATGAATGGTTCAAAACACAGACAGTAAGAAGAGTCTGTTTTCTTGTACTTAAGTCGGCATTGTGCTTTTTGTATTTAATTCCGATGCAATTTGTGTGTTTTATCGTCAATAAAAAGGTCAGAGGGATACAGTAAATCTGAAGTGAAGCATCGGAATCCATAACTAGTGTCACTGGAATGGTTCAAATCATAGACAGTAAGAAGAGTCAGTTTTCTTGTACTTATGTAGGCATTGTGCCTTTTGTATTTAATTCCGATGCTATATCTGTGTTTCATCAACAATAAGATGGTCAGAGGGTTACAGTAAACCTGAAGTGAAGCATCGGAATCTATAACTAGTGTCACATCAATGGTTCAAACATAGACAGTAAGAAGAGTCAGTTTTCTTGTACTTAAGTCGGCATTGTGCCCTTTGTATTTAATTCCGATGCAATATCTGTGTTTCATCTTCAATAAGAAGGTCAGAGGGATACAGTAAACCTGAAGTGAAGCATCGGAGTCTATAACTAGTGTCACAGGAAAGGTTCTAATCATAGACAGTAAGATGAGTCAGTTTTCTTGTACTTAAGTCGGCGTTGTAACTTTTGTATTAAATTCCGATGCAAATTCTGTGTTTCATCGTCAATAAGAAGGTATGAGGGATACAGTAAACCTGAAGAGAAGCATCGGAATCTATAACTAGTGTCACAGGAATGGTGCAAATCATAGACAGTAAGAAGAGTCAGTTTTCTTGTACTTATGTAGGCATTGTGCCTTTTGTATTTAATTCCGATGCTATATCTGTGTTTCATCAACAATAAGATGGTCAGAGGGATACAGTAAACCTGAAGTGAAGCATCGGAATCTATAACTAGTGTCACATGAATGGTTCAAACATAGACAGTAAGAAGAGTCAGTTTTCTTGTACTTAAGTCGGCATTGTGCCCTTTGTATTTAATTCCGATGCAATATCTGTGTTTCATCTTCAATAAGAAGGTCAGACTGATACAGTAAACCTGAAGTGAAGCATCGGAATCTATAACTAGTGTGACAGGAAAGGTTCAAAACATAGACAGTAAGAAGAGTCAGTTTTCTTGTACATAAGCCGGCATTGTGCCTTTTGTATTTAATTCCGATGCAAATTATGTGTTTCATCGATAATAAGAAGGTCAGATGGATACAGTTAACCTGAAGTCAAGCATCGGAAGCTATGCCTAGTGTCACATGAATGGTTCAAAACACAGACGGTAAGAAGAGTCTGTTTTCTTGTACTTAAATCGGCATTGTGCCTTTCGTATTTAATTCCGATGCAATGTCTGTGTTTCATCGTTGATAAGAAGGTCAGAGTGGTACGGTAAACCTGAAGTAAATCATCGGAATCTATAACTAGTGTCACAGAAATAGTTCAAACATAGACAGTAAGAAGAGCCAGTCTTCTTGTACTTGAGTCGGCATTGTGCCTTTTGTATTTAATTCCGATGCAATTTCTGTGTTTCATCGTCAATAAGAAGGTCAGAGGGATACAGTAAAGCTGAAGTGAAGCTTCGGAATCTATAACTAGTTTCACAGGAATGGTTCAAAGCATAGACAGTAAGAAGAGTCAGTTTTCATGTACTTAAGTCGGCATTGTGCCTCTTGTATTTAATTCCGATGCTATATCTGTGTTTCATCAACAATAAGATGGTCAGAGGGATACAGTAAACCTGAAGTGAAGCATCGGAATCTATAACTAGTGTCACATGAATGGTTCAAACATAGACAGTAAGAAGAGTCAGTTTTCTTGTACTTAAGTCGGCATTGTGCCCTTTGTATTTAATTCCGATGCAATATCTGTGTTTCATCTTCAATAAGAAGGCCAGAGGGATACAGTAAACCTGAAGTGAAGCATCGGAATCTATAACTAGTGTCACATGAAAGGTTCAAAACATAGACAGTAAGATGAGTCAGTTTTCTTGTACTTAAGTCGGCGTTGTGCCTTTTGTATTTAATTCCGATGCAATTTCTGTGTTTCATCGTCAATAAGAAGGTCAGAGGGATACAGTAAACCTGAAGAGAAGCATCGGAATCTATAACTAGTGTCACAGGAATGGTTCAAATCATAGACAGTAAGAAGAGTCAGTTTTCTTGTACTTATGTAGGCATTGTGTCTTTTGTATTTAATTCCGATGCTATATCTGTGTTTCATCAACAATAAGATGGTCAAAGGGATACAGTAAACCTGAAGTTAAGCATCGGAATCTATAACTAGTGTCACAGGAATGGCTCCAAACAAAGTCAGTAACAAGAGTCAGTCTTCTTGCACTTAATTCGGCATTGTGCCTTTTCTATTTATTTCCGATGCAATTTCTGTGTTTCATCGTCAATAAGAAGGTCCAAGGGATACAGTAAACCCGAAGTGAAGCATCGGAATCTATAATTAGTGTCACAGGAGTGGTTCAAAACATAGTCAGTACGAAGACTCAGTCTACTTGTACTTAAGTCGGCATTGTGCCTTTTGTATTTAATTTCGATGCAATTTTTGTGTTTCATCGTCAATAAGAAGGTCCAAGGGATACAGTAAACCTGAAGTGAAGCATCGGAATCTATAACTAGTGTCACAGGAGTGGTTCAAAACATAGTCACTACGAAGAGTCAGTCTTCTTGCACTTAAGTCAGCATTGTGCCTTTTGAATTTAATTCCGATGCAATTTCTGTGTTTCAGCGTCAATAAGAAGGTCCAAGGGATACAGTAAACCTGAAGTGAAGCATCGGAATCTATAACTAGTGTCACAGGAGTGATTCAAAACATAGTCATTACGAAGAGTCAGTCTTCTTGCACTTAAGTCGGCATTGTGCATTTTTAAATTTAATTCCGATGCAATTTCTGTGTTTCATCGTCAATACGAAGGTCAGAGGGATACAGTAAACCTGAAGTGAAGCATCGGAATCTATAGCTAGTGTCACAGGAATGGTTCAAATCATAGACAGTAAGAAGAGTCAGTCATCTTGTACTGAAGTCGGCATTATGCGTTTTATATTTAATTCCGATGCAATTTCTGTTTTTCATCGTCAACAAGAAGGTCAGAGGGATACAGTAAACCTGAAGTGAAGCATCGGAATCTATAACTAGTGTCACAGGAATGGTTCAAATCATAGTCAGTAAGAAGAGTCAGTCTTCTTGTACTTAAGTCGGCATTGTGCCTTTTCTATTTCATTCCGATGCAATATCTGTGTTTCATCGTCAATACGAAGGTCAGAGGGATACAGTAAACCTGAAGTGAAGCATCGGAATCTATAACTAGTGTCAGGGGAATGGTTCCAAACTTAGTCAGTAAGAAGAGTCAGTCTTCTTGCACTTAAGTCGGCATTGTGCCATTTCTATTTAATTCCGATGCAATTTCTGTGTTTCATCGTCAATACGAAGGTCCAAGGGATACAGTAAACCTGAAGTGAAGCATCGGAATCTATAACTAGTGTCACAGGAGTGGTTCAAAACATAGTCATTACGAAGAGTCAGTCTTCTTGCACTTATGTCGGCATTGTGCATTTTTAAATTTAATTCCGATGCAATTTCTGTGTTTCATCGTCAATAAGAAGGTCAGAGGGATTCAGTAAACCTGAAGTGAAGCATCGGTATCTATAACTAGTGTCACAGGAATGGTTCAAATAATAGTCAGTAAGAAGAGTCAGTCTTCTTGTACTTAAATCGGCATTGTGCCTTTTGTATTTAATTCCGATGCAATTTCTGTGTTTCATCGTCAATAAGAAGGTCAGAGGGATACAGTAAACCTGAAGTGAAGCATCGGAATCTATAGCTAGTGTCACAGGAATGGTTCAAATCATAGTCAGTAAGAAGAGTCAGTTTTCTTGTACATAAGCCGGCATTGTGCCTTTTGTATTTAATTCCGATGCAATTTCTGTGTTTCATCGTCAATAAGAAGGTCCAAGGGATACAGTAAACCTGAAGTGAGGCATCGGAATCTATAACTAGTGTCACAGGAATGGTTCAAATCATAGTCAGTAAGAAGAGTCAGTCATCTTGTACTTAAGTCGGCATTATGCGTTTTCTATTTAATTCCGATGCAATTTCTGTTTTTCATCGTCAATAAGAAGGTCAGAGGGATACAGTAAACCTGACGTGAAGCATCGGAATCTGTAACTAGCGTCACAGGAATGGTTCAAAACATAGACAGTAAGAAGAGTTAGTCTTCTTGTACTTAAGTCGGCATTGTGCCTTTTCTATTTAATTCCGATGCAATTTCTGTGTTTCATCGTCAATAAGAAGGTCAGAGGGATACAGTAAACCTGAAGTGAAACATCGGAATCTATAACTAGTGTCACAGGAATGGCTCCAAACAAAGTTAGTAACAAGAGTCAGTCTTCTTGCACTTAAGTCGGCATTGTGCCTTTTCTATTTATTTCCGATGCAATTTCTGTGTTTCATCGTCAATAAGAAGGTCAGAGGGATACAGTAAACCTGAAGTGAAAAATCGGAATCTAAAATTAGTGTCACAGGAATGGTTCAAAACATAGTCAGTACGAAGAGTCAGTCTTCTTGTACTTAAGTCGGCATTGTGCCATTTGTATTTAATTCCGATGCAATTTCTGTGTTTCATCGTCAATAAGAAGGTCCAAGGGATACAGTAAACCTGAAGTGAAGCATCGGAATCTATAACTAGTGTCACAGGAGTGGTTCAAAACATAGTCATTACGAAGAGTCAGTCTTCTTGCACTTAAGTCAGCATTGTGCCTTTTGAATTTAATTCCGATGCAATTTCTGTGTTTCAGCGTCAATAAGAAGGTCCAAGGGATACAGTAAACCTGAAGTGAAGCATCGGAATCTATAACTAGTGTCACAGGAGTGATTCAAAACATAGTCATTACGAAGAGTCAGTCTTCTTGCACTTAAGTCGGCATTGTGCATTTTTAAATTTAATTCCGATGCAATTTCTGTGTTTCATCGTCAATACGAAGGTCAGAGGGATACAGTAAACCTGAAGTGAAGCATCGGAATCTATAGCTAGTGTCACAGGAATGGTTCAAATCATAGACAGTAAGAAGAGTCAGTCATCTTGTACTGAAGTCGGCATTATGCGTTTTATATTTAATTCCGATGCAATTTCTGTTTTTCATCGTCAACAAGAAGGTCAGAGGGATACAGTAAACCTGAAGTGAAGCATCGGAATCTATAACTAGTGTCACAGGAATGGTTCAAATCATAGTCAGTAAGAAGAGTCAGTCTTCTTGTACTTAAGTCGGCATTGTGCCTTTTCTATTTCATTCCGATGCAATATCTGTGTTTCATCGTCAATACGAAGGTCAGAGGGATACAGTAAACCTGAAGTGAAGCATCGGAATCTATAACTAGTGTCAGGGGAATGGTTCCAAACTTAGTCAGTAAGAAGAGTCAGTCTTCTTGCACTTAAGTCGGCATTGTGCCATTTCTATTTAATTCCGATGCAATTTCTGTGTTTCATCGTCAATAAGAAGGTCCAAGGGATACAGTAAACCTGAAGTGAAGCATCGGAATCTATAACTAGTGTCACAGGAGTGGTTCAAAACATAGTCATTACGAAGAGTCAGTCTTCTTGCACTTAAGTCGGCATTGTGCATTTTTAAATTTAATTCCGATGCAATTTCTGTGTTTCATCGTCAATAAGAAGGTCAGAGGGATTCAGTAAACCTGAAGTGAAGCATCGGTATCTATAACTAGTGTCACAGGAATGGTTCAAATAATAGTCAGTAAGAAGAGTCAGTCTTCTTGTACTTAAGTCGGCATTGTGCCTTTTGTATTTAATTCCGATGCAATTTCTGTGCTTCATCGTCAATAAGAAGGTCAGAGGGATACAGTAAACCTGAAGTGAAGCATCGGAATCTATAGCTAGTGTCACAGGAATGGTTCAAATCATAGTCAGTAAGAAGAGTCAGTTTTCTTGTACATAAGCCGGCATTGTGCCTTTTGTATTTAATTCCGATGCAATTTCTGTGTTTCATCGTCAATAAGAAGGTCCAAGGGATACAGTAAACCTGAAGTGAGGCATCGGAATCTATAACTAGTGTCACAGGAATGGTTCAAATCATAGTCAGTAAGAAGAGTCAGTCATCTTGTACTTAAGTCGGCATTGTGCGTTTTCTATTTAATTCCGATGCAATTTCTGTATTTCATCGTCAATAAGAAGGTCAGAGGGATACAGTAAACCTGACGTGAAGCATCGGAATCTGTAACTAGCGTCACAGGAATGGTTCAAAACATAGACAGTAAGAAGGGTTAGTCTTCTTGTACTTAAGTCGGCATTGTGCCTTTTCTATTTAATTCCGATGCAATTTCTGTGTTTCATCGTCAATAAGAAGGTCAGAGGGATACAGTAAACCTGAAGTGAAACATCGGAATCTATAACTAGTGTCACAGGAATGGCTCCAAACAAAGTCAGTAACAAGAGTCAGTCTTCTTGCACTTAAGTCGGCATTGTGCCTTTTCTATTTATTTCCGATGCAATTTCTGTGTTTCATCGTCAATAAGAAGGTCAGAGGGATACAGTAAACCTGAAGTGAAAAATCGGAATCTAAAATTAGTGTCACAGGAATGGTTCAAAACATAGTCAGTACGAAGAGTCAGTCTTCTTGTACTTAAGTCGGCATTGTGCCATTTGTATTTAATTCCGATGCAATTTCTGTGTTTCATCGTCAATAAGAAGGTCCAAGGGATACAGTAAACCTGAAGTGAAGCATCGGAAACTATAACTAGTGTCACAGGAATGGTTCAAATCATTGTCAGTAAGAAGAGTCAGTCTTCTTGTACTTAAGTCGGCATTGTGCCTTTTGTATTTATTTCCAATGCAATTTTTGTGTTTCATCGACAATAAGAAGGTCAGAGGGATACAGTAAACCTGAAGTGAAGCATCGGAATCTGTAACTAGCGTCACAGGAATGGTTCAAAATATAGACAGTAAGAAGAGTCAGTCTTCTTGTACTTAAGTCGGCATTGTGCTTTTTCTATTTAATTCCGATGCAATATCTGTGTTTCATCGTCAATAAGAAGGTCCAAGGGATACAGTTAACCTGAAGTGAAGCATCGGAATCTATGACTAGTGTCACAGGAATGGTTCAAAGCATAGACAGTTAGAAAGGTCAGTCTTTTTGTACTTCAGTCGGCATTGTGCCTTTTGTATTTAATTCCGATGCAATTTCTGTGTTTCATTGTCAATAAGAAGGTCCAAGGGATACGGTAAACCTGAAGTGAAGCATCGGAAACTATAACTAGTGTCACAGGAATGGTTCGAATCAAAGTCAGTAAGAAGAGTCAGTCTTCCTGTACCTAAGTCGGCATTGTGCCTTTTCTATTTCATTGCGATGCAATATCTGTGTTTCATCGTCAATACGAAGGTCAAAGGGATACAGTAAACCTGAAGTGAAGCATCGGAATCTATAACTAGTCTCACAGGAGTGGTTCAAAACATAGTCATAACGAACAGTCAGTCTTCTTGCACATAAGTCGGCATTGAGCATTTTTAAATTTAATTCAGATTCAATTTCTGTGTTTCATCGTCAATAAGAAGGTCAGAGGGATACAGTAAACCTGAAGTGATGCATCGGAATCTATAACTAGTGTCACAGGAATGGTTCAAATCATAGTCAGTAAGAAGAGTCAGTCTTCTTGTACTTAAGTCGGCATTGTGCCTTTTGTATTTAATTCCGATGCAATTTCTGTGTTTCATCGTCAATAAGAAGGTCAGAGGGATACAGTAAACCTGAAGTGAAGCATCGGAAACTATAGCTAGTGTCACAGGAATGGTTCAAATCATAGTCAGTAAGAAGAGTCAGTCATCTTGTACTTAAGTCGGCATTATGCGTTTTAATTTAATTTCGATGCAATATCTGTTTTTCATCGTCAATAAGAAGGTCAGAGGTATACCGTAAACCTCAAGTGAAGCATCGGAATCTATAACTAGTGTCACAGGAATGGCTCCAAACAATGTCAGTAACAAGAGTCAGTCTTCTTGCACTTAAGTCGGCATTGTGCCTTTCCTATTTATTTCCGATTCAACTTCTGTGTTTCATCGTCAATAAGAAGGTCCAAGGGATACAGTAAACCTGCAGTGACCCATCGGTATCTATAATTAGTGTCACAGGAATGGTTCAAAACATAGTCAGTACGAAGAGTCAGTCTTCTTGTACTTAAGTCGGCATTGTGCCTTTTGTATTTAATTTCGATGCAATTTTTGTGTTTCATCGTCAATAAGAAGGTCCAAGGGATACAGTAAACCCGAAGTGAAGCATCGGAATCTATAACTAGAGTCACAGGAGTGGTTCAAAACATAGTCAGTTCGAAGAGTCAGTCCTCTTGCACTTAAGTCGACACTGTGCCATTTGAATTAAGTTCCGATGCAATTTCTGTGTTTCATCGTCAATAAGAAGGTCCAAGGGATACAGTTAACCTGAAGTGAAGCATTGGAATCCATAACTAGTGTCACAGGAACGGTTCAAAGCATAGACAGTAGGAAGAGTCAGTCTTCTTGTACTTAAGTCGGCATTGTGCCTTTTCTATTTAATTCCGATGCAATTTCTGTGTTTCATCGTCAATAAGAAGGTCAGAGGGATACAGTAAACCTGAAGATAAGCATCGGAATATGTAACTAGCGTCACAGGAATGGTTCAAAACATAGAGAGTAAAAAGAGTCAGTCTTCTTGTACTTATGTCGGCATTGTGCCATTTCTATTTAATTCCGATGCAATTTCTGTGTTTCATTGTCAATAAGAAGGTCCAAGGGATACAGTAAACCTGAAGTGAAGCATCGGAATCTATAACTAGTGTCAGGGGAATGGTTCCAAACATAGTCGGTAAGAAGAGTCAGTCTTCTTGCACTTAAGTCGGCTTTGTGCCTTTTCTATTTATTTCCGATGCAATTTCTGTGTTTCATCGTCAATAATAAGGTCCAAGGGATAGAGTAAACCTGAAGTGTATCATCGGAATCTATAACTAGTGTCACAGAAATGGTTCAAAACATAGTCAGTACGAAGAGTCAGTCTTCTGCTACTTAAGTCGGCATTGTGCCATTTGTATTTAATTTCGATGCAATTTTTGTGTTTCATCGTCAATAAGAATGTCCAAGGGATACAGTTAACCTGAAGTGTAGCATCTGAATCTATAACTAGTGTCACAGGAATGGTTCAAAACATAGTCATTACGAAGAGTCAGTCTTCTTGCACTTAAGTCAGCATTGTGCCTTTTGAATTTAATTCCGATGCAATTTCTGTGTTTCAGCGTCAATAAGAAGGTCCAAGGGATACAGTAAACCTGAAGTGAAGCATCGGAATCTATAACTAGTGTCACAGGAGTGATTCAAAACATAGTCATTACGAAGAGTCAGTCTTCTTGCACTTAAGTCGGCATTGTGCATTTTTAAATTTAATTCCGATGCAATTTCTGTGTTTCATCGTCAATACGAAGGTCAGAGGGATACAGTAAACCTGAAGTGAAGCATCGGAATCTATAGCTAGTGTCACAGGAATGGTTCAAATCATAGACAGTAAGAAGAGTCAGTCATCTTGTACTGAAGTCGGCATTATGCGTTTTATATTTAATTCCGATGCAATTTCTGTTTTTCATCGTCAACAAGAAGGTCAGAGGGATACAGTAAACCTGAAGTGAAGCATCGGAATCTATAACTAGTGTCACAGGAATGGTTCAAATCATAGTCAGTAAGAAGAGTCAGTCTTCTTGTACTTAAGTCGGCATTGTGCCTTTTCTATTTCATTCCGATGCAATATCTGTGTTTCATCGTCAATACGAAGGTCAGAGGGATACAGTAAACCTGAAGTGAAGCATCGGAATCTATAACTAGTGTCAGGGGAATGGTTCCAAACTTAGTCAGTAAGAAGAGTCAGTCTTCTTGCACTTAAGTCGGCATTGTGCCATTTCTATTTAATTCCGATGCAATTTCTGTGTTTCATCGTCAATAAGAAGGTCCAAGGGATACAGTAAACCTGAAGTGAAGCATCGGAATCTATAACTAGTGTCACAGGAGTGGTTCAAAACATAGTCATTACGAAGAGTCAGTCTTCTTGCACTTAAGTCGGCATTGTGCATTTTTAAATTTAATTCCGATGCAATTTCTGTGTTTCATCGTCAATAAGAAGGTCAGAGGGATTCAGTAAACCTGAAGTGAAGCATCGGTATCTATAACTAGTGTCACAGGAATGGTTCAAATAATAGTCAGTAAGAAGAGTCAGTCTTCTTGTACTTAAGTCGGCATTGTGCCTTTTGTATTTAATTCCGATGCAATTTCTGTGCTTCATCGTCAATAAGAAGGTCAGAGGGATACAGTAAACCTGAAGTGAAGCATCGGAATCTATAGCTAGTGTCACAGGAATGGTTCAAATCATAGTCAGTAAGAAGAGTCAGTTTTCTTGTACATAAGCCGGCATTGTGCCTTTTGTATTTAATTCCGATGCAATTTCTGTGTTTCATCGTCAATAAGAAGGTCCAAGGGATACAGTAAACCTGAAGTGAGGCATCGGAATCTATAACTAGTGTCACAGGAATGGTTCAAATCATAGTCAGTAAGAAGAGTCAGTCATCTTGTACTTAAGTCGGCATTGTGCGTTTTCTATTTAATTCCGATGCAATTTCTGTATTTCATCGTCAATAAGAAGGTCAGAGGGATACAGTAAACCTGACGTGAAGCATCGGAATCTGTAACTAGCGTCACAGGAATGGTTCAAAACATAGACAGTAAGAAGGGTTAGTCTTCTTGTACTTAAGTCGGCATTGTGCCTTTTCTATTTAATTCCGATGCAATTTCTGTGTTTCATCGTCAATAAGAAGGTCAGAGGGATACAGTAAACCTGAAGTGAAACATCGGAATCTATAACTAGTGTCACAGGAATGGCTCCAAACAAAGTCAGTAACAAGAGTCAGTCTTCTTGCACTTAAGTCGGCATTGTGCCTTTTCTATTTATTTCCGATGCAATTTCTGTGTTTCATCGTCAATAAGAAGGTCAGAGGGATACAGTAAACCTGAAGTGAAGCATCGGAATCTATAACTAGTCTCACAGGAGTGGTTCAAAACATAGTCATAACGAACAGTCAGTCTTCTTGCACATAAGTCGGCATTGAGCATTTTTAAATTTAATTCAGATTCAATTTCTGTGTTTCATCGTCAATAAGAAGGTCAGAGGGATACAGTAAACCTGAAGTGATGCATCGGAATCTATAACTAGTGTCACAGGAATGGTTCAAATCATAGTCAGTAAGAAGAGTCAGTCTTCTTGTACTTAAGTCGGCATTGTGCCTTTTGTATTTAATTCCGATGCAATTTCTGTGTTTCATCGTCAATAAGAAGGTCAGAGGGATACAGTAAACCTGAAGTGAAGCATCGGAAACTATAGCTAGTGTCACAGGAATGGTTCAAATCATAGTCAGTAAGAAGAGTCAGTCATCTTGTACTTAAGTCGGCATTATGCGTTTTAATTTAATTTCGATGCAATATCTGTTTTTCATCGTCAATAAGAAGGTCAGAGGTATACCGTAAACCTCAAGTGAAGCATCGGAATCTATAACTAGTGTCACAGGAATGGCTCCAAACAATGTCAGTAACAAGAGTCAGTCTTCTTGCACTTAAGTCGGCATTGTGCCTTTCCTATTTATTTCCGATTCAACTTCTGTGTTTCATCGTCAATAAGAAGGTCCAAGGGATACAGTAAACCTGCAGTGACCCATCGGTATCTATAATTAGTGTCACAGGAATGGTTCAAAACATAGTCAGTACGAAGAGTCAGTCTTCTTGTACTTAAGTCGGCATTGTGCCTTTTGTATTTAATTTCGATGCAATTTTTGTGTTTCATCGTCAATAAGAAGGTCCAAGGGATACAGTAAACCCGAAGTGAAGCATCGGAATCTATAACTAGAGTCACAGGAGTGGTTCAAAACATAGTCAGTTCGAAGAGTCAGTCCTCTTGCACTTAAGTCGACACTGTGCCATTTGAATTAAGTTCCGATGCAATTTCTGTGTTTCAGCGTCAATAAGAAGGACGGAGGGATACAGTAAACCTGAAGTGAAGCATCGGAATCTATAACTAGTGTCACAGGAATGGTTCAAATCATAGTCAGTAAGAAGAGTCAGTCTTCTTGTACTTAAGTCGGCATTGTGCCTCTTGTATTTAATTCCGATGCAATTTCTGTGTTTCATCGTCAATAAGAAGGTCCAAGGGATACAGTTAACCTGAAGTGAAGCATTGGAATCCATAACTAGTGTCACAGGAACGGTTCAAAGCATAGACAGTAGGAAGAGTCAGTCTTCTTGTACTTAAGTCGGCATTGTGCCTTTTCTATTTAATTCCGATGCAATTTCTGTGTTTCATCGTCAATAAGAAGGTCAGAGGGATACAGTAAACCTGAAGATAAGCATCGGAATATGTAACTAGCGTCACAGGAATGGTTCAAAACATAGAGAGTAAAAAGAGTCAGTCTTCTTGTACTTATGTCGGCATTGTGCCATTTCTATTTAATTCCGATGCAATTTCTGTGTTTCATTGTCAATAAGAAGGTCCAAGGGATACAGTAAACCTGAAGTGAAGCATCGGAATCTATAACTAGTGTCAGGGGAATGGTTCCAAACATAGTCGGTAAGAAGAGTCAATCTTCTTGCACTTAAGTCGGCTTTGTGCCTTTTCTATTTATTTCCGATGCAATTTCTGTGTTTCATCGTCAATAATAAGGTCCAAGGGATAGAGTAAACCTGAAGTGTATCATCGGAATCTATAACTAGTGTCACAGAAATGGTTCAAAACATAGTCAGTACGAAGAGTCAGTCTTCTGCTACTTAAGTCGGCATTGTGCCATTTGTATTTAATTTCGATGCAATTTTTGTGTTTCATCGTCAATAAGAATGTCCAAGGGATACAGTTAACCTGAAGTGTAGCATCTGAATCTATAACTAGTGTCACAGGAATGGTTCAAATCATAGACAGTAAGAAGAGTCAGTCTTCTTGTACTTAAGTCGGCATTGTGCCCTTTTCAATATAATTCCGATGCAATACTGTGTTTCATCGCCAATAAGATGGTCAGTGGGATACAGTAAACCTGAAGTGAAGCATCCGAATCTATATCTAGTGTCACAGGAATGGTTCAAATCATAGCCAGTAAGAAGTGTCAGTCTTCTTGTACTTAAGTCGGCATTGTGCTTTTTCTATTTCATTCCGATGCAATTTCAGTGTTTCATCGTCAATAAGATTGTCAGAGGGATACAGTAAACCTGAAGTGAAGCATCGGAATCTATAACTAGTGTCACAGGAATGGCTCCAAACAAAGTCAGTAATAAGAGTCAGTCTTCTTGCACTTAAGTCGGCATTGTGCCTTTTCTATTTATTTCCGATGCAATTTCTGTGTTTCATCGCCAATAAGAAGGTCAGAGGGATACAGTAAACCTGAAGTGAAAAATCGGAATCTAAAATTAGTGTCACAGGAATGGTTCAAAACATAGACAGTAAGAAGAGTTAGTCTTCTTGTACTTAAGTCGGCATTGTGCCTTTTCTATTTATTTCTGATGCAATTTCTGTGTTTCATCGTCAATAAGAAGGTCCAAGGGATAGAGTAAACCTGAAGTGAATCATCGGAATCTATAACTAGTATCACAGGAATGGTTTAAAACATAGTTAGTACGAAGAGTCAGTCTTCTTGTACTTAAGTCGGCATTGTGCCTTTTGTATTTAATTCCGATGCAATTTCTGTGTTTCATCGTCAATAAGAAGGTCCAAGGGATACAGTAAACCTGAAGTGAAGCATCGGAATCTATAACTAGTGTCTCAGGAGTGGTTCAAAACATATTCATTACGAAGAGTCAGTCTTCTTGCACTTACGTCGGCATTGTGCCTTTTGTATTTATTTCCAATGCAATTTCTGTGTTTCATCGACAATAAGAAGGTCAGAGGGATACAGTAAACCTGAAGTGAAGCATCGGAATCTGTAACTAGCGTCACAGGAATGGTTCAAACTATAGACAGTAAGAAGAGTCAGTCTTCTTGTACTTAAGTCGGCATTGTGCTTTTTCTATTTAATTCCGATGCAATATCTGTGTTTCATCGTCAATAAGAAGGTCCAAGGGATACAGTTAACCTGAAGTGAAGCATCGGAATCTATGACTAGTGTCACAGGAATGGTTCAAAACATAGTCATAACGAACAGTCAGTCTTCTTGCACATAAGTCGGCATTGAGCATTTTTAAATTTAATTCAGATTCAATTTCTGTGTTTCAGCGTCAATAAGAAGGTCAGAGGGATACAGTAAACCTGAAGTGATGCATCGGAATCTATAACTAGTGTCACAGGAATGGTTCAAATCATAGTCAGTAAGAAGAGTCAGTCTTCTTGTACTTAAGTCGGCATTGTGCCCTTTGTATTTAATTCCGATGCAATTTCTGCGTTTCATCGTCAATAAGAAGCCAGAGGGATACAGTAAACCTGAAGTGATGCATCGGAATCTATAACTAGTGTCACAGGAATGGTTCAAATCATAGTCAGTAAGAAGAGTCAGTCTTCTTGTACTTAAGTCGGCATTGTGCCCTTTGTATTTAATTCCGATGCAATTTCTGCGTTTCATCGTCAATAAGAAGCCAGAGGGATACAGTAAACCTGAAGTGAAGCATCGGAAACTATAGCTAGTGTCACAGGAATGGTTCAAATCATAGTCAGTAAGAAGAGTCAGTCATCTTGTACTTAAGTCGGCATTATGCGTTTTAATTTAATTTCGATTCAATATCTGTGTTTCATCGTCAATAAGAAGGTCAGAGGTATACCGTAAACCTCAAGTGAAGCATCGGAATCTATAACTAGTGTCACAGGAATGGCTCCAAACAATGTCAGTAACAAGAGTCAGTCTTCTTGCACTTAAGTCGGCATTGTGCCTTTCCTATTTATTTCCGATTCAACTTCTGTGTTTCATCGTCAATAAGAAGGTCCAAGGGATACAGTAAACCTGAAGTGACCCATCGGTATCTATAATTAGTGTCACAGGAATGGTTCAAAACATAGTCAGTACGAAGAGTCAGCCTTCTTGTACTTAAGTCGGCATTGTGCCTTTTGTATTTAATTTCGATGCAATTTTTGTGTTTCATCGTCAATAAGAAGGTCCAAGGGATACAGTAAACCTGAAGTGAAGCATCGGAATCTATAACTAGAGTCACAGGAGTGGTTCAAAACATAGTCAGTTCGAAGAGTCAGTCCTCTTGCACTTAAGTCGACACTGTGCCTTTTGAATTTAATTCCGATGCAATTTCTGTGTTTCAGCGTCAATAAGAAGGACGGAGGGATACAGTAAACCTGAAGTGAAGCATCGGAATCTGTAACTAGTGTCACAGGAATGGTTCAAATCATAGTCAGTAAGAAGAGTCAGTCTTCTTGTACTTAAGTCGGCATTGTGCCTCTTGTATTTAATTCCGATGCAATTTCTGTGTTTCATCGTCAATAAGAAGGTCCAAGGGATACAGTTAACCTGAAGGGAAGCATTGGAATCTATAACTAGTGTCACAGGAACGGTTCAAAGCATAGACAGTAGGAAGAGTCAGTCTTCTTGTACTTAAGTCGGCATTGTGCCTTTTCTATTTAATTCCGATGCAATTTCTGTGTTTCATCGTCAATAAGAAGGTCAGAGGGATACAGTAAACCTGAAGATAAGCATCGGAATATGTAACTAGCGTCACAGGAATGGTTCAAAACATAGAGAGTAAAAAGAGTCAGTCTTCTTGTACTTATGTCGGCATTGTGCCATTTCTATTTAATTCCGATGCAATTTCTGTGTTTCATTGTCAATAAGAAGGTCCAAGGGATACAGTAAACCTGAAGTGAAGCATCAGAATCTATAACTAGTGTCACAGGAATGGTTCGAATCAAAGTCAGTAAGAAGAGTCAGTCTTCCTGTACTTAAGTCGGCATTGTGCCTTTTCTATTTCATTGCGATGCAATATCTGTGTTTCATCGTCAATACGAAGGTCAAAGGGATACAGTAAACCTGACGTGAAGCATCGGAATCTATAACTAGTGTCAGGGGAATGGTTCCAAACATAGTCGGTAAGAAGAGTCAGTCTCCTTGCACTTAAGTCGGCTTTGTGCCTTTTCTATTTATTTCCGATGCAATTTCTGTGTTTCATCGTCAATAATAAGGTCCAAGGGATAGAGTAAACCTGAAGTGTATCATCGGAATCTATAACTAGTGTCACAGAAATGGTTCAAAACATAGTCAGTACGAAGAGTCAGTCTTCTTGTACTTAAGTCGGCATTGTGCCTTTTGTATTAATTCCGATGCAATTTCTGTGTTTCATCGTCAATAAGAAGGTCCAAGGGATACAGTAAACCTGAAGTGAAGCATCGGAATCTATAACTAGTGTCACAGGAGTGGTTCAAAACATAGTCATAACGATCAGTCAGTCTTCTTGCACATAAGTCGGCATTGTGCATATTTAAATTTAATTTAGATGCAATTTCTTTGTTTCATCGTCAATAAGAAGGTCAGAGGGATACAGTAAACCTGAAGTGATGCATCGGAATCTATAACTAGTGTCACAGGAATGGTTCAAATCATAGTCAGTAAGAAGAGTCAGTCTTCTTGTACTTAAGTCTGCATTGTGCCTCTTGTATTTAATTCCGATGCAATTTCTGTGTTTCATCGTCAATAAGAAGGTCAGAGGGGTACAGTAAACCTGAAGTGAAGAATCGGAACCTGTAACTAGCGTCACAGGTATGGTTCAAAACATAGACAGTAAGAAGAGTCAGTCTTCTTGTACTTAAGTCGGCATTGTGCCTTTTCTATTTACTTCCGATGCAATTTCTGTGTTTCATCGTCAATAAGAAGGTCCCAGGGATACAGTAAACCTGGAGTGAAGCATCGGAATCTATAACTAGTGTCACAGGAATGGTTCAAATCATAGTCAGTAAGAAGAGTCAGTCTTCTTGTACTTAAGTCGGCATTGTGCCCTTTGTATTTAATTCCGATGCAATTTCTGCGTTTCATCGTCAATAAGAAGCCAGAGGGATACAGTAAACCTGAAGTGAAGCATCGGAAACTATAGCTAGTGTCACAGGAATGGTTCAAATCATAGTCAGTAAGAAGAGTCAGTCATCTTGTACTTAAGTCGGCATTATGCGTTTTACTTTAATTTCGATTCAATATCTGTGTTTCATCGTCAATAAGAAGGTCAGAGGTATACCGTAAACCTCAAGTGAAGCATCGGAATCTATAACTAGTGTCACAGGAATGGCTCCAAACAATGTCAGTAACAAGAGTCAGTCTTCTTGCACTTAAGTCGGCATTGTGCCTTTCCTATTTATTTCCGATTCAACTTCTGTGTTTCATCGTCAATAAGAAGGTCCAAGGGATACAGTAAACCTGAAGTGACCCATCGGTATCTATAATTAGTGTCACAGGAGTGGTTCAAAACATAGTCAGTTCGAAGAGTCAGTCCTCTTGCACTTAAGTCGACACTGTGCCTTTTGAATTTAATTCCGATGCAATTTCTGTGTTTCAGCGTCAATAAGAAGGACGGAGGGATACAGTAAACCTGAAGTGAAGCATCGGAATCTATAACTAGTGTCACAGGAATGGTTCAAATCATAGTCAGTAAGAAGAGTCAGTCTTCTTGTACTTAAGTCTTGTATTTAATTCCGATGCAATTTCTGTGTTTCATCGTCAATAAGAAGGTCCAAGGGATACAGTTAACCTGAAGGGAAGCATTGGAATCTATAACTAGTGTCACAGGAACGGTTCAAAGCATAGACAGTAGGAAGAGTCAGTCTTCTTGTACTTAAGTCGGCATTGTGCCTTTTCTATTTAATTCCGATGCAATTTCTGTGTTTCATCGTCAATAAGAAGGTCAGAGGGATACAGTAAACCTGAAGATAAGCATCGGAATATGTAACTAGCGTCACAGGAATGGTTCAAAACATAGAGAGTAAAAAGAGTCAGTCTTCTTGTACTTATGTCGGCATTGTGCCATTTCTATTTAATTCCGATGCAATTTCTGTGTTTCATTGTCAATAAGAAGGTCCAAGGGATACAGTAAACCTGAAGTGAAGCATCGGAATCTATAACTAGTGTCACAGGAATGGTTCGAATCAAAGTCAGTAAGAAGAGTCAGTCTTCCTGTACTTAAGTCGGCATTGTGCCTTTTCTATTTCATTGCGATGCAATATCTGTGTTTCATCGTCAATACGAAGGTCAAAGGGATACAGTAAACCTGAAGTGAAGCATCGGAATCTATAACTAGTGTCAGGGGAATGGTTCCAAACATAGTCGGTAAGAAGAGTCAGTCTTCTTGCACTTAAGTCGGCTTTGTGCCTTTTCTATTTATTTCCGATGCAATTTCTGTGTTTCATCGTCAATAATAAGGTCCAAGGGATAGAGTAAACCTGAAGTGTATCATCGGAATCTATAACTAGTGTCACAGAAATGGTTCAAAACATAGTCAGTACGAAGAGTCAGTCTTCTTGTACTTAAGTCGGCATTGTGCCTTTTGTATTAATTCCGATGCATTTTCTGTGTTTCATCGTCAATAAGAAGGTCCAAGGGATACAGTAAACCTGAAGTGAAGCATCGGAATCTATAACTAGTGTCACAGGAGTGGTTCAAAACATAGTCATAACGATCAGTCAGTCTTCTTGCACATAAGTCGGCATTGTGCATTTTTAAATTTAATTTAGATGCAATTTCTTTGTTTCATCGTCAATAAGAAGGTCAGAGGGATACAGTAAACCTGAAGTGATGCATCGGAATCTATAACTAGTGTCACAGGAATGGTTCAAATCATTGTCAGTAAGAAGAGTCAGTCTTCTTGTACTTAAGTCTGCATTGTGCCTCTTGTATTTAATTCCGATGCAATTTCTGTGTTTCATCGTCAATAAGAAGGTCAGAGGGGTACAGTAAACCTGAAGTGAAGAATCGGAACCTGTAACTAGCGTCACAGGTATGGTTCAAAACATAGACAGTAAGAAGAGTCAGTCTTCTTGTACTTAAGTCGGCATTGTGCCTTTTCTATTTACTTCCGATGCAATTTCTGTGTTTCATCGTCAATAAGAAGGTCCCAGGGATACAGTAAACCTGGAGTGAAGCATCGGAATCTATAACTAGTGTCACAGGAATGGTTCAAATCATAGTCAGTAAGAAGAGTCAGTCTTCTTGTACTTAAGTCGGCATTGTGCCCTTTGTATTTAATTCCGATGCAATTTCTGCGTTTCATCGTCAATAAGAAGCCAGAGGGATACAGTAAACCTGAAGTGAAGCATCGGAAACTATAGCTAGTGTCACAGGAATGGTTCAAATCATAGTCAGTAAGAAGAGTCAGTCATCTTGTACTTAAGTCGGCATTATGCGTTTTAATTTAATTTCGATTCAATATCTGTGTTTCATCGTCAATAAGAAGGTCAGAGGTATACCGTAAACCTCAAGTGAAGCATCGGAATCTATAACTAGTGTCACAGGAATGGCTCCAAACAATGTCAGTAACAAGAGTCAGTCTTCTTGCACTTAAGTCGGCATTGTGCCTTTCCTATTTATTTCCGATTCAACTTCTGTGTTTCATCGTCAATAAGAAGGTCCAAGGGATACAGTAAACCTGAAGTGACCCATCGGTATCTATAATTAGTGTCACAGGAGTGGTTCAAAACATAGTCAGTTCGAAGAGTCAGTCCTCTTGCACTTAAGTCGACACTGTGCCTTTTGAATTTAATTCCGATGCAATTTCTGTGTTTCAGCGTCAATAAGAAGGACGGAGGGATACAGTAAACCTGAAGTGAAGCATCGGAATCTATAACTAGTGTCACAGGAATGGTTCAAATCATAGTCAGTAAGAAGAGTCAGTCTTCTTGTACTTAAGTCGGCATTGTGCCTCTTGTATTTAATTCCGATGCAATTTCTGTGTTTCATCGTCAATAAGAAGGTCCAAGGGATACAGTTAACCTGAAGGGAAGCATTGGAATCTATAACTAGTGTCACAGGAACGGTTCAAAGCATAGACAGTAGGAAGAGTCAGTCTTCTTGTACTTAAGTCGGCATTGTGCCTTTTCTATTTAATTCCGATGCAATTTCTGTGTTTCATCGTCAATAAGAAGGTCAGAGGGATACAGTAAACCTGAAGATAAGCATCGGAATATGTAACTAGCGTCACAGGAATGGTTCAAAACATAGAGAGTAAAAAGAGTCAGTCTTCTTGTACTTAAGTCGGCATTGTGCCTTTTCTATTTACTTCCGATGCAATTTCTGTGTTTCATCGTCAATAAGAAGGTCCCAGGGATACAGTAAACCTGGAGTGAAGCATCGGAATCTATAACTAGTGTCACAGGAATGGCTCAAATCATAGACAGTAAGAAGAGTCAGGCTTCTTGTACTTAAGTCGGCATTGTGCCTTCTCTATTTAATTCCGATGCAATTTCTGTGTTTCATGGTCAATAAGAAGGTCTGAGGGATACAGTTAACCTGAAGTGAAGCACCGGAATCTATATCTAGTGTCACAGGAGTGGTTCAAACATAGTCAGTACGAAGAGTCAGTCTTCTTGCACTTAAGTCGACATTGTGCATTTTTAAATTAAATTCCGATGCAATTTCTGTGTTTCAGCGTCAATAAGAAGGTCAGAGGGATACAGTAAACCTGCAGTGAAGCATCGGAATCTATAGCTAGTGTCACAGGAATGGTTCAAAACATAGTCAGTAAGAAGAGTCAGTCTTCTTGTACTTATGTCGGCATTGTGCCTTTTCTATTTAATTCCGATGCAATTTCTGTGTTTCATCGTCAATAAGAAGGTCAGAGGGTGACAGTAAACCTGAAGTGAAGCATCGGAATCTGTAACTAGCGTCACAGGAATGGTTCAAAACATAGACGGTAAGAAGAGTTAGTCTTCTTGTACGTAAGTCGGCATTGTGCCTTTTCTATTTAATTCCAATGCAATTTCTGTGTTTCATCGCCAATAAGATGGTCAGAGGGATACAGTAAACCTGAAGTGAAGCATCGGAATCTGTAACTAGCATCAAAGGAATGGTTCAAAACATAGATATTAAGAAGAGTCAGTCTTCTTGTACTCAAGTCGGCATTGTGCCTTTTCTATTTAATTCCGATGCAATTTCTGTGTTTCTTCGTCAATAGGAAGGTCCAAGGGATACAGTAAACCTGAAGTGAAGCATGGGAATCCATAACTAGTGTCACAGGAATGGTTCAAATCATAGACAGTAAGAGGTGTCAGTCTTCTTGTACTTAAGTCGGCATTGTGCCATTTCTATTTAATTCCGATGCAATTTCTGTGTTTCATCGTCAATAGGAAGGTCAGAGGGATACAGTAAACCTGAAGTGAAGCATTGGAATCCATAACTAGTGTCACAGGAATGGTTCAAATTATAGTCAGTTAGAAGAGTCAGTCTTCTTGTACTTAAGTCGGCATTGTACCTTTTCTATTTAATTCCGATGTAATATCTGTGTTTCATCGTCAATAAGAAGGTCAGAGGGATACAGTAAACTTGAAGTGAAGCATCGGAATCTATAACTAGTGTCACAGGAATGGTTCCAAACATAGTCGGTAACGAGAGTCAGTCTTCTTGCATTTAAGTCGGCAGTGTGCCTTTTCTATTTATTTCCGATGCAATATTTGTGATTCATCGTCAATAAGAAGGTCCAAGGGATACAGTAAACCTGAAGTGAACCATCGGAATCTATAATTAGTGTCACAGGAATGGTTAAAACATAGTCAGTATAAAGAGTCAGTCTTCTTGTACTTAAGTCGGCATTGTGCCTTTTGTATTTAATTCCGATGCAATTTCTGTGTTTCATCGTCAATAAGAAGGTCCAAGGGATACAGTAAACCTGAAGTGAAGCGTCGGAATCTCTAACTAGTGTCACAGGAATGGTTCAAAACATAGTCAGTAAGAAGAGTCAGTCTTCTTGTACTTACGTCGAAATTGTGCCTTTTGTATTTAATTCCGATGCAATATCGAGGTTTCATCGTCAGTAAGAAGGTCAGAGGGATACAGTAAACCTGAAGTGAAGCATCGGAATCTATAGTTAGTGTCACAGGAATGGATCAAAACATACTCAGAGAGAAGAGTCAGTCTTCTTGTACTTAAGTCGGCATTGTGCCTTTTCTATTTAATTCCGATGCAATTTCTGTGTTTCATCGTCAATAAAAAGGTCAGAGGGATACAGTAAACCTGAAGTGAAGCGTCGGATTCTATAACTAGTGTCACAGGAATGGTTCAAATCATAGTCAGTAAGAAGAGTCAGTCCTCTTGTACTTAAGTCGGCATTGTGCTTTTTCTATTTCATTCCGATCCAATTTCAGTGTTTCATCGTCAATAAGAAGGTCCAGGGGATACAGTGAACCTGAAGTGAAGCATCGGAAACTGTAACTTGCGTCAGAGGAATGGTTCAAAACATAGACATAAGGAGAGTCAGTCTTCTTGTACTTAAGGCGGCATTGTGCCATTTCTATTTAATTCCGATGCAATTTCTAGGTTTCAACGTGAATAAGAAGGTCCGAGGAATACAGTACACCTGAAGTGGAGCATCGGAATCTTTAACTAGTGTTACAGGAATGGTTCAAAGCAGTCAGTAAGAAGAGTCAGTCATCTTGTACTTATGTCGGCCTTGTGCCTCTTCAATTTAATTCCGATGCAATTTCTGTGTTTCATCGTCAATAAGAACGTCCAAGGGATACAGTAAACCTGAAGTGAAGCATTGGAATCTATATTTAGTGTCACAGGAATGGCTCAAAACATAGACATTAGGAAGAGTCAGTCTTCTTGTACTTAAGTCGGCATTGTGCCTTTTATATTTCATTCCGATGCAATTTCTGTGTTTCATCGTCAATAAGACGGTCCAAGGGATACAGTAAACCTGAAGTGAGGCATCGGAATCTATAACTAGTGTCACAGGAGTGGTTCAAAACATAGTCAGTACGAAGAGTCAGTGTTCTTGCACTTAAGTCGGCATTGTGGCTTTTGAATTTAATTCCAATGCAATTTCTGCGTTTCAGCGTCAATAAGAAAGACAGAGGGATACAGTAAACCCGAAGGGAAGCATCGGAATCTATAACTAGTGTCACAGGAATGGTTCAAATCATAGTCAGTAAGAAGAGTCAGTCTTCTTGTACTTAAGTCGGCATTGTGCCCCTTGTATTTAATTCCGATGCAATTTCTGTGTTTCATCGTCAATAAGAAGGTCCAAGGGATACAGTAAACCTGAAGTGAAGCATCGGAATCTATAACTAGTGTCACAGGAATGGTTCAAAACATAGACAGTAAGGAGAGTCAGTCTTCTAGTACTTAAGTCGGCATTGTGCCATTTGTATTTAATTCCGATGCAATTTCTGGTTTTCAACGTGAATAAGAAGGTCAGAGGGATACTGTAAACCTGAAGTGAGGCATCGGAATCTGTAACTAGTGTCACAGGAATGGTTCAAAGCAGTCAGTAAGAAGAGTCAGTCTTCTTGTACTTAAGTCGGCATTGTGGCTTTTGTATCTAATTCCGTAGCAATTTCTGTGTTTCATCGTCAATAAGAAGGTCCAAGGGATACAGTTAACCTGAAGTGTAGCATCTGAATCTATAACTAGTGTCACAGGAATGGTTCAAATCATAGACAGTAAGTAGAGTCAGTCTTTTTGTACTTAAGTCGGCATTGTGCCCTTTTCAATATAATTCCGATGCAATACTGTGTTTCATCGCCAATAAGATGGTCAGTGGGATACAGTGAACCTGAAGTGAAGCATCCGAATCTATATCTAGTGTCACAGGAATGGTTCAAATCATAGCCAGTAAGAAGTGTCAGTCTTCTTGTACTAAAGTCGGCATTGTGCTTTTTCTATTTCATTCCGATGCAATTTCAGTGTTTCATCGTCAATAAGAGTGTCAGAGGGATACAGTAAACCTGAAGTGAAGCATCGGAATCTATAACTAGTGTCACAGGAATGGTTCAAATCATAGTCAGTAAGAAGAGTCAGTCTTCTTGTACTTAAGTCGGCATTGTGCCTTTTCTATTTACTTCCGATGCAATTTCTGTGTTTCATCGTCAATAAGAAGGTCCCAGGGATACAGTAAACCTGGAGTGAAGCATCGGAATCCATAACTAGTGTCACAGGAATGGCTCAAATCATAGACAGTAAGAAGAGTCAGGCTTCTTGTACTTAAGTCGCCATTGTGCCTTCTCTATTTAATTCCGATGCAAAATCTGTGTTTCATCGTCAATAAGAAGGTCTGAGGGATACATTAAACCTGAAGTGAAGCATCGGAATCTGTAACTAGTGTCACAGGAATGGTTACAAACATAGTCAGTAAGAAGAGTCAGTCTTCTTGCACTTAAGTCTTGATTGTGCCTTTTCTATTTATTTCCGATGCAATTTCTGTGTTTCATCGTCAATAAGATGGTCCAAGGGATGGAGTAAACCTCAAGTGAATCATCGGAATCTATAACTAGTGTACAGGAATGGTTCAAAACATAGTCAGTACGAAGAGTCAGTCTTCTTGTACTTATGTTGGCATTGTGCCTTTTGTATTTATTTCCGACGCAATTTCTGTGTTTCATCGTCAATAAGAAGGTCCAAGGTATACAGTAAACCTGAAGTGAAGCACCGGAATCTATAATTAGTGTCACAGGAGTGGTTCAAAACATAGTCAGTATGAAGAGTCAGTCTTCCTGCACTTAAGTCGGCATTGTGCATTTTTAAATTAAATTCCGATGCAATTTCTGTGTTTCAGCGTCAATAAGAAGGTCAGAGGGATACAGTAAACCTTCAGTGAAGCATCGGAATCTATATGTTTTGAACCATTCCTGTGACACTAGTTAGTCAGTAAGAAGAGTCAGTGTTCTTGTACTTAAGTCGGCACTGTGCCTTTTGTATTTAATTCCGATGCAATTTCTGTGTTTCATCGTCAATGAGAAGGTCAGAGGGATACAGTAAACCTGAAGTGAAGCATCGGAATCTATAGCTAGTGTCACAGGAATGGTTCAAATCATAGTCAGTAAGAAGAGTCAGTCTTCTTGTACTGATGTCGGCATTGTTCCTTTTCTATTTAATTCCGATGCAATTTCTGTGTTTCATCGTCAATAAGAAGGTCAGAGGGATACAGTAAACCTGAAGTGAAGCATCGGAATCTGTAACTAGCGTCACAGGAATGGTTCAAAACATAGACGGTAAGAAGTGTTAGTCTTCTTTTACTTAAGTCGGCATTGTGCATATTCTATTTAATTCCAATGCAATTTCTGTGTATCATCGCCAATAAGATGGTCAGAGGGATACAGTAAACCTGAAGTGAAGCATCGGAATCTGTAACTAGCGTCAATGGAATGGTTCAAAGCATAGAAAGTAAGAAGAGTCAGTCTTCTTGTACTTAAGTCGGCATTGTGCCTTTTCTATTTAATTCCGATGCAATTTCTGTGTTTCATCGTCAATACCAAGGTCCAAGGGATACAGTAGACCTGAAGTGAAGCATGGGAATCTATAACTAGTGTCACAGGAATGGTTCAAACCATAGAAAGTAAGAGGTGTCAGTCTTCTTGTACTTAAGTCGGCATTGTGCCTTTTCTATTTAATTCCGATGCAATTTCTGTGTTTCATCGTCAATAAGAAGGTCAGAGGGATACAGTAAACCTGAAGTGAAGCATTGGAATCTATAACTAGTGTCACAGGAATGGTTCAAATTATAGTCAATAAGATGAGTCAGTCTTCTTGTACTTAAGTCGGCATTGTGCCTTGTCTATTTAATTCCGATGTAATATCTGTGTTTCATCGTCAATAAGAAGGTCAGAGGGATACAGTAAACCTGAAGTGAAGCATCGGAATCTATAACTAGTGTCACAGGAATGGTTCCAAACATAGTCGGTAACAAGAGTCAGTCTTCTTGCACTTTAGTCGGCATTGTGCCTTTTCTATTTATTTCCGAAGCAATATCTGTGATTCATCGTCAATAAGAAGGTCCAAGGGATACAGTAAACCTGAAGTGAACCATCGGAATCCATACTTAGTGTCACAGGAATGGTTCAAACATAGTCAGTATGAAGAGTCAGTCTTCTTGTACTTAAGTCGGCATTGTGCCTTTTGTATTTAATTCCGATGCAATTTCTGTGTTTCATCGTCAATACGAAGGTCCAAGGGATACAGTAAACCTGAAATGAAGTATCGGAATCTATAACTAGTGTCACAGAATTGGTTCAAATCAAAGACAGTTAGAAGAGTCAGTCTACTTGTACTTACGTCGGCATTGTGCCCTTTTCAATTTAATTCCGATGCAATTACTGTGTTTTATCGTCAATAAGATGGTCAGAGGGATACAGTAAACCTGAAGTGAAGCATCGGAATCTCTAACTAGTGTCACAGGAATGGTTCAAAACATAGTCAGTAAGAAGAGTCAGTCTTCTTGTACTTACGTCGGCATTGTGCCTTCTGTATTTAATTCCGATGCAATATCTAGGTTTCATCGTCAATAAGGTCAGAGGGATACAATAAACCTGAAGTGAAGCATCGGAATCTATAGATAGTGTCACAGGAATGGTTCAAAACATAGTCAGAGAGAAGAGTCAGTCTTCTTGTACATAAGTCGTCATTGTGCCTTTTCTATTTAATTCCGATGCAATTTCTGTGTTTCATCGTCAATAAGAAGGTCAGAGGGATACAGTAAACCTGAAGTGAAGCATCGGATTCTATAACTAGTGTCACAGGAATGGTTCAAATCATAGTCAGTAAGAAGAGTCAGTCGTCTTGTACTTAAGTCGGCATTGTGCTTTTTCTATTTCATTCCGATCCAATTTCAGTGTTTCATCGTCAATAAGAAGGTCCAAGGGATACAGTAAACCTGAAGTGAAGCATCGGAAACTGTAACTTGCGTAAGAGGATGGTTCAAAACATAGACAGTAAGAAGAGTCAGTCTTCTTGTACTTAAGGCGGCATTGTGCCATTTCTATTTAATTCCGATGCAATTTCTAGGTTTCAACATGAATAAGAAGGTGAGAGGGATACAGTACACCTGAAGTGAAGCATCGGAATCTATAACTAGATACACAGGAATGGTTCAAAGCAGTCAGTAAGAAGAGTCAGTCATCTTGTACTTATGTCGGCATTGTGCCTCTTCTATTCATTTCCGATGCAATTTCTGTGTTTCATCGTCAATAAGAAGGTCCAAGGGATACAGTAAACCTGAAGTGAAGCATCGGAATCTATAAATAGTGTCACAGGAATGGTTCAAAACATAGACAGTAAGGAGAGTCAGTCTTCTTGTACTTAAGTCGGCATTGTGCCATTTGTATTTAATTCCGATGCAATTTCTGGGTTTCAACGTGAATAAGAAGGTCAGAGGGATACTGTAAACCTGAAGTGAGGCATCGGAATCTATAACTAGTGTCACAGGAATGGTTCAAAGCAGTCAGTAGGAAGAGTCAGTCTTCTTGTACTTAAGTCGGCATTGTGGCTTTTGTATTTAATTGCGTAGCAATTTCTGTGTTTCATCGTCAATAAGAAGGTCCAAGTCATACAGTTAAACTGAAGTGTAGCATCTGAATCTATAACTAGTGTCACAGGAATGGTTCAAATCATAGACAGTAAGTAGAGTCAGTCTTTTTGTACGTAAGTCGGCATTGTGCCCTTTTCAATACAATTCCGATGCAATACTGTGTTTCATCGCCAATAAGATGGTCAGTGGGATACAGTAAACCTGAAGTGAAGCATCTGAATCTATATCTAGTGTCACAGGAATGGTTCAAATCATAGCCAGTAAGATGTGTCAGTCTTCTTGTACTAAAGTCGGCATTGTGCTTTTTCTATTTCATTCCGATGCAATTTCAGTGTTTGATCGTCAATAAGAGTGTCAGAGGGATACAGTAAACCTGAAGTGATGCATCGGAATCTATAACTAGTGTCACAGGAATGGCTCAAATCATAGACAGTAAGAAGAGTCAGGCTTCTTGTACTTAAGTCGCCATTGTGCCTTCTCTATTTAATTCCGATGCAAAATCTGTGTTTCATCGTCAATAAGAAGGTCTGAGGGATACATTAAACCTGAAGTGAAGCATCGGAATCTGTAACTAGTGACACAGGAATGGTTCCAAACAAAGTCAGTAGGAAGAGTCAGTCTTCTTGCACTTAAGTCGGGATTGTGCCTTTTCTATTTATTTCCGATGCAATTTCTATGTTTCATCGTCTATAAGATGGTCCAAGGGATAGAGTAAACCTCAAGTGAATCATCGGAATCTGTAACTAGTGTACAGGAATGGTTCAAAACATAGTCAGTACGAAGAGTCAGTCTTCTTGTACTTATGTCGGCATTGTGCCTTTTGTATTTATTTCCGACGCAATTTCTGTGTTTCATCGTCAATAAGAAGGTCCAAGGGATACAGTAAACCTGAAGTGAAGCACCGGAATCTATAACTAGTGTCACAGGAGTGGCTCAAAACATAGTCAGTACGAAGAGTCAGTCTTCCTGCACTTAAGTCGGCATTGTGCATTTTTAAATTAAATTCCGATGCAATTTCTGTGTTTCATCGTTAATAAGAAGGTCCAAGGGATACAGTAAACCTGAAGTGAAGCATCGGAATCTATATTTAGTGTCACAGGAATGGTTCAAAACATAGACAGTAAGGATAGTCAGTCTTCTTGTACTAAAGTCGGCATTGTGCTTTTTCTATTTCATTCCGATGCAATTTCAGTGTTTGATCGTCAATAAGAGTGTCAGAGGGATACAGTAAACCTGAAGTGAAGCATCGGAATCTGTAACTAGCGTCACAGGAATGGTTCAAAACATAGACGGTAAGAAGAGTTAGTCTTCTTGTACTTAAGTCGGCATTGTGCCTATTCTATTTAATTCCAATGCAATTTCTGTGTTTCATCGCCAATAAGATGGTCAGAGGGATACAGTAAACCTGAAGTGAAGCATCGGAATCTGTAACTAGCGTCAAAGGAATGGTTCAAAGCATAGAAAGTAAGAAGAGTCAGTCCTCTTGTACTTAAGTCGGCATTGTGCCTTTTCTATTTAATTCCGATGCAATTTCTGTGTTTCATCGTCAATACGAAGGTCCAAGGGATACAGTAAACCTGAAGTGAAGCATGGGAAATATATAACTAGTGTCACAGGAATGGTTCAAATCATAGAAAGTAAGAGGTGTCAGTCTTCTTGTACTTAAGTCGGCATTGTGCCTTTTCTATTTAATTCCGATGCAATTTCTGTGTTTCATCGTCAATAAGAAGGTCAGAGGGATACAGTAAACCTGAAGTGAAGCATTGGAATCTATAACTAGTGTCACAGGAATGGTTCAAATTACAGTCAGTAAGAAGAGTCAGTCTTCTTGTACTTAAGTCGGCATTGTGCCTTGTCTATTTAATTCCGATGTAATATCTGTGTTTCATCGTCAATAAGAAGGTCAGAGGGATACAGTAAACCTAAAGTGAAGCATCGGAATCTATAACTAGTGTCACAGGAATGGTTCCAAACATAGTCGGTAACAAGAGTCAGTCTTCTTGCACTTAAGTCGGCATTGTGCCTTTTTTATTTATTTCCGAAGCAATATCTGTGATTCATCGTCAATAAGAAGGTCCAAGGGATACAGTAAACCTGAAGTGAACCATCGGAATCCATAATTAGTGTCACAGGAATGGTTCAAACATAGTCAGTATGAAGAGTCAGTCTTCTTGTACTTAAGTCGGCATTGTGCTTTTTGTATTTAATTCCGATGCAATTTCTGTGTTTCACCGTCAATACGAAGGTCCAAGGGATACAGTAAACCTGAAATGAAGTATCGGAATCTATAACTAGTGTCACAGAATTGGTTCAAATCAAAGACAGTAAGAAGAGTCAGTCTACTTGTACTTAAGTCGGCATTGTGCCCTTTTCAATTTAATTCCGATGCAATTACTGTGTTTTATCGTCAATAAGATGGTCAGAGGGATACAGTGAACCTGAAGTGAAGCATCGGAATCTCTAACTAGTGTCACAGGAATGGTTCAAAACATAATCAGTAAGAAGAGTCAGTCTTCTTGTACTTCAGTCGGCATTTTGCCCTTTCTATTTAATTCCGATATATTTTCTGTGTTTCATCGTCAATAAGAAGGTCCAAGGGATACAGTAAACCTGAAGTGAAGCATCGGAATCTATATTTAGTGTCACAGGAATGGTTCAAAACATAGACAGTAAGGATAGTCAGTCTTCTTGTACTTAAGTCGGCATTGTGCCTTGTCTATTTAATTCCGATGCAATTTCTGTGTTTGATCGTCAATAAGAAGGTCAGAGGGATACAGTACACCTGAAGTGAAGCATCGGAATCTATAACTAGGTACACAGGAATGGTTCAAAGCAGTCAGTTAGAAGAGTCAGTCATCTTGAACTTAATTCGGCATTGTGCGTCTTCTATTAATTTCCGATGCAATTTCTGTGTTTCATCGTCAATAAGAACGTCCAAGGGATACAGTAAACCTGAAGTGAAGCATTGGAATCTATTACTAGTGTCACAGGAATGGCTCAAAACATAGACAGTAGGAAGAGTCAGTCTTCTTGTACTTAAGTCGGCATTGTGCCTTGTCTATTTAATTCCGATGCAATTTCTGTGTTTGATCGTCAATAAGAAGGTCAGAGGGATACAGTAAACTTGAAGTGAAGCATCGGAATCTGTAACTAGCGTCACAGGAATGGTTCAAACATAGGCAGTAAGAAGAGTCAGTCTTCTTGTACTTAAGTCGGCATTGTGCCTTTTATATTTAATTCCGATGCAATTTCTCTGTTTCATCGTCAATAAGAAGGTCCAAGGGATACAGTAAACCTGAAGTGAAGCATCGGAATCTATAACTAGTGTCACAGGAATGGTTCAAATCATAGACAGCAAGAGGAGTCAGGCTTCTCGTACTTAAGTCGGCGCTGTGCCTTTTCTATTTAATTCCGATGCAATTTCTGTGTATCATCCTCAATAAGAAGGTCAGAGGGATACAGTGAACCTGACGTGAAGCATCGGAATCTATAACTAGTGTCACGGGAATGGTTCAAATAATAGTCAGTCAGAAGAGGCAGTCTTCTTGTACTTAAGTCGGCATTGTGGTTTTTCTATTTCATTACGATGTTATTTCAGTGTTTCATCGTGAATAAGAATGTCAGAGGGTTACAGTAAACCTGAAGAGAAGCATCGGAATCTGTAACTTGCGTCAGAGGAGTGGTTCAAATCATAGACAGTAAGAAAAGTCAGTCTTCTTGTACTTAAGTCGGCATTGTGCTTTTCTATTTATTTCCGATGCAATTTTTGTGTTTCATCGTCAATAAGAAGGTCCAAGGGATACAGTAAACCTGAAGTGAAGCATCGGAATCTATATCTAGTGTCACAGGAATGGTTCGAAACATAGACAGTACAGAGATTCAGTTTTCTTGCACTTAAGTCAGCATTGTGCCTTTTGTATTTAATTCCGATGCAATTTCTGTGTTTCAACGTCAATAAGAAGGTCAGAGGGATACAGTAATCCTGAAGTGAACCATCGGAAGCTACAACTAGTGTCACAGGAATGGTTCAAAACAGTCAGTAAGATAAGTCAGTCTTATTGTACTTAAGTCGGCATTGTGCCTTTTGTATTTAATTCCAATGCAATATCTGTGTTTCATCGTCACTAAGAAGCTCAGAGGGATACAGTAAACCTGAAGTGCAGCATCGGAATCTATAACTAGTGTCACAGGAATGGTTCAAAACATAGACAGTAAGAAGAGTCAGTCCTCTTGTATTTAAGTCGGCATAGTGCCTTTTGGATTTAATTTCGATCCAATTTCTGTGTTTCATCTTGAATAAGAAGGTCCAAGGGATACAGTTAACCTGAAGTGAAGCATCGGAATCTACAACTTGTGTCACAGGAATGGTTCAAAGCATAGACAGTAGGAAGAGTCAGTCTTCTTGTACTTACGTCGACATTGTGCATTTTGTATTTAACTCCGATGCACTATCTGTATTTCATCGTCAATAAGAAGATCCAAGGGATACAGTAAACCTGAAATGAAGCATCGGAATCTATAACTAGTGACACAGGAATGGTTCAAAACATAGACAGTAGGAAGAGTCAGCCTACATGTACTTAAGTCGGCATTGTGCCTTTTGTATTTATTTCCGATGCAATTTTGTATTTCATCGTCAATAAGAAGGTCAGAGGGATACAGTAAACCTGAAGTGGAGCATCGGAATCTATAACTAGTGTCACAGGAATGGTTCAACCATAGTCGGTAAGAAGAGTCAGTCTTGTTGTACTTAAGTTGGCATTGTGCCATTTTTATTTCATTCCGATGCAATCTCTGTGTTTCATCGTCAATAAGAAGGTCCAAGGGATACAGTAAACATGCAGTGAAGCATCGGAATCTATAACTTGTGTCACAGGAACGGTTCAAAACATAGACAGTAAGAAGAGTCAGTCTTCTTGTACTTAAGTCGGCATTGTGCCTTTTCTATTTAATTCCGATGCAATTTCTGTGTTTCATCGTCAATAAGAAGGTCAGAGGGATACAGAAAACCTGAAGTGTAGCATCGGAATCTATAACTAGTGTCACAGGAATGGTTCAAATCATAGTCAGTAAGTAGAGTCAGTCTTCTTGTACTTAAGTCGGCATTGTGCTTTTTCTATTTCATTCCGATGCAATTTCAGTGTTTCATCGTCAATAAGAATGTCAGAGAGATAGAGTAAACCTGATGTGAAGCTTCTGAATCTGTAACTTGCGTCAGAGGAATGGTTCAAATCGTAGACAGTAAGAAGGGTCAGTCTTCTTGTACTTAAGTCGGCATTGTGCCTTTTCTATTTAATTCCGATGCAATTTCTGTGTTTCATCGTCAATAAGAAGGTCCAAGAGATACAGTAAACCTGAAGTGAAGCATCGGAATCTATATCTAGTGCCACAGAAATGGTTCAAAACATAGACAGTAAGCAGAGTCAGTCTTCTTGTACTTAAGTCGGAGTTGTGCCATTTGTATTTAATTCCGATGCAATTTCTGTGTTTCAACGTCAATAAGAAGGTCAGAGGGATACAGTAAACCTGACGTGAAGCATCGGAATCTGTACCTAGTGTCACAGGAATGGTTCAAAGCAGACAGTAAGAAGAGTCAGACTTCTTGTACTTAAGTCGGCATTGTGAGTTTTCTATTTAATTCCAATGCAATTTCTGTGTTTCATCGTCAATAAGAAGGTACAAGGGATACAGTAAACCTGAAGTGAAGCATCGGAATCTATATCTAGTGTCACAGGAATGGTTCAAAACATAGACAGTAAGGAGAGTCAGTCTTCTTGTACTTAAGTCGGCATTGTGCCTTTTGTATTTAATTCCGATGCAATTTCTGTGTTTCATCGTCAATGAGAATGTCAGAGGGATATAGTAAACCTGAAGTGTAGCATCGGAATCTATAACTAGTGTCACAAGAATGGTTCAAAACATAGACAGTAGGAAGAGTCAGTCTACTTGTACTTAAGTCGGCATTGTGCCTTTTGTATTTAATTCCGATCCAATTTCTGTGTTTCATCTTCAATAAGAAGGTCCAAGGGATACAGTTAACCAGAAGTGAAGAATCGGAATCTATAACTAGTGTCACAGGAATGGTTCAAAGCACAGACAGTAAGAAAGGTCAGTTTTCTTGTACTTAAGTCGGCATTGTGCCTTTTCGATTAATTATCGATGCAATTTTAGTGTTTCATCGTCAATAAGAAGACCAGAGGGATACAGAAAACCTGAAGTGAAGCATCGGAATCTATAACTAGTGTCACAGGAATGGTTCAAAACATAGACAGTAAGAAGAGTCAGTCTTCTTGTACTTAAGTCAGCATTGTGCCTTTTCTATATAATTCCGATGCACTTTCTGTGTTTCATGGTCAATAAGATGGTCCACGGGATACAGTAAACCTGAAATGAAGCATCGGAATCTATAACTAGTGTCACAGGAATGTTTCAAAACATAGCCAGTAGGAAGAGTCAGTCTACACGTACTTAAGTCGGCATTGTGCCTTTCTATTTAATTCCGATGCAATTTCTGTGTTTCATCGTCAATAAGAAGGTCAGAGGGATACAGAAAACCTGAAGTGAAGTATCGGAAACTTTAACTAGCGTCACAGGAATGGTTCAAAACATAGACATTAAGAAGAGTCAGTCTTCTTGTACTTAAGTCGGCATTGTGCCTTTTGTATTTAATTCCGATCCAATTTCTGTGTTTCATCTTCAATAAGAAGGTCCAAGGGATACAGTTAACCTGAAGCGAAGCATCGGAATCTGAAACTAGCGTCACAGGAATGGTTCAAAGCATAGACATTAAGTAGAGTCAGTCAGCGTGTACTTAAAACGGCATTGTGCCTTTTCTATTTAATTCCCATGCGCTTTCTGTGTTTCATCGTCAATAAGAAGTTCAGAGGATTACAGTAAACCTGAAGTGAAGCATCGGAATCTGTAGCTAGTGTACAGGAATGGTTTAAAACATAGTCAGAAAGAAGAGTCAGTCTTCTTGTACTTAAGTCGGCATTGTGCCTTTTCTATTTAATTCCGATGCAATTTCTGTGTTTCATCGTCAATAAGAAGGTCAGAGGGATACAGAAAACATCAAGTGTAGCATCGAAATCTTTAACTAGTGTCACAGGAATGGTTCAAGTCATAGTCAGTAAGAAGAGTCAGTCTTCTTGTACTTATGTCGGCATTGTGCCTTTTCTATTTAATTCCGATGCAATTTCTGTGTTTCATCGTCAATAAGAAGGTCAGAGGGATACAGTAAACCTGAAGTGAAGCATCGGAATCTATAGCTAGTGTACAGGATTGGTTTAAAACATAGTCAGAAAGAAGAGTCAGTCTTCTTGTACTTAAGTCGGCATTGTGCCTTTTCTATTTATTTCCGATGCAATTTCTGTGTTTCATCGTCAATATGAAGGTCTGAGGGATACAGACAACCTGAAGTGTAGCATCGGAATCTATAACTAGTGTCACAGGAATGGTTCAAATCATAGTCAGTAAGTAGAGTCAGTCTTCTTGTACTTCAGTCGGCATTGTGCTTTTTCTATTTCATTCCGATGCAATTTCAGTGTTTCATCGTCAATAAGAATGTCAGAGAGATACAGTAAACCTGATGTGAAGCATCGGAATCTGTAACTTGCGTCAGAGGAATGGTTCAAAACATAGACAGTAAGAAGAGTCAGTCTTCTTGTATTTAAGTCGTCATAGTGCCTTTTGTATTTAATTCCGATCCAATTTCTGTGTTTCTTCTTCAACAAGAAGGTCCAAGGGATACAGTTAACCTGAAGTGAAGCATCGGAATCTATAACTAGTGTCACAGGAATGGTTCAAAGCGTAGACAGTAGGAAGAGTCAGTCTTCTTGTACTTAAGTCGGCATTGTGCATTTTGTATTTAACTCCGATGAACTATCTGTATTTCATCGTCAATATGAAGATACAAGGGATACAGTAAACCTGAAATGATGCATCGGAATCTATAACTAGTGTTACAGGAATGGTTCAAAACATAGACAGTAGGAAGAGTCAGTCGTCTTGTACTTAAGTAGCATTGTGCCTTTTCTATTTAATTCCGATGCAATTTCTGTATTTCATCGTCAATAAGAAGGTCAGAGGTATACAGTAAACCTGAAGTGAAGTATCGGAAACTTTAACTAGCGTCACAGGAATGGTTCAAAACATAGACATTAAGAAGAGTCAGTCTTCTTGTGCTTAAGTCGACATTGTGCCTTTTCTATTTAATTCCGATCCAATTTCTGTGTTTCATCGTCAATAAGAGGGTCCAAGGGATACAGTAAACCTGAAGTGTAGCATCGGAATCTATAACTAGGGTCACAGGAATGGTTCAAAACACAGTCAGTAAGAAGAGTCAGTCTTCTTGTACTTAAGTCGGCATTGTGCCTTTTCTATTTAACTCCGATGCAATTTCTGTGTTTCATCGTCAATAAGAAGGTCCAAGGGTTACAGTAAACCTGAAGTGAAGCATCGGAATCTATATCTAGTGTCACAGGAATGGTTCAAAACATAGACAGTAAGGAGAGTCAGACTTCTTGTAATTAAGTCGGCATTAAGCCATTTGTGTTTAATTCCGATGCAATTTCTGTGTTTCAACGTCAATAAGAAGGTCAGAGGGATACAGTAAACCTGAAGTGAAGCATCGGAATCTATAACTAGTGTCACAGGAATGGTTCAAAACAGACAGTAAGAAGAGTCAGTCTTCTTGTACCTAAGTCGGCATTGTGCGTTTTGTATTTAATTCCGATGCAATTTCTGTGTTTCATCGTCAATGAGAAGGTCAGAGGGATACAGTAAACCTGAAGTGTAGCATCGGAATCTATAATTAGTGTCACAGGAATGGTTCAAAACATAGACAGTAGGAAGAGTCAGTCATCTTGTACATAAGTCGGCATTGTGCCTTTTGTATTAATTCCGATCCAATGTCTGTGGTTCATCTTCAATAAGAAGGTCCAAGGCATACAGTTAACCTGAAGTGAAGCATCGGAATCTATAACTAGTGTCACAGGAATGGTTCAAAGCATAGACAGTAAGAAAGGTCAGTCTTCTTGTACGTAAGTCAGCATTGTGCCTTTTGTATTTAATTCCGATGCAATTTCTGTGTTTCATCGTTAATAAGAAGATCAGAGGGATACAGTAAACCTGAAAGGAGCATCGGAATCTATAACTAGTGTCACGGGAATGGTTCAAAACATAGACAGTAGGAAGAGTCAGTCTTCTTGTACTTAAGTCAGCATTGTGCCTTTTCTATATAATTGCGATGCACTTTCTGTGTTTCAGGGTCAATAAGATGGTGCAAGGGATACAGTAAACCTGAAATGAAGCATTGGAATCTATAACTAGTGTCACAGGAATGTTTCAAAACATAGGCAGTAGGTGGAGTCAGTCTACATGTACTTAAGTCGGCATTGTGCCTTTTGTATTTAATTCAGATGCAATTTCTGTGTTTCATCGTCACTAAGTAGGTCAGAGGGTTACAGTGAGCCTGACGTGAAGCATCGGAATCTATAACTAGTATCACAGGAATGGTTCAAAACATAGTCAGAAAGAAGAGTCAGTCTTCTTGTACTTAAGTCGGCATTGTGCCATTTGTATTTAATTCGGATGCAATTTCTGTGTTTCATCGTCAATAAGAAGGTCCAAGGGATACAGTAAACCTGAAGTGAAGCATCGGAATCTATAGCTAGTGTACAGGATTGGTTTAAAACATAGTCAGAAAGAAGAGTCTGTCTTCTTGTACTTAAGTCGGCATTGTGCCTTTTCTATTTAATTCCGATGCAATTTCTGTGTTTCATCGTCAATAAGAAGGTCTGAGGGATACAGACAGCCTGAAGTGTAGCATCGGAATCTATAACTCGTGTCACAGGAATGGTTCAAATCATAGTCAGTAAGAAGAGTCAGTCTTCTTGTACTTAAGTCGGCATTGTGCTATTTCTATTTCATTCCGATGCAATTTCAGTGTTTCATCGTCAATAAGAATGTCAGAGAGATACAGGAAACCTGATGTGAAGCATCGGAATCTGTAACTTGCGTCAGAGGAATGGTTCAAAACATAGACAGTAAGAAGAGTCAGTCTTCTTGTATTTAAGTCGTCATAGTGCCTTTTGTATTTAATTCCGATCCAATTTCTGTGTTTCATCGTCAATAAGAAGATACAAGGGATACAGTAAACCTGAAATGATGCATCGGAATCTATAACTAGTGTTACAGGAATGGTTCAAAACATAGACAGTAGGAAGAGTCAGTCGTCTTGTACTTAAGCAGCATTGTGCCTCTTCTATTTAATTCCGATGCAATTTCTGTATTTCATCGTCAATAAGAAGGTCAGAGGTATACAGTAAACCTGAAGTGAAGTATCGGAAACTTTAACTAGCGTCACAGGAATGGTTCAAACTTAGACATTAAGAAGAGTCAGTCTTTTTGTACTTAAGTCGGCATTGTGCCTTTTCTATTTAATTCCGATGCAATTTCTGTGTTTCATCGTCAATAAGAGGGTCCAAGGGATACAGTAAACCTGAAGTGTAGCATCGGAATCTATAACTAGGGTCACAGGAATGGTTCAAAACACAGTCAGTAAGAAGAGTCAGTCTCCTTGTACTTAAGTCGACATTGTGCCTTTTCTATTTAATTCCGATGCAATTTCTGTGTTTCATCGTCAATAAGAAGGTCAGAGGGATACAGTAAACCTGAAGTGAAGCATCGGAATCTATAGCTAGTGTAGAGGATTTGTTTAAAACATAGTCAGAAAGAAGAGTCAGTCTTCTTGTACTTAAGTCGGCATTGTGCCTTTTCTATTTAATTCCGATGCAATTTCTGTGTTTCATCGTCAATAAGAAGGTCCAAGGGTTACAGTAAACCTGAAGTGAAGCATCGGAAACTATATCTAGTGTCACAGGAATGGTTCAAAACATAGACAGTAAGGAGAGTCAGTCTTCTTGTACTTAAGTCGGCATTGTGCCATTTGTGTTTAATTCCGATGCAATTTCTGTGTTTCAACGTCAATAAGAAGGTCAGAGGGATTCAGTAAACCTGAAGTGAAGCTTCGGAATCTATAACTAGTGTCACAGGAATGGTTCAAAACAGACAGTAAGAAGAGTCAGTCTTCTTGTACTTAAGTCGGCATTTAGTCTTTTGTATTTAATTCCGATGTAATTTCTGTGTTTCATCGTCAATGAGAAGGTCAGAGGGATGCAGTAAACCTGAAGTGTAGCATCGGAATCTATAACTAGTGTCACAGGAATGGTTCAAAACATAGACAGTAGGAAGAGTCAGTCATCTTCTACTTAAGTCGGCATTGTGCCTTTTGTATTAATTCCGATCCAATGTCTGTGGTTCATCTTCAATAAGAAGGTCCAAGGCATACAGTTAACCTGAAGTGAAGCATCGGAATCTATAACTAGTGTCACAGGAATGGTTCAAAGCATAGACAGTATGAAAGGTCAGTCTTCTTGTACGTAAGTCAGCATTGTGCCTTTTGTATTTAATTCTGATGCAATTTCTGTGTTTCATCGTTAATAAGAAGATCAGAGGGATACAGTAAACCTGAAATGGAGCATCGGAATCTATAACTAGTGTCACAGGAATGGTTCAAATCATAGACAGTAAGAAGAGACAGTCTTCTTGTACTTAAGTCGGCATTGTGCCTTTTCCATTTATTTCCGATGCAATTTCTGTGTTTCATCGTCAATAAGAAGGTCCAAGGGTTACGGTAAACCTGAAGTGAAGCATCGGAATCTATATCTAGTGTCACAGGAATGGTTCAAAACATAGACAGTAAGGAGAGTCAGTCTACATGTACTTAAGTCGGCATTGTGCCTTTTGTATTTAATTCAGATGCAATTTCTGTGTTTCATCGCCAATAAGAAGGTCAGAGGGATACAGTGAACCTGACGTGAAGCATCGGAATCTATAACTAGTGTCACAGGAATGGTTCAAAACATAGGCAGAAAGAAGAGTCAGTCTTCTTGTACTTAAGTCGACATTGTGCCTTTTCTATTTAATTCCGATGCAATATCTGTGTTTCATCGTCAATAAGAAGGTCAGAGGGATACAGTGAACCTGACGTGAAGCATCGGAATCTATAACTAGTATCACAGGAATGGTTCTAAACATAGTCAGAACGAAGAGTCAGTCTTCTTGTACTTAAGTCGGCATTGTGCCATTTGTATTTAATTCCGATGCAATTTCTGTGTTTCATCGTCAATAAGAAGGCCCAAGGGATACAGTAAACATGAAGTGAAGCATCGGAATCTAAAACTAGTGTCACAGGAATGGTTCAAAACATAGACAGTAAATAGAGTCAGTCTTCTTGTACTTAAATCGGCATTGTGCCTTTTTCAATTTAATTCCGATGTAATTACTGTGTTGCATCGTCAATAAGAAGGTCAGAGGGATACCGTAAAATTGATGTGAAGCATCGGAATCTCTAACTAGTGTCACAGTAATGGGTCAAAACATAGTCAGTAAGAAGATTCAGTCTTCTTGTACTTACGTCGGCATTTTGCCTTTTGTAGTTAATTCCGATGCAATATCTGTGTTTCATCGTCAATAAGAAGGCCCAAGGGATAGAGTAAACCTGAAGTGAAGCATCGGACTCTGTAACTAGCGTCACAGGAATGGTTCAGAACATAGACAGTAAGAAGAGTCAGTCTTCTTGTACTTAAGTCGGCATTGTGCCTTTTCTATTTAATTCCGATGCAATTTCTGTGTTTCATCGTCAATAAGAAGGTCCAAGGGTTACAGTAAACCTGAAGTGAAGCATCGGAATCTATATCTAGTGTCACAGGAATGGTTCAAAACATAGACAGTAAGGAGAGTCAGTCTTCTTGTACTTATGTCGGCAATGTGCCATTTGTGTTTAATTCCGATGCAATTTCTGTGTTTCAACGTCAATAAGAAGGTCAGAGGGATACAGTAAACCTGAAGTGAAGCATCGGAATCCATAACTAGTGTCACAGGAATGGTTCAAAACAGACAGTAAGAAGAGTCAGTCTTCTTGTACTTAAGTCGGCATTGTGCGTTTTGTATTTAATTCCGATGCAATTTCTGTGTTTCATCGTCAATGAGAAGGTCAGAGGGATACAGTAAACCTGAAGTGTAGCATCGGAATCTATAACTAGTGTCACAGGAATGGTTCAAATCATAGTCAGTAAGAAGAGTCAGTCTTCTTGTACTTATGTCGGCATTGTGCTTTTTCTGTTTCATTCCGATGCAATTTCGGTGTTTCATCGTCAATAAGAATGTAAGAGAGATACAGTAAACCTGAAGTGAAGCATCGGAATCTGTAACTTGCGTCAGAGGAATGGTTCAAATCATAGACAGTAAGAAGAGACAGTCTTCTTGTACTTAAGTCGGCATTGTGCCTTTTCCATTTAATTCCGATGCAATTTCTGTGTTTCATCGTCAATAAGAAGGTCCAAGGGTTACAGTAAACCTGAAGTGAAGCATCGGAATCTATATCTAGTGTCACAGGAATGGTTCAAAACATAGACAGTAAGGAGAGTCAGTCTACATGTACTTAAGTCGTCATTGTGCCTTTTGTATTTAATTCAGATGCAATTTCTGTGTTTCATCGCCAATAAGAAGGTCAGAGGGATACAGTGAACCTGACGTGAAGCATCGGAATCTATAACTAGTGTCACAGGAATGGTTCAAAACATAGGCAGAAAGAAGAGTCAGTCTTCTTGTACTTAAGTCGACTTTGTGCCTTTTTATTTAATTCCGATGCAATTCTGTGTTTCATCGTCAATAAGAAGGTCAGAGGGATACAGTGAACCTGACGTGATGCGTCGGAATCTATAACTAGTATCACAGGAATGGTTCTAAACATAGTCAGAAAGAAGAGTCAGTCTTCTTGTACTTAAGTCGGCATTGTGCCATTTGTATTTAATTGCGATGCAATTTCTGTATTTCATCGTCAATAAGAAGGTCCAAGGGATACAGTAAACATGAAGTGAAGCATCGGAATCTAAAACTAGTGTCACAGGAATGGTTCAAAGCATAGACAGTAAATAGAGTCAGTCTTCTTGTACTTAAATCGGCATTGTGCCTTTTTCAATTTAATTCCGATGTAATTACTGTGTTGCATCGTCAATAAGAAGGTCAGAGGGATACCATAAACCTGATGTGAAGCATCGGAATCTCTAACTAGTGTCACAGTAATGGGTCAAAACATAGTCAGTAAGAAGATTCAGTCTTCTTGTACTTACGTCGGCATTTTGCCTTTTGTAGTTAATTCCGATGCAATATCTGTGTTTCATCGTCAATAAGAAGGCCCAAGGGATAGAGTAAACCTGAAGTGAAGCATCGGACTCTGTAACTAGCGTCACAGGAATGGTTCAAAAAATAGACAGTAAGAAGAGTCAGTCTTCTTGTACTTAAGTCGGCATCGTGCCTTTTCTATTTAATTCCGATGCAATTTCTGTGTTTCATCGTCAATAAAAAGGTCCAAGGGATACAGAAAACCTGAAGTGAAGCATCGGAATCTATATCTGGTGTCACAGGAATATTACAAAACATAGACAGTAAGGAGAATCAGTCTTCTTGTACTTAAGTCAGCATTGTGCCATTTGTATTTAATTCCGATGCAATGTCTGTGTTTCAACGGCAATAAGAAGGTCTGATGGATACAGTAAACCTGAAGTGAAGCATCGGAATCTATAAAGAAGGTCACAGGAATGGTTCATAACAGACAGTAAGAAGAGACAGACTTCTTGTACTTAAGTCGGCATTGTGCCTTTTCTATTTAATTCCGATGCAATATCTGTGTTTCATCATCAATAAGAAGGTCCAAGGGATACAGTAAACCTGAAGTGAAGCATCGGAATCTTTATCTAGTGTCACAGGAATGGTTCAAAACATAGACAGTAAGGAGAGTCAGTCTTCTAGTACTTAAGTCGGCATTGTGCCTTTTGTATTTAATTCCGATGCAATTTCTGTGTTTCATCGTCAATGAGAAGGTCAGAGGGATACAGTAAACCTGAAGTGTAGCTACGGAATCTATAACTAGTGTCACAGGAATATTTCAAAACATAGACAGTATGAAGAGTCAGCCTTCTTGTACTTAAGTCGGCATTGCGCCTTTTGTATTTAATTCCGATGCAATTTCTGTGTTTCATTCTCCATAAGAAGGACAGAGGGATACAGTAAACCTGAAGGGAAGCATCGGAATCTCTAACTAGTGTCACAGGAATGGTTCAAAACATAGTCAGTAAGAAGAATCAGTCTTCTTGTACTTAAGTCGGCATCGTGCCTTCTGTATTTAATTCCGATGCAATTTCTGTGTTTCATCGTCCATAAGAAGGTCCAAGGGATACAGTAAACCTGAAGTGAAGCATCGGAATCTGTAACTAGCGTCACAGGAAAGGTTCAAAGCATAGACACTAAGAAGAGTCAGTCAGCGTGTACTTAAGACGGCATTGTGACTTTTCTATTTAATTCCCATGCTATTTCTGTGTTTCATCGTCAATCAGAAGGTCAGAGGGATACAGTAAACCTGAAGTGAAGCATCGGAATCTATAGCTAGTGTACAGGATTGGTTTAAAACATAGTCAGAAAGAACAGTCAGTCTTCTTGTACTTAAGTCAGAGTTGTGCTTTTTCTATTTAGTTCCGATGCAATTTCTGTGTTTCATCGTCAATAAGAAGGTCAGAGGGATACAGAAAACCTAAAGTGTAGCATCGGAATCTATAACTAGTGTCACAGGAATGGTTCAAAGCATAGACAGTAAGGAGAGTCAGTCTTCTTGTACTTAAGTCGGCATTGTGCCATTTGTATTTAATTCCGATGCAATTTATGTGTTTCAACGTCAATACGAAGGTCAGAGGGATACAGTAAACCTGAAGTGAAGCATCGGAATCTATAACTAGTGTCACAGGAATGGTTCATAACAGACAGTAAGATGAGTCAGAATTCTTGACTTAAGTCGGCATTGTGCATTTTCTCTTTAATTCCGATGCAATTTCTGTGTTTCATCGTCAATAAGAAGGTCAGTGGGATACAGTAAAACTGAAGTGAAGCATCGGAATCTATAACTAGTGTCACAGGAATGGTTCAAAAGTTAGACAATTGGAAGAGTCAGTCTTCTTCAATTTGAGTCGGCATTTTGCCTTTTGTATTTAATTCCGATGCAATTCCTGTGTTTCATCGTCAAAAAAAAGGTCAGAGGGATACAGTAAACCTGAAGTGAGGCATCGGAATCTATAACTAGTGTCACAGGAATGGTTCAAATCATAGTCAGTAAGAAGAGTCAGTCTTCTTGTACTTATGTAGGCATTGTGCTATTTCTATTTCATTTCGATGCAATTTCAGTGTTTCATCGTCAATAAGAATGTCAGAGAGATACAGTAAACCTGAAGTGAAGCATCGGAATCTGTAACTTGCGTCAGAGGAATGGTTCAAAACATAGACAGTGAGAAGAGACAGTCTTCTTGTACTTAAGTCGGCATTGTGTCTTTTCTATTTAATTCCGATGCAATTTCTGTGTTTCATCGTCAATAAGATGGTCCAAGGGATACAGTAAACCTGAAGTGAAGCATCGGAATTTGTAACTAGCGTCACAGGAATGTTTCAAAGCATAGACACTAAGAAGAGTCAGTCAGCGTGTACTTAAGACCGCATTGTGCCTTTTCTAGTTAATTCCCATGCGATTTCTGTGTTTCATCGTCAATTAGAAGGTCAGGGGATTACAGTAAACCTGAAGTGAAGCATCGGAATCTATAGCTAGTGTACAGGAATGGTATAAAACATAGTCAGAAAGAAGAGTCAGCCTTCTTGTACTTAAGTCGGCATTGTGCCTTTTCTATTTAGTACCGATGCAATTTCTGTGTTTCATCGTCACTAAGAAGGTCAGAGGGATACAGAAAACATGAAGTGTAGCATCGGAATCTATAACTAGTGTAACAGGAATGGTTCAAATCATAGTCAGTAAGAAGAGTCAGACTTCTTGTACTTAAGTCGGCATTGTGCCTTTTCTATTTAATTCCGATGCAATTTCTGTGTTTCATCGTCAATAAGAAGGTCAGAGGGATACAGTAAACCTGAAGTGAAGCATCGGAATATATAGATAGTGTACAGGATTGGTTTAAAACATAGTCAGTAAGATGAGTCATTCTTCTTGTACTTAAGTCGGCATTGCGCCTTTTCTATTTAATTCCGATGCAATTTCTGTGTTTCATCGTCAATAAGAAGGTCAGAGGGATACAGAAAACCTGAAGTGTAGCATCGGAATATATAACTAGTGTCACAGGAATGGTTCAAATCATAGTCAGTAAGAAGGGTCAGTCTTCTTGTACTCAAGTCGGCATTGTGCTTTTTCCGTTTCATTCCGATGCAATTTCAGTGTTTCATCGTCAATAAGAATGTCAGAGAGATACAGTAAACCTGATGTGAAGCATCGGAATCTGTAACTTGCGTCAGATAAATGGTTCAAATTATAGACAGTAAGAAGAGTCAGTCTTCTTGTACTTAGGTCAGCTTTGTGCCTTATCTATTTAATTCCGATGCAATTTCTGTTTTTCATCGTCATTAAGAAGGTCCAAGGGATACAGTAAACCTGAAGTGAAGCATCGGAATCTATATCTAGTGTCACAGGAATGGTTCAAAACATAGACAGTAAGGGGAGTCAGTCTTCTTGTACTTAAGTCGGCATTGTGCCTTTTGTATTTAATTCCGATGCACTTTCAGTGTTTGATGGTCAATAAGATGGTCCAAGGGATACAGTAAACCTGAAGTGAAGCATCGGAAACTGTAACTAGCGTCTCAGGAATGGTTCAAAGCATAGACACTAAGAAGAGTCAGTCAGCGTGTACTGAAGACGGCATTGTGCCTTTTCTAATTAATTCCCATGCGATTTCTGTGTTTCATCGTCAAAAAGAAGGTCAGAGGGATACAGTAAACCTGAAGTGAAGCATCGGAGTCTGTAACTTGCGTCAGAGGAATGGTTCAAATCATAGACAGTAGGAGGAGTCAGTCTACATGTACTTAAGTCGGCATTGGGCCTTTTGTATTTAATTCAGATGCAATTTCTGTGTTTCATCGTCAATAAGAAAGTCCAAGGGATACAGTAAACCTGAAGTGAAGCATCGTAATCTATAACTTGTGTGACAGGAACGGTTCAAAACATAGACAGTAGGAAGAGTCAGTCTTCTTGTACTTAAGTAGCATTGTGCCTTTTCTATTTAATTCCGATGCAATTTCTGTGTTTCTTCGTCAAGAAGAAGGTCCAAGGGATACAGTAAACCTAAAGTGAAGCATCGGAATCTGTAACTAGCGTCACAGGAGTGGTTCAAAACATAGTCAGTAAGAAGAGACAGTCTTCTTGTACTTAAGTCGGCATTGTGCCTTTTCTATTTAAATCCGATGCAATTTCTGTGTTTCATCGTCAATAAGAAGGTCAGAGGGATACAGTAACCCTGAAGTGTAGCATCGGAATCTATAACTAGTGTCACAGGAATGGTTCAAATCATAGTCAGTAAGAAGGGTCAGTCTTCTTGTACTTAAGTCGACATTGTGCTTTTTCTATTTCATTCCGATGCAATTTCAGTGTTTCTTCGTCAATAAGAATGTCAGAGGGATACAGTAAACCTAAAGTGAAGCATCGTAATCTATATCTAGTGTCACAGGAATGGTTCAAAACATAGACAGTAAGGAGAGTCAGTCTTCTTGTACTTAAGTCGACATTGTGATATTTGTATTTAATTCCGATGCAATTTATGTGTTTCAACGTCAATAAGAAGGTCAGAGGGATACTGAAAAAATGAAGCGAAGCATCGGAATCTATAACTAGTGTTACAGCAATATTTCAAACATAGACAGTGTGAAGAGTCAGTCTTCTTGTACTTAAGTCAGCATTGTGCCTTTTGTATTTAATTACGATGCAATTTCTGTGTTTCATCGTCAATAAGAAAGTCAGAGAATTACAGAAAACCTGAAGTGATGCATCGGAATATATAACTAGTGTCACAGGAATACTTCAAAACATAGACAGTAAGAAAGGTTAATCTTCGTGTACTTGAGTCGGCATTGTGCATTTTATATTTAATTCCGATGCAATTTCTGTGTTTTATCGTCAATAAGAAGATCCGAGGGATACAGAAAACCTGAAGTGAAGCATCAGAATCTATAACTAGTGTCATAGGAATGGTTCAAAACAAAGACGGTAGGAAGAGTCAGTCTTCTTGTACTTAAGCCAGCATTGTGGCTTTCCTATATAATTCCGATGCACTGTCTGTGTTTCATGGTCAATACGATGGTCCAATGGATACAGTAAACCTGAAATGAAGCATCGGAATCTATAACTAGTGTCACAGGAATGTTTCAAAACATAGACAGTAGGAAGAGTCAGTCTACACGTACTTAAGTCGGCATTGTGCCTTTTGTATTTAATTCAGAAGCAATTTCTGTGTTTCATTGTCAATAAGAGGATCAGAGGGATACAGTAAACCTGAAGGGAAGCATCGGAATCTATAACTATTGTCACAGGAGTGGTTCAAAACATAGTCAGTATGAAGTGTCAGTCTTCTTGTACATATGTCGGCATTGTGCCTTTTGTATTTAATTCCGATGCAGTTTCTGTGTTTCATCGTCGATAAGAACGTCCAAGGGATACAGTAAACCTGAAGTGAAGCATCGGAATCTATAACTAGTGTCACAGGAATGGTTCAAATCATAGTCAGTAAGAAGAGTCAGTCTTCTTGTACTTAAGTCGGCATTGTGCCTTTTCTATTTAATTCCGATGCAATTTCTGTGTTTCATCGTCAATAAGAAGGTCCAAGGGATACAGTAAACCTGAAGTGAAGCATCGGAATCTATAACTAGTGTCACAGGAATGGTTCAAAACATAGTCAGTACGAAGAGTCAGTCTTCTAGTACTTAAGTCGGCATTGTGCCTTTTGTATTTAATTCAGATGCAATTTCTGTGTTTCATTGTCAATAAGAAGGTCAGAGGGATACAGTAAACCTGAAGGGAAGCATCGGAATCTATAACTAGTGTCACAGGAGTGGTTCAAAATACAGACAGTAGGAAGAGTCAGTATTCTGGTACTTAAGTAGCGTTGTGCCTTTTCTATTTAATTCCATTGCCATTTCTGTATTTCATCGTCAATAAGAAGGTCAGAGGTGTACAGTAAACCTGAAGTGAAGCATCGGAACTTTAACTAGCGTCACAGGAATGGTTCAAAACATAGACATTAAGAAGAGTCAGTCTTCTTGTACTTATGTCGGCATTGTGCCATTTCTATTTATTTCCGATGCAATTTCTGTGTTTCATCGTCAATAAGAAGGTCCAAGGGATACAGTGAACCTGAAGTGAAGCATCGGAATCTATAACTAGTGTCACAGGAATGGTTCAAATTATAGTCAGTGAGAAGAGTCAGTCTTCTTGTACTTAAGTAGCATTGTGCCTTTTCTATTTAATTCCATTGCAATTTCTGTGTTTCATCGTCAAAAAGAAGGTCAGAGGGATACAGTAAACCTGAAGTGAAGCATCGGAATCTATAACTAGTGTCACAGGAATGGATCAAAGCATAGGCAGTAGGAGGAGTCGGTCTTCTTGTACTTAAGTCGGCATTGTGCCTTTTGTATTTAATTCCGATGCAATACCTGTGTTTCATCGTCAATAAGAAGGTCCAAGGGCTACAGTAAACCTGAAGTGAAGCATCGGAATCTGTAACCAGCGTCACAATAGTGGTTCAAAACATAGTCAGTAAGAGGATTCAGTCTTCTTGTACTTAAGTCGGAATACTGCCTTTTCTATTTAATTCCGATGCAATTTCTGTGTTTCATCGTCAATAAGAAGGTCAGAGGGATACAGTAAACCTGAAGTGTAGCAACGGAATCTATAACTAGTGTCACAGAATGGTTCAAATCATAGTCAGTAAGAAGTGTCAGTCTTCTTGTACTTAAGTCGGCATTGTGCTTTTTCTATTTCATACCGATGCAATTCCAGTGTTTCATCGTCAATAAGAATGTCAGAGGGATACAGTAAACCTGAAGTGAAGCATCGGAATCTCTAACTTGCGTCAGAGGAATAGTTCAAAACATGGACAGTAAGAAGAGTCAGTCTTCTTGTACTTAAGTCGGCATTGTGCTTTTCTATTTAATTCCGATGCAATATCTGTGTTTCATCGTCAATAAGAAGGTCCAAGGGATACAGTAAACCTGAAGTGAAGCATCGGAATCTATATCTAGTGTCACAGGAATGGTTCAAAACGTAGACAGTAGGAAGAGTCAGTCGTCTTGTACTTAAGTCAGCATCGTACCCTTTTCTATATAATTCCGATGCACTTTCTCTGTTTCATGGTCAATAAGATGGTCCAAGGGATACAGTAAACCTGAAATAAATCATCGGAATCTATAACTAGTGTCACAGGAATGCTTCAAAACATAGACAGTGGGAAGAGTCAGTCAACATGTACTTAAGTCGGCATTGTGCCTTTTGTATTTAATTCAGATGCAATTTCTGTGTTTCGTCGTCAATAGGAAGGTCAGAGGGATACAGTAAACTTGAAGTGAAGCATCGGAATCTATAACTAGTGTCACAGGAGTGGTTCAAAACATAGTCAGTAAGAAGAGTCAGTCTTCTTGTACTTAAGTCGGCATTGTGCCTTTTGTATTTCATTCCGATGCGATTTCTGTGTTTCATCGTCAATAAGAACGTCCAAGGATTACAGTAAACCTGAAGTGAAACATCGGAATCTATAACTAGTGTCACAAGAACGGTTCAAAACATAGACAGTAGGGAAAGTCAGTCTTCTTGTACTTAAGTAGCATTGTGCCTTTTCTATTTAATTCCGATGCAATGTATGTGTTTCATCGTCAATAAGAAGGTCCAAGGGATACAGTAAACCTGAAGTGAAGCATCGGAATCTGTAACTAGCGTCACAGGAGTGCTTCAAAACATAGTCATTAAGAAGAGTCAGTCTTATTGTACTTAAGTCGGCATTGTGCCTTTTCTATTTAAATCCGAAGCAATTTCTGTCTTTCATCGTCAATAAGAAGGTCAGAGGGATACAGTAAACCTGAAGTGTAGCATCGGAATCTATAACTAGTGTCACAGGAATGGTTCAAATCACAGTCAGTAAGAAGAGTCAGTCTTCTTGTACTTAAGTCGGCATTGTGCTTTTTCTATTTAATTCCGATGCAATTTCAGTGTTTCATCGTCAATAAGAATGTCAGTGGGATACAGTAAACCTGAAGTGAAGCATCGGAATCTATATCTAGTGTCACAGGAATGGTTCAAAACATAGACAATAAGGAGAGTCAGTCTTCTTGTACTTAAGTCGGCATTGTGCCATTTGTATTTAATTCCGATGCAATTTCTGTGCTTCAACGTCAGTAAGAAGGTCAGAGGGATACAGTAAACCTGAAGTGAAGCATCGGAATCTATAACTAGTGTCACAGGAATGGTTCAAAACAGTCAGTAAGAAGAGTCAGTCTCCTTGTACTTAAGTCGGCATTGTGCCTTTTGTATTTAATTCCGATGCAATTTCTGTGTTTCATCGTCAATAAGAAGGTCAGAGGGATACTAAAAACCTGAAGTAAAGCATCGGAATCTATAACTAGTGTCACAGGAATGGATGAAACATGGACAGTGTGAAGAGTCAGTCTTCTTGTACTTAAGTCAGCATTGTGCCTTTTGTATTTAATTCCGAAGCAATCTCTGTGTTTCATCGTCAATAAGAAGGTCAGAGAGATTCAGTAAACCTGAAGTGAAGCATCTGAATCTATAACTAGTGTCACAGGAATGGTTCAAAGCATAGACAGTAAGAAAGGTCAGTCTTCTTGTACTTAAGTCGGCATTGTGACTTTTATATTTAATTCCGATGCAATTTCTGTGTTTTATCGTCAATAAGAAGATCAGAGGGATACAGAAAACCTAAAGTGTAGCATCGGAATCTATAACTAGTGTCACAGGAATGGTTCAAAGCATAGACAGTAAGGAGAGTCAGTCTTCTTGTACTTAAGTCGGCATTGTGCCATTTGTATTTAATTCCGATGCAATTTATGTGTTTCAACGTCAATACGAAGGTCAGAGGGATACAGTAAACCTGAAGTGAAGCATCGGAATCTATAACTAGTGTCACAGGAATGGTTCATAACAGACAGTAAGATGAGTCAGAATTCTTGACTTAAGTCGGCATTGTGCATTTTCTCTTTAATTCCGATGCAATTTCTGTGTTTCATCGTCAATAAGAAGGTCAGTGGGATACAGTAAAACTGAAGTGAAGCATCGGAATCTATAACTAGTGTCACAGGAATGGTTCAAAAGTTAGACAATTGGAAGAGTCAGTCTTCTTCAATTTGAGTCGGCATTTTGCCTTTTGTATTTAATTCCGATGCAATTCCTGTGTTTCATCGTCAAAAAAAAGGTCAGAGGGATACAGTAAACCTGAAGTGAGGCATCGGAATCTATAACTAGTGTCACAGGAATGGTTCAAATCATAGTCAGTAAGAAGAGTCAGTCTTCTTGTACTTATGTAGGCATTGTGCTATTTCTATTTCATTTCGATGCAATTTCAGTGTTTCATCGTCAATAAGAATGTCAGAGAGATACAGTAAACCTGAAGTGAAGCATCGGAATCTGTAACTTGCGTCAGAGGAATGGTTCAAAACATAGACAGTGAGAAGAGACAGTCTTCTTGTACTTAAGTCGGCATTGTGTCTTTTCTATTTAATTCCGATGCAATTTCTGTGTTTCATCGTCAATAAGATGGTCCAAGGGATACAGTAAACCTGAAGTGAAGCATCGGAATTTGTAACTAGCGTCACAGGAATGTTTCAAAGCATAGACACTAAGAAGAGTCAGTCAGCGTGTACTTAAGACCGCATTGTGCCTTTTCTAGTTAATTCCCATGCGATTTCTGTGTTTCATCGTCAATTAGAAGGTCAGGGGATTACAGTAAACCTGAAGTGAAGCATCGGAATCTATAGCTAGTGTACAGGAATGGTATAAAACATAGTCAGAAAGAAGAGTCAGCCTTCTTGTACTTAAGTCGGCATTGTGCCTTTTCTATTTAGTACCGATGCAATTTCTGTGTTTCATCGTCACTAAGAAGGTCAGAGGGATACAGAAAACATGAAGTGTAGCATCGGAATCTATAACTAGTGTAACAGGAATGGTTCAAATCATAGTCAGTAAGAAGAGTCAGACTTCTTGTACTTAAGTCGGCATTGTGCCTTTTCTATTTAATTCCGATGCAATTTCTGTGTTTCATCGTCAATAAGAAGGTCAGAGGGATACAGTAAACCTGAAGTGAAGCATCGGAATATATAGATAGTGTACAGGATTGGTTTAAAACATAGTCAGTAAGATGAGTCATTCTTCTTGTACTTAAGTCGGCATTGCGCCTTTTCTATTTAATTCCGATGCAATTTCTGTGTTTCATCGTCAATAAGAAGGTCAGAGGGATACAGAAAACCTGAAGTGTAGCATCGGAATATATAACTAGTGTCACAGGAATGGTTCAAATCATAGTCAGTAAGAAGGGTCAGTCTTCTTGTACTCAAGTCGGCATTGTGCTTTTTCCGTTTCATTCCGATGCAATTTCAGTGTTTCATCGTCAATAAGAATGTCAGAGAGATACAGTAAACCTGATGTGAAGCATCGGAATCTGTAACTTGCGTCAGATAAATGGTTCAAATTATAGACAGTAAGAAGAGTCAGTCTTCTTGTACTTAGGTCAGCTTTGTGCCTTATCTATTTAATTCCGATGCAATTTCTGTTTTTCATCGTCATTAAGAAGGTCCAAGGGATACAGTAAACCTGAAGTGAAGCATCGGAATCTATATCTAGTGTCACAGGAATGGTTCAAAACATAGACAGTAAGGGGAGTCAGTCTTCTTGTACTTAAGTCGGCATTGTGCCTTTTGTATTTAATTCCGATGCACTTTCAGTGTTTGATGGTCAATAAGATGGTCCAAGGGATACAGTAAACCTGAAGTGAAGCATCGGAAACTGTAACTAGCGTCTCAGGAATGGTTCAAAGCATAGACACTAAGAAGAGTCAGTCAGCGTGTACTGAAGACGGCATTGTGCCTTTTCTAATTAATTCCCATGCGATTTCTGTGTTTCATCGTCAAAAAGAAGGTCAGAGGGATACAGTAAACCTGAAGTGAAGCATCGGAGTCTGTAACTTGCGTCAGAGGAATGGTTCAAATCATAGACAGTAGGAGGAGTCAGTCTACATGTACTTAAGTCGGCATTGGGCCTTTTGTATTTAATTCAGATGCAATTTCTGTGTTTCATCGTCAATAAGAAAGTCCAAGGGATACAGTAAACCTGAAGTGAAGCATCGTAATCTATAACTTGTGTGACAGGAACGGTTCAAAACATAGACAGTAGGAAGAGTCAGTCTTCTTGTACTTAAGTAGCATTGTGCCTTTTCTATTTAATTCCGATGCAATTTCTGTGTTTCTTCGTCAAGAAGAAGGTCCAAGGGATACAGTAAACCTAAAGTGAAGCATCGGAATCTGTAACTAGCGTCACAGGAGTGGTTCAAAACATAGTCAGTAAGAAGAGACAGTCTTCTTGTACTTAAGTCGGCATTGTGCCTTTTCTATTTAAATCCGATGCAATTTCTGTGTTTCATCGTCAATAAGAAGGTCAGAGGGATACAGTAACCCTGAAGTGTAGCATCGGAATCTATAACTAGTGTCACAGGAATGGTTCAAATCATAGTCAGTAAGAAGGGTCAGTCTTCTTGTACTTAAGTCGACATTGTGCTTTTTCTATTTCATTCCGATGCAATTTCAGTGTTTCTTCGTCAATAAGAATGTCAGAGGGATACAGTAAACCTAAAGTGAAGCATCGTAATCTATATCTAGTGTCACAGGAATGGTTCAAAACATAGACAGTAAGGAGAGTCAGTCTTCTTGTACTTAAGTCGACATTGTGATATTTGTATTTAATTCCGATGCAATTTATGTGTTTCAACGTCAATAAGAAGGTCAGAGGGATACTGAAAAAATGAAGCGAAGCATCGGAATCTATAACTAGTGTTACAGCAATATTTCAAACATAGACAGTGTGAAGAGTCAGTCTTCTTGTACTTAAGTCAGCATTGTGCCTTTTGTATTTAATTACGATGCAATTTCTGTGTTTCATCGTCAATAAGAAAGTCAGAGAATTACAGAAAACCTGAAGTGATGCATCGGAATATATAACTAGTGTCACAGGAATACTTCAAAACATAGACAGTAAGAAAGGTCAATCTTCGTGTACTTGAGTCGGCATTGTGCATTTTATATTTAATTCCGATGCAATTTCTGTGTTTTATCGTCAATAAGAAGATCCGAGGGATACAGAAAACCTGAAGTGAAGCATCAGAATCTATAACTAGTGTCATAGGAATGGTTCAAAACAAAGACGGTAGGAAGAGTCAGTCTTCTTGTACTTAAGCCAGCATTGTGGCTTTCCTATATAATTCCGATGCACTGTCTGTGTTTCATGGTCAATACGATGGTCCAATGGATACAGTAAACCTGAAATGAAGCATCGGAATCTATAACTAGTGTCACAGGAATGTTTCAAAACATAGACAGTAGGAAGAGTCAGTCTACACGTACTTAAGTCGGCATTGTGCCTTTTGTATTTAATTCAGAAGCAATTTCTGTGTTTCATTGTCAATAAGAGGATCAGAGGGATACAGTAAACCTGAAGGGAAGCATCGGAATCTATAACTATTGTCACAGGAGTGGTTCAAAACATAGTCAGTATGAAGTGTCAGTCTTCTTGTACATATGTCGGCATTGTGCCTTTTGTATTTAATTCCGATGCAGTTTCTGTGTTTCATCGTCGATAAGAACGTCCAAGGGATACAGTAAACCTGAAGTGAAGCATCGGAATCTATAACTAGTGTCACAGGAATGGTTCAAATCATAGTCAGTAAGAAGAGTCAGTCTTCTTGTACTTAAGTCGGCATTGTGCCTTTTCTATTTAATTCCGATGCAATTTCTGTGTTTCATCGTCAATAAGAAGGTCCAAGGGATACAGTAAACCTGAAGTGAAGCATCGGAATCTATAACTAGTGTCACAGGAATGGTTCAAAACATAGTCAGTACGAAGAGTCAGTCTTCTAGTACTTAAGTCGGCATTGTGCCTTTTGTATTTAATTCAGATGCAATTTCTGTGTTTCATTGTCAATAAGAAGGTCAGAGGGATACAGTAAACCTGAAGGGAAGCATCGGAATCTATAACTAGTGTCACAGGAGTGGTTCAAAATATAGACAGTAGGAAGAGTCAGTATTCTGGTACTTAAGTAGCGTTGTGCCTTTTCTATTTAATTCCATTGCCATTTCTGTATTTCATCGTCAATAAGAAGGTCAGAGGTGTACAGTAAACCTGAAGTGAAGCATCGGAACTTTAACTAGCGTCACAGGAATGGTTCAAAACATAGACATTAAGAAGAGTCAGTCTTCTTGTACTTATGTCGGCATTGTGCCATTTCTATTTATTTCCGATGCAATTTCTGTGTTTCATCGTCAATAAGAAGGTCCAAGGGATACAGTGAACCTGAAGTGAAGCATCGGAATCTATAACTAGTGTCACAGGAATGGTTCAAATTATAGTCAGTGAGAAGAGTCAGTCTTCTTGTACTTAAGTAGCATTGTGCCTTTTCTATTTAATTCCATTGCAATTTCTGTGTTTCATCGTCAAAAAGAAGGTCAGAGGGATACAGTAAACCTGAAGTGAAGCATCGGAATCTATAACTAGTGTCACAGGAATGGATCAAAGCATAGGCAGTAGGAGGAGTCGGTCTTCTTGTACTTAAGTCGGCATTGTGCCTTTTGTATTTAATTCCGATGCAATACCTGTGTTTCATCGTCAATAAGAAGGTCCAAGGGCTACAGTAAACCTGAAGTGAAGCATCGGAATCTGTAACCAGCGTCACAATAGTGGTTCAAAACATAGTCAGTAAGAGGATTCAGTCTTCTTGTACTTAAGTCGGAATACTGCCTTTTCTATTTAATTCCGATGCAATTTCTGTGTTTCATCGTCAATAAGAAGGTCAGAGGGATACAGTAAACCTGAAGTGTAGCAACGGAATTTATAACTAGTGTCACAGAATGGTTCAAATCATAGTCAGTAAGAAGTGTCAGTCTTCTTGTACTTAAGTCGGCATTGTGCTTTTTCTATTTCATACCGATGCAATTCCAGTGTTTCATCGTCAATAAGAATGTCAGAGGGATACAGTAAACCTGAAGTGAAGCATCGGAATCTCTAACTTGCGTCAGAGGAATAGTTCAAAACATGGACAGTAAGAAGAGTCAGTCTTCTTGTACTTAAGTCGGCATTGTGCTTTTCTATTTAATTCCGATGCAATATCTGTGTTTCATCGTCAATAAGAAGGTCCAAGGGATACAGTAAACCTGAAGTGAAGCATCGGAATCTATATCTAGTGTCACAGGAATGGTTCAAAACGTAGACAGTAGGAAGAGTCAGTCGTCTTGTACTTAAGTCAGCATCGTACCCTTTTCTATATAATTCCGATGCACTTTCTCTGTTTCATGGTCAATAAGATGGTCCAAGGGATACAGTAAACCTGAAATAAATCATCGGAATCTATAACTAGTGTCACAGGAATGCTTCAAAACATAGACAGTGGGAAGAGTCAGTCAACATGTACTTAAGTCGGCATTGTGCCTTTTGTATTTAATTCAGATGCAATTTCTGTGTTTCGTCGTCAATAGGAAGGTCAGAGGGATACAGTAAACTTGAAGTGAAGCATCGGAATCTATAACTAGTGTCACAGGAGTGGTTCAAAACATAGTCAGTAAGAAGAGTCAGTCTTCTTGTACTTAAGTCGGCATTGTGCCTTTTGTATTTCATTCCGATGCGATTTCTGTGTTTCATCGTCAATAAGAACGTCCAAGGATTACAGTAAACCTGAAGTGAAACATCGGAATCTATAACTAGTGTCACAAGAACGGTTCAAAACATAGACAGTAGGGAAAGTCAGTCTTCTTGTACTTAAGTAGCATTGTGCCTTTTCTATTTAATTCCGATGCAATGTATGTGTTTCATCGTCAATAAGAAGGTCCAAGGGATACAGTAAACCTGAAGTGAAGCATCGGAATCTGTAACTAGCGTCACAGGAGTGCTTCAAAACATAGTCATTAAGAAGAGTCAGTCTTATTGTACTTAAGTCGGCATTGTGCCTTTTCTATTTAAATCCGAAGCAATTTCTGTCTTTCATCGTCAATAAGAAGGTCAGAGGGATACAGTAAACCTGAAGTGTAGCATCGGAATCTATAACTAGTGTCACAGGAATGGTTCAAATCACAGTCAGTAAGAAGAGTCAGTCTTCTTGTACTTAAGTCGGCATTGTGCTTTTTCTATTTAATTCCGATGCAATTTCAGTGTTTCATCGTCAATAAGAATGTCAGTGGGATACAGTAAACCTGAAGTGAAGCATCGGAATCTATATCTAGTGTCACAGGAATGGTTCAAAACATAGACAATAAGGAGAGTCAGTCTTCTTGTACTTAAGTCGGCATTGTGCCATTTGTATTTAATTCCGATGCAATTTCTGTGCTTCAACGTCAGTAAGAAGGTCAGAGGGATACAGTAAACCTGAAGTGAAGCATCGGAATCTATAACTAGTGTCACAGGAATGGTTCAAAACAGTCAGTAAGAAGAGTCAGTCTCCTTGTACTTAAGTCGGCATTGTGCCTTTTGTATTTAATTCCGATGCAATTTCTGTGTTTCATCGTCAATAAGAAGGTCAGAGGGATACTAAAAACCTGAAGTAAAGCATCGGAATCTATAACTAGTGTCACAGGAATGGATGAAACATGGACAGTGTGAAGAGTCAGTCTTCTTGTACTTAAGTCAGCATTGTGCCTTTTGTATTTAATTCCGAAGCAATCTCTGTGTTTCATCGTCAATAAGAAGGTCAGAGAGATTCAGTAAACCTGAAGTGAAGCATCTGAATCTATAACTAGTGTCACAGGAATGGTTCAAAGCATAGACAGTAAGAAAGGTCAGTCTTCTTGTACTTAAGTCGGCATTGTGACTTTTATATTTAATTCCGATGCAATTTCTGTGTTTTATCGTCAATAAGAAGATCAGAGGGATACAGAAAACCTGAAGTGAAGCATCGGAATCTATAACTAGTGTCATAGGGATGGTTCAAAACATAGACAGTAGGAAGAGTCAGTCCTCTTGTACTTAAGTCGGCATTGTGCTTTTCTATTTAATTCTGATGCTATTTCTGTGTTTATCGTCAATAAGAATGTCAGAGGGATACAGTAAACCTGAAGTGAAACATCGGAATCTATAACTAGTGTCACAAGAACGGTTCAAAACATAAACAGTAGGAAAAGTCAGTCTTCTTGTACTTAAGTATCATTGTGCCTTTTCTTTTTAATTCCGATGCAATTTCTGTGTTTCATCGTCAATAAGAAGGTCCAAGGGATACAGTAAACCTGAAGTGAAGCATCGGAATCTGTAACTAGCGTCACAGGAGTGGTTCAAAACATAGTCATTAAGAAGAGTCAGTCTTCTTGTACTTAAGTCGGCATTGTGCCTTTTCTATTTAAATCCGATGCAATTTCTCTGTTTCATCGTCAATAAGAAGGTCAGAGGGATACAGTAAACCTGAAGTGAAGCATCGGAATCTATAACTAGTGTCATAGGAATGGTTCAAAACATAGACAGTAGGAAGAGTCAGTCTTCTTGTACTTAAGTCAGCATTGTGCCTTTTCTATATGATTCCGATGCACTTTCTGTGTTTCATGGTCAATAAGATGGTCCAATGGATACAGTAAACCAGAAATGAAGCATCGGAATCTATAACTAGTGTCACAGGAATGTTTCAAAACATAGACAGTAGGAAGAGTCAGTCTACACGTACTTAAGTCGGCATTGTGCCATTTGTATTTAATTCAGATGCAATTTCTGTGTTTCATTGACAATAAGAAGGTCAGAGGGATACTGTAAACCTGAAGGGAAGCATCGGAATCTATAACTAGTGTCACAGGAGTGGTTCAAAGCAAAGTCAATAAGAAGAGTCAGTCTTCCTGTACATATGTCAGCTTTGTGCCTTTTGTATTTAATTCCGGTGCAGTATCTGTGTTTCATCGTCGATAAGAACGTCCAAGGGATACAGTGAACCTGAAGTGAAGCATTTGAATCTAAAACTAGTGTCACAGGAACGGTTAAAAATATAGACAGTAGGAAGAGTCAGTCTTCTTGTACTTAAGTAGCGTTGAGCCTTTTCTATTTCATTCCGATGCAATTTCTGTATTTCATTGTCAATAAGAAGGTCAGAGGTATACAGTAAACCTGAAGTGAAGCATCGGAATCTCTAACTTGCGTCAGAGGAATAGTTCAAAACATAGACAGTAAGAAGAGTCAGTCTTCTTGTACTTAAGTCGGCATTGTGCCTTTTCTATTTAAATCCGATGCAATTTCTGTCTTTCATCGTCAATAGGAAGGTCAGAGGGATACAGTAAACCTGAAGTGAAGCATCGGAATCTATAACTAGTGTCACAGGAGTGGTTCAAAACATAGTCAGTAAGAAGAGTCAGTCTTCTTGTACTTATGTCGGCATTGTGCCTTTTGTATTTCATTCCGATGCACTTTCTGTGTTTCATGGTCAATAAGAAGGTCCAAGGGATACAGTAAACCTGAAATGAAGCATCGGAATCTATAACTAGTGTCACAGGAATGTTTCAAAACATACACAGTAGGAAGTGTCAGTCTACATGTACTTAGGTTGGTATTGTGCCTTTTGTATTTAATTACGATGCAATTTCTGTGTATCATCGTCAATAAGAAGGTCAGAGGGATACAGTAAACCTGAAGTGAAGCATCGGAATCTATAACTAGTTTCACAGGAATGGTTCAAATCATAGACAGTAAGAAAGGTCAGTCTTCTTGTACTTAAGTCGGCATTGTGACTTTTATATTTAATTCCGATGCAATTTCTGTGTTTTATCGTCAATAAGAAGATCAGAGGGATACAGAAAATCCTGAAGTGAAGCATCGGAATCTATAACTAGTGTCATAGGAATGGTCAAAACATAGACAGTAGGAAGAGTCAGTCTACACGTACTTGAGTCGGCATTGTGCCTTTTGTATTTAATTCAGATGCAATTTCTGTGTTTCATTGTCAATAAGAAGGTCAGAGGGATACAGTGAACCTGAAGGGAAGCATCGGAATCTATAACTAGTGTCACAGGAGTGGTTCAAAGCAAAGTCAATAAGAAGAATCAGTCTTCTTGTACATATGTCGGCTTTGTGCCCTTTTGTATTTAATTCCGATGCAGTTTCTGTGTTTCATCGTCGATAAGAACGTCCAAGGGATACAGTAAACCTGAAGTGAAGCATTTGAATCTAAAACTAGTGTCACAGGAACGGTTAAAAATATAGACAGTAGGAAGAGTCAGTCTTCTTGTACTTAAGTAGCATTGTGCCTTTTCTATTTAATTCCGATGCAATTTCTGTGTTTCATCGTCAATAAGAATGTCAGAGGGATACAGTAAACCTGAAGTGTAGCAACGGAAACTATAACTTGTGTCACAGGAATGGTTCAAATCATAGTCAGTAAGAAGAGTCAGTGTTCTTGTACTTAAGTCGGCATCGTGCTTTTTCTATTTCATACCGATGCAATTCCAGTGTTTCATCGTCAATAAGAATGTCAGAGGGATACAGTTAACCTGAAGTGAAGCATCGGAATCTGTAACTTGCGTCAGAGGAATAGTTCAAAACATTGACAGCAAGAAGAGTCAGTCTTCTTGTACTTAAGTCGGCATTGTGCTTTTCTATTTAATTCCGATGCAATTTCTGTGTTTATCGTCAATAAGACCGTCCAAGGGATACAGTAAACCTGAAGTGAAACATCGGAATCTATAACTAGTGTCACAAGAACGGTTCAAAACATAGACAGTAGGAAAAGTCAGTCTTCTTGTACTTAAGTAGCATTGTGCCTTTTCTATTTAATTCCGATGCAATTTCTGTGTTTCATCGTCAATAAGAAGGTCCAAGGGATACAGTAAACCTGAAGTGAAGCATCGGAATCTGTAACTAGCGTCACAGGAGTGGTTCAAAACATAATCATTAAAAAGAGTCAGTCTTCTTGTACTTAAGTCGGCATTGTGCCTTTTCTATTTAATTCCGATGCAATTTCAGTGTTTCATCGTCAATAAGAATGTCAGTGGGATACAGTAAACCTGAAGTGAAGCATCGGAATCTATTTCTAGTGTCACAGGAATGGTTCAAAACATAGACAGTAAGGAGAGTCAGTCTTCTTGTACTTAAGTCGGCATTGTGCCATTTGTATTTAATTCCGATGCAATTTCTGTGCTTCAACGTCAATAAGAAGGTCAGAGGGATACAGTAAACCTGAAGTGAAGCATCGGAATCTATAACTAGTGTCACAGGAATGGTTCAAAACAGTCAGTAAGAAGAGTCAGTCTCCTTGTACTTAAGTCGGCATTGTGCCTTTTGTATTTAATTCCGATGCAATTTCTGTGTTTCATCGTCAATAAGAAGGTCAGAGGGATACTGAAAACCTGAAGTGAAGCATCGGAATCTATAACTAGTGTCACAGGAATGGATCAAACATGGACAGTGTGAAGAGTCAGTTTTCTTGTACTTAAGTCAGCATTGTGCCTTTTGTATTTAATTCCGATGCAATTTCTGTGTTTCATCGTCAATACGAAGGTCAGAGAATTACAGAAAACCTGAAGTGAAGCATCGTAATATATAACTAGTGTCACAGGAATGGTTCAAAACATAGACAGTAGGAAGAGTCAGTCTTCTTATACTTAAGTCATCATTGTGCCTTTTGTATTTCATTCCGATGCACTTTCTGTGTTTCATCGTCAATACGAAGATCAGAGGGATACAGAAAACCTGAAGTGAAGCAGCGGAATCTATTACTAGTGTCATAGGAATGGTTCAAAACATAGACAGTAGGAAGAGTCAGTCTTCTTGTACATAAGTCAGCATTGTGCCTTTTCTATAAAATTCCGATGCACTTTCTGTGTTTCATGGTCAATAAGATGGTCCAATGGATACAGTAAACCTGAAATGAAGCATCGGAATCTATAACTAGTGTCACAGGAATGTTTCAAAACATAGACAGTAGGAAGAGTCAGTCTACACGTACTTAAGTCGGCATTGTTCCTTTTGTATTTAATTCAGATGCAATTTCTGTGTTTCATTGTCAATAAGAATGTCAGAGGGATACAGTAAACCTGAAGTGTAGCAACGGAATCTATAACTTGTGTCACAGGAATGGTTCAAATCATAGACAGTAAGAAGAGTCAGTCTTCTTGTACTTAAGTCGGCATCGTGCTTTTTCTATTTAATTCCGATGCAATTTCTGTGTTTATCGTCAATAAGACCGTCCAAGGGATACAGTAAACCTGAAGTGAAACATCGGAATCTATAACTAGTGTCACAAGAACGGTTCAAAACATAGACAGTAGGAAAAGCCAGTCTTCTTGTACTTAAGTCGGCATTGTGCCTTTTCTATTTAATTACGATGCAATTTCTGTGTTTCATCGTCAATAAGAAGGTCCAAGGGACACAGTAAACCTTAAGTGAAGCGTCGGAATCTATAACTACTGTCATAGGAATGGTTCAAAACGTAGACAGTAGGAAGAGTCGGTCTTCTTGTACTTAAGTCGGCATTGTGCCTTTTGCATTTTATTCCGATGCCATATCTGTGTTTCATCGTCAATAAGAAGGTCCAAGGGATACAGTAAACCTGAAGTGAAGCATCGGAATCTGTAACTAGCGTCACAGGAGTGGTTCAAAACATAGTCAGTAAGAGGAGTCGGTCTTCTTGTACTTAAGTCGGCATTGTGCCTTTTGCATTTTATTCCGATGCCATATCTGTGTTTCATCGTCAATAAGAAGGTCCAAGGGCTACAGTAGACCTGAAGTGAAGCATCGGAATCTGTACTCTAGCGTCACAGGAGTGGTTCAAAACATAGTCAGTAAGAGGAGTCAGTCTTCTTGTACTTTAGTCGGCATTGTGCCTTTTCTATTTAATTCCGATGCAATTTCTGTGTTTCATCGTCAGTAAGAAGGTCAGAGGGATACAGTAAACCTGTAGTGTAGCAACGGAATCTATAACTAGTGTCACAAGAACGGTTCATAACGTAGACAGTAGGAAAAGTCAGTCTTCTTATACTTAAGTAGCATTGTGCCTTTTCTATTTAATTCCGATGCATTTTCTGTGTTTCATCGTCAATAAGAAGGTCCAAGGGATACAGTAAACCTGAAGTGAAGCATCGGAATCTGTAACTAGCGTCACAGGAGTGGTTCAAACATAGTCATTAAGAAGAGTCAGTCTTCTTATACTTAAGTTCGCATTGTGCCTTTTCTATTTAAATCCGATGCAATTTCTGTGTTTCATCGTCAATAAGAAGGTCAGAGGGAAACAGTAAACCTGAAGTGCAGCATCGGAATCTATAACTAGTGTCACAGGAATGGTTCAAATCATAGTCAGTAAGAAGAGTCAGTCTTCTTGTACTTAAGTCGGCATTGTGCTTTTTCTATTTAATTCCGATGAAATTTCAGTGTTTCATCGTCAATAAGAATGTCAGAGGGATACAGTAAACGTGAAGTGAAGCATCGGAATCTATATCTAGTGTCACAGGAATGGTTCAAAACATAGACAGTAAGGAGAGTCAGTCTTCTTGTACTTAAGTCGGCATTGTGCCATTTGTATTTAATTCCGATGAAATTTCTGTAATTCGACGTCGATAAGAAGGTCAGAGGGATACAGTAAACCTGAAGTGAAGCATCGGAATCTATAGCTAGTGTCACAGGAATGGTTCAAAGCAGTCAGTAAGAAGAGTCAGTCTCCTTGTACTTAAGTCGGCATTGTGCCTTTTGTATTTAATTCCGATGCAATTTCTGTGTTTCATCGTCAATAAAAAGGTCAGAGGGATACTGAAAACCTGAAGTGAAGCATCGGAATCTATAACTAGTGTCACAGGAATGGTTCAAACATAGACAGTGTGAAGAGTCAGTCTTCTTGTACTTAAATCAGCATTGTGCCTTTTGTATTTAATTCCGATGCAATTTCTGTGTTTCATCGACAATAAGAAGGTCAGAGAATTACAGAAAACCTGAAGTGAAGCATCGGAATATATTACTGGTGTCACAGGAATGGTTCAAAACATAGACAGTAGGAAGAGTCAGTCCTCATGTACTTAAGTCAGCATTGTGCCTTTCCTATATAATTCCGATGCACTTTCTGTGTTTCATGGTCAATAAGATGGTCCAATGGATACAGTAAACCTGAAATGAAGCATCGGAATCTATAACTAGTGTAACAGAAATGTTTCAAAACATAGACAGTAGGAAGAGTCAGTCTACACGTACTTAAGTCGGCGTTGTGCCTTTTGTAATTAATTCAGATGCAATGTCTGTGTTTCATTGTCAATAAGAAGGTCAGAGGGATACAGTAAACCTGAAGGGAAGCATCGGAATCTATAACTAGTGTCACAGGAGTGGTTCAAAGCAAAGTCATTAAGAAGAGTCAGTCTTCTTGTACATATGTTGGCATTGTGCCTTTTGTATTTAATTCCGATGCAGTTTCTGTGTTTCATCGTCGATAAGAACGTCCAAGTGATACAGTAAACCTGACGTGAAGCATTTGAATCTAAAACAAGTGTCACAGGAACGGTTAAAAATATAGAGAGTAGGAAGAGTCAGTCTTCTTGTACTTAAGTAGCATTGTGCCTTTTCTATTTAATTTCGATGCAATTTCTGTATTTCATCGTCAATAAGAAGGTCGGAGGTATACAGTAAACCTGAAGTGAAACATCGGAAACTTAGCAAGCGTCACAGGAATGGTTCAAAACATAGACATTCAGAAGAGTCAGTCTTCTTGTACTTAAGACGGCATTGTGCCTTTTCTATTTAATTCCGATGTAATTTCTGTGTTTCATCGTCAATAAGAAGGTCCAACGTAAACAGTAAACCTGAAGTGAAGCATCGGAATCTATAACTAGTGTCACAGGAATGGTTCAAAACATAGTCAGTAAGAAGAGTCAGTCTGCTTGTACTTAAGTCGGCATTGTGCCTTTTCCATTTAATTCCGATGCAATATCTGTATTTCGTCGCCAATAAGAAGGTCCAAAGGATACAGTAAACCTGAAGTGAAGCATCGGAAACTATAACTAGTGTCACAGGAATGGTTCAAAACATAGACAGTAGGAAGAGTCGGTCTTCTTGTACTTAAGTCGGCATTGTGCCTTTTGCATTTTATTCCGATGCCATATCTGTGTTTCATCGTCAATAAGAAGGTCCAAGGGCTACAGTAAACCTGAAGTGAAGCATCGGATTCTGTAACTAGCGTCACAGGAGTGGTTCAAAACATAGACAGTAAGAAGAGTCAGTCTTCTTGTACTTAAGTCGGCATTGTGCCTTTTCTATTTAATTCCGTTGTAATTTCTGTATTTCGTCTTCAATAAGAAGGTCCAAGGGATACAGTAACCCTGAAGTGAAGCATCGGAATCTATTTCTAGTGTCACAGGAATGGTTCAAATTATAGACAGTAAGGAGAGTCAGTCTTCTTGTACTTAAGTCGGCATTGTGCCATTTGTATTTAATTCCGATGCAATTTCTGTGTTTCAACGTCAGTGAGAAGGTCAGAGGGATACAGTTATCCTGAAGTGAAACATCGAAATCTATAACTAGTTTCACAGGAATGGTTCAAAACAGTCAATAAGGAGAGTCAGTCTTCTTGTACTGAAGTCGGCATTGTGCCTTTTGTGTATAATTCCGATGCAATTTCTGTGTTTCATCGTCAAAAAGGAGGTCAGAGGGATACAGTAAACCTGAAGTGAAGCATCGGAATCTATAACTAGTGTCACAGAAATGGTTCAAAACATAGACAGTAGGAAGAGTCAGTCTTCTTGTACTTAAGTCGGCATTGTGCCTTTTGTATTTAATTCCGATGCAATTTCAGTGTTTCATCGTCAATAATTATGTCAGAGAGATACAGGAAACCTGAACTGAAACATCGGAATCTGTAACTAGCGTCACAGGGATTGTTCAAAACATAGACAGTAGGATGAGTCAGTCTTCTTGTACATAAGTCGGCATTGTGCCTTTTGTATTTAATTCCGATGCAATTTCTGTGTTTCATCGTAATAAAGAAGGTCAGAGGGATACAGTAAACCTGAAGTGAAGCATCGGAATCTATAACTAGTGTCACAGGAATGGTTCAAAACATAGACAGTAGGAAGAGTCAATCTTCTTGTACTTAAGTCGGCATTGTGCCTTTTGTATTTAATTCCGATGCAATATCTGTGTTTCATCGTCAATAGGAAGGTCCAAGGGCTACAGTAAACCTGAAGTGAAGCATCGGAATCTGTAACTAGCGTCACAGGAGTGGTTCAAAACATAGACAGTAAGAAGAGTCAGTCTTCTTGTACTTAAGACAGCACTGTGCCTTTTCTATCTAATTCCGATGCACTTTCTGTGTTTCATGGACAATTAGAAGGTCCGAGGGATACAGTAAACCTGAAATGAAGCATCGGAATCTATAACTAGTGTCACAGGGATGTTTCAAAACATAGACAGTAGGGAGAGTCAGTCTACGTGTACTTATGTCGTCATTGTGACTTTTGTATTTAATTACGATGCAATTTTTGTGTTTCATCGTCAATAAGAAGGTCCAACGGATACTGTAAACCTGAAGTGAAGCATCGGAATCTATAACTAGTGTCACAGGAAAGGTTCAAAACATAGACAGTAGGAAGAGTCAGTCTTCTTGTACTTAAGTCGGCATTGCGCTTTTTCTATTTCATTCCGATGCAATTTCAGTGTTTCATCGTCAATAAGAATGTCAGAGTGATACAGTAAACCTGAAGTGAAACATCGGAATCTGTAACTTGCGTCACAGGAATCGTTCAAAACATAGACAGTAGGAAGAGTCAGTCTTCTTGTACTTAAGTCAGCATAGTGCCTTTTCTATTTAATTCCGATGCACTTTCTGTATTTCATGGACAATAAGAAGGGCCGAGGGATACAGTAAATCTGAAGTGAAGCATCGGAATCTATAACTAGTGTCACAGGAATTGTTCAAATCATAGACAGTAGGAAGAGTCAGTCTTCGTGCACTTAAGTCGGCATTGTGCCTTTTGTATTTAATTCCGTAGCAATATCTGTGTTTCATCGTCAATAAGAAGGTCCAAGGGATAGAGTAATCCTGAAGTGAAGCATCGGAATCTGTAACTAGCGTCACAGGAGGGGTTCAAATCATAGTCAGTAAGATGAGTCAGTCTTCTTGTACTTAAGTCGGATTTGTGCCTTTTCTATTTAATTCCGATGCAATTTCTGTGTTTCATTGTCAATAAGAACGCCCAAGGGCTACAGTAAACCGGAAGTGAAGCATCGGAATCAATAACGAGTGTCACAGGAATGGTTCAAAGCATAGACAAAAAGAAGAGTCAGTCTTCTTGTACTTAAGTCGGCATTGGGCCTTTTGTATTTAATTCCGATGCAATTTCTGTGTTTCATCGTCAAAAAGTAGGTCAGAGGGTACAGTAAACCTGAAGTGAAGCATCGGAATCTATAACTAGTGTCACAGGAAAGGTTCAAAACATAGACAGTAGGAAGAGTCAGTCTTCTTGTACTTAAGCCGGCATTGCGCTTTTTCTATTTCATTCCGATGCAATTTCAGTGTTTCATCGTCAATAAGAATATCAGAGTGATACAGTAAACCTGAACTGAAACATCGGAATCTGTAACTTCTGTCACAGGAATCGTTCAAAACATAGACAGTAGGAAGAGTCAGTCTTCTTGTACTTAAGTCAGCATAGTGCCTTTTCTATTTAATTCCGATGCACTTTCTGTGTTTCATGGACAATAAGAAGGGCCGAGGGATACAGTAAACCAGAAATGAAGCATCGGAATCTATAACTAGTGTCACAGGTATGTTTCAAAACATAGACAGTAGGAAGAGTCAGTCTACGTGTACTTAAGTCGGCATTGTGCCTTTTGTATTTAATTACGATGCAATTTCTGTGTTTCATCGTCAATAAGAAGGTCCAACGGATACAGTAAACCTGAAGTGAAGCATCGGAATATGTAACTTGCGTCACAGGAATGGTTCAAAACATGGACACTAAGAAAAGTCAGTGTGCTTGTACTTAAGACGGCATTGTGCCTTTTCTATTTAATTCCGATGCGATTTCTGTGTTTCATCGTAAATAAGAAGGACAGAGGGATACAGAAAACCTTAAGTGAAGCATCGGAATCTATAACTAATGTCACAGGAATGGTTCAAAGCATAGACAGTGTGAAGAGTGAGTCTTCTTGTACTTAAGTCAGCATTGTGCCTTTTGTATTTATTTGCGATGCAATTTCTGTGTTTCATCATCAATAAGAAGGTCAGTGGTATACAGAAAACCTGTAGTGAAGCATCGGAATCTATAACTAGTGTCACAGGAATGGTTCAAAACATAGACAGTAGGAAGAGTCAGTCTTCTTGTACTTAAGTCGGCATTGTTCCTTTTGTATTTAATTCAGATGCAATTTCTGTGTTTCATTGTCAATAAGAATGTCAGAGGGATACAGTAAACCTGAAGTGTAGCAACGGAATCTATAACTTGTGTCACAGGAATGGTTCAAATCATAGTCAGTAAGAAGAGTCAGCCTTCTTGTACTTAAGTCGGCATCGTGCTTTTTCTATTTAATTCCGATGCAATTTCTGTGTTTATCGTCAATAAGACCGTCCAAGGGATACAGTAAACCTGAAGTGAAACATCGGAATCTATAACTAGTGTCACAAGAACGGATCAAAACATAGACAGTAGGAAAAGCCAGTCTTCTTGTACTTAAGTCGGCATTGTGCCTTTTCTATTTAATTACGATGCAATTTCTGTGTTTCATCGTCAATAAGAAGGTCCAAGGGATACAGTAAACCTTAAGTGAAGCATCGGAATCTATAACTACTGTCATAGGAATGGTTCAAAACGTAGACAGTAGGAAGAGTCGGTCTTCTTGTACTTAAGTCGGCATTGTGCCTTTTGCATTTTATTCCGATGCCATATCTGTGTTTCATCGTCAATAAGAAGGTCCAAGGGATACAGTAGACCTGAAGTGAAGCATCGGAATCTGTACTCTAGCGTCACAGGAGTGGTTCAAAACATAGTCAGTAAGAGGAGTCAGTCTTCTTGTACTTTAGTCGGCATTGTACCTTTTCTATTTAATTCCGATGCAATTTCTGTGTTTCATCGTCAGTAAGAAGGTCAGAGGGATACAGTAAACCTGTAGTGTAGCAACGGAATCTATAACTAGTATCACAAGAACGGTTCAAAACGTAGACAGTAGGAAAAGTCAGTCTTCTTATACTTAAGTAGCATTGTGCCTTTTCTATTTAATTCCGATGCATTTTCTGTGTTTCATCGTCAATAAGAAGGTCCAAGGGATACAGTAAACCTGAAGTGAAGCATCGGAATCTGTAACTAGCGTCACAGGAGTGGTTCAAACATAGTTATTAAGAAGAGTCAGTCTTCTTATACTTAAGTTCGCATTGTGCCTTTTCTATTTAAATCCGATGCAATTTCTGTGTTTCATCGTCAATAAGAAGGTCAGAGGGAAACAGTAAACCTGAAGTGTAGCATCGGAATCTATAACTAGTGTCACAGGAATGGTTCAAATCATAGTCAGTAAGAAGAGTCAGTCTTCTTGTACTTAAGTCGGCATTGTGCTTTTTCTATTTAATTCCGATGAAATTTCAGTGTTTCATCGTCAATAAGAATGTCAGAGGGATACAGTAAACGTGAAGTGAAGCGTCGGAATCTATATCTAGTGTCACAGGAATGGTTCAAAACATAGACAGTAAGGAGAGTCAGTCTTCTTGTACTTAAGTCGGCATTGTGCCATTTGTATTTAATTCCGATGAAATTTCTGTAATTCGACGTCGATAAGAAGGTCAGAGGGATACAGTAAACCTGAAGTGAAGCATCGGAATCTATAGCTAGTGTCACAGGAATGGTTCAAAACAGTCAGTAAGAAGAGTCAGTCTCCTTGTACTTAAGTCGGCATTGTGCCTTTTGTATTTAATTCCGATGCAATTTCTGTGTTTCATCGTCAATAAAAAGGTCAGAGGGATACTGAAAACCTGAAGTGAAGCATCGGAATCTATAACTAGTGTCACAGGAATGGTTCAAACATAGACAGTGTGAAGAGTCAGTCTTCTTGTACTTAAATCAGCATTGTGCCTTTTGTATTTAATTCCGATGCAATTTCTGTGTTTCATCGTCAATAAGAAGGTCAGAGAATTACAGAAAACCTGAAGTGAAGCTTTGGAATATATAACTGGTGTCACAGGAATGGTTCAAAACATAGACAGTAGGAAGAGTCAGTCCTCATGTACTTAAGTCAGCATTGTGCCTTTCCTATATAATTCCGATGCACTTTCTGTGTTTCATGGTCAATAAGATGGTCCAATGGATACAGTAAACCTGGAATGAAGCATCGGAATCTATAACTAGTGTAACAGAAATGTTTCAAAACATAGACAGTAGGAAGAGTCAGTCTACACGTACTTAAGTCGGCGTTGTGCCTTTTGTAATTAATTCAGATGCAATGTCTGTGTTTCATTGTCAATAAGAAGGTCAGAGGGATACAGTAAACCTGAAGGGAAGCATCGGAATCTATAACTAGTGTCACAGGAGTGGTTCAAAGCAAAGTCATTAAGAAGAGTCAGTCTTCTTGTACATATGTTGGCATTGTGCCTTTTGTATTTAATTCCGATGCAGTTTCTGTGTTTCATCGTCGATAAGAACGTCCAAGTGATACAGTAAACCTGACGTGAAGCATTTGAATCTAAAACAAGTGTCACAGGAACGGTTCAAAATATAGAGAGTAGGAAGAGTCAGTCTTCTTGTACTTAAGTAGCATTGTGCCTTTTCTATTTAATTTCGATGCAATTTCTGTATTTCATCGTCAATAAGAAGGTCGGAGGTATACAGTAAACCTGAAGTGAAACATCGGAAACTTAGCTAGCGTCACAGGAATGGTTCAAAACATAGACATTCAGAAGAGTCAGTCTTCTTGTACTTAAGACGGCATTGTGCCTTTTCTATTTAATTCCGATGTAATTTCTGTGTTTCATCGTCAATAAGAAGGTCCAACGTAAACAGTAAACCTGAAGTGAAGCATCGGAATCTATAACTAGTGTCACAGGAATGGTTCAAAACATAGTCAGTAAGAAGAGTCAGTCTGCTTGTACTTAAGTCGGCATTGTGCCTTTTCCATTTAATTCCGATGCAATATCTGTATTTCGTCGCCAATAAGAAGGTCCAAAGGATACAGTAAACCTGAAGTGAAGCATCGGAAACTATAACTAGTGTCACAGGAATGGTTCAAAACACAGACAGTAGGAAGAGTCGGTCTTCTTGTACTTAAGTCGGCATTGTGCCTTTTGCATTTTATTCCGATGCCATATCTGTGTTTCATCGTCAATAAGAAGGTCCAAGGGCTACAGTAAACCTGAAGTGAAGCATCGGATTCTGTAACTAGCGTCACAGGAGTGGTTCAAAACATAGACAGTAAGAAGAGTCAGTCTTCTTGTACTTAAGTCGGCATTGTGCCTTTTCTATTTAATTCCGTTGTAATTTCTGTATTTCGTCTTCAATAAGAAGGTCCAAGGGATACAGTAACCCTGAAGTGAAGCATCGGAATCTATTTCTAGTGTCACAGGAATGGTTCAAATTATAGACAGTAAGGAGAGTCAGTCTTCTTGTACTTAAGTCGGCATTGTGCCATTTGTATTTAATTCCGATGCAATTTCTGTGTTTCAACGTCAGTGAGAAGGTCAGAGGGATACAGTTATCCTGAAGTGAAACATCGAAATCTATAACTAGTTTCACAGGAATGGTTCAAAACAGTCAATAAGGAGAGTCAGTCTTCTTGTACTGAAGTCGGCATTGTGCCTTTTGTGTATAATTCCGATGCAATTTCTGTGTTTCATCGTCAAAAAGGAGGTCAGAGGGATACAGTAAACCTGAAGTGAAGCATCGGAATCTATAACTAGTGTCACAGAAACGGTTCAAAACATAGACAGTAGGAAGAGTCAGTCTTCTTGTACTTAAGTCGGCATTGTGCCTTTTGTATTTAATTCCGATGCAATTTCAATGTTTCATCGTCAATAATTATGTCAGAGGGATACAGGAAACCTGAACTGAAACATCGGAATCTGTAACTAGCGTCACAGGGATTGTTCAAAACATAGACAGTAGGATGAGTCAGTCTTCTTGTACATAAGTCGGCATTGTGCCTTTTGTATTTAATTCCGATGCAATTTCTGTGTTTCATCGTAATAAAGAAGGTCAGAGGGATACTGTAAACCTGAAGTGAAGCATCGGAATCTATAACTAGTGTCACAGGAATGGTTGAAAACATAGACAGTAGGAAGAGTCAATCTTCTTGTACTTAAGTCGGCATTGTGCCTTTTGTATTTAATTCCGATGCAATATCTGTGTTTCATCGTCAATAGGAAGGTCCAAGGGCTACAGTAAACCTGAAGTGAAGCATCGGAATCTGTAACTAGCGTCACAGGAGTGGTTCAAAACATAGACAGTAAGAAGAGTCAGTCTTCTTGTACTTAAGTCAGCACTGTGCCTTTTCTATCTAATTCCGATGCACTTTCTGTGTTTCATGGACAATTAGAAGGTCCGAGGGATACAGTAAACCTGAAATGAAGCATCGGAATCTATAACTAGTGTCACAGGGATGTTTCAAAACATAGACAGTAGGGAGAGTCAGTCTACGTGTACTTATGTCGTCATTGTGACTTTTGTATTTAATTACGATGCAATTTTTGTGTTTCATCGTCAATAAGAAGGTCCAACGGATACAGTAAACCTGAAGTGAAGCATCGGAATCTATAACTAGTGTCACAGGAAAGGTTCAAAACATAGACAGTAGGAAGAGTCAGTCTTCTTGTACTTAAGTCGGCATTGCGCTTTTTCTATTTCATTCCGATGCAATTTCAGTGTTTCATCGTCAATAAGAATGTCAGAGTGATACAGTAAACCTGAAGTGAAACATCGGAATCTGTAACTTGCGTCACAGGAATCGTTCAAAACATAGACAGTAGGAAGAGTCAGTCTTCTTGTACTTAAGTCAGCATAGTGCCTTTTCTATTTAATTCCGATGCACTTTCTGTATTTCATGGACAATAAGAAGGGCCGAGGGATACAGTAAATCTGAAGTGAAGCATCGGAATCTATAACTAGTGTCACAGGAATGGTTCAAAACATAGACAGTAGGAAGAGTCAGTCTTCGTGCACTTAAGTCGGCATTGTTCCTTTTGTATTTAATTCCGTAGCAATATCTGTGTTTAATCGTCAATAAGAAGGTCCAAGGGATACAGTAATCCTGAAGTGAAGCATCGGAATCTGTAACTAGCGTCACAGGAGGGGTTCAAATCATAGTCAGTAAGATGAGTCAGTCTTCTTGTACTTAAGTCGGATTTGTGCCTTTTCTATTTAATTCCGATGCAATTTCTGTGTTTCATTGTCAATAAGAACGCCCAAGGGCTACAGTAAACCGGAAGTGAAGCATCGGAATCTATAACGAGTGTCACAGGAATGGTTCAAAGCATAGACAAAAAGAAGAGTCAGTCTTCTTGTACTTAAGTCGGCATTGGGCCTTTTGTATTTAATTCCGATGCAATTTCTGTGGTTCATCGTCAATATGAAGGTCAGAGAGATACAGTATACCTGAAGTGAAGCATCGGAATCTATAACTAGTGTCACCGGAATGGTTCAAAACATAGACAGTAGGAAGAGTCAGTCTTCTTGTACTTTAGTCGGCATTGTGCCTTTTCTATTTAATTCCGATGCAATTTCTGTATTTCGTCGCCAATAAGAAGGTCCAAAGGATACAGTAAACCTAAAGTGAAGCATCGGAATCTATAACTAATGTCACAGGAATCGTTCAAAACAAAGACAGTCTGAAGAGTCAGTCTTCTTGTAAATAAGTCGGCATTGTGCCTTTTGTATTTAATTCCGATGCAATTTCTGTGTTTCATCGTCAAAAAGTAGGTCAGAGGGTACAGTAAACCTGAAGTGAAGCATCGGAATCTATAACTAGTGTCACAGGAAAGGTTCAAAACATAGACAGTAGGAAGAGTCAGTCTTCTTGTACTTAAGTCGGCATTGCGCTTTTTCTATTTCATTCCGATGCAATTTCAGTGTTTCATCGTCAATAAGAATATCAGAGTGATACAGTAAACCTGAACTGAAACATCGGAATCAGTAACTTGCGTCACAGGAATCGTTCAAAACATAGACAGTAGGAAGAGTCAGTCTTCTTGTACTTAAGTCAGCATAGTGCCTTTTCTATTTAATTCCGATGCACTTTCTGTGTTTCATGGACAATAAGAAGGGCCGAGGGATACAGTAAACCAGAAATGAAGCATCGGAATCTATAACTAGTGTCACAGGTATGTTTCAAAACATAGACAGTAGGAAGAGTCAGTCTACGTGTACTTAAGTCGGCATTGTGCCTTTTGTATTTAATTACGATGCAATTTCTGTGTTTCATCGTCAATAAGAAGGTCCAACGGATACAGTAAACCTGAAGTGAAGCATCGGAATATGTAACTTGCGTCACAGGAATGGTTCAAAACATGGACACTAAGAAAAGTCAGTGTGCTTGTACTTAAGACGGCATTGTGCCTTTTCTATTTAATTCCGATGCGATTTCTGTGTTTCATCGTAAATAAGAAGGACAGAGGGATACAGAAAACCTTAAGTGAAGCATCGGAATCTATAACTAATGTCACAGGAATGGTTCAAAGCATAGACAGTGTGAAGAGTCAGTCTTCTTGTACTTAAGTCAGCATTGTGCCTTTTGTATTTATTTGCGATACAATTTCTGTGTTTCATCATCAATAAGAAGGTCAGTGGGATACAGAAAACCTGTAGTGAAGCATCGGAATCTATAACTAGTGTCACAGGAATGGTTCAAAACATAGACAGTAGGAAGAGTCAGTCTTCTTGTACTTAAGTCAGCATTGTGCTTTTCTATTTAATTCCGATGCACATTCTGTGTTTCATGGTCAATAAGAAGGTCCAAGGGATACAGTAAACCTGAAACGAAGCATCGGAATCTATAACTAGTGTCACAGGAATGTTTCGAAACATAGACAGTAGGAAGAGTCAGTCTACATGTACTTAAGTCGGCATTGTGCCTTTTGTATTTAATTCCGATGCAATTTCTGTGTTTCATTGTCAATAAGAACGTCCAAGGGCTACAGTGAACCGGAAGTGAAGCATCGGAATCTATAACGAGTGTCACAGGAATGGTCCAAAACATAGACAGTAGGAAAAGTCAGTCTTCTTGTACTTAAGTCGGCATTGTGCCTTTTCTATTTAATTCCGATGCAATTTCTGTGTTTCATCGTTAATAAGAAGGTCCAAGGGATACAGTAAACATGAAGTGAAGCATCGGAATCTATAACTAGTGTCACAGGAGTGGTTCAAAACATAGACAAAAAGAAGAGGCAGTCTTCTTGTACTTAAGTCGGCATTGTGCCTTTTGTATTTAATTCCGATGCAATTCCTGTGATTCATCGTCAATATGAAGGTCAGAGGGATACAGTACACCTGAAGTGAAGCATCGGAATCTATAACTAGTGTCACAGGAATGGTTCAAATCATAGTCAGTAAGAAAAGTCAGTCTACCTGTACTTAAGTCGGCATTGTGCATTTTCTATTTCATTCCGATGCAATGTCAGTGTTTCATCGTCAATAAGAATGTCAGAGGGATACAGTAAACCTGAAGGGAAGCATCGGAATCCGTAACTTGCGACAGAGGATTGGTTCAAAACATAGACAATAAGAAGAGTCAGTCTTCTTGTACTTAAGTTGGCATTGTGCCTTTTCTATTTACTTCCGCTGCAATTTCTGTGTTTCATCTTCAATAAGAAGGTCCAAGGGATACAGTAAACCTGAAAAGAAGCATCGGAATCTATATCTAGTGTCACAGGAATGGTTCAAATGATAGACAGTAAGGAGGGTCAGACTTCTTGTACTTAAGTCGGCATTGTGCCATTTGTATTTAATTCCGATGCAATTTCTGTGTTTCAACGTCAATAAGAAGGTCAGAGTGATACAGTAAACATGAAGTGAAGCATCGAAATCTATAACTAGTGTCACAGGAATGGTTCATAGCAGTCAGTAAGAAGAGCCAGTCTTCTTGTACTTAAGTCGGCATTGTGCCTTTTGTATTTAATTCCGATGCAATTTCTGTGTTTCATCGTCAATAAGTAGGTCAGAGGGATACAGAAAACCTGAAGTGAAGCATCGGAATCTATAACTAGTGTCACAGGAATGGTTCAAAGCATAGTCAGTAAGAAGAGTCAGTCTTCTTGTACTTATGTCGTCATTGTGTCTTTTGTATTTAATTCCGATGTAATTTCTGTGATTCATCGTCAATAAGAAGGTCAGAGGGATACACTAAACCTGAAATGAAGCATCGGAATCTATAACTAGTGTCAAAGGAATGGTTCAAAACATAGACAAAAAGAAGAGTCAGTGTTCTTTTACTTAAGTCGGCATTGTGTCTTTTGTATTTAATTCCGATGCAATTTCTGTGATTCATCGTCAATAAGAAGGTCAGAGGGATACAGTAAACCTGAAGGGAAGCATCGGAATCTATAACTAGTGTCACAGAAATGGTTCAAAACAGTCAGTAAAAAGAGTCAGTCTTCTTGGACTTAAGTCGGCATTGTGCCTTTTGTATTTAATTCGGATGCAATTTCTGTGTTTCATCGTCAATAAGAAGGTCCAAGGGATACAGTAAATCTGAAGTGAAGCATCGGAATCTATAACTAGTGTCACAGGAATGGTTCAAATCATAGACTGTAAGAAGAGTCAGTCCTCTTATACTTAAGTCGGCATTGTGCCTTTTCTATTTAATTCCGATTCGATTTCTGTGTTTCATCGTCAATAAGAAGGTCAGAGGGATACAGTGAACCTGAGGTGAAGCATCGGAATCTATAACTAGTGCCACAGGAATGGTTCAAAACATAGACCGTAGGATAGTCAGTCTTCTTGAACTGAAGTCGGCATTGTGCCTTTTCTATTTCATTCCGATGCAATTTCTGTGTTTCAACGTCAATAAGAAGGTCCAAGGGATACAGTAAACCTGAAGTGAAGCATCGGAATCTATAACTAGTGTCACAGGATAGGTTCAAAACATAGACAAAAAGGAGAGTCAGTCTTCTTGTACTTAAGTCGGCATTGTGCCTTTTCTATTTCATTCCGATGCAATTTCTCTGTTTCATCGTCAATAAGAAGGTCCAAGGGATACAGTAAACCTGAAGTGAAGCATCGGAATCTATAACTAGTGTCACAGGAATGGTTCAAAACATAGGCAAAAAGAAGAGTCAGTCTTCTTGCACTTAAGTCGGCATTGTGCCTTTTGAATTTAATTCCGATGCATTTTCTGTGATTCATCGTCAATAAGGAGGTCAGAGGGATACAGTAAACCTGAAGTGAAGCATCGGAATCTATAACTAGTGTCACCGGAATGGTTCAAAACATGGACAGTAGGAAGAGTCAGTCTTCTTGTACTTAAGTCGGCATTGTTCCTTTTCTATTTAATTCCGATGCAATTTCTATATTTCGTCGCCAATAAGAAGGTCCAAAGAATACAGTAAACCTGAAGTGATGCATCGGAATCCATAACTAGTGGCACAGGAATCGTTCAAAGCATAGACAGTCGGAAGAGTCAGTCTTCTTGTACTTAAGTCGGCATTGTGCCTTTTGTATTTAATTCCGATGCAATTTCTGTGATTCATCGACAAAAAGAAGGTCAGAGGGATACAGTAAACCTGAAGTGAAGCATCGGAATCTATAACTAGTGTCACAGGAATGGTTCAAAACATAGACAGTAGGAAGAGTCAGTCTTCTTGTACTTAAGTCGGCATTGTGCCTATAGTATTTAATTCCGATGTAATTTCTGTGTATCATCGTTAAAAAGAAAGTCGGAGGGAAACAGTAAACCTGAAGTGAAGCATTGGAATCTATAACTAGTGTCACAGGAATGGTTCAAAACATAGACAGTAGGAAGAGTCAGACTTCTTGTACTTAAGTCAGCATTGTGCCTTTTCTATTTAATTCAGATGCACTTTCTGTGCTTCATGGACAATAAGAAGGTCCGAAGGATACAGTAAACCAGAAATGAAGCATCGGAATCTATAACTAGTGTCACAGGAATGTTACAAATCATAGACAGTAGGAAGAGTCAGTCTACATGTACTTAAGCCGGCATTGTGAATTTTGTATTTAATTACGATGCAATTTCTGTGTTTCATCGTCAATAAGAAGGTCCAACGGATACAGTAAACCTGAAGTGAAGCATCGGAATCTGTAACTTGCGTCACAGGAATGTTTCAAAACATAGACACTAATAAGAGTCAGTCTGCTTGTACTTAAGACGGCATTGTGCCCTTTCTATTTAATTCCGATGCGATTTCTGTGTTTCATCGTCAATAAGAAGGTCAGAGGGATACAGTGAACCTGAGGTGAACCATCGGAATCTATAACTAGTGTCACAGGAATGGTTCCAAACATAGACATTAGGAAAGTCAGTCTTCTTGTACCTAAGTCGGCATTGTAACTTTATTTTTAATCCCGATGCAATTTCTGTATTTCGTCGCCAATAAGATGGTCCAAAGGATACAGTAAACCTGAAGTGAAGCATTGGAATCTATAACTAATGTCACAGGAATCGTTCAAAACATAGACAGTAGGAAGAGTCAGTCTTCTTGCACTTAAGTCGGCATTGTGCCTTTTGTATTTAATTCCGATACAATATCTGTGTTTCATCGTCAATAAGAAGGTCCAAGGGATACAGTAAACCTGAAGTGAAGCATCGGAATCTGTAACTAGCGTCACAGGAGTGGTTCAAATCATAGTCAGCAAGAAGAGTCAGTCTTCTTGTACTTAAGTCGGCATTGTGCCTTTTCTATTTAATTCCGATGCAATTTCTGTGTTTCATCGTCAATAAGAAGGCCTAAGGGATACAGTAAACCTGAAGTGAAGCATCGGAATCTATAACTAGTGTCACAGGTATGGTTCAAAACATAGACAAAAAGAAGAGTCAGTCTTCTTGTACTTAAGTCGGCATTGTTCCTTTTGTATTTAATTCCGATGCAATTTCTGTGATTCATCGTCAATATGAAGGTCAGAGGGATACAGTATACCTGAAGTGATGCATCGGAATGTATAACTAGTGTCACCGGAATGGGTCAAAACATAGACAGTAGGAAGAGTCAGTCTTCTTGTACTTTAGTCGGCATTGTGCCTTTTCTATTTAATTCCGATGCAATTTCTGTATTTCGTCGCCAATAGGAAGGTCCAAAGGTTACAGTAAACCTGAAGTGAAGCATCGGAATCTATAACTAATGACACAGGAATCGTTCAAAACAAAGACAGTGGGAAGAGTCAGTCTTCTTGCAATTAAGTCGGCATTGTGCCTTTTGTATTTGATTCCGATGCAATTTCTGTGTTTCATCGTCAAAAAGGTCAGAGGGATACAACAAACCTGAAGTGAAGCATCGGAATCTATAACTAGTGTCACAGGAATTTTTCAAAACAAAGACAGTGGGAAGAGTCAGTCTACATGTACTTAAGTCGGCATTGTGCCTTTTGTATTTAATTCCGATGCAATTTCTGTGTTTCATTGTCAATACGAAGGTCAGAGGGATACAGTTAACCTGAAGTGAAGCATCGGAATCCACAACTAGTGTCACAGGAATGGTTCAAAACATAGTCAGTAAGAAAAGTCAGTCTTCTTGTACTTATGTCGGCATTGTGAGTTTTGTGTTTAATTCCGATGCTATTTCTGTGTTTCATCGTCAATAAGAAGGTCCAGGGGATACAGTAAATCTGAAGTGAAGCATCGGAATCTATAACTAGAGTCACAGGAATGGTTCAAAACATAGACAGTAAGAAGAGTCAGTCTTCTTGTGCCTTTTCTATTTAATTCCGATGCAATTTCTGTGTTTCATCGTCAAAAAGAAGGTCAGAGGGATGCAGTAAACCTGAAGTGAAGCATCGGAATCTATAACTTGTTTCACAGGAATGGTTCAAAACATAGTCAGTAAGAAGAGTCAGTCTTATTGTACTTAAGTCGATATTGTACCTATTGTGTTTAACTCCGATGCACTATCTGTGTTTCATCGTCAATAAGAAGATCCATGGGATACAGTAAACCTGAAATGAAGCATCGGAATCTATAACTAGTGTCACAGGAATGGTTCAAAACATAGACAGTAGGAAGATTCAGTCTAGATGTACTTGAGTCGGCATCGTGCCTTTTGTATTTATTTCCGATGCAATTTCAGTGTTTCATCGTCAATAAGAATGTCAGAGTGATACAGTAAACCTGAAGTGAAACATCGGAATCTGTAACTTGCGTCACAGGAATCGTTCAAAACATAGACAGTAGGAAGAGTCAGTCTTCTTGTACTTAAGTCAGCATAGTGCCTTTTCTATTTAATTCCGATGCACTTTCTGTGTTTCATGGACAATAAGAAGGGCCGAGGGATACAGTAAATCTGAAGTGAAGCATCGGAATCTATAACTAGTGTCACAGGAATGGTTCAAAACATAGACAGTAGGAAGAGTCAGTCTTCGTGCACTTAAGTCGGCATTGTGCCTTTTGTATTTAATTCCGTAGCAATATCTGTGTTTCATCGTCAATAAGAAGGTCCAAGGGATACAGTAATCCTGAAGTGAAGCATCGGAATCTGTAACTAGCGTCACAGGAGGGGTTCAAATCATAGTCAGTAAGATGAGTCAGTCTTCTTGTACTTAAGTCGGATTTGTGCCTTTTCTATTTAATTCCGATGCAATTTCTGTGTTTCATTGTCAACAAGAACGCCCAAGGGCTACAGTAAACCGGAAGTGAAGCATCGGAATCTATAACGAGTGTCACAGGAATGGTTCAAAGCATAGACAAAAAGAAGAGTCAGTCTTCTTGTACTTAAGTCGGCATTGGGCCTTTTGTATTTAATTCCGATGCAATTTCTGTGGTTCATCGTCAATATGAAGGTCAGAGAGATACAGTATACCTGAAGTGAAGCATCGGAATCTATAACTAGTGTCACCGGAATGGTTCAAAACATAGACAGTAGGAAGAGTCAGTCTTCTTGTACTTTAGTCGGCATTGTGCCTTTTCTATTTAATTCCGATGCAATTTCTGTATTTCGTCGCCAATAAGAAGGTCCAAAGGATACAGTAAACCTAAAGTGAAGCATCGGAATCTATAACTAATGTCACAGGAATCGTTCAAAGCAAAGACAGTCTGAAGAGTCAGTCTTCTTGTAAATAAGTCGGCATTGTGCCTTTTGTATTTAATTCCGATGCAATTTCTGTGTTTCATCGTCAAAAAGTAGGTCAGAGGGTACAGTAAACCTGAAGTGAAGCATCGGAATCTATAACTAGTGTCACAGGAAAGGTTCAAAACATAGACAGTAGGAAGAGTCAGTCTTCTTGTACTTAAGTCGGCATTGCGCTTTTTCTATTTCATTCCGATGCAATTTCAGTGTTTCATCGTCAATAAGAATGTCAGAGTGATACAGTAAACCTGAACTGAAACATCGGAATCTTTAACTTGCGTCACAGGAATCGTTCAAAACATAGACAGTAGGAAGAGTCAGTCTTCTTGTACTTAAGTCAGCATAGTGCCTTTTCTATTTAATTCCGATGCACTTTCTGTGTTTCATGGACAATAAGAAGGGCCGAGGGATACAGTAAACCAGAAATGAAGCATCGGAATCTATAACTAGTGTCACAGGTATGTTTCAAAACATAGACAGTAGGAAGAGTCAGTCTACGTGTACTTAAGTCGGCATTGTGCCTTTTGTATTTAATTACGATGCAATTTCTGTGTTTCATCGTCAATAAGAAGGTCCAACGGATACAGTAAACCTGAAGTGAAGCATCGGAATATGTAACTTGCGTCACAGGAATGGTTCAAAGCATGGACACTAAGAAAAGTCAGTGTGCTTGTACTTAAGACGGCATTGTGCCTTTTCTATTTAATTCCGATGCGATTTCTGTGTTTCATCGTAAATAAGAAGGACAGAGGGATACAGAAAACCTTAAGTGAAGCATCGGAATCTATAACTAATGTCACAGGAATGGTTCAAAGCATAGACAGTGTGAAGAGTCAGTCTTCTTGTACTTAAGTCAGCATTGTGCCTTTTGTATTTATTTGCGATGCAATTTCTGTGTTTCATCATCAATAAGAAGGTCAGTGGGATACAGAAAACCTGTAGTGAAGCATCGGAATCTATAACTAGTGTCACAGGAATGGTTCAAAACATAGACAGAAGGAAGAGTCAGTCTTCTTGTACTTAAGTCAGCATTGTGCTTTTCTATTTAATTCCGATGCACATTCTGTGTTTCATGGTCAATAAGAAGGTCCAAGGGATACAGTAAACCTGAAACGAAGCATCGGAATCTATAACTAGTGTCACAGGAATGTTTCGAAACATAGACAGTAGGAAGAGTCAGTCTACATGTACTTAAGTCGGCATTGTGCCTTTTGTATTTAATTCCGATGCAATTTCTGTGTTTCATTGTCAATAAGAACGTCCAAGGGCTACAGTGAACCGGAAGTGAAGCATCGGAATCTATAACGAGTGTCACAGGAATGGTCCAAAACATAGACAGTAGGAAAAGTCAGTCTTCTTGTACTTAAGTCGGCATTGTGCCTTTTCTACTTAATTCCGATGCAATTTCTGTGTTTCATCGTTAATAAGAAGGTCCAAGGGATACAGTAAACATGAAGTGAAGCATCGGAATCTATAACTAGTGTCACAGAAGTGGTTCAAAACATAGACAAAAAGAAGAGGCAGTCTTCTTGTACTTAAGTCGGCATTGTGCCTTTTGTATTTAATTCCGATGCAATTCCTGTGATTCATCGTCAATATGAAGGTCAGAGGGATACAGTATACCTGAAGTGAAGCATCGGAATCTATAACTAGTGTCACAGGAATGGTTCAAATCATAGTCAGTAAGAAAAGTCAGTCTACTTGTACTTAAGTCGGCATTGTGCATTTTCTATTTCATTCCGATGCAATGTCAGTGTTTCATCGTCAATAAGAATGTCAGAGGGATACAGTAAACGTGAAGGGAAGCATCGGAATCTGTAACTTGCGACAGAGGATTGGTTCAAAACATAGACAATCAGAAGAGTCAGTCTTCTTGTACTTAAGTTGGCATTGTGCCTTTTCTATTTACTTCCGATGCAATTTCTGTGTTTCATCTTCAATAAGAAGGTCCAAGGGATACAGTAAACCTGAAAAGAAGCATCGGAATCTGTATCTAGTGTCACAGGAATGGTTCAAATGATAGACAGTAAGGAGGGTCAGACTTCTTGTACTTAAGTCGGCATTGTGCCATTTGTATTTAATTCCGATGCAATTTCTGTGTTTCAACGTCAATAAGAAGGTCAGAGTGATACAGTAAACATGAAGTGAAGCATCGAAATCTATAACTAGTGTCACAGGAATGGTTCATAGCAGTCAGTAAGAAGAGCCAGTCATCTTGTACTTAAGTCGGCATTGTGCCTTTTGTATTTAATTCCGATTCAATTTCTGTGTTTCATCGTCAATAAGTAGGTCAGAGGGATACAGAAAACCTGAAGTGAAGCATCGGAATCTATAACTAGTGTCACAGGAATGGTTCAAAGCATAGTCAGTAAGAAGAGTCAGTCTTCTTGTACTTATGTCGTCATTGTGTCTTTTGTATTTAATTCCGATGTAATTTCTGTGTTTCATCGTCAATGAGAAGGTCAGAGGGATACACTAAACCTGAAATGAAGCATCGGAATCTATAACTAGTGTCAAAGGAATGGTTCAAAACATAGACAAAAAGAAGAGTCAGTGTTCTTTTACTTAAGTCGGCATTGTGTCTTTTGTATTTAATTCCGATGCAAATTCTGTGATTCATCGTCAATAAGAAGGTCAGAGGGATACAGTAAACCTGAAGTGAAGCATCGGAATCTATAACTAGTGTCACAGAAATGGTTCAAAACAGTCAGTAAGAAGAGTCAGTCTTCTTGGACTTAAGTCGGCATTGTGCCTTTTGTATTTAATTCGGATGCAATTTCTGTGTTTCATCGTCAATAAGAAGGTCCAAGGGATACAGTAAATCTGAAGTGAAGCATCGGAATCTATAACTAGTGTCACAGGAATGGTTCAAATCATAGACTGTAAGAAGAGTCAGTCCTCTTATACTTAAGTCGGCATTGTGCCTTTTCTATTTAATTCCGATGCGATTTCTGTGTTTCATCGTCAATAAGAAGGTCAGAGGGATACAGTGAACCTGAGGTGAAGCATCGGAATCTATAACTAGTGCCACAGGAATGGTTCAAAACATAGACCGTAGGATAGTCAGTCTTCTTGAACTGAAGTCGGCATTGTGCCTTTTCTATTTCATTCCGATGCAATTTCTGTGTTTCATCGTCAATAAGAAGGTCCAAGGGATACAGTAAACCTGAAGTGAAGCATCGGAATCTATAACTAGTGTCACAGGATAGGTTCAAAACATAGACAAAAAGAAGAGTCAGTCTTCTTGTACTTAAGTCGGCATTGTGCCTTTTCTATTTCATTCCGATGCAATTTCTCTGTTTCATCGTCAATAAGAAGGTCCAAGGCATACAGTAAACCTGAAGTGAAGCATCGGAATCTATAACTAGTGTCACAGGAATGGTTCAAAACATAGACAAAAAGAAGAGTCAGTCTTCTTGCACTTAAGTCGGCATTGTGCCTTTTGAATTTAATTCCGATGCATTTTCTGTGATTCATCGTCAATAAGGAGGTCAGAGGGATACAGTAAACCTGAAGTGAAGCATCGGAATCTATAACTAGTGTCACCGGAATGGTTCAAAACATGGACAGTAGGAAGAGTCAGTCTTCTTGTACTTAAGTCGGCATTGTTCCTTTTCTATTTAATTCCGATGCAATTTCTATATTTCGTCGCCAATAAGAAGGTCCAAAGAATACAGTAAACCTGAAGTGATGCATCGGAATCCATAACTAGTGGCACAGGAATCTTTCAAAACATAGACAGTCGGAAGAGTCAGTCTTCTTGTACTTAAGTCGGCATTGTGCCTTTTGTATTTAATTCCGATGCAATTTCTGTGATTCATCGACAAAAAGAAGGTCAGAGGGATACAGTAAACCTGAAGTGAAGCATCGGAATCTATAACTAGTGTCACAGGAATGGTTCAAAACATAGACAGTAGGAAGAGTCAGTCTTCTTGTACTTAAGTCGGCATTGTGCCTATAGTATTTAATTCCGATGTAATTTCTGTGTATCATCGTTAAAAAGAAAGTCGGAGGGAAACAGTAAACCTGAAGTGAAGCATTGGAATCTATAACTAGTGTCACAGGAATGGTTCAAAACATAGACAGTAGGAAGAGTCAGACTTCTTGTACTTAAGTCAGCATTGTGCCTTTTCTATTTAATTCCGATGCACTTTCTGTGCTTCATGGACAATAAGAAGGTCCGAAGGATACAGTAAACCTGAAATGAAGCATCGGAATCTATAACTAGTGTCACAGGAATGTTACAAATCATAGACAGTAGGAAGAGTCAGTCTACATGTACTTAAGCCGGCATTGTGAATTTTGTATTTAATTACGATGCAAATTCTGTGTTTCATCGTCAATAAGAAGGTCCAACGGATACAGTAAACCTGAAGTGAAGCATCGGAATCTGTAACTTGTGTCACAGGAATGGTTCAAAGCATAGACACTAATAAGAGTCAGTCTGCTTGTACTTAAGACGGCATTGTGCCTTTTCTATTTAATTCCGATGCGATTTCTGTGTTTCATCGTCAATAAGAAGGTCAGAGGGATACAGTGAACCTGAGGTGAACCATCGGAATCTATAACTAGTGTCACAGGAATGGTTCCAAACATAGACATTAGGAAGTGTCAGTCTTCTTGTACTTAAGTCGGCATTGTAACTTTATATTTAATCCCGATGCAATTTCTGTATTTCGTCGCCAATAAGATGGTCCAAAGGATACAGTAAACCTGAAGTGAAGCATTGGAATCTATAACTAATGTCACAGGAATCGTTCAAAACATAGACAGTAGGAAGAGTCAGTCTTCTTGTACTTAAGTCGGCATTGTTCCTTTTGTATTTAATTCCGATGCAATTTCTGTGATTCATCGTCAATATGAAGGTCAGAGGGATACAGTATACCTGAAGTGAAGCATCGGAATGTATAACTAGTGTCACCGGAATGGGTCAAAACATGGACAGTAGGAAGAGTCAGTCTTCTTGTACTTTAGTCGGCATTGTGCCTTTTCTATTTAATTCCGATGCAATTTCTGTATTTCGTCGCCAATAGGAAGGTCCAAAGGTTACAGTAAACCTGAAGTGAAGCATCGGAATCTATAACTAATGTCACAGGAATCGTTCAAAACAAAGACAGTGGGAAGAGTCAGTCTTCTTGCAATTAAGTCGGCATTGTGCCTTTTGTATTTGATTCCGATGCAATTTCTGTGTTTCATCGTCAAAAAGGTCAGAGGGATACAACAAACCTGAAGTGAAGCATCGGAATCTATAACTAGTGTCACAGGAATTTTTCAAAACAAAGACAGTGGGAAGAGTCAGTCTACATGTACTTAAGTCGGCATTGTGCCTTTTGTATTTAATTCCGATGCAATTTCTGTGTTTCATCGTCAATACGAAGGTCAGAGGGATACAGTAAACCTGAAGTGAAGCATCGGAATCCACAACTAGTGTCACAGGAATGGTTCAAACGTAGACAGTAAGAAGAGTCAGTTTTCTTGTACATAAGTCGGCATTGTGCCTTTTGTGTTTAATTCCGATGCAATTTCTGCGTTTCATCGTCAAAAAGAAGGTCAGAGGGATGCAGTAAACCTGAAGTGAAGCATCGGAATCTATAACTTGTTTCACAGGAATGGTTCAAAACATAGTCAGTAAGAAGAGTCAGTCTTATTGTACTTAAGTCGATATTGTGCCTATTGTATTTAACTCCGATGCACTATCTGTGTTTCATCGTCAATAAGAAGATCCATGGGATACAGTAAACCTGAAATGAAGCATCGGAATCTATAACAAGTGTCACAGGAATGGTTCAAAACATAGACAGTAGGAAGATTCAGTCTAGATGTACTTGAGTCGGCATCGTGCCTTTTGCATTTATTTCCGATGCAATTTCTGTATTTCATCGTCACTAAGAAGGTCAGAGGGATACAGTAAACCTGAAGTGAAGCATCAGAATCTATAACTAGTGTCACAGGAATGGATCAAAACAGTCAGTAAGAAGAGTCAGTCTTCTTGTACTTACGTCGGCATTGTGCCTTTTGTATTTAATTCCGATGCAATTTCTGTGTTCCATCGTCAATAAGAAGGTCAGAGGCATACAGTGAACCTGAAGTGTTGCATCGGAATCTATAACTAGTGTCACAGGAATGGTTCAAAACATAGACAGTAGGATGAGTCAGTCTTCTTGTACTTAAGTCGGCATTGTGCCTTTTGTGTTTAATTCCGATGCAATTTCTGTATTCCTTCGTCAATAAGAAGGTCCAAGGGATTCAGTAAACCTGAAGTGAAGCAACAGAATCTAAAACTAGTGTCACAGGAATGTTTCAAAACAGAGACAGTAGGAAGAATCAGTTTACATGTACTTAAGTCGGCAATGTGACTTTTGTTTGTAATTCCGATGCAATTTCTGTGTTTCATCGTTAATAAGAAGGTCAGAGGGATACAGTAAACCTGAAGTGAAGCATCGGAATCAATAACTAATGTCACAGGAATCGTTCAAACATAGACTGTAGGAAGAGTCAGTCTTCTTGTACTTAAGTCGGCATTGTGCCTTTTGTAATTAATTCCGATGCAATTTCTACGTTTAATCGTCAAAACGAAGGTCAGAGGGATACAGTAAACCAGAAGTGAAGCATCGGAATCTGTAACTAGTGTCACAGGAATGGTTCAAAACATCGACAGTAGGAAGAGTCAGTCTTCTTGTACTTAAGTCGGCATTGTGCCTTTTCTATTTAAATCTGATGCCATTTCTGTGTTTCATCGTCAATAAGAAGGTCCAAGGGATACAGATAACTTGATGTGAAGCATCGGAATCTGTAACTAGTGTCACAGGAATATTTCAAATCATAGACAAAAAGAAGAGTCAGTCTTCTTGTACTCAAGTCGGCATTGTGCATTTTGCATTTAATTCCGATGCAATTTCTGTGATTCATCGTCAATAAGAAGGTCAGAGGGGTACAGTAAACCTGAAGTGAAGCATCGGAATCTATAACTAGTGTCACAGGAATGGTTCAAAACAGTCGGTAAGAAGAGTCAGTCTTCTAGTACTTAGGTCGTCATTGTGCCTTTTGTATTTAATTCCGATGCAATTTCTGTGTTTCATCGTCAATAAGAAGGTCCAAGGGATACAGTAAATCTGAAGTGAAGCATCGGAATCTATAACTAGTGTCACAGGAATGGTTCAAAACATAGTCAGTAAGGAGAGTCAGTCTTCTTAGACTTAAGTCGGCTTTGTGCCATTTGTATTTAATTCACATGCAATTTCTGTGTTTCGTCGTCAATAAGATGGTCTGAGGGATACAGTAAACCTGAAGTGAAGCATCGGAATCTATAACTAGTGTCACAGGAATGGTTCAAAACACTCAGTAAGAAGAGACAGTCTTCTTGTACTTAAGTCGGCATTGTGCCTTTTGTATTTAATTCCGATGCAATTTCTGTGTTTCATCGCCAATAAGAAGGTCCAAGGGACTCAATAAACCTGAAGTGAAGCAATGGAATCTATATCTAGTGTCACAGGAATGGTTCAAATAATAGACAAAAAGATGAGTCAGTCTTCTTGTACTTAAGTCGGCATTGTGCCTTTTGTATTCAATTCCGATGCAATTTCTGTGATTCATCGTCAATAAGAAGGTCCAAGGGGTACAGTAAACCTGAAGTGAAGCATCGGAATCTATAACTAGTGTCACAGGAATGGTTCAAAACATAGACAGTAGGAAGAGGGACAGTCTTCTTGTACTTAAGTCGGCATTGTGCCTTTTGTATTTAATTCCGATGCAATTTCTGTGTTTCATCGTCAATAAGAAGGTCCAAGGGACTGAGTAAACCTGAAGTGAAGCATCGAAATCTATAACTAGTGTCACAGCAATGGTTCAAAGCATAGACAGTAAGTAGAGTCAGTCTTCTTGTACTTAAGTCGGCATTGTGCCATTTGTATATAATTCCGATGCAATGTCTGTGTTTCAACGACAATAAGAAAGTCAGAAGGATACAGTAAGCCTGAAGTGAAGCATCGGAATCTATAACTAGTGTCACAGGAATGGTTCAAAACAGTCAGTAAGAAGAGTCGGTCTTCTTGTACTTAAGTCGGCATTGTGCCTTTTCTATTTAATTCCGATGCAATTTCTGTTTTTCATCTTCAATAAGAAGGTCAGAGGGATAAAGTAAACCTGAAATGAAGCATCGGAATCTGTAACTAGCGTCACAGGAATTGTTCAAAGCGTAGACAGTAGGAAGAGTCAGTCTTCTTGTACTTAAGTCAACATTGTGCCATTTGTATTTAATTCCGATGCAATTTCTGTGTTTCATCGTCAATAAGAAGGTCCAAGGGATACAGTAAACCTGAAGTGAAGCATCGGAATCTCTAACTAGTGTCACAGGAATGGTTCAAAACATTGTCAGTAAGAAGAGTCAGTCTTCTGGTACTTAAGTGGGCATTGTGCCTTTTCTATTTACTTCCGATGCAATTTCTGTGTTTCATCGTCAATAAGAAGGTCCAAGGGAAACAGTAAACCTGAAGTGAAGCATCGGAATCTAAACTAGTGTCATAGGAATGGTTCAAAACATAATCAGTAAGAAGAGTCAGTCTTCTTGTACTTAAGTTGGCATTGTGCCTTTTGTATTTAATTCCGATGCAATTTCTGTGTTTCATCGTCAATAAGAAGGTCCAAGGGATACAGTAAACCTGAAGTGAAGCATCGGAATCTGTAACTAGTGTCACAGGAATGGTTCAAAACATAGACAGTAGGAACAGTCAGTCTTCTTGTACCTAAATCGGCATTGTGCCTCTTGTATTTAACTCCGATGCACTATCTGTGTATCATCGTCAATAAGAAGGTCCAAGAGATACAATAAACCTTAAATGATGCATCTGATTCTATAACTAAGGTCTTAGGACTGTTTCAAAACATAGACAGTAGGAAAAGTCAGTCTTGTTGTACTTAAGTCGGCATTGTGCCTTTTCTATTTAATTCCGATGCAATTTATGTGTTTCATCGTCAATAAGAAGGCCAGAGGGATACATTAAACCTGAAGTGAAGTTTCGGAATCTATAACTAGTGTCACAGGAATGGTCCAAATCATAGTCAGTAACAAGAGTCAGTCTTCTTGTACCTAAGTCGGCATTGTGCCTTTTCTATTACATTCCGATGCAATATCTGTGTTTCATCGTCAATACGAAGGTCAGAGGGATATAGTAAACCTGAAGTGAAGCATCGGAATCTGTAACTAGTGTCACAGGACTGGTTCCAAACATAGTCAGTAAGAAGAGTCAGTTTCCGTGTACTTAAGTCGGCATTGTGCCTTTTGTATTTAATTCCGATGCAATTTCTGTGTTTCATCGTCAATAGGAAGGTCAGAGGGATACTGTAATACTGAAGTGAAGCATCGGAACCTATAACTAGTGTCACAGGAATGGTTCAAAACATAGACAAAAAGAAGTGTCAGTCTTCTTGTACTTAAGTCGGCATTGTGCCTTTTGTATCTAATTCCGATGCAATTTCTGTGTTTCATCGTCAATAAGAAGGTCAGAGGGATACAGTAAACCTTAAGTGAAGCATCGGAATCCATAACTAGTGTCACAGGAATGGATCAAAACAGTCAGTAAGAAGAGTCAGTCTCCTTGTACTTATGTCGGCATTGTGCCTTTGTATTTTATTCCGATGCAATTACTGTGTTTCACCGTCAATAAGAAGGTCCAAGGGATACAGTAAATCTGAAGTGAAGCATCGGAATCTATAACTAGTGTCACAGGAATGGTTCAAAACATAGACAGTAAGAAGAGTCAGTCTTCCTGTACTTAAGTCGGCAAATTGCCTTTTGTATTTAATTCCGATCCAATTTCTGTGTTTCATCGTCAGAAAGAAGGTCAGAGGGATACAGTAAACCTGAAGTGAAGCATCGGAATCTATAACTAGTGTCACAGGAATGGTTCAAAACATAGACAGTAGGAAGAGTCAGTCTTCTTGTACTTAAGTCGGCATTGTGCCTTATCTATTTAATTCCGATGCACTTTCTGTGTTTCATCGTCAATTAGAAGGTCCAAGGGAAACAGCAAACCTGAAGTGAAGCATCGGAATCTGTAACTAGTGTCATAGGAATGGTTCAAACATAGACAAAAAGAAGAGTCAGTCTTCTTGTACTTAAGTCGGCATTGTGCCTTTTGTATTTAATGCCGTTGCAATTTCTGTATTTCATCGTCAATAAGAACGTCCAAGGGATACAGTAAACCTGAGGAGAAGCATCGGAATCTATAACTAGCGTCACAGGAATGGTTCAAAATATAGACAGTAAGAAGAGTCAGAAATATTGTAGTTAAGTCGGCATTATGCCCTTTTCAATGTAATTCCGATGCAATTACTGTGTTTCACCGTCAATAAGAAGGTCAGAGGGATACAGTATACCTGAAGTGAAGCATCGGAATCTCTAACTAGTGTCACAGGAATGGTTCAAAACATAATCAGTAAGAAGAGACAGTCTTCTTGTACATAAGTCGGCATTGTGCCTTTTGTATTTAATTCCAATGCAATATCTGAGTTTAATCGTCAATAAGAAGGTCAGAGGGATACAGTAAACCTGAAGTGAAGCATCGGAATCTGTAACTAGTGTCACAGGAATGGTTCAAAACATAATCAGTAAGAAGAGTCAGTCTTCTTGTACTTAAGTCGGCATTATGCCCTTTTCAATTTAATTCCGATGCAATTTCTGTGTTTCACGGTCAATAAGAAGGACAGAGGGATACAGTAAACCTGAAGTGAAGCATCGGAATCTCTAACTAGTGTCACAGGAATGGTTCAAATCATTGTCAGTAAGAAGAGTCAGTCTTCTGGTACTTAAGTCGGCATTGTGCCTTTTCTATTTACTTCCGATGTTATTTCTGTGTTTCATCGTCAATAAGAACGTCCAAGGGATACAGTGAACCTGAAGTAAAGCATCGGAATCTATAACTAGTGTCACAGGAATGGTTCAAAACATAGACAGTAGGAAGAGACAGTCTTCTTGTACCTAAGTCGGCATTGTGCCTTTTCAATTTAATTCCGATGCAATTGCTGTGTTTCATCGTCAATACGAACGTCAGAGGGATACAGTAAACCTGAAGTGAACCATCGGAATCTGTAACTAGCGTCACAGGAATGGTTCAAATCATAGACAGTAAGAAGAGTCAGTCTTCTTGTACTTAAGTCGGCATTGTGCCTTTTCTATTTAATTCCGATGCAATTTCTGTGTTTCATCGTCAATAAGAAGGTCAGAGGGATACAGTAAACCTGAAGTGAAGCATCGGAATCTATAACTAGTGTCATAGGAATGGTTCAAAACATAGACAAAAAGAAGAGTCAGTCTTCTTGTACTTAAGTCGGCATTGTGCCTTTTGTATTTAATTCCGATGCAATTTCTGTGTTTCATCGTCAATAAGAAGGTCCAAGGGATACAGTAAACCTGAAGTGAAGCATCGGAATCTATAACTAGTGTCACAGGAATGGTTCAAAACATAGACAGTAGGAAGAGTCAGTCTTCTTGTACCTAAGTCGGCATTGTGCCTCTTGTATTTAACTCCGATGCACTATCTGTGTATCATCGTCAATAAGAAGGTCCAAGGGATACAATAAACCTGAAATGAAGCATCTGATTTTATAACTAAGGTCATAGAACTGTTTCAAAACATAGACCGTAGGAAAAGTCAGTCTTGTTGTACTTAAGTCGGCATTGTGCCTTTTCTATTTAATTCCGATGCAATTTCTGTGATTTCATCGTCAATAAGAAGGCCAGAGGGATACATTAAACCTGAAGTGAAGCTTCGGAATCTGTAACTAGTGTCACAGGAATGGTTCAAATCATAGTCAGTAAAAAGAGTCAGTCTTCTTGTACCTAAGTCGGCATTGTGCCTTTTCTATTACTTTCCGATGCAATATCTGTGTTTCATCGTCAATAAGAAGGTCAGAGGGATATAGTAAACCTGACGTGAAGCATCGGAATCTGTAACTCGTGTCACAGGAATGGTTCCAAACTTAATCAGTAAGAAGACTCAGTTTCCTTGTACTTAAGTCGGCATTGTGCCTTTTCTATTTAATTCCGAAGCAATTTCGCTGTTTCATCGTCAATAAGAAGGTCCAAAGGATACAGTAAACCTAAAGTGAATCGTCGGAATCTATGACTAGTGTCACAGGAATGGTTCAAAAAATAGTCTGTACGAAGAGTCAGTCTTCTTGTACTTAAGTCGGCATTGTGCCTTTTCTATTTAATTCCGATGCAATTTCTGTGTTTCATCGCAATAAGTAGGTCCAAGGGAAACAGTAAACCTGAAGTGAAGCATCGGAATCAATAACTAGTGTCACAGGAATGGTTCAAAACATAGACAAAAAGAAGAGTCAGTCTTTTTGTACTTAAGTTGGCATTGTGAATTTTGTATTTAATTCCGATGCAATTTCTGTGTTTCATCGTCAATAAGAAGGTCAGAGGGATACAGTAAATCTGAAGTGAAGCATCGGAATCTATAACTAGTGTCACAGGAATGGTTCAAAACATAGACAGTAAGAAGAGTCAGTCTTCTTGTACTTAAGTCGGCATTGTGCCTTTTGTATTTAATTCCGATCCAATTTCTGTGTTTCATCGTCAGAAAGAAGGTCAGAGGGATACAGTAAACCTGAAGTGAAGCATCGGAATCTATTCCTAGTGTCACAGGAATGGTTCAAAATATAGACAGTAGGAAGAGTCAGTCTTCTTGTATTTAAGTCAGCATTGTGCCTTATCTATTTAATTTCGATGCACTTTCTGTGTTTCATCGTCAATTAGAAGGTCCAAGGGATACAGCAAACCTGAAGTGGAGCATCGGAATCTATAACTAGTGTCACAGGAATGGTACAAAACATAGTCAGTAAGAAGAGTGAGTCTTCTTGTACTTATGTCGGCATTGTGCCTTTTGTATTTAATTCCGATGCAATTTCAGTGTTTCATCGTCAATAAGAAGGTCAGAGGGATACAGTAAACCTGAAGTGAAGCATCGGAATCTGTAACTTGCGTCACAGGATTGGTTCAAAACATAGACAGTAGGAAGAGTCAGTCTTCTTGTACTTAAGTCGGCATTGTGCCTTTTCTATTACATTCCGATGCAATATCTGTGTTTCATCGTCAATTAGAAAGTCAGACGGATACAGTATACCTGAAATGAAGCATCGCAATCTCTAACTAGTGTCACAGGGATGGTTCAAAACATAATCAGTAATAAGAGACAGTCTTCTTGTACATAAGTCGGCATTGTTCCTTTTGTATTCAATTCCGATGCAATATCTGTGTTTAATCGTCAATAAGAAGATCAGAGGGATACAGTAAACCTGAAGTGAAGCATCGGAATCTGTAACTAGTGTCACAGGAATGGTTCAAAACATAATCAGTAAGAAGAGTCAGTCTTCTTGTACTTAAGTCGGCATTGTGCCATTTGTATATAATTCCGATGCAATGTCTGCGTTTCAACGACAATAAGAAAGTCAGAAGGATATAGTAAACCTGAAGTGAAGCATCGGAATCTATAACTAGTGTCACAGGAATGGTTCAAAACTGTCAGTAAGAAGAGTCAGTCTTCTTGTACTTAAGTCGGCATTGTGCCTTTTCTATTTAATTCCGATGCAATTTCTGTTTTTCATCTTCAATAAGAAGGTAAGAGGGATAGAGTAAACCTGAAGTGAAGCATCGGAATCTGTAACTAGCGTCACAGGAATGGTTCAAAGCATAGACAGTAGGAAGAGTCAGTCTTCTTGAACTTAAGTCGGCATTGTGCCTTTTGTATTTAATTCCGATGCAATTTCTGTATTTCATCGTCAATAAGAACGTCCAAGGGATACAGTAAACCTGAGGAGAAGCATCAGAATCTATAACTAGCGTCACAGGAATGGTTCAAGACATAGACAGTAGGAAGAGTCAGTCTTCTTGTACTTAAGTCGGCATTGTGCCTTTTGTATTTAATTCCGATGCAATTTCTGTACTTCATCGTCAATATGAACGTCCAAGGGATACAGTAAACCTGAGGAGAAGCATCGGAATCTGTAACTAGTGTCACACGAATGGTTCAAAACATAGACAGTAAGATGTGTCAGAAATATTGTACTTAAGTCGGCATTATGCCCATTTCAGTTTAATTCCGATGCAATTACTGTGTTTCACCGTCAATAAGAAGGTCACAGGGATACAGTAAACCTGAAGTGAAGCATCGGAATCTCTAACTAGTGTCACAGGGATGGTTCAAAACATAATCAGTAAGAAGAGTCAGTCTTCTTGTACATAAGTCGGCATTGTTCCTTTTGTATTTAATTCCGATGCAATATCTGTGTTTAATCGTCATTAAGAAGATCAGAGGGATACAGTAAACCTGAGTGAAGCATCGGAATCTGTAACTAGTGTCACAGGAATGGTTCAAAACATATTCAGTAAGAAGAGTCAGTCTTCTTGTACTTAAGTCGGCATTGTGCATTTTGTATTTAATTCCGATGCAATTTCTGTGTTTCATCGTCAATAAGAAGGTCCAAGGGATACAGTAAACCTGAAGTGAAGCATCGGAATCTATAACTAGAGTCACAGGAATGGCTCAAAATATAGACAATAAGAACAGTCAGAAATCTTGTACTTATGTCGGCATTATGCCCTTTTCAATTTAATTCCGATGCAATTTCTGTGTTTCGCCGTCAATAAGAAGGACAGAGGGATACAGTTAACCTGAAGTGAAGCATCGGAATCTGTAACTAGTGTCACAGAAATGGTTCCAAACATAGTCAGTAAGAAGAGTCAGTTTCCTTGTACTTAAGTCGGCATTGTGCCTTTTCTATTTAATTCCGAAGCAATTTCGGTGTCTCATCGTCAATAAGAAGGTCCAAAGGATACAGTAAACCTAACGTGAATCATCGGAATCTATAACTAGTGTCACAGGAATGGTTCAAAGAACAGTCTGTACGAAGAGTCAGTCTTCTTGTACTTTATTCAGCATTGTGCGTTTTGTATTTAATTCCGATGCAATTTCTGTGTTTCATCGTCAATAAGAAGGCCAGAGGGATACATTAAACCTGAAGTGAAGCTTCCGAATCTATAACTAGTGTCACAGGAATGGTTCAAATCATAGTCAGTAAGAAGAGTCAGTCTTCTTGTACCTAAGTCGGCATTATGCCTTTTCTATTACATTCCGATGCAATATCTGTGTTTCATCGTCAATAAGAAGGTCAGAGGGATATAGTAAACCTGACGTGAAGCATCGGAATCTGTAACTAGTGTCACAGGAATGGTTCCAAACATAGTCAGTAAGAAGAGTCAGTTTCCTTGTACTTAAGTCGGCATTGTGCCTTTTCTATTTAATTCCGAAGCAATTTCGGTGTTTCATCGTCAATAAGAAGGTCCAAAGGATACAGTAAACTTAAAGTGAATCGTCGGAATCTATAACTAGTGTCACAGGAATGGTTCAAAAAATAGTCTGTACGAAGAGTCAGTCTTCTTGTACTTATCTCGGCATTGTGCCTTTTGTATTTAATTCCGATGCAATTTCTGTGTTTCATCGTCAATAAGAAGGTCCAAGGGAAACAGTAAAAATGAAGTGAAGCATCGGAATCTATAACTAGTGTCACAGGAATGGTTCAAAACATAGACAAAAAGAAGAGTCAGTCTTTTTGTACTTAAGTTGGCATTGTGCCTTTTGTATTTAATTCCGATGCAATTTCTGTGTTTCATCGTCAATAAGAAGGTCAGAGGTATACAGTAAACCTGAAGTGAAGCATCGGAATCCATGACTAGTGTCACAGGAATGTTTCAAAACAGTCAGTAAGAAGAGTCAGTCTTCATGTACTTATGTCGGCATTGTGCCTTTTGTATTTAATTCCGATGCAATTTCTGTGTTTCATCGTCAATAAGAAGGTCGAAGGGAAACAGTAAACCTGAAGTGAAGCATTGGAATATGTAACTAGTGTCACAGGAATGGTTCAAAACATAGACAGTAAGAAGAGTCAGTCTTCTTGTACTTAAGTCGGCATTGTGCCTTTTGTATTTAATTCCGATCCAATTTCTGTGTTTCATCGTCAGAAAGAAGGTCAGAGGGATACAATAAACCTGAAGTGAAGCATCGGAATCTGTAACTAGTGTCACAGGAATGGTTCAAAACATATTCAGTAAGAAGAGTCAGTCTTCTTGTACTTAAGTCGGCATTGTGCATTTTGTATTTAATTCCGATGCAATTTCTGTGTTTCATCGTCAATAAGAAGGTCCAAGGGATACAGTAAACCTGAAGTGAAGCATCGGAATCTATAACTAGTGTCACAGGAATGGCTCAAAATATAGACAATAAGAAGAGTCAGAAATCTTGTACTTATGTCGGCATTATGCCCTTTTCAATTTAATTCCGATGCAATTTCTGTGTTTCGCCGTCAATAAGAAGGACAGAGGGATACAGTAAACCTGAAGTGAAGCATCGGAATCTGTAACTAGTGTCACAGAAATGGTTCCAAACATAGTCAGTAAGAAGAGTCAGTTTCCTTGTACTTAAGTCGGCATTGTGCCTTTTCTATTTAATTCCGAAGCAATTTCGGTGTCTCATCGTCAATAAGAAGGTCCAAAGGATACAGTAAACCTAACGTGAATCATCGGAATCTATAACTAGTGTCACAGGAATGGTTCAAAGAACAGTCTGTACGAAGAGTCAGTCTTCTTGTACTTAATTCAGCATTGTGCGTTTTGTATTTAATTCCGATGCAATTTCTGTGTTTCATCGTCAATAAGAAGTCAGAGGGATACATTAAACCTGAAGTGAAGCTTCCGAATCTATAACTAGTGTCACAGGAATGGTTCAAATCATAGTCAGTAAGAAGAGTCAGTCTTCTTGTACCTAAGTCGGCATTATGCCTTTTCTATTGCATTCCGATGCAATATCTGTGTTTCATCGTCAATAAGAAGGTCAGAGGGATATAGTAAACCTGACGTGAAGCATCGGAATCTGTAACTAGTGTCACAGGAATGGTTCCAAACATAGTCAGTAAGAAGAGTCAGTTTCCTTGTACTTAAGTCGGCATTGTGCCTTTTCTATTTAATTCCGAAGCAATTTCGGTGTTTCATCGTCAATAAGAGGGTCCAAAGGATACAGTAAACTTAAAGTGAATCGTCGGAATCTATAACTAGTGTCACAGGAATGGTTCAAAAAATAGTCTGTACGAAGAGTCAGTCTTCTTGTACTTATCTCGGCATTGTGCCTTTTGTATTTAATTCCGATTCAATTTCTGTGTTTCATCGTCAATAAGAAGGTCCAAGGGAAACAGTAAAAATGAAGTGAAGCATCGGAATCTATAACTAGTGTCACAGGAATGGTTCAAAACATAGACAAAAAGAAGAGTCAGTCTTTTTGTACTTAAGTTGGCATTGTGCCTTTTGTATTTAATTCCGATGCAATTTCTGTGTTTCATCGTCAATAAGAAGGTCAGAGGTATACAGTAAACCTGAAGTGAAGCATCGGAATCCATGACTAGTGTCACAGGAATGTTTCAAAACAGTCAGTAAGACGAGTCAGTCTTCATGTACTTATGTCGGCATTGTGCCTTTTGTATTTAATTCCGATGCAATTTCTGTGTTTCATCGTCAATAAGAAGGTCGAAGGGAAACAGTAAACCTGAAGTGAAGCATCGGAATATATAACTAGTGTCACAGGAATGGTTCAAAACATAGACAGTAAGAAGAGTCAGTCTTCTTGTACTTAAGTCGGCATTGTGCCTTTTGTATTTAATTCCGATCCAATTTCTGTGTTTCATCGTCAGAAAGAAGGTCAGAGGGATACAATAAACCTGAAGTGAAGCATCGGAATCTATAACTAGTGTCACAGGAATTGTTCAAAACACAGAAAGTAGGAAGAGTCAGTCTTCTTGTACTTAAGTCAGCATTGTGCCTTATCTATTTAATTCCGATGCACTTTCTGTGTTTCATCGTCAATTAGAAGGTCCAAGGGATACAGCAAACCTGAAGTGAAGCTTTGGAATCTATAACTAGTGTCACAGGAATGGTTCATAACATAGTCAGTAAGAAGAGTGAGTCTTCTTGTACTTAAGTCGGCATTGTGCCTTTTGTATATAATTTCCGATGTAATTTCTGTGTTTCATCGTCAATAAGAAGGTCCAAGGGATACAGTCAACCTGAAGTGAAGCATCGGAATCTGTAACTAGGGTCACAGGAATGGTTCAAAACGTAGACTGTAAGAAGAGTCAGTCTTCTTGTACATAAATCGGCATTGTAACTTTTCTATTTAATTCCGATGCAATTTCCATATTTCATCGTCAATAAGAAGGTAAGAGGGATACAGTAAACCTGAAGTTAAGCATATGAATCTATAACTAGTGTCACAGGAATGGTCCAAAACATAGTCAGTACGAAGAGTCAGTCTTATTGTACTTAAGTCGGCATTGTGCCTTTTGTATTTAATTCCGATGCCATTTCTGTGTTTCATCGTCAATAAGAAGGTCAGAGGGATACAGTAAACATGAAGTGAAGCATCCGAATCTCTAACTAGTGTCACAGGAATGGTTCAAAATATAGTCAGTAAGAAGAGTCAGTCTTCTTGTACTTTAGTCGGCATTGGGCCCTTTGTATTTAATTCCGATGCAATATCTGTGTTTCATCGTCATAAGAAGGTCCAAGGGATACAGTAAACCTGAAGTGAAGCATCGGAATCTGTAACTAGCGTCACAGGAATGGTTCAATACATAGTCAGTAAGAAGTGTCAGTCTTATTGTACTTAAGTCGGCATTGTGCCTTTTCTATTTAATTACGATGCAATATCTGTGTTTCATCGTCAATAAGAACGTCCCAGGGATACAGTGAACCTGAAGTGAAGCATCCGAATCTATAACTAGTGTCACAGGATTGGTTCAAAGCATAGACAGTAGGAAGAGTCAATCTTCATGTACTTAAGTCGGCATTGTACCTTTTCTATTTAATTCCGATGTAATTTCTGTGTTTCATCGTCAAAAGAAGGTCCAAGGGATTCAGCAAACCTGGAGTGATGCATCGTAATCTATAACTAATGTCACAGGAATGGTTCAAAGCATAGACAGTGAGAAGAGTCAGTCTTCTTGTACTTAAGTCGGCATTGTGACCTTTTCAATTTAATTCCGATGCAATTACTGTGTTTCATCGTCAATTAGAAGGTCAGAGGGATACAGTAAACCTGAAGTGAAGCATCGGAATCTCTAACTAGTGTCACAGGAATGGTTCAAAACATAGTCAGTAAGAAGAGTCAGTCTTCTTGCACCTACGTCGGCATTGTGCCTTTTGTATTTCATTTCGATGCAATATCTGTGTTTCATCGTCAATAAGTAGGTCCAAGGGATACAGTAAACCTTACGTGAAGCATCGGAATCGATAACTTGTGTTACAGGAATGATTCAACACATTGACAGTAAGAAGGGTGAGTCTTATTGTACTTATGTCGGCATTGTGCCTTTTGTATTTAAATCCTATGCAATTTCTGTGTTTCATCGTCAAAAAGAAGGTCCAAGGGATACAGTAAACCTGAAGTGAAGCATCGGAATCTATAACTAGTGTCACAGGAATGGTTCAAAACATAGACAGTGGGAAGATTCAGTTTACATGTACTTAAGTCTGCATCGTGCTTTTTGTATTTATTTTCGATGCAATTTCTGTGTTTCATCGTCAATAAGAAGGTCAGAGGGATACAGTAAACCTGAAGTGAAGGATCGGAATCTATAACTAGTGTCACAGGAACGGTACAAAACATAGTCAGTAAGAAGAGTCAGTCTTCTTGTACTTAAGTCGGCATTGTGCCTTTTGTATTTAATTCCGATACAATTTCTGTGATTCATCGTCAATAAGAATGTTAGAGGGATACAGTAAACCAGAAGTGAAGCATCGGAATCTATAACTGGTGTCACAGGAATGGTTCAAAACAGTCACTAAGAAGAGTCAGTCTTGTTGTACTTAAGTCGGCATTGTGCAATTTCTATTCAATTCCGATGCAATATCTTTGTTTCATCGTCAATAAGAAGGTCAGGGGGATACAGTAAACCTGAAGTGAAGCATCGGAATCTATAACTAGTGACACAGGAATGGTTCAAAACATAGACAGTAGGAAGAGTCAGTCTTCTTGTACTTAAGTCGGCATTGTGCAATTTCTATTCAATTCCGATGCAATATCTTTGTTTCATCGTCAATAAGAAGGTCAGAGGGATACAGTAAACCTGAAGTGAAGCATCGGAATCTATAACTAGTGTCACAGTATTGATTCAAAACATAGACAGTGGGAAGAGTCAGTCTTCATGTACTTAAGTCGGCATTGTGCCTTTTCTATTTAATTCCGATGCAATTTCTGTATTTCATCGTCAATAAGAAGGTCAGAGGGATACAGTAAATCCTAAGTGAAGCATCGGAATCTGTAACTAGCGTCACAGGAATGGTTCAAAACATAGACAGTAAGAAGAGTCAGTCTTCTTGTAGTTAAGTCGGCAATGTGCCTTTTCTATTTAATTCCGTTGACATTTCTGTGTTTCATCGTCAATAAGAAGGTCCAAGTAATACAGTAAACCTGAAGTGAAGCATTGGGATCTATAACTAGTGTCACAGGAATGCTTCAAAACATAGTCAGTAAGAAGAGTCAGTCTTCTTGTACTTAAGTCGGCATTGTGCAATTTCTATTTAATTCCGATGCAATTTCTTTGTATCATCGTCAATAAGAAGGACAGAGGGATACAGTAAACCTGAAGTGAAGCATCGGAATCTATAACTAGTGACACAGGAATGGTTCAAAACATAGACAGTAAGAAGAGTCAGTCTTCTTGTACTTAAGTCGGCATTGTGCCTTTTGTATTTAATTCCGATGCAATTTCTGTATTTCATCGTCAATAAGAAGGTCAGAGGGATACAGTAAACCTGAAGGGAAGCATCAGAATCTGTAACTAGTGTCACAGGAATGGTTCAAATTATAGACAATAAGAAGAGTCAGTCTTCTTGTACTTAAGTCGGCATTGTGCCTTTTGTATTTAATTCCGATACAATTTCTGTGATTCATCGTCAATTAGAATGTCAGAGGGATACAGTAAAGCTGAAGTGAAGCATCGGAATCTATAACTAGTGTCACAGGAATGGTTCAAAACAGTCAGTAAGAAGAGTCAGTCTTCTTGTACTTAAGTCGTCATTGAGCCTTTTGTATTTAATTCCGATGCAATTTCTGTGTTTCAGAGTCAATAAGAAGGTCCAAGGGATACGGTAAGCCTGAAGTGAAGCATCGGAATCTATAAGTAATGTCACAGGAATGGTTCAAAACATAGACAAACAGAAGAGTCGGTCTTCATGTACCTAAGTCCGCATTGTGCCTTTTGTATTTGATTCCGATGCAATATCTGTGTTTCATCGTCAATACGAAGGTCAGTGGGATATAGTAAACCTGAAGTGAAGCATCGGAATCTATAACTAGTGTCACAGGAATGGTTCAAAAAATAGTCAGTAAGAAGAGTCAGTCTTCCTGTACTGAAGTCGGCATTGTGGCTTTTCTATTTAATTCCGATGCAATTTCTGTGTTTCATCGTCAATAAGAAGGTCCAAGGATACAGTGAACCTGAAGTAAAGCATCGGAATCTATAACTAGTGTCACAGGAGTGGTTCAAATCATAGACAGTAGGAAGAGTCAGTCTTCTTGTACTTAAGTCGGCATTGTGCCTTTTCTATTTAATTCCGATGCAATTTCTGTGTTTCATCGTCAATAAGAAGGTCAGAGGGATACAGTAAATCCTAAGTGAAGCATCGTAATCTGTAACTAGCGTCACATGAATGGTTCAAAACATAGACAGTAAGAAGAGTCAGTCTTCTTGTAGTTAAGTCGGTATTGTGCCTTTTCTATTTAATTCCGTTGACATTTCTGTGTTTCATCGTCAATAAGAAGGTCCAAGTAATACAGTAAACCTGAAGTGAAGCATTGGAATCTATAACTAGTGTCACAGGAATGCTTCAAAACATAGTCAGTAAGAAGAGTCAGTCTTCTTGTACTTAAGTCGGCATTGTGCAATTTCTATTTAATTCCGATGCAATATCTTTGTTTCATCGTCAATAAGAATGTCAGAGGGATACAGTAAACCTGAAGTGAAGCATCGGAATCTATAACTAGTGACACAGGAATGGTTCAAAAAATAGACAGTAAGAAGAGTTAGTCTTCTTGTACGTAAGTCGGCATTGTGAATTTTCTATTTAATTCCGATGCAATTTCTTTATTTCATCGTCAATATGAACGTCCAAGGGATACAGTAAACCTGAAGTGAAGCATCGGAATCTATAACTAGTGTCACAGGAATGGTTCAAAACATAGACAAAAAGAAGAGTCGGTCTTCATGTACCTAAGTCGGCATTGTGCCTTTTGTATTTGATTCCGATGCAATATCTGTGTTTCATCGTCAATACGAAGGTCAGAGGGATATAGTAATCCTGAAGTGAAGCATCGGAATCTATAACTAGTGTCACAGGAATGGTTCAAAAAATAGTCAGTAAGATGAGTCAGTCTTCTTGTACTTAAGTCGGCATTGTGCCTTTTGTATTTAATTCCGATGCAATTTCTGTGTTTCATCGTCAATAAGAAGGTCCAAGGGATACAGTAAACCTGAAGTGAAACATTGGAATCTATAACTAGTGTCACAGGAATGGTTCCAAGCATAGACAGTAAGAAGAGTCAGTCCTCTTGTACTTAAGTCGGCATTGTGCCTTTTCTATTTAATTCCGATGCAATTTCTGTATTTCATCGTCATTAAGAAGGTCAGAGGGATACAGTAAACCTGAAGGGAAGCTTCGGAATCTCTAACTAGTGTCACAGGAATGGTTCAAATAATAGACAGTAAGAAGAGTCAGTCTTCTTATACCTAAGTCGGCATTGTGCCTTTTGTATTTAATTCCGATACAATTTCTGTGATTCATCGTCAATAAGAATGTCAGAGGGATTCAGTAAACCTTAAGTGAAGCATCGGAATCTATAACTAGTGTCACAGGAATGGTTCAAAACAGTCAGTAAGAAGAGTCAGTCTTCTTGTACTTAAGTCGTCATTGAGCCTTTTGTATTTAATTCCGATGCAATTTCTGTGTTTCAGCGTCAATAAGAAGGTCCAAGGGATACGGTAAGCCTGACGTGAAGCATCGGAATCTATAACTAGTGCCACAGGAATGGTTCAAAACACACACAAAAAGAAGAGTCGGTCTTCATGTACCTAAGTCGGCATTGTGCCTTTTGTATTTGATTCCGATGCAATATCTGTGTTTCATCGTCAATACGAAGGTCAGAGGGATATAGTAAACCTGAAGTGAAGCATCGGAATCTATAACTAGTGTCACAGGAATGGTTCAAAAAATAGTCAGTAAGAAGAGTCAGTCTTCCTGTACTGAAGTCGGCATTGTGGCTTTTCTATTTAATTCCGATGCAATTTCTGTGTTTCATCGTCAATAAGACGGTCCAAGGATACAGTGAACCTAAAGTGAAGCATCGGAATCTATATCTAGTGTCACAGGAATGGTTCAAATCATAGACAGTAGGAAGAGTCACTCTTCTTGTACTTAAGTCGGCATTGTGCCTTTTCTATTTAATTCCGATGCAATTTCTGTGTTTCATCGTCAATACGAAGGTCCAAGGTGTACAGTAAACCTGACGTGAAGCATCGGAATCGATAACTGGTGTCACAGGAATGGTTCAAAACATAGACAGTAAGAAGAGTCAGTCTTCTTGTACTTAAGTCGGCATTGTGCCTTTTGTATTTAAGTCCGATCCAATTTCTGTGTTTCATCGTCAATAAGAAGGTCAGAGGGATACAGTAAACCTGAAGTGAAGCATCGGAATCTATAACTAGTGTCACAGGAATGGTTCAAAGCAGTCTGTAAGAAGAGTCAGTCTTCTTGTACTTAAGTCGGCATTGTGCCTTTTGTATTTAATTCCGATGCAATTTCTGTATTTCGTCGCCAATAAGAAGGTCCAAAGGATACAGTAAACCTGAAGTGAAGCATCGGAATCTATAACTAATGTCACAGGAATCGTTCAAAACATAGACAGTAGGAAGAGTCAGTCTTCTTGTACTTAAGACGGCATTGTGCCTATTCTATTTAATTCCGATGCAATTTTTATTGATTCATCGTCAATAAGAATGTCAGAGTTCTACAGTACCCCTGAAGTGAAGCATCGGAATCTGTAACTAGCGTCACAGGAAAGGTTCAAAACATACACAGAAAGAAGAGTCAGTCTTCTTGTACTTAAGTCGGCATTGTGCCTTTTGTATTTAATTCCGATGCAATTTCTGTGTTTCGTCGTCAATCAGAAGGTCTGAGGGATACAGTAAACCTGAAGTGAAGCATCGGAATCTATAACTAGTGTCAATGGAATGGTTCAAAACATAGTCAGTAAGAAAAGTCAGTCTTCTTGTACTTAAGTCGGCATTGTGCCTTTTGTATTTAATTCCGATGCAATTTATGTGTTTCATCGTCAATAAGAAGGTCAGAGGGATAGAGTAAACCTGAAGTGAAGCATCGGAATCTATAACTAGTGTCACAGGAATGGTTCAAAACAGTCAGTAAGAAGAGTCAGTCTTCTTGTACTAATGTCGGCATTGTGCCTTTTGTATTTAATTCCGATGCAATTTCTGTGTTTCATCGTCAATAAGAAGGTCAGAGGGATACAGTAAACCTGAAGTGAAGCATCGGAATCTATAACTAGTGTCACAGGAATGGTTCAAAACATAGACAGTAAGAAGTGTCAGTCTTCTTGTACTGAAGTCGGCATTGTGCCTTTTGTATTTAATTCCGAGGCAATTTCTGTGTTTCATCGTCAATAAGAAGGTCCGAGGGATATAGTAGACCTGAAGTGAAGCATCGGAACCTATAACTAGTGTCACAGGAATGGTTCATATCTGTGCAGGGAGGAGACCCCCAAGAGGGATCATTGCCGACAAAATTTTGTTTAAATAAAATTTCAATGCGTAATGTTCGGCCGTAGCCGGCTTGGGCATACTGTGGTGGAAGGTGCTGGCCGGAAGACCATGGTCAGCACATTCCTGCCACGTGCTCCTCTGTCAGACTCAAGTCCCACGGGTTGGTTGCGCTGACGGGGGCACGCTACTAGCAAGGCGCGTTGGCGGAATCAATCCTCCAATCAGAGACTAATCGTGTGATCACGTGAGGACGCGGCCGGGAGCGGCGAGGGCGGCTTGGAAACAGCTCCGCGCTCTCTTAGCTTCTGACCTCGGCCCCGAGTAGTCGCTCCTCTAGTCTCTGCCTCTCTGATGAGCAGACGGCAACCCCTCTTGGGGCTGCTCAGCCCTACGTAGGCACCACTGTACCATCATTACAAGAATAAACTGGGTCCATTCCACTCAATTAATTTTCATTTTACAACGCCCTCCGCTCCTGACTTCTATCCTGACGAACAAATGGTGTCAGAAGTGGGATGCGACCCACCTTACGGTTGTAAAATCAACTTATCAGTTGAGTATGAGTACTATGAAGGGGCCGAGCGCTGGGCCCCGCCGGACGCGAGCCGAGGAGGGTCCGCGATGCAGTCACGCTCGCCGCCGCCGCCGCCGCCGCCGCTGTCCGTAGCTGCCACGGGCCACCGCCTGCGCCAGGGTCCGGGGTGCGGCCCTCGCGCCGCCCCGCCGTCGCAGCTGTCCATGCTGTCGCCCGCCGCCTGCTGCGCCCACGAGTGATCAACGCGCCTGCCGCCGCTCGTCGACACCGCCGCCGTCCGTCGTCTGCACGCCACCAAATAATGTAAGTCGCTAGCGACGCTACGGTGGAGTAGATGCCCACACTATTGTAACATGCCGATCACCAGGCAGCAATCGGAGGCAGGAGCAGCCGGAGCGGATGAAGATCCCCTCTTGGCGCTGCAGTCCCAGTTAAATCAATTAATTCTAACTAACGCGGAGCTTAAGCAACAGATAGATGATCTTAAAATGGCTTCTCCGCAATCTAGTGTTGCTAAGCCAGTGCTAGTGGAAGAACAGCTGAAGCAGGTGATTCCACCACTCACTAGTGCAGAATCACCTGTGGCAGTAGCCACCTCTACTTTGGTGCAGAGCTTCCCAGCAGTAGCGTTTATTCCGGCGTTCGCTGGAAAGCCGCACGAGGATATTCAAACGTTTGTCCAGAATATCCAGGACATCGGAAACCTTTGCGGTTGGCCAGATGAATTTCTCTTAAACGTGATGAAAATGAAACTCACCGGCGAAGCGCGGAACTACGTGCAGTCGGTCGAGAGCTTGAAAAATGCCCCTACCTTCCAGTCCCTTGCAACAGGGTTGATTGAAAGGTATACAGACAAACGTGGTACTAGTTACTATCGCGACCTGCTTTCCACCCTCAAGCAAAAAGCGGGTGAAGATTTAGAAGCATTCGCGGACAGGATTCGAAGCGTTGCATGCCACACGTACGCACTAAGTGCCAGTTCTGCTCGTAACGAAGTTCTGTTGGAAGAATCAGAATGTCGTGCGATAGACGTGTTTATTCGTGGCATAAACCCTCAAATAGGGGGCGAAATCAAGGTAGCTTCCCCCCGCACCTTACACGAAGCCGTGCGATTAGCACTCTTGAGAGAGGAGGCGAGCCGATTTGTGGCCGTCTCCGCGCGGCAAAGTGAGCCCCGACGTGTCTTTTCGAACGATACTAAGTGTGGGCGCTGTAATAGACAAGGACATGTGGCAGAGCAATGTCGCGTGCCATATTGTCATCAGTGCAGGAACATGGGCCACCAAAGCGTGCATTGTCCAAATAGTAGGCCACAACCGCCTGCAAATTCCAGGCGAAATGCAAACCAATCACAGAATTCGGGAAACGGCCGCGGGGCAGGAAGTGCCACCCCTCCCGGCCCCCGTTAAAAATAGTGACCCCCCTAGATGATAAGGGAATCACGCAGGTGGCAAGCGTGGTTGTCGATGGTGTTAGAGGCCGCAAACCAATACGCGTGCTAATTGACACAGGCGCACAGATCAGCTTGGCATTTTTATCGAAGAGAGATAAAAGAACATTGCAACCGCCGCGGTACCATATCAGTGGTATTGGTCCCGGCATAGTGAAACCTGATGGCAGCTGTTGCGTTGAGTTCACGTTGGACTCAACAGAATATGCTTTTACGATGGAGGTTGTACGAAACAGGCGCACGGATTACGACATCATCCTAGGAAGTGACTTTCTGCGTCATTTCCAGGGGGTTATTGACTATAGGTTGAATACCGTCCAATTCGGCGACAACGTGCACTGTTTTGGACGTGACTGCACGTTGCAGGCGAGCGGAGCTGGGAAAAAAGGATCCGTTTCCCAAGTTTCGGAGTCTCCCGTAACGATGCTAAAAGCCGATAATCCCGTGGAGATACCAGAAGGCACAGGAAAGATCCTTTGGGTGCCTGTCGGGATACGTGAATCCGAAGAGGTTCATTTCTTGGTAGATCCACTCTGCCAGAATGAAACTCTTGACCAGATGCAGGTCCACGTAAAACGTAGCCTGTGCAAAGCACAGCAAGTACAGAAAGAAAATTGCGTACCCGTGTGTTTAGACAATTTTAGTCACAAGCAAGCTTTCATACCGCGTGGTACAGTATTAGCTAGCTTACAGGTTATCCCAGAAGATAAGTTGTCAAAGAGAACCCCTTCTCTGAAAAAGAAAAAGACTGCTGCCGCCTCTCAACACCTTTTGACAATCACGTCACATCTGACAGATAAGTTTAAAGCTAAGCTTAGTCATCTCCCATTGCATGATCAAAAGCTAATAAATGAAGTGTTGAATGAGTATTCATGGTTGTTTGAAGACAGGAAATATTTACCAGCAACAGATCTAATCCAACATGAGATTCCAACCGGAAATGCTAGGCCAATAGCTCAAAAAGGGTACCGAATTCCCTACCATCTTCAGTCAGTGGTAGAGGAAACTATACAACAGCAACTAGAAGCAGGAATAATACAACCCTCTTCTAGTGCGTGGTCTAGCCCAATTGTAGTCGTTCCAAAGAAATCTATAGACGGAGAAAAATCCTATCGCCTCTGTGTAGACATGCGAGCAGTAAACAAAGTTACTACTCCAGATCATTATCCATTACCCCGGATCGATGAAACACTCGATCGTCTGGGCAATTGCCGGTACTTCACAACATTAGACATGCGCAGTGGGTATCATCAAATTCCAATTGCTCCTGAAGATCGAGCTAAGACAGCTTTTGTAGTTCCTGGCGGCTTATATGAATTCTTAAGGATGCCTTTCGGGCTTCGCAACGCACCAGCAACCTTTCAGCGATTTGCAGATCTGCTATTACGTGGGTTGAAACCTACTATGTGCCTTGTGTATCTTGATGATATAATTATATTTTCAAAATCCATTGCTGAACATGCTGAACATCTACGCAGTGTACTGTTGCGCTTGCAAAATGCTAATTTAAGCTTAAAATTAGAAAAATGTTCTTTTGCTCAATCACAAGTGCAGTATTTAGGTCATGTCATCAGTTCCAGCGGAGTCAAACCAGATCCACGATTAACTGAAGCAGTAGACACTTTTTCTATTCCAACAAATTTAAAGGAATTACAATCCTTCCTTGGCCTTGCAAATTATTACCGCCGTTTTGTTAAAGATTATGCTACTATTACCAAACCACTTACTAAATTGTTGAAAAAGGATACTCCTTTTGTTTGGACGGATGAATGTTCGACCGCCTTTCAAACAGTGAAAACTATTTTAACTAGTTCACCTCTACTTGTTTACCCAGACTTCGCTGAACCTTTTATTTTATCTTGTGACGCATCTGATTTTGCTGTAGGATGTGTCCTAAGCCAAGTGCAAGATGGTGAGGAAAAACCCGTTGGGTATGCCTCTCGTCAACTGAATAAAGCAGAAACTAATTACAGTACTACAGAAAAGGAATTGCTTGAACTTCTTTTTGGAATTAATTATTTTAGATGTTACCTCTATGGTCGCAAGTTTACAGTTCTTACCGATCACTCTGCTCTGCAGTGGTTATTGAATCTTAAAGACCCTAGCAGCAAACTTATGCGCTGGGCCATGAAACTGTCAGAATATGATTTTGAAGTTCGGCACAAGCCTGGTCGGTTGCATCAAAATGCTGATGCGTTAAGCAGAAAAGTGCGTGTCATTGAATCAGATGAGGTATCAATTGAAGAGTTAAAAGAAGCACAGCAGGTGGACGTTCAATGTCAAAGATACGCCACCTTCCCAGAATTTGAAGTAATAGACAACCTTTTGTATCGCAGAACTCCACATGGGAATCGTTTGGTAATACCGGAATGCTTGCAGCAACGTATAATACGGCAATGCCATGATACCATCCAAGCATGTCACAGCGGAAAACGCGCTACAAACGCTCGAATTGCGACACGTTATTGGTGGCAATACCGACAACGTGATGTGGACAGGTATGTAAGATCTTGCCTGCCGTGTGCACAACGAGCACAAAATAGGCATCCGCGAGTGCCGCTGCAAACACTTCCTCAGGCATCTTCACCCTTCGAAATTCTTGCTTTAGATTTCCAAGGTCCTTTTCCACAGTCGCAACAAGGTAACAAATACATTTTGTCTGTTATTGATCACTTTTCACGTTATCTAATTTTGGTTCCCCTCCCCGACATGACAGCTGAAACTGTGGCGAGAGAGTTTGTAAATCGTGTGATACTACCTTTTGGAAGTCCTGATGCCATTTTAACGGATCAAGGAACCAATTTCATGTCTGCTTTATTTGTACAAGTTTGTAAATTATTAAGAATCAAAAAATGGCGTACAACTCCCTTCCATCCTAAAGCTAACGGTCGCGTTGAACGCGTACACCGTACAATTTGTAAAATGTTATCCTATTATGTTGCAAAAACGCACGCTGATTGGGACAGATATGTACCGTATATTTCTTCTGCATACAACACCCGAATGCATGAATCCACAGGGTATACCCCTTACGAAGCTGTGTTTGGACGGCCGATGAATTCGCCGTTCGAAATAGACAAACTACCTCAAGGTGTAGAAATAAAGGAAGTAAAAGGTTTAGCCCGCCGGCTAAAAGCGATCTGGTATAAGGTAAAGAGGAATAATATCAAAGCTACTAATAAACTGTTGCACAGGCAGAACAAAAATGCTGTTTTACCGACTTATCAGACAGGTGATTTAGTGTTACTACGAAACCCGGCAATCAAAAAGGGACGAACTAAAAAGTTCTCTCCCCGCTTTGAAGGCCCGTATCGGATTGTACGGTTGACCTCACCAGTCAATGCAGAACTGCAATTAACCGATCGTACGGTGATAGTGCACTTTGACCGCCTGCAACCTTACCACGGTAGGGCTGTGTCACCACAACAGGTCGCAGCCCCCGATCCGCCTGTGTCACCTCCACCTCAAGTAGAACAAAAACGAAATAAAAAACGGAGGAGATTACCTCCACAGGGTTGTAGATACCCTCTGCGGAATCGACACCCTTATGGGTTGAGGTCGCGTGATTAATCACGCCTAGTTAGAGTTTTATGTTATGTTCTATTGCAGCTTAGTTTAAGTCATTTTCTCCAGGGACTTGGAAGCAAGACGTGCCTGGCCACCACGGAGTTCCCAGCCATTCTCAATTGTCAGTTTCCAGTCCTGTCATGTATTTTTGCTCATTTTTATATGTATGATTATGTTTTATGTTTTGCAAGCAATGCCACGCATTAGACGTCACGCAACTAACTTGCTTCAAATGCAACCATTACACTTGGTGTTGGCAGAACCGCGGCTGCTAACTCCGAATAATATTCTTCAATGTCCTCTATTGCCATCTATTTGCCAAACCAGTACATGTGGAGTATTTTTACTCCGAGCTTTTCTTAATACTTGTTACGTTGACGTCTAGTGTATTGTACTATATGTCCTAGTTCTGTATTTGCTGCAGCTAATCATAAGTAATCGGAACAGATAAAGCCAGGACTTGAAATGCATACGCCTCGTACGCTTTGTTTACGGGACCAGCTGTTGGCGGGGCATAACATCAGCTGTCGCCTCCCCTCCTCTTCAGCGCTGTCCCTTCTCCACGCCAAGAACTGGCCAGCGGCCATCATTCCTTCTCAGCCAGTAACAGCGCTCCGCGCGATGACGTATCTTATCACTACGTGCGCTGCCGCCTCCAGCGTCTCAACACGCGGAGCGTCCGAGTAGTTACAAAAACAAATCGCAAATTACTGCCCTATCCTCTGTGTATGACAGACTACAATGCACTTACCATCAGTTTATATAACTAACAGCCTTTTTTTTAAAAAAAAAAACTCTTATGCTAGATAATTAGCAATTTCTAATTCATCGTTATTTCTGGTACACGCTAAGCGCGTGATATTTGTCGCTGCAGTAGCGGCCGGTCTCTCGCGGCTACACGCCTTCTCACATAACCGCTGACGTACCGTTGCCTACTCCGCACCTACGCGTGCGCTGCGCTCTCGCTAACAGCTCCAAGCTGGTTTCTTTCATGCATCCGGAAGACACGGCAAACAAAATTCATTCAAACATCCCAATAAATCTTAACATAAATATTAAATAGATGTGATTCATTGTTTAAATTCTTTTCCTCGTTTTGTTTCACATTAGCTGGATAAATCACACGAAGTTCTTAACGATTTACATTATTCTGCATACCTTAAGTCTGCCAATCCTATAAGTGAAATTTCACTACTGCTTTGATTCATTGTGTAAGCTACAAACTACAGCCCTAACCCTCTTACACATCGAACTGCCTTGGACAAGGCCAGATAGGGGCAAACCAATACAATGCCACGGGTTTTTCACGCTACTGACGAGGCACAAACGACCAATCGTCCGGGCTGCCGTATATCGGTGGACGATTGTTCCTTGGTTGCTACGCAGTTATTTTTGCCCTCCCCATTTATTTTACTCTACCGCCGTGGTCATTGTTCTATCCTGTTTTCCTTCTTCTGTCGATGAGGAGGCCCCTACAACATGTTAGGTACCCTCTTCCGACAGTACCGGTCTTTTAGTCTTACCACCATTTACACCGAGATATTGCTCTCCCTTGTTGCAGTCTTGCCCCAAAATATCGGCCAATGATCCATTGTGAGATACGTACTTTGCCTCTAATTAGCCGGTGATGTAATCGCTACGGGAACTGTGCCTAGTTGTCCTTTCAGTTCAATTTGTTATCGTCAGTTTTAAAACTAACACACACGCAGCCTAGCAGCCAGCCCCAGGTGGCCAGTGTTACATGTTAACGTTGAGCGTTCCGACTACTTACAGTATTATTATTATACATCATTGTGTTTTTATTTTCCTGTCAATATATGTCATTGTGTTTAATTATGTCATTATGCTAGCACTAGTGATTTATAGTTCATGATTTTCATTTTATGTAGTGTTATGTACTGCGCGCTCAAAAAGTGACGCTATTTATGCATGTATGCTATTCTAGCTTCAGAGCTATTTTTATTGCTTGAACAGTCGACATTTCCCTAGTACAGCAGGTCGCTAATAACGCCGCTGATACTTTTATTACGGACGCCCTTAGGCCCGCTGAACCACGGTATCGCAGATAGCTCCAATGCACTGCCTACCCCTCAATTATTAGACAGGTTGCCTTAGCACTGTCCGCAGGTTGCCCCATTGCCCTGCAAATTATATAATCATCAATCCAAGTCTGCAGATTGCACTAATGCACTGCTGAACTTAATAGTCGAGTCACTCGCAGGTAGCTCATACGCACTGCGAACTTGTACTTACACGTCACCGAATCCTAGGCTCCTCGGTTGACCACAAAACAATTCATACATCAATTACCGTGAGACAATTTGCACTCACACTACGCCTTTGGCACTCAACCACAAATGAACTGAGCCCCAGACGCTCTTTTATTACATTTTATACAAAGCCACCGTCTTCTAGATGGCAATTCCATTGCAAAATCATCGGATTCTGCCATAGATTCAGATACCGTTCCCCAGATGGCAGCCTTTTCCGTTGCTGAACGGATTAGTTGCTTTTCACCATCTGACAGTGCAAACTGCACTTTTAAGAACGATGTTGTTATATACACACACTGTCGGATTTTACTGACGTAGTCCCTTATGCACTTCGTCAACCGATTAAAAAAAAAAAAAAAAAAAAAAAAAAAAACAACTTCCCCTGGCGGATTTCGTATCCGATTCGGAAGTTTATGTTCGGGAAATATTTCCTTTATTTTATTTCTTGTCAATTGTTATTACTTCAATGTTATGTTTTATTGTTATCAATTTATAGTTATGATGAATGTTAGTACACTTTATGGTTATACGCTATTTTTGTGTCATATTCGGTAGTCCCTTTTAAGTTTCATTGTTTCTCGACTGGAAGTATCTCTGATAGCACCTATTGGCCTTCAATTCGTATCCACCATCAGCTACCATTAGTCACACATTTACACAACACTTCATACGCCCAATAACAACTTACAACACACTCACACTGTTCATATCCACACTACCTTGGTGTAACTCGTTGATGTTACCAGACCTCTATTGTCATATACTAAGTACATGAACAAGGCTTTTATGGTTCATGCCCTCCGCTCTTCGGAAGGGGAAAGGGAAGTACGTACATATGTACGTCATGTTCAGTAGCAGTTTCTTTTAATCAACAACGTAGTCAATTTACCTGTTGAACACTTAAGTTGTTCTGTTAAAATGGAATCAAACGTCTTTGTGACATCAGCTATTTGTGTATTATTGCTTTGCAATAAACTGTTACTTTTAAGTTGCACTTACAATGTCTTAGTCTCGGACGCAGAGCCACTAGCGCTCTCCGACGCTGTTATCTGAGCTCAGCACTCTGCCGGCTCAGCGCTGATAAAGCTGCGCTGCGCCGCCTCCACTGCTTCACACCCAGCCTCTGTATTCACGAGCAACAGACTCGCTCTCGCTAACATTCATTTCCGACTTCTATTGACCACTTCTGTAAGTAAAGATCCTTTGATTATTGAGTTAACTTGAGTTGTCCTACCCTCATTCAGGTTTTCTACAGCTGAAAAACCACTCAATATTATTTCTGAAATTTATGAAGTACTTCACCTGTCTCGCCGTGTCGAACCTTAGCGGGGTGGGTGCCCCTGCGTAGTGGCCAATGCGTGGGAGGTGCCTAGGCTGTGCGGGTTTACACCGCGATCACAGGATTCCTTCTCATTTTATTCATTCAAAAAAAAAAAAAAAAAGAAAAAAAACTTTCTTCGTACAAAATCTCAAATTAATTGATGACACTTGGCCTTCGTCCCATAGCAGGTAGAAAAATTTTTCCAGCGAGTTACGCTTAGTCTGCGCTGCGTAGTACTGCCTCCGCGTTCAGCGTCTTTTTTGCTGACGCGTGATTGATCAGCGGATAGTCGGTGTCGAATTACACCATTGTCTTGCCGCCTTGCTACCCCCACGGCTGCCAAACTGTTGGTTGCCTGCCGTGATTCTACTTCGTGGCCTTCTTCATCAGTAAGCGTGACTGAACGGGTCCATCGTCGCTACTTGCCAGGTAATTATTGCTACAACGTTGTACCCCCTCCGTCATCTCTGAATTACTCATCAAGTAAGCCAGGAAATTTTTACTTCTAGGGGCACTAATACTTTCTCTCGCAGTCTACCGTTATCAACATTGGAAGCTGAAAGCAACCTCCCCTTTTACTGTGCTGCATTGGAGGTCCGACTTACCCGTAATTCTGACGGTATTCGGATGCGAATGAGGTTGCCAATCACGTGCGCAAATTGCGAATACGAGTGCTATCAAATATACACTTTTCCAGTCTCTTGGGCTACCCTTCATCACCATGTTGTTTGGCAGACTCAAGAATTTTTAATAGTTAGTCGGGATCGACAAACTCACGCCACTCTCACTCGCGCTGAACTATCCAGTTGCTTCCATACAACACATTACTTATGCTCCACGCTAATTTTACACACTAACACTACTGAGTGCGAGATGTCACTGTTTTTAGCTGAAACTACTACCCCTCCATGTCCTCGTGTTCTAGTCTCACTTCGTCAACCAATAATTCAGCCTGTTGGCAACAGTTTTCTGTTCGCTGTTCCACAGACTGTCACCGCCACCCTGGTGTGCCACCGTTCAATGTCAGAGACTGAATCGTACCGGATAACACTGAATAATAGTGGCCTAGTGTATAATAGTTCTAGATGTGACGTATACGCTGCTTCTATGAGGATATCAGCTCAATTGCACTCCACCTTTCATGTCACCATTCCCACATTTACCTTATACCTTCCTGAACTCGCTTTTAAAATCCATCACCATGAGAAGCTGAAGAATTTACCGAATACCAATGATTCAGATCTACTCCAATCGATCAATCATCTCCTTACCCAGGAACACAACCAAGTTGCTCTTGACCAAGTGGCCTCACATATTGCTGATTGGCACCAAACCAAGCGATTAACCACCGTTGTATTGCCCAGCGCTGGTTCGGTAATCATCACTGTAATAATTCTGATTATAGTATCCTGGATACTCTGTAAAAGAGGGTTTTGCAAATGTTTCACTTCCTTCCGAGAAGTAGTACCACCCCCACAACCTGAAGGTGAATATCACACCTGAAACTACCTGCCAACCTTGGTGCATGCGATCAGGCATGACCCCCCCCTTAGAATTAAGTTGTAGTCTAGGTGTCAGGTCAATGAACTAATTTTGTAATGGATTTGTATTTCTATGTAAAGTCTATGGAATCACAATTTAACTGTCGAGTTTTAACCCTCATGTAAGTTATTTTGTTTTCTCTTTAAATTTTTGTCATTCTGTAATGTTCTCATTCACCCACTTGGGCAATTACCATTGTAATCCTAGATTTAAGAACTCAAAGTAATATTACGGGGAAAAACCCCCTTGTGACTATTAGGCCTGGGAGCATTCTCTCACCCCCACGAGGGTGGAGTGTTTCAGTGTGCTGTGCTCCGGTGCCCCTCATCAACGCCTGGGTACCCACCACCACTGATACCACCGACACACATTCACAGCATGGCGCCGCCCCACTGCCGTCGCACCAACTTCACAAGTTTGTTATTCAAGAGCCTTCCTTCAGGCCCTTCAGGCCACTTTGTAACATTTGCACATATTGATATCACTATGTTATGGGACCCTTCATGATCATATATTTTTTTAATGGAATAATCGATTAGAATAAGCTCATTCATTTTCATCCAGAGAGCCTTCTTCGGAAGGGGAAAGGATGTGCAGGGAGGAGACCCCCAAGAGGGATCATTGCCGACAAAATTTTATTTAAATAAAATTTCAATGCGTAATGTTCGGCCGTAGCCGGCTTGGGCATACTGTGGTGGAAGGTGCTGGCCGGAAGACCATGGTCAGCACATTCCTGCCACGTGCTCCTCTGTCAGACTCAAGTCCCACGGGTTGGTTGCGCTGACGGGGGCACGCTACTAGCAAGGCGCGTTGGCGGAATCAATCCTCCAATCAGAGACTAATCGTGTGATCACGTGAGGACGCGGCCGGGAGCGGCGAGGGCGGCTTGGAAACAGCTCCGCGCTCTCTTAGCTTCTGACCTCGGCCCCGAGTAGTCGCTCCTCTAGTCTCTGCCTCTCTGATGAGCAGACGGCAACCCCTCTTGGGGCTGCTCAGCCCTACGTAGGCACCACTGTACCATCATTACAAGAATAAACTGGGTCCATTCCACTCAATTAATTTTCATTTTACAACGCCCTCCGCTCCTGACTTCTATCCTGACGAACATATCATTGACAGTAAGAAGAGTCAGTCTTCTTGTACTTAAGTCGGCATTGTGCCTTTTGTATTTAATTCCGATGCAATTTCTGTGTTTCATCGTCAAAAAGAAGGTCAGAGGGATACAGTACACCTGAATTGAAGCATCGGAATCAATAACTAGTGTCACAGGAATGGTTCAAACATAGACAGTAGGAAGAGTCAGTCTTCTTGTACTTAAGTCGGCATTGTGCCTTTTCTATTTAATTCCGATGCAATTTATGTGTTTCATCGTCAATAAGATGGTCAGAGGGATAGAGTAAACCTGAAGTGAAGCATCGGAATCTATAACTAGTGTCACAGGAATTGTTCAAAACAGTCAGTAAGAAGAGTCAGTCTTCTTGTACTTATGTCGGCATTGTGCCTTTTGTATTTAATTCCGATGCAATTTCTGTGTTTCATCGTCAATAAGAAGGTCAGAGGGATACAGTAAACCTGAAGTGAAGCATCGGAATCTATAACTAGTGTCACAGGAATGGTTCAAAACATAGACAGTAAGAAGTGTCAGTCTTCTTGTACTGAAGTCGGCATTGTGCCTTTTGTATTTAATTTCGAGGCAATTTCTGTGTTTCATCGTCAATAAGCAGGTCCAAGGGATGTAGTAGACCTGAAGTGAAGCATCGGAATCTATAACTAGTGTCACAGGAATGGTTCATATCATTGACAGTAAGAAGAGTCAGTCTTCTTGTACTTAAGTCGGCATTGTGCATTTTGTATTTAATTCCGATGCAATTTCTGTGTTTCATCGTCAAAAAGAAGGTCAGAGGGATACAGTACACCTGAATTGAAGCATCGGAATCAATAACTAGTGTCACAGGAATGGTTCAAACACAGACAGTAGGAAGAGTCAGTCTTCTTGTACTTAAGTCGGCATTGTGCCTTTTCTATTTAATTCCGATGCAATTTCTGTGTTTCATCGTCAATAAGAAGGTCCAAGGATACAGTGAACCTGAAGTGAAGCATCGGAATCTATAACTAGTGTCACAGGAATGGTTCAAATCATAGACAGTAGGAAGAGTCAGTCTTCTTGTACTTAAGTCGGCATTGTGCCTTTTCTATTTAATTCCGATGCAATTTCTGTGTTTCATCGTCAATACATAGGTCCAAGGGGTACAGTAAACCTGACGTGAAGCATCGGAATCTATAACTGGTGTCACAGGAATGGTTCAAAACATAGACAGTAAGAAGAGTGAGTCTTCTTGTCCTTAAGTCGGCATTGTGCCTTTTGTATTTAATTCCGATCCAATTTCTGTGTTTCGTCGCCAATAAGAAGGTCCAAAGGATACAGTAAACCTAAAGTGAAGCATCGGAATCTATAACTAATGTCACAGGAATCGTTCAAAACATAGACAGTAGGAAGAGTCAGTCTTCTTGTACTTAAGACGGCATTGTGCCTATTCTATTTAATTCCGATGCAATTTCTATGATTCATCGTCAATAAGAATGTCAGAGTTCTACAGTACCCCTGAAGTAAAGCATCGGAATCTGTAACTAGCGTCACAGGAAAGGTTCAAAACATACACTGAAAGAAGAGTCAGTCTTCTTGTACTTAAGTCGGCATTGTGCCTTTTCTATTTAATTCCGATGCAATTTCTGTGTTTCATCGTCAATAAGAAGGTCAGAGGGATACAGTAAACCTGAAGTTAAGCATCGGAATCTATAACTAGTGTCACAGGAATGGTTCAAAGCAGTCTGTAAAAAGAGTCAGTCTTCTTGTACTTAAATCGGCATTGTGCCTTTTGTATTTAATTCCGATGCAATTTCTGTATTTCGTCGCCAATAAGAAGGTCCAAAGGATACAGTAAACCTGAAGTGAAGCATCGGAATCTATAACTAATGTCACAGGAATCGTTCAAAACATAGACAGTAGGAAGAGTCAGTCTTCTTGTACTTAAGACGGCATTGTGCCTATTCTATTTAGTTCCGATGCAATTTCTGTGATTCATCGTCAATAAGAATGTAAGAGTTCTACAGTACCCCTGAAGTGAAGCATCGGAATCTGTAACTAGCGTCACAGGAAAGGTTCAAAACATACACAGAAAGAAGAGTCAGTCTTCTTGTACTTAAGTCGGCATTGTGCCTCTTCTATTTAATTCCGATGCAATTTCTGTGTTTCATCGTCAATAAGAAGGTTCAAGGGATCCAGTAAACCTAAAGTGAAGCATCGGAATCTATAACTAGTGTCACAGGAATGGTTCAAAACATAGACAGTAGGAAGAGTCATCCTTCTTGTACTTATGTCGGCATTGTGCCTTTTGTATTTAGTTCCGATGCAATTTCTGTGTTTCATCGTCAATAAGAAGGTCCTAGGTATAGAGTAAACCTGAAGTGAAGCATCGGAATCTATATCTAGTGTCACAGGAATGGTTCAAATCATAGTCAGTATGAAGAGTCAGTCTTCTTGTACTTAAGTCGGCATTGTGCCTTTTGTATTTAATTCCGATGCAATTTCTGTGTTTCATCGTCAATACAAAGGTCCAAGGGATACAGTAAACCTTATGTGAAGCATCGGAATCTAAAACTAGTGTAACAGGAATTGATCAAAACATAGTCAGTAAGAAGAGTCAGTCTTCTTGTACTTAATTTGGCATTGTGCCTTTTGTATTTAATTCCGATGCAATTTCTGTGTTTCATCGTCAATAAGAAGGTCCAAGGGATACAGTAGACCTGAAGTGAAGCATCGGAATCTATAACTAGTGTCACAGGAATGGTTCATATCATAGACAGTAAGAAGAGTCAGTCTTCTTGTACTTAAGTCGGCATTGTGCCTTTTGTATTTAATTCCGATGCAATTTCTGTGTTTCATCGTCAAAAAGAAGGACAGAGGGATACAGTACACCTGAAGTGAAGCATCGGAATCTATAACTAGTGTCACAGGAATGGTTCTAAACATAGACAGTAGGAAGAGTAAGTCTTCCTGTACTGAAGTCGGCATTGTGGCTTTTCTATTTAATTCCGATGCAATTTCTGTGTTTCATCGTCAATAAGAAGGTCCAAGGATACAGTGAACCTGTAGTGAAGCATCGGTATCTATAACTAGTGTCACAGGTATGGTTCAAAACATAGACAGTAGGAAGAGTCAGTCTTCTTATACTTAAGTCGGCATTGTGCTTTTTCTATTTAATTCCGATGCAATTTCTGTGTTTCATCGTCAATACGAAGGTCCAAGGGGTACAGTAAACCAGACGTGAAGCATCGGAATCTATAACTAGTGTCACAGGAATGGTTCAAAAGATAGTCAGTAAGAAGAGTCAGTCTTCTTTTGCTTAAGTCGGCATTGTGCCTTTTCCATTTAATTCCGATGCAATATCTGTGTTTCATCGTCAATAAGAAGGTCCAAGATATACAGTGAACCAGAAGTGAGGCATCGGAATCTATAACTAGTGTCACAAGAATGGTTCTAAACATAGTCAGTACGAAGAGTCAGTCTTCTTGTACTTAAGTCGGCATTCTGCCTTTTCTATTTAATTCCGATGCAATTTCTGTGTTTCATCGTCAATAAGAAGGTCCAAGGATACAGTGAACCTGAAGTGAAGCATCGGAATCTATAACTAGTGTCACAGGAATGGTTCAAATCATAGACAGTAGGAAGAGTCAGTCTTCTTGTACTTAAGTCGGCATTGTGCCTTTTCTATTTAATTCCGATGCAATTTCTGTGTTTCATCGTCAATACATAGGTCCAAGGGGTACAGTAAACCTGACGTGAAGCATCGGAATCTACAACTGGTGTCACAGGAATGATTCAAAACATAGACAGTAAGAAGAGTGAGTCTTCTTGTCCTTAAGTCGGCATTGTGCCTTTTGTATTTAATTCCGTTCCAATTTCTGTGTTTCGTCGCCAATAAGAAGGTCCAAAGGATACAGTAAACCTAAAGTGAAGCATCGGAATCTATAACTGATGTCACAGGAATCGTTCAAAACATAGACAGTAGGAAGAGTCAGTCTTCTTGTACTTAAGACGGCATTGTGCCTATTCTATTTAATTCCGATGCAATTTCTATGATTCATCGTCAATAAGAATGTCAGAGTTCTACAGTACCCCTGAAGTAAAGCATCGGAATCTGTAACTAGCGTCACAGGAAAGGTTCAAAACATACACTGAAAGAAGAGTCAGTCTTCTTGTACTTAAGTCGGCATTGTGCCTTTTCTATTTAATTCCGATGCAATTTCTGTGTTTCATCGTCAATAAGAAGGTCAGAGGGATACAGTAAACCTGAAGTTAAGCATCGGAATCTATAACTAGTGTCACAGGAATGGTTCAAAGCAGTCTGTAAGAAGAGTCAGTCTTCTTGTACTTAAGTCGGCATTGTGCCTTTTGTATTTAATTCCGATGCAATTTCTGTATTTCGTCGCCAATAAGAAGGTCCAAAGGATACAGTAAACCTGAAGTGAAGCATCGGAATCTATAACTAATGTCTCAGGAATCGTTCAAAACATAGACAGTTGGAAGAGTCAGTCTTCTTGTACTTAAGACGGCATTGTGCCTATTCTATTTAGTTCCGATGCAATTTCTGTGATTCATCGTCAATAAGAATGTAAGAGTTCTACAGTACCCCTGAAGTGAAGCATCGGAATCTGTAACTAGCGTCACAGGAAAGGTTCAAAACATACACAGAAAGATGAGTCAGTCTTCTTGTACTTAAGTCGGCATTGTGCCTTTTCTATTTAATTCCGATGCAATTTCTGTGTTTCATCGTCAATAAGAAGGTTCAAGGGATCCAGTAAACCTAAAGTGAAGCATCGGAATCTATAACTAGTGTCACAGGAATGGTTCAAAACATAGACAGTAGGAAGAGTCATCCTTCTTGTACTTATGTCGGCATTGTGCCTTTTGTATTTAGTTCCGATGCAATTTCTGTGTTTCATCGTCAATAAGAAGGTCCTAGTTATAGAGTAAACCTGAAGTGAAGCATCGGAATCTATAACTAGTGTCACAGGAATGGTTCAAATCATAGTCAGTATGAAGAGTCAGTCTTCTTGTACTTAAGTCGGCATTGTGCCTTTTGTATTTAATTCCGATGCAATTTCTGTGTTTCATCTTCAATACAAAGGTCCAAGGGATACAGTAAACCTTAAGTGAAGCATCGAAATCTAAAACTAGTGTCACAGGAATTGATCAAAACATAGTCAGTAAGAAGAGTCAGTCTTCTTGTACTTAAGTTGGCATTGTGCCTTTTGTATTTAATTCTGATGCAATTTCTGTGTTTCATCGTCACTAAGAAGGTCCAAGGGATACAGTAGACCTGAAGTGAAGCATCGGAATCTATAACTAGTGTCACAGGAATGGTTCATATCATAGACAGTAAGAAGAGTCAGTCTTCTTGTACTTTAGTCGGCATTGTGCCTTTTGTATTTAATTCCGATGCAATTTCTGTGTTTCATCGTCAAAAAGAAGGACAGAGGGATACAGTACACCTGAAGTGAAGCATCGGAATCTAAAACTAATGTCACAGGAATGGTTCAAACATAGACAGGAGGAAGAGTCAGTCTTCTTGTACTTAAGTCGGCATTGTGCCATTTCTATTTAATTCCGATGCAATTTCTGAGTTTCATCGTGAAAAAGTAGCTCAGAGGGATACAGTAAATCTGAAGTGAAGCATCGGAATCTATAACTAGTGTCACAGGAATGGTTCTAAACATAGACAGTAGGAAGAGTCAGTCTTCCTGTACTGAAGTCGGCATTGTGGCTTTTCTATTTAATTCCGATGCAATTTCTGTGTTTCATCGTCAATAAGAAGGTCCAAGGATACAGTGAACCTGTAGTGAAGCATCGGAATCTATAACTAGTGTCACAGGTATGGTTCAAAACATAGACAGTAGGAAGAGTCAGTCTTCTTATACTTAAGTCGGCATTGTGCTTTTTCTATTTAATTCCGATGCAATTTCTGTGTTTCATCGTCAATACGAAGGTCCAAGGGGTACAGTAAACCAGACGTGAAGCATCGGAATCTATAACTAGTGTCACAGGTATGGTTCAAAACATAGACAGTAGGAAGAGTCAGTCTTCTTATACTTAAGTCGGCATTGTGCCTTTTCCATTTAATTCCGATGCAATATCTGTGTTCCATCGTCAATAAGAAGGTCCAAGATATACAGTAAACCTGAAGTGAAGCATCGGGATCCATAAATAATGTCACAGGAGTGGTTCAAATCATAGACAGTAAGAAGGGTCAGTCTTCTTGTACCTAAGTCGGCATTGTGCCTTTTGTATTTAATTCAGGTGCCATATCTGTGTTTCATCGTCAATATGAAGGTGCAAGGGATACAGTAAACCTTACGTGAAGCATCGGAATCTATAACTAGTGTCACAGGAATGGTTCAAAACATAGACAGTAAGAAGAGTCAGTCTTCTTGTTCTTAAGTCGGCATTGTGCCTTTTGTATTTAATTCCGATGCAATTTATGAGTTTCATCGCCAATAAGAAGGTCAGAGGAATACAGTAAACCTGAAGTGTATTTAATTCCGATGCATTTTCTGTGTTTCATCGTCAATAAGAAGGTCCGAGGGATACAGTAAACCTGAAGTGAAGCATCGGAATCTATAACTAGTGTCACAGGAATGGTTCAAATCATGGACAGTAAGAAGAGTCAGTCTTCTTGTATTTAAGTCGGCAATGTGCCTTTTCTATTTAATTCCAATGCAATTTCTGTATTTCGTCGCCAATAAGAAGGTCCAAAGGATACAGTAAACCTGAAGTGAAGCATCGGAATCTATAACTAATGTCACAGGAATCGTTCAAAGCATAGACAGTAGAAAGAGTCAGTCTTCTTGTACTTAAGTCGGCATTGTGCCTTTTGTATTTAATTCTGATGCAATTTCTGTGTTTCATCGTCAAAAAGAATGTCAGAGGGATACAGTAAACCTAACGTGAAGCATCGGAATCCATAACTAGTGCCACAGGAATGGTTCAAAACAGTCAGTAAGAAGAGTCAGTCTTCTTGTACTTAAGTCGGCAGTGTGCCTTTTGTATTTCATTCCGATGCATTTTCTGTGTTTCATCGTCAATAAGAAGGTCCAAGGGATACAGTAAACCTGAAGTGAAGCATCGGAATCTTTAACTAGTGTAACAGGAATAGTTCAAAAGATAGTCAGTAAGAAGAGTCAGTCTTCTTGTGCTTCAGTCGGCATTGTGCCTTATCCATTTAATTCCGATGCAATATTTGTGTTTCATCGTCAATAAGAACGTAAGAGGGATACAGTAAACCTGAAGTGAGGCATCGGAATCTATAACTAGTGTCACAGGAATGGTTCCAAACATAGTCAGTAAGAAGAGTCAGTCTTCTTGTACTTAAGTCGGCATTGTGCCTTTTCTATTTATTTCCGATGCAATATCTGTGTTTCATCGTCAATAAGAACGTCCAAGGGATACAGTAAACCTGAAGTGAATCATCGTAATCTGTAACTAGTGTCACAAGAATGGTTCTACACATAGTCTGTACGAAGAGTCAGTCTTCTTGTACTTAACTCGGCATTGTGCCTTTGGATTTAATTCCGATGCAATTTCTGTGTTTCGTCGTCAATAAGAAGGTCTGAGGGATACAGTAAACCTGAAGTGAAGCATCGGAATCTATAAATAGTGTCACAGGAATGGTTCAAAACATAGACAGTAAGAAGAGTCAGTCTTCGTGTTCTTAAGTCGGCATTGTGCCTTTTGTATTTAATTCCGATGCAATTTATGTGTTTCATCGTCAATAAGAAGGTCAGAGGAATACAGTAAACCTGAAGTGAAGCATCGGGATCTATAACTAGTGTCACAGGAATAGTTCAAAACAGTCAGTAAGAAGAGTCAATCTTCTTGTACTTAAGAAGGCATTGTGCCTTTTGTATTTAATTCCGATGCATTTTCTGTGTTTCTTCGTCAATAAGAAGGTCCGAGGGATACAGTAAACCTGAAGTGAAGCATCGGAATCTATAACTAGTGTCACAGGAATGGTTCAAATCATGGACAGTAAGAAGAGTCAGTCTTCTTGTACTTAAGTCGGCAATGTGCTTTTTCTATTTAATTCCAATGCAATTTCTGTATTTCGTCGCCAATAAGAAGGTCCAAAGGATACAGTAAACCTGAAGTGAAGCATCGGAATCTATAACTAATGTTACAGGAATCGTTCAAAGCATAGACAGTAGAAAGAGTCAGTCTTCTTGTACTTAAGTCGTCAGTGTGCCTTTTGTATTTCATTCCGACGCAATTTCTGTGTTTCATCGTCAATAAGAAGGTCCAAGGGATACAGTAAACCTGAAGTGAAGCATCGGAATTTTTAACTAGGTCACAGGAATCGTTCAAAAATTAGTCAGTAAGGAGAGTCGGTCTTCTTGTGCTTAAGTCGGCATTGTGCCTTATCCATTTAATTCCGATGCAATATCTGTGTTTCATCGTCAATAAGAAGGTAAGAGGGATACAGTAAACCTGAAGTGAGGCATCGGAATCTATAACTAGTGTCACAGGAATGGTTCCAAACATAGTCAGTAAGAAGAGTCAGTCTTCTTGTACTTAAGTCGGCATTGTGCCTTTTCTATTTATTTCTGATGCAATTTCTGTGTTTCATCGTCAATAAGAACGTCCAAGGGATACAGTAAACCTGAAGTGAATCATCGTAATCTGTAACTAGTGTCACAAGAATGGTTCTAAACATAGTCAGTACGAACAGTCTGTCTTCATGTACTTAAGTCGGCATTGTGCCTTTTGTATTTAATTCCGATGCAATTTCTGTGTTTCGTCGTTAATAAGAAGGTCTGAGGGATACAATAAACCTGAAGTGAAGCATCGGAATCTATAAATAATGTCACAGGAATGGTTCAAGATATAGACAGTTACAAGGGTCAGTCTTCTTGTACTTAAGTCGGCATTGTGCCTTTTGTATTTAATTCCGATGCAATTTCTGTGTTTCATCGTCCATAAGAAGGTAAGAGGGATACAGTAAACCCGAAGTGAAGCATCGGAATCTATAACTAGTGTCACAGGAATAGTTCAAAACAGTCAGTAAGAAGAGTCAATCTTCTTGTACTTAAGCCGGCATTCTGCCTTTTGTATTTAATTCCGATGCATTTTCTATGTATCATCGTCAATAAGAATGTCCAACGGATACAGTAAACCTGAAGTGAAGCATCGGAATCTATAACTAGTGTCACAGGAATGGTTCAAATCATAGACAGTAAGAAGAGTCAGTCTTCTTGTACTTAAGTCGGCAATGTTCGAAATCTATAACTAATGTCACAGGAATCGTTCAAAGCATAGACAGTAGAAAGAGTCAGTCTTCTTGTACTTAAGTCGGCATTGTGCCTTTTGTATTTAATTCCGAAGCAATTTCAGTGTTTCATCGTCAAAAAGAAGGTCGGAGGGATACAGTAAACCTAAAGTGAACCATCGGAATCTATAACTAGTGTCACATGAATGGTTCAAAACATAGACAGTAAGAAGAGTCCGTCTTCTTGTACTTAAGTCGGCATTGTGCCTTTTCTATTTAATTCCGATGCAATTTCTGTGTTGCATCGACAATAAGAAGGTCAGAGGGATACAGTAAACCAGAAGTGAAGCATCGGAATCTATAACTAGTGTCACAGGAATGGTTCAAAGCGTAGTCAGTAAGAAGAGTCGGTCTTCTTGTTCTTAAGTCGGCATTGTGCCTTTTCTATTTAATACCGATGGAATATCTGTGTTTCATCGTCAATAAGAAGGTCAGAGGGATAGAGTAAACCTGAAGTGAAGCATCGTAATCTATAACTAGTGTCACAAGAATGGTTCAAAACATAGTCAGTACGAAGAGTCAGTCTTCTTGTACTTAAGTCTGCATTGTGCCTTTTGTATTTAATTCCGATGCAATTTCTGTATTTCGTCGTCAATAAGAAGGTAAGAGGGATACAGTAAACCTGAAGTGAAGCATCGGAATCTATAACTAGTGTCACAGGAATGGTTCAAAACATAGACAGTAAGAAGGGTCAGTCTTCTTGTACTTAAGTCGGCATTGTGCCTTTTGTACTTAATTGTGTTGCAATATCTGTGTTTCATCGTCAATAAGGAGGTGCCAGGGAGACAGTAAACCTGAAGTGAAGCATCGGAATCTATAACTAGTGTCACAGGAATGGTTCAAATCATAGACAGTAAGAAGAGTCAGTCTTATTGTATTTAAGTCGGCAATGTGCGTTTTCTATTTAATTCCAATGCAATTTCTGTATTTCGTCGCCAATAAGAAGGTCCAAAGGATACAGTAAACCTGAAGTGAAGCATCGGAATCTATAACTAATGTCACAGGAGTCGTTCAAAACATAGACAGTAGGAAGAGTCAGTCTTCTTGTACTTAAGTCGGCGTTGTGCCTTTTGTATTTAATTCCGATGCAATATCTGTGTTTCATCGTCAAGAAGAAGGTCAGAGGGATACAGTAAACCTGGAGTGAAGCATCGGATTCTATAACTAGTGTCACAGGAATGGTTCAAAACATAGACAGTATGAAGATACAGTCTTCTTGTACTTAAGTCGGCATTGTGCCATTTGTATTTAATTCCGATGCAATTTCTGTGTTTCATCGTCAATAAGAAGGTCCAAGGGTTACAGTAAACCTGAAGTGAAGCATCGGAATCCATAACTAGTGTCACAGGAATGGTTCAAAACATAGTCAGTAAGAAGAGTCGGTCTTCATGTACTTAAGTCGTCATTGGCCTTTTGTATTTAATTTCGGTGCAATTTCTGTGTTTCATCGTCAATAAGAAGGTCCAAGGGATACAGTAAACCTGAAGTGAAGCATCGGAATCTATAACTCGTGTCACAGGAATGGTTCAAAACATAGTCAGAAAGTAGAGTCAGTCTTCTTGTCCTTAAGTCATCATTGTGTCTTTTGCTTTTAATTCCGATGCAATTTCTGTGTTACAACGTCAATAAGAAGGTCGAAGGGATACTATAAACCTGGAGTGTAGCATCGGAATCTTAACTAGTGTCACAGGAATGGTTCAAAACATAGTCAGTAAGAAAAGTGAGTCTTCTTGTACTTAAGTCGGCATTGTACCTTTTCTATTTAATTCCGATTCAATTTCAGTGTTTCATCGTCTATAATAAGGTCCAAGGTATACAGTAAACCTGGAGTGAAGCATCGGAATCTATAACTAGTGTCAATGGAATGGTTCAAAACAATGACAGTAAGAAGAGTCAGTCTTCTTGTCCTTAAGGCGGCCTTGAGCCTTTTGTATTTATTTCCGATGCAAATTCTGTGTTTCATCGTCAATAAGAAGGTCCAAGGGATACAGTAAACCTGGAGTGAAGCATCGGAATCTACAAGTAGTGTCACAAGAATGGTTCAAACATAGACAGTACTTAAGTCGGCATTGTGCCTTTTGTATTTAATTCCGAAACAATTTCTGTGTTTTATCGTCAATAAGAAGGTCCAAGGGATACAGTAAACCTAAGGTGAAGCATCGGAACCTATAACTAGTGTCACAGGAATGGTTCAAACATAGTCAGTGAGAAGAGTTGGTCTCCATGTACTTATGTCGCATTGTGCCTTTTGTATCTAATTCCGATGCAATATCTGTGTTTCATCGTCAATAAGAAGGTCCAAGGGATACAGTAAACATGAAGTGAAGCATCGGGACCTATAACTAGTGTCACAGGAATGGTTCAAAACATAGTCAGTAAGAAGAGTCAGTCTTCTTGTCCTTAAGGCGGCCTTGTGCCTTTTGTATTTAATTCCGATGCAATATCTGTGTTTCATCGTAAATAAGAAGGTCCAAGGGATGCAGTAAACCTGGCATGAAACATCGGAATCTATAACTAGTGTCAATGGAATGGTTAATGACATAGACAGTAAGAAGAGTCAGTCTTCTTGACTTAAGTCGGAATTGTGAGTTTTGTATTTCATTCCGGTGCAATTTCTGTGTTTTATCGTCAATAAGAAGGTCAGAGGTATACAGTAAACCTGAAGTGAAGCATCGGAATCTATAACTAGTGTCACAGGAATGGTTCAAAACATAGTCAGTAAGAAGAGTCTGTATTCATGTCCTTATGTCGGCATTGTGCCTTGTCTATTTAATTCCGATGCAATTTCTGTGTTTCATCGTCAATAACAAGGTCCAAGGGATACAGTAAACCTTGAGTGAAGCATCGGAATCTATAACTAGTGTCAATGGAATGGTTTAAAACATAGACAGTAAGAAGAGTCAGTCTTCTTGTCCTTTTGTCGGCATTGTGCCTTTTGTATTTAATTCCGGTGCAATTTCTGTGTTTCATCGTCAATAAGAAGGTCAGAGGGATACAGTAAACCTGAAGTAAAGCATCGGAATCTATAACTAGTGCCACAGGATTGGTTCAGAACATAGTCAGTGAGAAGAGTCAGTCTTCTTGTCCCTAAGTCGGCATTGTGCCTTTTGTATTTATTTCCGATGCAATTTCTGTGTTTCATCGTCAATATGAAGGTCCAAGGGTTACAGTAACCCTGAAGTGAAGCATCGGAATCTATAACTAGTGTCACAGGAATGGTTCAAAACTTAGTCAGTAAGAAGAGTCGGTCTTCATGTACTTAAGTCGGCATTGGCCTTTTGTATTTAATTCCGGTGCAATTTCTGTGTTTCATCGTCAATAAGAAGGTCAGAGGGATACAGTAAACCTGAAGTGAAGCATCGGAATCCATAACTAGTGTCACAGGAATGGTTCAAACATAGTCAGTAAAAAGAGTCGGTCTTCATGTACTTAAGTCGGCATTGGCTTTTTGTATTTAATTCCGGTGCAATTTCTGTGTTTCATCGTCAATAAGAAGGTCAGAGGGATACAGTACACCTGAAGTGAAGCATCCGAATCTATAACTAGTGTCACAAGAATGGTTCAAAACATAGTCAGTAAGAAGAGTCTGTCTTCTTGTCCTTAAGTCGGCATTGTGCTTTTTGTATTTAATTCCGATACATTTTCTGTGTTTCATCGTCAATACGAAGGTCCAAGGGATACAGTACACCTCGAGTGAAGCATCGGAATCTATAACTAGTGTCACAGGAATGGTTCAAAACATAGGCAGTAAGAAGATACAGTCTTCTTGTACTTAAGTCGGCATTGTGCCTTTTGTATTTAATTCCGTTGCAATTTCTGTGTTTCATCGTCAATAAGGTCTGAGGGATACAGTAAACCTGAAGTAAAGCATCGGAATCTATAACTAGTGTCACAGGAATGGTTCAAAATGTAGACAGTAAGAAGATACAGTCTACTTGTACTCAAGTCGGCATTGTGCCTTTTGTATTTAATTCCGATGCAATTTCTGTGTTTCATCGTCAATAAGAAGGTCCAAGGGATACAGTAAACCTGAGGTGAAGCATCGGAATCTATAACTAGTGTCACAGGAATGGTTCAAACATAGTCAGTAAGAAGAGCCGGTCTTCATGTACTTATGTCGCATTGTGCTTTTTGTATTAAATTCCGATGCAATATCTGTGTTTCATCGTCAATAAGAAGGTCCAAGGGATACAGTCAACATGAAGCGAAGCATCGGAACCTATAACTATTGTCACAGGAATGGTTCAAAACATAGTCATTAAGAAGAGTCAGTCTTCTTGTACTTAAGTCGGCATTTTGCCTAATCTATTTAATTCCAATGCAATTTCAGTGTTTCATCGTCAATAAGAAGGTCCAAGGGATGCAGTAAACCTGGAGTGAAGCATCGGAATCTATAACTAGTGTCAATGGAATGGTTCAAAACATAGACAGTAAGAAGAGTCAGTCTTCTTGTACTTAAGTCGGAATTGTGCCTTTTGTATTTCATTCCGGTGCAATTTCTGTGTTTCATCGTCCATAAAAAGGTCAGAGGTATACAGTAAACCTGAAGTGAAGCATCGGAATCTATAACAAGAGTCACAGGAATGGTTCAAAACATAGTCAGTAAGAAGAGTCTGTCTTCTTGTCCTTATGTCGGCATTGTGCCTTTTGTATTTAATTCCGATGCAATTTCTGTCTCTCATCAACAATAAGAAGGTCCAAGGGATACAGTAAACCTGGAGTGAATCATCGGAATCTATAACTAGTGTCACAGAAATGGTTCAAAACATAGACAGTAAGAAGAGCCAGTCTGCATGTACTTGAGTCGGCATTGTGAATTTTTTTTTAATTCCGATGCAATATCTGTGTTTCATCGTCAATAAGAAGGTCTAAGGGATACAGTTAACCTGAAGTGAAGCATCAGGATCTATAACTAGTGTTACAGGAACGGTTCAAAACATAGTCAGTTTGAAGAGTCGGTCTTCATGTACTTAAGTCGGCATTGTGCCTTTTGTATTTAATTCCGGTGCAATTTCTGTGTTTCATCGTCAATAAGAAGGTCAGAGGGATACAGTAAACCTAATGGAAAGCATCGGAATCTATAACTAGTGTCACAGGAATGGTTCACAACATAGTCAGTAAGCAGAGTCAGTCTTCATGTACTTAAGTCGGCATTGTGCCTTTTGTATTTAATTCCGGTGCAATTTCTGTGTTTCATCGTCAATTAGAAGGTCAGAGGGATACAGTAATCCTGATGTGAAGCATCAGAATCCATAACTAGTGACACAGGAATGGTTCAAAACATAGTCAGTTAGAAGAGTCAGTCTTCTTGTCCTTAAGTCGGCATTGTGCCTTTTGTATTTAATTCCGATGCAATTTCTGTGTTTAATCGTCAATAAGAAGGTCCTAGGGATACAGTCAACCTGGAGTGAAGAATCGGAATCTATAACTAGTGTCACAGGAATGGTTCAAAACGTAGACAGTAAGAAGATACAGTTTTGTTGTACTTAAGTGGGCATTGTGCCTTTTGTATTTAATTCCGATGCAATTTCTGTGTTTCATCGTCAATAAGAAGGTCCAAGGGATACAGTAAACATGAAGTATAGCATCGGAATCAATAACTAGTGCCACAGGAATGGTTCAAAACATAGTCAGTGAGAAGAGTCAGTCTTCTTGTCCTTAAGTCGGCATTGTGCCTTTTGTACTCAATTCCGTTGCAATTTCTGTGTTTCATCGTCAATATGAAGGTCCAAGGGATACAGTAAACCTGGAGTGAAGCATCGGAATCTATAACTAGTGTCACAGGAATGGTTCAAAATATAGACAGTAAGAAGATACAGTCTTCTTGTACTTAAGTCGGCATTGTGCCTTTTGTATTTAATTCCGATGCAATTTCTGTGTTTCATCGTCAATAAGAAGGTCCAAGGGTTACAGTAAACCTGAAGTGAAGCATCGGAATCAATAACTAGTGTCACAGGAATGGTTCAAAACATAGTCAGTAAGAAGAGTCGGTCTTCATGTACTTAAGTCGGCATTGGCCTTTTGTATTTAATTCCGGTGCAATTTCTGTGTTTCATCGTCAATAAGAAGAACAGAGGGATACAGTAAACCTGAAGTGAAGCCTCCGAATCAATAACTAGTGTCACAAGAATGGTTCAAAGCATAGACAGTAAGAAGAGTCAGTCTTCTTGTCCTTAAGTCGGCATTGTGCTTATTGTATTTAATTCCGATGCAATTTCTGTGTTTCATCGTCAATAAGAAGGTCCAAGGGATACAGTAAACCTGGAGTGAAGCATCGGAATCTATAACTAGTGTCACAGGAATGGTTCAAAACATAGACAGCAAGAAGATACAGTCTTCTTGTACTTAAGTCGGCATTTTCACTTTTGTATTTCATTCCAATGCAATTTCTGTGTTTCACCGTCAATAAGAAGGTCCAAGGGATACAGTAAATCTGAAGTGAAGCATCGGAATCTATAACTAGTGTCACAGGAATGTTTCAAAACATAAACAGTAAGAAGAGTCAGTCTTCTTGCACTTAAGTCGGCATTGTGCCTTTTGTATTTAATTCCGATGCAATTTCTGTGTTTCATGGTGAATAAGAAGGTCAAAGGGATACAGTAAACCTGAAGTGAAGCTTCGGAATCTATAACTAGTGCCACAGGAATGGCTCAAAACATAGTCCGTAAGAAGAGTCAGTCTTCTTGTACTTAAGTCGGCATTATGCCCTTTCTATTTAATTCCGATGCAATTTCAGTGTTTCATCGTCAATAACAAGGTCCAAGGGATACAGTAAACCTGGAGTGAAGAATCGGAATCTATAACTAGTATCAATGGAATGGTTCAAAACATAGACAGTAAGAAGAGTCAGTCTTCTTGTACTTATGTCGGCATTGTGCCTTTTGTATTTAATTCCGGTGCAATTTCTGTGTTTCATCGTCAATAAGAAGGTCCAAGGGTTACAGTAAACCTGAAGTGAAGCATCGGATTCTATAACTAGTGTCACAGGAATGGTTCAAAACATAGACAGTAAGAAGCTACAGTCTTCTTGTACTTAAGTCGGCATTGTGCCATCTGTATTTAATTCCGATGCAATTTCTGTGTTTCATCGTCAATAAGAAGGTCCAAGGGTTACAGTAAAGCTGAAGTGAAGCATCGGAATCCATAACTAGTGTCACAGGAATGGTTCAAAACATAGTCAGTAAGAAGAGTCGGTCTTCATGTACTTAAGTCGGCATTGGCCTTTTGTATTTAATTCCGGTGCAATTTCTGTGTTTCATCGTCAATAAGAAGAACAGAGGGATACAGTAAACCTGAAGTGAAGCATCCGAATCTATAACTAGTGTCACAAGAATGGTTCAAAGCATAGACAGTAAGAAGAGTCAGTCTTCTTGTCCTTAAGTCGGCATTGTGCTTATTGTATTTAATTCCGATGCAATTTCTGTGTTTCATCGTCAATAAGAAGGTCCAAGGGATACAGTAAACCTGGAGTGAAGCATCGGAATCTATAACTAGTGTCACAGGAATGGTTCAAATTTAGACAGCAAGAAGATACAGTCTTCTTGTACTTAAGTCGGCATTTTTACTTTTGTATTTCATTCCAATGCAATTTCTGTGTTTCACCGTCAATAAGATGGTCCAAGGGATACAGTAAATCTGAAGTGAAGCATCGGAATCTATAACTAGTGTCACAGGAATGTTTCAAACATAAACAGTAAGAAGAGTCAGTCTTCTTGTACTTAAGTCGGCATTGTGGCTTTTGTATTTAATTCCGGTGCAATTTCTGTGTTCATCGTTAATAAGAAGATCAGAGGGATACAATAAACCTGAAGTGAAGCATCGGAACCTATAACTAGTGTCACAGGAATGGTTCAAATCATAGTCAGTAAGAAGAGTCAGTTTTCTTGTCCTTAAGGCGGCCTTGTGCCTTTTGTATTTAATTCCGATGCAATTTCTGTGTTTCATCGTCAATAAGAAGGTCCAAGGGATACAGTAAACCTGGAGTGAAGCATCGGAATCTACAAGTAGTGTCACAGGAATGGTTCAAACATAGACCGTACTTAAGTCGGCATTGTGCCTTTTGTATTTAATTCCGAAACAATTTCTGTGTTTCATCGTCAATAAGAAGGTCCAAGGGATACAGTAAACCTGAGGTGAAGCATCGGAACCTATAACTAGTGTCACAGGAATGGTTCAAACATAGTCAGTAAGAAGAGTCAGTTTTCTTGTCCTTAAGGCGGCCTTGTGCCTTTTGTATTTAATTCCGATGCATTATCTGTGTTTCATCGTCAATAAGAAGGTCCAAGGGATGCAGTAAACCTGGCGTTAAGCATCGGAATCTATAACTAGTGTCAATGGAATGGTTCAAGACATAGACAGTAAGAAGAGTCAGTCTTCTTGACTTAAGTCGGAATTGTGCCTTTTGTATTTCATTCCAGTGCAATTTCTGTGTTTTATCGTCAATAAGAAGGTCAGAGGTATGCAGTAAACCTGAAGTGAAGCATCGGAATATATTACTAGGGTCACAGGAATGGTTCAAAACATAGTCAGTAAGAAGAGTCTGTCTTCTTGTCCTTATGTCGGTATTGTGCCTTGTCTATTTAATTCCGATGCAATTTCTGTGTTTCATCGTCAATAACAACGTCCAAGGGATACAGTAAACCTGAAGTAAAGCATCGGAATCTATAACTAGTGCCACAGGAATGGTTCAAAACATAGTCAGTGAGAAGAGTCAGTCTTCTTGTCCTAAAGTCGGCATTGCGCCTTTTGTATTTAATTCCGATGCAATTTCTGTGTTTCATCGTCAATATGAAGGTCCAAGGGTTGCATTAACCCTGAAGTGAAGCATCGGAATCTATAACTAGTGTCACAGGAATGGTTCAAAACTTAGTAAGAAGAGTCGGTCTTCATGTACTTAAGTCGGCCTTGGCCTTTTGTATTTAATTCCGGTGCAATTTCTGTGTTTCATCGACAATAAGAAGGTCAGAGGGATACAGTAAACCTGAAGTGAAGCATCGGAATCTATAACTAGTGTCACAGGAATGGTTAAAAGCATAGTCAGTAAGAAGAGTCGGTCTTCATGTACTTAAGTCGGCATTGGCTTTTTGTATTTAATTCCGGTGCAATTTCTGTGTTTCATCGTCAATAAGAAGGTCAGAGGGATACAGTACACCTGAAGTGAAGCATCCGAATCTATAACTAGTGTCACAAGAATGGTTCAAAACATAGTCAGTAAGAAGAGTCTGTCTTCTTGTCCTTAAGTCGGCATTGTGCTTTTTGTATTTAATTCCGATACATTTTCTGTGTTTCATCGTCAATAAGAAGGTCAGAGGGATACAGTAAACCTGAAGTAAAGCATCGGAATCTATAACAAGTGTCACAGGAATGGTTCAAAGTATAGACAGTAAGAAGATACAGTCTTCTTGTACTTAAGTCGGCATTGTCCCTTTTGTATTTAATTCCGATGCAATTTCTGTGTTTCATCGTCAATAAGAAGGTCCAAGAGTTACAGTAAACCTGAAGTGAAGCATCGGAATCTATAACTAGTGTCACAGGAATGGTTCAAAACATAGTCAGTAAGAAGAGTCGGTCTTCATGTACTTAAGTCGGCATTGGCCTTTTGTATTTAATTCCGGTGCAATTTCTGTGTTTCATCGTCAATAAGAAGGTCCAAGGGATACAGTAAACCTGAAGTGAAGCATCGGAATCTATAACTAGTGTCACAGGAATGGTTCAAAACTTAGACAGGAAGAAGAGTCAGTCTTCTTGTACTTGAGTCGGCATTGTGCCTTTTGTATTAAATTTCGATGCAATTTCAGTGTTTCATCGTCAACAAGAAGGTCCTAGGGACACAGTAAACCTGACGCCAAGCATCGGAATTTATAACTAGTGTCACAGGAATGGTTCAAACATAGACAGTAAGAAGAGTCAGTCTTCTTGCACTTAAGTCAGCATTGTGCCTTTTCGATTTAATTCCGATGCAATATCTGGGTTTCATCGTCAATAAGAAGGTCAGAGCGATACAGTAAACCTGAAGTGAAGCATCGGAATCTATAACTAGTGTCACAGGAATGGTTCAAAACATAGTCAGAAAGAGGAGTCAGTCTTCTTGTCCTTAAGTCTTCATTGTGCCTTTTGTATTTATTTCCGATGCAATTTCTGTGTTTCATCGTCAATAAGAAGGTCCAAGGAATAATATAAACCTGGAGTGTAGCATCGGAATCTATAACTAGTGTCACAGGAATGGTTTATTAATATAGACAGTAAGAAGATACACTCTTCATGTACTTAAGTCGGCATTGTGCCTTTTGTATTTAATACCGATGCAATTTCTGTGTTTCATCGTCAATAAGAAGGTCCAAGGGATACAGTAAACCTGGAGTGAAGCATCGGAATCTACAAGTAGTGTCACAGGAATGGTTCAAAACATAGACAGTACTTAAGTCGGCATTGTGCCTTTTGTATTTACGAAACAATTTCTGTGTTTCATCGTCAATAAGAAGGTCCAAGGGATACAGTAAACCTGAGGTGAAGCATCGGAACCTATAACTAGTGTCACAGGAATGGTTCAAACATAGTCAGTAAGAAGAGCCGGCCTTCATGTACTTATGTCGCATTGTGCCTTTTGTATTTAATTCCGATGCAATATCTGTGTTTCATCGTCAATAAGAAGGTCCAAGGGATACAGTGAACATGAAGCGAAGCATCGGAACCTATAACTGATGTCACAGGAATGGTTCAAAACATAGTCACTAAGAAGAGTCAGTCTTCTTGTACTTAAGTCGGCATTTTGCCTAATCTATTTAATTCCAGTGCAATTTCAGTGTTTCATCGTCAATAAGAAGGTCCAAGGGATGCAGTAAACCTGGCGTGAAGCATCGGAATCTATAACTAGTGTCAATGGAATGGTTCAAAACATAGACAGTAAGAAGAGTCAGTCTTCTTGTACTTAAGTCGGAATTGTGCCTTTTGTATTTCATTCCGGTGCAATTTCTGTGTTTCATCGTCAATAAGAAGGTCAGAGATATACAGTAAACCTGAAGTGAAGCATCGGAATCTATAACTAGTGCCACAGGAATGGTTCAAAACATAGTCAGTAAGAAGAGTCTGTCTTCTTGTCGTTATGTCGGCATTGTGCCTTTTGTATTTATATCCGATGGAATTTCTGTGTCTCATCAACAATAAGGAGGTCCAAGGGATACAGTAAACCTGGAGTGAATCATCGGAATCTATAACTAGTGTCACGGAAACCGTTCAAATCATAGACAGTAAGAAGAGCCAGTCTGCTTGTACTTGAGTCGGCATTGTGCCTTTTTAATTTAATTCCGATGCAATATCTGTGTTTCATCGTCAATAAGAAGGTCCAAGGGATACAGTAAACCTGAAGTGAAGCATCGGAATCTATAACTAGTGTTACAGGAACGGTTCAAAAAATAGTCAGTTTGAAGAGTCGGTCTTCATGGTATTAAGTCGGCATTGTGCCTTTTGTATTTAATTCCGGTGCAATTTCTGTGTTTCATCGTCAATAAGAAGGTCAGAGGGATACAATAAACCTGAAGTGAAGCATCGGAATCTATAACTAGTGTCACAGGAATGGTTCGGAACATAGTCAGTATTAAGAGTCAGTCTTCTTGTCCTTAAGGCGGCCTTGTGCCTTTTGTATTTAATTCCGATGCAATTTCAGTGTCTCATCGTCTATAATAAGGTACAAGGTATATAGTAAACCTGGAGTGAAGCATCGGAATCTATAACTAGTGTCAATGGAATGGTAAAAACATAGACAGTAAGAAGAGTCAATCTTCTTGTACTTAAGTCGGCATTGTGGCTTTTGTATTTAATTCCGGTGCAATTTCTGTGTTCATCGTCAATAAGAAGATCAGAGGGATACAATAAACCTGAAGTGAAGCATCGGAATCTATAACTAGTGTCACAGGAATGGTTCAGAACATAGTCAGTACGAAGAGTCAGTCTTCTTGTCCTTAAGGCGGCCTTGTGCCTTTTGTATTTAATTCCGATGCAATTTCAGTGTTTCATCGTCAATAAGAAGGTCCAAGGGATACAGTAAGCATGAAGTGAAGCATCGCGACCTATAACTAGTGTCACAGGAATGGTTCAAAACATAGTCAGTAAGAAGAGTCAGTCTTCTTGTCCTTAAGGCGGCCTTGTGCCTTTTGTATTTAATTCCGATGCATTATCTGTGTTTCATCGTCAATAAGAAGGTCCAAGGGATGCAGTAAACCTGGCGTTAAGCATCGGAATCTATAACTAGTGTCAATGGAATGGTTCAAGACATAGACAGTAAGAAGAGTCAGTCTTCTTGACTTAAGTCGGAATTGTGCCTTTTGTATTTCATTCCAGTGCAATTTCTGTGTTTTATCGTCAATAAGAAGGTCAGAGGTATGCAGTAAACCTGAAGTGAAGCATCGGAATATATTACTAGGGTCACAGGAATGGTTCAAAACATAGTCAGTAAGAAGAGTCTGTCTTCTTGTCCTTATGTCGGTATTGTGCCTTGTCTATTTAATTCCGATGCAATTTCTGTGTTTCATCGTCAATAACAACGTCCAAGGGATACAGTAAACCTGAAGTAAAGCATCGGAATCTATAACTAGTGCCACAGGAATGGTTCAAAACATAGTCAGTGAGAAGAGTCAGTCTTCTTGTCCTAAAGTCGGCATTGCGCCTTTTGTATTTAATTCCGATGCAATTTCTGTGTTTCATCGTCAATATGAAGGTCCAAGGGTTGCATTAACCCTGAAGTGAAGCATCGGAATCTATAACTAGTGTCACAGGAATGGTTCAAAACTTAGTAAGAAGAGTCGGTCTTCATGTACTTAAGTCGGCCTTGGCCTTTTGTATTTAATTCCGGTGCAATTTCTGTGTTTCATCGACAATAAGAAGGTCAGAGGGATACAGTAAACCTGAAGTGAAGCATCGGAATCTATAACTAGTGTCACAGGAATGGTTAAAAGCATAGTCAGTAAGAAGAGTCGGTCTTCATGTACTTAAGTCGGCATTGGCTTTTTGTATTTAATTCCGGTGCAATTTCTGTGTTTCATCGTCAATAAGAAGGTCAGAGGGATACAGTACACCTGAAGTGAAGCATCCGAATCTATAACTAGTGTCACAAGAATGGTTCAAAACATAGTCAGTAAGAAGAGTCTGTCTTCTTGTCCTTAAGTCGGCATTGTGCTTTTTGTATTTAATTCCGATACATTTTCTGTGTTTCATCGTCAATAAGAAGGTCAGAGGGATACAGTAAACCTGAAGTAAAGCATCGGAATCTATAACAAGTGTCACAGGAATGGTTCAAAGTATAGACAGTAAGAAGATACAGTCTTCTTGTACTTAAGTCGGCATTGTCCCTTTTGTATTTAATTCCGATGCAATTTCTGTGTTTCATCGTCAATAAGAAGGTCCAAGAGTTACAGTAAACCTGAAGTGAAGCATCGGAATCTATAACTAGTGTCACAGGAATGGTTCAAAACATAGTCAGTAAGAAGAGTCGGTCTTCATGTACTTAAGTCGGCATTGGCCTTTTGTATTTAATTCCGGTGCAATTTCTGTGTTTCATCGTCAATAAGAAGGTCCAAGGGATACAGTAAACCTGAAGTGAAGCATCGGAATCTATAACTAGTGTCACAGGAATGGTTCAAAACTTAGACAGGAAGAAGAGTCAGTCTTCTTGTACTTGAGTCGGCATTGTGCCTTTTGTATTAAATTTCGATGCAATTTCAGTGTTTCATCGTCAACAAGAAGGTCCTAGGGACACAGTAAACCTGACGCCAAGCATCGGAATTTATAACTAGTGTCACAGGAATGGTTCAAACATAGACAGTAAGAAGAGTCAGTCTTCTTGCACTTAAGTCAGCATTGTGCCTTTTCGATTTAATTCCGATGCAATATCTGGGTTTCATCGTCAATAAGAAGGTCAGAGCGATACAGTAAACCTGAAGTGAAGCATCGGAATCTATAACTAGTGTCACAGGAATGGTTCAAAACATAGTCAGAAAGAGGAGTCAGTCTTCTTGTCCTTAAGTCTTCATTGTGCCTTTTGTATTTATTTCCGATGCAATTTCTGTGTTTCATCGTCAATAAGAAGGTCCAAGGAATAATATAAACCTGGAGTGTAGCATCGGAATCTATAACTAGTGTCACAGGAATGGTTTATTAATATAGACAGTAACAAGATACACTCTTCATGTACTTAAGTCGGCATTGTGCCTTTTGTATTTAATACCGATGCAATTTCTGTGTTTCATCGTCAATAAGAAGGTCCAAGGGATACAGTAAACCTGGAGTGAAGCATCGGAATCTACAAGTAGTGTCACAGGAATGGTTCAAAACATAGACAGTACTTAAGTCGGCATTGTGCCTTTTGTATTTACGAAACAATTTCTGTGTTTCATCGTCAATAAGAAGGTCCAAGGGATACAGTAAACCTGAGGTGAAGCATCGGAACCTATAACTAGTGTCACAGGAATGGTTCAAACATAGTCAGTAAGAAGAGCCGGCCTTCATGTACTTATGTCGCATTGTGCCTTTTGTATTTAATTCCGATGCAATATCTGTGTTTCATCGTCAATAAGAAGGTCCAAGGGATACAGTGAACATGAAGCGAAGCATCGGAACCTATAACTGATGTCACAGGAATGGTTCAAAACATAGTCACTAAGAAGAGTCAGTCTTCTTGTACTTAAGTCGGCATTTTGCCTAATCTATTTAATTCCAGTGCAATTTCAGTGTTTCATCGTCAATAAGAAGGTCCAAGGGATGCAGTAAACCTGGCGTGAAGCATCGGAATCTATAACTAGTGTCAATGGAATGGTTCAAAACATAGACAGTAAGAAGAGTCAGTCTTCTTGTACTTAAGTCGGAATTGTGCCTTTTGTATTTCATTCCGGTGCAATTTCTGTGTTTCATCGTCAATAAGAAGGTCAGAGATATACAGTAAACCTGAAGTGAAGCATCGGAATCTATAACTAGTGTCACAGGAATGGTTCAAAACATAGTCAGTAAGAAGAGTCTGTCTTCTTGTCGTTATGTCGGCATTGTGCCTTTTGTATTTATATCCGATGGAATTTCTGTGTCTCACCAACAATAAGAAGGTCCAAGGGATACAGTAAACCTGGAGTGAATCATCGGAATCTATAACTAGTGTCACGGAAATGGTTCAAAACATAGACAGTAAGAAGAGCCAGTCTGCTTGTACTTGAGTCGGCATTGTGCCTTTTTAATTTAATTCCGATGCAATATCTGTGTTTCATCGTCAATAAGAAGGTCCAAGGGATACAGTAAACCTGAAGTGAAGCATCGGAATCTATAACTAGTGTTACAGGAATGGTTCAAAAAATAGTCAGTTTGAAGAGTCGGTCTTCATGGTATTAGGTCGGCATTGTGCCTTTTGTATTTAATTCCGGTGCAATTTCTGTGTTTCATCGTCAATAAGAAGGTCAGAGGGATACAATAAACCTGAAGTGAAGCATCGGAATCTATAACTAGTGTCACAGGAATGGTTCGGAACATAGTCAGTATTAAGAGTCAGTCTTCTTGTCCTTAAGGCGGCCTTGTGCCTTTTGTATTTAATTCCGATGCAATTTCAGTGTCTCATCGTCTATAATAAGGTACAAGGTATATAGTAAACCTGGAGTGAAGCATCGGAATCTATAACTAGTGTCAATGGAATGGTAAAAACATAGACAGTAAGAAGAGTCAATCTTCTTGTACTTAAGTCGGCATTGTGGCTTTTGTATTTAATTCCGGTGCAATTTCTGTGTTCATCGTCAATAAGAAGATCAGAGGGATACAATAAACCTGAAGTGAAGCATCGGAATCTATAACTAGTGTCACAGGAATGGTTCAGAACATAGTCAGTACGAAGAGTCAGTCTTCTTGTCCTTAAGGCGGCCTTGTGCCTTTTGTATTTAATTCCGATGCAATTTCAGTGTTTCATCGTCAATAAGAAGGTCCAAGGGATACAGTAAACCTGGAGTGAAGCATCGGAATCTACAAGTAGTGTCACAGGAATGGTTCAAAACATAGACAGTACTTAAGTCGGCATTGTGCCTTTTGTATTTCAGAAACAATTTCTGTGTTTCATCGTCAATAAGAAGGTCCAAGGGATACACTAAACCTGAGGTGAAGCATCGGAATCTATAACTAGTGTCACAGGAATGGTTCAAACATAGTCAGTAAGAAGAGTCGGTCTTCTTGTCCTTAAGTCGGCATTATGCTTTTTGTATTTAATTCCGATGCATTTTCTGTGTTTCATCGTCAATACGAAGGTCCAAGGGATACAGTAAACCTGGAGTGAAGCATCGGAATCTATAACTAGTGTCACAGGAATGGTTCAAAACATAGTCAGAAAGAAGAGTCAGTCTTCTTGTCCTTAAGTCTTCATTGTGCCTTTTGTATTTAATTCCGATGCAATTTCTGTGTTTCATCGTCAATAAGAAGGTCCAAGGGATACTATAAACCTGGAGTGTAGCATCGGAATCTATAACTAGTGTCACAGGAATGGTTCAAAACATAGTCAGTAAGAAGAGTGAGTCTTCTTGTACTTAATTCGGCATTGTGCCTTTTCTATTTAATTCCGATGCAATTTCAGTGTTTCATCGTCTATAATAAGATACAAGGTATACAGTAAACCTGGAGTGAAGCTTAGGAATCTATAACTAGTGTCAATGGAATGGTAAAAACATAGACAGTAAGAAGAGTCAATCTTCTTGTACTTAAGTCGGCATTGTGGCTTTTGTATTTAATTCCGGTGCAATTTCTGTGTTCATCGTCAATAAGAAGATCAGAGGGATACAATAAACCTGAAGTGAAGCATCGGAATCTATAACTAGTGTCACAGGAATGGTTCAACACATAGTCAGTACGAAGAGTCAGTCTTCTTGTCCTTAAGGCGGCCTTGTGCCTTTTGTATTTAATTCCGATGCAATTTCAGTGTTTCATCGTCAATAAGAAGCTCCAAGGGATACAGTAAACCTGGAGTGAAGCATCGGAATCTACAAGTAGTGTCACAGGAATGGTTCAAAGCATAGACAGTACTTAAGCCGGCATTGTGCCTTTTGTATTTCAGAAACAATTTCTGTGTTTCATCGTCAATAAGAAGGTCCAAGGGATACAGTAAACCTGAGGTGAAGCATCGGAATCTATAACTAGTGTCACAGGAATGGTTCAAACATAGTCAGTAAGAAGAGTCAGTCTTCATGTACTTATGTCGCATTGTGCCTTTTGTATTTAATTCCGATGCAATATCTGTGTTTCATCGTCAATTAGAAGGTCAGAGGGATACAGTAATCCTGATGTGAAGCATCGGAATCCATAACTAGTGGCACAGGAATGGTTCAAAACATAGTCAGAAAGAGGAGTCAGTCTTCTTGTCCTTAAGTCTTCATTGTGCCTTTTGTATTTATTTCCGATGCAATTTCTGTGTTTCATCGTCAATAAGAAGGTCCAAGGAATAATATAAACCTGGAGTGTAGCATCGGAATCTATAACTAGTGTCACAGGAATGGTTCATTAATATAGACAGTAAGAAGATACACTCTTCATGTACTTAAGTCGGCATTGTGCCTTTTGTATTTAATACCGATGCAATTTCTGTGTTTCATCGTCAATAAGAAGGTCCAAGGGATACAGTAAACCTGGAGTGAAGCATCGGAATCTACAAGTAGTGTCACAGGAATGGTTCAAAACATAGACAGTACTTAAGTCGGCATTGTGCCTTTTGTATTTCCGAAACAATTTCTGTGTTTCATCGTCAATAAGAAGGTCCAAGGGATACATTAAACCTGAGGTGAAGCATCGGAACCTATAACTAGTGTCACAGGAATGGTTCAAACATAGTCAGTAAGAAGAGCCGGTCTTCATGTACTTATGTCGCATTGTGCCTTTTGTATTTAATTCCGATGCAATATCTGTGTTTCATCGTCAATAAGAAGGTCCAAGGGATACAGTGAACATGAAGCGAAGCATCGGAACCTATAACTGATGTCACAGGAATGGTTCAAAACATAGTCACTAAGAAGAGTCAGTCTTCTTGTACTTAGGTCGGCATTTTGCCTAATCTATTTAATTCCAGTGCAATTTCAGTGTTTCATCGTCAATAAGAAGGTCCAAGGGATGCAGTAAACCTGGCGTGAAGCATCAGAATCTATAACTAGTGTCAATGGAATGGTTCAAAACATAGACAGTAAGAAGAGTCAGTCTCCTTGTACTTAAGTCGGAATTGTGCCTTTTGTATTTCATTCCGGTGCAATTTCTGTGTTTCATCGTCAATAAGAAGGTCAGAGGTATACAGTAAACCTGAAGTGAAGCATCGGAATCTATAACTAGTGTCACAGGAATGGTTCAAAACATAGTCAGTAAGAAGAGTCTGTCTTCTTGTCGTTATGTCGGCATTGTGCCTTTTGTATTTATATCCGATGGAATTTCTGTGTCTCATCAACAATAAGAAGGTCCAAGGGATACAGTAAACCTGGAGTGAATCATCGGAATCTATAACTAGTGTCACGGAAATGGTTCAAAACATAGACAGTAAGAAGAGCCAGTCTGCTTGTACTTGAGTCGGCATTGTGCCTTTTTAATTTAATTCCGATGCAATATCTGTGTTTCATCGTCAATAAGAAGGTCCAAGGGATACAGTAAACCTGAAGTGAAGCATCGGAATCTATAACTAGTGTCACAGGAATGGTTCGGAGCATAGTCAGTATTAAGAGTCAGTCTTCTTGTCCTTAAGGCGGCCTTGTGCCTTTTGTATTTAATTCCGATGCAATTTCAGTGTCTCATCGTCTATAATAAGGTACAAGGTATATAGTAAACCTGGAGTGAAGCATCGGAATCTATAACTAGTGTCAATGGAATGGTAAAAACATAGACAGTAAGAAGAGTCAATCTTCTTGTACTTAAGTCGGCATTGTGGCTTTTGTATTTAATTCCGGTGCAATTTCTGTGTTCATCGTCAATAAGAAGATCAGAGGGATACAATAAACCTGAAGTGAAGCATCGGAATCTATAACTAGTGTCACAGGAATGGTTCAGAACATAGTCAGTACGAAGAGTCAGTCTTCTTGTCCTTAAGGCGGCCTTGTGCCTTTTGTATTTAATTCCGATGCAATTTCAGTGTTTCATCGTCAATAAGAAGGTCCAAGGGATACAGTAAACCTGGAGTGAAGCATCGGAATCTACAAGTAGTGTCACAGGAATGGTTCAAAACATAGACAGTACTTAAGTCGGCATTGTGCCTTTTGTATTTCAGAAACAATTTCTGTGTTTCATCGTCAATAAGAAGGTCCAAGGGATACACTAAAAGTGAGGTGAAGCATCGGAATCTATAACTAGTGTCACAGGAATGGTTCAAACATAGTCAGTAAGAAGAGTCGGTCTTCTTGTCCTTAAGTCGGCATTATGCTTTTTGTATTTAATTCCGATGCATTTTCTGTGTTTCATCGTCAATACGAAGGTCCAAGGGATACAGTAAACCTGTAGTGAAGCATCGGAATCTATAACTAGTGTCACAGGAATGGTTCAAACATAGTCAGAAAGAAGAGTCAGTCTTCTTGTTCTTAAGTCTTCATTGTGCCTTTTGTATTTAATTCCGATGCAATTTCTGTGTTTCATCGTCATTAAGAAGGTCCAAGGGATACTATAAACCTGGAGTGTAGCATCGGAATCTGTAACTAGTGTCACAGGAATGGTTCAAAACATAGTCAGTAAGAAGAGTGAGTATTCTTGTACTTAATTCGGCATTGTGCCTTTTCTATTTAATTCCGATGCAATTTCAGTGTTTCATCGTCTATAATAAGATACAAGGTATACAGTAAACCTGGAGTGAAGCTTAGGAATCTATAACTAGTGTCAATGGAATGGTAAAAACATAGACAGTAAGAAGAGTCAATCTTCTTGTACTTAAGTCGGCATTGTGGCTTTTGTATTTAATTCCGGTGCAATTTCTGTGTTCATCGTCAATAAGAAGATCAGAGGGATACAATAAACCTGAAGTGAAGCATCGGAATCTATAACTAGTGTCACAGGAATGGTTCAACACATAGTCAGTACGAAGAGTCAGTCTTCTTGTCCTTAAGGCGGCCTTGTGCCTTTTGTATTTAATTCCGATGCAATTTCAGTGTTTCATCGTCAATAAGAAGCTCCAAGGGATACAGTAAACCTGGAGTGAAGCATCGGAATCTACAAGTAGTGTCACAGGAATTGTTCAAAGCATAGACAGTACTTAAGCCGGCATTGTGCCTTTTGTATTTCAGAAACAATTTCTGTGTTTCATCGTCAATAAGAAGGTCCAAGGGATACAGTAAACCTGAGGTGAAGCATCGGAATCTATAACTAGTGTCACAGGAATGGTTCAAACATAGTCAGTAAGAAGAGTCAGTCTTCATGTACTTATGTCGCATTGTGCCTTTTGTATTTAATTCCGATGCAATATCTGTGTTTCATCGTCAATTAGAAGGTCAGAGGGATACAGTAATCCTGATGTGAAGCATCGGAATCCATAACTAGTGTCACAGGAATGGTTCAAATCATAGTCAGTAAGAAGAGTCAGTCTTCTTGTCCTTAAGTCGGCATTGTGCCTTTTGTATTTAATTCCGATGCAATTTCTGTGTTTCATCGTCAATAAGAAGGTCAGAGGTACACAGTAAAAATGAAGTGAAGCATCGGAATGTACAACTAGTGTCACAGGAATGGTTCAAAACATAGTCAGTAAGAAGAGTCTGTCTTTTTGTCCTTATGTCGGCGTTGTGCCTTTTGTATTTAATTCCGATGCAATTTCTGTGTCTCATCGACAATAAGAAGGTCCAAGGGATACAGTAAACCTGGAGTGAATCATCGGAATCTATAACTAGTGTCACAGAAATGGTTCAAAACATAGACAGTAAGAAGAGCCAGTCTGCTTGTACTTGAGTCGGCATTGTGCCTTTTTTATTTAATTCCGATGCAATTTCTGTGTTTCATCGTCAATAAGAAGGTCCAAGGGATACAGTAAACCTGAAGTGAAGCATCGGAATCTATAACTAGTGTTACAGGAACGGTTCAAAACATAGTCAGTTTGAAGAGTCGGTCTTCATGTACTTAAGTCGGCATTGTGCCTTTTGTATTTAATACCGATGCAATTTCTGTGTTTCATCGTCAATAAGAAGGTCCAAGGGATACAGTAAACCTGGAGTGAAGCATTGGAATCTACAAGTAGTGTCACAGGAATGGTTCAAAACATAGACAGTACTTAAGTCGGCATTGTGCCTTTTGTATTTCCGAAACAATTTCTGTGTTTCATCGTCAATAAGAAGGTCCAAGGGATACAGTAAACCTGAGGTGAAGCATCGGAATCTATAACTAGTGTCACAGGAATGGTTCAAACATAGTCAGTAAGAAGAGCCGGTCATCATGTACTTATGTCGCATTGTGCCTTTTGTATTTAATTCCGATGCAATATCTGTGTTTCATCGTCAATAAGAAGGTTCAAGGGATACAGTAAACATGAAGCGAAGCATCGGAACCTCTAACCGGTGTCACAGGAAAGGTTCAAAACATAGTCACTAAGAAGAGTCAGTCTTCTTGTACTAAGGTCGGCATTTTGCCTAATCTATTTAATTCCAATGCAATTTCAGTGTTTCATCGTCAATAAGAAGGTCCAAGGGATGCAGTAAACCTGGCGTGAAGCATCGGAATCTATAACTAGTGTCAATGGAATGGTTCAAAACATAGACAGTAAGAAGAGTCAGTCTTCTTGTACTTAAGTCGGAATTGTGCCTTTTGTATTTCATTCCGGTGCAATATCTGTGTTTCATCGTCAATAAGAAGGTCAGAGGTATACAGTAAACCTGAAGTGAAGCATCGGAATCTATAACTAGTGTCACAGGAATGGTTCAAAACATAGTCAGTAAGAAGAGTCTGTCTTCTTGTCCTTATGTCGGCATTGTGCATTTTGTATTTAATTCCGATGCAATTTCTGTGTCTCATCAACAATAAGAAGGTCCAGGGGATACAGTAAACCTGGAGTGAATCATCGGAATCTATAACTAGTGTCACAGAAATGGTTCAAAACATAGACAGTAAGAAGAGCCAGTCTGCTTTTACTTGAGTCGGCATTGTGCCTTTTTTATTTAATTCCGATGCAATTTCTGTGTTTCATCGTCAATAAGAAGGTCAGAGGGATACAGTAAACCTAATGTGAAGCATCGTAATCTATAACTAGTGTCACAGGAATGGTTCACAACATAGTCAGTAAGCAGAGTCGGTCTTCATCTACTTAAGTCGGCATTGTGCCTTTTGTATTTAATTCCGGTGCAATTTCTGTGTTTCATCGTCAATTAGAAGGTCAGAGTGATACAGTAATCCTGATGTGAAGCATCGGAATCCATAACTAGTGTCACAGGAATGGTTCAAAACATAGTCAGTAAGAAGAGTCAGTCTTCTTGTCCTTAAGTCGGCATTGTGCCATTTGGATTTAATTCCGATGCAATTTCTGTGTTTAATCGTCAATAAGAAGGTCCTAGGGATACAGTCAACCTGGAGTGAAGAATCGGAATCTATAACTAGTGTCACAGGAATGGTTCAAAACGTAGACAGTAAGAAGATACAGTTTTGTTGTACTTAAGTCGGCATTGTGCCTTTTGTATTTAATTCCGATGCAATTTCTGTGTTTCATCGTCAATAAGAAGGTCCAAGGGATACAGTAAACCTGAAGTGTGGCATCGGAATCTATAACTAGTGTCACAGGAATGGTTCAAAAGATAGTCAGAAAGAAGAGTAAGTCTTCTTGTTCTTAAGTCGGCATTGTGCCTTTTGTGTTTAATTCCGATGCAATTTCTGTGTTTCATCGTCAATAAGAAGGTCCATGGGATACAGTTAACCTGAAGTCAGGCATCGGAATCTATACCTAGTGTCACATTAATGGTTCAATACATGGTCAGTAAGAAGAGTCAGTATTCTTGTACCTAAGTCGGCATTGTGCCTTTTGTATTTAATTCCGATGCAATTTCTGTGCTTCATTGTCAATACGAAGGTCCAAGGGATACAGTAAACCTGAAGTAAAGGATCGGAATCTATAACTAGTGTCACAGGAATGGTTAAAATTTAGTCAGTAAGAAGTGTCGGTCTTCATGTACTTAAGTCGGCATTGGCCTTTTGTATTTAATTCCGATGCAATTTCAGTGTTTCATCGTCAATAAGAAGGTCCGAGGGACACAGTAAAGATGGAGTGATGCATCGGAATCTATATCTAGTGTCACAGGAATGGTTCAAAACATAGACAGTAAGAAGATACAGTCTTCTAGTACTTAAGTCGGCATTGTGGCTTTTGTATTTAATTCCGATGCAATTTCTGTGTTTTATCGTCACTAAGAAGGTCCAAGGGATACAGTAAACCTGAAGTGAAGCATTGGAATCTATAACTAGTGTCACAGGAATGGTTCAAAACATAGTCAGTAAGAAGAGTCGGTCTTCATGTACTTAAGTGGGCATTGCCTTTTGTATTTAATTCCGGTGCAATTTCTGGGTTTCATCGTCAATAAGAAGGTCAGAGGGATACAGTAAACCTGAAGTGAAGCATCCGAATCTGTAACTAGATTCACAGGAATGGTTCAAAACATAGTCAGTAAGAGGAGTCAGTTTTCTTGTCCTTAAGTCGGCATTGTGCTTTTTGTATTTAATTCCGATGCAATTTCTGTGTTTCATCGTCAATAAGAAGTTCCAAGGGATACAGTAAACCTGGACTTAAGCATCGGAATCTATAACTAGTGTCACAGGAATGGTTCAAAACATAGACAGTAAGTAGAGTCAGTCTTCTTGTACTTAAGTCGGCATTGTGGCTTTTGTATTTAATTCCGGTGCAATTTCTGTGTTCATCGTCAATAAGAAGATCAGAGGGATACAATAAACCTGAAGTGAAGCGTCGGAATCTATAACTAGTGTCACAGGAATGGTTCAAAACATAGTCAGTAAGAAGAGTCAGTCTTCTTGTCCTTAAGGTGGCCTTGTGCCTTTTGTATTTAATTCCGATGCAATTTCTGTGTTTCATCGTCAATAAGAAGGTCCAAGGGATACAGTAAACCTGGAGTGAAGCATCGGAATCTACAAGTAGTGTCACAGGAATGGTTCAAACATAGACAGTACTTAAGTCGGCATTGTGCCTTTTGTATTTAATTCCGAAACAATTTCTGTGTTTCATCGTCAATAAGAAGGTCCATGGGATACAGTAAACCTGAGGTGAAGCATCGGAATCTATAACTAGTGTCACAGGAATGGTTCAAACATAGTCAGTAAGAAGAGTCGGTCTTCTTGTCCCTAAGTCGGCATTATGCTTTTTGTAATTAATTCCGATGCATTTTCTGTGTTTCATCGGCAATACGAAGGTCCAAGGGATACAGTAAACCTGGAGTGAAGCATCGGAATCTATAACTAGTGTCACAGGAATGGTTCAAAACATAGTCAGAAAGAAGAGTCAGTCTTCTTGTCCTTAAGTCTTCATTGTGCCTTTTGTATTTAATTCCGATGCAATTTCTGTGTTTCATCGTCAATAAGAAGGTCCAAGGGATACTATAAACCTGGAGTGTAGCATCGGAATCTGTAACTAGTGTCACAGGAATGGTTCAAAATATAGTCAGTAAGAAGAGTGAGTCTTCTTGTACTTAATTCGGCATTGTGCCTTTTCTATTTAATTCCGATGCAATTTCAGTGTTTCATCGTCTATAATAAGGTACAAGGTATACAGTAAACCTTGAGTGAAGCATCGGAATCTATAACTAGTGTCAATGGAATGGTAAAAACATAGACAGTTAGAAGAGTCAGTCTTCTTGTACTTAAGTCGGCATTGTGGCTTTTGTATTTAATTCCGGTGCAATTTCTGTGTTAATCGTCAATAAGAAGATCAGAGGGATACAATAAACCTGAAGTGAAGCATCGGAATCTATAACTAGTGTCACAGGAATGGTTCAAAACATAGGCAGTACGAAGAGTCAGTCTTCTTGCCCTTAAGGCGGCCTTGTGCCTTTTGTATTTAATTCCGATGCAATTTCAGTGTTTCATCGTCAATAAGAAGGTCGAAGGGATACAGTAAAACTGGAGTGAAGCATCGGAATCTACAAGTAGTGTCACAGGAATGGTTCAAAACATAGACAGTACTTAAGTCGGCATTGTGCCTTTTGTATTTCAGAAACAATTTCTGTGTTTCATCGTCAATAAGAAGGTCCAAGGGATACAGTAAACCTGAGGTGAAGCATCGGAATCTATAACTAGTGTCACAGGAATGGTTCAAACATAGTCAGTAAGAAGAGTCGGTCTTCATGTACTTATGTCGCATTGTGCCTTTTGTATTTAATTCCGATGCAATATCTGTGTTTCATCGTCAATAAGAAGGTCCAAGGGATACAGTAAACCTGGAGTGAATCATCGGAATCTATAACTAGTGTCACAGAAATGGTTCAAAACATAGACAGTATGAAGAGCCAGTCTGCTTGTACTTGAGTCGGCATTGTGCCTTTTTTATTTAATTCCGATGCAATTACTGTGTTTCATCGTCAATAAGAAGGTCCAAGGGATACAGTAAACCTGAGGTGAAGCATCGGAATCTATAACTAGTGTCACAGGAATGGTTCAAACATAGTCAGTAAGAAGAGCCGGTCTTTATGTACTTATGTCGCATAGTGCCTTTTGTATTTAATTCCGATGCAATATCTGTGTTTCATCGTCAATAAGGAGGTCCAAGGGATACAGTAAACATGAAGCGAAGCATCGGAACCTATAACCGGTGTCACAGGAATGGTTCAAAACATAGTCACTAAGAAGAGTCAGTCTTCTTGTACTTAAGTCGGCATTTTGCCTAATCTATTTAATTCCAATGCAATTTCAGTGTTTCATCGTCAATAAGAAGGTCCAAGGGATGCAGTAAACCTGGCGTGAAGCATCGGAATCTATAACTAGTGTCAATGAAATGGTTCAAAACATAGACAGTAAGAAGAGTTAGTCTTCTTGTACTTAAGTCCGAATTGTGCCTTTTGTATTTCATTCCGGTGCAATTTCTGTGTTTCATCGTCAATACGAAGGTCAGAGGTATACAGTAAACCTGAAGTGAAGCATCGGAATCTATAACTAGTGTCACAGGAATGGTTCAAAACATAGTCAGTAAGAAGAGTCTGTCTTCTTGTCCTTATGTCGGCATTGTGCATTTTGTATTTAATTCCGATGCAATTTCTGTGTCTCATCAACAATAAGAAGGTCCAAGGGATACAGTAACCCTGGAGTGAATCATCGGAATCTATAACTAGTGTCACAGAAATGGTTCAAAACATAGACAGTAAGAAGAGCCAGTCTGCTTGTACTTGAGTCGGCATTGTGACTTTTTTATTTAATTCCGATGCAAGTTCTGTGTTTCATCGTCAATAAGAAGGTCCAAGGGATACAGTAAACCTGAAGTGATGCATCGGAATCTATAACTAGTGTTACAGGAACGGTTCAAAACATAGTCAGTTTGAAGAGTCGGTCTTCATGTACTTAAGTCGGCATTGTGCCTTTTGTATTTAATTCCGGTGCAATTTCTGTGTTTCATCGTCAATAAGAAGGTCAGAGGGATACAGTAAACCTAATGTGAAGCATCGGAATCTGTAACTAGTGTCACAGGAATGGTTCACAACATAGTCAGTAAGCAGAGTCGGTCTTCATGTACTTAAGTCGGCATTGTGCCTTTTGTATTTAATTCCGGTGCAATTTCTGTGTTTCATCGTCAATTAGAAGGTCACAGGGATACAGTAATCCTGATGTGAAGCATCGGAATCCATAACTAGTGTGTCAGGAATGGTTCAAAACATAGTCAGTAAGAAGAGTCAATCTTCTTGTCCTTAAGTCGGCATTGTGCCATTTGGATTTAATTCCGATGCAATTTCTGTGTTTAATCGTCAATAAGAAGGTCCTAGGGATACAGTCAACCTGGAGTGAAGTATCGGAACCTATAACTAGTGTCACAGGAATGGTTCAAAACGTAGACAGTAAGAAGATACAGTTTTGTTGTACTTAAGTCGGCATTGTGCCTTTTGTATTTAATTCCGATGCAATTTCTGTGTTTCATCGTCAATAAGAAGGTCCAAGGGATACAGTAAACCTGAAGTGAGGCATCGGAATCTATAACTAGTGTCACAGGAATGGTTCAAAAGGTAGTCAGAAAGAAGAGTCAGTCTTCTTGTTCTTATGTCGGCATTGTGCCTTTTGTATTTAATTCCGATGCAATTTCTGTGTTTCATCGTCAATAAGAAGGTCCATGGGATACAGTAAACCCGAAGTCATTCATCGGAATCTATAACTAGTGTCACATTAATGGTTCAATACATGGTCAGTAAGAAGAGTCAGTCTTCTTGGACCTAAGTCGGCATTGTGCCTTTTGTATTTAATTCCGATGCAATTTCTGTGCTTCATTGTCAATATGAAGGTCCAAGGGATGCAGTAAACCTGAAGTAAAGGATCGGAATCTATAACTAGTGTCACAGGAATGGTTCAAATCATAGTCAGTAAGAAGTGTCGGTCTTCATGTACTTAAGTCGGCATTGGCCTTTTGTATTTAATTCCGATGCAATTTCAGTGTTTCATCGTCAATAAGAAGGTCCAAGGGATACAGTAAAACTGGAGTGAAGCATCGGAATCTATAACTAGTGTCACAGGAATGGTTCAAAACATAGACAGTAAGAAGATACAGTCTTCTAGTACTTAAGTCGGCATTGTGGCTTTTGTATTTAATTCCGATGCAATTTCTGTGTTTTATCGTCACTAAGAAGGTCCAAGGGATACAGTAAACCTGAAGTGAAGCATTGGAATCTATAACTAGTGTCACAGGAATGGTTCAAAACATAGTCAGTAAGAAGAGTCGGTCTTCATGTACTTAAGTGGGCATTGGCCTTTTGTATTTAATTCCGGTGCAATTTCTGTGTTTCATCGTCAATAAGAAGCTCAGAGGGATACAGTAAACCTGAAGTGAAGCATCCGAATCTGTAACTAGATTCACAGGAATGGCTCAAAACATAGTCAGTAAGAGGAGTCAGTTTTCTTGTCCTTAAGTCGGCATTGTGCTTTTTGTATTTAATTCCGATGCAATATCTGTGTTTCATCGTCAATAAGAAGTTCCAAGGGATACAGTAAACCTGGAATTAAGCATCGGAATCTATAACTAGTGTCACAGGAATGGTTCAAAACATAGACAGTAAGAAGTGTCAGTCTTCTTGTACTTAAGTCGGCATTGTGGCTTTTGTATTTAATTCCAGTGCAATTTCTGTGTTCATCGTCAATAAGAAGATCAGAGGGATACAATAAACCTGAAGTGAAGCGTCGGAATCTATAACAAGTGTCACAGGAATGGTTCAAAACATAGTCAGTAAGAAGAGTCAGTCTTCTTGTCCTTAAGGCGGCCTTGTGCCTTTTGTATTTAATTGCGTTGCAATTTCTGTGTTTCATCGTCAATAAGAAGGTCCAAGGGATACAGTAAACCTGGAGTGAAGCATCGGAATCTACAAGTAGTGTCACAGGAATGGTTCAAAAATAGACAGTACTTAAGTCGGCATTGTGCCTTTTGTATTTAATTCCGAAACAATTTCTGTGTTTCATCGTCAATAAGAAGGTCCATGGGATACAGTAAACCTGAGGTGAAGCATCGGAATCTATAACTAGTGTCACAGGAATGGTTCAAACATAGTCAGTAAGAAGAGTCGGTCTTCTTGTCCTTAAGTCGGCATTATGCTTTTTGTAATTAATTCCGATGCATTTTCTGTGTTTCATCGTCAATACGAAGGTCCAAGGGATACAGTAAACCTGGAGTGAAGCATCGGAATCTATAACTAGTGTCAATGGAATGGTTCAAAACATAGACAGTAAGAAGAGTCAGTCTTCTTGTACTTAAGTCGGCATTGTGCCTTTTGTATTTAATTCCGGTGCAATTTCTGTGTTTCATCGTCAAAAAGAAGGTCCGAGGGATACAGTAAACCTGAAGTAAAGCATCGGAATCTATAACTAGTGCCTCAGGAATGGTTCAAAACATAGTCAGTCAGAAGAGTCAGTCTTCTTGTCCTTAAGTCGGCATTGTGCCTTTTGTATTTAATTCCGATGCAATTTCTGTGTTTCATCGTCAATATGAAGGTCCAACGGATACAGTAAACCTGGAGTGAAGCATCGGAATCTATAACTAGTGTCACAGGAATGGTTCAAAATATAGACAGTAAGAAGATACAGTCTTCTTGTACTTAAGTCGGCATTGTGCCTTTTGTATTTAATTCCCATGCAATTTCTGTGTTTCATCGTCAATAAGAAGGTCCAAGGGTTACAGTAAACCTGAAGTGAAGCATCAGAATCTATAACTAGTGTCACAGGAATGGTTCAAAACATAGTCAGTAAGAAGAGTCGGTCTTCATGTACTTAAGTCGGCATTGGCCTTTTGTATTTAATTCCGGTGCAATTTCTGTGTTTCATCGTCAATAAGAAGGTCCAAGGGATACAGTAAACCTGAAGTGAAGCATCGGAATCTATAACTAGTGTCACAGGAATGGTTCAAAAGCATAGACAGGAAGAAGAGTCAGTCTTCTTGTACTTGAGTCGGCATTGTGCCTTTTGCATTAAATTTCGATGCAATTTCAGTGTTTCATCGTCAAAAAGAAGGTCCTAGGGACACAGTAAACCTGACGTCGAGCATCGGAATTTATAACTAGTGTCGCAGGAATGGTTCAAAACATAGACAGTAAGAAGAGTCAGTCTTCTTGTACTTAAATCGGCATTGTGCCTTTTCTATTTGATTCCGATGCAATATCTGTGTTTCATCGTCAATAAGAAGGGCAGAGCGATACAGTAAACCTGAAGTGAAGCATCGGAATCTATAACTAGTGTCACAGGAATGGTTCAAAACATAGTCAGAAAGAAGAGTCAGTCTTCTTGTCCTTAAGTCTTCATTGTGCCTTTTGTATTTAATTCCGATGCAATTTATGTGTTTCATCGTCAATAAGAAGGTCCAAGGGATGCTATAAACCTGGAGTGTAGCATCGGAATCTATAACTAGTGTCACAGGAATGGTTCAAAACATAGTCAGTAAGAAGAGTGAGTCTTCTTGTACTTAATTCGCCATTGTGCCTTTTCTATTTAATTCCGATGCAATTTCAGTGTTTCATCGTCTATAATAAGGTACAAGGTCTACAGTAAACCTGGAGTGAAGCATCGGAATCTATAACTAGTGTCAATGGAATGGTAAAAACATAGACAGTAAGAAGAGTCAGTAATCTTGTACTTAAGTCGGCATTGTGGCTTTTGTAGTTAATTCCGGTGCAATTTCTGTGTTCATCGTCAATATGAAGGTCCAAGGGATACAGTAAACCTGGAGTGAAGCATCGGAATCTACAAGTAGTGTCACAGGAATGGTTCAAAACATAGACAGTACTTAAGTCGGCTTGTGCCTTTTGTATTTCAGAAACAATTTCTGTGTTTCATCGTCAATACGAAGGTCCAAGGGATACAGTAAACCTGAGGTGAAGCATCGGAATCTATAACTAGTGTCACAGGAATGGTTCAAACATAGTCAGTAAGAAGAGTCGGTCTTCATGTACTTATGTCGCATTGTGCCTTTTGTATTTAAATCCGATGCAATATCTGAGTGTCATCGTCAATAAGAAGGTCCAAGGGATACAGTAAACATGAAGCGAAGCATCGGAACCTATAACTAGTGTCACAGGAATGGTTCAAAACATAGTCAGTAAGAAGAGTCAGTCTTCTTGTACTTAAGTCGGCATTTTGCCTAATCTATTTAATTCCAATGCAATTTCAGTGTTTCATCGTCAATAAGGAGGTCCAAGGGATGCAGTAAACCTGGCGTGAATCATCGGAATCTATAACTAGTGTCAATGGAATGGTTCAAAACATAGACAGTAAGAAGAGTCAGTCTTCTTGTACTTAAGTCGGAATTGTGCCTTTTGCATTTCATTCCGGTGCAATTTCTGTGTTTCATCGTCAATAAGAAGGACAGAGGTATACAGTAAACCTGAAGTGAAGCATCGGAATCTATAACTAGTGTCACAGGAATGGTTCAAAACATAGTCAGTAAGAAGAGTCTGTCTTCTTGTCCTTATGTCGGCATTGTGCCTTTTGTATTTAATTCCGAAGCAATTTCTGTGTCTCATCGACAATAAGAAGGTCCAAGGGATACAGTAAACCTGGAGTGAATCATCGGAATCTATAACTAGTGTCACAGGAATGGTTCAAAACATAGACAGTAAGAAGAGCCAGTCTGCTTGTACTTGAGTCGGCATTGTGCCTTTTTTTATTTAATTCCGATGCAATTTCTGTGTTTCATCGTCAATAAGAAGGTCCAAGGGATACAGTACACCTGAAGTGAAGCATCGGAATCTATAACTAGTGTTACAGGATCGGCTCAAAACATAGTCAGTTTGAAGAGTCGGTCTTCATGTACTTAAGTCGGCATTGTGCCTTTTGTATTTAATTCCGGTGCAATTTCTGTGTTTCATCGTCAATAAGAAGGTCAGAGGGTTACAGTAAACCTAATGTGAAGGATCGGAATCTATAACTAGTTTCACAGGAATGGTTCACAACACAGTCAGTAAGCAGAGTCGGTCTTCACGTACTTAAGTCGGCATTGTGCCTTTTGTATTTAATTCCGGTGCAATTTCTGTGTTTCATCGTCAATTAGAAGGTCAGAGGGATACAGTAATCCTGATGTGAAGCATCGGAATCCATAACTAGTGTCACAGGAGTGGTTCAAAACATAGTCAGTAAGAAGAGTCAGTCTTCTTGTCCTTAAGTCGGCATTGTACATTTTGTAATTAATTCCGATGCAATTTCTGTGTTTAATCGTTAATAAGAAGGTCCTAGGGATACAGTCAACCTGGAGTGAAGAATCGGAATCTATAACTAGTGTCACAGGAATGGTTCAAAACGTAGACAGTAAGAAGATACAGTTTTGTTGTACTTAAGTCGGCATTGTGCCTTTTGTATTTCATTCCGATGCAATTTCTGTGTTTCATCGTCAATAAGAAGGTCCAAGGGATACAGTAAACCTGAAGTGAGGCATCGGAATCTATAACTAGTGTCACAGGAATGGTTCAAAACATAGTCAGAAAGAAGAGTCAGTCTTCTTGTTCTTAAGTCGGCATTGTGCCTTTTGTATTTAATTCCGATGCAATTTCTGTGTTTCATCGTCAATAAGAAGGTCCATGGGATACAGTAAATCTGAAGTCAAGCATCGGAATCTGTAACTAGTGTCACATTGATGGTTCAATAGATGGTCAGTAAGAAGAGTCAGTCTTCTTGTACCTAAGTCGGCATTGTGCCTTTCATATTTAATTCCGATGCAATTTCTGTGCTTCGTCGTCAATAAGAAGGTCCAAGGGATACAGTAAACCTGAAGTAAAGCATCGGAATCTATCACTAGTGTCACGGGAATGGTTCAAAACATAGTCAGTAAGAAGTGTCGGTCTTCATGTACTTATGTCGGCATTGCCCTTTTGTATTTAATTCCGATGCAATTTCAGTGTTTCATCGTCAATAAGAAGGTCCAAGGGATACAGTAAACCTGAAGTGAAGCATCGGAATCTATAACTAGTGTTACAGGATCGGCTCAAAACATAGTCAGTTTGAAGAGTCGGTCTTCATGTACTTAAGTCGGCATTGTGCCTTTTGTATTTAATTCCGGTGCAATTTCTGTGTTTCATCGTCAATAAGAAGGTCAGAGGGTTACAGTAAACCTAATGTGAAGGATAGGAATCTATAACTAGTTTCACAGGAATGGTTCACAACACAGTCAGTAAGCAGAGTCGGTATTCACGTACTTAAGTCGGCATTGTGCCTTTTGTATTTAATTCCGGTGCAATTTCTGTGTTTCATCGTCAATTAGAAGGTCAGAGGGATACAGTAATCCTGATGTGAAGCATCGGAATCCATAACTAGTGTCACAGGAGTGGTTCAAAACATAGTCAGTAAGAAGAGTCTGTCTTCTTGTCCTTAAGTCGGCATTGTGCATTTTGTAATTAATTCCGATGCAATTTCTGTGTTTAATCGTTAATAAGAAGGTCCTAAGGATACAGTCAACCTGGAGTGAAGAATCGGAATCTATAACTAGTGTCACAGGAATGGTTCAAAACGTAGACAGTAAGAAGATACAGTTTTGTTGTACTTAAGTCGGCATTGTGCCTTTTGTATTTCATTCCGATGCAATTTCTGTGTTTCATCGTCAATAAGAAGGTCCAAGGGATACAGTAAACCTGAAGTGAGGCATCGGAATCTATAACTAGTGTCACAGGAATGGTTCAAAACATTGTCAGAAAGAAGAGTCAGTCTTCTTGTTCTTAAGTCGGCATTGTGCCTTTTGTATTTAATTCCGATGCAATTTCTGTGTTTCATCGTCAATAAGAAGGTCCATGGGATACAGTAAATCTGAAGTCAAGCATCGGAATCTGTAACTAGTGTCACATTAATGGTTCAATAGATGGTCAGTAAGAAGAGTCAGTCTTCTTGTACCTAAGTCGGCATTGTGCCTTTTATATTTAATTCCGATGCAATTTCTGTGCTTCGTCGTCAATAAGAAGGTCCAAGGGATACAGTAAACCTGAAGTAAAGCATCGGAATCTATCACTAGTGTCACGGGAATGGTTCAAAACATAGTCAGTAAGAAGTGTCGGTCTTCATGTACTTATGTCGGCATTGGCCTTTTGTATTAAATTTCGATGCAATTTCAGTGTTTCATCGTCAACAAGAAGGTCCTAGGGACACAGTAAACCTGACGTCAAGCATCGGAATTTATAACTAGTGTCACAGGAATGGTTCAAAACATAGACTGTAAGAAGAGTCAGTCTTCTTGTACTTAAATCGGCATTGTGCCTTTTCTATTTAATTCCGATGCAATATCTGTGTTTCATCGTCAATAAGAAGGGCAGAGCGATACAGTAAACCTGAAGTGAAGCATCGGAATCTATAACTAGTGTCACAGGAATGGTTCAAAACATAGTCAGAAAGAAGAGTCAGTCTTCTTGTCCTTAAGTCTTCATTGTGCCTTTTGTATTTAATTCCGATGCAATTTCTGTGTTTCATCGTCAATAAGAAGGTCCAAGGGATACTATAAACGTGGAGTGTAGCATCGGAAACTATAACTAGTTTCACAGGAATGATTCAAAACATAGTCAGTAAGAAGAGTGAGTCTTCTTGTACTTAATTCGCCATTGTGCCTTTTCTACTTAATTCCGATGCAATTTCAGTGTTTCATCGTCTATAATAAGGTACAAGGTATACAGTAAACCTGGAGTGAAGCATCGGAATCTATAACTAGTGTCAATGGAATGGTAAAAACATAGACAGTAAGAAGAGTCAGTCTTCTTGTACTTAAGTCGGCATTGTGGCTTTTGTATTTAATTCCGGTGCAATTTCTGTGTTCATCGTCAATAAGAAGGTCCAAGGGATACAGTAAACCTGGAGTGAAGCATCGGAATCTACAAGTAGTGTCACAGGAATGGTTCAAAACATAGACAGTACTTAAGTCGGCATTGTGCCTTTTGTATTTCAGAAACAATTTCTGTGTTTCATCGTCAATACGAAGGTCCAAGGGATACAGTAAACCTGAGGTGAAGCATCGGAATCTATAACTAGTGTCACAGGAATGGTTCAAACATGGTCAGTAAGAAGAGTCGGTCTTCATGTACTTATGTCGCATTGTGCCTTTTGTATTTAATTCCGATGCAATATCTGAGTGTCATCGTCAATAAGAAGGTCCAAGGGATACAGTAAACCTGAAGTAAAGCATCGGAATCTATAACTAGTGTCACGGGAATGGTTCAAAACATAGTCAGTAAGAAGTGTCGGTCTTCATGTACTTATGTCGGCATTGGCCTTTTGTATTTAATTCCGATGCAATTTCAGTGTTTCATCGTCAATAAGAAGGTCCAAGGGATACAGTAAATCTGGAGTGAAGCATCGGAATCTATAACTAGTGTCACAGGAATGGTTCAAAACATAGACAGTAAGAAGATACAGTCTTCTAGTACTTCAGTCGGCATTGTGGCTTTTGTATTTAATTCCGATGCAATTTCTGTGTTCCATCATCAATATGAAGGTCCAAGGGATACAGTAAACCTGAAGTGAAGCATCGGAATCTATAACTAGTGTCACAGGAATGGTTCAAAACATAGTCAGTAAGAAGAGTTGGTCTTCGTGTACTTAAGTGGCCATTGGCCTTTTGTATTTAATTCCGGTGCAATTACTGTGTTTCATCGTCAATAAGAAGGTCAGAGGGATACAGTAAACCTGAAGTGAAGCATCCGAATCTGTAACTAGATTCACAGGAACGGTTCAAAACATAGTCAGTAAGAGGAGTCAGTTTTCTTGTCCTTAAGTCGGCATTGTGCTTTTTGTATTTAATTCCGATGCAATTTCTGTGTTTCATCGTCAATAAGAAGTTCCAAGGGATACAGTAAACCTGGAATGAAGCATCGGAATCTATAAATAGTGTCACAGGAATGGTTCAAAACATAGACAGTAAGAAGATACAGTCTTCTTGTACTTAAGTCGGCATTGTGACTTCTGTATTTAATTCCGATGCAATTTCTGTGTTTTATCGTCAATAAGAAGGTTCAAGGGATACAGTAAACCTGAAGTGAAGCATCGGAATCTATAACTAGTGTCACAGGAATGGTTCAAAACACAAACAGTAAGAAAAGTCAGTCTTCTTGTACTTAAGTCGGCATTGTGCCTTTTGTATTTAATTCTGATGCAATTTCTGTGTTTCATCGTCAATAAGAAGGTCAGAGGGATACAGTAACCCTGAAGAGAATCATCGGAATCTATAACTAGTGTCACAGAGATGGTTCAAAACATAGTCTGTAAGAAGAGTCTGTCTTCTTGTACTTAAGTCGGCATTGTGCCTTTTGTATTTAATTCCGATGATATTTCTGTGTTTCATCGTCAATAAGAAGGTCAGAGGAATACAGTAAACCTGAAGTGAAGCATCGGAATCTATAACTAGTGTCACAGGAATGGTTCAAAACATAGACAGTAAGAAGAGTCAGTCTTCTTGTTCTGAAGTCGGCATTGTGCCTTTTCTATTTAATTCCGATGCAATTTCTGTGTTTCATCGTCAGTAAGAAGGTCAGAGCGTACAGTAAACCTGAAGTGAAGCATCGGAATCAGTAACTAGTGTCAATGGAATGGTTCAAAACATAGACAGTAAGAAGAGTCATTCTTCTTGTACTTAAGTCGGCATTGTGGCTTTTGTATTTAATTCCGGTGCAATTTCCGTGTTCATCGTCAATAAGAATATCAGAGGGATACAATAAACCTGAAGTGAAGCATCGGAATCTATAACTAGTGTCACAGGAATGGTTCAAAACATAGTCAGTAAGAAGAGTCAGTCTTCTTGTCCTTAAGTCGGCATTGTGCCCTTTGTATTTTATTCCGATGCAATTACTGTGTTTCATCGTCAATAAGAAGGTCCAAGGGATACAGTAAAGCTGGAGTGAAGCATCGGAATCTATAACTAGTGTCACAGGAATGGTTCAAAACATAGACAGTAAGAAGATACAGTCTTCTAGTACTTAAGTCGGCATTGTGGCTTTTGTATTTAATTCCGATGCAATTTCTGTGTTTCATCGTCAATAAGAAGGTCCAAGGGATACAGTAAACCTGAAGTGAAGCATCGGAATCTATAACTAGTGTCACAGGAATGGTTCAAAACATAGTCAGTAAGAAGAGTCGGTCTTCATGTACTTAAGTCTGCATTGGCCTTTTGTATTTAATTCCGGTGCAATTTCTGTGTTTCATCGTCAATAAGAAAATCAGAGGGATACAGTAAACCTGAAGTGAAGCATCCGAATCTGTAACAAGATTCACAGGAATGGTTCAAAACATAGTCAGTAAGAATAGTCAGTTTTCTTGCCCTTAAGTCGGCATTGTGCTTTTTGTATTTAATTCCGTTGCAATTTCTGTGTTTCATCGTCAATAAGAAGTTCCAAGGGATACTGTAAACTGGTAATGAAGCATCGGAATCTATAACTAGTGTCACAGGAATGGTTCAAAACGTAGACAGTAAGAAGATACAGTCTTCTTGTACTTAAGTCGGCATTGTGACTTTTGTATTTAATTCCGATGCAATTTCTGTGTTTTATCGTCAATAAGAAGGTCCAAGGGATACAGTAAACCTGAAGTGAAGCATCGGAATCTATAACTAGTGTCACTGGAATGGTTCAAAACATAAACAGTAAGAAGAGTCAGTCTTCTTGTACTTAAGTCGGCATTGTGCCTTTTGTATTTAATTCCGATGAAATTTCTGTGTTTCATCGTCAATAAGAAGGTCAGAGGGATACAGTAACCCTGAAGTGAAGCATCGGAATCTATAACTAGTGTCACAGAGTTGGTTCAAAACATAGTCAGTAAGAAGAGTCAGTCTTCTTGTACTTAAGTCAGCATTGTGCCTTTTGTATTTAATTCCGATGATATTTCTGTGTTTCATCGTCAATAAGAAGGTCAGAGGAATACAGTAAACCTGAAGTGAAGCATCGGAATCTATAACTAGAGTCACAGGAATGGTTCAAAAGATAGACAGGAAGAAGAGTCAGTATTCTTGTACTTGAGTCGGCAGTGTGCCATTTGTATTAAATTCAGATGCAATTTCTGCGTTTCATCGTCAAAAAGAAGGTCCTAGGGACACAGTAAACCTGAAGTCAAGCATCGGAATTTATAACTAGTGTCACAGGAAAGGTTCAAAGCATAGTCAGTAATAAGAGTCAGGCTTCTTGTACTGAAGTCGGCATTGTGTTTTTTCTATTTAATTCCGATGCAATTTCTGTGTTTCATCTTCAATAAGAAGATCAGAGCGTACAGTAAACCTGAAGTGAACCATTGGAATCTATAACTAGTGTCAATGGAATGGTTCAAAACATAGACAGTAAGAAGAGTCAGTCTTCTTGTACTTAAGTCGGCATTGTGGCTTTTGTATTTAATTCCGGTGCAATTACTGTGTTTCATCGTCATTACGAAGGTCAGAGGGATACAGTAAACCTGAAGTGAAGCATCCGAATCTGTAACTAGATTCACAGGAATGGTTCAAAACATAGTCAGTAAGAGGAGTCAGTTTTCTTGTCCTTAAGTCGGCATTGTGCTTTTTGTATTTAATTCCGATACAATTTCTGTGTTTCATCGTCAATAAGAAGTTCCAAGGGATACAGTAAACCTGGAATGAAGCATCGGAATCTATAACTAGTGTCACAGGAATGGTTCAAAACATAGACAGTAAGAAGATACAGTCTTCTTGTACTTAAGTCGGCATTGTGACTTTTGTATTTAATTCCGATGCAATTTCTGTGTTTTATCGTCAATAAGAAGGTTCAAGGGATACAGTAAACCTGAAGTGAAGCATCGGAATCTATAACTAGTGTCACAGGAATGGTTCAAAACACAAACAGTAAGAAGAGTCAGTCTTCTTGTACTTAAGTCGGCATTGTGCCTTTTGTATTTAATTCTGATGCAATTTCTGTGTTTCATCGTCAATAAGAAGGTCAGAGGGATACAGTAACCCTGAAGTGAATCATCGGAATCTATAACTAGTGTCACAGAGATGGTTCAAAACATAGTCTGTAAGAAGAGTCTGTCTTCTTGTACTTAAGTCGGCATTGTGCCTTTTGTATTTAATTCCGATGATATTTCTGTGTTTCATCGTCAATAAGAAGGTCAGAGGAATACAGTAAACCTGAAGTGAAGCATCGGAATCTATAACTAGTGTCACAGGAATGGTTCAAAACATAGACAGTAAGAAGAGTCAGTCTTCTTGTACTGAAGTCGGCATTGTGCCTTTTCTATTTAATTCCGATGCAATTTCTGTGTATCATCGTCAGTAAGAAGGTCAGAGCGTACAGTAAACCTGAAGTGAAGCATCGGAATCAATAACTAGTGTCAATGGAATGGTTCAAAACATAGACAGTAAGAAGAGTCATTCTTCTTGTACTTAAGTCGGCATTGTGGCTTTTGTATTTAATTCCGGTGCAATTTCTGTGTTCATCGTCAATAAGAATATCAGAGGGATACAATAAACATGAAGTGAAGCATCGGAATCTATAACTAGTGTCACAGGAATGGTTCAAAACATAGTCAGTAAGAAGAGTCAGTCTTCTTGTCCTTAAGTCGGCATTGTGCATTTTGTATTTTATTCCGATGCAATTACTGTGTTTCATCGTCAATAAGAAGGTCCAAGGGATACAGTAAAGCTGGAGTGAAGCATCGGAATCTATAACTAGTGTCACAGGAATGGTTCAAAACATAGACAGTAAGAAGATACAGTCTTCTAGTACTTAAGTCGGCATTGTGGCTTTTGTATTTAATTCCGATGCAATTTCTGTGTTTCATCGTCAATAAGAAGGTCCAAGGGATACAGTAAACCTGAAGTGAAGCATCGGAATCTATAACTAGTGTCACAGGAATGGTTCAAAACATAGTCAGTAAGAAGAGTCGGTCTTCATGTACTTAAGTCTGCATTGGCCTTTTGTATTTAATTCCGGTGCAATTTCTGTGTTTCATCGTCAATAAGAAAATCAGAGGGATACAGTAAACCTGAAGTGAAGCACCCGAATCTGTAACTAGATTCACAGGAATGGTTCAAAACATAGTCAGTAAGAATAGTCAGTTTTCTTGCCCTTAAGTCGGCATTGTGCTTTTTGTATTTAATTCCGTTGCAATTTCTGTGTTTCATCGTCAATAAGAAGTTCCAAGGGATACAGTAAACCGGTAATGAAGCATCGGAATCTATAACTAGTGTCACAGGAATGGTTCAAAACATAGACAGTAAGAAGATACAGTCTTCTTGTACTTAAGTCGGCATTGTGACTTTTGTATTTAATTCCGATGCAATTTCTGTGTTTTATCGTCAATAAGAAGGTCCAAGGGATACAGTAAACCTGAAGTGAAGCATCGGAATCTATAACTAGTGTCACTGGAATGGTTCAAAACATAAACAGTAAGAAGAGTCAGTCTTCTTGTACTTAAGTCGGCATTGTGCCTTTTGTATTTAATTCCGATGAAATTTCTGTGTTTCATCGTCAATAAGAAGGTCAGAGGGATACAGTAACCCTGAAGTGAAGCATCGGAATCTATAACTAGTGTCACAGAGATGGTTCAAAACATAGTCAGTAAGAAGAGTCAGTCTTCTTGTACTTAAGTCAGCATTGTGCCTTTTGTATTTAATTCCGATGATATTTCTGTGTTTCACCGTCAATAAGAAGGTCAGAGGAATACAGTAAACCTGAAGTGAAGCATCGGAATCTATAACTAGTGTCACAGGAATGGTTCAAAACATAGACAGGAAGAAGAGTCAGTCTTCTTGTACTTGAGTCGGCAGTGTGCCATTTTTATTAAATTCAGATGCAATTTCTGCGTTTCATCGTCAACAAGAAGGTCCTAGGGACACAGTAAACCTGAAGTCAAGCATCGGAATATATAACTAGTGTCACAGGAAAGGTTCAAAGCATAGTCAGTAATAAGAGTCCGGCTTCTTGTACTGAAGTCGGCATTGTGTTTTTTCTATTTAATTCCGATGCAATTTCTGTGTTTCATCTTCAATAAGAAGATCAGAGCGTACAGTAAACCTGAAGTGAAGCATCGGAATCTATAACTAGTGTCAATGGAATGGTTCAAAACATAGACAGTAAGAAGAGTCAGTCTTCTTGTACTTAAGTCGGCATTGTGGCTTTTGTATTTAATTCCGGTGCAATTTCTGTGTTCATCGTCAATAAGAAGATCAGAGGGATACAATAAACCTGAAGTGAAGCATCGGAATCTATAACTAGTGTCACAGGAATGGTTCAAAACATAGTCAGTTAGAAGAGTCAGTCTTCTTGTCCTTAAGGCGGCCTTGTGCCCTTTGTATTGAATCCCGATGCAATTTCTGTGTTTCATCGTCAATAAGAAGGTCCAAGGGATGCAGTAAACCTGAAGTGAAGCATCGGAATCTATAACTAGTGTCACAGGAAAGGTTCAAAGCATAGTCAGTAGGAAGAGTCAGACTTCTTGTCCTTAAGTCGGCATAATGCCCTTTGTATTTAATTCCGATGCAATTTTTGTGTTTCATCGTCAATAAGAAGGTCCAAGGGATACAGTAAAGCTGGAGTGAAGCATCGGAATCTATAACTAGTGTCACAGGAATGGTTCAAAACATCGACAGTAAGAAGATACAGTCTTCTAGTACTTAAGTCGGCATTGTGGCTTTTGTATTTAATTCCGATGCAATTTCTGTGTTTCATCGTCAATAAGAAGGTCCAAGGGATACAGTACACCTGAAGTGAAGCATCGGAATCTATAACTAGTGTCACAGGAATGGTTCAAAACATAGTCAGTAAGAAGAGTCGGTCTTCATGTACTTAAGTCGGCATTGGCCTTTTGTATTTCATTCCGGTGCAATTTCTGTGTTTCATCGTCAATAAGAAAATAAGAGGGATACAGTAGACCTGAAGTGAGCAACCGAATCTGTAACTAGGTACACAGGAATGGTTCAAAACATAGTCAGTAAGAGGAGTCAGTTTTCTTGTCCTTAAGTCGGCATTGTGCTTTTTGTATTTAATTCCGATGCAATTTCTGTGTTTCATCGTCAATAAGAAGTTCCAAGGGATACAGTAAACCTGGAATGAAGCATCGGAATCTATAACTAGTGTCACAGGAATGGTTCAAAACATAGACAGTAAGAAGAGTCAGTCTTCTTGTACTTAAGTCGGCATTGTGCTTTTGTATTTAATTCCGATGCAATTTCTGTGTTTCATCGTCAATAAGAAGGTCAGAGGGATACAGTAACCCTGAAGTAAAGCATCGGAATCTATAACTAGTGTCACAGAGATGGTTCAAAACATAGTCAGTAAGAAGAGTCAGTCTTCTTGTACTTAAGTCGGCATTGTGCCTTTTGTATTTAATTCCGATGAAATTTTTGTGTTTCATCGTCAACAAGAAGGTCCAAGGGACTCAGTAAACCTGAAGTCAAGCATCGGAATTTATAACTAGTGTCACAGGAAAGGTTCAAAGCATAGTCAGTAAGAAGAGTCAGACTTCTTGTACTGAAGTCGCCATTGTGTTTTTTCTATTTAATTCCGATGCAATTTCTGTGTTTCATCGTCAATAAGAAGATCAGAGCGTACAGTAAACCTGAAGTGAAGCATCGGAATCTATAACTAGTGTCAATGGAATGGTTCAAAACACAGACAGTAAGAAGAGTCAGTCTTCTTGTACTTAAGTCGGCATTGTGGCTTTTGTAATTAATTCCGGTGCAATTTCTGTGTTCATCGTCAATAAGAAGATCAGAGGGATACAATAAACCTGAAGTGAAGCATCGGAATCTATAACTAGTGTCAATGGAATGGTTCAAAACATAGACAGTGAGAAGAGTAAGTCTTCGTGTACTTAAGTCGGCATTGTGCCTTTTGTATTTAATTCCGGTGCAATTTCTGTGTTTCATCGTCAATAAGAAGGTCAGATGGATACAGTAATCCAGAAGTAAAGCATCGGAATCTATAACTAGTGCCACAGGAATGGTTCAAAACATAGTCAGTGAGAAGAGTCAGTCTTCTTGTCCTTAAGTCGGCATTGTGCCTTTTGTATTTAATTCCGATGCAATTTATGTGTTTCATCGTCAATATGAAGGTCCAAGGGATACAGTAAACATGGAGTGAAGCATCGGAATCTATAACCAGTGTCACAGGAATGGTTCAAAATATAGACAGTAAGAAGATACAGTCTTCTTGTACTTAAGTCGGCATTGTGCCTTTTGTACTTAATTCCGATGCAATTTCTGTGTTTCATCATGAATAAGAAGGTCAGAGGGATACGGTAACCCTGAAGTGAAGCATCGGAATCTATAACTAGTGTCACATAAATGGATCGAAGCATAGTCAGTAAGAAGAGTCAGTCTTCTTGTACTTAAGTCGGCATTGTGCCTTTTGTATTTAATTCCGATGATATTTCTGTGTTTCATCGTCAATAAGAAGGTCAGAGGAATACAGTAAACCTGAAGTGAAGCATCGGAATCTATAACTAGTGTCACAGGAATGGTTCAAAACGTAGATAGGAAGAAGAGTCAGTCTTCTTGTACTTGAGTCGTCATTGTTCTTTTTGTATTAAATATCGATGCAATTTCAGTGTTTCATCGTCAACAAGAAATTCCTAGGGACACAGTAAACCTGAAGTCAAGCATCGGAATTTATAACTAGTGTCACAGGAATGGTTCAAAACATAGACAGTAAGAAGAGTCAGTCTTCTTGTACTTAAGTCGGCATTGTGCCCTTTCTATTTAATTCCGATGCAATTTCTGTGTTTCATCGTCAATAAGAAGGTCAGAGCGATACAGTATACCTGAAGTGAAGCATCGGAATCTATAACTAGTGTCAGTGGAATGGTTCAAAACATAGACAGTAAGAAGAGTCAGTCTTCTTGTCCTTATGTCGGCATTGTGCCTTTTGTATTTAATTCCGATGCAATTTCTGTGTCTCATCGTCAATAAGAAGGTCCAAGGATACAGTAAACCTGGAGTGAATCATCGGAATCTATAACTAGTGTCACAGAAATGGTTCAAAACATAGACAGTAAGAAGAGCCAGTCTGCTTGTACTTGAGTCGGCATTGTGCCTTTTTTATTTAATTCCGATGCAATTTCTGTGTTTCATCGTCAATAAGAAGGTCCAAGAGATACAGTAAACCTGAAGTGAGGCATCGGAATCTATAACTAGTGCCACAGGAATGGTTCAAAACATAGTCAGAAAGAAGAGTCAGTCTTCTTGTTATTAAGTCGGCATTGTGCCTTTTCTATTTAATTCCGATGCAATTTCTGTGTTTCATCGTCAAGACGAAGGTCCTTGGGATACAGTAAACCTGAAGTGAATAATCGGAATCTTTAACTAGTGTCACATTAATGGTTCAATACATGGTCAGTAAGAAGAGTCAGTCTTCTTGTACCTAAGTCGGCATTGTGCCTTTTGTATTTAATTCCGATGCAATTTCTGTGCTTCATCGTCAATAAGAAGGTCCATGGGATACAGTAAACCTGAAGTGAATAATCGGAATCTATAACTAGTGTCACATTAATGGTTCAATACATGGTCAGTAAGAAGAGTCAGTCTTCTTGTACCTAAGTCGGCATTGTGCCTTTTGTATTTAATTCCGATGCAATTTCTGTGCTTCATCGTCAATAAGAAGGTCCATGGGATACAGTAAACCTGAAGTGAAGCATCGGAATCTATAACTAGTGTCACAGGAATGGTTAAAAACATAGTCAGTAAGAAGAGTCGGTCTTCATGTACTTAAGTCGGCATTGGCCTTTTGTATTTAATTCCGGTGCAATTTCTGTGTTTCATCGTCAATAAGAAGGTCAGAGGGATACAGTAATCCTGAAGTGAAGCATTTAAATCTATAACTAGTGTCACAGGAATGGTTCAAAACATAGTCAGTAAGAAGAGTCAGTCTCCCTGACCTTAAGTCGGCATTGTGTTATTGTACTTAATTCCGATGCAATATCTGTGTTTCATTGTCAATAAGAAGGTATAAAGGATACAGTAAACCTGGAGTGAAGCATCAGAAACTATAACTAGTGTCACAGGAATGGTTCAAAACATAGACAGTAAGAAGATACAGTCTTCTTGTACTTAAGTCGGCATTTTTATTTTGTATTTAATTCCGATGCAATTTCTGTGTTTCATCGTCAATAAGAAGGTCCAAGGGATACAGTAAATCTGAAGTGAAGCAGCCGAATCTATAACTAGTGTCACAGGAATGGTTCAAAGCATAGTCAGTAAGAAGAGTCAGTCTTCCTGTCCTTAAGTCGGCATTGTGCCTTTTGTATTTAATTCCGATGCAATTTCTGTGTTTCATCGTGAGTAAGAAGGTCAGAGGGATACAGTAACCCTGAAGTGAAGCATTGGAATCTTTAACTAGTGTCACAGAAATGGTTCAAAACATAGTCAGTAAGAAGAGTCAGTCTTCTTGTACTTAAGTCGGCATTGTGCCTTTTCTATTTAATTCCGATGCAATTTCTGTGTTCCATCGTCAATAAGAAGGTCCAAGGGATACACTAACCCGGAGGGGAAGCATCGGAATCTATAACTAGTGTCAATGGAATGGTTCTAAACATAGACAGTAAGAAGAGTCAGTCTTCTTGTACTTAAGTCGGCATTGTGCCTTTTGTATTTATTTCCGGTGCAATTTCTGTGTTTCATCGTCAATAAGAAGGTCAGATGGATACAGTAAACCTAAAGTAAAGCATCGGAATCTATAACTAGTGCCACAGGAATGGTTCAAAACATAGTCAGTGAGAAGAGTCAGTCTTCTTGTCCTTAAGTCGGCATTGTGCCTTTTGTATTTAATTCCGATGCAATTTCTGTGTTTCATCGTCAATATGAAGGTCCAAGGGATACTGTAAACATGGAGTGAAGAATCGGAATCTATAACTAGCGTCACAGGAATGGTTCAAAATATAGACAGTAAGAAGATACAGTCTTCTTGTACTTAAGTCGGCATTGTGCCTTTTGTATTTAATTCCGATGCAATTTCTGTGTTTCATCGTCAATAAGAAGGTCCAAGGGTTACAGAAAACCTGAAGTGAAGCATCGGAATCTATAACTAGTGTCACAGGAATGTTTCAAAACATAGTCAGTAAGAAGAGTCAGTCTTCTTGTCCTTAAGTAGGCATTGTGCCTTTTGTATTCAATTCCGATAAAATTTCTGTGTTTCATCGTAAATATGATGGTCCAAGGGATACAGTAAACATGGAGTGAAGAATCGGAATTTAAAACTAGTGTCACAGGAATGGTTCAAAATATAGACAGTAAGAAGATAAAGTCTTCTTGTACTTAAGTCGGCATTGTGACTTTTGTAGTTAATTCCGATGCAATTTCTGTACTTCATCGTCAATAAGAAGGTCCAAGGGATACAGTAAACCTTAAGTGAAGCATCGGAATCTTTTACTAGTGTCACATTAATGGTTCAAAACATAAACAGTAAGAAGAGTCAGTCTTCTTGTACTTAAGTCGGCATTGTGTCTTTTGTATTTATATCCGATGCAATTTCAGTGTTTCATCGTGAATAAGAATGTCAGAGGGATACAGTAACCCTGCAGTGAAGCATCGGAATCTATAACTAGTGTCACAGAAATGGATCAAAACATAGTCAGTAAGAAGAGTCAGTCTTTTTGTACTTAAGTCGGCATTATGCCTTTTGTATTTAATTCCGATGATATTTCTGTGTTTCATCGTCAATAAGAAGGTCAGAGGAATACTGTAAACCTGAAGTAAAGCATCGGAATCTATAACTAGTGTCACAGGAATGGTTCAGAACGTAGATAGGAAGAAGAGTCAGTCTTCTTGTACTTAAGTCGGCATTTTGGCTTTTGTATTTATATCCGATGCAATTTCTGTGTTTCATCGTCAATACGAAGGTCCATGGGGTACAGTAAACCTGAAGTGAATAATCGGAATCTATAACTAGTGTCACATTAATGGTCCAATACATGGTCAGTAAGAAGAGTCAGTCTTCTTGTACCTAAGTCGGCATTGTGCCTTTTGTATTTAATTCCGATGCAATTTCTGTGCTTCTTCGTCAATAAGAAGGTCCATGGGATACAGTAAACCTGAAGTGAATAATCGGAATCTATAACTAGTGTCACATTAATGGTTCAATACATGGTCAGTAAGAAGAGTCAGTCTTCTTGTACCTAAGTCGGCATTGTGCCTTTTGTATTTAATTCCGATGCAATTTCTGTGCTTCATCGTCAATAAGAAGGTCCATGGGATACAGTAAACATGAAGTGAAGCATCGGAATCTATAACTAGTGTCACAGGAATGGTTAAAAACATAGTCAGTAAGAAGAGTCGGTCTTCATGTACTTAAGTCGGCATTGGCCTTTTGTATTTAATTCCGGTGCAATTTCTGTGTTTCATCGTCAATAAGAAGGTCAGAGGGATACAGTAATCCTGAAGTGAAGCATTTAAATCTATAACTAGTGTCACAGGAATGGTTCAAAACATAGTCAGTAAGAAGAGTCAGTCTCCCTAACCTTAAGTCGGCATTGTGTTTTTGTACTTAATTCCGATGCAATATCTGTGTTTCATTGTCAATAAGAAGGTATAAAGGATACAGTAAACCTGGAGTGAAGCATCGGAAACTATAACTAGTGTCACAGGAATGGTTCAAAACATAGACAGTAAGAAGATACAGTCTTCTTGTACTTAAGTCGGCATTTTTATTTTGTATTTAATTCCGATGCAATTTCTGTGTTTCATCGTCAATAAGAAGGTCCAAGGGATACAGTAAATCTGAAGTGAAGCAGCCGAATCTATAACTAGTGTCACAGGAATGGTTCAAAACATAGTCAGTAAGAAGAGTCAGTCTTCCTGTCCTTAAGTCGGCATTGTGCCTTTTGTATTTAATTCCGATGCAATTTCTGTGTTTCATCGTGAGTAAGAAGGTCAGAGGGATACAGTAACCCTGAAGTGAAGCATTGGAATCTTTAACTAGTGTCACAGAAATGGTTCAAAACATAGTCAGTAAGAAGAGTCAGTCTTCTTGTACTTAAGTCGGCTTTGTGCCTTTTCTATTTAATTCCGATGCAATTTCTGTGTTCCATCGTCAATAAGAAGGTCCAAGGGATACAGTAAACCTGAAGTGAAGCATCGGAATCTATAACTAGTGTCAATGGAATGGTTCAAAACATAGACAGTAAGAAGAGTCAGTCTTCTTGTACTTAAGTCGGCATTGTGCCTTTTGTATTTAATTCCGGTGCAATTTCTGTGTTTCATCGTCAATAAGAAGGTCAGATGGATACAGTAAACCTAAAGTAAAGCATCGGAATCTATAACTAGTGTCACAGGAATGGTTCAAAACATAGACAGTAAGAAGAGCCAGTCTTCTTGTAGTTGAGTCGGCATTGTGCCTTTTGTATTTAATTCCGATGAAATTTCTGTGCTTGATCGTCAATAAGAAGGTGAGAGGGATACAGTAATCCTGAAGTGAAGCATCGGAATCTATTACTAGTGTCACAGGAATGGTTCAAAACATAGACAGTAAGAAGAGTCAGTCTTCTTGTACTTACGTCTGCATTGTGCCTTTAGTATTTAATTAAGATGCCATTTCTGTGTTTCATCGTCAATAAGAAGGTCAGAGGGATACAGTAAACCTGAAGTGAAGCATCGGAATCTAGAACTAGTGTCACAGGAATGGTTCAAACATCGACATTAAGAAGAGTCAGTTTTCTTGTACTTAAGTCGGCATTGGCCTTTTTGTATATAATTACGATGCAATTTATTTGTTTCATCGTCAATAAGAAGGTCAGAGGGATACAGTAAACCTGAAGTGAAGCATCGGAATCTATAACTAGTGTCACAGAAATGGTTCAAAACATAGACAGTAAGAAGAGCCAGTCTTCTTGTACTTGAGTCGGCATTGTGCCTTTTGTATTTAATTCCGATGCAATTTATGTGTTTGTTCGTCAATAAGAAGGTCCGAGGGATACAGTAAACCTGAAGTGAAGCATCTGAAACTATAACTAGTGTCACAGGAATGGTTCAACACATAGTCAGTAAGAAGAGTCAGTTTTCTTGTTCTTAAGTCGGCATTGTGCCTTTTGTATTTCATTCCGATGCAATATCTGTGGCTCATCGTCAATAAGAAGGTCAGAGGGATACAGTAAACCTGAAGTGAAGCATCGGAATCTATAAATAGTGTCACAGAAATGGTTCGAAACATAGACAGTAGGAAGAGCCAGCCCTCTTGTACTTAGGTCGGCATTATGCTTTTTGTATTTAATTCCGATGCAATTTCTGGGTTTCATCGTCAATAAGAAGGTCAGAGGAATACAGTAAACCTGATGTGAAGCATCGGAATCTATAACTAGTGTCACAGGTATGGTTCAAATCATAGACAGTAAGAAGAGTCAGTTTTCTTGTACTTAAGTCGGCATTGTGCCTTTTGTATGTAATTCCGATGCAATTTCTGTGTTTCATCGGCAATAAGAAGGTCAGAGGTATACAGTAAACGTGAAGTGAAACATCGGAATTCATAACTAGTGTCACAGGAATGGTTCAAAACATAGACAGTAAGAAGAGTCAATTTTCTTGTACTTAAGTCGGCATAGTGCCTTTTCTATTTAATTCCGATGCAATTTCTGTGTTACGGCGTCAATAAGTAGGTCCAAGGGATACAGTAAACCTGGAGTGAAGCATCGTATTCTATAACTAGTGTCACAGAAATGGTTGAAATCATAGTCAGTACTTAGTCGGCATTGTGCCTTTTGTATTTAATTACGAAGAAATTTCTGTGTTTCATCGTCAATAACAAGGTCCAAGGGATACAGTAAACCTGAAGTGAAGCCTCTGAATCTATAACTAGTGTCACAGGAATGGTTCAAATCATAGACAGTAAGAAGAGTCGGTCTTCATGTACTTAAGTCCGCATGGTGCATTTTGTATTTAATTCCGATGTAATTTCTGTGACTCATCGTCAATAAGAAGGTCCATGGGATACAGTAATCCTGAAGTGAAGCATCGGTATCTATAACTAGTGTCACAAGAATGGTTCAAAACATAGTCAGTAAGAAGAGTCTGTCTTCTTGTCCTTATGTCGGCATTGTGCCTTTTGTATTTAATTCCGATGCAATTTCTGTGTCTGATCGTCAATAAGAAGGTCCAAGGGATACAGTAAACCTGGAGTGAATCATCGGAAACTATAACTAGTGTCACAGAAATGGTTCAAAACATAGACAGTAAGAAGAGCCAGTCTGCTTGTACTTGAGTCGGCATTGTGCCTTTTTTATTTAATTCCGATGCAATTTCTGTGTTTCAACGTCAATAAGAAGGGCCAAGGGATACAGTAAACCTGGAGTGAAGCATCGGAATCCATAACTAGTGTCACAGGAATGGTTCAAAACATAGTCAGTAAGAAGAGTCAGTCTTCTTGTCCTTAAGTCGGCATTGTGCCTTTTGTATTTAATTCCGATGCAATTTCTGTGTTTCAACGTCAATAAGATGGTCCAAGGGATACAGTATACCTGGAGTGAAGCATCGGAATCCATAACTAGTGTCACAGGAATGGTTCAAAACATAGTCAGTAAGAAGAGTCAGTCTTCTTGTCCTTAAGTCGGCATTGTGCCTTTTGTATTTAATTCTGATTCAATTTCTGTGTTTCATCGTCAATAAGAGGGGCCAAGGGATACAGTAAACCTGGAGTGAAGCATCGGATTCTATAACTAGTGTCACAGGAATGGTTGAAATCATAGTCAGTACTTAAGTCGGCATTGTGCCTTTTGTATTTAATTCCAAAGAAATTTCTGTGTTTCATCGTCAATAAGAAGGTCCAAGGGATACAGTAAACCTGAAGTGAAGCATCGGAACCTATAAATAGTGAAAAAGGAATGGTTCAAAACATAGACAGAAAGAGGGGTCAGTCTTCTTGTACTTAAGTGGGCATAGTGCATTTTGTTTTTAATTCCGATGCAATATCTGTGTTTCCTCGTCAAAAAGAAGGTCAGAGGGATACAATAAATCTGAAGTGAAGCTTCGGTATCTATAACTATTGTCACAGAAATGGTTCAAAATAGACAGTAAGAAGAGCCAGTCTTCTTGCACTTGAGTCGGCATTGTGCCTTTTGTATTAAATATCGATGCAATTTCTGTATTTCGTCGTCAATAAGAAGGTCAGAGGGATACAGTAAACTTGAAGTCAAGCATCGGAATCTATAACTAGTGTCACAGGAATGGTTCAAAACATAGAAAGTAAGAAGAGCCAGTGTTCTTGTACTTGGGTCGGCATTGTGCCTTTTGCATGTAATTCCGATGCAATTTCTGTGTTTCATCGGCAATAAGAAGGTCAGAGGTATACAGTAAACGTGAAGTGAAGCATCGGAATTTATAACTAGTGTCACAGGAATGGTTCAAACATAGACAGTATGAAGAGTCAATTTTCTTGTACTTAAGTCGGCATAGTGCCTTTTCTATTTAATTCCGATGCAGTTTCTGTGTTACGGCGTCAATAAGAAGGTCCAAGGGATACAGTAAACCTGGAGTGAAGCATCGTATTCTATAACTAGTGTCACAGAAATGGTTGAAATCATAGTCAGTACTTAGTCGGCATTGTGCATTTTGTATTTAATTCCGAAGAAATTTCTGTGCTTCATCGTCAATAAGAAGGTCCAAGGGATACAGTAAACCTGAAGTGAAGCATCGGAATCTATAACTAGTGTCACAGGAATGGTTCAAAACATAGTCAGTAAGAAGAGTCGGTCTTCATGTACTTAAGTCAGCATGGTGCCTTTTGTATTTAATTCCGATGCAATTTCTGTATCTCATCGTCAATAAGAAGGTCCACGGGATACAGTAATCCTGAAGTGATGCATCGGAATCTATAACTAGTGTCACAGGAATGGTTCAAATCATAGTCAGTAAAAAGAGTCAGACTTCTTGTACTTTAGCCGGTATTGTGCCTTTTGTATTCATTTCCGATGCAATTTCTGTGTTTCATCGTCAATGAGAAGGTCCAAGGGATACAGTACACCTGAAGTGAAGCATCGGAATCTATAAGTAGGGTCACAGGAATTGTTCAAATCATAGACAGTAGGAAGAGTCAGTCTTCTTGTACTTTAGCCGGCATTGTGCCTTTTGTATTTCATTCCGATGCAATTTACGTGTTTCATCGTCAATAAGAAGGTCAGAGGGATACATTAAACCTGAAGTGAAGCATCGGAATCTATAACTAGTGTCACAGGAATGGTTCAAACATAGACAGTAAGATGAGTCAGTCTTCTCGTACTTGAGTCGGCATTGTGCCTTTTGTATATAATTCCGATGCAATTTCTGTGTTTCATCGACAATAAGAAGGTCAGCTGGATACAGTAAACCTGAAGTGAAGCATCGGAATCTATAACTAGTGTCACCGGAATGGTAGAAAACATTGACAGTAAGAAGAGTCAGTCTTATTGTACTTAAGTCGGCATTGTGCCTTTTGTATTCTATTAAGATGCATATTCTGTGTTTCATCGTCAATAAGGAGGTCAGAGGGATACAGAAAACCTGAAGTGAAGCATCGGAATCCAAAACTAGTGTCACAGAAATGGTTCAAAACATAGACAGTAGTAAGAGTCAGTCTTCTTGTACTTAAGTCGGCATTGTGCCTTTTGTATTTAATTCCGATGCAATTTCTGTGCTTCATCGTCAATAAGAAGGTCAGCTGGATACAGTAAACCTGAAGTGTAGCATTGGAATTTATAACTAGTGTCACAGGAATGGTTCAAAACATAGACAGTAAGAAGAGCCAGTCTTCTTGTAGTTGAGTCGGCATTGTGCCTTTTGTATTTAATTCCGATGACATTTCTGTGCTTGATCGTCAATAAGAAGGTGAGAGGGATACAGTAATCCTGAAGTGAAGCATCGGAATCTTTTACTAGTGTCACAGGAATGGTTCAAAACATAGACAGTAAGAAGAGTCAGTCTTCTTGTACTTACGTCTGCATTGTGCCTTTAGTATTTAATTAAGATGCCATTTCTGTGTTTCATCGTCAATAAGAAGGTCAGAGGGATACAGTAAACCTGAAGTGAAGCATCGGAATCTGGAACTAGTGTCACAGGAATGGTTCAAACATAGACATTAAGAAGAGTCAGTTTTCTTGTACTTAAGTCGGCATTGGCCCTTTTGTATATAATTACGATGAAATTTATTTGTTTCATCGTCAATAAGAAGGTCAGAGGGATACAGTAAACCTGAAGTGAAGCATCGGAATCTATAACTAGTGTCACAGAAATGGTTCAAAACATAGACAGTAAGAAGAACCAGTCTTCTTGTACTTGAGTCGGCATTGTGCCTTTTGTATTTAATTCCGATGCAATTTATGTGTTTGTTCGTCAATAAGAAGGTCAGAGGGATACAGTAAACCTGAAGTGAAGCATCGGAATCTATAACTAGTGTCTCAGGAATTGTTCAAAACATAGACAGTAGGAAGAGTCAGTCTTCTTGTACTTAAGTCGGCATTGTGCCATTTGTATTTTATTCCTATGCAATTTCTGTGTTTCATCGTCAATAAGAAGGTCAGAGGGATACAGTAAACCTGAAATGAAGCTTCGGAATCTATAAGTAGTGTCATAGGAATGGTTCAAACATAGACAGTATGAAGAAGCAGTTTTCTTGTACTTAAGTCGGCATTGTGACATTTGTAATTAATTAAGATGCAATTTCAGTGTTTCATCGTCAATAAGAAGGTGAAAGGGATTCAGTAAACCTGAAGTGAAGCATCGGAATCTATAACTAGTGTCACAGGAATGGTTCAAAACATATACAGTAAGAAGAGTCAGTTTTCTTGTACGTAAGTTGGAATTGTGCCTCTTGTATATAATTTCGGTGCAATTTCTGTGTTTCATCGTCATTAAGAAGCTCTGAGGGATACAGTAAACCTGAAGTGAAGCATTTGAAACTATAACTAGTGTCACAGGAATGGTTCAACACATAGTCAGTAAGAAGAGTCAGTTTTCTTGTTCTTAAGTCGGCATTGTGCCTTTTGTATTTCATTCCGATGCAATATCTGTTTCTCTTCGTCAATAAGAAGGTCAGAGGGATACAGTAAACCTGAAGTGAAGCATCGGAATCTATAACTAGTGTCACAGAAATGGTTCGAAACATAGACAGTAGGAAGAGCCAGCCTTCTTGTACTTAGGTCGGCATTATGCCTTTTGTAATTAATTCCGATGCAATTTCTGGGTTTCATCGTCAATAAGAAGGTCAGAGGAATACAGTAAACCTGATGTGAAGCATCGGAATCTATAATTAGTGTCACAGGTATGGTTCAAATCATAGACAGTAAGAAGAGTCAGTTTTCTTGTACTTAAGTCGGCATTGTGCCTTTTGTATGTAATTCCGATGCAATTTCTGTGTTTCATCGGCAATAAGAAGGTCAGAGGTATACAGTAAACGTGAAGTGAAGCATCGGAATTTATAACTAGTGTCACAGGAATGGTTCAAAACATAGACAGTAAGAAGAGTCAATTTTCTTGTACTTAAGTCGGCATAGTGCCTTTTCTATTTAATTCCGATGCAATTTCTGTGTTACGGCGTCAATAAGAAGGTCCAAGGGATACAGTAAACCTGGAGTGAAGCATCGTATTCTATAACTAGTGTCACAGAAATGGTTGAAATCATAGTCAGTACTTAGTCGGCATTGTGCCTTTTGTATTTAATTCCGATGAAATTTCTGTGTTTCATCGTCAATAAGAAGGTCCAAGGGATACAGTAAACCTGAAGTGAAGCATCGGAATCTATAACTAGTGTCACAAAAATGGTTCAAAACATAGACAGTAACAAGAGTCAGTTTTCTTGTACTTAAGTCGGAATTGTGCCTTTTGTATGTAATTCCGATGCAATTTCTGTGTTTCATCGGCAATAAGAAGGTCAGAGGTATACAGTAAACGTGAAGTAAAGCATCGGAATTTATAACTAGTGTCACAGGAATGGTTCAAAACATAGTCAGTAAGAAGAGTCGGTCTTCATGTACTTAAGTCGGCATGGTGCCTTTTGTATTTAATTCCGATGCAATTTCTGTGTCTCATCGTCAATAAGAAGGTCCACGGGATACAGTAATCCTGAAGTGAAGCATCGGAATCTATAACTAGTGTCACAGGAATGGTTCAAATCATAGTCAGTAAAAAGAGTCAGACTTCTTGTACTTAAGTCGGCATTATGCCTAATCTATTTAATTCCGATGCAATTTCAGTGTTTTTTCGTCAATAAGAAGGTCAGAGGGATACAGTAAACCTGAAGTGAAACATCGGAATCTATAAGTAGGGTCACAGGAATTGTTCAAATCATAGACAGTAGGAAGAGTCAGTCTTCTTGTACTTTAGCCGGCATTGTGCCTTTTGTATTGAATTCCGATGCAATTTACGTGTTTCATCGTCAATAAGAAGGTCAGAGGGATACATTAAACCTGAAGTGAAGCATCGGAATCTATAACTAGTGTCACAGGAATGGTTCAAACATAGACAGTAAGATGAGTCAGTCTTCTCGTACTTGAGTCGGCATTGTGCCTTTTGTATATAATTCCGATGCAATTTCTGTGTTTCATCGACAATAAGAAGGTCAGCTGGATACAGTAAACCTGAAGTGAAGCATCGGAATCTATAACTAGTGTCACCGGAATGGTAGAAAACATTGACAGTAAGAAGAGTCAGTCTTATTGTACTTAAGTCGGCATTGTGCCTTTTGTATTCTATTAAGATGCAAATTCTGTGTTTCATCGTCAATAAGGAGGTCAGAGGGATACAGAAAACCTGAAGTGAAGCATCGGAATCCAAAACTAGTGTCACAGAAATGGTTCAAAACATAGACAGTAGTAAGAGTCAGTCTTCTTGTACTTACGTCTGCATTGTGCCTTTAGTATTTAATTAAGATGCCATTTCTGTGTTTCATCGTCAATAAGAAGGTCAGAGGGATACAGTAAACCTGAAGTGAAGCATCGGAATCTAGAACTAGTGTCACAGGAATGCTTCAAACATAGACATTAAGAAGAGTCAGTTTTCTTGTACTTAAGTCGGCATTGGCCCTTTTGTATATAATTACGATGCAATTTATTTGTTTCATCGTCAATAAGAAGGTCAGAGGGATACAGTAAACCTGAAGTGAAGCATCGGAATCTATAACTAGTGTCACAGAAATGGTTCAAAACATAGACAGTAAGAAGAGCCAGTCTTCTTGTACTTGAGTTGGCATTGTGCCTTTTGTATTTAATTCCGATGCAATTTATGTGTTTGTTCGTCAATAAGAAGGTCAGAGGGATACAGTAAACCTGAAGTGAAGCATCGGAATCTATAACTAGTGTCTCAGGAATGGTTCAAAACATAGACAGTAGGAAGAGTCAGTCTTCTTGTACTTAAGTCGGCATTGTGCCATTTGTATTTAATTCCTATGCAATTTCTGTGTTTCATCGTCAATAAGAAGGTCAGAGGGATACAGTAAACCTGAAATGAAGCTTCGGAATCTATAAGTAGTGTCATAGGAATGGTTCAAACATAGACAGTATGAAGAAGCAGTTTTCTTGTACTTAAGTCGGCATTGTGACTTTTGTAATTAATTAAGATGCAATTTCAGTGTTTCATCGTCAATAAGAAGGTGAAAGGGATACAGTAAACCTGAAGTGAAGCATCGGAATCTATAACTAGTGTCACAAGAATGGTTCAAAACATATACAGTAAGAAGAGTCAGTTTTCTTGTACTTAAGTTGGAATTGTGCCTCTTGTATATAATTTCGATGCAATTTCTGTGTTTCATCGTCATTAAGAAGCTCTGAGGGATACAGTAAACCTGAAGTGAAGCATCTGAAACTATAACTAGTGTCACAGGAATGGTTCAACACATAGTCAGTACGAAGAGTCAGTTTTCTTGTTCTTAAGTCGGCATTGTGCCTTTTGTATTTCATTCCGATGCAATATCTGTTTCTCATCGTCAATAAGAAGGTCAGAGGGATACAGTAAACCTGAAGTGAAGCATCGGAATCTATAACTAGTGTCACAGAAATTGTTCGAAACATAGACAGTAGGAAGAGCCAGCCTTCTTGTACTTAGGTCGGCATTATGCCTTTTGTATTTAATTCCGATGCAATTTCTGGGTTTCATCGTCAATAAGAAGGTCAGAGGAATACAGTAAACCTGATGTGAGGCATCGGAATCTATAACTAGTGTCACAGGTATGGTTCAAATCATAGACAGTAAGAAGAGTCAGTTTTCTTGTACTTAAGTCGGCATTGTGCCTTTTGTATGTAATTCCGATGCAATTTCTGTGTTTCATCGGCAATAAGAAGGTCAGAGGTATACAGTAAACGTGAAGTGAAGCATCGGAATTTATAACTAGTGTCACAGGAATGGTTCAAAACATAGACAGTAAGAAGAGTCAATTTTCTTGTACTTAAGTCGGCATAGTGCCTTTTCTATTTAATTCCGATGCAATTTCTGTGTTACGGCGTCAATAAGAAGGTCCAAGGGATACAGTAAACCTGGAGTGAAGCATCGTATTCTATAACTAGTGTCACAGAAATGGTTGAAATCATAGTCAGTACTTAGTCGGCATTGTGCCTTTTGTATTTAATTCCGAAGAAATTTCTGTGTTTCATCGTCAATAAGAAGGTCCCAGGGGAAACAGTAAACCTGAAGTGAAGCATCGGAATCTATAACTAGTGTCACAGGAATGGTTCAAATCATAGACAGTAAGAAGAGTCGGTCTTCATGTACTTAAGTCGGCATGGTGCATTTTGTATTTAATTCCGATGCAATTTCTGTGACTCATCGTCAATAAGAAGGTCCATGGGATACAGTAATCCTGAAGTGAAGTATCGGTATCTATAACTAGTGTCACAGGAATGGTTCAAAACATAGTCAGTAAGAAGAGTCAGTCTTCATGTACTTAAGACGGCATTGTGCCTTTTGTATTTCATTCCGGTGCAATTTCTGTTTTCCACCGTCAATAAGAAGGTCAGAGGGATACAGTTAACCTGAAGTGAAGCATCGGAATCTATAACTAGTGTCACAGGAATGGTTCAAAACATAGACAGAAAGAGGGGTCAGTCTTCTTGTACTTAAGTGGGCATAGTGCATTTTGTTTTTAATTCCGATGCAATTTCTGTATTTCGTCGTCAATAAGAAGGTCAGAGGGATACAGTAAGCCTGAAGTGAAGCATCTGAATCTATAACTAGTGTCACAGGAATGGTTCAAAACATAGACAGTAAGAAGAGTCAGTCTCCTTGTACTTAAGTCGGCACTGTGCCTTTTGTATTGAATTCCGATGCAATTTACGTGTCTCATCGTCAATAAGAAGGTCAGAGGGATACATTCAACCTGAAGTGAAGCATCGGAATCTATAACTAGTGTCACAGGAATGGTTCAAACATAGACAGTAAGATGAGTCAGTCTTCTCGTACTTGAGTCGGCATTGTGCGTTTTGTATATAATTCCGATGCAATTTCTGTTTTTCATCGACAATAAGAAGGTCAGCTGGATACAGTAAACTTGAAGAGAAGCATCGGAATCTATAACTAGTGTCACCGGAATGGTAGAAAACATTGACAGTAGGAAGAGTCAGTCATATTGTACTTAAGTCGGCATTGTGCCTTTTGTATTCTATTAAGATGCAATTTCTGTGTTTCATCGTCAATAAGGAGGTCAGAGGGATACAGAAAACCTGAAGTGAAGCATCGGAATCCAAAACTAGTGTCACAGAAATGGTTCAAAACATAGACAGTAGTAAGAGTCAGTCTTCTTGTACTCAAGTCGGCATTGTGCCTTTTGTATTTAATTCCGATGCACTTTCTGTGCTTCATCGTCAATAAGAAGGTCAGCTGGATACAGTAAACCTGAAGTGTAGCATCGGAATTTATAACTAGTGTCACAGGAATGGTTCAAAACATAGTCAGTAAGAAGTGCCAGTCTTCTTGTACTTGAGTCGGCATTGTGCCTTTTGTATTTAATTCCGATGAAATTTCTGTGTTTGATCGTCAATAAGAAGGTGAGAGGGATACAGTAATCCTGAAGTGAAGCATCGGAATGTATTACTAGTGTCACAGGAATGGTTAAAAACATAGACAGTAAGAAGAGTCAGTCTTCTTGTACTTACGTCTGCATTGTGCCTTTAGTATTTAATTAAGATGCCATTTCTGTGTTTCATCGTCAATAAGAAGGTCAAAGGGATACAGTAAACCTGAAGTGAAGCATCGGAATCTAGAACTAGTGTCACAGGAATGGTTCAAACATAGACAGTAAGAAGAGTCAGTTTTCTTGTACTTAAGTCGGCTTTGGCCCTTTTGTATATAATTACGATGCAATTTATTTGTTTCATCGTCAAAAAGAAGGTCAGAGGGATACAGTAAACCTGAGGTGAAGCATCGGAATCTATAACTAGTGTCACAGAAATGGTTCAAAACAGACAGTAAGAAGAGCCAGTCTTCTTGTACTTGAGTCGGCATTGTGCCTTTTGTATTTAATTCCGATGCAATTTATGTGCTTGTTCGTCAATAAGAAGGTCAGAGGGATGCAGTAAACTTGAAGTCAAGCATCGGAATCTATAACAAGTGTCACGGGAATGGTTCAAAACATAGAAAGTAAGAAGAGCCAGTGTTCTTGTACTTGGGTCGGCATTGTGCCTTTTGTATTTAATTCGGATGCAATTTCTGTGTTTCATCGTCAATAAGAAGGTCAGAGGGATACAGTAAACCTGAAGTGAAGCATCGGAATCTATAACTAGTGTCTCAGGAATGGTTCAAAACATAGACAGTAGGAAGAGTCAGTCTTCTTGTACTTAAGTGGGCATTGTGCCATTTGTATTTAATTCCTATGCAATTTCTGTGTTTCATCGTCAATAAGAAGGTCAGAGGGATACAGTAAACCTGAAATGAAGCATCGGAATCTATAAGTAGTGTCATAGGAATGGTTCAAACATAGACAGTATGAAAAAGCAGTTTTCTTGTACTTAAGTCGACATTGTGACTTTTGTAATTAATTAAGATGCAATTACAGTGTTTCATCGTCAATAAGAAGGTGAAAGGGATACAGTAAACCTGAAGTGAAGCATCGGAATCTATAACTAGTTTCACAGGGATGGTTCAAAACATAGACAGTAAGAAGAGTCAGTTTTCTTGTGCTTAAGTCGGAATTGTGCATTTTGTATGTAATTCCGATGCAATTTCTGTGTTTCATCGGCAATAAGAAGGTCAGAGGTATACAGTGAACGTGAAGTGAAGCATCGGAATTTATAACTAGTGTCACAGGAATGGTTCAAAACATAGACAGTAAGAAGAGTCACTTTCCTTGTACTTAAGTCGGCATAGTGCCTTTTCTATTTAATTCCGATGCAGTTTCTGTGTTACGGCGTCAATAAGAAGTTCCAAGGGATACAGTAAACCTGGAGTGAAGCATCGTATTCTATAACTAGTGTCACAGAAATGGTTGAAATCATAGTCAGTACTTAGTCGGCATTGTGCATTTTGTATTTAATTCCGAAGAAATTTCTGTGCTTCATCGTCAATAAGAAGGTCCAAGGGATACAGTAAACCTGAAGTGAAGCATCGGAATCTATAACTAGTGTCACAGGAATGGTTCAAAACATAGTCAGTAAGAAGAGTCGGTCTTTATGTACTTAAGTCGGCATGGTGCCTTTTGTATTTAATTCCGATGCAATTTCTGTGCCTCATCGTCAATAAGAAGGTCCACGGGATACAGTAATCCTGAAGTGAAGCATCGGAATCTATAACTAGTGTCACAGGAATGGTTCAAAACATAGTCAGTAAGAAGAGTCAGTCTTCATGTACTTAAGACGGCATTGTGCCTTTTGTATTTCATTCCGGTGCAATTTCTGTGTTCCACCGTCAATAAGAAGGTCAGAGGTATACGGTAAACCTGAAGTGAAGCATCGGAATCTATAGCTAGTGTCACAGGAATGGTTCAAAACATAGTCAGTAAGAAGAGTCTGTCTTCTTGTCCTTATGTCGGCATTGTGCCTTTTGTATTTAATTCCGATGCAATTTCTGTGTCTGATCGTCAATAAGAAGGTCCAAGGGATACAGTAAACCTGGAGTGAATCATCGGAAACTATAACTAGTGTCACAGAAATGGTTCAAAACATAGACAGTAAGAAGAGCCAGTCAGCTTGCACTTGAGTCGGCATTGTGCCTTTTTTATTTAATTCCGATGCAATTTCTGTGTTTCATCGTCAATAAGAAGGTCCAAGGGATTCAGTAAACCTGAAGTGAAGCATCGGAATCTATAACTAGTGTTACAGGAACGGTTGAAAACATAGTCAGTTTGAAGAGTCGGCCTGCATGTACTTATGTCGGCATTGTGCCTTTTGTATTTAATTCCGGTGCAATTTCTGTGTTTCATCGTCAATTAGAAGGTCAGAGGGATACAGTAATCCTGATGTGAAGCATAGGAATCCATAACTAGTGTCACAGGAATGGTTCAAAACATAGTCAGTAAGAAGAGTCAGTCTTCTTGTCCTTAAGTCGGCATTGTGCCTTTTGTATTTAATTCCGATGCAATTTCTGTGTTTCAACATCAATAAGAAGGGCCAAGGGATACAGTGAACCTGGAGTGAAGCATCGGAATCCATAACTAGTGTCACAGGAATGGTTCAAAACATAGTCAGTAAGAAGAGTCAGTCTTCTTGTACGTAAGTCGCCATTGTGCCTTTGGTATTTAATTCCGATGCTATTTCTGTGTTTCATCGTCAATAAGAAGGGAACAGGGATACAGTAAACCCGAAGTGAAGAATCGGAATCCATAACTAGTGTCACAGGAATGGTTCAAAACATAAACAGTAAGAAGAGTCAGTTTTCTTGTACTTAGGACGGCATTGTGCCTTTTGTATTTAATTCCGATGCAATTTCTGTGTTTCATCGTCAATAAGAAGGTCAGAGGGATACAATAAACCTGAAGTGAAGCTTCGGAATCTATAACTATTGTCACAGAAATGGTTCAAAACATAGACAGAAAGAGGGGTCAGTCTTCTTGTACTTAAGTGGGCATAGTGCCTTTTGTATTTAATTCCGATTCAATATCTGTGTTTCCTCGTCAATAAGAAGGTCAGAGGGATACAATAAACCTGAAGTGAAGCTTCGGAATCTATAACTATTGTCACAGAAATGGTTCAAAATAGACAGTAAGAAGAGCCAGTCTTCTGGCACTTGAGTCGGCATTGTGCCTTTTGTATTAAATTCCGATGCAATTTCTGTGTTTCGTCGTCAATAAGAAGGTCAGAGGGATACAGTAAACCTGAAGTGAAGCATCTGAATCCATAACTAGTGTCACAGGAATGGTTCAAAGCATAGTCAGTAAGAAGAGTCAGTTTTCTTGTACTTAAGTCGGAATTGTGCCTCTTGTATATAATTTCGATGAAATTTCTGTGTTTCATCGTCAATAAGAAGCTCTGAGGGATACAGTAAACCCGAAGTGAAGCATCTGAAACTATAACTAGTGTCACAGGAATGGTTCAACACATAGTCAGTAAGAAGAGTCAGTTTTCTTGTTCTTAAGTCGGCATTGTGCCTTTTGTATTTCATTCCGATGCAATATCTGTGGCTCATCGTCAATAAGAAGGTCAGAGGGATACAGTAAACCTGAAGTGAAGCATCGGAATCTATAACTAGTGTCACAGGAATGGTTCAAACATAGACAGTAAGATGAGTCAGTCTTCTCGTACTTGAGTCGGCATTGTGCCTTTTGTATATAATTCCGATGCAATTTCTGTGTTTCATCGACAATAAGAAGGTCAGCTGGATACAGTAAACATGAAGTGAAGCACCGGAATCTATAACTAGTGTCACCGGAATGGTAGAAAACATTGACAGTAAGAAGAGTCAGTCTTATTGTACTTAAGTCGGCATTGTGCCTTTTGTATTCTATTAAGATGCAAATTCTGTGTTTCATCGTCAATAAGGAGGTCAGAGGGATACAGAAAACCTGAAGTGAAGCATCGGAATCCAAAACTAGTGTCACAGAAATGGTTCAAAACATAGACAGTAGTAAGAGTCAGTCTTCTTGTACTTAAGTCGGCATTGTGCCTTTTGTATTTAATTCCGATGCAATTTCTGTGCTTCATCGTCAATAAGAAGGTCAGCTGGATACAGTAAACCTGAAGTGTAGCATTGGAATTTATAACTAGTGTCACAGGAATGGTTCTAACCTTGACAGTAAGAAGAGCCAGTCTTCTTGTAGTTGAATCGGCATTGTGCCTTTTGTATTTAATTCCGATGACATTTCTGTGCTTGATCGTCAATAAGAAGGTGAGAGGGATACAGTAATCCTGAAGTGAAGCATCGGAATCTATTACTAGTGTCACAGGAATGGTTCAAAACATAGACAGTAAGAAGAGTCAGTCTTCTTGTACTTACGTCTGCATTGTGCCTTTAGTATTTAATTAAGATGCCATTTCTGTGTTTCATCGTCAATAAGAAGGTCAGAGGGATACAGTAAACCTGAAGTGAAGCATCGGAATCTAGAACTAGTGTCACACTAATGGTTCAAACATAGACATTAAGAAGAGTCAGTTTTCTTGTACTTAAGTCGGCATTGGCCCTTTTGTATATAATTACGATGCAATTTATTTGTTTCATCGTCAATAAGAAAGTCAGAGGGATACAGTAAACCTGAAGTGAAGCATCGGAATCTATAACTAGTGTCACAGAAATGGTTCAAAACATAGACAGTAAGAAGAGCCAGTCTTCTTGTAACTGAGTCGGCATTGTGCCTTTTGTATTTAATTCCGATGCAATTTATGTGTTTGTTCGTCAATAAGAAGGTCAGAGGGATACAGTAAACCTGAAGTGAAGCATCGGAATCTATAACTAGTGTCTCAGGAATGGTTCAAAACATAGACAGTAGGAAGAGTCAGTCTTCTTGTACTTAAGTCGGCATTGTGCCATTTGTATTTAATTCCTATGCAATTTCTGTGTTTCATCGTCAATAAGAAGGTCAGAGGGATACAGTAAACCTGAAATGAAGCTTCGGAATCTATAAGTAGTGTCATAGGAATGGTTCAAACATAGACAGTATGAAGAAGCAGTTTTCTTGTACTTAAGTCGGCATTGTGACTTTTGTAATTAATTAAGATGCAATTTCAGTGTTTCATCGTCAATAAGAAGGTGAAAGGGATACAGTAAACCTGAAGTGAAGCATCGGAATCTATAACTAGTGTCACAGGAATGGTTCAAAACATATACAGTAAGAAGAGTCAGTTTTCTTGTACTTAAGTTGGAATTGTGCCTCTTGTATATAATTTCGATGCAATGTCTGTGTTTCATCGTCATTAAGAAGCTCTGAGGGATACAGTAAACCTGAAGTGAAGCATCTGAAACTATAACTAGTGTCACAGGAATGGTTCAACACATAGTCAGTAAGAAGAGTCAGTTTTCTTGTTCTTAAGTCGGCATTGTGCCCTTTGTATTTCATTCCGATGCAATATCTGTTTCTCATCGTCAATAAGAAGGTCAGAGGGATACAGTAAACCTGAAGTGAAGCATCGGAATCTATAACTAGTGTCACAGAAATGGTTCGAAACATAGACAGTAGGAAGAGCCAGCCTTCTTGTACTTAGGTCGGCATTATGCCTTTTGTATTTAATTCCGATGCAATTTCTGGGTTACGGCGTCAATAAGAAGGTCCAAGGGATACAGTAAAACAGGAGTGAAGCATCGTATTCTATAACTAGTGTCACAGAAATGGTTGAAATCGTAGTCAGTACTTAGTCGGCATTGTGCATTTTGTATTTAATTCCGAAGAAATTTCTGTGCTTCATCGTCAATAAGAAGGTCCAAGGGATACAGTAAACCTGAAGTGAAGCATCGGAATCGATAACTAGTGTCACAGGAATGGTTCAAAACATAGTCAGTAAGAAGAGTCGGTCTTCATGTACTTAAGTCGGCATGGTGCCTTTTGTATTTAATTCCGATGCAATTTCTGTGTCTCATCGTCAATAAGAAGGTCCACGGGATACAGTAATCCTGAAGTGAAGCATCGGAATCTATAACTAGTGTCACAGGAATGGTTCAAATCATAGTCAGTAAAAAGAGTCAGACTTCTTGTACTTAAGTCGGCATTATGCCTAATCTATTTAATTCCGATGCAATTTCAGTGTTTTTTCGTCAATAAGAAGGTCAGAGGGATACAGTAAACCTGAAGTGAAACATCGGAATCTATAAGTAGGGTCACAGGAATTGTTCAAATCATAGACAGTAGGAAGAGTCAGTCTTCTTGTACTTTAGCCGGCATTGTGCCTTTTGTATTGAATTCCGATGCAATTTACGTGTTTCATCGTCAATAAGAAGGTCAGAGGGATACATTAAACCTGAAGTGAAGCATCGGAATCTATAACTAGTGTCACAGGAATGGTTCAAACATAGACAGTAAGATGAGTCAGTCTTCTCGTACTTGAGTCGGCATTGTGCCTTTTGTATATAATTCCGATGCAATTTCTGTGTTTCATCGACAATAAGAAGGTCAGCTGGATACAGTAAACCTGAAGTGAAGCATCGGAATCTATAACTAGTGTCACCGGAATGTTAGAAAACATTGACAGTAAGAAGAGTCAGTCTTATTGTACTTAAGTCGGCATTGTGCCTTTTGTATTCTATTAAGATGCAAATTCTGTGTTTCATCGTCAATAAGGAGGTCAGAGGGATACAGAAAGCCTGAAGTGAAGCATCGGAATCCAAAACTAGTGTCACAGAAATGGTTCAAAACATAGACAGTAGTAAGAGTCAGTCTTCTTGTACTTAAGTCGGCATTGTGCCTTTTGTATTTAATTCCGATGCAATTTATGTGTTTGTTCGTCAATAAGAAGGTCAGAGGGATACAGTAAACCTGAAGTGAAGCATCGGAATCTATAACTAGTGTCTCAGGAATGGTTCAAAACATAGACAGTAGGAAGAGTCAGTCTTCTTGTACTTAAGTCGGCATTGTGCCATTTGTATTTAATTCCTATGCAATTTCTGTGTTTCATCGTCAATAAGAAGGTCAGAGGGATACAGTAAACCTGAAATGAAGCTTCGGAATCTATAAGTAGTGTCATAGGAATGGTTCAAACATAGACAGTATGAAGAAGCAGTTTTCTTGTACTTAAGTCGGCATTGTGACTTTGGAAATAATTAAGATGCAATTTCAGTGTTTCATCGTCAATAAGAAGGTGAAAGGGATACAGTAAACCTGAAGTGAAGCATCGGAATCTATAACTAGTGTCACAGGAATGGTTCAAAACATATACAGTAAGAAGAGTCAGTTTTCTTGTACTTAAGTTGGAATTGTGCCTCTTGTATATAATTTCGATGCAATGTCTGTGTTTCATCGTCATTAAGAAGCTCTGAGGGATACAGTAAACCTGAAGTGAAGCATCTGAAACTATAACTAGTGTCACAGGAATGGTTCAACACATAGTCAGTAAGAAGAGTCAGTTTTCTTGTTCTTAAATCGGCATTGTGCCCTTTGTATTTCATTCCGATGCAATATCTGTTTCTCATCGTCAATAAGAAGGTCAGAGGGATACAGTAAACCTGAAGTGAAGCATCGGAATCTATAACTAGTGTCACAGAAATGGTTCGAAACATAGACAGTAGGAAGAGCCAGCCTTCTTGTACTTAGGTCGGCATTATGCCTTTTGTATTTAATTCCGATGCAATTTCTGGGTTTCATCGTCAATAAGAAGGTCAGAGGAACACAGTAAACCTGATGTGAAGCATCGGAATCTATAACTAGTGTCACAGGTATGGTTCAAATCATAGACAGTAAGAAGAGTCAGTTTTCTTGTACTTAAGTCGGCATTGTGCCTTTTGTATGTAATTCCGATGCAATTTCTGTGTTTCATCGGCAATAAGAAGGTCAGAGGTATACAGTAAACGTGAAGTGAAGCATCGGAATTTATAACTAGTGTCACAGGAATGGTTCAAAACATAGACAGTAAGAAGAGTCAATTTTCTTGTACTTAAGTCGGCATAGTGCCTTTTCTATTTAATTCCGATGCAATTTCTGTGTTACGGCGTCAATAAGAAGGTCCAAGGGACACAGTAAACCTGGAGTGAAGCATCGTATTCTATAACTAGTGTCACAGAAATGGTTGAAATCATAGTCAGTACTTAGTCGGCATTGTGCCTTTTGTATTTAATTCCGAAGAAATTTCTGTGTTTCATCGTCAATAAGAAGGTCCAAGGGATACAGTAAACCTGAAGTGAAGCATCGGAATCTATAACTAGTGTCACAGGAATGGTTCAAAACATAGACAGTAAGAAGAGTCAGTTTTCTTGTACTTAAGTCGGAATTGTGCCTTTTGTATGTAATTCCGATGCAATTTCTGTGTTTGATCGGCAATAAGAAGGTCAGAGGTATACAGTAAACGTGAAGTGAAGCATCGGAAGTTATAACTAGTGTCACAGGAATGGTTCAAAACATAGACAGTAAGAAGAGTCAATTTTCTTGTACTTAAGTCGGTAAGTGCATTTTCTATTTAATTCCGATGCAGTTTCTGTGTTACGGCGTCAATAAGAAGGTCCAAGGGATACAGTAAAACAGGAGTGAAGCATCGTATTCTATAACTAGTGTCACAGAAATGGTTGAAATCGTAGTCAGTACTTAGTCGGCATTGTGCATTTTGTATTTAATTCCGAAGAAATTTCTGTGCTTCATCGTCAATAAGAAGGTCCAAGGGATACAGTAAAGATGAAGTGAAGCATCGGAATCGATAACTAGTGTCACAGGAATGGTTCAAAACATAGTCAGTAAGAAGAGTCGGTCTTCATGTACTTAAGTCGGCATGGTGCCTTTTGTATTTAATTCCGATGCAATTTCTGTGTCTCATCGTCAATAAGAAGGTCCACGGGATACAGTAATCCTGAAGTGAAGCATCGGAATCTATAACTAGTGTCACAGGAATGGTTCAAATCATAGTCAGTAAAAAGAGTCAGACTTCTTGTACTTAAGTCGGCATTATGCCTAATCTATTTAATTCCGATGCAATTTCAGTGTTTTTTCGTCAATAAGAAGGTCAGAGGGATACAGTAAACCTGAAGTGAAACATCGGAATCTATAAGTAGGGTCACAGGAATTGTTCAAATCATAGACAGTAGGAAGAGTCAGTCTTCTTGTACTTTAGCCGGCATTGTGCCTTTTGTATTGAATTCCGATGCAATTTACGTGTTTCATCGTCAATAAGAAGGTCAGAGGGATACATTAAACCTGAAGTGAAGCATCGTAATCTATAACTAGTGTCACAGGAATGGTTCAAACATAGACAGTAAGATGAGTCAGTCTTCTCGTACTTGAGTCGGCATTGTGCCTTTTGTATATAATTCCGATGCAATTTCTGTGTTTCATCGACAATAAGAAGGTCAGCTGGATACAGTAAACCTGAAGTGAAGCATCGGAATCTATAACTAGTGTCACCGGAATGTTAGAAAACATTGACAGTAAGAAGAGTCAGTCTTATTGTACTTAAGTCGGCATTGTGCCTTTTGTATTCTATTAAGATGCAAATTCTGTGTTTCATCGTCAATAAGGAGGTCAGAGGGATACAGAAAGCCTGAAGTGAAGCATCGGAATCCAAAACTAGTGTCACAGAAATGGTTCAAATCATAGACAGTAGTAAGAGTCAGTCTTCTTGTACTTAAGTCGGCATTGTGCCTTTCGTATTTAATTCCGATGCAATTTCTGTGCTTCATCGTCAATAAGAAGGTCAGCTGGATACAGTAAACCTGAAGTGTAGCATTGGAATTTATAACTAGTGTCACAGGAATGGTTCAAAACATAGACAGTAAGAAGAGCCAGACTTCTTGTAGTTGAGTCGGCATTGTGCCTTTTGTATTTAATTCCGATGACATTTCTGTGCTTGATCGTCAATAAGAAGGTGAGAGGGATACAGTAATCCTGAAGTGAAGCATCGGAATCTGTTACTAGTGTCACAGGAATGGTTCAAACATAGACATTAAGAAGAGTCAGTTTTCTTGTACTTAAGTCGGCATTGGCCCTTTTGTATATAATTACGATGCAATTTATTTGTTTCATCGTCAATAAGAAGGTCAGAGGGATACAGTAAACCTGAAGTGCAGCATCGGAATCTATAACTAGTGTCACAGAAATGGTTCAAAACATGGACAGTAAGAAGAGCCAGTCTTCTTGTACTTAAGTCGGCATTGCGTCTTTTGTATTTAATTCCGATGCAATTTATGTGTTTGTTCGTCAATAACAAGGTCAGAGGGATACAGTAAACCTGAAGTGAAGCATCGGAATCTATAACTAGTGTCTCAGGAATGGTTCAAAACATAGACAGTAGGAAGAGTCAGTCTTCTTGTACTTAAGTCGGCATTGTGCCATTTGTATTTAATTCCTATGCAATTTCTGTGTTTCATCGTCAATAAGAAGGTCAGAGGGATACAGTAAACCTGAAATGAAGCTTCGGAATCTATAAGTAGTGTCATAGGAATGGTTCAAACATAGACAGTATGAAGAAGCAGTTTTCTTGTACTTAAGTCGGCATTGTGACTTTTGTAATTAATTAAGATGCAATTTCAGTGTTTCATCGTCAATAAGAAGGTGAAAGGGATACAGTAAACGTGAAGTGAAGCATCGGAATCTATAACTAGTGTCACAGGAATGGTTCAAAACATATACAGTAAGAAGAGTCAGTTTTCTTGTACTTAAGTTGGAATTGTGCCTCTTGTATATAATTTCGATGCAATTTCTGTGTTTCATCGTCATTAAGAAGCTCTGAGGGATACAGTAAACCTGAAGTGAAGCATCTGAAACTGTAACTAGTGTCACAGGAATGGTTCAACACATAGTCAGTAAGAAGAGTCAGTTTTCTTGTTCTTAAGTCGGCATTGTGCCTTTTGTATTTCATTCCGATGCAATATCTGTTTCTCATCGTCAATAAGAAGGTCAGAGGGATACAGTAAACCTGAAGTGAAGCATCGGAATCTATAACTAGTGTCACAGAAATGGTTCGAAACATAGACAGTAGGAAGAGCCAGCCTTCTTGTACTTAGGTCGGCATTATGCCTTTTGTATTTAATTCCGATGCAATTTCTGGGTTTCATCGTCAATAAGAAGGTCAGAGGAATACAGTAGACCTGATGTGAAGCATCGGAATCTATAACTAGTGTCACAGGTATGGTTCAAATCATAGACAGTAAGAAGAGTCAGTTTTCTTGTACTTAAGTCGGCATTGTGCCTTTTGTATGTAATTCCGATGCAATTTCTGTGTTTCATCGGCAATAAGAAGGTCAGAGGTATACAGTAAACGTGAAGTGAAGCATCGGAATTTATAACTAGTGTCACAGGAATGGTTCAAAACATAGACAGTAAGAAGAGTCAATTTTCTTGTACTTAAGTCGGCATAGTGCCTTTTCTATTTAATTCCGATGCAATTTCTGTGTTACGGCGTCAATAAGAAGGTCCAAGGGATACAGTAAACCTGGAGTGAGGCATCGTATTCTATAACTAGTGTCACAGAAATGGTTGAAATCATAGTCAGTACTTAGTCGGCATTGTGCCTTTTGTATTTAATTCCGAAGAAATTTCTGTGTTTCAACGTGAATAAGAAGGTCAAAGGGATACAGTAACCCTGAAGTGAAGCATCGGAATCTATAACTAGTGTCACAGGAATGGTTCAAATCATAGACAGTAAGAAGAGTCGGTCTTCATGTACTTAAGTCGGCATGGTGCATTTTGTATTTAATTCCGATGCAATTTCTGTGACTCATCGTCAATAAGAAGGTCCATGGGATACAGTAATCCTGAAGTGAAGCATCGGTATCTATAACTAGTGTCACAGGAATGGTTCAAAACATAGTCAGTAAGAAGAGTCAGTCTTCATGTACTTAAGACGGCATTGTGCCTTTTGTATTTCATTCCGGTGCAATTTCTGTGTTCCACCGTCAATAAGAAGGTCAGAGGTATACGGTAAACCTGAATTGAAGCATCGGAATCTATAGCTAGTGTCACAAGAATGGTTCAAAACATAGTCAGTAAGAAGAGTCTGTCTTCTTGTCCTTATGTCGGCATTGTGCATTTTGTATTTAATTCCGATGCAATTTCTGTGTCTGATCGTCAATAAGAAGGTCCAAGGGATACAGTAAACCTGGAGTGAATCATCGGAAACTATAACTAGTGTCACAGAAATGGTTCAAAACATAGACAGTAAGAAGAGCCAGTCTGCTTGTACTTGAGTCGGCATTGTGCCTTTTTTATTTAATTCCGATGCAATTTCTGTGTTTCATCGTCAATTAGAAGGTCAGAGGGATACAGTAATCCTGATGTGAAGCATAGGAATCCATAACTAGTGTCACAGGAATGGTTCAAATCATAGTCAGTAAGAAGAGTCAGTCTTCTTGTCCTTAAGTCGGCATTGTGCCTTTTGTATTTAATTCCGATGCAATTTCTGTGTTTCAACGTCAATAAGAAGGGCCAAGGGATACAGTAAACCTGGAGTGAAGCATCGGAATCCATAACTAGTGTCACAGGAATGGTTCAAAACATAGTCAGTAAGAAGAGTCAGTCTTCTTGTCCTTAAGTCGGCATTGTGCCTTTTGTATTAATTTCCGATGCAATTTCTGTGTTTTATCGTCAATAAGAAGGGCACAGGGATACAGTAAACCCGAAGTGAAGAATCGGAATCCATAACTAGTGTCACAGGAATGTTTCAAAACTTAAACAGTAAGAAGAGTCAGTTTTCTTGTACTTAGGACGGCATTGTGCCTTTTGTATTTAATTCCGATGCAATTTCTGTGTTTCATCGTCAATAAGAGGGTCAGAGGGATACGGTAAACCTGAAGTGAAGGATCGGAATCTATAACTAGTGTCACAGGAATGGTTCAAACATAGACAGAAAGAGGGGTCAGTCTTCTTGTACTTAAGTGGGCATAGTGCCTTTTGTATTTAATTCCGATGCAATATCTGTGTTTCCTCGTCAATAAGCAGGTCAGAGGGATACAATAAACCTGAAGTGAAGCTTCGGAATCTATAACTATTGTCACAGAAATGGTTCAAAATAGACAGTAAGAAGAGCCAGTCTTCTGGCACTTGAGTCGGCATTGTGCCTTTTGTATTAAATTCCGATGCAATTTCTGTGTTTCGTCGTCAATAAGAAGGTCAGAGGGATACAGTAAACCTGAAGTGAAGCATCTGAATCTATAAGTAGTGTCACAGGAATGGTTCAAAACATAGTCAGTAAGAAGAGTCAGTTTTCTTGTACTTAAGTCGGAATTGTGCCTCTTGTATATAATTTCGATGAAATTTCTGTGTTTCATCGTCAATAAGAAGCTCTGAGGGATACAGTAAACCTGAAGTGAAGCATCTGAAACTATAACTAGTGGCACAGAAATGGTTCAACACATAGTCAGTAAGAAGAGTCAGTTTTCTTGTTCTTAAGTCGGCATTGTGCCTTTTGTATTTCATTCCGATGCAATATCTGTGGCTCATCGTCAATAAGAAGGTCAGAGGTATACAGTAAACCTGTAGTGAAGCATCGGAATCTATAACTAGTGTCACAGAAATGGTTCGAAACATAGACAGTAGGAAGAGCCAGTCTTCTTGAACTTAGGTCGGCATTGTGCCTTTTGTATTTAATTCCGATGCAATTTCTGGGTTTAATCGTCAATAAGAAGGTCCAAGGGATACAGTAAACCTGAAGTGAAGCATCGGAATCTATAACTAGTGTCACAGGAATGGTTCAAAACATAGTCAGTAAGAAGCGTCGGTCTTCATGTACTTAAGTCGGCATGGTGCCTTTTGTATTTAATTCCGATGCAATTTCTGTGCCTCATCGTCAATAAGAAGGTCCACAGGATACAGTAATCCTGAAGTGAAGCATCGGAATCTATAACTAGTGTCACAGGAATGGTTCAAACATAGTCAGTAAGAAGAGTCAGTCTTCATGTACTTCAGTCGGCATTGTGCCTTTTGTATTTCATTCCGGTGCAATTTCTGTGTTTCACCGTCAATGAGAAGGGCAGAGGTATACGGTAAACCTGAAGTGAAGCAACGGAAACTATAGCTAGTGTCACAGGAATGGTTCAAAACATTGTCAGTAAGAAGACTCTGTCTTCTTGTCCTTATGTCGGCATTGTGACTTTTGTATTTAATTCCGATGCAATTTCTGTGTCTGATCGTCAATAAGAAGGTCCAAGGGATACAGTAAACCTGGAGTGAATCATCGGAAACTATAACTAGTGTCACAGAAATGGTTCAAAACATAGACAGTAAGAAGAGCCAGTCTGCTTGTACTTGAGTCGGCATTGTGCCTTTTTTATTTCATTCCGATGCAATTTCTGTGTTTCATCGTCAATAAGAAGGTCCAAGGGATACAGTAAACCTGAAGTGAAGCATCGGAATCTGTAACTAGTGTTACAGGAACGGTTCAAAACATAGTCAGTTTGAAGAGTCGGCCTTCATGAACTTATGTCGGCATTGTGCCTTTTGTATTTAATTCCGGTGCAATTTCTGTGTTTCATCGTCAATCAGAAGGTCAGAGGGATACAGTAATCCTGATGTGAAGCATAGGAATCCATAACTAGTGTCACAGGAATGGTTCAAAACATAGTCAGTAAGAAGAGTCAGTCTTCTTGTCCTTAAGTCGGCATTGTGCCTTATGTATCTAATTCCGATGCAATTTCTGTGTGTCAACGTCAATAAGAAGGGCCAAGGGATACAGTAAACCTGGAGTGAAGCATCGGAATCCATAACTAGTGTCACAGGAATGGTTCAAACATAGTCAGTAAGAAGAGTCAGTCTTCTTGTCCTTAAGTCGGCATTGTGCCTTTTGTATTTATCTCTGATGCAATTTCTGTCTTTCATCGTCAATAAGAAGGGCCAAGGGATACAGTAAACCTGGAGTGAAGCATCGGATTCTATAACTAGTGTCACAGGAATGGTTGAAATCATAGTCAGTACTTAAGTCGGCATTGTGCCTTTTGTATTTAATTCCGAAGAAATTTCTGTGTTTCATCGTCAATAAGAAGGTCCAAGGGATACAGTAAACCTGAAGTGAAGCATCGGAATCTATAACTAGATAAAAAGGAATGGTTCAAAACATAGACAGTAAGAAGAGTCAGTTTTCTTGTACTTAAGTCGTCATTGTGCCTTTTGTATTTAATTCCGATGCAATTTCTGTGTTTCATCGTCAATAAGAAGGGCACAGGGATACAGTAAACCCGAAGTGAAGAATCGGAATCCATAACCAGTGTCACAGGAATGGTTCAAAACATAAACAGTAAGAAGAGTCAGTTATCTTGTACTTAGGACGGCATTGTGCCTTTTGTATTTAATTCCGATGCAATTTCTGTGTTTCATCGTCAATAAGAGGGTCAGAGGGATACGGTAAACCTGAAGTGACGCATCGGAATCGATAACTAGTGTCACAGGAATGGTTCAAAACATAGACAGAAAGAGTGGTCAGTCTTCTTGTACTTATGTGGGCATAGTGCATTTGTATTTAATTCCGATGCAATATCTGTGTTTCCTCGTCAATAAGTAGGTCAGAGGGATACAATAAACCTGAAGTGAAGCTTCGAAATCTATAACTATTGTCACAGAAATGGTTCAAAGTAGACAGTAAGAAGAGCCAGTCTTCTGGCACTTGAGTCGGCATTGTGCCTTTTGAATTAAATTCCGATGCAATTTCTGTGTTCAATCGTCAATAAGAAGGTCAGAGGGATACAGTAAACCTGAAGTGAAGCATCTGAATCTATAACTAGTGTCACAGGAATGGTTCAAAACATAGTCAGTAAGAAGAGTCAGTTTTCTTGTACTTAAGTCGGAATTGTGCCTCTTGTATATAATTTCGATGAAATTTCTGTGTTTCATCGTCAATAAGAAGCTCTGAGGGATACAGTAAACCTGAAGTGAAGCATCTGAAACTATAACTAGTGTCACAGGAATGGTTCAACACATAGTCAGTAAGAAGAGGCAGTTTTCTTGTTTTTAAGTCGGCATTGTGCCTTTTGTATTTCATTCCGATGCAATATCTGTGGCTCATCGTCAATAAGAAGGTCAGAGGGATACAGTAAACCTGAAGTGAAGCATCGGAATCTATAACTAGTGTCACAGAAATGGTTCGAAACATAGACAGTAGGAAGAGCCAGTCTTCTTGTACTTAGGTCAGCATTGTGCCTTTTGATTTTATTCCGATGCAATTTCTGGGTTTCATCGTCAATAAGAACGTCAGAGGAATACAGTAAACCTGATGTGAAGCATCGGAATCTATAACTAGTGTCACAGGAATGGTTCAAATCATAGTCAGTAAGAAGAGTCAGTCTTCTTGTCCTTAAGTCGGCATTGTGCCTTTTGTATTTAATTCTGATGCAATTTCTGTCTTTCATCGTCAATAAGAAGGTCCAAGGTATACAGTAAACCTGGAGCGAAGCATCGGATTCTATAACTAGTGTCACAGGAATGGTTGAAATCATAGTCAGCGTAGTCAGCATAGTCGGCATTGTGCCTTTTGTATTTAATTCCGAAGAAATTTCTGTGTTTCATCGTCAATAAGAAGGTCAGAGGAATACAGTAAACCTGATGTGAAGCATCGGAATCTATAACTAGTGTCACAGGTATGGTTCAAATCATAGACAGTAAGAGGAGTCAGTTTTCTTGTACTTAAGTCGGCATTGTGCCTTTTGTATGTAATTCCGATGCAATTTCTGTGTTTCATCGGCAATAAGAAGGTCAGAGGTATACAGTAAACGTGAAGTGAAGCATCGGAATTTATAACTAGTGTCACAGGAATGGTTCAAAACATAGACAGTAAGAAGAGTCAATTTTCTTGTACTTAAGTCGGCATAGTGCCTTTTCTATTTAATTCCGATGCAATTTCTGTGTTACGGCGTCAATAAGAAGGTCCAAGGGATACAGTAAACCTGGAGTGAAGCATCGTATTCTATAACTAGTGTCACAGAAATGGTTGAAATCATAGTCAGTACTTAGTCGGCATTGTGCCTTTTGTATTTAATTCCGAAGAAATTTCTGTGTTTCATCGTCAATAAGAAGGTCCAAGGGATACAGTAAACCTGAAGTGAAGCATCGGAATCTATAACTAGTGTCACAGGAATGGTTCAAAACATAGTCAGTAAGAAGGGTCGGTCTTCATGTACTTAAGTCGGCATGGTGCCTTTTGTATTTAATTCCGATGCAATTTCTGTGCCTCATCGTCAATAAGAAGGTCCACGGGATACAGTAATCCTGAAGTGAAGCATCGGAATCTGTAACTAGTGTCACAGGAATGGTTCAAAACATAGTCAGTAAGAAGAGTCAGTCTTCATGTACTTAAGACGGCATTGTGCCTTTTGTATTTCATTCCGGTGCAATTTCTGTGTTCCACCGTCAATAAGAAGGTCCACGGGATACAGTAATCCTGAAGTGAAGCATCGGAATCTGTAACTAGTGTCACAGGAATGGTTCAAAACATAGTCAGTAAGAAGAGTCAGTCTTCATGTACTTAAGACGGCATTGTGCCTTTTGTATTTAATTCCGATGCAATTTCTGTGTTTCATCGTCAATAAGAGGGTCAGAGGGATACGGTAAACCTGAAGTGAAGCATCGGAATCTATAACTAGTGTCACAGGAATGGTTCAAAACATAGACACAAAGAGGGGTCAGTCTTCTTGTACATAAGTGGGCATAGTGCCTTTTGTATTTAATTCCGATGCAATATCTGTGTTTCCTCGTCAGTAAGAAGGTCAGAGGGATACAATAAACCTGAAGTGAAGCTTCGGAATCTATAACTACTGTCACAGAAATGGTTAAAAATAGACAGTAAGAAGAGCCAGTCATCTGGCACTTGAGTCGGCATTGTGCCTTTTGTATTAAATTCCGATGCAATTTCTGTGTTTCGTCGTCAATAAGAAGGTCAGAGGGATACAGTAAACCTGAAGTGAAGCATCTGAATCTATAACTAGTGTCACAGGAATGGTTCAAAACATAGTCAGTAAGAAGAGTCAGTTTTCTTGTACTTAAGTCGGAATTGTGCCTCTTGTATATAATTTCGATGAAATTTCTGTGTTTCATCGTCAATAAGAAGCTCTGAGGGATACAGTAAACCTGAAGTGAAGCATCTGAAACTATAACTAGTGGCACAGAAATGGTTCAACACATAGTCAGTAAGAAGAGTCAGTTTTCTTGTTCTTAAGTCGGCATTGTGCCTTTTGTATTTCATTCCGATGCAATATCTGTGGCTCATCGTCAATAAGAAGGTCAGAGGGATACAGTAAACCTGAAGTGAAGCATCGGAATCTATAACTAGTGTCACAGAAATGGTTCGAAACATAGACAGTAGGAAGAGCCAGTCTTCTTGAACTTAGGTCGGCATTGTGCCTTTTGTATTTAATTCCGATGCAATTTCTGGGTTTCATCGTCAATAAGAAGGTCAGAGGAATACAGTAAACCTGATGTGAAGCATCGGAATCTATAACTAGTTTCACAGGAATGGTTCAAATCATAGACAGTAAGAAGAGTCAGTTTTCTTGTACTTAAATCGGCATTGTGCCTTTTGTATGTAATTCCGATGCAATTTCTGTGTTTCATCGGCAATAAGAAGGTCAGAGGTATACGGTAAACGTGAAGTGAAGCATCGGCATTTATAACTAGTGTCACAGGAATGGTTCAAAACATAGTCAGTTTGAAGAGTCGGCTGTCATGAACTTATGTCGGCATTGTGCCTTTTGTATTTAATTCCGGTGCAATTTCTGTGTTTCATCGTCAATTAGAAGGTCGGAGGGATACAGTAATCCTGATGTGAAGCATAGGAATCCATAACTAGTGTCACAAGGAATGGTTCGAAACATAGTCAGTAAGAAGAGTCAGTCTTCATGTACTTAAGTCGGCATAGTGCCTTTTCTATTTAATTCCGATGCAATATCTGTGTTACGGCGTCAATAAGAAGGTCCAAGGGATACAGTAAACCTGGAGTGAAGCATCGGATTCTATAACTAGTGTCACAGGAATGGTTGAAATCATAGTCAGTACTTAAGTCGGCATTGTGCCTTTTGTATTTAATTCCGAAGAAATTTCTGTGTTTCATCGTCAATAAGAAGGTCCAAGGGATACAGTAAACCTGAAGTGAAGCATCGGAATCTATAACTAGTGTCACAGGAATGGTTCAAAACATAGTCAGTAAGAAGAGTCGGTCTTCATGTACTTAAGTCGGCATGGTGCTTTTTGTATTTAATTCCGATGCAATTTCTGTGCCTCATCGTCAATAAGAAGGTCCACGGGATACAGTAATCCTGAAGTGAAGCATCGGAATCTATAACTAGTGTCACAGGAATGGTTCAAACATAGTCAGTAAGAAGAGTCAGTCTTCATGTACTTAAGTCGGCATTGTGCCTTTTGTATTTAATTCTGATGCAATTTCTGTGTTTCATCGTCAATAAGAAGGGCCAAGGGATACAGTAAAGCTGGAGTGAAGCATCGGATTCTATAACTAGTGTCACAGGAATGGTTGAAATCATAGTCAGTACTTAAGTCGGCATTGTGCATTTTGTATTTAATTCCGAAGAAATTTCTGTGTTTCATCGTCAATAAGAAGGTCCAAGGGATACAGTAAACCTGAAGTGAAGCATCGGAATCTATAACTAGTGAAAAAGGAATGATTCAAAACATAGACAGTAAGAAGAGTCAGTTTTCTTGTACTTAAGTCGTCACTGTGCCTTTTGTATTAATTTCCGATGCAATTTCTGTGTTTTATCGTCAATAAGAGGGTCAGAGGGATACGGTAAACCTGAAGTGAAGCATCGGAAACTATAACTAGTGTCACAGGAATGGTTCAAAACATAGACACAAAGAGGGGTCAGTCTTCTTGTACTTAAGTGGGCATAGTGCCTTTTGTATTTAATTCCGATGCAATATCTGTGTTTCCTCGTCAATAAGAAGGTCAGAGGGATACAATAAACCTGAAGTGAAGCATCGGAATCTATAACTATTGTCACAGAAATGGTTCAAAACAGACAGTAAGAAGAGCCAGTCTTCTGGCACTTGAGTCGGCATTGTGCCTTTTGTATTAAATTCCGATGCAATTTCTGTGTTTCGTCGTCAATAAGAAGGTCAGAGGGATACAGTAAACCTGAAGTGAAGCATCTGAATCTATAACTAGTGTCACAGGAATGGTTCAAAACATAGTCAGTAAGAAGAGTCAGTTTTCTTGTACTTAAGTCGGAATTGTGCCTGTTGTATATAATTTCGATGGAATTTCTGTGTTTCATCGTCAATAAGAAGCTCTGAGGGATACAGTAAACCTGAAGTGAAGCATCTGAAACTATAACTAGTGGCACAGAAATGGTTCAACACATAGTCAGTAAGAAGAGTCAGTTTTCTTGTTCTTAAGTCGGCATTGTGCCTTTTGTATTTCATTCCGATGCAATATCTGTGGCTCATCGTCAATAAGAAGGTCAGAGGGATACAGTAAACCTGAAGTGAAGCATCGGAATCTATAACTAGTGTCACAGAAATAGTTCGAAACATAGACAGTAGGAAGAGCCAGTCTTCTTGAACTTAGGTCGGCATTGTGCCTTTTGTATTTAATTCCGATGCAATTTCTGGGTTTCATCTTCAATAAGAAGGTCAGAGGAATACAGTAAACCTGATGTGAAGCATCGGAATCTATAATTAGTTTCACAGGAATGGTTCAAATCATAGACAGTAAGAAGAGTCAGTTTTCTTGTACTTAAGTCGGCATTGTGCCTTTTGTATGTAATTCCGATGCAATTTCTGTGTTTCATCGGCAATAAGAAGGTCAGAGGTATACGGTAAAAGTGAAGTGAAGCATCGGAATTTATAACTAGTGTCACAGGAATGGTTCAAAACATAGACAGTAAGAAGAGTCAATTTTCTTGTACTTAAGTCGGCATAGTGCCTTTTCTATTTAATTCCGATGCAAGATCTGTGTTACGGCGTCAATAAGAAGGTCCAAGGGATTCAGTAAACCTGGAGTGAAGCATCGGATTCTATAACTAGTGTCACAGGAATGGTTGAAATCATAGTCAGTACTTAAGTCGGCATTGTGCCTTTTGTATTTAATTCCGAAGAAATTTCTGTGTTTCATCGTCAATAAGAAGGTCCAAGGGATACAGTAAACCTGAAGTGAAGCATCGGAATCTATAACTAGTGTCACAGGAATGGTTCAAAACATAGTCAGTAAGAAGAGTCGGTCTTCATGTACTTAAGTCGGCATTGTGCCTTTTGTATTTAATTCCGAAGAAATTTCTGTGTTTCATCGTCAATAAGAAGGTCCAAGGGATACAGTAAACCTGAAGTGAAGCATCGGAATCTATAACTAGTGTCACAGGAATGGTTCAAAACATAGTCAGTAAGAAGAGTCGGTCTTCATGTACTTAAGTTGGCATGGTGCCTTTTGTATTTAATTCCGATGCAATTTCTGTGCCTCATCGTCAATAAGAAGGTCCACGGCATACAGTAAACCTGGAGTGAAGCATCGGATTCAATAACTAGTGTCACAGGAATGGTTGAAATTATAGTCAGTACTTAAGTCGGCATTGTGCCTTTTGTATATAATTTTGAAGTAATTTCTGTGTTTCATCGTCAATAAGAAAGTCCAAGGGATACAGTAAACCTGACATGAAGCATCGGAATCTATAACTAGTGAAAAATGAATGGTTCAAAACATAGACAGTAAGAAGAGTCAGTTTTCTTGTATTTAGGACGGCATTGTGCCTTTTGTATTTAATTCCGATGCAATATCTGTGTTTCATCGTCAATAAGAGGGTCAGAGGGATACGGTAAACCTGAAGTGAAGCATCGGAATCTATAACTAGTGTCACAGGAATGGTTCAAAACATAGACAGAAAGAGGGGTCAGTCTTCTTGTACTTAAGTGGGCATAGTGCCTTTTGTATTTAATTCCGATGCAATATCTGTGTTTCCTCGTCAATAAGAAGGTCAGAGGGATACAATAAACCTGAAGTGAAGCTTCGGAATCTATAACTATTGTCACAGAAATGGTTCAAAATAGACAGTTAGAAGAGCCAGTCTTCTGGCACTTGAGTCGGCATTGTGCCTTTTGTATATAATTCCGATGCAATTTCTGTGTTTCATCGACAATAAGAAGGTCAGCTGGATACAGTAAACCTGAAGTGAAGCATCGGAATCTATAACTAGTGTCACCGGAATGGTAGAAAACATTGACAGTAAGAAGAGTCAGTCTTATTGTACTTAAGTCGGCATAGTGCCTTTTGTGTTCTATTATGATGCAAATTCTGTGTTTCATCGTCAATAAGGAGGTCAGAGGGATACAGAAAACCTGAAGTGAAGCATCGGAATCCAAAGCTAGTGTCACAGAAATGGTTCAAAACATAGACAGTAGTAAGAGTCAGTTTTCTTGTACTTAATTCGGCATTGTGCCTTTTGTATTTAATTCCGATGCAATTTATGTGTTTGTTCGTCAATAAGAACGTCAGAGGTATACAGGAAACTTGAAGTCAAGCATCGGAATCTATAACTAGTGTCACAGGAATGGTTCAAGACATAGACAGTAAGAAGAGCCAGTGTTCTTGTACTTGGGTCGGCATTGTGCCTTTTGTATTTCATTCGGATGCAATTTCTGTGTTTCATCGTCAATAAGAAGGTCAGAGGGATACAGTAAACCTGAAGTGAAGCTTCGGAATCTATAACTAGTGTCTCAGGAATGGTTCAACACATAGACAGTAGGAAGAGTCAGTCTTCTTGTACTTAAGTCGGCATTGTGCCATTTGTATTTAATTCCTATGCAATTTCTGTGTTTCATCGTCAATAAGAAGGTCAGAGGGATACAGTAAACCTGAAGTGAAGCATCGGAATCTATAAGTAGTGTCATAGGATTGGTTCAAACATAGACAGTATGAAGAAGCAGTCTTCTTGTACTTACGTCTGCATTGTGCCTTTAGTATTTAATTAAGATGCCATTTCTGTGTTTCATCGTCAATAAGAAGGTCAGAGGGATACAGTTAACCTGAAGTGAAGCATCGGAATCTATAACTAGTGTCACAGGAATGGTTCAAACATAGACAGTAAGAAGAGTCAGTTTTCTTGTACTTAAGTCGGCATTGGCCTTTTGGATATAATTACGATGCAATTTCTGTGTTTCATCGTCAATAAGAAGCTCTGAGGGATACAGTAAACCTGAAGTGAAGCATCTGAAACTATAACTAGCTTCACAGGAATGGTTCAACACATAGCCAGTAAGAAGAGTCAGTTTTCTTGTTCTTAAGTCGGCATTGTGCCTTTTGTATTTCATTCCGATGCTATATCTGTGGCTCATCGTCAATAAGAAGGTCAGAGGGATACAGTAAACCTGAAGTGAAGCATCGGAATCTATAACTAGTGTCACAGAAATGGTTCGAAACATAGACAGCAGGAAGAGCCAGTCTTCTTGTACTTAGGTCGGCATTGTGCCTTTTGTATTTAATTCCGATGCAATTACTGGGTTTCATCGTCATTAAGAAGGTCAGAGGAATACAGTAAACCTGATGTGAAGCATCGGAATCTATAACTAGTGTCACAGGAATGGTTCAAATCATAGTCAGTAAGAAGAGTCAGTTTTCTTGTACTTAAGTCGGCATTGTGCCTTTTGTATGTAATTCCGATGCAATTTCTGTGTTTCATCGGCACTAAGAAGGTCAGAGGTATACAGTAAACTTGAAGTGAAGCATCGGAATTTATAACAAGTGTCACAGGAATGGTTCAAAACATAGACAGTAAGAAGAGTCAATTTTCTTGTACTTAAGTCGGCTTAGTGCCTTTTCTATTTAATTCCGATGCAATTTCTGTGTTACGGCGTCAATAAGAAGGTCCAAGGGATACAGTAAACCTGAAGTGAAGCATCGGAATCTAAAACCGGTCTCAGAGGAAAGGTTCACATCATAGACAGTAAGAAGAGCCAGTCTTCTTGTACTTTCGTCGGCATTGTGCCTTTTGTATTTAATTCCGATGAATTTTCTGTGTTTGATCGTCAATACGAAGGTCAGAGGGATACAGCAAACCTGAAGTGAAGCATCGGAAACTATAGCTAGTGTCACAGGAATGGTTCAAACCATAGACAGTAAGAAGAGTCAGTTTTCTTGTACTGAAGTCGGCATTGTGACATTTGTATTTAATTAAGATGCAATTTATGTGTTTCATCGACAATAATAAGGTCAGAGGGATACAATAAACCTGAAGTGAGCATCGGAATCTATCAGTAGTGTCGCAGGAATGGTTCAAAACATAGACAGTGAGAAGAAGCAGTCTTCTTGTACATAAGTCGGCATTGTGCATTTTGTATTTAATTCCGATGCAATTTATGTGTTTGTTCGTCAATAAGAAGGTCAGAGGGATACAGGAAACTTGAAGTCAAGCATCGGAATCTATAACTAGTGTCACAGGAATGGTTCAAAACATAGACAGTAAGAAGAGCCAGTGTTCTTGTACTTGGGTCGGCATCGTGCCTTTTGTATTTAATTCGGATGCAATTTCTGTGTTTCATCGTCAATATGAAGGTCAGAGGGATACAGTAAACCTGAAGTGAAGCATCGGAATCTATAACTAGTGTCTCAGGAATGGTTCAAAACATAGACAGTAGGAAGAGTCAGTCTTCTTGTACTTAAGTCGGCATTGTGCCATTTGTATTAAATTCCTATGCAATTTCTGTGTTTCATCGTCAATAAGAAGGTCAGAGGGATACAGTAAACCTGAAGTGAAGCATCGGAATCTATAAGTAGTGTCATAGGATTGGTTCAAACATAGACGGTATGAAGAAGCAGTCTTCTTGTACTTACGTCTGCATTGTGCCTTTAGTATTTAATTAAGATGCCATTTCTGTGTTTCATCGTCAATAAGAAGGTCAGAGGGATACAGTTAACCTGAAGTGAAGCATCGGAATCAATAACTAGTGTCACAGGAATGGTTCAAACATAGACAGTAAGAAGAGTCAGTTTTCTTGTACTTAAGTCGGCATTGGCCCTTTTGTATATAATTACGATGCAATTTCTGTGTTTCATCGTCAATAAGAAGCTCTGAGGGATACAGTAAACCTGAAGTGAAGCATCTGAAACTATAACTAGTGTCACAGGAATGGATCAACACATAGCCAGTAATAAGAGTCAGTTTTCTTGTTCTTAAGTCGGCATTGTGCCTTTTGTATTTCATTCCGATGCAATATCTGTGGCTTATCGTCAATAAGAAGGTCAGAGGGATACAGTAAACCTGAAGTGAAGCATCGGAATCTATAACTAGTGTCACAGAAATGGTTCGAAACATAGACAGTAGGAAGAGCCAGTCTTCTTGTACTTAGGTCGGCATTGTGCCTTTTGTATTTAATTCCGATGCAATTACTGGGTTTCATCTTCAATAAGAAGGTCAGAGGAATCCAGTAAACCTGATGTGAAGCATCGGAATCTATAACTAGTGTCACAGGAATGGTTCAAATCATAGACAGTAAGAAGAGTCAGTTTTCTTGTACTTAAGTCGGCATTGTGCCTTTTGTATGTAATTCCGATGCAATTTCTGTGTTTCATCGGCAATAAGAAGGTCAGAGGTATACAGTAAACTTGAAGTGAAGCATCGGAATTTATAACTAGAGTCACAGGAATGGTTCAAAACATAGACAGAAAGAAGAGTCAATTTTCTTGTACTTAAGTCGGCTTAGTGCCTTTTCTATTTAATTCCGATGCAATTTCTGTGTTACGGCGTCAATAAGAAGGTCCAAGGGATACAGTAAACCTGAAGTGAAGCATCGGAATCTAAAACCGGTCTCAGAGGAAAGGTTCACATCATAGACAGTAAGAAGAGTCAGTTTTCTTGTACTTAAGTCGGCATTGTGCCTTTTGTATGTAATTCCGATGCAATTTCTGTGTTTCATCGGCAATAAGAAGGTCAGAGGTATACAGTAAACTTGAAGTGAAGCATCGGAATTTATAACTAGTGTCACAGGAATGGTTCAAATCATAGACAGTAAGAAGAGTCAGTTTTCTTGTACTTAAGTCGGCATTGTGCCTTTTGTATGTAATTCCGATGCAATTTCTGTGTTTCATCGGCAATAAGAAGGTCAGAGGTATACAGTAAACTTGAAGTGAAGCATCGGAATTTACAACTAGAGTCACAGGAATGGTTCAAAACATAGACAGAAAGAAGAGTCAATTTTCTTGTACTTAAGTCGGCTTAGTGCCTTTTCTATTTAATTCCGATGCAATTTCTGTGTTACGGCGTCAATAAGAAGGTCCAAGGGATACAGTAAACCTGAAGTGAAGCATCGGAATCTAAAACCGGTCTCAGAGGAAAGGTTCACATCATAGACAGTAAGAAGAGCCAGTCTTCTTGTACTTTCGTCGGCATTGTGCCTTTTGTATTTAATTCCGTTGAATTTTCTGTGTTTGATCGTCAATAAGAAGGTCAGAGGGATACAGCAAACCTGAAGTGAAGCATCGGAAACTATAGCTAGTGTCACAGGAATGGTTCAAACCATAGACAGTAAGAAGAGTCAGTTTTCTTGTACTGAAGTCGGCATTGTGCCATTTGTATTTATATAAGATGCAATTTCTGTGTTTCATCGACAATAATAAGGTCAGAGGGATACAATAAACCTGAAGTGAAGCATCGGAATCTATCAGTAGGGTCGCAGGAATGGTTCAAAACATAGAGAGTGAGAAGAAGCAGTCTTCTTGTACTTAAGTCGGCATTGTGCCTTTTGTATTTAATTAAGATGCAATTTCTGTGTTTCATCGTCAATAAGAAGGTGAAAGGGATACAGTAAACCTGAAGTGGGACATCGGAATCTATAACTAGTGTCACAGGAATGGTTTAAATCATAGACAGTAAGAAGAGTCAGTCTTCTTGTACTTAAGTCGGCATTGTGCCTTTTGTATATAATTCCGATGCAATTTCTGTGTTTCATCGTCAATAAGAAGCTCAGAGGGATACAGTAACCCTGAAGTGAAGCATCGGAATCTATAACTAGTGTCCCAGGTATGGTTCAAAACATAGACAGTAAGAAGAGTCAGCTTTCTTGTACTTAAGTCGGAATTGTTCCTTTTGTATTTAATTCCGATGCAATTTCTGTGTTTCATCGTCAATATGAAGGTCAGAGGGGTACAGTTAACCTGAAGTGAAGCATCGGAATCTATAACTAGTGCACAGGAATGGTTCAAAACATAGACAGTAAGAAGAGTCAGTTTTCTTGTACTTAAGTCGGCATTGTGCATTTTGTATTTAATTCCGATGCAACTTCTGTGTTTCATCGTCAATAAGAAGGCCACAGGAATAGAGTAAACCTGAAGTGAAGCATCGGAATCCATAACTAGTGTCACACGAATGGTTCAAAACATAAACAGTAAGAAGAGTCAGTTTTCTTGTACGCAGGTCGGCATTGTGCCTTTTGTATATAATTCCGATGCAATTTCTGTGTTTCATCGTCAATAAGAAGCTCAGAGGGATACAGTAACCCTGAAGTGAAGCATCGGAATCTATAACTAGTGTCCCAGGTATGGTTCAAAACATAGACAGTAAGAAGAGTCAGCTTTCTTGTACTTAAGTCGGAATTGTTCCTTTTGTATTTAATTCCGATGCAATTTCTGTGTTTCATCGTCAATATGAAGGTCAGAGGGGTACAGTTAACCTGAAGTGAAGCATCGGAATCTATAACTAGTGCACAGGAATGGTTCAAAACATAGACAGTAAGAAGAGTCAGTTTTCTTGTACTTAAGTCGGCATTGTGCATTTTGTATTTAATTCCGATGCAACTTCTGTGTTTCATCGTCAATAAGAAGGCCACAGGAATAGAGTAAACCTGAAGTGAAGCATCGGAATCCATAACTAGTGTCACACGAATGGTTCAAAACATAAACAGTAAGAAGAGTCAGTTTTCTTGTACGCAGGTCGGCATTGTGCCTTTTGTATTTAATTCCGATGCAATTTCTGTGTTTCATCGTCAATAAGAAGGTCAGAGGGATACAGTAAACCTGAAGTGAAGCATCGGAATCAATAACTAGTGTCACAGGAATGGTTCAAAACATGGACAGTAAGAAGAGTCAGTTTTCTTGTACTTAAGTCGTCATTGCGCCTTTTGTTTGTAATTACGAAGCAATTTCGGTGTTTCATCGTCAATAAGAAGGTCAGAGGGAAGCAGTATACCTGAAGTGAAGCATCGGAATTTATAACTAGTGTCACAGGAATGGTTCAAAACATAGACAGTAAGAAGAGTCAATTTTCTTGTACTTAAGTGGGCATTGTGCCTTTTCTATTTAATTCCGATGCAATTTCTGTGTTTCGGCGTCACTAAGAAGGTCCAAGATATACAGTAAACCTGAAGTGAAGCATCAGAATCTAAAACCGGTCTCAGAGGAAAGGTTCAAAACATAGACAGTAAAAAGAGCCAGTCTTCTTGTACATGTGTCGGCATTGTGCCTTTTGTATTTAATTCCGATGCAATTTCTGTGTTTCATCGTCAATAAGAAGGTCAGCTGGATACAGTAAACCTGACGTGAAGCATCGGAATTTATAACTAGTGTCACAGGAATGGTTAAAAACATAGACAGGAAGTATAGCCGGTCTACATGTACTTGAGTCGGCATTGTGCCTTTTGTTTTTAATTCCGATGCAATTTCTGTGTTTCATATTCAATACGACGGTCAGAGTGGATACAGTAAACATGAAGTGAAGCATCGGAATCTATAACAAGGGGCACAGGAATGGTTCAAAACATAGACAGTAAGAAGAGTCAGTGTCCTAGTACTTAAGTCGGATTTGTGCCTTTTGTATTTAATTCCGATGCATTTTCGGGGTTTCATCGTGAATAAGAGGGTCAGAGGGATACAGTAAACCTGAAGTGATGCATCGGAATCTATAACTAGTGTCACAGGAATGGTTCAAAACATAGACAGTAAGAAGAATCAGTCTTCTTGTACTTAAATCTGCATTGTGCCTTTTGTATATAATTCCGATGCTATTTCTGTGTTTCATCGTCAATATGAAGGTTAGAGGGATACAGTAAACCTGAAGTGAATCATCTGAATGCATAACTAGTGTCACAGGAATGGTTCAAAACATAGACTGTAAGAAGAGTCAGTCTTCCAGTACTTAAGTCGGCACTGTGCCTTTTGTATTGAATTCCAATGCAATTTACGTGTTTCATCGTCAATAAGAAGGTCAGAGGGATACATTAAACCTGAAGTGAAGCATCGGAATCTATAACTAGTGTCACAGGAATGGTTCAAAACATAGACAGTAAGATGAGTCAGTCCTCTTGTACTTAAGTCGGCGTTGTGCCTTTTGTATATAATTCCGATGCATTTTCTGTGTTTCATCGACAATAAGAAGTTCAGCTGGATACAGTAAGCCTGAAGTGAAGCATCGGAATCTATAACTAGTGTCACCGGAATGGTAGAAAACATTGACAGCAAGAAGAGTCAGTCTTATTGTACATAAGTCGGCATTGTGCCTTTTGTATTTTATTAAGATGCAATTTCTGTGTTTCATCGTCAATAAGGAGGTCAGAGGGATACGGAAAAACTGAAGTGAAGCTTCGGAATCCAAATCTAGTGTCACAGAAATGGTTCAAAACTTAGACAGTAGGATGAGTCAGTCTTCTTGTACTTAAATCGGCATTGTGCCTTTTGTATTTAATTCCGATGCAATTTCTGTGCTTCATCGTCAATAAAAAGGTCAGCTGGATACAGTAAACCTGAAGTGTAGCATCGGAATCTGTAACTAGTGTCACAGGAATGGTTCAAAACATAGACAGTAAGAAGAGCCAGTCTTCTTGTCCTTGAGTCTGCGTTGTGCCTTTTGTATTTAATTAAGATGAAATTTCTGTGTTTCATCGTCAATAGGAAGGTGAGAGGGATTCAGTAATCCTGAAGTGAAGCATCGGAATCTATTACTAGTGTCACAGGAATGATTCAAAACATAGACAGTAAGAAGAGTCAGTCTTCTTGTACTTACGTCTGCATTGTGCCTTTAGTATTTAATTAAGATGCCATTTCTGTGTTTCATCGTCAGTAAGAAGGTCAGAGGGATACAGTAAACCTGAAGTGAAGCATCGGAATCTATAACTAGTGTCACAGGAATGGTTCAAACATAGACAGTAAGAAGAGTCAGTTTTCTTGTACTTAAGTCGGCATTGGGCCTTTTGTATATAATCACGATGCAATTTCTGTGTTTCATCGTCAATAAGAAGGTCAGAGGGATACAGTAAACCTGAAGTGAAGCATCGGAATCTATAACTAGTGTCACAGGAATGGTTCAAAACATAGACAGTAAGAAGAGCCAGTCTTCTTGTACTTGAGTCGGCATTGTGCCTTTTGTATTTAATTCCGATGGAATTTATGTGTTTCTTCGTCAATAAGAAGGTCAGAGGGATACAGTAAACCTGAAGTGAAGCATCGGAATCTATAACTAGTGTCACAGGAATGGTTCAAAACATAGACAGTAAGAAGAGGAAGTCTTCTTGCACTTGAGTCGGCATTGTGCCTTTTGTATTTAATTCCGATGCAATTTCTGTGTTTCATCGTCAATAAGAAGGTTAGAGGGATACAGTAAACCTGAAGTGATTCATCTGAATGCATAACTAGTGTCACAGGAATGGTTCAAAACATAGACAGTAAGAAGAGTCAGTCTTCCAGCCCTTAAGTCGGCACTGTGCATTTTGTATTGTATTCCAATGCAATGTACGTGTTTCATCGTCAATAAGAAGGTCAGAGAGATACATTAAACCTGAAGTGAAGCATCGGAATCTATAACTAGTGTGACAGGAATGGTTCAAAACATAGACAGTAAAATGAAACAGTCTTCTTGTACTTAAGTCAGCATTGTGCCTTTTTATTTAATTCCGATGCAATTTCTGTGTTTCATCGTCAATACGAAGGTCAGAGGGATACAGTAAACCTGAAGTGAAGCATCGGAATCTATAACTAGTGTCACAGGAATGGTTCAAAACATAGACAGTAAGAAGAGTCAGTCTTCTTGTACTTACGTCTGCATTGTGCCTTTAGTATTTAATTAAGATGCCATTTCTGTGTTTCATCGTCAATAAGAAGGTCAGAGGGATACAGTAAACCTGAAGTGAAGCATCGGAATTTATAACTAGTGTCACAGGAATGGTTCAAAACATAGACAGTAAGAAGAGTCAATTTTCTTGTACTTAAGTCGGCATAGTGCCCTTTCTATTTAATTTAGATGCAATTTCTGTGTTACGGCGTCAATAAGAAGGTCCAAGGGATACAGTAAACCTGAAGTGAAGCATCGGAATCTAAAACCGGTCTCAGAGGAAAGGTTCACATCATAGACAGTAAGAAGAGCCAGTCTTCTTGTACACGAGTCGGCATTGTGCCTTTTGTATTTAATTCCGATGCGATTTCTGTGTTTCATCGTCAATAAGAAGGTCAGCTGGTTACAGTAAACCTGAAGTGAAGCATCGGAATCTATAACTAGTGTCACAGGAATGTTTCAAAACATAAACAGTAAGTAGAACCAGTCTTCTTGTACTTTCGTCGGCATTGTGCCTTTTGCATTTCATTCCGATTCAATTTATGTGCTTCATCGTCAATAAGAAGGTGAAAGGGATACAGTAAACTTGAAGTGAAACATCGGAATCTATAACTAGTGTCACAGGAATGGTTCAAATCATAGACAGTAAGAAGAGTCAGTCTTCTTGTACTTAAGTCGGCATTGTGCCTTTTGTATATAATTCCGATGCAATTTCTGTGTTTCAACGTCAATAAGAAGCTTAGAGGGATACAGTAAACCTGAAGTGAAGCATCGGAATCTATAACTAGTGTCACAGGTATGGTTCAAAACATAGACAGTAAGAAGAGTCAGCTTTCGTGTACTTAAGTCGGAATTGTTCCGTTTGTATTTAATTCCGATGCAATTTCTGTGTTTCATCGTCAATAAGAAGGTCAGAGGGGTACAGTAAACCTGAAGTAAAGCATCGGAATCTATAACTAGTTTCACAGGAATGGTACAAAACATAAACAGTAAGAAGAGTCAGTCTTTTTTTACATAAGTCATCATTGTGCCTTTTGTATTTAATTCCGATGGAATTTCTGTGTTTCATCGTCAATACGAAGGTCAGAGGATTACAGTAAACATGAAGTGAAGCATCGGAATCTATAACTAGTGTCACAGGAATGGTTCAAAGCATAGACAGTAAGAAGAGTCAGTCTTCTTGTACTTAAGTCGGCATTGTGCCTTTTGTATATAATTCCGATGCAATTTCTGTGTTTCAACGTCAATAAGAAGCTTAGAGGGATACAGTAAACCTGAAGTGAAGCATCGGAATCTATAACTAGTGTCACAGAAATGGTTCAAAACATAGACAGTAAGAAGAGCCAGTCTTCTTGTACTTGAGTCGGCATTGTGCCTTCTGTATTTAATTCCGATGCAATTTCTGTTTTTCATCGTCAATAAGAAGGTCAGAGGATTACAGTAAACATGAAGTGAAGCATCGGAATCTATAACTAGTGTCACAGGAATGGTTCAAAACATAGACAGTAAAATGAAACAGTCTTCTTGTACTTAAGTCAGCATTGTGCCTTTTGTATTTAATTCCGATGCAATTTCTGTGTTTCATCGTCAATACGAAGGTCAGAGGGATACAGTAAACCTGAAGTGAAGCATCGGAATCTATAACTAGTGTCACAGGAATGGTTCAAAACATAGACAGTAAGAAGAGTCAGTCTTCTTGTACTTACGTCTGCATTGTGCCTTTAGTATTTAATTAAGATGCCATTTCTGTGTTTCATCGTCAATAAGAAGGTCAGAGGGATACAGTAAACCTGAAGTGAAGCATCGGAATTTATAACTAGTGTCACAGGAATGGTTCAAAACATAGACAGTAAGAAGAGTCAATTTTCTTGTACTTAAGTCGGCATAGTGCCCTTTCTATTTAATTTAGATGCAATTTCTGTGTTACGGCGTCAATAAGAAGGTCCAAGGGATACAGTAAACCTGAAGTGAAGCGTCGGAATCTAAAACCGGTCTCAGAGGAAAGGTTCACATCATAGACAGTAAGAAGAGCCAGTCTTCTTGTACATGAGTCGGCATTGTGCCTTTTGTATTTAATTCCGATGCGATTTCTGTGTTTCATCGTCAATAAGAAGGTCAGCTGGTTACAGTAAACCTGAAGTGAAGCATCGGAATCTATAACTAGTGTCACAGGAATGTTTCAAAACATAAACAGTAAGTAGAACCAGTCTTCTTGTACTTTCGTCGGCATTGTGCCTTTTGCATTTCATTCCGATTCAATTTATGTGCTTCATCGTCAATAAGAAGGTGAAAGGGATACAGTAAACTTGAAGTGAAACATCGGAATCTATAACTAGTGTCACAGGAATGGTTCAAATCATAGACAGTAAGAAGAGTCAGTCTTCTTGTACTTAAGTCGGCATTGTGCCTTTTGTATATAATTCCGATGCAATTTCTGTGTTTCAACGTCAATAAGAAGCTTAGAGGGATACAGTAAACCTGAAGTGAAGCATCGGAATCTATAACTAGTGTCACAGGTGTGGTTCAAAACATAGACAGTAAGAAGAGTCAGCTTTCGTGTACTTAAGTCGGAATTGTTCCGTTTGTATTTAATTCCGATGCAATTTCTGTGTTTCATCGTCAATAAGAAGGTCAGAGGGGTACAGTAAACCTGAAGTAAAGCATCGGAATCTATAACTAGTTTCACAGGAATGGTACAAAACATAAACAGTAAGAAGAGTCAGTCTTTTTTTACATAAGTCATCATTGTGCCTTTTGTATTTAATTCCGATGGAATTTCTGTGTTTCATCGTCAATACGAAGGTCAGAGGATTACAGTAAACATGAAGTGAAGCATCGGAAACTATAACTAGTGACACTGGAATGGTTCAAAACATAGACACCAAGAAGGGTCGGTCTTCTTGTACTTAAGTCGGCATTGTGCCTTTTGTACTTAATTCCGATGCAATAGCTGTGTTTCTTCGTCAATAAGATGGTCAGAGGGTTACTGTAAACCTCAAGTGAAGCATCGGAATCTATAACTAGTGTCACAGAAATGGTTCAAAACATAGACAGTAAGAAGAGCCAGTCTTCTTGTACTTGAGTCGGCATTGTGCCTTCTGTATTTAATTCCGATGCAATTTCTGTTTTTCATCGTCAATAAGAAGGTCAGAGGGATACAGTAAACCTGAAGTGAAGCATCGGAATTTATAACTAGTGTCACATGAATGGTTCAAAGCATAGACAGTAAGAAGAGTCAGTCTTATTGTACTGAAGTCGGCATTGTGCCTATTGCATTTAATTCCGATGCAATTTCTGTGTTTCATCGTCAATACGAAGGTCAGAGTGATACAATAAACCAGAAGTGAAGCATCGTAATCTAAAAAAGGTCTCAGAGGAAAGGTTCAAAACATAGACAGTAAGAAGAGCCAGTCCTCTTGTACATAAGTCGGCATTGTGCCTTTTGTATTTAATTCCGATGCAATTTCTGAGTTTCATCGTCAATACGACGGTCAGAGGGATACAGTTAACCTGGAGTGAAGCATCGAAATCTATAACTAGTGTCACAGGAATGGTTCAAAACATAGACAGTAAGAAGAGTCAGCCTTCTAGTACTTAAGTCGGCATTGTGCCTTTTGTATTTAAATCTGATGTATTTTTTGTGTTTTATCGTCAATAATAGGGTCAGAGGGATACAGTAAACCTGGAGTGAAGCATCGGAATCTATAACTAGTGTCACAGGAATGGTTCAAAACATAAACAATAAGAGGAGTCAGTCTTCTTGTACTTAAGTCGGCATTGTGCCTTTACTATTTAATTCCGATGCAATATATGTGTTTCATCCTCAATAAGAAGGTCCAAGGGATACAGTAAACCTGAAGTGAAGCATCGGAATCTATAACTAGTGTCACACAATGGTTCAAAATATAGTCAGTAAGAAGCGTCAGTCTTCTTGTACTTCAGTCGGCATTGTGCCTTTTCTATTTAATTCTGATGCAATATCTGTGTTTCATCGTCAATTAGAAGGTCCAAGGGATAGTGTAAACCTGGAGTGAAGCACCGGAATCTATAACTAGTGTCACAAGAACGGTTCAAAACATAGACTGTAATAAGATTCAGTCTTCTTGTACTTTAGTCAGCATTGTGCCTTTTGTATATAATTCCGATGCATTTTCTGTGTTTCATCGTCAATAAGAGCGTCCAAGGGATGCAGTAGACCTGGAGTGAAGCATCGGAATCTTTAACTAGTGTCACAGGAATGGTTCAAAACATATACAGTAAGAAGAGTCAGTCTTCTTGTACTTATCTCTGCATTGTGCCTTTTGTATTTAATTCCGATGCAATTTCTGAGTTTCATCGTCAATACGACGGTCAGAGGGATACAGTTAACCTGGAGTGAAGCATCGAAATCTATAACTAGTGGCACAGGAATGGGTCAAATCATAGGCAGTAAGAAGAGTCAGCCTTCTTGTACTTAAATCGGCATTGTGCCTTTTGTATTTAATTCCGATGCAATTTCTGTGTTTCACCGTCAATAAGAAGGTCCAAGGGATACAGTAAACCTGAAGTGAAGCATCGGAATCTATAACTAGTGTCACAGGAATGGTTCAAAACATAGACAGTAGCAAGAGTCAGTCTACTTGCACATAAGTCGGCATTGTGCCTATTGTATTTAATTCCGGTGCAATTTCTGTGTTTCATCGTCAATAAGAAGGTCCAAGGGACACAGTAAACCTGGAGTGAAGCAACGGAATCTATAACTAGTGTCACAGGAATGGTTCCAAACATAGACAGTAGGAAGGGTCAGTCTTCCTGTACTTAAGTCGGCATGTGCCTTTTGTATTTAATTCCGATGCAATTTCTGTGTTTCATCGTCACTAAGATGGTCAGAGGGATACAGTAATCCTGAAGTTAAGCATCGGAATCTATAAGTAGTGTCACTGGAATGGTTCAAATCATAGACAGTTGGAAGAGACAGTCTTCATGTACTTAAGTCGGCATTGTGCTTTTTGTATTTAATTCCTATGCAATTTCTGTGTTTCATCGTCAATAAGAAGGTCCAAGGGATACAGTAAACCTGGAATGAACCATCGGAAGCTATAACTAGTGACACAGGAATGGTTGAAAGCATAGACAATAGGAAAAGTCAGTCTACATGTACTTAAGTCGGCATTGTGCCTTTTGTATATAATTCCGATGCAATTTCTGTGTTTCATCGTCAATAAGAAGCTCAGAGGCATACAGTAATCCCAAAGTTAAGCATCAGAATCTATAACTAGAGTCACAGGAATGGGTCAAATCATAGGCAGTAATAAGAGTCAGCCTTCTTGTACTGAAATCGGCATTGTGCCCTTTGTATTTAATTCCGATGCAATTTCTGTGTTTCACCGTGAATACGAAGGTCCAAGGGATACAGTAAACCTGAAGTGAAGCATCGGAATCTCTAACTAGTGTCACAGGAATGGTTCAAAACATAGACAGTAGCAAGAGTCAGTCTACTTGTACTTAAGTCGGCATTGTGCCTTTTGTATTTAATTCCGATGCAATTTCTGTGTTTCATCGTCAATAAGAAGGTCAGAGGGATACAGTAAACCTGGAGTGAAGCATCGGAGTCTATAACTAGTGGCACAGGAATGGGTCAAATCATAGGCAGTAAGAAGAGTCAGCCTTCTTGTACTTAAATCGGCATTGTGCCCTTTGTATTTAATTCCGATGCAATTTCTGTCTTTCACCGTGAATAAGAAGGTTCAAGGGATACAGTAAACCTGAAGTGAAGCATCGGAAACTATAACTAGTGTCACAGGAATGGTTCAAAACATATACAGTAGCAAGAATCAGTCTGCTTGTACTTAAGTCAGCATTGTGCCCATTGTATTTAATTCCGGTGCAATTTCTGTGTTTCATCGTCAATAAGCAGGTCCAAGGGACACAGTAAACCTGGAGTGAAGCAACGGAATCTATAACTAGTGTCACAGGAATGGTTCAAAACATAGACAGTAGGAAGGGTCAGTCTTCTTGTACTTAAGTCGGCATGTGCCTTTTGTATTTAATTCCGATGCAATTTCTGTGTTTCATCGTCACTAAGATGGTCAGAGGGATACAGTAATCCTGAAGTTAAGCATCGAAATCTATAAGTAGTGTCATTGGAATGGTTCAAAACATAGACAGTTGGAAGAGTCAGTCTACATGTACTTAAGTCGGCATTGTGCCTTTTGTATAGTATTCCGATGCAATTTCTGTCTTTCATCGTCAATAAGAAGGTCAAAGGGATACAGTAATCCCGAAGTTAAGCATCAGAATTTATAACTAGAGTCACAGGAATGGTTCAAAGCATAGTCAGTAAGAAGAGTCAGTCTTCTTGAAGTTAATTCGGCATGGTGCCGTTTGTATTTAATTCCGATGCAATTTCTGTGTTTCATTGTCATTAAGAAGGTCCAAGGGATACAGTAAACCTGATGTGAAGCAACGGATTCTATAACTAGTGTCACAGGAATGGTACAAAACATAGACAGTTGGAAGAGACAGTCTTCTTGTACTTAAGTCGGCATTGTGCGTTTTGAATTTAATTCAGATGCAATTTATGTGTTTCATCGTCAATAAGAAGCCCCAACGGATACTGTAAACCTGAAAATAACCATCGGAATCTATAACTAGTGTCACAGGAGTGGTTCAAAACATATACAGTAAGAAAAGTCAGTCTACATGTACTTAAGTCGGCATTGTGCTTTTGTACTTAATTCCGATGCAATTTCTGTGTTTCATCGTCAATAAGAAGGTCCAAGGGATACAGTAGACCTGAATTGAATCATAGGAATCTATAACTAGTGTCACAGGAATGGTTCAAATCATAGACAGTAGGAAGAGTCAGTCTTCTTGTACTTAAGTCGGCATTGTGAATTTTGTATTTAATTTCGATGCAATTTCTGTGTTTCATCGTCAATAAGAAGGTCAGAGGGATACAGTAAACCTGAGGTGAAGCTTCGGAATCTATAACTAGAGTCACAGGAATGGTTCAAAACATAGACAGTAAGAAGAGTCAGTCCTCTTGTACTTAAGTCGGCATTGTGCCTTTTGTATTTAATTCCAAAACAATTTCTGTGCTTCATCGTCATCAAGAAGGTTGAAGGGTTACAGTAAACCTGAAGTGAAGCATCGGAATCAATAACTAGTGTCACAAGAACGGTTCAAAACATAGTCAGTAAGTAGAGTCAATCTTCTTGTACTTTAGTCAGCATTGTGCCTTTTGTATATAATTCCGATGCATTTTCTGTGTTTCATCGTCAATAAGAACGTCCAAGGGATACAGTAGACCTGGAGTGAAGCATCGGAATCTTTAACTAGTGTCTCAGGAATGGTTCAAAACATATACAGTAAGAAGAGTCAGTCATCTTGTACTTATCTCTGCATTGTGCCTTTTGTATTTAATTCCGATGCAATTTCTGTGTTTCATCGTCAATACGACGGTCAGAGGGATACAGTAAACCTGAAGTGAAGTATCGGAATCTATAACTAGTGTCACAGGAATGGTTCAAAACATAGTTAGTAAGATGAGTCTGTCTTCTTGTACTTAAGTCGGCATTGCGCCTTTTGTATTTAATTCCGATGCAATTTCTGTGTTTCATCGTCAATAAGAAGGTCCAAGAAATACAGTAAACCTGGAGTGAAGCATCGGAATCTATAACTAGTGTCACAGGGACGGTTCAAACATAGACAGTAAGATGAGTCGGTATTCTTGTACTTAAGTCGGCATTGTGCCTTTTCTACTTAATTTCGATGCAATTTCTGTGTCTCATCGTCAATAACAAGGTCCAGTAAATCTGAAGTGAAGCATCGGAATCTATAACTAGTGTCACAGGAATGGTTCAAAGCATAGACAGTAAGAAAAGTCAGACTTCTTTTACTTAAGTCGGCATTGTGACTTTTGTATTTAATTCCGATGCAGTTTCTGTGTTTCATCGTCAATAAGAAGGTCAGAGGGATACAGTATACTTGGAGTGAATCATCGGAGTCTATAACTAGTGTCACAGGAATGGTTGAAAACATAGGCAGTAAGAAGAGTCAGCCTTCTTGTACTTAAGTCGGCATTGTGCCTTTTGTATTTAATTCCGATGCAATTTCTGTGTTTCATCGTCAATAAGAAGGTCCAAGGGATACAGTAAACCTGGAGTGAAGCATCGGAATCTATAACTAGTGTCACAGGGACGGTTCAAACATAGACAGTAAGATGAGTCGGTATCCTTGTACTTAAGTCGGCATTGTGCATTTCTACTTAATTCCGATGCAATTTCTGTGTTTCATCGTCAATAAGAAGGTCAGAGGGATACAGTAAACCTGGAGTGAAGCATCGGAGTCTATAACTAGTGGCACAGGAATGGGTCAAATCATAGGCAGTAAGAAGAGTCAGCCTTCTTGTACTTAAATCGGCATTGTGCCTTTTGTATTTAATTCCGATGCAATTTCTGTGTTTCACCGTCAATAAGAAGGTCCAAGGGATACTGTAAACCTGAAGTGAAGCATCGGAATCTATAACTAGTGTCACAGGAATGGTTCAAAACATAGACAGTAGCAAGAGTCAGTCTACTTGCACATAAGTCGGCATTGTGCCTATTGTATTTAATTCCGGTGCAATTTCTGTGTTTCATCGTCAATAAGAAGGTCCAAGGGACACAGTAAACCTGGAGTGAAGCAACGGAATCTATAACTAGTGTCACAGGAATGGTTCCAAACATAGACAGTAGGAAGGGTCAGTCTTCCTGTACTTAAGTCGGCATGTGCCTTTTGTATTCAATTCCGATGCAATTTCTGTGTTTCATCGTCACTAAGATGGTCAGAGGGATACAGTAATCCTGAAGTTCAGCATCGGAATCTATAACTAGTGTCACTGGAATGGTTCAAATCATAGACAGTTGGAAGAGACAGTCTTCTTGTACTTAAGTCGGCATTGTGCTTTTTGTATTTAATTCCTATGCAATTTCTGTGTTTCATCGTCAATAGGAAGGTCCAAGGGATACAGTAAACCTGGAATGAACCATCGGAATCTATAACTAGTGACACAGGAATGGTTGAAAGCATAGACAATAGGAAAAATCAGTCTACATGTACTTAAGTCGGCATTGTGCCTTTTGTATTTAATTCCGATGCAATTTCTGTGTTTCATCGTCAATAAGAAGCTCAGAGGCACACAGTAATCCCAAAGTTAAGCATCAGAATCTATAACTAGAGTCGCAGGAATGGGTCAAATCATAGGCAGTAAGAAGAGTCAGCCTTCTTGTACTGAAATCGGCATTGTGCCCTTTGTATTTAATTCCGATGCAATTTCTGTGTTTCACCGTGAATACGAAGGTCCAAGGGATACAGTAAACCTGAAGTGAAGCATCGGAATCTACAACTAGTGTCACAGGAATGGTTCAAAACATAGACAGTAGCAAGAGTCAGTCTACTTGTACTTAAGTCGGCATTGTGCCTTTTGTATTTAATTCCGATGCAATTTCTGTGTTTCATCGTCAATAAGAAGGTCAGAGGGATACAGTAAACCTGGAGTGAAGCATCGGAGTCTATAACTAGTGGCACAGGAATGGGTCAAATCATAGGCAGTAAGAAGAGTCAGCCTTCTTGTACTTAAATCGGCATTGTGCCTTTTGTATTTAATTCCGATGCATTTTCTGTCTTTCACCGTGAATAAGAAGGTTCAAGGGATACAGTAAACCTGAAGTGAGGCATCGGAATCTATAACTAGTGTCACAGGAATGGTTCAAAACATAGACAGTAGCAAGAGTCAGTCTGCTTGTACTTAAGTCAGCATTGTGCCCATTGTATTTAATTCCGGTGCAATTTCTGTGTTTCATCGTCAATAAGAAGGTCCAAGGGACACAGTAAACCTGGAGTGAAGCAACGGAATCTATAACTAGTGTCACAGGAATGGTTCAAAACATAGACAGTAGGAAGGGTCAGTCTTCTTGTACTTAAGTCGGCATGTGCCTTTTGTATTTAATTCCGATGCAATTTTTGTGTTTCATCGTCACTAAGATGGTCAGAGAGATACAGTAATCCTGAAGTTAAGCATCGAAATCTATAAGTAGTGTCACTGGAATGGTTCAAAACATAGACAGTTGGAAGAGTCAGTCTACATGTACTTAAGTCGGCATTGTGCCTTTTGTATAGTATTCCGATGCAATTTCTGTCTTTCATCGTCAATAAGAAGGTCAAAGGGATACAGTAATCCCGAAGTTAAGCATCAGAATTTATAACTAAAGTCACAGGAATGGTTCAAAGCATAGTCAGTAAGAAGAGTCAGTCTTCTTGAAGTTAATTCGGCATTGTGCCGTTTGTATTTAATTCCGATGCAATTTCTGTGTTTCATTGTCATTAAGAAGGTCCAAGGGATACAGTAAACCTGATGTGAAGCATCGGATTCTATAACTAGTGTCACAGGAATGGTTCAAAACATAGACAGTTGGAAGAGTCAGTCTTCTTGTACTTATGTCGGCATTGTGCGTTTTGAATTTAATTCGGATGCAATTTATGTGTTTCATCGTCAATAAGAAGGCCCAAGGGATACAGTAAACCTGAAAATAACCATCGGAATCTATAACTAGTGTCACAGGAGTGGTTCAAAACATATACAGTAAGAAAAGTCAGTCTACATGTACTTAAGTCGGCATTGTGCTTTTGTACTTAATTCCGATGCAATTTCTGTGTTTCATCGTCAATAAGAAGGTCCAAGGGATGCAGTAGACCTGAATTGAATCATAGGAATCTATAACTAGTGTCACAGGAATGGTTCAAATCATAGACAGTAGGAAGAGTCAGTCTTCTTGTACTTAAGTCGGCATTGTGAATTTTGTATTTAATTTCGATGCAATTTCTGTGTTTCATCGTCAATAAGAAGGTCAGAGGGATACAGTAAACCTGAGGTGAAGCTTCGGAATCTATAACTAGAGTCACAGGAATGGTTCAAAACATAGACAGTAAGAATAGTCAGCCCTCTTGTACTTAAGTCGGCATTGTGCCTTTTGTATTTAATTCCAAAACAAATTCTGTGCTTCATCGTCAACAAGAAGGCTGAAGGGTTACAGTAAACATGAAGTGAAGCATCGGAATCAATAGCTAGTGTCACAAGAATGGTGCAAAACATAGTCAGTAAGTAGAGTCAGTCTTCATGTACTTAAATCGGCAATGTGCCTTTTGTATTTAATTCCGTTGCAATTTCTGTGTTGCATCGTCAATTAGAAGATCCAAGGGAAACAGTAATCCTGAGGTTAAGCATCGGAATCTATGACTAGTGTCACAGGAATGGTTCAAAACATAGTCACTAAGAAGATTCAGTCTTCTTGTACTTAAGTCGATTGTGTGCCTTTTGTATTTCATTCCGATGCAATTTCTGTGTTTCAGCGTCAATAAGTAGGTCCAAGGGATACAGTAAACCTGAAGTCAAGCATCGGAATATATAACTAGAGTCACGGGAATGGGCAAAAGATAGACAGTAGCAAGAGTCAGTCCTCTTGAACTTAAGTTGGCATTGTGCCTATTGTATTTAATTCCGTTGCAATTTCTGTGTTTCATCGTTAATAAGAAGGGCCAAGGGACACAGTAAACCTGGAGTGAAGCATCGGAATCTATAACTAGTGTCACAGGAATGGATCAAAACATAGACAGTAGGAAGAGTCAGTCTTCTTGTACTTAAGTCGGCATTGTGTCTTTTGTATTTAATTCCGACGGAATATCTGTATTTCATCCTCAATAAGAAGGTCCAAGGGATACAGTAAACCTGAAGTGAAGCATCGTAATCTATAACTAGTGTCACAGGAATGGTTCAAAACATAGTCAGTATGAAGCGTCAGACTTGTTGTACTTAAGTCGGCATTGTGCCTTTTCTATTTAATTCTGATGCAATATCTGTGTTTTATCGTCAATAAGAACGTTCAAGGGATACTGTAAACTTGGAGTGAAGCAGCGGAATCTACAACTAGTGTCACAAGAACGGTTCAAAACATAGACTGTAATAAGAGTAAGTCTTCTTGTACTTTAGTCGGCATTGTGCCTCTTGTATTTAATTCCGATGCAATTTCTGTGTTTCATCGTCAATAAGAATGTCCAAGGGATACAGTAAACCTGGAGTGAAGCATCGGCATCTATAACTAGTGTCACAGGATTGGTTCAAAACATAGACAGTAAGAAGAGACAGTCTTCTTGTACTTAATTCTGCATTGTGCCTTTTGTAATTAATTCCGATGCAATTTCTTTGTTTCATCGTCATTAGGAAGGTCCAAGAGATACAGTAAACCTGAAGTGAAGCATCGGTATTTATAACTAGTGTCACAGGAATGGTTCAAAACATAGTCAGTAAGAAGAGTCAGTCTTCTTGTACTTAAGTCGGCATTGTGCCTTTTCTATTTAATTCCGATGCAAATTCTGTGTATCATCGTCAATAAGAAGGACCAAGGGATACAGTAATCCTGAAGTTAAGCATCGGAATCTATGACTAGTGTCACAGGAATGGTTCAAAACATAGTCAGTAAGACGAGTCAGTCTTCTTGTACTTCAGTCGGTTTTGTGCCTTTTGTATTTAATTCCGATGCAATTTCTGTGTTTCATCGTCAATAAGAAGGTCCAAGGGATACAGTAAACCTGAAGTGAAGCATCGGAATTTATAAATAGTGTCACTGGAATGGGCAAAACATAGACAGTAGCAAGAGTCAGTCCTCTTGTACTTAAGTTGGCATTGTGCCGATTGTATTTAATTCCGTTGCAATTTCTGTGTTTCATCGTTAATAAGATGGTCCAAGGGACACAGTAAACCTGGAGTGAAGCATCGGAATCTATAACTAGTGTCACAGGAATGGTTCAAAACATAGTCAGTAAGAAGCGTCAGTCTTGTTGTACTTATGTCGGCATTGTGCCTTTTCTATTTAATTCAGATGCAATATCTGTGTTTCATCGTCAATAAGAAGGTCCAAGGGATACTGTAAACTTGGAGTGAAGCACCGGAATATATAACTAGTGTCACAGGAATTGTTCAAAACATAGACAGTAGGTAAAGTCAGTCTACATGTACTTAAGTCGGCATTGTGCTTTTGTACTTAATTCCGATGCAATTTCTGTGTTTCATCGTCAATAAGAAGGTCAGAGGGATACAGTAAACCTGACGTGAAGCATCGGAATCTATAACTAGAGTCACAGGAATGGTTCAAAACATAGACAGTAAGAAGACTCAGTCCTCTTCTACCTAAGTCGGCATTGTGCCTTTTGTATTTAATTCCAAAGCAATTTCTGTGTTTCATCGTCAATAAGAAGGTTTAAGGGATACAGTAAACCTGAAGTGAAGCATCGGAATCTATAACTAGTGTCACAGGAATGGATCAAAACATAGACAGTAGGAAGAGTCAGTCTTCTTGTACTTAAGTCGGCATTGAGTCTTTTGTATTTAATTCCAATGGAATATCTGTGTTTCATCCTCAATAAGAAGGTCCAAGGGATACAGTAAACCTGAAGTGAAGCATCGTAATCTGTAACTAGTGTCACAGGAATGGTTCAAAACATAGTCAGTATGAAGCGTCAGACTTGTTGTACTTAAGTCGGCATTGTGCCTTTTCTATTTAATTCTGATGCAATATCTGTGTTTTATCGTCAATAAGAACGTCCAAGGGTTACTGTAAACTTGGAGTGAAGCAGCGGAATCTACAACTAGTGTCACAAGAACGGTTCAAAACATAGACTGTAATAAGAGTAAGTCTTCTTGTACTTTAGTCGGCATTGTGCCTCTTGTACTTAATTCCGATGCAATTTCTGTGTTTCATCGTCAATAAGAGGGTCCAAGGGATACAGTAAACCTGGAGTGAAGCATCGGAATCTATAACTAGTGTCACAGGATTGGTTCAAAACATAGACAGTAAGAAGAGTCAGTCTTCTTGTACTTAATTCTGCATTGTGCCTTTTGTATTTAATTCCGATGCAATTTCTTTGTTTCATCGTCATTAGGAAGGTCCAAGAGATACAGTAAACCTGAAGTGAAGCATCGGTATTTATAACTAGTGTCACAGGAATGGTTCAAAACATAGTCAGTAAGAAGAGTCAGTCTTCTTGTACTTAAGTCGGCATTGTGCCTTTTCTATTTAATTCCGATGCAATTTCTGTGTATCATCGTCAATAAGAAGGACCAAGGGATACAGTAATCCTGAAGTTAAGCATCGGAATCTATGACTAGTGTCACAGGAATGGTTCTAAACATAGTCAGTAAGACGAGTCAGCCTTCTTGTACTTCAGTCGGTTTTGTGCCTTTTGTATTTCACTCCGATGCAATTTCTGTGTTTCAGCGTCAATAAGTAGGTCCAAGGGATACAGTAAACCTGAAGTCAAGCATCGGAATATATAACTAGAGTCACGGGAATGGGCAAAAGGTAGACAGTAGCAAGAGTCAGTCCTCTTGAACTTAAGTTGGCATTGTGCCTATTGTATTTAATTCCGTTGCAATTTCTGTGTTTCATCGTTAATAAGAAGGGCCAAGGGACACAGTAAACCTGGAGTGAAGCATCGGAATCTATAACTAGTGTCACAGGAATGGATCAAAACATAGACAGTAGGAAGAGTCAGTCTTCTTGTACTTAAGTCGGCATTGTGTCTTTTGTATTTAATTCCGACGGAATATCTGTATTTCATCCTCAATAAGAAGGTCCAAGGGATACAGTAAACCTGAAGTGAAGCATCGTAATCTATAACTAGTGTCACAGGAATGGTTCAAAACATAGTCAGTATGAAGCGTCAGACTTGTTGTACTTAAGTCGGCATTGTGCCTTTTCTATTTAATTCTGATGCAATATCTGTGTTTTATCGTCAATAAGAACGTTCAAGGGATACTGTAAACTTGGAGTGAAGCAGCGGAATCTACAACTAGTGTCACAAGAACGGTTCAAAACATAGACTGTAATAAGAGTAAGTCTTCTTGTACTTTAGTCGGCATTGTGCCTCTTGTATTTAATTCCGATGCAATTTCTGTGTTTCATCGTCAATAAGAGGGTCCAAGGGATACAGTAAACCTGGAGTGAAGCATCGGCATCTATAACTAGTGTCACAGGATTGGTTCAAAACATAGACAGTAAGAAGAGACAGTCTTCTTGTACTTAATTCTGCATTGTGCCTTTTGTAATTAATTCCGATGCAATTTCTTTGTTTCATCGTCATTAGGAAGGTCCAAGAGATACAGTAAACCTGAAGTGAAGCATCGGTATTTATAACTAGTGTCACAGGAATGGTTCAAAACATAGTCAGTAAGAAGAGTCAGTCTTCTTGTACGTAAGTCGGCATTGTGCCTTTTCTATTTAATTCCGATGCAAATTCTGTGTATCATCGTCAATAAGAAGGACCAAGGGATACAGTAATCCTGAAGTTAAGCATCGGAATCTATGACTAGTGTCACAGGAATGGTTCAAAACATAGTCAGTAAGACGAGTCAGTCTTCTTGTACTTCAGTCGGTTTTGTGCCTTTTGTATTTAATTCCGATGCAATTTCTGTGTTTCATCGTCAATAAGAAGGTCCAAGGGATACAGTAAACCTGAAGTGAAGCATCGGAATTTATAAATAGTGTCACTGGAATGGGCAAAACATAGACAGTAGCAAGAGTCAGTCCTCTTGTACTTAAGTTGGCATTGTGCCGATTGTATTTAAATCCGTTGCAATTTCTGTGTTTCATCGTTAATAAGATGGTCCAAGGGACACAGTAAACCTGGAGTGAAGCATCGGAATCTATAACTAGTGTCACAGGAATGGTTCAAAACATAGTCAGTAAGAAGCGTCAGTCTTGTTGTACTTATGTCGGCATTGTGCCTTTTCTATTTAATTCAGATGCAATATCTGTGTTTCATCGTCAATAAGAAGGTCCAAGGGATACTGTAAACTTGGAGTGAAGCACCGGAATATATAACTAGTGTCACAGGAATTGTTCAAAACATAGACAGTAGGTAAAGTCAGTCTACGTGTACTTAAGTCGGCATTGTGCTTTTGTACTTAATTCCGATGCAATTTCTGTGTTTCATCGTCAATAAGAAGGTCAGAGGGATACAGTAAACCTGACGTGAAGCATCGGAATCTATAACTAGAGTCACAGGAATGGTTCAAAACATAGACAGTAAGAAGACTCAGTCCTCTTCTACCTAAGTCGGCATTGTGCCTTTTGTATTTAATTCCAAAGCAATTTCTGTGTTTCATCGTCAATAAGAAGGTTTAAGGGATACAGTAAACCTGAAGTGAAGCATCGGAATCTATAACTAGTGTCACAGGAATGGATCAAAACATAGACAGTAGGAAGAGTCAGTCTTCTTGTACTTAAGTCGGCATTGAGTCTTTTGTATTTAATTCCGATGGAATATCTGTGTTTCATCCTCAATAAGAAGGTCCAAGGGATACAGTAAACCTGAAGTGAAGCATCGTAATCTGTAACTAGTGTCACAGGAATGGTTCAAAACATAGTCAGTATGAAGCGTCAGACTTGTTGTACTTAAGTCGGCATTGTGCCTTTTCTATTTAATTCTGATGCAATATCTGTGTTTTATCGTCAATAAGAACGTCCAAGGGTTACTGTAAACTTGGAGTGAAGCAGCGGAATCTACAACTAGTGTCACAAGAACGGTTCAAAACATAGACTGTAATAAGAGTAAGTCTTCTTGTACTTTAGTCGGCATTGTGCCTCTTGTATTTAATTCCGATGCAATTTCTGTGTTTCATCGTCAATAAGAGGGTCCAAGGGATACAGTAAACCTGGAGTGAAGCATCGGAATCTATAACTAGTGTCACAGGATTGGTTCAAAACATAGACAGTAAGAAGAGTCAGTCTTCTTGTACTTAATTCTGCATTGTGCCTTTAGTATTTAATTCCGATGCAATTTCTTTGTTTCATCGTCATTAGGAAGGTCCAAGAGATACAGTAAACCTGAAGTGAAGCATCGGTATTTATAACTAGTGTCACAGGAATGGTTCAAAACATAGTCAGTAAGAAGAGTCAGTCTTCTTGTACTTAAGTCGGCATTGTGCCTTTTCTATTTAATTCCGATGCAATTTCTGTGTATCATCGTCAATAAGAAGGACCAAGGGATACAGTAATCCTGAAGTTAAGCATCGGAATCTATGACTAGTGTCACAGGAATGGTTCTAAACATAGTCAGTAAGACGAGTCAGCCTTCTTGTACTTCAGTCGGTTTTGTGCCTTTTGTATTTAATTCCGATGCAATTTCTGTGTTTCATCGTCAATAAGAAGGTCCAAGGGATACAGTAAACCTGAAGTGAAGCATCGGAGTATATAACTAGTGTCACTGGAATGGGCAAAACATAGACAGTAGCAAGAGTCAGTCCTCTTGTACTTCAGTTGGCATTGTGCCGATTGTATTTAATTCCTTTGCAATTTCTGTGTTTCATCGTTAATAAGATGGTCCAAGGGACACAGTAAACCTGGAGTGAAGCATCGGAATCTGTAACTAGTGTCACAGGAATGGTTCAAAACATAAACAGTAGGAAGAGTCAGTCTTCTTGTACTTAAGTCGGCATTGTGCCTTTTGTATTTAATTCCGATGCAATATCTGTGTTTCATCCTCAATAAGAAGGTCCTAGGGATACAGTAAACCAGAAGTGAAGCATCGTAATCTATGACTAGTGTCACAGGAATGGTTCAAAACATAGTCGGTAAGAAGCGTCAGTCTTGTTGTACTTATGTCGGCATTGTGCCTTTTCTATTTAATTCAGATGCAATATCTGTGTTTCATCGTCAATAAGAAGGACCAAGGGATACTGTAAACTTGGAGTGAAGTGCCGGAATATATAACTAGTGTCACAGGAATTGTTCAAAACATAGACAGTAGGAAAAGTCAGTCTACATGTACTTAAGTCGGCATTGTGCTTTTGTACTTAATTCCGATGCAATTTCTGTGTTTCATCGTCAATAAGAAGGTCAGAGGGACACAGTAAACCTGAGGTGAAGCTTCGGAATCTATAACTAGAGTCACAGGAATGTTTCAAAACATAGACAGTTAGAAGAGTCAGTCCTCTTGTACTTAAGTCGGCATTGTGCCTTTTGTATTTAATTCCAAAACAATTTCTGTGCTTCATCGTCAACAAGAAGGTTGAAGGGTTACAGTAAACCTAAAGTGAAGCATCGGAATCAATAGCTAGTGTCACAAGAATGGTGCAAAACATAGTCAGTAAGTAGAGTCAGTCTTCATGTACTTAAATCGGCAATGTGCCTTTTGTATTTAATTCCGTTGCAATTTCTGTGTTGGATCGTCAATAAGAAGATCCAAGGGATACAGTAATCCTGAGGTTAAGCATCGGAATCTATGACTAGTGTCACAGGAATGGTTCAAAACATAGTCAGTAAGAAGATTCAGTCTTCTTGTACTTAAGTCGGTTGTGTGCCTTTTGTATTTCATTCCGATGCAATTTCTGTGTTTCATCGTTAATAAGAAGGGCCAAGGGACACAGTAAACCTGGAGTGAAGCATCGGAATCTATAACTAGTGTCACAGGAATGGATCAAAACATAGACAGTAGGAAGAGTCAGTCTACTTGTACTTAAGTCGGCATTGAGTCTTTTGTATTTAATTCCGATGGAATATCTGTGTTTCATCCTCAATAAGAAGGTCCAAGGGATACAGTAAACCTGAAGTGAAGCATCGTAATCTGTAACTAGTGTCACAGGAATGGTTCAAAACATAGTCAGTATGAAGCGTCAGACTTGTTGTACTTAAGTCGGCATTGTGCCTTTTCTATTTAATTCTGATGCAATATCTGTGTTTTATCGTCAATAAGAACGTCGAAAGGTTACTGTAAACTTGGAGTGAAGCAGCGGAATCTACAACTAGTGTCACAAGAACGGTTCAAAACATAGACTGTAATAAGAGTAAGTCTTCTTGTACTTTAGTCGGCATTGTGCCTCTTGTATTTAATTCCGATGCAATTTCTGTGTTTCATCGTCAATAAGAGGGTCCAAGGGATACAGTAAACCTGGAGTGAAGCATCGGAATCTATAACTAGTGTCACAGGATTGGTTCAAAATATAGACTTTAAGAAGAGTCAGCCTTCTTGTACTTAATTCTGCATTGTGCCTTTTGTATTTAATTCCGATGCAATTTCTTTGTTTCATCGTCATTAGGAAGGTCCAAGAGATATAGTAAACCTGAAGTGAAGCATCGGTATTTATAACTAGTGTCACAGGATTGGTTCAAAACATAGTCAGTAAGAAGAGTCAGTCTTCTTGTACTTAAGTCGGCATTGAGCCTTTTCTATTTAATTCCGATGCAATATCTGTGTTTCATCCTCAATAAGAAGGTCCTAGTAATACAGTAAACCTGAAGAGAAGCATCGTAATCTATAACTAGTGTCACAGGAATGGTTCAAAACATAGTCAGTAAGAAGCGTCAGTCTTTTTGTACTTATGTCGGCATTGTGCCTTTTCTATTTAATTCAGATGCAATATCTGTGTTTCATCGTCAATAAGAAGGTCCAAGGGATACTGTAAACTTGGAGTGAAGCACCGGAATATATAACTAGTGTCACAGGAATGGTTCAAAACATAGACAGTAGGAAAAAACAGTCTACATGTACTTAAGTCGGCATTGTGCTTTTGTACTTAATTCCGATGCAATTTCTGTGTTTCATCGTCAATACGAAGGTCAGAGGGATAGAGTAAACCTGACGTGAAGCATCGGAATCTGTAACTAGAGTCACAGGAATGGTTCAAATCATATACAGTAAGAAGACTCAGTCCTCTTCTACCTAAGTCGGCATTGTGCCTTTTGTATTTAATTCCAAAGCAATTTCTGTGTTTCATTGTCAATAAGAAGGTTTAAGGGTTACAGTAAACCTGAAGTGAAGCATCGGAATCAATAGCTAGTGTCACAAGAATGGTTCAGAACATAGTCAGTAAGTAGAGTCAGTCTTCATGTACTTAAGTCGGCATTGTGCCTTTTGTATTTAATTCAGTTGCAATTTCTGTGTTTCATCGTCAATAAGAAGATCCACGAGATACAGTAATCCTGACGTTAAGCATCGGAATCTATGACTAGTGTCACAGGAATGGTTCAAAACATAGTCAGTAAGAAGTGTCAGTCTTCTTGTACTTGAGTCGGTTTTGTGCCTTTGTATTTAATTCCGATGCAATTTCTGTGTTTCATCGTCAATAAGGAGGTCCAAGTGATACAGTAAACCTGAAGTGAAGCATCGGAATATATAACTAGTGTCACAGGAATGGGCAAAACGTAGACAGTAGCAAGAGTCAGTCCTCTTGTACTTAAGTTGGCATTGTGCCTATTGTATTTACTTCCGTTGCAATTTCTGTGTTTCATCGTTAATAAGAAGTGCCAAGGGACACAGTAAACCTGGAGTGAAGCATCGGAATCTATAACTAGTGTCACAGGAATGGTTCAAAACATAGTCAGTAAAAAGCGTCAGTCTTCTTGTACTTAAGTCGGCATTGTGCCTTTTCTATTTAATTCTCATGCAATATCTGTGTTTCATCGTCAATAAGAAGGTCCAAGGGATACTGTAAACATGGAGTGAAGCACCGGAATCTATAATTAGTGTCACAAGAACGGTTCAAAACATAGACTGTAATAAGAGTCAGTCTTCTTGTACTTTAGTCGGCATTGTGCCTTTTGTATTTAATTCCGATGCAATTTCTGTGTTTTATCGCCAATAAGAAGGTCCAAGGGATATAGTAAACCTGAAGTGTAGCATCGTAATCTATAACTAGTGTCACAGGAATTGTTCAAAACATAGTCACTCTGAAGAGTCAGTCTTCTTGTACTTAAGTCGGCATTGTGCCTTTTCTATTTAATTACGACGCAATTTCTGTGTTTCATCGTCAATAAGAAGGTCCAAGGGATACAGTAAACCTGAAATGAACCATCGGAATCTATAACTAGTGTCACAGGAATGGTTCAAAACATAGACAGTAGGAAAAGTCAGCCTACATGTACTTAAGTCGGCATTGTGCCTGTTGTATTTAATTCCAATGCAATTTCTGTGTTTCATCGTCAATAAGAAGGTCCAAGGGATACAGTAAACCTGGAATGAAGCATCGGAATCTATAACTAGTGTCACAGGATTGGTTCAAAACATAGACAGTAAGAAGAGGTAGTTCTCTTGTACCTAATTCTGCATTGTGCCTTTTGTATTTAATTCCGATGCAATTTCTGTGTTTCATCGTCAATAGGAAGGTCCAAGAGATACAGTAAACCTGAAGTGAAGCATCGGTATTTATAACTAGAGTCACAGGAATGGTTCAAAACATAGTCAGTAAGAAGAGTCATTCTTATTGGACTTAAATCTGCATTGTGCCTTTTGTATTTAATTCCGATGCAATTTCTGTGTTTCATCGTCAATAAGAAGGACCAAGGGATACAGTAAACCTGGAGTGAAGCATCGGAATCCATAACTAGTGTCACAGGGATGGTTCAAATCATAGACAGTAAGAAATGTCAGTCTTCTTGTATTTAAGTCGGCATTGTGCCTTTTGTATTTAGTTCCGATGCAATTTCTGTGTTTCATCGTCAAGAAGAAGGTCCAAGGGATCGAATAAACCTGGAGTGAAGCATCGGAGTCTATAACTAGTGTCACAGGAATGGTTCAAAGCATAGACATTAAGAAAAGTCAGTCTTCTTGTACTTAATTTGGCATTGTGAATTTTGTACTTAATTCCGATGCAATTTCTTCGTTTCATCGTCAATAAGACGGTCAGAGGGATACAGTAAACCTGAAGTGAAGTATCGGAATCTGTAACTAGTGTCACAGAAATGGTTCAAAACATAGTCAGTAAGAAGAGTCTGTCTTCTTGTACTTAAGTCGGCATTGTGCCTTTTGTATTTAATTCCGATGCAATATCTGTGTTGCATCGGCAATAAGAAGGTCCAAGGGATACAGTAAACCTGGAGTGAAGCATCGGAATCTATAACTAGTGTCACAGGGACGGTTCAAAACATAGACAGTAAGATGAGTCGGTATTTTTGGTACTTAAGTCGGCATTGTGCCTTTTCTACTTAATTCCGATGCAATTTCTGTGTCTCATCGTCAATAAGAAGGTCCAAGGGATACAGTAAACCTGAAGTGAAGCATCGGAATCTGTGACTAGTGTCACAGGAATGGTTCAAAGCATAAACAGTAAGAAAAGTCAGACTTCTTTTACTTAAGTCGGCATTGTGACATTTGTATTTAATTCCGATACAGTTTCTATGTTTCATCGGCAATAAGAAGGTCCAAGGGATACAGTAAACCAGGAATGAAGCTTCGGAGTCTATAACTAGAGTCACAGGAATGGTTCAAAACATAGACAGTAAGAAGAGTCAGTCTTCTTGTAATTAATTCGGCGTGGGCCTTTTGTATATAATTACTATTCAATTTCTGTGTTTCATCGTCAATAAGAAGGTCAGAGGGATACAGTAAACCTGAAGTGAAGCATCAGAAACTATAACTAGTGTCACAGGAATTGATCAAAGCATAGTCAGTAAGAAGAGTCAGTCTTCTAGAGCTTAAGTCGGCATTGTGCCTTTTGTATTTAATTCCGATGCAATTTCTGTGTTTCATCGTCAATAAGAAGGTCCATGGGATACAGTAAACCTGAAGTGAAGCATCGGAATCTATAACTAGTGTCACAGGAATGGTTCAAAGCATAGACAGGTCGAAGAGTCAGTCTTCCTGTAGTTAATTCGGCATTGTGCCGTTTGTATTTTATTCCGATGCAATTTCTGTGTTTCATCGTCAATAAGAGGGTCCAAGGGATACAGTAAACCTGGAGTGAAGCATCGTAGTCTACAACTAATGTCACAGGAATGGTTCGAGACATAGACTGTAAAAAGAGTCAGTCTTCTTGTACTTTCTTCTGCATTGTGCCTTTTGTATTTAATTCTGATGAAATTTCTGTGTTTCATCGTCAATAAGAAGGTCAGAGGGATACAGTAAACCTGAAGTGAAGCATCGGAATCTGTAATTAGTGTCACAGGAATGGTTCAAAACATAGTAAGAAGAGTCAGTCTTCTTGTACTTAAGTTGACATTGTGTCTTTTGTATTTAATTCCGATGAAATTTCTGTGTTTCATCGTCAATAAGATGGTCCAAGGGATACATTAAACCCAGAGTGAAGCATCGGAATCTATAACTAGTGTCACAGGAATGGTTCAAATCATAGAGAGTAGGAAGAGTCAGTCTTCTTGTACTTAAGTCGGCATTGTGAATTTTGTATTTAATTCCAGTGAAATTTCTGTGTTTCATCGTCAATAAGAAGGTCCAATGGATACAGTAAACCTAAAGTGAAGCATCGGAATCTATAACTAGTGTCACAGGAATGGTTCAGATCATAGACTGTCAGAAGAGTCAGTCTTCTTGTACTATAGTCGGCATTGTGTCTTTTGTATTTTATTCCAATGCAATTTCAGTGTTTCATCGTCAATACGAAGTTCCAATGGATACAGTAAACCTGGAGTGAAGCATCTGAATCTATTACTAGTGTCACAGGAATGGTTCAAATTATATTCAGTAAGAAGAGTCAGTCTCCTTGTACTTAAGTCGACATTGTGCCTTTTGTATTTAATTCCGATGCAATTTCTGTGTTTCATCGGCAATAAGAAGGTCCAAGGGATACAGTAAACCTGGAGTGAAGCATTGGAATCTATAACTAGTGTCACAGGGACGGTTCAAAACATAGACAGTAAGAGGAGTCAGTATTCTTGTACTTAAGTCGGCATTGTGCCTTTTCTATTTAATTCCGATGCAATTTCTGTGTTTCATCGTCAATACGAAGGTCCAAGTTATACAGTAAACCTGAAGTGAAGCATCGGAATCTATAACTAGTGTCACAGGAATGGTTCAAATCATAGTCAGTAAGAAGAGTCAGTCTTCTTGTACTTAAGTCATCATTGTGCATTTTCTATTTAATTCTGATCCAATTTCTGTGTTTCATCGTCAATCAGAAGGTAAAAAGGATACCGAAAACCTGGAGTGAAGCATCGGAATCTATAACTAGTGTCACAGGAATGATTCAAAACATAGCCAGTAAGAAGAGTCAGTCTTCTTGTACTCAAGTCATCATCGTGCATTTTCTATTTAATTCTGATTTAATTTCTGTGTTTCATCGTCAATAGGAAGGTCCAAGGGATACAGTAAACCTAGAGTGAAGCAGCGGAATCTATAACTAGTATCACAGGAATGGTTCAAAACATAGTCAGTAAGAAGAGTCAGTCTTCTTGTACTTAAGTCGGCATTGTGCCTTTTGTATTTAATTCCGATGAAATTTCTGTGTTTCATCGTCAATAAGAAGGTCCAAGGGATACATTAAACCTGGAGTGAAGCATCGGAATCTATAACTAGTGTCACAGGAATGGTTCAAATCATAGACAGTAGGAAGAGTCAGTCTTCTTGTACTTACGTCGGCATTGTGAATTTTCTATTTAATTCCGATGCAATTTCTGTGTTTCATCGTCAATAAGACAGTCGGAGGGATACAGTAAACCTGAAGTGAAGCATCGGAATCTGTAACTAGTGTCACAGGAATGGTTCAAAACATAGACAGTTGGAAGAGTCAGTCTTCTTGTACTTAAGACGGCATTGTGCCTTTTGTATTTAATTCCGATGCAATTTCTGTGTTGCATCGTCAATAAGAAGGTCCAAGGGATACAGTAAACCTGAAGTGAACTATCGGAATCTATAAATGGTGTCACAGCTATGGTTCTAAACATAGACAGTTTCAAGATTCTGTCTTCTTGTACTTAAGTCGGCATTGTGAATTTTGTATTTAATTCCGATGCAATTTCTGTGTGTCATCGTCAATAAGAAGGTCAGAGGGATACAGTAATCCCGAAGTTAAGCATCAGAAACTGAAACTAGTGTCACAGGAATGGTTGAAAACATAGTCAGTAAAAAGAGTCAGTCTTCTTGTAGTTAATTCGGCATTGTGCCGTTTGTATTTCATTCCGATCCAATTTCTGTGTTTCATCGTCAACAAGAAGGTCCAAGGGATACAGTAAACCTGAAGTGAAGCATCGGAGTCTATAACTGGTGTCACAGGAATGGTTCAAAACATAGACAGTAGCAAGAGTCAGTCTTCTTGTACTTAAGTCGGCATTGTGCCTATTGTATTTATTTCCGATGCAATTTCTGTGTTTCATCGTCAATACGAAGGTCCAAGGGACGCAGTAAACCTGGAGTGAAGCATCGGAATCTATAACTAGTGTCACAGGAATGGTTCAAAACATAGTCAGTAAGAAGAGTCAGTCTTCTTGTACTTAAGTCATCATTGTGCATTTTCTATTTAATTCTGATTCAATTTCTGTGTTTCATCGTCAATAAGAAGGTCCAAAGGATACCGAAAACCTGGAGTGAAGCATCGGAATCTATAACTAGTGCCACAGGAATGATTCAAAACATAGCCAGTAAGAAGAGTCAGTCTTCATGTACTCAAGTCATCATTGTGCATTTTCTATTTAATTCTAATTTAATTTCTGTGTTTCATCGTCAATAAGAAGGTCCAAGGGATACAGTAAACCTGGAGTGAAGCATCGGAATCTATAACTAGTGTCACAGGAATGGTTCAAATCATAGACAGTAAGAAGAGTCAGACTTCTTTTACTTAAGTCGGCATTGTGCCATTTGTATTTAATTCCGATGCAATTTCTGTGTTTCATCGTCAATAGGAAGGTCCAAGGGATACAGTAAACCTAGAGTGAAGCAGCGGAGTCTACAACTAGTGTCACAGGAATGATTCAAGACATAGACAGTAAGAAGAGTCAGCCTTCTTGCACATAATTCGGCATTGTGCCTTTTGTATTTAATTCCGGTCCAATTACTGTGTTTCATCGTCAATGAGAAGGACAGAGGGATACAGTAAACCTGAAATGAAGCATCAGAATCTATAACTAGTATCACAGGAATGTTCAAAACATAGTCAGTAAGAAGAGTCAGTCTTCTTGTACTTAAGTCGGCATTGTGCCTTTTGTATTTAATTCCGATGAAATTTCTGTGTTTCATCGTCAATAAGAAGGTCCAAGGGATACATTAAACCTGGAGTGAAGCATCGGAATCTATAACTAGTGTCACATGAATGGTTCAAATCATAGACAGTAGGAAGAGTCAGTCTTCTTAAACTTACGTCGGCATTGTGAATTTTGTATTTAATTCCGATGCAATTTCTGTGTTTCATCGTCAATAACAAGGTCAGAGGGATACATTAAAACTGAAGTGAAGCATCGGAATCTATAACTAGAGTCACAGGAATGGTTCAAATCATAGTCAGTAAGAAGAGTCAGTTTTCTTGTACTTATGTCGGTATTGTGCCTTTTGTATTTAATTCCGATTCAATTTCTGCGTTTCATCGTCAATAAGAAGGTCCAAGGGATACAGTAAACCTGAAGTGAAGCATCGGAATCTATAACTAGTGTCAAAGGAAAGGTTCAAAGCATAGACAGTAGCAAGAGTCAGTCATCTTGTACTTAAGTCGGCATTGTGCCTATTGTATTTAATTCCGATGCTATTTCTGTGCTTCATCATCAATAAGAAGGTCCAAGCGACACAGTAAACCTGGAGTGAAGCATCCGAATCTATAACTAGTGTCACAGGAATGGTTCAAAACATAGTCAGTAAGAAGAGTCAGTCTTCTTGTACTTAAGTCGGTATTGTGCCTTTTGTATTTAATTCCGATGCAATTTCTGTGTTTCATCGTCAATAAGAAGGTCCGAGGGATACAGTAAACCTGAAGTGAAGCATCGGAATCTATAACTAGTGTCAAAGGAAAGGTTCAAAACATATACAGTAGCAAGAGTCAGTCTTCCTGTACTTAAGTCGGCATTGTGCCTATTGTATTTAATTCCGATGCTATTTCTGTGCTTCATCGTCAATAAGAAGGTCAAAGGGACACAGTAAACCTGGAGTGAAGCCTCTTAATCTGTAACTAGTAGCACAGGAATGGTTCAAAACATAGACAGTAGGAAGAGTCAGTCTTCTTGTACTTAAGTCGGCATTGTGCATTTTGTATTTAATTCCGATGCAATTTCTGTGCTTCATCGTCAATAAAATAGTCAGAGGGATACAGTAAACATGGAGTGAAGCATCGGAGTCTATAACTAGTGTCAGAGGAATGGCTCAAATCATAGACAGTAAGAGGAGTCAGAATTCTTGTCCTTAATTCGGCATTGTGCCTTTTGTATTTAATTCCGATGCAATTTCTGTGTTTCATCGACAATAAAAAGGTCCAAGGGATACAGTAAACCTGAAGTGAAGCATCGGAATTTATAACTAGTGTCACAGGAATGGTTCAAAACATACACAGTATTAAGAGTCAGTCTTCTAGTACTTAAGTCGGCATTGTGCATTTTCTATTTAATTCCGATGCAATTTCTGTGTTTCATCGTCAATAAGACGGTCGGAGGGATACAGTAAACCTATAGTGAAGCATCGGAATCTGTAACTAGTGTCACAGGAATGGTTCAAAACATAGACAGTTGGAAGAGTCAGTCTTCTTGTACTTAAGACTGCAATGTGCCTTTTGTATTTAATTACGATGCAATTTCTGTGTTGCATCGTCAATAAGAAGGTCCAAGGGATACAGTAAACCTGAAGTGAAGCATCGGAATCTATAAATAGTGTCACAGGAATCGTTCTAAACATAGACAGTTTCAAGAGTCTGTCTTCTTGTACTTAAGTCGGCATTGTGAATTTTGTATTTAATTCCGATGCAATTTCTGTGTTTCATCGTCAATAAGAAGGTCAGAGGGATACAGTAATCCCGAAGTTAAGCATCAGAAACTATAACTAGTGTCACAGGAATGGTTCAAAACATAGTCAGTAAAAAGAGTCAGTCTTTTTGTAGTTAATTCGGCATTGTGCCGTTTGTATTTAATTCCGATGCAATTTCTGTGTTTCATCGTCAATAAGAAGGTCCAAGGGATACAGTAAACCTGAAGTGAAGCATCGGAATTTATAACTAGCGTCTCAGGAATGGTTCAAAACATACACAGTAGGAAGAGTCAGTCTTCTAGTACTTAAGTCGGCATTGTGCATTTTCTATTTAATTCCGATGCAATTTCTGTGTTTCATCGTTTATAAGAAGGTCCAAGGGATACAGTAAACCTGAAGTGAAGCATCGGAGTCTATAACTGGTGTCACAGGAATGGTTCAATACATAGACAGTAGCAAGAGTCAGTCTTCTTGTACTTAAGTCGGCATTGTGCCTATTGTATTTATTTCCGATGCAATTTCTGTGTTTCATCGTCAATACGAAGGTCCAAGGGACACAGTAAACCTGGAGTGAAGCATCGGAATCTATAACTAGTGTCACAGGAATGGTTCAAAACGTAGACATTAGGAAAAGTCAGTCTTCTTGTACTTAAGTCGGCATTGTGCCTTTTGTATTTAATTCCGATGCAATTTCTGTGCTTTATCGTCAATAAGAAGGTCAGAGGGATACAGTATACCTGGAGTGAAGCATCGGAGTCTATAACTAGTGTCACAGGAATGGTTCAAAACATAGACAGTAAGAAGAGACAGTCATCTTGTACCTAATTCGGCATTATGCCTTTAGTATTTAACTCCGATGCGATTTCTGTGTTTTATCGTCAATAGGAAGGTCAGAGGGATACAGTAAGCCTGAAGTGAAGCATCGGATCTATAACTAGTGTCACAGGAATGGTTCAAAACATAGTCAGTAAGAAGAGTCAGTCTTCTTGTACTTATGTCGGCATTGTTCGTTTTGTATTTAATTCCTATGCAATTTCTGTGTTTCATCGTCAATAAGAAGGTCCAAGGGATACAGTAAACCTGGAGTGAAGCATCGGAATCTATAACTAGTGTCACAGGGACCGTTCAAAACATAGACAGTAGGATGAGTCAGTATTCTTGAACTTAAGTAGGCATTGTGCCTTTTCTATATAATCTCGATGCAATTTCTGTGTTTCATCGTCAATAAGAAGGTCCAAGGGATACAGTAAACCTGAAGTGAAGCATCGGAATCTATAACTAGTGTCACAGGAATGGTTCAAATCATAGACAGTAAGAAGAGTCAGACTTCTTTTACTTAAGTCGGCATTGTGCCTCTTGTATTTAATTCCGATGCAATTTCTGTGTTTCATCGTCAATAAGAAGGTCCAAGGGATACATTAAACCTGGAGTGAAGCATCGGAATCTATAACTAGTGTCACAGGAATGGTTCAAATCATAGACAGTAGGATGAGTCAGTCTTCTTGTACTTACGTCGGCATTGTGAATTTTTTATTTAATTCCGATGCAATTTCTGTGTTTCATCGTCAATAAGAAGGTCAGAGGGATACATCAAACCTGAAGTGAAGCATCGGAATTTATAACTAGAGTCACAGGAATGGTTCAAAACATAGACAGTAAGAAGAGTCAGTCTTCTTGTACTTAAGTCGGCATTGTGCCTTTTGTATTTAATTCCGAAGCAATTTCTGTGTTTCATCGTCAATAAGAAGGTTTAAGGGATACAGTAAACCTGAAGTGAAGCATCGGAATCTATAGCTAGTGTCACAAGAATGGTTCAAAACATAGTCAGTAAGAAGAGTCAGTCTTCTTGTACTTAAGTCGGCATTGTGCCTTTTTTATTTAATTGCGATGCAATTTCTGTGTTTCATTGTCAATAAGAAGGTCCAAGGGATACATTAAACCTGGAGTGAAGCATCGGAATCTATAACTAGTGTCACAGGAATGGTTCAAATCATAGACAGTAGGATGAGTCACTCTTCTTGTACTTACGTCGGCATTGTGAGTTTTTTATTTAATTCCGATGCAATTTCTGTGCTTCATCGTCAATAAAATGGTCAGAGGGATACAGTAAACCTGGAGTGAAGCATCGGAGTCTATAACTAGTGTCAGAGGAATGGCTCAAATCATAGACAGTAAGAGGAGTCAGAATTCTTGACTTAATTCGGCATTGTGCCTTTTGTATTTAATTCCGATGCAATTTCTGTGTTTCATCGACAATAAGAAGGTCCAAGGGATACAGTAAACCTGGAGTGAAGCATTGGAATCTATAACTAGTGTCACAGGGACGGTTCAAAACATAGACAGTAAGAGGAGTCAGTATTCTTGTACTTAAGTCGGCATTGTGCCTTTTCTATTTAATTCCGATGCAATTTCTGTGTTTCATCGTCATTACGAAGGTCCAAGTTATACAGTAAACCTGAAGTGAAGCATCGGAATCTATAACTAGTGTCACAGGAATGGTTCAAAACATAGTCAGTAAGAAGAGTCAGTCTTCTTGTACTTAAGTCATCATTGTGCATTTTCTATTTAATTCTGATCCAATTTCTGTGTTTCATCGTCAATAAGAAGGTCCAAAGGATACCGAAAACCTGGAGTGAAGCATCGGAATCTATAACTAGTGTCACAGGAATGATTCAAAACATAGCCAGTAAGAAGAGTCAGTCTTCTTGTACTCATGTCACCATTGTGCATTTTCTATTTAATTCTGATTTAATTTCTGTGTTTCATCGTCAATAAGAAGGCCCAAGGGCTACAGTAAACCTGGAGTGAAGCATCGGAATCTATAACTAGTGTCACAGGAATGGTTCAAATCATAGTCAGTAAGAAGAGTCAGTCTTCTTGTACTTAAGTGGGCATTGTGCCTTTTGTATTTAATTCCGATGTAATTTCTGTGTTTCATCGTCAATAAGAAGGTCCAAGGGATACATTAAACCTGGAGTGAAGCATCGGAATCTATAACTAGTGTCACAGGAATGGTTCAAATCATAGACAGTAGGAAGAGTCAGTCTTCTTGTACTTACGTCGGCATTGTGAATTTTGTATTTAATTCCGATGCAATTTCTGTGTTTCATCGTCAAAACAAGGTCAGATGGATACATTAAACCTGAAGTGAAGCATCGGAATCTATAACTAGAGTCACAGGAATGGTTCAAATCATAGTCAGTAAGAAGAGTCAGTTTTCTTGTACATATGTCGGTATTGTGCCTTTTGTATTTAATTCCGATTCAATTTCTGCGTTTCATCGTCAATAACAAGGTCCAAGGGATACAGTAAACCTGAAGTGAAGCATCGGAATCTATAACTAGTGTCACAGGAATGGTTCAAAACATAGTCAGTAAGAAGAGTCAGTCTTCTTGTACTTAAGTCGGTATTGTGCCTTTTGTATTTAATTCCGATGCAATTTCTGTGTTTCATCGTCAATAAGAAGGTCCGAGAGATACAGTAAACCTGAAGTGAAGCATCGGAATCTATAACTAGTGTCAAAGGAAAGGTTCAAAACATAGACAGTAGCAAGAGTCAGTCTTACTGTACGTATGTCGGCATTGTGCCTATTGTATTTAATTCCGATGCTATTTCTGTGCTTCATAGTCAATAAGAAGGTCAAAGGGACACAGTAAACCTGGAGTGAAGCCTCTTAATCAATAACTAGTGTCACAGGAATGGTTCAAAACATAGACAGTAGGAAGAGTCAGTCTTCTTGTACTTAAGTCGGCATTGTGCATTTTGTATTTAATTCCGATGCAATTTCTGTGCTTCATCGTCAATAAAATGGTCAGAGGGATACAGTAAACCTGGAGTGAAGCATCGGAGTCTACAACTAGTGTCAGAGGAATGGCTCAAATCATAGACATGAGAGGAGACAGAATTCTTGTCCTTAATTCGGCATTGTGCCTTTTGTATTTAATTCCGATGCAATTTCTGTGTTTCATCGACAATAAGAAGGTCCCAGGGATACAGTAAACCTGGAGTGAAGCATTGGAATCTATAACTAGTGTCACAGGGACGGTTCAAAGCATAGGCAGTAAGAGGAGTCAGTATTCTTGTACTTAAGTCGGCATTGTGCCTTTTCTATTTAATTCCGATGCAATTTCTGTGTTTCATCGTCAATACGAAGGTCCAAGTTATGCAGTAATCCTGAAGTGAAGCATCGGAATCTATAACTAGTGTCACAGGAATGGTTCAGTACATAGTCAGTAAGAAGAGTCAGTCTTCTTGTACTTAAGTCATCATTGTGCATTTTCTATTTAATTCTGATCCAATTTCTGTGTTTCATCGTCAATAAGAAGGTCCAATGGATACCGAAAACCTGGAGTGAAGCATCGGAATCTATAACTAGTGTCACAGGAATGATTCAAAATATAGCCAGTAAGAAGAGTCAGTCTTCTTGTACTCAAGTCATCATTGTGCATTTTCTATTTAATTCTGATTTAATTTCTGTGTTTCATCGTCAATAAGAAGGTCCAAGGGATACAGTAAACCTGGAGTGAAGCATCGGAATCTATAACTAGTGTCACAGGAATAATTCAAATCATAGACAGTAAGAAGAGTCAGACTTCTTTTACTTAAGTCGGCATTGTGCCATTTGTATTTAATTCCGATGCAATTTCTGTGTTTCATCGTTAATAGGAAGGTCCAAGGGATACAGTAAACCTAGAGTGAAGCAGCGGAGTCTACAACTAGTGTCACAGGAATCGTTCAAGACATAGACAGTAAGAAGAGTCAGCCTTCTTGTACATAATTCGGCATTGTGCCTTTTGTATTTAATTCCGATCCAATTTCTGTGTTTCATCGTCAATGAGAAGGTCAGAGGGATACAGTAAACCTGAAGTGAAGCATCGGAATCTATAACTAGTATCACAGGAATGGTTCAAAACATAGTCAGTAAGAAGAGTCAGTCTTCTTGTACTTAAGTCGGCATTGTGCCTCTTGTATTTAATTCCGATGAAATTTCTGTGTTTCATCGTCAATAAGAAGGTCCAAGGGATACATTAAACCTGGAGTGAAGCATCGGAATCTATAACTAGTGTCACAGGAATGGTTCAAATCATAGACAGTAGGAAGAGTCAGTCTTCTTGTACTTACGTCGGCATTGTGAATTTTGTATTTAATTTCGATGCAATTTCTGTGTTTCATCGTCAATAACAAGGTCAGAGGGATACATTAAACCTGAAGTGAAGCATCGGAATCTATAACTAGAGTCACAGGAATGGTTCAAATCATAGTCAGTAAGAAGAGTCAGTCATCTTGTACTTAAGTCGGCATTGTGCCTATTCTATTTAATTCCGATGCTATTTCTGTGCTTCATCGTCAATAACAAGGTCCAAGGGACACAGTAAACCGGGAGTGAAGCATCGGAATCTATAACTAGTGTCACAGGAATGGTTCAAAACATAGTCAGTAAGAAGAGTCAGTCTTCTTGTACTTAAGTCGGCATTGTGCCTTTTGTATTTAATTCCGATGCAATTTCCGTGTTTCATCGTCAATAAGAAGGTCCAAGGGATACATTAAACCCGGAGTGAAGCATCGGAATCTATAACTAGTGTCACAGGAATGGTTCAAATCATAGTCAGTAAGAAGAGTCAGTCTTCTTGTACTTAAGTCATAATTGTGCATTTTCTATTTAATTCTGATCCAATTTCTGTGTTTCATCGTCAATAAGAAGGTCCAAAAGATACAGAAAACCTGGAGTGAAGCATCGGAATCTATAACTAGTGTCACAGGGACGGTTCAAAACATAGACAGTAAGATAAGTCAGTATTCTTGTACTTTAGTCGGCATTGTGCCTTTTGTATTTAATTCCGATGCAATTTCGAAGCTTCATCGTCAGTAAGAAGGTCAGAGGGATACAGTAAACCTGGAGTGAAGCATCGGAATCTATAACTAGTGTCACAGGGATGGTTCAAAACATAGACTGTCAGAAGAGTCAGTCTTCTTGTACCTAGTTCGGCATTGTCATTTTTGTATTTAATTCCGATGCGATTTCTGTGTTTCTTCGTCAATAGGAAGGTCAGAGGGATACAGTAAGCCTGTAGTGAAGCATCGGATCTTTAACTAGTGTCACAGGAATGTTTCAAAACATAGTCAGTAAGGAGAGTCAGTCTTCTTGTACACAAGTCGGCATTGTGCCTTTTGTATTTCATTCCAATGCAATTTCTGTGTTTCATCGTCAATAAGAAGGTCCAAGGGATACAGTAAACCTGGAGTGAAGCATCGGAATCTATAACTAGTGTCACAGGGACGGTTCATAACATAGACAGTAAGATGAGTCAGTATTCTTGTACTTAAGTAGGCATTGTGCCCTTTCTATTTAATTCCGATGCAATTTCTGTGTTTCATCGTCAATAAGAAGGTCCAAGGTATACAGTAAACCTGAAGTGAAGCATCGGAATCTATAACTAGTGTCACAGGAATGATTCAAAACATAGCCAGTAAGAAGAGTCAGTCTTCTTGTACTCAATCATCATTGTGCATTTTCTATTTAATTCTGATCCAATTTCTGTGTTTCATCGTCAATAAGAAGGTCCAAGGGATACAGTAAACCTGGAGTGAAGCATCGGAATCTATAACTAGTGTCACAGGAATGGTTGAAATCATAGACAGTAGGAAGAGTCAGTCTTCTTGTACTTACGTCGGCATTGTGAATTTTGTATTTAATTCCGATGCAATTTCTGTGTTTCATCGTCATTAAGAAGGTCAGAGGGATACATTAAACCTGAAGTGAAGCATCGGAATCTATAACTAGAGTCACAGGAATGGTTCAAATCATAGTCAGTAAGAAGAGTCAGTTTTCTTGTACTTATGTCGGTATTGTGCATTTTGTATTTAATTCCGATGCAATTTCTGTGTTTCATCGTCAATAAGAAGGTCCAGGGGATACAGTAAACCTGAAGTGAAGCATCGGAATCTATAACTAGTGTCAAAGGAAAGGTTCAAAGCATTGACAGTAGCAAGAGTTAGTCTTCTTGTACTTAAGTCGGCATTGTGCCTATTGTATTTAATTCCGATGCTATTTCTGTGCTTCATCGTCAATAAGAAGGTCCAAGGGACACAGTAAACCTGGAGTGAAGTATCGGAATCTATAACTAGTGTCACATTAATGGTTCAAAACATAGACAGCAAGAAGAGTCAGTCTTCTTGTACTTAATTCGGCATTGTGCTGTTTGTATTTAATTCCGATGCAATTTCTGTGTTTCATTGTCAATAAGAAGGTCAGAGGGATACAGTAAACCTGAAGTGAAGCATCGGATCTATAACTAGTGTCACAGGAATGGTTCAAAACATAGTCAGTAAGAAGAGTCAGTCTTCTTGTACTTAAGTCGGCATTGTACCTTTTGTATTTAATTCCGATGCAATTTCTGTGTTTCATCGTCAATAAGAAGGTCCAATTGATACATTAAACCTGGAGTGAAGCATCGGAATCTATAACTAGTGTCACAGGGACGGTTCAAAACATAGACAGTAAGATAAGTCAGTATTCTTGTACTTTAGTCTGCATTGTGCCTTTTGTATTTAATTCCGATGCAATTTCTAAGCTTCATCGTCAGTAAGAAGGTCAGAGGGATACATTAAACCTGAAGTGAAGCATCGGAATCTATAACTAGTGTCACAGGAATGGTTCAAAACATAGTCAGTAAGAAGAGTGAGTCTTCTTGTTCTTAATTCGGCATTGTGCCATTTGTATTTAATTCCGATGCAATTTCTGTGTTTCATCGTCAATAAGAAGGTCCGGGGGAAAAAGTAAACCTGGAGTGATGCATCGGAATCTATAACTAGTGTCACAGGGATGGTTCAAAACATAGACTGTCAGAAGAGTCAGCCTTCTTGTACCTAGTTCGGCATTGTGCCTTTTGTATTTAATTCCGATGCGATTTCTGTGTTTCATCGTCAATAGGAAGGTCAGAGGGATACAGTAAGCCTGAAGTGAAGCATCGGATCTTTAACTAGTGTCACAGGAATGGTTCAAAACATAGTCAGTAAGGATAGTCAGTCCTCTTGTACATAAGTCGGCATTGTGGCTTTTGTATTTCATTCCAATGCAATTTCTGTGTTTCATCGTCAATATGAAGGTCCAAGGGATACAGTAAACCTGGAGTGAAGCATCGGAATCTATAACTAGTGTCACAGGGACGGTTCATAAAATAGACAGTAAGATGAGTCAGTATTCTTGTACTTAAGTAGGCATTGTGCCCTTTCTCTTTAATTCCGATGCAATTTCTGTGTTTCATCGTCAATAAGAAGGTCCAAGGGATACAGTAAACCTGAAGTGATGCATCGGAATCTATAACTGGTGTCACAGGAATGATTCAAAACATAGCCGGTAAGAAGAGTCAGTCTTCTTGTACTCAAGTCATCATTGTGCATTTTCTATTTAATTCTGATTTAATTGCTGTGTTTCATCGTCAATGAGAAGGACAAAGGGATACATTAAACCTGGAGTGAAGCATCGGAATCTATAACTAGTGTCACAGGAATGGTTCAAAACATAGTCAGTAAGAAGAGTCAGTCTTCTTGTACTTAAGTCATCATTGTGCATTTTCTATTTAATTCTGATCCAATTTCTGTGTTTCATGGTCAATATGAAGGTCCAAAAGATACAGAAAACCTGGAGTGAAGCATCGGAATCTATAACTAGTGTCACGGGTATGGTTCAAAACATAGTCAGTAAGAAGAGTCAGTCTTCTTGTACTTATGTCGGCATTGTGCCTTTTGTATTTAATTCCGATGCAATTTCTGTGTTTCATCGTCAATAAGAAAGTCCAATTGATACACTAAACCTGGAGTGAAGCATCGGAATCTATAACTAGTGTCACAGGGACGGTTTAAAACATAGACAGTAAGATAAGTCAGTATTCTTGTACTTTAGTCGGCATTGTGCCTTTTGTATTTAATTCCGATGCAATTTCTAAGCTTCATCGTTCGTAAGAAGGTCAGAGGGATACAGTAAACCTGGAGTGAAGCATCGGAATCTATAACTAGTGTCACAGGGATGGTTCAAAACATAGACTGTCAGAAGAGTCAGTCTTCTTGTACCTAGTTCGGCATTGTCCTTTTTGTATTTAATTCCGATGCAATTTCTGTGTTTCATCGTCAATAAGAAGGTCAGAGGGATACAGTAAACCTGAAGTGAAGCATCGGATCTATAACTAGTGTCACAGGAATGATTCAAAACATAGTCAGTAAGAAGAGTCAGTCTTCTTGTACTTTAGTCGGCATTGAGCCTTTTGTATTTAATTCCGAAGCAATTTCTGTGTTTCGTCGACAATAAGAATGTCAGAGGGATACAGTAATCCTGAAGTTAAGCATCGGAATCTATGACTAGTGTCACAGGAATGGTTCAAAACATAGTCAGTAAGAAGAGTCAGACTTCTTGTACTTAAGTCGGTATTGTGGCTTTTGTATTTAATTCCGATGGAATTCCTGTGTTTCATCGTCAATAAGAAGTTCCAAATGATACAGTAAACCTGAAGTGAAGCGTCAGAATCTATGTCTAGCTTCACAGGTATGGTGCAAAACGTAGAGAGTAGGAAGAGTCAGTCTTCTTGTACCTAAGTCGGCATTGTGCTTTTTGTATTTAATTCCAATGCAATTTCTGTGTCTCATCGTCAATAAGAAGGTCAAAGGGATACAGTAAACCTGAAGTGAAGCATCGGAATCTATAACTAGTGTCACAAGAATGGTTCAAAACATAGACTGTCAGAAGAGTCAGTCTTCTTGTACTTTAGTCGGCATTGTGCCTTTTGTATTTAATTCCGAAGCAATTTCTGTGTTTCATCGTCAATAATAATGTCAGAGGGATGCAGTAATCCTGAAGTTAAGCATCGGAATCTATGACTAGTGTCACAGGAACGGTTCAAAACATAGTCAGTAAGAAGAGTCAGTCTTCTCCTACTTAATTCGGCATTGTGCCTTTTTTATTTAATTCCGATGCAATTTCTGTGTTTCATCGTCAATAAGAAGGTCTGAGGGATAGAGTAAACCTGAAGTGAAGCATCGGAATCTATTACTAGTGTCACACGAATGGTTCAAATCATAGTCAGTTGGAAGTGTCACTCTTCTTGTACTTATGTCGGCATTGTGCGTTTTGCATTTAATTCCGATGCAATTTCTGTGTTTCATCGTCTATACGAAGGTCCAAGGGATACAGTAAACCTGAAATGAACCATCGGAATCTGTAACCAGTGTCACAGGAATGGTTCAAAACATAGACAGTAGGAAAAGTCAGTCTGCATGTACTTAAGTCGGCATTGTGCCTTTTGTATTTCATTCCGATGCAATTTCTGTGTTTCATCGTCACTAAGAAGATCAGAGATGCAGTAAAACTGAAGTGAAGCATCGGAATCTAAAACTAGTGTCACAGGAATGGTTCAAATCATAGTCAGTAAGAAGACTCAGTCTTCTTGTACTTCAGTCGGCATTGTGGCTCTTGTATTTAATTCCGATGCATTTGTGTGTTTCATCGTCAATAAGAAGGTCAGAGGGATACAGTAAACCTGAAGTGAAGCATCGGAATCTATAACTAGTGTCACAGTAATGGTTCAAAACATAGACAGTTGGAAGACTCAGTCTTCTTGTACTTAAATCGGTATTGTGCCTTTTCTATTTAATTCCGATGCAATTTCTGTGTTTCATCGTCAATAAGAAGTTCAGAGGGTTACAGTAAACCTGGAGTGTAGCACCGGAATCTATAACTAGTGTCACAGGAATGGTTCAAAAGATAGACAGTAAGAAGAGTCAGTCTTCTTGTACTTAAGTCTGCATTGTGTCTTTTGTACTTACGTCCGATGCAATTTCTGTGTTTCATCGTCAATAAGAGGGTCCGAGGGATACAGTAAACCTGAAGTGAAGCATCGGAATTTATAACTAGTGTCACAGGAATGGTTCAAAACATAGTCAATAAGAAGAGTCAGTCTCCTTGTACTTAAGTCGGCATTGTGACTTTTAAATTTAATTAAGATATACTTTCTGTGTTTCATCGTCAATAAGAAGGTCCAAGGGATACAGTAAACCTGGAGTGAAGCATCGGAATCTATAACTAGTGTCACAGGGATGGTTCAAAACATAGACAGTAAGAAGAGTCAGTCTTCTTGTACCTAAGTCGGCATCGTGCCTTTTGTATTTAATTCCGATGCAATTTCTGTGTTTCATTGTAAATAAGAATGTCAGAGGGATACAGTAATCCTGAAGTTAAGCATCGGAATCTATGACTAGTGTCACAGGAATGGTTCAAAACATAGTCAGTCTGAAGAGTCAGTCTTCTTGTACTTAATTCGGCATTGTGCCTTTTGTATTTAATTCTGATGCAATTTCTGTGTTTCATCGTCAATAAGAAGGTCAGAGGGATACAGTTAACCTAAAGAGAAGCATCGGAATCTATAACTAGTGTCACAGGAATGGTTCAAAACATAGTCAGTAAGAAGAGTCAGTCTTCTTGTACTTAAGTCGGCATTGTGCCTTTCGTATTTAATTCCGATGCAATTTCTGTGTTTCATCGTCAATAAGAAGGTCAGAGGGATACAGTAAACCTGAATAGAAGCATCGGAGTCTATAGCTAGTGTCACAGGAATGATTCAAATATAGACAGTAAGAAGAGTCAGTATTCTTGTACTTATGTCGGCATCCTGAAGTTAAGCATCGGTATCTATGACTAGTGTCACAGGAATGGTTCAAAACATAGTCAGTAAGAAGAGTCAGTCTTCTTGTACTTAAGTCCGCATTGTGCCTATTGTATTTAATTCCGATGCCGTTTCTGTGTTTCATCGTCAATAAGAAAGTCCAAGGGATACAGTAAACCTGGAGTGAAGCATCGGAAACTATAACTAGTGTCACAGGGATGGTTCAAAACATAGTCAGTAAGAAGAGTCAATCTTCTTGTACTTAAGTAGGCATTGTGCCTGTTGTATTTATTCCGATGCAATTTCTGTGTTTCATCGTCAATAAGAAGGTCCAAGGGATACAGTAAACCTGGAGTGAAGCATTGGAATCTATGACTAGTGTCACAGGAATGGTGCAAAACATAGTCAGTAAGAGGAGTCAGTCTTCTTGTACTTAAGTCGGTATTGTGCCTTTTGTATTTAATTCCGATGCAATTTCTGCGTTTCATCGTCAATAAGCATGTCCAAGGGATACAGTAAACCTGGAGTGAAGCACTGGAATCTATAACTAGTGTCACAGGAATGGTTCAAAACATAGACCGTCAGGAGAGTCAGTCTTCTTGTACTTTAGTCGCCATTGTGCCTTTTGTATTTAATTCCGAAGCAATTTCTGGGTTTCATCGTCAATAAGAATGTCAGAGGGAAACAGTAATCCTGAAGTTAAGCATCGGAATCTATGACTAGTGTCACAGGAATGGTTCAAAACATAGTCAGTAAGAAGAGTCAGTCTTCTTGTACTTAATTCGGCATTGTGCCTTTTGTATTTAATTCTGATGCAATTTCTGTGTTTCATCGTAAATAAGAAGGTCAGAGGGATACAGTAAACCTAAAGAGAAGCATCGGAATCTATAACTAGTGTCACAGGAATGGTTCGAAACATAGTCAGTAAGAAGAGTCAGTCTTCTTCTACTTAAGTCGGCATTGTGCCTTTCGTATTTAATTCCGATGCAATTTCTGTATTTCATCGTCAATAAGAAGGTCAGAGGGATACAGGAAACCTGAATAGAAGCATCGGAATCTATAGCTAGTGTCACAGGAATGGTTCAAACATAGACAGTAAGAAGAGTCAGTATTCTTGTACTTAAGTCGGCATTGTGCCTTTTCAATTTCATTCCGATGCAATTTCTGTGTTCCATCGTCAATAAGAAGGTCCAAGGGATACAGTAAACCTGAAGTGAAGCATCGGAATTTATAACTAGTGTCACAGGAATGGTTCAAAACACTGACAGTAAGAAGAGTCAGTCTTCTTGTACTTAATTGGGCATTGTGCCTTTTGTATTTAAGTCGGATGCAGTTTCTGTGTTTCTTCGGAAATAAGGAGGTCAGAGGGATACAGCAAACCTGATGTGAGGCACGGAATCTATAACTAGTGGCACAGGAATGGTACAAAACATAGTCAGTAAGAAGAGTCAGTCTTCTTGTACTTAGGTCGGTATTGTGCCTTTTGTATTTAATTCCGATGCAATTTCTGTTATTCATCGTCAATAAGAAGGTCCAATAGATACAGTAAACCAGGAGTGAAGCATCGGAATCTATAACTAGTGTCACAGAGAGGGTCAAAGCATAGACAGTAAGATGAGTCAGTATTCTTGTACTTTAGTCGGCATTGTGGTTTTTGTATTTAATTCCGATGAAATTTCTGTGTTTCATCGTCACTAAGAATGTCAGTGGGATACAGTAATCCTGAAGGTAAGCATCAGAATCAATAACTAGTGTCACAGGAATAGTTCAAACATAGTCAGTAAGAAGAGTCAGTCTTCTTGTAGTTAAGTCGGCATTGTGCCTTTTCTATTTAATTCCGATGCAATTTCTGTGTTTCATCGTCAATAAGAAGGTCAGAGGGATACAGTAAACCTGAAGTAAAGCATCGCAATCTATAACTAGTGTCACACGAATGGTTCAAATCATAGACAGTTGGAAGAGTCACTCTTCTTGTACATAAGTCGGCATTGTGCATATTCTATTTCATTCTGATGCAATTTCTGTGTTTCATCGTCAATAAGAAGGTCCAAGGGATACAGTGAACCTGAAATGAACCATCGGAATCTATAACTAGTGTCACAGGAATGGTTCAAAACATAGACAGTAGGGAAAGTCAGTCTACATGTACTTAAGTTGGCATTGTGCCTTTTGTATTTAATTCCGATACAATTTCTGTGTTTCATCGTCAATAAGAAGGTCAGAGGGATACAGTAAAACTGAAGTGAAGCATCGGAATCTATAACTAGTGTCACAGGAATGGTTCAAAACATAGTCAGTAAGAAGACTCAGTCTTCCTGTACTTAAGTCGGCATTGTGCCTCTTGTATTTAATTCCGATGCGATTTGTGTTTTTTATCGTCAATAAGAAGGTCAGAAGGATACAGTAAACCTGAAGTGGAGCATCGGAATCTATAACTAGTGTCACAGGAATGGTTCAAAACATAGAGAGTTGGAAGGCTCAGTCTTCTTGTACGTAAGTCGGCATTGTGCCTCTTGTATTTAATTCCGATGCAATTTGTGTATTACATCGTCAATAAGAAGGTCAGAGGTATACAGTAAAACTCAAGTGAAGCATCGGAATAAAAAACTAGTGTCACAGGAATGGTTCAAATCATAGACAGTAGGAAGAGTCAGTCTTCTTGTACTTAAGTCGGTATTGTGCCTTTTCTATTTAATTCCGTTGCAATTTCTGTGTTTCATCGTCAATAAGAAGGTCAGAGGGATACAGTAAACCTGGAGTGAAGCACCGGAATCTATAACTAGTGTCAAAGGAATGGTTCAAAACATAACTGTCAGAAGAGTCAGTCATCTTGTACTTCAGTCGGCATTGTGCCTTTTCTATTAATTTCTGATGCAATTTCTGTGTTTCATCGTCAATAAGAAGGTCCAAGGGATACAGTAAACCTGGAGTGAAGCATCGGAATCTATAACTAGTGTCACAGGCATGGTTCAAAAGATAGACAGTAAGAAGAGTCAGTCTTCTTGTACTTAAGTCTGCATTGTGCCTTTTGTATTTAATTCCGATGCAATTTCTTTGTTTCATCGTCAATAGGAGGGTCCGAGGGATACAGTAAACCTGAAGTGAAGCATCGGAATTTATAACTAGTGTCTCAGGAATGGTTCAGAACATAGTCAATAAGAACAGTCAGTCTTCTTGTACTTGAGTCGGCATTGTGACTTTGTATTAAATTCCGATACAATTTCTGTGTTTCATCGTCAATAAGTAGGTCCAAGGGATACAGTAAACCTGGAGTAAAGCATCCGAATCTATAACTAGTGTCACAGGGATGGTTCAAAGCATAGACAGTAAGAAGAGTCAGTCTTCTTGTACCTAAGTCGGCATCGTGCCTTTTGTATTTAATTCCGATGCAATTTCTGTGTTTCATCGTCAATAAGAAGGTAAGTGGGATACAGTAATCCTGAAGTTAAGCATCGGTATCTATGACTAGTGCCACAGGAATGGTCCAAAACATAGTCAGTAAGAATAGTCAGTCTTCTTGTACTTAAGTCGGCATTGTGCCTATTGTATTTAATTCCGATGCAATTTCTGTGTTTCATCGTCAATAAGAAGGTCCAAGGGATACAGTAAACCTTGAGTGAAGCATCAGAATCTATAACTAGTGTCACAGGGATGGTTCAAAGCATAGTCAGTAGGAAGAGTCAGTCTTCTTGTACTTAAGTCGGCATTGGGCCTATTGTATTTGTTTCCGATGCAATTTCTGTGTTTCATCGTCAATAAGAAGGTCCAAGGGATACAGTAAACCTGGAGTAAAGCATCGGAATCTATAACTAGTGTCACAGGGATGGTTCAAAGCATAGACAGTAAGAAGTGTCAGTCTTCTTGTACTTTAGTCGGCATTGTGAGTTTTTTTTAATTCCGATGCAATTTCTGTGTTTCATCGTCAATATTAAGGACAGAGGGATACAGTAATCCTGAAGTGAAGCATCGGAATGTATGACTAGTGTCACATTAATGGTGCAAAACATAGTCAGTAAGATGTGTCAGTCTTCTTGTACTTAAGTCGGTATTGTGCCTTTTGAATTTAATTCCGTTGCAATTTCTGTGTTTCATCGTCAATAAGAAGGTCCAAGGGATACAGTAAACCTGGAGTGAAGCATCGGAGTCTATAACTAGTGTCACAGGAACGGTTCAAAACATAGACAGTTGGAAGAGTCAGTCTTCTCGTACTTAAGTCGGCATATTGCCTTTTCAATTTAATTCCGATGCAACTTCTGTGTTTCATTGTCAATAAGAAGGTCAAAGGGATACAGTAAACCTGAAATGAACCATCGGAATCTGTAATTAGTGTCACAGGAATCGTTCAAATCATAGACAGTAGGAAAAGTCAGTCTACATGTACTTAAGTCGGCATTGTGCTTTTTGTATTTAATTCCGATGCAATTTCAGTGTTTCATCGTCAATAAGAAGGTCAGAGGGATACAGTAAACCTGAGGTGAAGCATCGGAATCTATAACTAGAGTCACAGGGATGGTTCAAAACATAGTCAGTAAGAAGAGTCAGTCTTCTTGTACTTAAGTCGGCATTGTGCTTTTTGTATTTCATTCCGATGCAATTTCTGTGTTTCATCGTCCATAAGTAGGACCGAGGGATACAGTAAACCTCAAGTGAAGCATCGGAATAAAAAACTAGAGTCACAGGAATGGTTTAATACGTAAAGAGTAGGAAGAGTCAATCTTCTTGTACATAAGTCGGCATTGTGCATATTCTATTTAATTCTGATGCAAATTCTGTGTTTCATCGTCAATAAGAAGGTCCAAGGGATACAGTAAACCTGGAGTGAAGCATCGGAGTCTATAACTAGTGTCACAGGAATGGTTCAAAACACAGACAGTAAGAAGAGTCAGACTTCTTTTACTGAAGTCGGCATTGTGCCTATCGTATTTAATTCCGATACAATTTCTGTGTTTCATCGTCAATAAGAAGGTCCAAGATATACAGTAAACCTTGAGTGAAGCATCGGAGTCTATAACTAGTGTCACAGGAATGGTTCAAAACATAGACAGTAAGAAGAGTCAGTCTTCCTGTACTTAATTCGACATTGTGCCTTTTGTATTTATTCGGATGCAATTTCTGTGTTTCATCGGAAATAAGAAGGTCTGAGGGATACAGTAAACGTGATGTGAAGCACGGAATCTGTAACTAGTGGCACAGGAATGGTTCGAATCATTGTCAGTAAGAAGAGCCAGTCTTCTTGTACTTAGGTCTGTATTGTTCCTTTTGTATTTAATTCCGATTCAATTTCTGTGTTACATCGTCAATAAGAAGGTCCGAGGGATACAGTAAACCTGGAGTGAAGCATCGGAATCTATAACTAGTGTCACAGGGACGGTTCAAATCATAGTCAGTAAGATGAGTCAGTATTCTTGTACTTAAGTCGGCTTTGTGCTTTTTGTATTTAATTCCGATGCAATTTCTGTGTTTCATCGTCACTAAGAAAATCAGTGGAATACAGAAATCCTGAAGTTAAGCATCAGAATCTATAACTAGTGTCACAGGAACGGTTCAAAACATAGTCACTAAGAAGAGTCAGTCTTCTTGTAGTTAAGTCGGCATTGTGCCTCTTGTATTTAATTCTGATGCAATTTGTGTGTTTCATCGTCAATAAGAAGGTCAGAGGGATACAGTAAACCTGAAGTGATGCATCGGAATCTATAACTAGTGTCACAGGAATGGTTCAAAACACAGACAGTAAGAAGAGTCAGACTGCTTTTACTTAAGTCGGCATTGTGCCTATCGTATTTAATTCCGATGCAATTTCTGTGTTTCATCGTCCATAAGTAGGACCGAGGGATACAGTAAACCTCAAGTGAAGCATCGGAATAAAAAACTAGTGTCACAGGAATGGTTCAAAACATAGAGAGTAGAAAGAGCCAATCTTCTTGTACATAAGTCGGCATTGTGCATATTCTATTTAATTCCGATGCAATTTTTGTGTTTCATCGTCAATAAGAAGGTCCAATTGATACACTAAACCTGGAGTGAAGCATCGGAATCTATAACTAGTGTCACAGGGACGGTTCAAAACATAGACAGTAAGATAAGTCAGTATTCTTGTACTTTAGTCGGCATTGTCCCTTTTGTATTTAATTCCGATGCAATTTCTAAGCTTCATCGTTCGTAAGAAGGTCAGAGGGATACAGTAAACCTGGAGTGAAGCATCGGAATCTATAACTAGTGTCACAGGGATGGTTCAAAACATAGACAGTAAGAAGAGTCAGTCTTCTTGTACCTAGTTCGGCATTGTCCTTTTTGTATTTAATTCCGATGCAATTTCTGTGTTTCATCGTCAATAAGAAGGTCAGAGGGATACAGTAAACCTGAAGTGAAGCGTCGGATCTATAACTAGTGTCACAGGAATGATTCAAAACATAGTCAGTAAGAAGAGTCAGTCTTCTTGTACTTTAGTCGGCATTGAGCCTTTTGTATTTAATTCCGAAGCAATTTCTGTGTTTCGTCGACAATAAGAATGTCAGAGGGATACAGTAATCCTGAAGTTAAGCATCGGAATCTATGACTAGTGTCACAGGAATGGTTCAAAACATAGTCAGTAAGAAGAGTCAGACTTCTTGTACTTAAGTCGGTATTGTGGCTTTTGTATTTAATTCCGATGGAATTCCTGTGTTTCATCGTCAATAAGAAGTTCCAAATGATACAGTAAACCTGAAGTGAAGCGTCAGAATCTATGCCTAGCTTCACAGGAATGGTGCAAAACGTAGAGAGTAGGAAGAGTCAGTTTTCTTGTACCTAAGTCGGCATTGTGCTTTTTGTATTTAATTCCAATGCAATTTCTGTGTCTCATCGTCAATAAGAAGGTCAAAGGGATACAGTAAACCTGAAGTGAAGCATCGGAATCTATAACTAGTGTCACAAGAATGGTTCAAAACATAGACTGTCAGAAGAGTCAGTCTTCTTGTACTTTAGTCGGCATTGTGCCTTTTGTATTTAATTCCGAAGCAATTTCTGTGTTTCATCGTCAATAATAATGTCAGAGGGATGCAGTAATCCTGAAGTTAAGCATCGGAATCTATGACTAGTGTCACAGGAACGGTTCAAAACATAGTCAGTAAGAAGAGTCAGTCTTCTCCTACTTAATTCGGCATTGTGCCTTTTTTATTTAATTCCGATGCAATTTCTGTGTTTCATCGTTAATAAGAAGGTCTGAGGGATAGAGTAAACCTGAAGTGAGGCATCGGAATCTATAACTAGTGTCACACGAATGGCTCAAATCATAGTCAGTTGGAAGTGTCACTCTTCTTGTACTTATGTCGGCATTGTGCGTTTTGTATTTAATTCCGATGCAATTTCTGTGTTTCATCGTCTATAAGAAGGTCCAAGGGATACAGTAAACCTGAAATGAACCATCGGAATCTGTAACCAGTGTCACAGGAATGGTTCAAAACATAGACAGTAGGAAAAGTCAGTCTGCATGTACTTAAGTCGGCATTGTGCCTTTTGTATTTCTTTCCGATGCAATTTCTGTGTTTCATCGTCACTAAGAAGATCAGAGATGCAGTAAAACTGAAGTGAAGCATCGGAATCTAAAACTAGTGTCACAGGAATGGTTCAAATCATAGTCAGTAAGAAGACTCAGTCTTCTTGTACTTCAGTCGGCATTGTGGCTCTTGTATTTAATTCCGATGCATTTGTGTGTTTCATCGTCAATAAGAAGGTCAGAGGGATACAGTAAACCTGAAGTGAAGCATCGGAATCTATAACTAGTGTCACAGTAATGGTTCAAAACATAGACAGTTGGAAGACTCAGTCTTCTTGTACTTAAATCGGCATTGTGCCTCTTGTATTTATTTCCGATGCAATTTGTGAGTTTCATCGTCAATAAGAAGGTCAGAGGGATACAGTAAACCTCAAGTGAAGCATCGGAATAAAAAACTAGTGTCACAGGAATGGTTAAAATCATAGACAGTAGGAAGAGTCAGTCTTCTTGTACTTAAGTCGGTATTGTGCCTTTTCTATTTAATTCCGATGCAATTTCTGTGTTTCATCGTCAATAAGAAGGTCAGAGAATTACAGTAAACCTGGAGTGTAGCGCCGGAATCTATAACTAGTGTCACAGGAATGGTTCAAAAGATAGACAGTAAGAAGAGTCAGTCTTCTTGTACTTAAGTCTGCATTGTGCCTTTTGTACTTACGTCCGATGCAATTTCTGTGTTTCATCGTCAATAAGAGGGTCCGAGGGATACAGTAAACCTGAAGTGAAGCATCGGAATTTATAACTAGTGTCACAGGAATGGTTCAAAACATAGTCAATAAGAAGAGTCAGTCTTCTTGTACTTAAGTCGGCATTGTGACTTTTGAATTTAATTAAGATACACTTTCTGTGTTTCATCGTCAATAAGAAGGTCCAAGGGATACAGTAAACCTGGAGTGAAGCATCGGAATCTATAACTAGTGTCACAGGGATGGTTCAAAACATAGACAGTAAGAAGAGTCAGTCTTCTTGTACCTAAGTCGGCATCGTGCCTTTTGTATTTAATTCCGATGCAATTTCTGTGTTTCATTGTAAATAAGAATGTCAGAGGGATACAGTAATCCTGAAGTTAAGCATCGGAATCTATGACTAGTGTCACAGGAATGGTTCAAAACATAGTCAGTCTGAAGAGTCAGTCTTCTTGTACTTAATTCGGCATTGTGCCTTTTGTATTTAATTCTGATGCAATTTCTGTGTTTCATCGTCAATAAGAAGGTCAGAGGGATACAGTTAACCTAAAGAGAAGCATCGGAATCTATAACTAGTGTCACAGGAATGGTTCAAATTATAGTCAGTAAGAAGAGTCAGTCTTCCTGTACTTAAGTCGGCATTGTGCCTTTCGTATTTAATTCCGATGCAATTTCTGTGTTTCATCGTCAATAAGAAGGTCAGAGGGATACAGTAAACCTGAATAGAAGCATCGGAGTCTATAGCTAGTGTCACAGGAATGATTCAAATATAGACAGTAAGAAGAGTCAGTATTCTTGTACTTATGTCGGCATCCTGAAGTTAAGCATCGGTATCTATGACTAGTGTCACAGGAATGGTTCAAAACATAGTCAGTAAGAAGAGTCAGTCTTCTTGTACTTAAGTCCGCATTGTGCCTATTGTATTTAATTCCGATGCCGTTTCTGTGTTTCATCGTCAATAAGAAAGTCCAAGGGATACAGTAAACCTGGAGTGAAGCATCGGAAACTATAACTAGTGTCACAGGGATGGTTCAAAACATAGTCAGTAAGAAGAGTCAAACTTCTTGTACTTAAGTAGGCTTTGTGCCTGTTGTATTTATTCCGATGCAATTTCTGTGTTTCATCGTCAATAAGAAGGTCCAAGGGATACAGTAAACCTGGAGTGAAGCATCGGAATCTATGACTAGTGTCACAGGAATGGTGCAAAACATAGTCAGTAAGAGGAGTCAGTCTTCTTGTACTTAAGTCGGTATTGTGCCTTTTGTATTTAATTCCGATGCAATTTCTGCGTTTCATCGTCAATAAGCATGTCCAAGGGATACAGTAAACCTGGAGTGAAGCACCGGAATCTATAACTAGTGTCACAGGAATGGTTCAAAACATAGAGCGTCAGGAGAGTCAGTCTTCTTGTACTTTAGTCGCCATTGTGCCTTTTGTATTTAATTCCGAAGCAATTTCTGTGTTTCATCGTCAATAAGAATGTCAGAGGGATACAGTAATCCTGAAGTTAAGCATCGGAATCTATGACTAGTGTCACAGGAATGGTTCAAAACATAGTCAGTAAGAAGAGTCAGTCTTCTTGTACTTAATTCGGCATTGTGCCTTTTGTATTTAATTCTGATGCAATTTCTGTGTTTCATCGTAAATAAGAAGGTCAGAGGGATACAGTAAACCTAAAGAGAAGCATCGGAATCTATAACTAGTGTCACAGGAATGGTTCGAAACATAGTCAGTAAGAAGAGTCAGTCTTCTTCTACTTAAGTCGGCATTGTGCCTTTCGTATTTAATTCCGATGCAATTTCTGTATGTCATCGTCAATAAGAAGGTCTGAGGGATACAGTAAACCTGAATAGAAGCATCGGAATCTATAGCTAGTGTCACAGGAATGGTTCAAACATAGACAGTAAGAAGAGTCAGTATTCTTGTACTTAAGTCGGCATTGTGCCTTTCCAATATAATTCCGATGCAATTTCTGTGTTTCATCGTCAATAAGAAGGTCCAAGGGATACAGTAAACCTGAAGTGAAGCTTCGGAATTTATAACTAGTGTCACAGGAATGGTTCAAAACACTGACAGTAAGAAGAGTCAGTCTTCTTGTACTTAATTCGGCATTGTGCCTTTTGTATTTAAGTCGGATGCAGTTTCTGTGTTTCTTCGGAAATAAGGAGGTCAGAGGGATACAGTAAACCTGATGTGAGGCACGGAATCTATAACTAGTGGCACAGGAATGGTACAAAACATAGTCAGTAAGAAGAGTCAGTCTTCTTGTACTTAGGTCGGTATTGTGCCTTTTGTATTTAATTCCGATGCAATTTCTGTTATTCATCGTCAATAAGAAGGTCCAATAGATACAGTAAACCAGGAGTGAAGCATCGGAATCTATAACTAGTGTCACAGAGACGGTTCAAAGCATAGACAGTAAGATGAGTCAGTATTCTTGTACTTTAGTCGGCATTGTGGTTTTTGTATTTAATTCCGATGAAATTTCTGTGTTTCATCGTCACTAAGAATGTCAGTGGGATACAGTAATCCTGAAGGTAAGCATCAGAATCAGTAACTAGTGTCACAAGAATAGTTCAAACATAGTCAGTAAGAAGAGTCAGTCTTCTTGTAGTTAAGTCGGCATTGTGCCTTTTCTATTTAATTCCGATGCAATTTCTGTGTTTCATCGTCAATAAGAAGGTCAGAGGGATACAGTAAACCTGAAGTAAAGCATTGCAATCTATAACTAGTGTCACACGAATGGTTCAAATCATAGAAAGTTGGAAGAGTCACTCTTCTTGTACATAAGTCGGCATTGTGCACATTCTATTTCATTCTGATGCAATTTCTGTGTTTCATCGTCAATAAGAAGGTCCAAGGGATACAGTAAACCTCGAGTGAAGCATCGGAATCTATAACTAGTGTCACAGGGATGGTTCAAAACATAGACAGTAAGAAGAGTCAGTCTTCTTGTACTTAAGTCCGCATTGTGCCTATTGTATTTAATTCCGATGCCGTTTCTGTGTTTCATCGTCAATAAGAAAGTCCAAGAGATACAGTAAACCTGGAGTGAAGCATCGGAAACTATAACTAGTGTCACAGGGATGGTTCAAAACATAGTCAGTAAGAAGAGTCAATCTTCTTGTACTTAAGTAGGCATTGTGCCTGTTGTATTTATTCCGATGCAATTTCTGTGTTTCATCGTCAATAAGAAGGTCCAAGGGATACAGTAAACCTGGAGTGAAGCATCGGAATCTATGACTAGTGTCACAGGAATGGTGCAAAACATAGTCAGTAAGAGGAGTCAGTCTTCTTGTACTTAAGTCGGCATTGTGCCTTTTGTATTTAATTCCGATGCAATTTCTGCGTTTCATCGTCAATAAGCATGTCCAAGGGATACAGTAAACCTGGAGTGAAGCACCGGAATCTATAACTAGTGTCACAGGAATGGTTCAAAACATAGACCGTCAGGAGAGTCAGTCTTCTTGTACTTTAGTCGCCATTGTGCCTTTTGTATTTAATTCCGAAGCAATTTCTGTGTTTCATCGTCAATAAGAATGTCAGAGGGATACAGTAATCCTGAAGTTAAGCATCGGAATCTATGACTAGTGTCACAGGAATGGTTCAAAACAAAGTCAGTAAGAAGAGTCAGTCTTCTTGTACTTAATTCGGCATTGTGCCTTTCGTATTTAATTCCGATGCAATTTCTGTATTTCATCGTCAATAAGAAGGTCAGAGGGATACAGTAAACCTGAATAGAAGCATCGGAATCTATAGCTAGTGTCACAGGAATGGTTCAAACATAGACAGTAAGAAGAGTCAGTATTCTTGTACTTAAGTCGGCATTGTGCCTTTTCAATTTAATTCCGATGCAATTTCTGTGTTTCATCGTCAATAAGAAGGTCCAAGGGATACAGTAAACCTGAAGTGAAGCATAGGAATTTATAACTAGTGTCACAGGAATGGTTCAAAACACTGACAGTAAGAAGAGTCAGTCTTCTTGTACTTAATTCGGCATTGTGCCTTTTGTATTTAAGTCGGATGCAGTTTCTGTGTTTCTTCGGAAATAAGGAGGTCAGAGGGATACAGTAAACCTGATGTGAGGCACGGAATCTATAACTAGTGGCACAGGAATGGTACAAAACATAGTCAGTAAGAAGAGTCAGTCTTCTTGTACTTAGGTCGGTATTGTGCCTTTTGTATTTAATTCCGATGCAATTTCTGTTATTCATCGTCAATAAGAAGGTCCAATAGATACAGTAAACCAGGAGTGAAGCATCGGAATCTATAACTAGTGTCACAGAGACGGTTCAAAGCATAGACAGTAAGATGAGTCAGTATTCTTGTACTTTAGTCGGCATTGTGGTTTTTGTATTTAATTCCGATGAAATTTCTGTGTTTCATCGTCACTAAGAATGTCAGTGGGATACAGTAATCCTGAAGGTAAGCATCAGAATCAATAACTAGTGTCACAGGAATAGTTCAAACATAGTCAGTAAGAAGAGTCAGTCTTCTTGTGGTTAAGTCGGCATTGTGCCTTTTCTATTTAATTCCGATGCAATTTCTGTGTTTCATCGTCAATAAGAAGGTCAGAGGGATACAGTAAACCTGAAGTAAAGCATCGCAATCTATAACTAGTGTCACACGAATGGTTCAAATCATAGACAGTTGGAAGAGTCACTCTTCTTGTACATAAGTCGGCATTGTGCATATTCTATTTCATTCTGATGCAATTTCTGTGTTTCATCGTCAATAAGAAGGTCCAAGGGATACAGTGAACCTGAAATGAACCATCGGAATCTATAACTAGTGTCACAGGAATGGTTCAAAACATAGACAGTAGGGAAAGTCAGTCTACATGTACTTAAGTTGGCATTGTGCCTTTTGTATTTAATTCCGATACAATTTCTGTGTTTCATCGTCAATAAGAAGGTCAGAGGAATACAGTAAAACTGAAGTGAAGCATCGGAATCTATAACTAGTGTCACAGGAATGGTTCAAAACATAGTCAGTAAGAAGACTCAGTCTTCCTGTACTTAAGTCGGCATTGTGCCTCTTGTATTTAATTCCGATGCAATTTGTGTTTTTTATCGTCAATAAGAAGGTCAGAAGGATACAGTAAACCTGAAGTGGAGCATCGGAATCTATAACTAGTGTCACAGGAATGGTTCAAAACATAGAGAGTTGGAAGGCTCAGTCTTCTTGTACGTAAGTCGGCATTGTGCCTCTTGTATTTAATTCCGATGCAATTTGTGTATTACATCGTCAATAAGAAGGTCAGAGGTATACAGTAAAACTCAAGTGAAGCATCGGAATAAAAAACTAGTGTCACAGGAATGGTTCAAATCATAGACAGTAGGAAGAGTCAGTCTTCTTGTACTTAAGTCGGTATTGTGCCTTTTCTATTTAATTCCGTTGCAATTTCTGTGTTTCATCGTCAATAAGAAGGTCAGAGGGATACAGTAAACCTGGAGTGAAGCACCGGAATCTATAACTAGTGTCACAGGCATTTTTCAAAAGATAGACAGTAAGAAGAGTCAGTCTTCTTGTACTTAAGTCTGCATTGTGCCTTTTGTATTTAATTCCGATGCAATTTCTTTGTTTCATCGTCAATAAGAGGGTCCGAGGGATACAGTAAACCTGAAGTGAAGCATCGGAATTTATAACTAGTGTCTCAGGAATGGTTCAAAACATAGTCAATAAGAACAGTCAGTCTTCTTGTACTTGAGTCGGCATTGTGACTTTGTATTTAATTCCGATACAATTTCTGTGTTTCATCGTCAATAAGTAGGTCCAAGGGATACAGTAAACCTGGAGTAAAGCATCCGAATCTATAACTAGTGTCACAGGGATGGTTCAAAGCATAGACAGTAAGAAGAGTCAGTCTTCTTGTACCTAAGTCGGCATCGTGCCTTTTGTATTTAATTCCGATGCAATTTCTGTGTTTCATCGTCAATAAGAAGGTCCAAGGGATACAGTAAACCTGGAGTGAAGCATCGGAGTCTATAACTAGTGTCACAGGAACGGTTCAAAACATAGAAAGTAAGAAGAGTCAGTCTTCTTGCACTTAATTCGGAATTGTGCCCTTTGTATTTAATTCTGATGCAATTTCTGTGTTTCATCGTCAATAAGAAGGTCAGAGGGATACAAGAAACCCGAATTGAAGCATTGGAATCTATAACTAGTGTCACAGGAATGGTTCAAATCATAGTCAGTAAGAAAAGTCAGTCTTCTTGTACATAAGTCATCGTTGTAGATTTTCTATTTAATTCCGATGCAATTTCTGTGTTTCATCGTCAATAAGAAGGTCCAAGGGATTCAGTAATCCAGGAGTGAAGCATCGGAGTCTATAACTAGTGTCACAGGAATGGTTCAAAACATAGACAGTAAGTAGAGTCAGTCTTCTTGTACTTAATTCGGCATTGTGCCTTTTCTATTTAATTCCGATGCAATTTCTGTGTTTCATCGTCAATAAGAAGGTCAGAGGGATGCAGTAAACCTGAAGTAAAGCATCGCAATCTATAACTAGTGTCACACGAATGGTTCAAATCATAGACAGTTGGAAGAGTCACTCTTCTTGTACATAAGTCGGCATTGTGCATATTCTATTTCATTCTGATGCAATTTCTGTGTTTCATCGTCAATAAGAAGGTCCAAGGGATATAGTAAACCTGGAGTAAAGCATCGGAATCTATAACTAGTGTCACAGGAATGGTTCAAAATATAGACAGTAATAAGATACAGTCTTCTTGTAGTTAAGTCGGCATTGTGCCTTTTCTATTTAATTCCGATGCAATTTCTGTGTTTCATCGTCCATAAGTAGGACCGAGGGATACAGTAAACCTCAAGTGAAGCATCGGAATAAAAAACTAGTGTCACAGGAATGGTTCAAAACATAGAGAGTAGAAAGAGTCAATCTTCTTGTACATAAGTCGGCATTGTGCATATTCTATTTAATTCTGATGCAATTTCTGTGTTTCATTGTCAGTAAGAAGGTCCAAGGGATACAGTAAACCTGGAGTGAAGCATCGGAATCTATAGCTAGTGTCACAGGAATGGTTCAAAACATAGACAGTAAGAAGAGTCAGTCTTCTTGTACGTAAGTCGGCATTGTGCCTTTTGTATTTAATTACGATGCAATTTCTGTGTTCCATCGTCAATAAGAAGGTCCAAGGGATACAGTAAACCTGGTGTGAAGCATCGGAATCTATAACTAGTGTCACAGGAATGGTTCAAAACATAGACAGTAAGAAGAGTCAGTCTTCTTGTACTTAAGTCGGCATTGTGCCTTTTGTATTTAATTACGATGCAATTTCTGTGTTCCATCGTCAATAAGAAGGTCCAAGGGATACAGTAAACCTGGTGTGAACCATCGGAATCCATAACTAGTGTCACAGGAATGGTTCAAAACATAGACAGTATGAAAAGACAGTCTACATGTACTTAAGTCGGCATTGTGCCTTTTGTATTTAATTCCGATGCAATTTCTGTGTTTCATCGTCAATAAGAAGGTCAGAGGGATACAGTAAAACTGAAGTGAAGCATCGGAATCTATAACTAGTGTCACAGGAATGGTTCAAAACATAGTCAGTAAGAAGACTCAGTCCTCTTGTACTTAAATCGGCATTGTGCCTCTTGTATTTAATTCTGATGCAATTTGTATGTTTCTTCGTCAATAAGAAGGTCAGAGGGATACAGTAAACCTGAAGTGATGCATCGGAATCTATAAATAGTGTCACAGGAATGGTTCAAACTATAGAGAGTTGGAAGACTCAGTCTTCTTGTACTTAAGTCTGCATTGTGCCTTTTGAATTTCATTCCGATGCAATTTCCGTGTTCCATCGTCCATACGAAGGTCCGAGGGATACAGTAAACCTGGAGTGAAGCATCGGAATCTATAACTAGTGTCACAGGGATGGTTCAAAGCATACTCAATAAGAACAGTCAGTCTTCTTGTACTTAAGTCGGCATTGTGCCTATTGTATTTGATTCCGATGCAATTTCTGTGTTTCATCGTCAATAAGAAGGTCCAAGGGATACAGTAAACCTGGAGTGAAGCATCGGAATCTATAACTAGTGTCACAGGGATGGTTCAAAGCATAGTCAATAAGAAGAGTCAGTCTTCTTGTACTTAAGTCGGCATTGTGCCTATTGTATTTGATTCCGATGCAATTTCTGTGTTTCATCGTCAATAAGAAGGTCCAAGGGATACAGTAAGCCTGGAGTGAAGCATTGGAATCTATAACTAGTGTCACAGGGATGGTTCAAAACATAGACAGTAAGAAGAGTCAGTCTTCTAGTACTTTAGTCGGCATTGTGCCTTTTGTATTTAATTCCGATGCAATTCATGTGTTTCATCGTCAATAACAAGGTCAGAGGGATACATTAATCCTGAAGTGAAGCATCGAAATCTATGACTAGTGTCACAGGAATGGTGCAAAACATAGTCAGTAAGAAGAGACAGTCTTCTTGTACTTAAGGCGGTATTGTGTCTTTTGTATTTAATTGCGATGCAATTTCTGTGTTTCATCGTCAATAACAAGGTCCAAGGGAAGCAGTAAACCAGGAGTGAAGCATCGGAGTCTATAACTAGTGTCACAGGAATGGTTCAAAACATAGACAGTAGGAAGAGTCAGTCTTCTTGTACTTAATTCGGCATTGTGCCCTTTGCATTTAAATTCTGATGCAATTTCTGTGTTTCATCGTCAATACGAAGGTCTAATGGATACAGTAAACCTGGAGTGAAGCATCCGAATAAATAACTAGTGTCACAGGAATGGTTCAAAGCACAGACAGTAAGAAGGGTAAGACTTCTTTTACTTAAGTCGGCATTGTGCCTTTTGTATTTAATTACGATGCAATTACTGTGTTTCATCGTCAATAAAAAGGTCCAAGGGATACAGTAAACCTGGAGTGAAGCGTCGGAATCTATAACTAGTGTCACAGGAATGGTTCAAAACATAGTCAGTAAGAAGAGACAGTCTTCTTGTACTTAAGGCGGTATTGTGTCTTTTGTATTTAATTGCGATGCAATTTCTGTGTTTCATCGTCAATAACAAGGTCCAAGGGAAGCAGTAAACCAGGAGTGAAGCATCGGAGTCTATAACTAGTGTCACAGGAATGGTTAAAAACATAGTCAGTAAGAAGAGGCAGTCTTCTTGTACTTAATTCGGCATTGTGCCTTTTGTATTTAATTCTGATGCAATTTCTGTGTTTCATCGTCAATAAGAAGGTCAGAGGGATACAGAAAACCCGAATTGAAGCATCGAAATCTATAACTAGTGTCACAGGAATGGTTCAAAACATAGTCTGTAAGAATAGTCAGTCTTCTTGTACTTAAGTTATCATTGCAGATTTTCTATCTTATTCTGATGCAATTTCTGTGTTTCATCGTCAATTACAACGTCCAAGGGATACAGTAAACCTGGAGTGAAGCATCGGAATCTATAACTAGTGTCACAGGAATTGTTCAAACATAGGCAGTAAGAAGAGTCAGTATTCTTGTACTTAAGTCGGCATTGTGCCTTTTCAATTTAATTCCGATGCAATTTCTGTGTTTCATCGTCATTAAGAAGGTCAGAGGGATACAGTAAACCTCAAGTGAAGCATTGGAATAAAAAACTAGTGTCACAGGAATGGTTCAAAACATAGAGAGTAGGAAGAGTCAGTCTTCTTGTACATAAGTCGGCAATGTCCTTTTCTATTTAATTCCGATGCGACTTCTGTGTCTCATCGTAAATAGGAAGCTCCAACGGATACAGTAAACATGAAGTGAAGCATCGGAATCTATAACTAGTGTCACAGGAATTGTTCAAAACATAGTCACTCTGAAGAGTCAGTCTTCTTGTACTTAAGTCGGCATTGTGCCTTTTCTATTTAATTACGACGCAATTTCTGTGTTTCATCGTCAATAAGAAAGTCCAAGGGATACAGTAAACCTGAAATGAACCATCGGAATCTATAACTAGAGTCACAGGAATGGTTCAAAACATAGACAGTAGGAAAAGTCATCCTACATGTACTTAAGTCAGCATTGTGCCTCTTGTATTTAATTCCGATGCAATTTGTGTGTTTCATCGTCAATAAGGTCAGAGGGATACAGTAAACCTGAAGTGAAGCATCGGAATCTATAACTAGTGTCACAGGAATGGTTCAAATCATAGAGAGTAGGAAGACTCAGTCTGGTTGTACTTAAGTCGGCATTGTGCCTTTTGAATTTCATTGCGATGCAATTTCTGTGTTTCATCGTCAATAAGAAGGTCCGAGGGATACAGTAAACCTCAAGTGAAGCATCTGAATAAAAAACTAGTGTCACAGGAATGGTTCAAATCATAGACAGTAGGAAGAGTCAGTCTTCTTGTACTGAAGTCGGTATTGTGAATTTTCTATTTAATTCCGATGTAATTTCTGTGTTTCATCGTCAATAAGAAGGTCAGAGGGATACAGTAAACCTGGAGTGAAGCACCGGAATCTATAACTAGTGTCACAGGAATGGTTCAAAACATAGACTGTCAGAAGAGTCAGTCTTCTTGTACTTTAGTCGGCATTGTGCCTTTTGTATTTAATTCTGATGCAATTTCTGCGTTTCATCGTCAATAAGAAGGTCCGAGGGATACGGTAAACATGGAGTGAAGCATCGGAATCTATAACTAGTGTCACAGGAATGGTTCAAATGATAGACAGTAAGAAGAGTCAGTCTTCTTGTACTTAAGTCTGCATTGTGCCTTTTGTATTTAATTCCGATGCAATTTCTGTGTTTCATCGTCAATAGGAGGGTCCGAGCGATACAGTAACCCTGAAGTGAAGCATCGGAATTTATAACTAGTGTCACAGGAATGGTTCAAAGCTTAGTCAATTAAAAGAGTCAGTCTTCTTGTACTTAAGTCGGCATTGTGACTTTTGTATTTCATTCCGATACAATTTCTGTGTTTCATCGTCAATAAGAAGGTCCAAGGGATACAGTAACCCTGGAGTGAAGCATCGGAATTAATAACTAGTGTCACAAGGATAGTTCAAAACATTGACTGTCAGAAGACCCAGTCTTCTTGAACCTAAATCGGCATCGTGCCTACTGTATTTAATTCCAATGCAATTTCTGTGTCTCATCGTCAATAAGAAGGTAAGTGGGATACAGTAATCCTGAAGTTAAGCTTCGGTATCTATGACTAGTGTCACAGGAATGGTTCAAAACATAGTAAGTAAGAAGACTCAGTCTTCTTGTACTTGAGTCGGCATTGTGCCTATTGAATTTAATTCCGATGCAATTTCTGTGTTTCATCGTCAATAAGAACGTCCAAGGGATACAGTAAACCTGGAGTGAAGCACTGGAATCTATAACTAGTGTCACAGGGATGGTTCAAAACATAGTCAATAAGAAGAGTCAGTCTTCTTGTACTTAAGTCGGCATTTTGCACTTGTATTCAATTCCGATGCAATTTCTGGGTATCAACGTCAATAAGAAGGTCCAAGTGATACAGTAAACTAGGAGTGAAGCATCGGAGTTTATAACTAGTGTCACAGGAATGGTTCAAAACGTAGACAGTAAGAGGAAGCAGTCTTCTTGTATTTAATTCGGCATTGTCCCCTTTGTATTTAATTCTGATGCAATTTCTTTGTTTCATCGTCAATAGGAAGGTCCAAGGGATACAGTAAACCAAGAGTGAAGCATCGGAGTCTATAACTAGTGTCAAGGGAATGGTTCAAAACACAGACTTTAAGATGAGTCAGTATTCTTGTTCTTTAGTCGGCATTGTGCTTGTTGTATTTAATTCCGATGCAATTTCTGTGTTTCATCGTCACTAAGAAGGTCAGTGGGATACAGTAATCCTGAAGTTAAGCATCGGAATCTATAACTAGTGTCACAGGAATGGTGCAAATCATAGTCAGTAAGAAGAGTCAGTCATCTCGTAGTTAAGTCGGCATTGTGAATTTTCTATTTAATTCCGATGCAATTTTTGTGTTTCATCGTCAATAAGAAAGTCCAAGGGATACAGTAAACCTGGAGTGAAGCATCGGAATCTATAACTAGTGTCACAGGAATGGTTCAAAAGTCAGTCTTCTTGTACTTAAGTCGGCATTGTGCCTATTGTATTTAATTCCGATGCAATTTCTGTGTTTCATCGTCAATAAGAAGGTCCAAGGGATACAGTAAACCTGGAGTGAAGCATTGGAATCTAGAACTAGTGTCAGAGGGATGGTTCAAAGCATAGTCAATAAGAAGAGTCAGTCTTCTTGTTCTTAAGTCGGCTTGTGCCTATTGTATTTGATTCCGATGCAATTTCTGTGTTTCTTCGTCAATAAGAAGGTATAAGGGATACAGTAAACCTGGAGTGAAGCATCGGAATCTATAACTAGTGTCACATGGATGGATCAAAACATAGACAGTAAGAAGAGTCAGTCTTCTTGTACTTTAGTCGGCATTGTGCCTTTTGTATTTAATTCCGATGCAATTTCTGTGTTTCATCGTCAATAACAAGGTCAGAGGGATACAGTACTCCTGAAGTGAAGCATCGTAATCTATAACTAGTGTCACAGGAATGGTTCAAAACATAGACAGTAAGAAGAGTCAGACTTCATTTACTTAAGTCGGCATTGTGCACTTGTATTCAATTCCGATGCAATTTCTGGGTTTCATCGTCAATAAGAAGGTCCAAGGGATACAGTAAACCAGGAGTGAAGCATCGGAGTCTATAACTAGTGTCACAGGAATGGTTCAAAACATAGACAGCAAGAAGAGTCAGTCTGCTTGTACTTAATTCGGCATTGTGCCCTTTGTATGTAATTCTGATGCAATTTCTGTGTTTCATCGTCAATAAGAAGGTCTAAGGGATACAGTAAACCTGGAGTGAAGCATCGGAATCCATAACTAGTGTCACAGGAATGGTTCAAAACACAGACAGTAAGAAGGGTAAGACTTCTTTTACTTAAGTCGGCATTGTGCCTTTTATATTTAATTCCGATGCAATTACTGTGTTTCATCGTCAATAAGAAGGTCCAAGGGATACAGTAAACCTGGAGTGAAGCATCGGAATCTATAACTAGTGTCACATGAATGGTTCAAAACATAGTCAGTAAGAAGAGACAGTCTTCTTGTACTTAAGTCGGTATTGTGTCTTTTGTATTTCATTGCGATGCAATTTCTGTGTTTCATCGTCATTAAGAAGGTCAGAAGGATACAGTAAACCTGAAGTGAAGCATCGGAATCTATAACTAGTGTCACACGAACGGTTCAAAACATAGACAGTTGTAAATGTCAGTCTTCTTGCACTTCAGTCATCATTGTAGATTTTCTATTTTATTCTGATGCAATTTCTGTGTTTCATCGTCAATAACAAGGTCCAAGGGATACAGTAAACCTGGAGTGAAGCATCGGAATCTATAACTAGTGTCACAGGAATTGTTCAAACATAGGCAGTAAGAAGAGTCAGTATTCTTGTACTTAAGTCGGCATTGTGCCTTTTCAATTTAGTTCCGATGCAATTTCTGTGTTTCATCGTCATTAAGAAGGTCAGAGGGATACAGTAAACCTGAAGTGAAGCATCGGAATCTATAACTAGTGTCACACGAACGGTTCAAAACATAGACAGTTGTAAGAATCAGTCTTCTTGTACTTAAGTCGGCATTGTACCTTTTGTATTTAATTCCGATGCAATTTCTGTGTTTCATTGTCAATAAGAAGGTCCAAGGGATACAGTAAACCTGAAATGAACCATCGGAATCTATAACTAGTGTCACAGGAATCGTTCAAAGCATAGACAGTAGGATAAGTCAGTCTACATGTACTTAGTCGGCATTGTGCCTTTTGTATTTAATTCCGATGCAATTTCTGTGTTTCATCGTCAATAAGAAGGTCAGAGGGATACAGTAAACCTGAAGTGAAGCATCGGAATCTATAACTAGTCTCACAGGAATGGTTCAAAGCATAGTCAGTAAGAAGAGTCAGTCTTCTTGTACTTATGTCGGCATTGTGCCTATTGTATTTCATTCCGATGCAATTTCTGTGTTTCATCGTCCATAAGAAGGTCCAAGGGATACAGTAAACCTGGAGTGAAGCACCGGAATCTATAACTAGTCTCACAGGAATGGTTCAAAACATAGTCAGTAAGAAGAGTCAGTCTTCTTGTACTTATGTCGGCATTGTGCCTATTGTATTTCATTCCGATGCAATTTCTGTGTTTCATCGTCCATAAGAAGGTCCGAGGGATACAGTAAACCTCAAGTGAAGCATCGGAATAAAAAACTAGTATCACAGGAGTGGTTCAAAACATAGAGAGTAGGAAGAGTCAGTCTTCTTGTACATAAGTCGGCATTGTCCTTTTCTATTTAATTCCGATGCGACTTCTGTGTCTCATCGTAAATAGGAAGCTCCAACGGATACAGTAAACATGAAGTGAAGCATCGGAATCTATAACTAGTTTCACAGGAATTGTTCAAAACATAGTCACTCTGAAGAGTCAGTCTTCTTGTACTTAAGTCGGCATTGTGCCTTTTCTATTTAATTACGACGCAATTTCTGTGTTTCATCGTCAATTAGAAGGTCCAAGGGATACAGTAAAAATGAAATGAACCATCGGAATCTATAACTAGTGTCACAGGAATGGTTCAAAACATAGACAGTAGGAAAAGTCAGCCTACATGTACTTAAGTCGGCATTGTGCCTGTTGTCTTTAATTCCAACGCAATTTCTGTGTTTCATCGTCAATAAGAAGGTCAGAGGGATACAGTAAAACTGAAGTGAAGCATCCGAATCTATAACTAGTGTCACAGGAATGGTTCAAAACATAGTCAGTAAGAAGACTCAGTCTTCTTGTACTTAAGTCGGCATTGTGCCTCTTGTATTTAATTCCGATGCAATTTGTGTGTTTCATCGTCAATAAGAAGGTCAGCGGGATACAGTAAAACTGAAGCGAAGCATCGGAATCTATAACTAGTGTCACAGGAATGGTTCAAAACATAGAGAGTTGGAAGACTCAGTCTTCTTGTACTTAAGTCGGCATTGTGCCTTTTGAATTTCATTGCGATGCAATTTCTGTGTTTCATCGTCCACAAGAAGGTCCGAGGGATACAGTAAACCTCACGTGAAGCATCGGAATAAAAAACTAGTGTCACAGGAATGGTTCAAATCATAGACAGTAGGAAGAGTCAGTCTTCTTGTACTTAAGTCGGTATTGTGAATTTTTTATTTAATTCCGATGTAATTTCTGTGTTTCATCGTCAATAAGAAGGTCAGAGGGATACAGTAAACCTGGAGTGAAGCACCGGAATCTATAACTAGTGTCACAGGAATGGCTCAAAACATAGACTGTCAGAAGAGTCGGTCTTCTTGTACTTTAGTCGGCATTGTGCCCTTTGTATTTAATTCTGATGCAATTTCTATGTTTCATCGTCAATAAGAAGGTCCAAGGGATACAGTAAACCTGGAGTGAAGCATCGGAATCTATAACTAGTGTCACAGGAATGGTTCAAATGATAGACAGTAAGAAGAGTCAGTCTTGTACTTAAGTCTGCATTGTGCCTTTTGTATTTAATTCCGGTGCAATTTCTGTGTTTCATCGTCAATAGGAGGGTCCGAGCGAAACAGCAACCCTGAAGTGAGGCATCGGAATTTATAACTAGTGTCACAGGAATGGTTCAAAACATAGTCAATAAAAAGAGTCACTCTTCTTGTACTTAAGTCGGCATTGTGACTTTTGTATTTAATTCCGATACAAATTCTGTGTTTCATCGTCAATAAGAAGGTCCAAGGGATACAGTAACCCTGGAGTGAAGCATCGGAATTAATAACTAGTGTCACAGGGATGGTTCAAAACATAGACTATCAGAAGAGTCAGTCTTCTTGTACCTAAGTCGGCATCGTGCCTATTGTATTTAATTCCGATGCAATTTCTGTGTTTCATCGTCAATAAGAAGGTAAGTGGGATACAGTAATCCTGAAGTTAAGCATCCGTATCTATGACTAGTGTCACAGGAATGGTTTAAAACATAGTCAGTAAGAAGAGTCAGTCTTCTTGTACGTGAGTCGGCATTGTGCCTATTGTATTTACTTCCGATGCAATTTTTGTGTTTCATCGTCAATAAGAAGGTCCAAGGGATACAGTAAACCTGGAGTGAAGCATCGGAATCTATAACTAGTGTCACAGGGATGGTTCAATACATAGTCAAAAAGAAGAGTCAGTCTTCTTGTACTTATGTCGGCATTGTGCCTATTGTATTTGATTCCGATGCAAAATCTTTGTTTCATCGTCAATAAGAAGGTCCAAGGGATACAGTAAACCTAGAGTGAAGCATCGGAATGTATAACTAGTGTCACAGGGATGGTTCAAAACATAGACAGTAAGAAGAGTCAGTCTTCTTGTACTTTAGTCGGCATTGTGCCTTTTTTATTTAATTCCGATGCAATTTCTGTGTTTCATCGTCAACAACAAGGTCAGAGGGATACAGTAATCCTGAAGTGAAGCATCGGAATCTATGACTAGTGGCACAGGAATGGTGCAAAACATAGTCAGTAAGAAGAGTCAGTCTACTTGTACTTAAGTCGGTATTGTGGCTTTTGTATTTAATTCCGATGCAATTTCTGTGTTTCATCGTCAATAACAAGGTCCAAGGGATACAGTAAACCTGGAGTGAAGCAGCGGAATCTATAACTAGTGTCACAGGAATTGTTCAAAACATAGACAGTAAGAAGACTCAGACTTCTTTTACTTAAGTCGGCATTGTGCACTTGTATTCAATTCCGATGCAATTTCTGGGTTTCATCGTCAATAAGAAGGTCCAAGTGATACAGTAAACTAGGAGTGAAGCATCGAAGTTTATAACTAGTGTCACAGGAATGGTTCAAAACGTAGACAGTAAGAAGAGTCAGTCTTCTTGTACTTAATTCGGCATTGTCCCCTTTGTATTTAATTCTGATGAAATTTCTGTGTTTTATCGTCAATAAAAAGGTCTAAGGGATCCAGTAAACCTGGAGTGAAGCATCAGAATCCATAACTAGTGTCACAGGAATGGTTCAAAACACAGACAGTAAGAGAGGTTAGACTTCTTTTACTTAAGTCGGCATTGTGCCTTTCGATCTAATTCCGATGCAATTACTGTGTTTCATCGTCAATAAGAAGGTCCAAGGGATACAGTAAACCTGGAGTGAAGCATCGGAATCTATAACTAGTGTCACAGGAATGGTTCAAAACATAGTCACTAAGAAGAGACAGTCTTCTTGTACTTAAGTCGGTATTGTATCTTTTGTATTTAATTCCGATGCAATTTCTGTGTTTCATCGTCAATAAGAAGGTCCAAGGGATACAGTAAACCAAGAGTGAAGCATCGGAGTCTATAACTAGTGTCAAGGGAATGGTTCAAAACACAGACTTTAAGATGAGTCAGTATTCTTGTTCTTTAGTCGGCATTGTGCGTTTTGTATTTAATTCCGATGCAATTTCTGTGTTTCATCGTCACTAAGAAGGTCAGTGGGAAACAGTAATCCCGAAGTTAAGCATCGGAATCTATAACTAGTGTCACAGGAATGGTGCAAATCATAGTCAGTAAGAAGAGTCAGTCTTCTTGTAGTTAAGTCGGCATTGTGCCTTTTCCATTTAATTCCGATGCAATTTCTGTGTTTCATCGTCAATACGAAGGTCAGAGGGATACAGTAAACCTGAAGTGAAGCATCGCAATCTACAACTAGTGTCACAGAAATCGTTCAAAACATAGACAGTAGGAAAAGTCAGTCTACATGTACTTAAGTCGGCATTGTGCCCTTTGTATTTAATTCCGATGCAATTTCTGTGTTTCTTCGTCAATAAGAAGGTCAGATTGCTACAGTAAACCTGAAGTGAAGTATCGGAATCTATAACTAGTGTCACAGGAATTGTTCAAAACATAGTCAGTCTGAAGAGTCAGTCTTCTTGTACTTAAGTTGGCATTGTGCCTTTTCTATTTTGTTACGACGCAATTTCTGTGTTTCATCGTCAGCAAGAAGGTCCAAAGGATACAGTAAACCAGGAGTGAAGCATCGGCATCAATAACTAGTGTCACAGGAGTGGTTCAAGACATAGACAGTAAGAAGAGTCTGTCTTCTTGGACTTAAGTCGGCATTGTGCTTTTGTATTTAATTCCGATGCAATTTCTGTGCTTCATCGTCAATAAGAAGGTCCAAGGGATACAGTAAACCTGAATAGAAGCATCGGAATCTATAGCTAGTGTCACAGGAATGGTTCAAACATAGACAGTAAGAAGAGTCAGTATTCTTGTACTTAAGTCGGCATTGTGCCACTTGTATTTAATTCTGATGCAATTTGTGTTTTTCATCGTCAATAAGAAGGTCAGAGGGATACAGTAAACGTGAAGTGAAGCATCGGAATAAAAAACTAGTGTCACAGGAATGGTTCAAAACATAGACTGTCAGAAGAGTCAGTGTCCTTGTACTTTAGTTGGCATTGTGCCTTTTGTATTCAATTCTGATGCTATTTCTGTGTTTCTTCGTCAATAAGAAGGTCCAAGGGATACAGTAAACCTGGAGTGAAGCATCGGAATCTATAACTAGTGTCACAGTAATGGTTCAAAAGATAGACAGTAAGATGAGTCAGTCTTCTTGTACTTAAGTCTGCATTGTGCCTTTTGTATTTAATTCCGATGCAATTTCTGTGTTTCATCGTCAATAAGAAGGTCCGAGGGATACAGTAAGCCCGAAGTGAAGCATCGGAATTTGTAACTAGTGTCACAGGAATGGTTCAAAACATAGTCAATAAGACGAGTCAGTCTTCTTGTACTTAAGTCGGCATTGTGCCTTTTGTATTTAATTCCGATACAATCTCTGTGTTTCATCGACAATAAGAGGGGCCAAGGGATACAGTAAACCTGGAGTGAAGCATCGGAATCAATAACTAGTGTCACAGGGATGGTTCTAAACATAGACAGTAAGAAGAGTCAGTCTTCTTGTACCTAAGTCGGCATCGTGCCTTTTGTATTTAGTTCCGATGCAATTTCTGTGTTTCATCGTCAATAACAAGGTCAGAGGGATACAGTAATCCTGAAGTGAAGCATCGGAATCTATGACTAGTGTCACAGGAATGGTGCAAAACATAGTCAGTAAGAAGAGTTAGTCTTCTTGTACTTAAGTCGGTATTGTGCCTTTTGTATTTAAATTCTGATGCAATTTCTGTGTTTCATCCTCAATAAGAAGGTCTAAGGGATACAGTAAACCTGGAGTGAAGCATCGGAATAAATAACTAGTGTCACAGGAATGGTTCAAAAAACAGACAGTAAGAAGGGTAAGACTTCTTTTACTTAAGTCGGCATTGTGCGATATGTATTTAATTACGATGCAATTACTGTGTTTCATCGTCAATTAGAAGGTCCAAGGGATACAGTAAACCTCGAGTGAAGCGTCGGAATCTATAACTAGTGTCACAGGAATGGTTCAAAACATAGTCAGTAAGAAGAGACAGTCTTCTTATACTTAAGTCGGTATTGTGTCTTTTGTATTTAATTGCGATGCAATTTCTGTGTTTCATCGTCAATAAGAAGGTCCAAGGGAAGCAGTAAACAAGGAGTGAAGCATCGGAGTCTATAACTAGTGTCACAGGAATGGTTCAAATCATAGTCAGTAAGAACAGTCTGTCTTCTTGTACTTAAGTCATCATTGTAGATTTTCTATTTTATTCTGATGCAATTTCTGTGTTTCATCGTCAATAACAAGGTCCAAGGGATACAGTAAACCTGGAGTGAAGCATCGGAATCTATAACTAGTGTCACAGGAATGGTTCAAAACATAGACAGTAAGAAGAGTCAGACTTCTTTTACTTAAGTCGGCATTGTGCACTTGTATTCAATTCCGATGCAATTTCTGGGTTTCATCGTCAATAAGAAGGTCCAAGGGATACAGTAAACCAGGAGTGAAGCATCGGAGTCTATAACAAGTGTCACAGGAATGGTTCAAAACATAGACAGTAAGAAGAGCCAGTCTTCTTGTACTTAATTCGGCATTGTGCCCTTTGTATTTAAATTCTGATGCAATTTCTGTGTTCCATCGTCAATAAGAAGGTCTAAGGGATACAGTAAACCTGGAGTGAAGCATCGGAATAAATAACTAGTGTCACAGGAATGGTTCAAAACACAGACAGTAAGAAGGGTAAGACTTCTTTTACTTAAGTCGGCATTGTGCCTTTTGTATTTAATTGCGATGCAATTTCTGTGCTTCATCGTCAATAAGAATGTACAAGTGAACCAGTAAACCAGGAGTGAAGCATCGGAGTCTATAACTAGTGTCACAGGAATGGTTCAAAACATGGACAGTAAGAAGAGTCAGTCTTCTTGTACTTAATTCGGCATTGTGCCTTCTGTATTTAATTCTGATGCAATTTCTGTGTTTCATCGTCAATAAGAAAGTCAGAGGGATACGGAAAACCCGAATTGAAGCATCGGAATCTATAACTAGTGTCACAGGAATGGTTCAAAGCATAGTCAGTAAGAAGAGTCAGTCTTCTTGTACTTAAGTCATCATTGTAGATTTTCTATTTTATTCTGATGGAATTTCTGTGTTTCATCGTCAATAACAAGGTCCAAGGGATACAGTAAACCTGGAGTGGAGCATCGGAATCTATAACTGGTGTCACAGGGATGGTTAAAAGCATAGTCAATAAGAAGTGTCAGTCTTCTTGTACTTAAGTCGGCATTGTGCCTATTGTATTTGATTCCGATGCAATTTATGTGTATCATCGTCAATAAGAAGGTCCAAGGGATACAGTAAACCTGGAGTGAAGCATCGGAATCTGTAACTAGTGTCACAGGAATGGTTCAAAACATAGACAGTAAGAAGAGTCAGTCTGCTTGTACTTTAGTCGGCATTGTGCCTTTTGTATTTAATTCCGATGCAATTTCTGTGTTTCATCGTCAATAACAAGGTCAGAGGGATACAGTAATCCTGAAGTGAAGCATCGGAATCTATGACTAGTGTCACAGGAATGGTGCCAAACATAGTCAGTAAGAAGAGTTAGTCTTCTTGTACTTAAGTCGGTGTTGTGCCTTTTGTATTTAATTCCGATGCAATTTCTGTGTTTCATCGTCAATAAGAAGGTCCAAGGGATACCGAAAACCTGGAGTGAAGCATCGGAATCTGTAACTAGTGTCACAGGAATGGTTCAAAACATAGACAGTAAGAAGAGTCAGACTTCTTTTACTTAAGTCGGCATTGTGCACTTGTATTCAATTCCGATGCAAATTCTGGGTTTCATCGTCAATAAGAAGGTCCAAGGGATACAGTAAACCAGGAGTGAAGCATTGGAGTCTATAACTAGTGTCACAGGAATGGTTCAAAACATAGACAGTAAGAAGAGTCAGTCTTCTTGTACTTAATTCGGCATTGTGCCCTTTGTATTTAAATTCTGATGCAATTTCTGTGTTTCATCGTCAATAAGACGGTCTAAGGGATACAGTAAACCAGGAGTGAAGCATCGGAGTCTATAACTAGTGTCACAGGAATGGTTCAAAACATAGACAGTAAGAAGAGTCAGTCTTCTTGTACTTAATTCGGCATTGTGCCTTTTGTATTTAATTCTGATGCAATTTCTGAGTTTCATCGTCAATAAGAACGTCAGAGGGATACAGAAAACCCGAATTGAAGCATTGGAATCTATAACTAGTGTCACAGGAATGGTTCAAAGCATAGTCAATAAGAAGAGTCAGTCTTCTTGTACTTAAGTCATCATTGTAGATTTTCTATTTTATTCTGATGGAATTTCTGTGTTTCATCGTCAATAACAAGGTCCAAGGGATACAGTAAACCTGGAGTGAAGCATCGGAATCTATAACTAGTGTCACAGGGATGGTTCAAAGCATAGTCAATAAGAAGAGTCAGTCTTCTTGTACTTAAGTCGGCATTGTGCCTATTGTATTTGATTCCGATGCAATTTCTGTGTTTCTTCGTCAATAAGAAGGTCCAAGGGATACAGAAAACCTGGAGTGAAGCATCTGCATCTATAACTAGTGTCACAGGGATGGTTCAAAACATAGTCAATAAGAAGAGGCAGTCTTCTTGTACTTAAGTCGGCATTGTGCCTATTGTATTTGATTCCGATGCAATTTCTGTGTTTCATCGTCAATAAGAAGGTCCAAGGGATACAGTAAACCTGGAGTGAAGCATCGGAATCTATAACTAGTGTCACAGGGATAATCCAAAACATAGACAGTAAGAAGAGTCAGTCTTCTTGTACTGTAGTCGGCATTGTGCCTTTTGTATTTAATTCCGATGCAATTTCTGTGTTTCATCGTCAATAACAAGGTCAGAGGGATACAGTAATCCTGAAGTGAAGCATCGGAATCTATGACTAGTGTCACAGGAATGGTGCAAAACATAGTCAGTAAGAAGAGTTAGTCTTCTTGTACTTAAGTCGGTGTTGTGCCTTTTGTATTTAATTCCGATGCAATTTCTGTGTTTCATCGTCAATAAGAAGGTCCAAGGGATACAGTAAACCTGGAGTGAAGCATCGGAATCTATAACTAGTGTCACAGGAATGGTTCAAAACATAGTCAGTAAGAAGAGTCAGACTTCTTTTACTTAAGTCGGCATTGTGCACTTGTATTCAATTCCGATGCAATTTCTGGGTTTCATCGTCAATAAGAAGGTCCAAGGGATACAGTAAACCAGGAGTGAAGCATCGGAGTCTATAACTAGTGTCACAGGAATGGTTCAAAACATAGACAGTAAGAAGAGTCAGTCTTCTTGTACTTAATTCGGCATTGTGCCCTTTGTATTTAAATTCTGATGCAATTTCTGTGTTTCATCGTCAATAAGAAGGTCTAAGGGATACAGTAAACCTGGAGTGAAGCATCGGAATAAATAACTAGTGTCACAGGAATGGTTCAAAACACAGACAGTAAGAAGGGTAAGACTTCTTTTACTTAAGTCGGCATTGTGCCTTTTGTATTTAATTACGATGCAATTCCTGTGTTTCATCGTCAATAGGGAGGTCCAAGGGATACAGTAAACCCGGAGTGAAGCGTCGGAATCTAGAACTAGTGTCACAGGAATGGTTCGAAACATAGTCAGTAAGAAGAGACAGTCTTCTTGTACTTAAGTCGGTATTGTGTCTTTTGTATTTAATTGCGATGCAATTTCTGTGTTTCATCGTCAATAAGAAGGTCCAAGGGAAGCAGTAAACCAGGAGTGAAGCATCGGAGTCTATAACTAGTGTCACAGGAATGGTTCAAAACATAGACAGTAAGAAGAGTCAGTCTTCTTGTACTTAATTCGGCATTGTGCCTTTTGTATTTAATTCTGATGCAATTTCCGTGTTTCATCGTCAATAAGAAGGTCAGAGGGATACAGTAAACCTGAAGTGAAGCATCGGAATCTATAACTAGTGTCACACGAACGGTTCAAAACATAGACAGTTGTAAGAGTCAGTCTCCTTGTACTTAAGTCGGCATTGTGCATTTTGTATTTAATTCCGATGCAATTTCTGTGTTTGATTGTCAATAAGAAGATCCAAGGGATACAGTAAACCTGAAATGAACCATCGGAATCTATAACTAGTGTCACAGGAATCGTTCAAAACATAGTCAGTAGGAAAAGTCAGTCTACATGTACTTAAGTCGGCATTGTGCCTTTTGTATTTAATTACGATGCAATTTTTGTGTTTCATCGTCAGTAAGAAGGTCTAAGGGATACAGTAAACCTGGAGTGAAGCATCGGAATAAATAACTAGTATCACAGGAATGGTTCAAAACATAGTCAGTAAGAAGAGTCAGTCTTCTTGTACTTAAGTCATCATTGTAGATTTTCTATTTTATTCTGATGCAATTTCTGTGTTTCATCGTCAATAACAAGGTCCAAGGGATACAGTAAACCTGGAGTGAAGCATCGGAATCTATAACAAGTGTCGCAGGAATTGTGCAAACATAGGCAGTAACAAGAGTCAGTATTCTTGTACTTAAGTCGGCATTGTGCCTTTTCAATTTAATTCCGATGCAATTTCTGTGTTTCATCGTCATTAAGAAGGTCAGAGGGATACAGTAAACCTGAAGTGAAGCATCGGAATCTATAACTAGTGTCACACGAACGGTTCAAAACATAGACAGTTGTAAGAGTCAGTCTCCTTGTACTTAAGTCGGCATTGTGCATTTTGTATTTAATTCCGATGCAATTTCTGTGTTTGATTGTCAATAAGAAGATCCAAGGGATACAGTAAACCTGAAATGAACCATCGGAATCTATAACTAGTGTCACAGGAATCGTTCAAAGCATAGTCAGTAGGAAAAGTCAGTCTACATGTACTTAGGTCGGCATTGTGCCTTTTGTATTTAATTACGATGCAATTTCTGTGTTTCATCGTCAATAAGAAGGTCAGAGGGATACAGTAAACCTGAAGTGAAGCATCGGAATCTGTAACTAGTCTCACAGGAATGGTTCAAAACATAGTCAGTAAGAAGAGTCAGTCTTCTTGTACTTATGTCGGCATTGTGCCTATTGTATTCCATTCCGATGCAATTTCTGTGTTTCATCGTCCATAAGAAGGTCCGAGGGATACAGTAAACCTCAAGTGAAGCATCGGAATAAAAAACTAGTGTCACAGGAATGGTTCAAAACATAGAGAGTAGGAAGAGTCAGTGTTATTGTACATAAGTCAGCATTGTCCTTTTCTATTTAATTCCGATGCGACTTCAGTGTCTCATCGTAAATAGGAAGCTCCAACGGATACAGTAAACCTGAAGTGAAGCATCGGAGTCTATAACTAGTGTCACAGGAATGGTTCAAAACATAGACAGTAAGAAGAGTCAGTCTTCTTGTACTTAATTCGGCATTGTGCCTTTTGTATTTAAATCTGATGCAATTTCTGTGTTTCATCGTCAATAAGAACGTCAGAGGGATACAGAAAACCCGAATTGAAGCATCGGAATCTATAACTAGTGTCACAGGAATGGTTCAAAGCATAGTCAGTAAGAAGAGTCAGTCTTCTTGTACTTAAGTCATCATTGTAGATTTTCTATTTTATTCTGATGGAATTTCTGTGTTTCATCGTCAATAACAAGGTCCAAGGGATACAGTAAACCTGGAGTGAAGCATCGGAATCTATAACTAGTGTCACAGGGATGGTTCAAAGCATAGTCAATAAGAAGAGTCAGTCTTCTTGTACTTAAGTCGGCATTGTGCCTATTGTATTTGATTCCGATGCAATTTCTGTGTTTCTTCGTCAATAAGAAGGTCCAAGGGATACAGAAAACCTGGAGTGAAGCATCTGCATCTATAACTAGTGTCACAGGGATGGTTCAAAACATAGTCAATAAGAAGAGTCAGTCTTCTTGTACTTAAGTCGGCATTGTGCCTATTGTATTTGATTCCGATGCAATTTCTGTGTTTCATCGTCAATAAGAAGGTCCAAGGGATACAGTAAACCTGGAGTGAAGCATCGGAATCTATAACTAGTGTCACAGGGATGGTTCAAAACATAGACAGTAAGAAGAGTCAGTCTTCTTGTACTTTAGTCGGCATTGTGCCTTTTGTATTTAATTCCGATGCAATTTCTGTGTTTCATCGTCAATAAGAAGGTCCAAGGGATACAGTAAACCTGGAGTGAAGCATCGGAATCTATAACTAGTGTCACAGGAATGGTTCAAAACATAGTCAGTAAGAAGAGTCAGACTTCTTTTACTTAAGTCGGCATTGTGCACTTGTATTCAATTCCGATGCAATTTCTGGGTTTCATCGTCAATAAGAAGGTCCAAGGGATACAGTAAACCAGGAGTGAAGCATCGGAGTCTATAACTAGTGTCACAGGAATGGTTCAAAACATAGACAGTAAGAAGAGTCAGTCTTCTTGTACTTAATTCGGCATTGTGCCCTTTGTATTTAAATTCTGATGCAATTTCTGTGTTTCATCGTCAATAAGAAGGTCTAAGGGATACAGTAAACCTGGAGTGAAGCATCGGAATAAATAACTAGTGTCACAGGAATGGTTCAAAACACAGACAGTAAGAAGGGTAAGACTTCTTTTACTTAAGTCGGCATTTTGCCTTTTGTATTTAATTACGATGCTATTACTGTGTTTCATCGTCAATAAGAAGGTCCAAGGGATACAGTAAACCCGGAGTGAAGCGTCGGAATCTAGAACTAGTGTCACAGGAATGGTTCAAAACATAGTCAGTAAGAAGAGACAGTCTTCTTGTACTTAAGTCGGTATTGCGTCTTTTGTATTTAATTGCGATGCAATTTCTGTGTTTCATCGTCAATAAGAAGGTCCAAGGGAAGCAGTAAACCAGGAGTGAAGCATCGGAGTCTATAACTAGTGTCACAGGAATGGTTCAAAACATAGACAGTAAGAAGAGTCAGTCTTCTTGTACTTAAGTCATCATTGTAGACTTTCTATTTTATTCTGATGCAATTTCTGTGTTTCATCGTCAATAACAAGGTCCAAGGGATACAGTAAACCTGGAGTGAAGCATCGGAATCTATAACAAGTGTCACAGGAATTGTCCAAACATAGGCAGTAAGAAGAGTCAGTATTCTTGTACTTAAGTCGGCATTGTGCCTTTTCAATTTAATTCCGATGCAATTTCTGTGTTTCATCGTCATTAAGATGGTCAGAGGGATACAGTAAACCTGAAATGAACCATCGGAATCTATAACTAGCGTCACAGGAATCGTTCAAAGCATAGTCAGTAGGAAAAGTCAGTCTACATGTACTTAAGTCGGCATTGTGCCTTTTGTATTTAATTACGATGCAATTTCTGTGTTTCATCGTCAATAAGAAGGTCAGAAGGATACAGTAAACCTGAAGTGAAGCATCGGAATCTGTAACTAGTCTCACAGGAATGGTTCAAAACATAGTCAGTAAGAAGAGTCAGTCTTCTTGTACTTATGTCGGCATTGTGCCTATTGTATTTCATTCGGATGCAATTTCTCTGTTTCATCGTCCATAAGAAGGTCCGAGGGATACAGTAAACCTCAAGTGAAGCATCGGAATAAAAAACTAGTGTCACAGGAATGGTTCAAAACATAGAGAGTAGGAAGAGTCAGTGTTATTGTACATAAGTCGGCATTGTCCTTTTCTATTTAATTCCGATGCGACTTCTGTGTCTCATCGTAAATAGGAAGCTCCAACGGATACAGTAAACATGAAGTGAAGCATCGGAATCTATAACTAGTGCCACAGGAATTGTTCAAAACATAGTCACTCTGAAGAGTCAGTCTTCTTGTACTTAAGTTGGCATTGTGCCATTTCTATTTAATTACGACGCAATTTCTGTGTCTCACCGTCAATAAGAAGGTCCAAGGGATACAGTAAACCTGAAATGAACCATCGGAATCTATAACTAGTGTCACAGGAATGGTTCAAAACATAGACAGTAGGAAAAGTCAGCCTACATGTACTTAAGCCGGCATTGTGCCTTTAGAATTTCATTCTGATGCAATTTCTGTGTTTCATCGTCCATAAGAAGGTCCGAGGGATACAGTAAACCTCAAGTGAAGCATCTGAATAAAAAACTAGTGTCACAGGAATGGTTCAAATCATAGACAGTACGAAGAGTCAGTCTTCTTGTACTTAAGTCGGTATTGTGAATTTTCTATTTAATTGCGATGTAATATCTGTGTATCATCGTCAATAACAAGGTCAGAGGGATACAGTAAACCTGGAGTGAAGCACCGGAATCTATAACTAGTGTCACAGGAATGGTTCAAAACATAGACTGTCAGCAGAGTCAGGCTTCTTGTACTTTAGTCTGCATTGTGCCTTTTGTATTTAATTCCGATGCAATTTCTGTCTTTCATCGTCAATAGGAGGGTCCGAGCGATACAGTAACAGTGAAGTGAAGCAATGGAATTTATAACTAGTGTCACAGGAATGGTTCAAAACATGGTCAATAAAAAGAGTCAGTCTTCTTGTACTTAAGTCCTCATTGTGACTTTTGTATTTAATTCCAATACAATTTCTGTGTTTCATCGTCAATAAGAAGGTCCAAGGGATACAGTAACCCTGGAGTGAAGCATCGGAATTAATAACTAGTGTCACAGGGATGGTTCAAAACATTGACTGTCAGAAGAGTCAGTCTTCTTGTACCTAAATCGGCATCGTGCCTATTGTATTTAATTCCGATGCAATTTCTGTGTTTCATCGTCAATAAGAAGGTAAGTGGGATACAGAAATCCTGAAGTTAAGCAGCGGTATCTATGACTAGTGTCACAGGAATGGTTCAAAACATAGTAAGTAAGAAGAGTCAGTCTTCTTGTACTTGAGTCGGCATTGTGCCTATTGTATTTGATTCCGATGCAATTTCTGTGTTTCATCGTCACTAAGATGGTCCAAGGGATACAGTAATCCTAGAGTGAAGCATCGGATTCTATAACTAGTGTCACAGGGATGGTTCAAAACATAGTCAATGAGAAGAGTCAGTCTTCTTGTACTTAAGTCGGCATTGTGCCTATTGTATTTGATTCCGATGCAATTTCTGTGTTTCATCGTCACTAAGATGGTCCAAGGGATACAGTAATCCTAGAGTGAAGCATCGGATTCTATAACTAGTGTCACAGGGATGGTTCAAAACATAGACAGTAAGAAGAGTCAGTCTTCTTGTACTTCAGTCGGCATTGTGCCTTTTGTATTTAATTCCGATGCAATTTCTCTGTTTCATCGTCAATGACAAGGTCAGAGGGATACAGTAATCCTGAAGTGAAGCATCGGAATATATGACTTGTGGCACAGCAATGGTGCAAAACATAGTCAGTAAGAAGAGTCAGTCTACTTGTACTTAAGTCGGTATTGTGCCTTTTGTATTTAATTCCGATGCAATTTCTGTGTTTCATCGTCAATAACAAGGTCCAAGGGATACAGTAAACCTGGAGTGAAGCATCGGAATCTATAACTAGTGTCACAGGAATGGTTCAAAACATAGACAGTAAGAAGACTCAGACTTCTTTTACTTAAGTCGGCATTGTGCACTTGTATTCAATTCCGATGCAATTTCTGGGTTTCAACGTCAATAAGAAGGTCCAAGTGATACTGTAAACTAGGAGTGAAGCATCGGAGTTTATAACTAGTGTCACAGGAATGGTTCAAAACGTAGACAGTAAGAAGAGTCAGTCTTCTTGTACTTAATTCGGCATTGTCCCCTTTGTATTTAATTCTGATGCAATTTCTGTGTTTCATCGTCAATAAGAAGGTCTAAGGGATACAGTAAACCTGGAGTGAAGCATCGGAATCCATAACTAGTGTCACAGGAATGGTTCAAAACATAGTCAGTAAGAAGAGTCGGTCTTCATGTACTTAAGTGGGCATTGGCCTTTTGTATTTAATTGCGATGCAATTTCTGTGTTTCATCGTCAATAAGAAGGTCCAAGTGAAGCAGTAAACCAGGAGTGAAGCATCGGAGTCTATAACTAGTGTCACAGGAATGGTTCAAAACATAGACAGTAAGAAGAGTCAGTCTTCTTGTACTTAATTCGGCATTGTGCCTTTTGTATTTAATTCTGATGCAAATTCTGTGTTTCATCGTCAATAAGAAGTTCAGAGGGATACAGAAAACCCGAATTGAAGCATCGGAATCTATAACTAGTGTCACAGGAATGGTTCAAAACATAGTCAGTAAGAACAGTCAATCTTCTTGTACTTAGGTCATCATTGTAGATTTTCTATTTTATTCTGATGCAATTTCTGTGTTTCATCGTCAACAACAAGGTCCAAGGGATACAGTAAACCTGGAGTGAAGCATCGGAATCTATAACTAGTGTCACAGGAATTGTTCAAACATAGGCAGTAAGAAGAGTCAGTATTCTTGTACTTAAGTCGGTATTGTGCCTTTTGTATTTAATTCCGATGCAATTTCTGTGTTTCATCGTCAATAAGAAGGTCCCAGGGATACAGTAAACCTGAAATGAACCATCGGAATCTATAACTAGTGTCACAGGAATGGTTCAAATGATAGACAGTAAGAAGAGTCAGTCTTCTTGTACTTAAGTCTGCATTGTGCCTTTTGTATTTAATTCCAATGCAATTTCTGTGTTTCATCGTCAATAGGAGGGTCCGAGAGAAACAGCAACCCTGATGTGAAGCATCGGAATTTATAACTAGTGCCACAGGAATGGTTCAAAACGTAGTCAATAAAAAGAGTCAGTCTTCTTGTACTTAAGTCGGCATTGTGACTTTCGTATTTAATTCCCATACAATTTCTGTGTTTCATCGTCAATAAGAAGGTCCAAGGGATACAGTAACCCTGGAGTGAAGCATCGGAATTAATAACTAGTGTCACAGGGATGGTTCAAAACATAGACTGTCAGAAGAGTCAGTCTTCTTGTACCTAAGTCGGCATCGTGCCTATTGTATTTAATTCCGATGCAATTTCTGTGTTTCATCGTCAATAACAAGGTCAGAGGGATACAGTAATCCTGAAGTGAAGCATCGGAATCTATGACTAGTGGCACAGGAATGGTTCAAAACATAGTCAGTAAGAAGAGTCAGTCTACTTGTACTTAAGTCGGTATTGTGCCTTTTGTATTTAATTCCGATGCAATTTCTGTGTTTCATCGTCAATAACAAGGTCCAAGGGATACAGTAAACCTGGAGTGAAGCATCGGAATCTATAACTAGTGTCAAAGGAATGGTTCAAAACATAGACAGTAAGAAGACTCAGACTTCATTTACTTAAGTCGGCATTGTGCACTTGTATTCAATTCCGATGCAATTTCTGGGTTTCATCGTCAATAAGAAGGTCCAAGTGATACAGTAAACTAGGAGTGAAGCATCGGAGTTTATAACTAGTGTCACAGGAATGGTTCAAAACGTAGACAGTAAGAAAAGTCAGTCTTCTTGTACTTAATTCGGCATTGTCCCCTTTGTATTTAATTCTGATGTAATTTCTGTGTTTTATCGTCAATAAAAAGGTCTAAGGGATACAGTAAACCTGGAGTGAAGCATCAGAATCCATAACTAGTGTCACAGGAATGGTTCAAAGCATAGACAGTAAGAGGGGTAAGACTTCTTTTACTTAAGTCGGCATTGTGCCTTTCGATCTAATTCCGATGCAATTACTGTGTTTCATCGTCAATACGAAGGTCCAAGGGATACAGTAATCCTGAAGTTAAGCATTGGAATCTATAACTAGTGTCACAGGAATGGTGCAAATCATAGTCAGTAAGAAGAGTCAGTCTTCTTGTAGTTAAGTCGGCATTGTGCCTTTTCTATTTAATTCCGATGCAATTTCTGTGTTTCATCGTCAATAAGAAGGTCAGCGGGATACAGTAATCCTGAAGTGAAGCATCGGAATCTACAACTAGTGTCACAGTATTCGTTCAAAGCATAGACAGTAGGAAAAGTCAGTCTACATGTACTTAAGTCGGCATTGTGCCTTTTGTATATAATTCCGATGCAATTTCTGTGTTTCATCGTCAATAAGAAGGTCAGAGGGATACAATAAACCTGAAGTGAAGCATCGGAATCTATAACTAGTGTCACAGGAATGGTTCAAAACATAGTCAGTAAGAAGAGTCAGTCTTCTTGTACTTAAGTCGGCATTGTGCCTATTGTATTTCATTCCGATGCAATATTCTGTGTTTCATCGTTCATAAGAAGGTCCGGGGGATACAGTACACCTCGAGTGAAGCATCGGAATAAAAAACTACTGTCACAGGAATGGTTCAAAACATTGAGAGTAGGAAGAGTCAGTCTTCTTGTACATAAGTCGGCATTGTGCTTTTTCTATTTAATTCCGATGCGATTTCTGTGTCCCATCGTCAATAGGAAGGTCCAAGGGATACAGCAAACCTGAAGTGAAGCATCGGAATCTATAGCTAGTGTCACAGGAATTGTTCAAAACATAGTCAGTCTGAAGAGTCAGTCTTCTTGTACTTAAGTCGGCATTGTGTCTTTTCTATTTTATTACGACGCAATTTCTGTGTTTCATCATCAGCAAGAAGGTCCAAAGGATACAGTAAACCAGGAGTGAAGCATTGGAATCTATAACTAGTGTCACAGGAATGGTTCAAGGCATAGACAGTAAGAAGAGTCTCTCTTCTTGGACTTAATTTGGCATTGTGCTTTTGTATTTAATTCCGATGCAATTTCTGTGTTTCATCGTCAATAAGAAGGTCCAAGGGATACAGTAAACCTGAATGGAAGCATAGGAATCTATAGCTAGTGTCACTGGAATGGTTCAAACATAGACAGTAAGAAGAGTCAGTATTCTTGTACTTAAGTCGGCATTGTGCCTTTTCAATTTAATTCCGATGCATATTCTGTGTATCATCGTCAATATGAAGGACCAAGCGATACAGTAAACCTGAAGTGAAGCATCGGAATCTATAACTAGTGTCACAGGAATGGTTCAAAACATAGTCAGTAAGAAGAGTCAGTCTTCTTGTACTTAAGTCATTATTGTGCATATTCAATTTCATTCTGATGCAATTTCTGTGTTTCATCGTCAATAAGAAGGTCCAAGGGATACAGTAAACCTGGAGTGAAGCATCGGAATCTATAGCTAGTGTCACAGGAATGGTTCAAAGCACAGACAGTAAGAAGAGTCAGACTTCTTTTACTTAAGTCGGCATTGAGCCTATTGTATTTAATTGCGATGCAATTTCTGTGTTTCATCGTCAATAAGAATGTCCAAGGGATACAGTAAACCTGGAGTGAAGCATCGGAGTCTATAACTAGTGTCACAGGAATGGTTCAAAACATAGACAGTAAGAAGAGTCAGTCTTCTTGTACTTAATTCGGCATTGTGCCTTTGTATTTAATTCGGATGCAATTTCTGTGTTTCATCGGAAATAAGAAGGTCAGAGGGATACAGTAAACCTGATGTGAAGCACGGAATCTATAACTAGCGGCACAGGAATGGTTCAAATCATAGTCAGTAAGAAGACTCATTCTTCTTGTACTTAAGTCGGCATTGTGCCACTTGTATTTAATTCCGATGCAATTTGTGTGTTTCATCGTCAATAAGAAGGTCAGAGGGATACAGTAAACCTGAAGTGAAGCATCGGAATAAAAAACTAGTGCCACAGGAATGGTTCAAAACATAGACTGTCAGAAGAGTCAGTGTCCTTGTACTTTAGTTGGCAGTGTGCCTTTTGTATTCAATTCTGATGCTATTTCTGTGTTTCTTCGTCAATAAGAAGGACCAAGGGATACAGTAAAAATGGAGTGAAGCATCGGAATCTGTAACTAGTGTCACAGTAATGGTTCAAAAGATAGACAGTAAGATGAGTCCGTCTTCTTGCACTTAAGTCTGCATTGTGCCTTTTGTATTTAATTCCGATGCAATTTCTGTGTTTCATCGTCAATAAGAAGGTCCGAGGGATACAGTAAGCCTGAAGTGAAGCATCGCAATTTGTAACTAGTGTCACAGGAATGGTTCAAAACATAGTCAATAAGAAGAGTCAGTCTTCTTGTACTTAAGTCGGCATTGTGCCATTTGTATTTATTTCCGATACAATCTCTGTGTTTCATCGACAATAAGAAGGTCCAAGCGATACAGTAAACCTGGAGTTGAGCATCGGAATCTATAACTAGTGTCACAGGGATGGTTCTAACCATAGACAGTAAGAAGAGTCAGTCTTCTTGTACCTAAGTCGGCATCGTGCCTTTTGTATTTATTTCCGATGCGATTTCTGTGTTTCATCGTCAATAAGAAGGTCAGTGGGATACAGTAATCCGGAAGTTAATATTCGGTATCTATGACTAGTGTCACAGGGATGGTTCAAAACATAGACAGTAAGAAGAGTCAGTCTTCGTGTACTTTAGGCGGCATTGTGCCATTTGTATTTAATTCCGATGCAATTTCTGTGTTTCATCGTCAATAACAAGGTCAGAGGGATACAGTAATCCTGAAGTGAAGCATTGGAATCTATGACTAGTGTCACAGGAATGGTGCAAAACATAGTCAGTAACAAGAGTCAGTCTTCTAGTACTTAAGTCGGTATTGTGCCTTTTGTATTTAATTCCGGTGCACTTTCTGTGTTTCATCGCCAATAAGAGGGTCCAAGGGATATAGTAAACCTGGAGTGAAGCATCGGAATCCATAACTAGTGTCACAGGAATGGTTCAAATCATAGACAGTAAGAAGAGTCAGAAATCTTTTACTTAAGTCGGCATTATGCCTTTTGTATTCAATTCCGATGTAATTTCTGTGTTTTATCGTCAATAAGATGGTCCAAGGGATACAGTAAACCTGGAGTGAAGCACCGGAGTCTATAACTACAGCCACAGGAATGGTTCAAAACATAGACAATAAGAAGAGTCAGTCTTCTTGTATTTAATTTGGCATTGTGCCTTTTGTATTTAATTCTGATTCAATTTCTGTGTTTCATCGTCAATAAGAAGTTGTAAGGGATACAGTAAACCTGGGGTGAAGCATCGGAATCCATAACTAGTGTCACAGGAATGTTTCAAATCACAGACAGTAAGAAGAGTCAGACTTCTTTTACTTAAGTCGGCATAGTGTCTTTTGTATTTAATTCCGATGCAATTTCTGTGTTTCATCGTCGATAAGTAGGTCCAAGGGATACAGTAAACCTTGAGTGAAGCATCGGAATCTATAACTAGTGTCACAGGAATGGTTCAAAACTTAGTCAGTAAGAAGAGACAGTCTTCTTGTACTTGAGTCGGTATTATGTCTTTTGTATTTAATTTCGATGCAATTTCTGTGTTTCATCGTCAATACGTAGATCTAGGGGATACAGTAAACCTGGAGGGAAGCATCGGAATCCATAACTAGTGTCACAGGAATGGTTCAAAACACAGAGAGTAAGAAGAGTCAGACTTCTTTTACTTAAGTCGGCATTGTGCATTTTGTATTTAATTCCGATGCAATTTCTGTATTTCATCGTCAATAAGAAGGGCCAAGGGATACAGTAAACCTGGAGTGAAGCATCGGAATCTGTAACTAGTTTCACAGGGATGGTTCAAAACATAGACAGTAAGAAGAGTCAGTCTTCGTGTACTTTAGTCGGCATTGTGCCATTTGTATTTAATTCCGATGCAATTTCTGTGTTTCATCGTCAATAACAAGGTCAGAGGGATACAGTAATCCTGAAGTGAAGCATCGGAATCTATGACTAGTGTCACAGGAATGGTGCAAAACATAGTCAGTAAGAAGAGTCAGCCTTCTTGTATTTAAAACGATATTGTCCCTTTTGTATTTAATTCCGATGCACTTTCTGTGTTTCATCGTCAATAAGAGGGTCCAAGGGATACAGTAAACCTGGAGTGAAGCATCGGAATCTATAACTAGTGTCACAGCAATGGTTCAAATCATAGACAGTAAGAAGAGTAGGACATCTTTAACTTAAGTCGGCATTGTGCCTTTTGTATTCAATTCCGATGTAATTTCTGTGTTTCATCGTCAATAAGATGGTCCAAGGGATACAGTAAACGAGGAGTGAAGCACCGGAGTCTATAACTACAGTCACAGGAACGGTTCAAAACTTAGACAATAAGTAGAGTCAGTCTTCTTGTATTTAATTTGGCATTGTGCCTTTTGTGTTTAACTCTGATACAATTTCGGTGCTTCATCGTCAATAAGAAGGTCCAAGGGATACAGTAAACCTGGAGTGAAGCATCTGAATCTATAACTAGTGTCAAAGGAATCGTTCAAAGCATAGACAGTTGCAAAAGTCAGTCTACATGTACTTAAGTCCTCATTGTGCCTTTTGTATTTAATTCCGATGCAATTTCTGTGTTTCATCGTCAATAAGAAGGTCAGAGGGATACAGTAAACCTGAAGTGAAGCATCGGAATCTATAACTAGTGTCACAGGAATTGTTCAAAACATAGTCAGTCTGAAGAGTCGGTCTTCTTGTACTTAAGTCGGCATTGTGCCTTTTCTATTTAATTACGATGCAATTTCTGTGTTTCATCGTCAGCAAGAAGGTCCAAAGGATACAGTAAACCAGGAGTGAAGCATCGGAATCTATAACTAGTGTCACAGGAATGGTTCAAAACATAGACAGTAAGAAGAGTCAGTCTTCTTGTAGTTAAGTCGGCATTGTGCCTTTTCTATTTAATTCCGATCCAATTTCTGTGTTTCATCGTCAATAAGAAGGTCCAAGGGATACAGTAAACATGGAGTGAAGCATCGGAATCTATAACTAGTGTCACAGGGACGGTTCAAAGCATAGACAGTAAGATGAGTCAGTACTCTTGTACTTTAGTCGGCATTGTGCTTTTTGTATATAATTCCGATGCAATTTCTGTGTTTCATCGTCACTAAGAAGGTCAGTGGGATACAGTAATCCTGAAGTTAAGCACCAGAAACTATAACTAGTGTCACAGGAATGGTTCAAAACATAGTCAGTAAGAAGAGTCAGTCTTCTTGTAGTTAACTCGGCATTGTGCCTTTTCTATTTAATTCCGATGCAATTTTTGTGTTTCATCGTCAATAAGAAGGTCAGAGGGATACAGTAAACCTGAAGTGAAGCATCGGAATCTATAACTAGTGTCACACGAACGGTTCAAATCATAGAAAGTTGGAAGAGTCACTCTTCTTTTACTTAAGTCGGCATTGTGCCTTTTGTATTTAATTCAGATGCAATTTCTGTGATTCATCGTCAATAAGAAGGTCAAAGGGATACTGTAAACCTGAAATGAACCATCGGAATCTTCAACTAGTGTCACAGGAATGGTTCAAAACATAGACAGTAGGAAAAGTCAGTCTACATGTACTTAAGTCGGCATTGTGCCTTTCGTAATTAATTCCGATGCAATTTCTGTGTTTCATCGTCAATAAGAAGGTCAGAGGGATACAGTAACCCTGAAGTGAAGCATCGGAATCTATAACTAGTGTCACAGTAGTGGTTCAAAACATAGTCAGTAAGAAGACTCAGTCTTCTTGTACTTAAATCGGCATTGTGCCTCTTGTATTTAATTCCGATGCAATTTGTGTGTTTCATCGTCTATAAGAAGGTCAGAGGGATACAGTAAACCTGAAGTGAAGCATCGGAATCTATAACTAGAGTCACAGGAATGGTTCAAAACATAGGGAGTTGGAAGACTCAGTCTTCTTGTACTTAAGTCGGCATTGTGCCTTTTGAATTTCATTCCGAGGCAATTTCTGTGTTTCATCGTCTATAAGAAGGTCCGAGGGATATAGTAAACCTCAAGTGAAGCATCGGAATTAAAAACTAGTGTCACAGGAATGGTTCAAAACATAGACTGTCAGAAGGGTCAGTCTTCTTGTACTTTAGTCGGCATTGTGCCTTTTGTATTCAATTCTGATGCAATTTCTGTGTTTCATCGTCAATAAGAAGGTCCAAGGGATACAGTAAACCTGGAGTGAAGCATCGGAATCTATGACTAGTGTCACAGGAATGGTACAAAAGATAGACGGTAAGATGAGTCAGTCTTCTTGTACTTAAGTCTGCATTGTGCCTTTTCTATTTAATTCCGATGGAATTTTTGTGTTGCATCGTCAATAAGAAGGTCCGAGGGATACAGTAAGCCTGAAGTGAAGCATCGGAATTTATAACTAGTGTCACAGGTATGGTTCAAATCATAGTCAATAAGAAGAGTCAGTCTTCTTGTACTTATGTCGGCATTGTGCCTTTTGTATTTAATTGCGATACAATCTCTGTGCTTCATCGACAATAAGAAGGTCCAAGGGATACAGTAAACCTGGAGTGAAGCATCGGAATCTATAACTAGTGTCACAGGGATGGTTTTAAACATAGACAGTAGGAAGAGTCAGTCTTCTTGTACCTAAGTCGGCATCGTGCCTTTTGTATTTAATTCCGATGCAATTTCTGTGTTTCATCGTCAATAAGAAGGTCAGTGGGATACAGTAATCCTGAAGTTAATCATCGGTATCTATGACTAGTGTCACAGGAATGGTTCAAACATAGTCAGTAAGAAGAGTCAGTCTTCTTGTACTTAAGTCGGCATTGTGCCTATTGTATTTAATTCCGATGCAATTTCTGTGTTTCATCGTCAATAAAAAGGGCCAAGGGATACAGTAAACCTGGAGTGAAGCATCGGAATCTATAACTAGTGTCACAGGGTTGGTTCAAAACATAGACAGTAAGAAGAGTCAGTCTTCGTGTACTTTGGTCGGCATTGTGCCATTTGTATTTAATTCCGATGCAATTTCTGTGTTTCATCGTCAATAACAAGGTCAGAGTGATACAGTAATCCCGAAGTGAAGCATCGGAATCCATAACTAGTGTCACAGAAATGGTTTAAATCATAGAAAGTAAAAAGAGTCAGACATCTTTTACTTAAGTCGGCATTGTGCCTTTTGTATTCAATGCCGATGCAATTTCTGTGTTTCATCGTCAATAAGATGGTCCAAGGGATACAGTAAACCAGGAGTGAAGCACCAGAGTCTATAACTAGTGTCACAGGAATGGTTCAAAACATAGACAGTAAGAAGAGTCAGTCTTCTTGTATTTAATTCGGCATTGTGCCTTTTGTATTTAATTCTGATGCAATTACTGTGTTTCATCGTCAAAAAGAAGGTCTAAGGGATACAGTAAATCTGGAGTGAAGCATCGGAATCCATAACTAGTGTCACAGGAATGGTTCAAAACACAGACAGTAAGAAGAGTCAGACTTCTTTTACTTAAGTCGGCATTGTGTCTTTTGTATTTAAGTCCGATGCAATTTCTGTGTTTCATCGTCAATAACAGGTCAGAGGGATACAGTAATCCTGAAGTGAAGCATCGGAATCTATGACTAGTGGCACAGGAATGGTGCTAAACATAGTCAGTAAGAAGAGTCAGTCTTCTTGAACTTAAGTCGGTATTGTGCCTTTTGTATTTAGTTCCGATGCAATTTCTGCGTTTCATCGTCAATAACAAGGTCCAAGGGATACAGTAAACCTGTAGTGAAGCATCGGAATCTATAACTAGTGTTACAGGAATGGTTCAAAACATAGACAGTAAGAAGACTCAGACTTCTTTTACTTAAGTCGGCATTGTGCACTTGTATTCAATTCCGATGCAATTTCTGAGTTTCATCGACAATAGGAAGGTCCAAGGGATACAGTAAACTAGGAGTGAAGCATCGGAGTCTATAACTAGTGTCACAGGAATGGTTCAAAACGTAGACAGTAAGAAGAGTCAGTCTTCTTGTACTTAAGTCGGCATTGTGCCCTTTGTATTTAATTCTGATGCAATTTCTGTGTTTCATCGTCAATAAGAAGGTCTAAGGGATACAGTAAACCTGGAGTGAAGCATCGGAGTCTATAACTAGTGTCACAGGAATGGTTCAAAACATAGACGATAAGAAGAGTCAGTCTTCTTGTACTTAATTCGGCGTTGTGCCTTTTGTATTTAATTCTGATGCAATTTCTGTGTTTCATCGTCAATAAGAAGGTCAGTGGGATACAGGAAACCTGAATTGAAGCATCGGAATCTATAACTAGTGTCACAGGAATGGCTCAATACAAAGTCAGTAAGAAGAGTCAGTCTTCTTGTACTTAAGTCATCATTGTAGATTTTCTATTTAATGCTGATGCAATTTCTGTGTTTCATCGTCAATAAGAAGGTCCAAGGGATATAGTAAACCTGGAGTGAAGCATCGGAATGTATAACTAGTGTCACAGGAATTGTTCAAACATAGACAGTGAGAAGAGTCAGTATTCTTGTACTTAAGTCGGCATTGTGCCTTTTCAATTTCATTCCGATGCATATTGTATGTTTCATCGTCGATAAGAAGGACCAAGGGATACAGTTAACCTGAAGTGAAGCATCGGAATCTATAACTAGTGTCAAGGGATTGGTTCAAAACATAGTCAGTAAGATGAGTCAGTATTCTTGTTCTTTAGTCGGCATTGTGCTTTTTGTATTTAATTCCGATGCAATTTCTGTGTTTCATCGTCACTAAGAAGGTTAGTGTGATACAGTAATCCTGAAGTTAAGCATCGGAATCTATAACTAGTGTCACAGGAATGGTGCAAATCATAGTCAGTAAGAAGAGTCAGTCTTCATGTAGTTATGTCGGCATTGTGCCTTTTCTATTTAATTCCGATGCAATTTCTGTGTTTCATCGTCAATAAGAAGGTCAGAGGGATACAGTAAACCTGAAGTGAAGCATCGGAATCTATAACTAGTGTCACAGGAATGGTTCAAAACATAGTCAGTTAGAAGAGTCGGTCTTCTTGTACTTAAGTCGGCATTGTGCCTATTGTATTTCATTACGATTCAATTTCTGTGATTCATCGTTCATAAGAAGGTCCGAGGGATACAGAAACCTCAAGTGAAGCATCGGAATAAAAGACTAGTGTCACAGGAATGGTTCAAATCATAGGGAGTAAGATGAGTCAGTCTTCTTGTACATAAGCCGGCATTGTGCCTTTTCGATTTAATTCCGATGCGATTTCTGTGTCCCATCGTCAATAGGAAGGTCCAAGGGATACAGTAAACCTGAAGTGAAGCATCGGAATCTATAACTAGTGTCACAGGAATTGTTCAAAACATAGTCAGTCTGAAGAGTCAGTCTTCTTGTACTTAAGTCGGCCTTGTGCCTTTTCTATTTAATTACGAGCAATTTCTGTGTTTCATCGTCAGCAAGAAGGTCCAAAGGATACAGTAAACCAGGAGTGGAGCATCGGAATCTATAACTAGTGTCACAGGAATGGTTCAAAACATAGTCAGTAAGAAGAGTCAGTCTTCTTGTACTTAAGTCATCATTGTGCATATTCTATTTAATTCTGATGCTATTTCTGTGTTTCATCGTCAATAAGAAGGTCCAAGGGATACAGTAAACCTGGAGTGAAGCATCGGAATCTATAGCTAGTGTCACAGGAAAGGTTCAAAGCACAGACAGTAAGAAGAGTCAGACTTCTTTTACTTAAGTCGGCATTGAGCCTATTGTATTTAATTCCGATGCAATTTCTGTGTTTCATCGTCAATAAGAATGTCCAAGGGATACAGTAAACCTGGAGTGAAGCATCGTAGTCTATAACTAGTGTCACAGGAATGGTTCAAAACATAGACAGTAAGGAGAATCAGTCTTCTTGTACTTAATTCGGCTTTGTGCCTTTGTATTTAATTCGGATGCAATTTCTGTGTTTCATCGGAAATAAGAAGGTCAGAGGGATACAGTAAACCTGATGTGAAGCACGGAATCTATAACTAGTGGCACAGGAATGGTTCAAAACATAGTCAGTAAGAAGAGTCAGTCTTGTTGTAGTTAAGTCGGCATTGTGCCTTTTCTATTTAATTCCGATGCATTTTCATTATTTCATCGTCAAGAAGAAGGTCAGATGGATATAGTAAACCTGAAGTGAAGCATCGGAATCTATAACTAGTGTCACACGAATGGTTCAAATCAGAGACAGTTGGAAGAGTCACTCTTCTTGTACTTAAGTCGGCATTGTACCTTTTGTATTTATTTCCCATGCAATTTCTGTGCTTCATCGTCAATAAGATGGTCCAAGGGATACAGTAAACCTGAAATGAACCATCGGAATCTTTAACTAGTGTCACAGGAATGGTTCAAAACATAGACAGTAGGAAAAGTCAGTCTACATGTACTTAAGTCGGCATTGTGCCTTTTGTATTTAATTCCGATGCAATTTCTGTGTTTCATCGTCAATAAGAAGGTCCGAGGGATACAGTAAGCCTGAAGTGAAGCATCGGAATTTATAACTAGTGTCACAGGAATGGTTCAAAACATAGTCAATAAGAAGAGTCAGTCTTCTTGTACTTAAGTCGGCATTGTGCCTTTTGTATTTAATTCCGATACAATCTCTGTGTTTCATCGACTATAAGAAGGTCCTAGGGATACAGTAAACCTGGAGTGAATCATCGGAATCTATAACTAGTGTCGCAGGGATGGTTCTAAACATTGACAGTAAGAAGAGTCAGTCTTCTCGTACCTAAGTGGGCATCGTGCCTTTTGTATTTAATTCCGATGCAATTTCTGTGTTTCATCATCAATAAGAAGGTCAGTGGGATACAGTAATCCTGAAGTTAATCATCGGTATCTATGACTAGTGTCACAGGAATGATTCAAAACACAGTCAGTAAGAAGAGTCAGTCTTCTTGTACTTAAGTCGGCATTGTGCCTATTGTATTTAATTCCGATGCCATTTCTGTGTTTCATCGTCAATAAGAAGGGCCAAGGGATACAGTAAACCTGGAGTGAAGCATCGGAATCCATAACTAGTGTCACAGGGATGGTTCAAATCATAGACAGTAAGAAGAGTCAGTCTTCGTGTACTTTAGTGGGCATTGTGCCATTTGTATTTAATTCCGATGCAATTTCTGTGTTTCATCGTCAATAACAAGGTCAGAGGAATACAGTAAACCTGAAGTGAAGCATCGGAATCTATGACTAGTGTCACATGAATGGTGCAAAACATAGTCAGTAAGAAGAGTCAGTCTTCTGGTACTTAAGTCGGTAATGTGCCTTTAGTATTTAATTCCGAAGCAATTTCTGTGTTTCATCGTCAATAAGAGGGTCCAAGGGATACAGTAAACCTGGAGTGAAGCATCGGAATCCATAACTAGTGACACAGGAATGGTTAAATCATAGACAGTAAGAAGAGTCAGACGTCTTTTACTTAAGTCGGCATTGTGCCTTTTGTATTCAATTCCGATGCAATTTCTGTGTTTCATCGTCAATAAGATGGTCCAACTGTTACAGTAAACCAGGAGTGAAGCACCGGAGTCTATAACTACTGTCACAGGAATGGTTCAAACTTAGACAGTAAGAAGAGTCAGTCTTCTTGTATTTAATTTGGCATTGTGCCTTTTTTATTTAATTTCGATGCATTTTCTGCGTTTCATCGTCAATAAGAAGGTCCAAGGGATACAGTAAACCAGGAGTGAAGCATCGGAGTCTATAACTAGTGTCACAGGAATGGTTCAAAACATAGTCAGTAAGAAGAGTCAGTCTTCTTTTACTTAATTCGGCATTGTGCCCTTTGTATTTAATTCTGATGCAATTTCTGTGTTTCATCGTCAATAAGAAGGTCAGAGGGATACAGTAAACCTGAATTGATGCATCGGAATCTATAACTAGTGTCACAGGAATGGTTCAAAACATAGTCAGTAAGAAGAGACATTCTTCTTGTACTTAAGTCGGTATTGTGCCTTTCGTATTTAATTCCGATGCAATTTCTGTGTTTCATCGTCAATAAGAAGGTCCAAGGGATACAGTAAACCTGGGGTGAAACATCGGAAACTATAACTAGTGTCACAGGAATCGTTCAAGGCATAGACAGTAGGAAAAGTCAGTCTACATGTACTTAAGCCGGCATTGTGCCTTTTGTATTTAATGCCGATGCAATTTCTGTGTTTCATCGTCAATAAGAAGGTCAGAGGGATACAGTAAACCTGAAGTGAAGGATCGGAATCTATAACTAGTGTCACAGGAATTGTTCAAAACATAGTCAGTCTGAAGAGTCGGTCTTCTTGTACTTAAGTCGGCATTGTGCCTTTTCTATTTAATTACGATGCAATTTCTGTGTTTCATCGTCAGCAAGAATGGCCAAAGGATACATTAAACCAGAAGTGAAGCATCGGTATTTATAACTAGTGTCACAGGAATGGTTCAAAACATAGACAGTAAGAAGAGTCAGACTACTTGTACTTAATTCGACATTGTGCCTTTTGTATTTAATTCGGATGCAATTTCTGTGTTTCATCGGAAATAAGAAGGTCAGAGGGATACAGTTAACCTGATGTGAAGCACGGAATCTATAACTAGTGGCACAGGAATGGTTCAAGTCATAGTCAGTAAGAAGAGTCAGTCATCTTGTACTTAAGTCATCATTGTGCATTTTCTATTTAATTCTGATGCAATTTCTGTGTTTCATCGTCAATACGAAGGTCTAAGGGATACAGTAAACCTGGGGTGAAGCATCGGAATCCATAACTAGTGTCACAGGAATGGTTCAAAACACAGACAGTAAGAAGAGTCAGTCTTCTTGTACTTAATTCGGCATTGTGCCCTTTGTATTTAATTCTGACGCAATTTCTGTGTTTCATTGACAATAAGAAAATCAGAGGGATACAGTAAATCTGAAGTGAAGCACGGAATCTATAACTAGTGTCACAGGAATGGTTCAAAACATAGACAGTAAGAAGAGTCAGCCTTCTTGTACTTAAGTCGGCATTATGCCTTTTGTATTTAATTCCGATGTAATTTCTGTGTTTTATCGTCAATAAGAAGGTCAGAGGGATACAGTAAACCTGAAGTGAAGGATCGGAATCTATAACTAGTGTCACAGGAATTGTTCATAATTTAGTCAGTCTGAAGAGTCAGTCTTCTTGTACTAAAGTCGGCAATGTGCCTTTTCTATTTAATTACGATGCGATTTCTGTGTTTCATTGTCAATAAGAAGGTCCAAGGGATACAGTAAACCTGAAATGAACCATCGGAATCTATAACTAGTGTCACAGGAATCGTTCAAAGCATAGGAAGTAGGAAAAGTCAGTCTACATGTACTTAAGTCGGCATTGTGCCTTTTGTATTTAATTCCGATGCAAATTCTGTGTTTCATCGTCATTAAGAAGGTCAGAGGGATACAGTAAACCTGAAGTGAAGCATCGGAATCTATAACTAGTGTCACAGGAATTGTTCAAAGCATAGACAGTCTGAAGAGTCAGTCTTCTTGTACTTATGTCGGCATTGTGCCTTTTCAATTTAATTACGATGCAACTTCTGTGTTTCATCGTCAGCAAGAGGGTCCAAAGGATACCGTAATCCAGGAGTGAAGCATCGGAATCAATAACTAGTGTCACAGGTATGGTTCAAAACATAGACAGTAAGAAGAGTACGTCTTCTTGTACTTACGTCGGCATTGTGCTTTTGTATTTAATTCCGATGCAATTTCTGTGTTTCATCGTCAATAAGAAGGTCCAAGGTATACAGTAAACCTGGAGTGAAGCATCGGAATCGATAACTAGTGTCACAGGAATGGTTCAAAACATGGACAGTGAGATGAGTCAGTCTTCCTGTACTTAATTCGGCATTGTGCCCTTTGTATTTAATTCTGACGCAATTTCTGTGTTTCATTGACAATAAGAAAATCAGAGGGATACAGTAAATCTGAAGTGAAGCACGGAATCTATAACTAGTGTCACAGGAATGGTTCAAAACATAGACAGTAAGAAGAGTCAGCCTTCTTGTACTTAAGTCGGCATTATGCCTTTTGTATTTAATTCCGATGTAATTTCTGTGTTTTATCGTCAATAAGAAGGTCAGAGGGATACAGTAAACCTGAAGTGAAGGATCGGAATCTATAACTAGTGTCACAGGAATTGTTCATAATTTAGTCAGTCTGAAGAGTCAGTCTTCTTGTACTAAAGTCGGCAATGTGCCTTTTCTATTTAATTACGATGCAATTTCTGTGTTTCATCGTCAGTAAGAAGATACAAGGGATACTATAAACCTGGTGTGAAGCATCGGAATCTATAACTAGTGTCACAGGAATGGTTCAAACATAGTCAGTAAGAAGAGTCCGTCTTCTTGTACTTAAGTCGGCATTGTGCTTTTGTATTTAATTCCAATGCAATTTCTGTGTTTCATCGCCAATAAGAAGGTCCAAGGTATACAGTAAACCTGGAGTGAAGCATCGGAATCTATAACTATTGTCACAGGAATGGTTCAAAACATAGACAGTTAGATGAGTCAGTCTTCTTGTACTTAAATCGGCATTGTGCCTTTTGTATTTAACACCGACGCAATTTCTGTGTTTCGTCGTCAATAAGAACGTCAGAGGGATACAGTACATCTGAAGTGAAGCATTTGAATCAATAACTAGTGTCACAGGAATGGTTCAAAACATAGACAGTAAGAAGAGTCAGTCTTCTTGTACTTAAGTCGGCATTGTGCCTTTTGTATTTAATTCCGATGTAATTTCTGTGTTTTATCGTCAATAAGAAGGTCAGAGGGATACAGTAAACCTGAAGTGAAGCATTGGAATCTATAACTAGTGTCACAGGAATGGTTCAAAACATAGTCAGTAAGAAGAGTCAGTCTTCTTGTACTTAAGTCGGTATTGTGCCTTTTGTATTTAATTTCGATGCAATTTCTGTGTTTCATCGTCAATATGAAGGTCCAAGGGATACAGTAAACCAGGAGTGAAGCCTCGGAGTCTATAACTACTGTCAAAGGAATGGTTCAAAACATAGACAGAAAGAAGAGTCAGTCTTCTTGCATTTAATTTGGCATTGTGCCTTTTGTATGTAATTCTGATGCAATTTCTGTGTTTCATCGTCAATAAGAAGGTCTAAGGGATACAGTAATCCTGGAGTGAAGCATCGGAATCCATAACTAGTATCACAGGAATCGTTCAAATCACAGACAGTTAGAAGAGTCAGACTTCTTTTACTTAAGTCGGCATTGTGTCTTTTGTATTTAATTCCGATGCAATTTCTGAGTTTCATCGTCAATAAGTAGGTCCAACGGATACAGTAAACCTGGAGTGAAGCATCGGAATCTATAACTAGTGTCACAGGAATGGTTCAAAACATAGTCAGAAAGAAGAGACAGTCTTCTTGTACTTAAGTCGGTATTATGTCTTTTGTATTTAATATCGATGCAATTTCTGTGTTTCATCGTCAATAAGAGGGTCCAAGGGATACAGTAAACCAGGAGTGAAGCCTCGGAGTCTATAACTAGTGTCACAGGAATGGTTCAAAACATAGTCAGTAAGAAGAGTCAGTCTTCTTTTACTTAATTCGGCATTGTGCCCTTTGTATTTAATTCTGATGCAATTTCTGTGTTTCATCGTCAATAAGAAGGTCAGAGGGATACAGGAAACCTGAATTGAAGCATCGGAATCTATAACTAGTGTCACAGGAATGGTTCAAAACATAGTCAGTAAGTAGAGTCTGTCTTCTTGTACTTAAGTCATCATTGTGCATTTTCTATTTAATTCTGATGCAATTTCTGTGTTTCATCGTCAATACGAAGATCTAAGGGATACAGTAAACCTGGAGTGACGCATCGGAATCCATAACTAGTGTCACAGGAATGGTTCAAAACACACACAGTAAGAAGAGTCAGATTTCTTTCACTTAAGTCGGCATTGTGCATTTTGTATTTAATTAAGATGCATTTTCTGTGTTTCATCGTCAATAAGAAGGTCCAAGGAATACAGTGAACCTGCAGTGATGCATCGGATTCTATAACTAGTGTCACAGGAATGGTTCAAAACATAGTCAGTAAGAAGTGACTGTCTTCTTGTACATAAGTCGGTATTGTGCCTCTTGTATTTCATGCCGATGCAATTTATGTATTTCATCGTCAATAACAAGGTCCAAGGGATACAGTAAACCTGGAGTGAAGCATCGGAATCTATAACTAGTGTCACAGGAATCGTTCAAAGCATAGACAGTAGGAAAAGTCAGTCTACATGTACTTAAGTCGGCATTGTGCCTTTTGTATTTAATTCCGATGCAATTTCTGTGTTTCATCGTCAATAAGAAGGTCAGAGGGATACAGTAAACCTGAAGTGAAGCATCGGAATCTATAACTAGTGTCACAGGAATTGTTCAAAATATAGTCGGTCTGAAGAGTCGGTCTTCTTGTACTTAAGTCGGCATTGTGCCTTTTCTATTTAATTACGATGCAATTTCTGTGTTTCATCGTCAGCAAGAACGTCCAAAGGATACAGTAAACCAGAAGTGAAGCATCGGAATCTATAACTAGTGTCACAGGAATGGTTCAAAACATAGACAGTAAGAAGAGTCAGACTTCTTGTACTTAATTCGACATTGTGCCTTTTGTATTTAATTCGGATGCAATTTCTGTGTTTCATCGGAAATAAGAATGTCAGAGGGATACAGTTAACCTGATGTGAAGCACGGGATCTATAACTAGTGGCACAGGAATGGTTCAAATCATAGTCAGTAAGAAGAGTCAGTCTTCTTGTACTTAGGTCGGTATTGTGCCTTTTGTATTTAATTCCGATCCAATTTCTGTGTTTCATCGTCAATAAGAAGGTCCAAGGGATACAGTAAACCTGGAGTGAAGCAACGGAATCTATAACTAGTGTCACAGGGACGGTTCAAAGCATAGACAGTAAGATGAGTCAGTATTCTTGTACTTTAGTCGGCATTGTGCTTTTTGTATATAATTCCGATGCAATTTCTGTGTTTCATCGTCACTAAGAAGGTCAGAGGGATACAGTAATCCTGAAGTTAAGCATCAGAATCTATAATTAGTGTTACAGGAATGGTTCGAAACATAGTCAGTAAGAAGAGTCAGTCTTCTTGTAGTTAAGTCGGCATTGTGCCTTTTCTATTTAATTCCGATTTAATTTATGTGTTTCATCGTCAATAAGGTCAGAGGGATACAGTAAACCTGAAGTGAAGCATCGGAATCTATAACTAGTGTCACACGTATGGTTCAAATCATAGACAGTTGGAAGAGTCACTCTTCTTGTACTTAAGTTGGCATTGTGCTTTTTGTATTTCATTCCGATGCAATTTCTGTGCTTCATCGTCAATACGAAGGTCCAAGGGATTCAGTATACCTGAAATGAACCATCGGAATCTATAACTAGTGTCACAGGAATGGTTCAAAACATAGACAGTAGGAAAAGTCAGTCTACATGTACTTAAGTCGGCATTGTGCATTTGTATTTAATTCCGATGCAATTTCTGTGTTTCATCGTCAATAAGAAGGTCAGAGGGATACAGTAACCCTGAATTGAAGCATCGGAATCTATAACTAGTGTCACAGTAATGGTTCAAAGCATAGTCAGTAAGAAGACTCAGTCTTCTTGTATTTAAGGCGGCATTGTGCCTCTTGTATTTAATTCCGATGCTATTTGTGTGTTTCATCGTCAATAAGAAGGTCAGAGGGATACAGTAAACCTGAAGTGAAGCATCGGAATCTATAACTAGTGTCACAGGAATGGTTCAAAGCGTAGAGAGTTGGAAGACTCAGTCTTCTTGTACTTAAGTCGGCATTGTGCCTTTTGAATTTCATTCCGATGCAATTTCTGTGTTTCATCGTCCATAAGAAGGTCCGACGGATACAGTAAACCTCAAGTGAAGCATCGGAACAAAAAACTAGTGTCACGGGAATGGTTCAAAACATAGACTGTCAGAAGAGTCAGTCTTCTTGTACTTTAGTCGGCATTGTGCCTTTTGTATTCAATTCTGATGCAATTTCTGTGTTTCATCGTCAATAAGAAGGTCCAAGGGATACAGTAAACCTGGAGTGAAGCATCGGAATCTATAACTAGTGTCACAGGAATGGTTCAAAAGATAGACAGTAAGATGAGTCAGACTTCTTGTACTTAAGTCTGCATTGTGCCTTTTGTATTTAATTTCGATGCTATTTTTGTGTTTCATCGTCAATAAGAAGGTCCGAGGGATACAGTAAGCCTGAAGTGAAGCATCGGAATTTATAACTAGTGTCACAGGAATGGTTCAAAACATAGTCAATAAGAAGAGTCTGTCCTCTTGTACTTAAGTCGGCATTGTGCCTTTTGTATTTAATTCCGATACAATCTCTGTGTTTCATCGACAATAAGAAGGTCCAAGGGATACAGTAAACCTGGAGTGAAGCATCGGAAACTATAACTAGTATCACAGGGATGGTTTTAAACATAGACAGTAAGAAGAGTCAGTCTTCTTGTACCTAAGTCGGCATCGTGCCTTTTGTATTTAATTCCGATGCAATTTCTGTGTTTCATCGTCAATAAGAAGGTCAGTGGGATACAGTAATCCTGAAGTTAATCATCGGTATATGTAACTAGTGTCACAGGAATGGTTCAAAACATAGTCAGTAAGAAGAGTCAGTCTTCTTGTACTTATGTCGGCATTGTGCCTATTGTATTTACTTCCGATGCAATTTCTGTGTTTCATCGTTAATAAGAAGGGCCAAGGGATACAGTAAACCTGGAGTGAAGCATCGGAATCTATAACTAGTGTCACAGGGACGGTTCAAAGCATAGACAGTAAGATGAGTCAGTATTCCTGTACTTTAGTCGGCATTGTGCTTTTTGTATATAATTCCGATGCAATTTCTGTGTTTCATCGTCAATAAGAAGGTGCAAGGGATACAGTAAACCTGGAGTGAAGCATCGGAATCTATAACTAGTGTCACAGGAATGGTTCAAATGACAGACAGTAAGATGAGTCAGTCTTCTTGTACTTAAGTCTGCATTGTGCCTTTTGTATTTAATTCCGATGAAATTTTTGTGATTCATCGTCAATAAGAAGGTCCGTGGGATACAGTAAGCCTGAAGTGAAGCATCAGAATTTATAACTAGTGTCACAGGAATGGTTCAAAACATAGTCAATAAGAAGAGTCAGTCTTCTTGTACTTAAGTCGGCATTGTGCCTTTTGTATTTAATTCCGGTACAATCTTTGTGTTTCATCGAAAATACGAAGGTCCAAGGGATACAGTAAACCTGGAGTGAAGCATCGGAATCTATAACTAGTTTCACAGGGATGGTTTTAAACATAGACAGTAAGAAGAGTCAGTGTTCTTGTACCTAAGTCGGCATCGTGCCTTTTGTATTTAATTCCGATGCAATTTCTGTGTTTCATCGTCAATAAGAAGGTCAGTGACATACAGTAATCCTGAAGTTAATCATCGGTATCTATGACTAGTGTCACAGGAATGGTTCAAACATTAGTCAGTAAGAAGAGTCAGTCTTCTTGTACTTAAGTCGGCATTGTGCCTATTGTATTTAATTCCGATGCAATTTCTGTGTTTCATCGTCAATAAGAAGGGCCAAGGGATACAGTAAACCTGGAGTGAAGCATCGGAATCTATAACTAGTGTCACAGGGATGGTTCAAAACATAGACAGTAGGAAATGTCAGCCTACATGTACTTTAGTCGGCATTGTGCATTTGTATTTAATTCCGATGCAATTTCTGTGTTTCATCGTCAATTACAAGGTCAGAAGTGTACAGTAACCCTGAAGTGAAGCATCGGAATTTATAACTAGTGTCACAGTAATGGTTCAAAACATAGTCAGTAAGAAGACTCAGTCTTCTTGTACTTAAGTCGGCATCGTGCCTCTTGTATATAATTCCGATGCAATTTGTGTGTTTCATCGTTAATAAGAAGGTCAGAGGGATACAGTAAACCTTAAGTGAAGCATCGGAATCTATAACTAGAGTCACAGGAATGGTTCAAAACATAGAGAGTTGGAAGACTCAGTCTTCTTGTACTTAAGTCGGCACTTTGCCTTTTGAATTTCATTCCGATGCAATTTCTGTGTTTCATCGACCATAAGAAGGTCCGACGGATACAGTAAACCTCAAGTGAAGCATCGGAATAAAAAACTAGTGTCACAGGAATGGTTCAAAACATAGACTGTCAAAAGAGTCAGTCTTCTTGTACTTTAGTCGGCATTGTGCCTTTTGTATTCAATTCTGATGCAATTTCTGTGTTTCATCGTCAATAAGAAGGTCCAAGGGATACAGTAAACCTGGAGTGAAGCATCGGAATCTATAACTAGTGTCACAGGAATGGTTTAAAAGATAGACAGTAAGATGAGTCAGTCTTCTTGTACTTAAGTCTGCATTGTGCCTTTTGTATTTAATTCCGATGCAATTTTTGTGTTTCATCGTCAATAAGAAGATCCAAGGGATACAGTAAGCCTGAAGTGAAGCTTCGGAATTTGTAACTAGTGTCACAGGAATGGTTCAAAACATAGTCAATAAGTAGAGTCAGTCTTCTTGTACTTAAGTCGGCATTGTGCCTTTTGTATTTAATTCCGATACATTCTCTGTGTTTCATCGACATTTAGAAGGTCCAAGGGATACAGTAAACCTGGAGTGAAGCATTGGAATCTATAACTAGTTTCACAGGGATGGTTTTAAACAAAGACAGTAAGAAGAGTCAGTCTTCTTGTACCTAAGTCGGCATCGTGCCTTTTGTATTAAATCCTATGCAATTTCTGTGTTTCATCGTCAATAAGAAGGTCAGTGGGATACAGTAATCTTGAAGTTAATCATCGGTATCTATGACTAGTGCCACAGGAATGGTTCAAAACATAGTCAGTAGGAAGAGTCAGTCTTCTTGTACTTAAGTCGGCATTGTGCCTATTGTATTTAATTCCGATGCAATTTCTGTGTTTCATCGTCAATAAGAGGGGCCAAGGGATACAGTAAATCTGGAGTGAAGCATCGGAATCTATAACTAGTGTCACAGGGATGGTTAAAAACATAGACAGTAGGAAAAGTCAGTCTACATGTACTTTAGTCGGCATTGTGCATTTGTATTTAATTCCGATGCAATTTCTGTGTTTCATCGTCAATAAGAAGGTCAGAGGGATTCAGTAACCCTGAAGTGAAGATTCGTAATCTATAACTAGTGTCACAGTAATGGTTCAAAACATAGTCACTAAGAAGACTCAGTCTACTTGTACTTAAGTCGGCATTGTGCCTCTTGTATTTGATTCCGATGCAATTTGTGTGTTTCATCGTCAATAAGAAGGTCAGAGGGATACAGTAAACCTGGAGTGAAGCATCGGAATCTATAACTAGTGTCACAGGGATGGTTAAAAACATAGACAGTAGGAAAAGTCAGTCTACATGTACTTTAGTCGGCATTGTGCATTTGTATTTAATTCCGATGCATTTTCTGTGTTTCATCGTCCATAAGAAGGTCCGACGGATACAGTAAACCTCAAGTGAACCATCGGAATAAAAAACTAGTGTCACAGGAATGGTTCAAAACATAGACTGTCAAAAGAGTCAGTCTTCTTCTACTTTAGTCGGAATGTGCCTTTTGTATTCAATTCTGATGCAATTTCTGTGTTTCATCGACAATAAGAAGATCCAAGGGATACAGTAAATCTGGAGTGAAGCATCGGAATCTATAACAAGTGTCACAGGAATGGTTCAAAAGATAGACAGTAAGATGAGTTAGTCTTCTTGTACTTAAGTCTGCATTGTGCCTTTTGTATTTAATTCCGATGCAATTTTTGTGTTTCATCGTCAATAATAAGGTCTGAGGGATACAGTAAGCTCGAAGTGAAGCATCGGAATCTATAACTAGTGTCACAGGAATGGTTCAAAACATAGACAGTAAGATGAGTCAGTCTTCTTGTACTTAAGTCGGCATTGTGCTTTTCAATTTAATTCCGATGCAATTTCTGTGTTTTATCGTCAATAAGAAGGTCCAAGGTATACAGTAAACCTGGAGTGAAGCATCGGAATCTATAACCAGTGTCACAGAATGGTTCAAAACATAGTCAGTAAGAAGACTCAGTCTTCTTGTACTTAAGTCGGCATTGTTCCTCTTGTATTTAATTCCGATGCAATTTGTGTGTTTCATCGTCAATATGAAGGCCAGAGGGATACAGTAAACCTGAGGTGAAGCATCGGAATCTATAACTAGTGTAACAGGAATGGTTCAAAGCATAGAGAGTTGGAAGACTCAGTCTTCTTGTACTTAAGTCGGCATTGTGCCTTTTGTATTTAATTCCGATGTAATTTCTGTGTTTTATCGTCAATAAGAAGGTCAGAGGGATACAGTAAACTTGAAGTGAAGCATTGGAATCTATAACTAGTGTCACAGGAATGGTTCAAAACATAGTCAGTAAGAAGAGTCAGTCTTCTTGTACTTCAGTAGGCATTGTGCCTTTTGTATTTAATTCCGATGCAATTTCTGTGTTTTATCGTCAATAAGATGGACAGAGAGATACAGTATACCTGAAGTGAAGTATCGGTATCTATAACTAGTGTCACACGAATGGTTCGAATCATAGACAGTTGGAAGAGTCACTCTTCTTGTACTTAAGTCGTCATTGTGCCCTTTGTATTTAATTCCGATGCAATTTCTGCGCTTCATCGTCAATAAGAAGGTCCAAGGGATACAGTAAACCTGAAATGAACCATCGGAATTAATAACTAGTGTCACAGGAATGGTTCAAAATATAGACAGTAGGAAAAGTCAGTCTACATGTACTTAAGTCGGCATTGTGCCTTTTGTATTTAATTCCGATGCAATTTCTGTGTTTCATCGTCAACAAGAAGGTCAGAGGGAAACAGTAAACCTGGAGTGAAGCATCGGAATCTATAACTAGTGTCACAGGAATGGTTCAAAGCATAGTCAATAAGAAGAGTCAGTCTTCTTGTACTTAAGTCGGCATTGTTCCTCTTGTATTTAATTCCGATGCAATTTGTGTGTTTCATCGTCAATAAGAAGGTCAGATGGATACAGTAAACCTGAAGTGAAGCATCGGAATCTATAACTAGTGTCACAGGAATAATTCAAAACATAGAGAGTTGGAAGACTCAGTCTTCTTGTACTTAAGTCGGCATTGTGCCTTTTGAATTTCATTCCGATGCAATTTCTGTGTTTCATCATCCATAAGAAGGTCTGAGGGATACAGTAAACCTCACGTGAAGCATCGGAATAAAAAACTAGTGTCACAGGAATGGTTCAAAACATAGACAGTAGGAAGAGTCGGTCTTCTTGTACTTATGTCGGCATTGTGCCTTTTCTATTTAATTCCGATGCAATTTCTGTGTTTCATCGTCAATAAAAAGGTCCAAGGTATACAGTAAACCTGGAGTGAAGCATCGGAATCTATAACTAGTGTCACAGGAATGGTTCAAAAGATAGACAGTAAGAAGAGTCAGTCTTCTTGTACTTAAGTCTGCATTGTGCCTTTTGTATTTAATTCCGATGCAATTTCTGTGTTTCATCGTCAATACGAAGGTCCGAGGGATACAGAAAACCTGAAGTGAAGCATCGGAATTTAAACTAGTGTCACAGGAATGGTTCAAATCATAGTCAATAAGAAGAGTCAGTCTTCTTGTACTTAAGTCGGTATTGTGCCTTTTGTATTTAATTCCGATGCAATTTATGTGTTTCATCGACAATAAGAAGGTCAAAGGGATACAGTAAACCTGGAGTGAAGCATCGGAATCTATAACTAGTGTCACAGGAATGGTTCAAAACATAGGCAGTAAGAAGGGTCAGACTTCTTTTCCTTAAGTCGGCATTGTGCCTTTTGTCTTCAATTCCGATGCAATTTCTGTGTTTCATCGTCAATAAGAAGGTCCAAGGGTTACAGTAAACCAGGAGTGAAGCACCGGAGTCTATAACTATTGTCACAGGAATGGTTTAAAACATAGACAGTAAGAAGAGTCAGTCTTCTTGTACTTAATTCGGCATTGTGCCTTTTGTAGTTAATTCTGATGCAATTTCTGTGATTCATCGTCAATAAGAAGGTCAGAGGGATACAGGAAACCTGAATTGTAGCATCGGAATCTATAACTAGTGTGACAGGAATGGTTCATAACATAAACAGTAAGAAGACTCAGTCTTCTTGTACTTAAGTCATCATTGTGCATTTTGTATTTAATTCTGATGCAATTTCTGTGTTTCATCGTCAATAAGAAGGTCAGAGGGATACAGTAAACCTGAAGTGAAGCATCGGAATCTATAACTAGTGTCACAGGAATGGTTCAAAACATAGTCATTAAGAAGAGTCAGTCTTCTTGTACTTTAGTCGGCATTGTGCCTTTTGTATTTAATTCTGATGCAATTTCTGAGTTTCATCGTCAATAAGAAGGTCCAAGGGATACAGTAAACCTGGAGTGAAGCATCGGAATCTATAACTAGTGTCGCAGGAGTGGTTCAAAAGATAGACAGTAAGAAGAGTCAGTCTTCTTGTACTTAAGTCTGCTTTGTGCCTTTTGTATTTAAATCCGATGCAATTTCTGTGTTTCATCGTCAATAAGAAGGTCTGAGGGATACAGTAAACCTGAAGTGAAGCATCGGAATTTAAACTAGTGTCACAGGAATGGTTCAAAACATAGTCATTAAGAAGAGTCAGTCTTCGTGTACTTAAGTCGGCATTGTGAAGTTTGTATTTAATTCCGATTCAATTTCTGTGTTTCATCGTCAATAAGAAGGTCCAAGGGATACAGTAAACCTGGAGTGAAGCATCGGAATCTATAACTAGTGTCACAGGGATGGTTCCAAACATAGACAGTAAGAAGAGTCAGTCTTCTTGTACCTAATTCGGCATCGTGCCTTTTGTATTTAATTCCGATGCAATTTCTGTGTTTCATCGTCAATAAGAAGGTCAGTGGGATACAGTAATCCTGAAGTTAAGCATCGGTATCTATGACTAGTGTCACAGGAATGGTTCATAACATAGTCAGTACGAAGAGTCAGTCTTCTTGTACTTATGTCGGCATCGTGCCTACTGTATTCAATTCCGATGCAATTTCTTTGTTTCATCGCCAATAAGAAGGGCCAAGGGATACAGTAAACCTGGAGTGAAGCATTGGAATCTATAACTAGTGTCACAGGGATGGTTCAAAACATAGACAGTAAGAAGGGTCAGACTTCTTTTACTTAAGTCGGCATTGTGCCTTTTGTGTTCAATTCCGATGCAATTTCTGTGTCTTCGTCAATAAGGAGGTCCAATGGATACAGTAAACCAGGAGTGAAGCATCGTAATCTATAACTAGTGTCACAGTAATGGTTCAAAACATAGTCAATAAGAAGAGTCAGTCTTCTTGTACTTAAGTCGGCATTGTGCCTTTTGTATTTAATTCCGATACAATCTCTGTGTTTCATCGACAATACGAAGGTCCAAGGGATACAGTAAACCTGGAGTGAAGCATCGGAATCTATAACTAGTGTCACAGGGATGGTTTTAAACATAGACAGTAAGAAGAGTCAGTCTTCTTGTACCTAAGTCGGCATCGTGCCTTTTGTATTTAATTCCGATGCAATTTCTGTGTTTCATCGTCAATAAGAAGGTCAGTGGGATACAGTAATCCTGAAGTTAATCATCGGTATCTATGACTAGTGTCACAGGAAGGCTTCAAAACATAGTCAGTAAGAAGAGTCAGTCTTCTTGTACTTAAGTCGGCGTTGTGCCAATTGTATTTAATTCCGATGCAATTTCTGTGTTTCATCGTCAATAAGAAGGGCCAAGGGATACAGTAAACCTGGAGTGAAGCATCGGAATCTATAACTAGTGTCACAGGGATGGTTCAAAACATAGACAGTAAGAAGAGTCAGTCTTCGTGTACTTTAGTCGGCATTGTGCCATTTGAATTTATTCCGATGCAATTTCTGTGTTTCATCGTCAATAACAAGGTCAGAGGGATACAGTAATCCTGAAGTGAAGCATCGGAATCTATGACTAGTGTCACAGGAATGGTGCAAACATAGTCAGTGAGAAGTGTCAGTCTTCTTGTACTTAAGTCGCTATTGTGCCTTTTCTATTTAATTCCGATGAAATTTCTGTGTTTCATCGTCAATAAGTAGGTCCAAGGGATACAGTAAACCTGGAGTGAAGCATCGGAATCCATAACTAGTGTCACAGGAATGGTTCAAATCATAGACAGTAAGAAGAGTCAGACATCTTTTACTTAAGTCGGCATTGTGCCTTTTGTATTCAATGCCGATGCAATTTCTGTGTTTCATCGTCAATAAGATGGTCCAAGGGATACAGTAAACCAGGAGTGAAGCACCGGAGTCTATAACCAGTGTCACAGGAATGGTTCAAAACATAGACAGTAAGAAGAGTCAGTCTTCTTGTATTTAATTCGGCCATGTGCCTTTTGTATTTAATTCTGATGCAATTTCTGTGTTTCATCGTCAATAAGAAGGTCTCAGGGATACAGTAAATCTGGAGTGAAGCATCGGAATCCATAACTAGTGTCACAGGAATGGTTCAAAACACAGACAGTAAGAAGAGTCAAACTTCTTTTACTTAAGTCGGCATTGTGTCTTTTGTATTTAATTCCGATGCAATTTCTGCGTTTCATCGTCAATAAGTAGGTCCAAGGGATACAGTAAACCTGGAGTGAAGCATCGGAATCTGTAACTAGTGACACATGGATGGTTCAAAACACAGTCAGTAAGAAGAGACAGTCTTCTTGTACTTAAGTCGGTATTATGTCTTTTGTATTTAATTTCGATGAAATTTCTGTGTTTCATCGTCAATAAGAAGGACCAAGGGATACAGTAAACCAGGAGTGAAGCATCGGAGTCTATAACTAGTGTCACAGGAATGGTTCAAAACATAGTCAGTGAGAAGAGTCAGTCTTCTGTTACTTAATTCGGCATTGTGCCCTTTGTATTTAATTGTGATGCAGTTTCTGTGTTTCATCGTCAATAAGAAGGTCAGAAGGATAAAGGAAACCTGAATTGAAGCATCGGAATCTATAACTAGTGTCACAGTAATGGTTCAAAGCATAGTCAGTAAGAAGAGTCAATCATCTTGTACTTATGTCATCATTGTGCATTCTCTATTTAATTCTGATGCAATTTCTGTGTTTCATCGTTAATACGAAGGTCTAAGGGATACAGTAAACCTGGAGTGAACCATCGGAATCCATCACTAGTGTCACAGGAATGGTTCAAAGCACAGACAGTAAGAAGAGTCAGACTTCTTTTACATAAGTCGGCATTGTGCATTTTGTATTTAATTAAGATGCATTTTCTGTGTTTCATCGTCAATAAGAAGGTCTAAGGGATACAGTAAACCTGGAGTGAAGCATCGGAATTTATAACTAGTGTCACAGGAATGGTTCAAAACATAGTCAGTAAGAAGAGACATTCTTCTTGTACTTAAGTCGGTATTGTGCCTCTTGTATTTAATTCCGATGCAATTTCTGTGTTTCATCGTCAATAAGAAGGTCCAAGGGATACAGTAAACCTGGAGTGAAGCATCGGAATCTACAACTAGTGTCATAGGGACGGTTCAAAACATAGACAGTTGGAAGAGTCAGTCGTCCTGTACTTAAGTCGGCATTGTGCCTTTTGTATTTAATTCCGACGCAATTTCTGTGCTTCATTGTCAATAAGAAGGTCGAAGGGATACAGTAAACCTGAAATGAACCATCGGAATCTATAACTAGTGTCACAGGAAACGTTCAAAGCATAGACAATAGGAAAAGTCAGTCTACATGTACTTAAGTGGGCATTGTGCCTTTGGTATTTAATTCCGATGCAAATTCTGTGTTCTATCGTCAATAAGAAGGTCAGAGGGATACAGTAAACCTGAAGTGAAGCATCGTAATCTATAACTAGTGTCACAGGAATTGTTCAAAGCATAGTCAGTCTGAAGAGTCGGTCTTCTTGTACTTAAGTCAGCATTGAGCCTTTTCTATTTAATTACGATGCATTTTCTGTGTTTCATCGTCGGCAAGAAGGTCCAAATGATACAGTAAACCAGGAGTGAAGCATCGGAGTCTATAACTAGTGTCACAAGAATGGTTCAAAGCATAGACAGTAAGAAGAGTCCGTCTTCTTGTACTTACGTCGGCATTGTGCTTTTGTATTTAATTCCGATGCAATTTCTGTGTTTCATCGTCAATGAGAAGGTCCAAGGTATACAGTAAACCTGGAGTGAAACATCAGAATCTATAACTAGTGTCACAGGAATTGTTCAAAGCATAGTCAGTCTGAAGAGTCAGTCTTCTTGTACTTATGTCGGCATTGTGCCTTTTCAATTTAATTACGATGCAATTTCTGTGTTTCATCGTCAGCAAGAGGGTCCAAAGAATACAGTAAACCAGGAGTGAAGCATCGGAATCTATAACTAGTGTCACAGGAATGGTTCAAAACATGGACAGTAAGAAGAGTACGTCTTCTTGTACTTACGTTGGCATTGTGCTTTTGTATTTAATTCCGATGCAATTTCTGTGTTTCATCGTCAATAAGAAGGTCCAAGGTATACAGTAAACCTGGAGTGAAGCATCGGAATCTATAACTAGTGTCACAGGAATGGTTCAAAACATGGACAGTGAGATGAGTCAGTCTTCTTGTACTTAATTCGGCATTGTGCCTTTTGTATTTAATTCCGACGCAATTTCTGTGTTCATTGTCAATAAGAAATTCAGAGGGATACAGTAAATCTGAAGTGAAGCATCGGAATCTATAACTAGTGTCACAGGAATGGTTCAAAACATAGACAGTAAGAAGAGTCAGTCTTCTTGTCCTTAAGTCGGCATTATGCCTTTTGTATTTAATTCCGATGTAATTTCTGTGTCTTATCGTCAATAAGAAGGTCAGAGGGATACAGTAAACCTGAAGTGAAGCATCGGAATCTATAACTGGTGTCACAGGAATTGTTCAAAATATTGTCAGTCTGAAGAGTCAGTCTTCTTGTACTTAAGTCGGCAATGTGCCTTTTCTATTTAATTACGATGCAATTTCTGTGTTTCATCGTCAGTATGAAGATCCAAGGGATACTGTAAACCTTGGGTGAAGCATCGGAATCTATAACTAGTGTCACAGGAATGGTTCAAACATAGTCAGTAAGTAGAGTCCGTCTTCTAGTACTTAAGTCGGCATTTTGCTTTTGTATTTAATTACGATGCAATTTCTGTGTTTCATCGTCAATAAGATGGTCCAAGGTATACAGTAAACCTGGAGTGAAGCATCGGAATCTGTAACTAGTGTCACCGGAATGGTTCCAAACATAGACAGTGAGATGAGTCAGTCTTCTTTTACTTAAATCGGCATTGTGCCTTTCGTATTTAATACCGACGCAATTTCTGTGTTTCGTCGTCAATAAGAACGTCAGAGGGATACAGTAAATCTGAAGTGAAGCATCGGAATCAATAACTAGTGTCACAGGAATGGTTCAAATCATAGTCAGTAAGAAGAGTCAGTCTTCTTGTACTTAAGTCGGCATTGTGCCATTTGTATTTAATTCCGATGTAATTTCTGTGTTTTATCGTCAATAAGAAGGTCAGAGGGATACGGTAAACCTGAAGTGAAGCATTGGAATCTATAACTAGTGTCACAGGAATGGTTCCAAACATAGTTAGTAAGAAGAGTCAGTCTTCTTGTACTTAAGTCGGCATTGTTCCTCTTGTATTTAATTCCGATGCAATTTGTGTGTTTCATCGCCAATACGAACGTCAGAGGGATACAGTAAACCTGAAGTGAAGCATCGGAATCTATGACTAGTGTCACAGGAATGGTTCAAAACATAGAGAGTTGAAAGACTCAGTCTTCTTGTACTTAAGTCGGCATTGTGCCTTTTGCATTTAATTCTGATGCAATTTCTGAGTTTCATCGTCAATAAAAAGGTCAAAGGAATACAGTAAACCTGGAGTGAAGCACCGGAATCTATAACTAGTGTCACAGGAATGGTTCAAAACATAGACTGTCAGCAGAGTCAGTCTTCTTGTACCTTAGTCGGCATTGTGCCCTTTGTATTTAATTCTGATGCAATTTCTGAGTTTCATCGTCAATAAGAAGGTCCAAGGGATACAGTAAACCTGAAGTGAAGCATCGGAATCTATAACTAGTGTCACAGGAATGGTTCAAAAGATAGAGTCAGTCTTTTTGTACTTAAGTCTGCATTGTGCCTTTTGTATCTAAATCCGATGCAATTTCTGTGTTTCATCGTCAATAAGAAGGTCCGAGGGATACAGTAAACCTGAAGTGAAGCATCGGAATTTAAACTAGTGTCACAGGAATGGTTCAAATCATAGTCAATAAGAAGAGTCAGTCTTCTTGTACTTAAGTCGGTTTTGTGCCTTTTGCATTTAATTCCGATGTAATTTCTGTGTTTCATCGACAATAAGAAGGTCCAAGGGATACAGTAAACCTGGAATGAAGCATCGGAATCTATAACTAGTGTCACAGGAATGGTTCAAAACATAGACAGTAAGAAGGGTCACACTTCTTTTCCTTAAGTCGGCATTGTGCCTTTTGTATTCAATTCCGATGCAATTTCTGTGTTTCATCGTCAATAAGAAGGTCCAAGGGATACAGTAAACCTCAAGTGAAGCATCGGAATAAAAAACTAGTGTCACAGGAATGGTTCAAAACATAGACAGTATGAAGAGTCAGTCTTCTTGTACTTAAGCCGGTATTGTGCCATTTCTATTTAGTTCCGATGCAATTTCTGTGTTTCATCGTCAATAAGAAGGTCAGAGGGATACAGTAAACCTGGAGTGAAGCACCTGAATCTATAACTCGTGTCACAGGAATGGTTCAAAAGATAGACAGTAAGAAGAGTCAGTCTTCTTGTACTTAAGTCGGCATTGTGCCTTTTGTATTTAATTCCGGTACAATTTCTGTCTTTCTTCGTCAATAAGAAGGTCCAAGGGATACAGTAAACCTGGAGTGAAGCATCGGAATCTATAACTAGTGTCACAGGAATGGTTCAAACATAGTCAGTAAGTAGAGTCCGTCTTCTAGTACTTAAGTCGGCATTATGCTTTTGTATTTAATTCCGATGCAATTTCTGTGTTTCATCGTCAATAAGATGGTCCAAGGTATACAGTAAACCTGGAGTGAAGCATCGGAATCTGTAACTAGTGTCACCGGAATGGTTCCAAACATAGACAGTGAGATGAGTCAGTCTTCTTGTACTTAAATCGGCATTGTGCCTTTCGTATTTAATACCGACGCAATTTCTGTGTTTCGTCGTCAATAAGAACGTCAGAGGGATACAGTAAATCTAACGTGAAGCATCGGAATCAATAACTAGTGTCACAGGAATGGTTCAAATCATAGTCAGTAAGAAGAGTCAGTCTTCTTGTACTTAAGTCGGCATTGTGCCATTTGTATTTAATTCCGATGTAATTTCTGTGTTTTATCGTCAATAAGAAGGTCAGAGGGATACGGTAAACCTGAAGTGAAGCATTGGAATCTATAACTAGTGTCACAGGAATGGTTCCAAACATAGTTAGTAAGAAGAGTCAGTCTTCTTGTACTTAAGTCGGCATTGTTCCTCTTGTATTTAATTCCGATGCAATTTGTGTGTTTCATCGCCAATACGAACGTCCGAGGGATACAGTAAACCTGAAGTGAAGCATCGGAATCTATGACTAGTGTCACAGGAATGGTTCAAAACATAGAGAGTTGAAAGACTCAGTCTTCTTGTACTTAAGTCGGCATTGTGCCTTTTGCATTTAATTCTGATGCAATTTCTGAGTTTCATCGTCAATAAAAAGGTCAAAGGAATACAGTAAACCTGGAGTGAAGCACCGGAATCTATAACTACTGTCACAGGAATGGTTCAAAACATAGACTGTCAGCAGAGTCAGTCTTCTTGTACTTTAGTCGGCATTGTGCCTTTTGTATTTAATTCTGATGCAATTTCTGAGTTTCATCGTCAATAAGAAGGTCCAAGGGATACAGTAAACCTGAAGTGAAGCATCGGAATCTATAACTAGTGTCACAGGAATGGTTCAAAAGATAGACAGTAAGAAGAGTCAGTCTTTTTGTACTTAAGTCTGCATTGTGCCTTTTGTATTTAAATCCGATGCAATTTCTGTGTTTCATCGTCAATAAGAAGGTCCGAGGGATACAGTAAACCTGAAGTGAAGCATCGGAATTTAAACTAGTGTCACAGGAATGGTTCAAATCATAGTCAATAAGAAGAGTCAGTCTTCTTGTACTTAAGTCGGTTTTGTGCCTTTTGCATTTAATTCCAAAGCAATTTCTGTGTTTCATCGACAATAAGAAGGTCCAAGGGATACAGTAAACCTGGAATGAAGCATCGGAATCTATAACTAGTGTCACAGGAATGGTTCAAAACATAGACAGTAAGAAGGGCCACACTTCTTTTCCTTAAGTCGGCATTGTGCCTTTTGTATTCAATTCCGATGCAATTCCTGTGTTTCATCGTCAATAAGAAGGTCCAAGGGATACAGTAAACCTCAAGTGAAGCATCGGAATAAAAAACTAGTGTCACAGGAATGGTTCAAAACACAGACAGTATGAAGAGTCAGTCTTCTTGTACTTAAGCCGCTATTGTGCCACTTCTATTTAGTTCCGATGCAATTTCTGTGTTTCATCGTCAATAAGAAGGTCAGAGGGATACAGTAAACCTGGAGTGAAGCACCTGAATCTATAACTAGTGTCACAGGAATGGTTCAAATGATAGACAGTAAGAAGAGTCAGTCTTCTTGTACTTAAGTCGGCATTGTGCCTTTTGTATTTAATTCCGGTACAATTTCTGTGTTTCTTCGTCAATAAGAAGGTCCAAGGGATACAGTAAACCTGGAGTGAAGCATCGGAATCTATAACTAGTGTCACAGGGATGGTTCTAAACATAGACAGTAACAAGAGTTAGTCTTCTTGAACCTCAGTCGGCATCGTGCCTTTTGTATTTAATTCCGATGCAATTTCTGTGTTTCATTGTCAATAAGAAGGTCAGTGGGATACAGTAATCCTGAAGTTAAGCATCGGTATTTATGACTAGTGTCATAGGAATGGTTCAAAACATAGTCAGTACGAAGAGTCAGTCTTCTTGTACTTATGTCGGCATTGTGCCTATTGTACTCAATTCCGATGCAATTTCTATGTTTCATCGCCAATAAGAAGGGCCAAGGGATACAGTAAACCTGGAGTGAAGCATTGGAATCTATAACTAGTGTCACAGGGATGGTTTAAAACATAGACAGTAAGAAGAGTCATTCTTCTTGTACTTAATTCGGCATTGTGCCTTTAGTATTTAATTCCTATGCAATTTCTGGGTTTCATCGTCAATAAGAAGGTCCTAGGGATATAGTAAACCTGGAGTGAAGCATCGGAATCTATAACTAGTGTCACAGGAATGGTTCAAAACATAGCCAGTGGGAAGAGTCAGTCTTCTTGTACTTAAGTCGGTAATGTGACTTTTGTATTTAATTCCGATGCAATTTCTGTGTTTCATCGTCAATAAGAAGGTCATAGGGATACAGTACACCTGAACTGAAGCACCGGAATCTATAACTAGTGTCACAGGAATGGTTCAAAACACAGACAGTAGGAAGAGTCAGTCTTCTTGTACTTAAGTCGGCATTGTGCCTTTTCTATTTAATTCCTATGCAATTTTTGTAATTCATCGTTAGTTAAAAGGTCCCAGGGTTACAGTAAACCGGGAGTGAAGCATTGGAATCTATAACTAGTGTCACAATAATGGTTCAAACATAGTCAGTAAGAAGAGTCAGAGTTCTTGTACTTAAGTCGCCATTGTGCCTTTTGTATTTAATTCCGACGCAATTTCTGTGTTTCATCGTCAATAAGAAGGTCCAAGGGTTACAGTAAACCTGGAGTGAAGCATCGGAATCTATAACTAGTGTCACATGAATGGTTCAAAATATAGACAGTAAGAAGAGTCAGTCTTCTTGTACTTAATTCGGAATTGTGCCTTTTGTATTTAATTCCGATGCAATTTCTGTGTTTCATCGTCAATAAGAAGGTCCAAGGGATACAGAAAACCTGAAGTGAAGCATCGGAATCTATAACTAGTGTAACAGGAATGGTTCAAAACATAGCCAGTGGGAAGAGTCAGTCTTCTTGTACTTAAGTCGGCAATGTGACTTTTGTATTTAATTCCGATGCAATTTCTGTATTTCATCGTCAATAAGAAGGTCATAGGGATACAGTACACCTGAACTGAAGCACCGGAATCTATAACTAGTGTCACAGGAATGGTTCAAAACACAGACAGTAGGAAGAGTCAGTCTTCTTGTACTTAAGTCGGCATTGTGCCTTTTCTATTTAATTCCTATGCAATTTTTGTGTTTCATCGTTAGTTAAAAGGTCCCAGGGTTACAGTAAACCGGGAGTGAAGCATTGGAATCTATAACTAGTGTCACAATAATGGTTCAAACATAGTCAGTAAGAAGAGTCAGTCTTCTTGTACTTAAGTCTGCATTGTGCCTTTTGTATTGAATTCCGATGCAATTTCTGTGTTTCATCGTCAATAAGAAGGTCCAAGGGATACAGTAAACCTGGAGTGAAGCATCGGAATCTATAACTAGTGTCATAGGAATGAATCAAAACATAGTCTGTAAGAAGAGTCAGTCTTCTTGTACTAAAGTCGGCATTGTTCCTTTTGTATTTAATTCAGATGCAATTTCAGTGTTTCATCGTCAATAAGAAGGTCAAAGGGATTCAGTAAACCAGAAGTGAAGCATCGGAATCTATAGCTAGTGTCACAGGGATGGGTCAAAACATAGACAGTAAGAAGAGTCAGTATTCTTGTACCTAAGTCGGCATTGTGCCTTTTATATTTAATTCCGACGCAATCTCTGTGTTTCATCGACAATAAGAAGGTCAGAGGGATACAGTAAACCTGAACTGAAGCACCGGAATCTATAACTAGTGTCACTGTAATGGTTCAAAGCATAGACAGTAGGAAGAGTCAGTCTTCTTGAACTTAAGTCGGCATTCTGCCTTTTCTATTTAATTCCTATGCAATTTCTGTGTTTCATCGTCAATAGGAAGGTTCTAGGGATATAGTAAACCTGGTGTGAAGCATCGGAATCTATAACTAGTGTCACAGGAATGGTTCAAAACATAGACAGTAAGTAGCGTCAGTCTTCTTGTACTTAAGTCGGCATTGTGCCTTTTTTTTTTAATTCCGATGCAATTTCGGTGTTTCATCGTCAATAAGAAGTTCCAAGGGATACAGTAAACCTGGAGTGAAGCATCAGAATCTATAACTAGTGTCACAGGAATGGTTCAAAACATCGACAGTAAGAAGAGTCAGTCTGCTTGTACTTAATTCGGCATTGTGCCTTTAGTATTTAATTCCGATGCCATTTCTGTGTTTCATCGAAAATAAGAAGGTCAGAGGGATACAGTAAATCTGAAGTCAAGCATCGGAATCTATTACTAGTGTCACAGGAATGGTTCAAAACATAGTCAGTAAGAAGAGTCAGTCTTCTTGTACTTAAGTCGACATTGTGCGTTTTGTAATTAATTCCGATGCAATTTCTGTGCTTCATCGTCAATAAAAAGGTCCAAAGGATACAGTAAACCTGAAGTGAAGCATCAGAATCTATAACTAGTGTCACATGAATGGTTCAAAACATAGTCAGTAAGAAGAGTCAGTCTTCTTGTACTTAATTCGGCATTGTGCCTTTTGTATTTATTTCCGATGCAATTTCCGTGTTTCATCGTCAATAAGAAGGTCCAAGGGAAACAGTAAACCTGAAGTGAAGCACCGGAATCTATAACTAGTGTAACATGAATGGTTCAAATCATAGTCAGTAAGAAGAGTCAGAGTTCTTGTACTTAAGTCGCCATTGTGCCTTTTGTATTTAATTCCGATGCAATTTCTGTGTTTCATCGTCAATAAGAAGGTCCAAGGGTTACAGTAAACCTGGAGTGAAGCATCGGAGTCTATAACTAGTGCCACATGAATGGTTCAAAACATAGACAGTAAGAAGAGTCAGTCTTCTTGTACTTAATTTGGAATTGTGCCTTTTGTATTTAATTACGATGCAATTTCTGTGTTTCATCGTCAATAAGAAGGTAAGAGGGATACAGTAAACCTGAAGTGAAGCATCGGAATCTGTAACTAATGTCACAGGGATGGTTAAAAACATATACAGTAACAAGAGTCAGTATTCTTGTACTTAAGTCGACATTGTGCCTTTTGTATTTAATTCCGAAGCAATTTCTGTGTTTCATCGTCAATAAGAAGGTCCAAGGGATACAGCAAACCTGAAGTGAAGCATCGGAATTTATAACTACTGTAACAGGAATGGTTCAAAACATAGACAGTGGGAAGAGTCAGTCTTCTTGTACTTAAGTCGGCAATGTGACTTTTGTATATAATTCCGATGCAATTTCTGTGTTTCATCGTCAATACGAAAGTCAGAGGGATACATTAAGCCTGAACTGAAGCCCCGGAATCTATAACTAGTGTCACAGGAATGGTTCAAAACATAGAGTCAGCCTTCTTGTACTTAAGTCGGCATTGTGCCCTTTCTATTTATTTCCTATTCAATTTTTGTGTTTCATCGTTAATAAAAAGGTCCCAGGGATACAGTAAACCGGGGGTGAAGCATTGGAATCTATAACTAGTGTCACAATAATGGTTCAAACATAGTCAGTAAGAAGAGTCAGTCTTCTTGTATTTAAGTCTGCATTGTGCTTTTGAATTTAGTTCCGATGCAATTTTTTGTGTTTCATCGTCAATAAGAAGGTCCAAGGGATACAGTAAACCTGGAGTGATGCATCGGAATGTATAACTAGTGTCATAGGAATGAATCAAAACATAGTCTGTAAGAAGAGTAAGTCTTCTTGTACTAAAGTCGGCTTGTGCATTTTTTATTTAATTCCGATGCAATTTCTGTGTTTCATCGTCAATAAGAAGGTCCAAGGGATACAGTAAACCTGGAGTGAAGCATCGGAATCTATAACTAGTGTCACACTAATGGTTCAAAGCATCGACAGTAAGAAGAGTCAGTCTTCTTGTACTTAATTCGGCATTGTGCCTTTGGTATTTAATTCCGATGCCATTTCTGCGTTTCATCGAGAATAAGAAGGTCAGGGGGATACAGTAAATCTGAAGTCAAGCATCGGAATCTATTACTAGTGTCATAGGAATGGTTCAAATTATAATCAGTAAGAAGAGTCAGTCTTCTTGTACTTAAGTCGGCATTATGCGTTTTGTATTTAATTCCGATGCAATTTCTGTGTTTCATCGTCAATAAGAGCGTCCAAGGGATACAGTAAACCTGAAGTGAAGCATCAGAATCTATAACTAGTGTCACAGGAAAGGTTCAAATCATAGTCAGTAAGAAGAGTCAGTCTTCTTGTACTTAAGTCGGCATTGTGCCTTTTGTATTTATTTCCGATGCAATTTCCGTGTTTCATCGTCAATAAGAAGGTCCAAGGGATACAGTAAACCTGAAGTGAAGCACCGGAATCTATAACTAGTGTCACATGAATGGTTCAAATCATAGTCAGTAAGAAGAGTCAGAGTTCTTGTACTTAAGTCGCCATTGTGCCTTTTGAATTTAATTCCGATGCAATTTCTGTGTTTCATCGTCAATAAGAAGGTCCAAGGGTTACAGTGAACCTGGAGTGAAGCATCGGAATCTCTAACTAGTGTCACATGAATGGTTCAAAACATAGACAGTAAGAAGAGTCAGTCTTCTTGTACTTAATTCGGAATTGTGCCTTTTGTATTTAATTCCGATGCAATTTGTGTGTTTCATCGTCAATAAGAAGGTCAGAGTGATACAGCAAACGTGAAGTGAAGCGTGGGAATCTATAACTAGTGTCACAGGATTGGTTCAAAACATAGGGTCAGTCTTCTTGTACTTAAGTCGGCATTGTGCCATTTGTATTTAATTCCGATGTAATTTCTGTGTTTCATCGTCAATAATTAGGTCCAAGGGATACAGTAAACCTGGAGTGATGCATCGGAATCTATAACTAGTGACACAGGGATGGTTCAAAACATAGACAGTAAGAAGAGTCATTATTCTTGTACTTAAGTCGGCATTGTGCCTTTTGTATTTAATTCCGATGCAATTTTTGTGTTTCATCGTTAATAAAAAGGTCCAAGGGATACAGTAAACCGGGTGTGAAGCATCGGAATCTATAACTAGTGTCACAATAATGGTTATAACATAGTCAGTAAGAAGAGTCAGTCTTCTTGTACTTAATTCGGCATTGTGCCTTTTGTATTTATTTGCGATGCAATTTCCGTGTTTCATCGTCAATAAGAAGGTCCAAGGGAAACAGTAAACCTGAAGTGAAGCACCGGAATCTATAACTAGTGTCACATGAATGGTTCAAATCATAGTCAGTAAGAAGAGTCAGAGTTCTTGTACTTAAGTCGTTATTGTGCCTTTTGTATTTAATTCCGATGCAATTTCTGTGTTTCATCGTCAATAAGAAGTTCCAAGGGTTACAGTAAACCTGGAGTGAAGCATCGGAATCTATAACTAGTGTCACATGTATGGTTCAAAACATAGACAGTAAGAAGAGTCAGTCTTCTTGTACTTAATTTGGAATTGTAACTTTTGTATTTAATTACGATGCAATTTCTGTGTTTCATCGTCAATAAGAAGGTCAGAGGGATACAGTAAACCTGAAGTGAAGCATCGGAATCTATAACTAGTGTCACAGGGATGGTTCAAAACATAGACAGTAACAAGAGTCAGTATTCTTGTACTTAAGTCGACATTGTGCCTTTTGTATTTAATTCCGAAGCAATTTCTGTGTTTCATCGTCAATAAGAAGGTCCAAGGGATACAGCAAACCTGAAGTGAAGCATCGGAATCTATAACTACTGTAACAGGAATGGTTCAAAACATAGACAGTGGGAAGAGTCAGCCTTCTTGTACTTAAGTCGGCATTGTGCCCTTTCTATTTATTTCCTATTCAATTTTTGTGTTTCATCGTTAGTAAAAAGGTCCCAGGGATACAGTAAACCGGGGGTGAAGCATTGGAATCTATAACTAGTGTCACAATAATGGTTCAAACATAGTCAGTAAGAAGAGTCAGTCTTCTTGTACTTAAGTCTGCATTGTGCCTTTTGTATTTAATTCCGATGCAATTTCTGTGTTTCATCGTCAATAAGAAGGTCCAAGGGATACAGTAAACCTGGAGTGAAGCATCGGAATCTATAACTAGTGTCATAGGAACGAATCAAAACATAGTCTGTAAGAAGAGTCGGTCTTCTTGTACTTAAGTCGGCATTGTGCCATTTGTATTTAATTCCGATGCAATTTCTGTACTTCAGCGTCAATAAGTAGGTCCAAGGGATACAGTAAACCTGGAGTGATGCATCGGAATCTACAACTAGTGACACAGGGATGGTTCAAAACATAGACAGTAAGAAGAGTCAGTATTCTTGTAATTAAGTCGGCATTGTGCCTTTTGTATTTAATTCCGATGCAATTTTTGTGTTTCATCGTTAATAAAAAGGTCCAAGGGATACAGTGAACCGGATGTGAAGCATCGGAATCTATAACTAGTGTCACAATAATGGTTCCAACATAGTCAGAAAGAAGAGTCAGTCTTCTTGTATTTAAGTCTGCATTGTGCTTTTGAATTTAGTTCCGATGCAATTTTTTGTGTTTCATCGTCAATAAGAAGGTCCAAGGGATACAGTAAACCTGGAGTGATGCATCGGAATGTATAACTAGTGTCATAGGAATGAATCAAAACATAGTCTGTAAGAAGAGTCAGTCTTCTTGTACTAAAGTCGGCTTGTGCTTTTTGTATTTAATTCAGATGCAATTTCAGTGTTTCATCGTCAAGAAGAAGGTCCAAGGGATTCAGAAAACCAGAAGTGAAGCATCGGAATCTATAACTAGTGTCACAGGGATGGTTCGAAACATAGACAGTAAGAAGAGTCAGTATTATTGTACTTAAGTCGGCATTGTGCCTTTTGTATTTAATTCCGATGCAATATCTGTGGTTCATCGTCAATAAGAAGGTCAGAGGGATACAGTAAACCTGAACTGAAGCACTGGAATCTATAACTAGTGTCACTACAATGGTTCAAAGCATAGACAGTAGGAAGAGTCAGTCTTCTTGTACTTAAGTCGGCATTGTGCCTTTTCTATTTAATTCCTATGCAATTTCTGTGTTTCATCGTCAATAAGAAGGTCCTAGGGGTATAGTAAACCTGGAGTGAAGCATCGTAATCTCTAACTAGTGTCACAGGAATGGTTCAAAACATAGACAGTAAGTAGCGTCAGTCTTCCTGTACTTAAGTCGGCATTGTGCATTTTTTTTTAATTCCGATGCAATTTCTGTGTTTCATCGTCAATAAGAAGGTCCAAGGGATACAGTAAACCTGGAGTGAAGCATCGGAATCTATAACTAGTGTCACACTAATGGTTCAAAGCATCGACAGTAAGAAGAGTCAGTCTTCTTGTACTTAATTCGGCATTGTGCCTTTAGTATTTAATTCCGATGCCATTTCTGCGTTTCATCGAGAATAAGAAGGTCAGGGGGATACAGTAAATCTGAAGTCAAGCATCGGAATCTATTACTAGTGTCATAGGAATGGTTCAAAACATAATCAGTAAGAAGAGTTAGTCTTCTTGTACTTAAGTCGGCATAATGCGTTTTGTATTTAATTCCGATGCAATTTCTGTGTTTCATCGTCAATAAGAGCGTCCAAGGGATACAGTAAACCTGAAGTGAAGCATCAGAATCTATAACTAGTGTCACAGGAATGGTTCAAATCATAGTCAGTAAGAAGAGTCAGTCTTCTTGTACTTAAGTCGGCATTGTGCCTTTTGTATTTATTTCCGATGCAATTTCCGTGTTCATCGTCAATAAGAAGGTCCAAGGGATACAGTAAACCTGAAGTGAAGCACGGGAATCTATAACTAGTGTCACATGAATGGTTCAAATCATAGTCAGTAAGAAGAGTCAGAGTTCTTGTACTTAAGTCGCCATTGTGCCTTTTCTATTCAATTCCGATGCAATTTCTGTGTTTCATCGTCAATAAGAAGGTCCAAGGGTTACAGTAAACCTGGAGTGAAGCATCGGAATCTCTAACTAGTGTCACATGAATGGTTCAAAACATAGACAGTAAGAAGAGTCAGTCTTCTTGTACTTAATTCGGAATTGTGCCTTTTGTATTTAATTCCGATGCAATTTGTGTTTTTCATCGTCAATAAGAAGGTCAGAGGGATACAGTAAACGTGAAGTGAAGCATGGGAATCTATAACTAGTGTCACAGGATTGGTTCAAAACATAGAGTCAGTCTTCTTGTACTTAAGTCGGCATTGTGCCCTTTCTATTTAATTCCTATTCAACTTTTGTGTTTCATCGTTAATAAAAAGGTCCCAGGGATACAGTAAACCGGGGGTGAAGCATTGGAATCTATAACTAGTGTCACAATAATGGTACAAACATAGTCAGTAAGAAGATTCAGTCTTCTTGTACTTAAGTCTGCATTGTGCATTTTGTATTTAATTCCGATGCAATTTCTGTGTTTCATCGTCTATAAGAAGGTCCAAGGGATACAGTAAACCTGGAGTGAAGCATCGGAATCTATAACTAGTGTCACAGGAATGAATCAAAACATAGTCTGTAAGAAGAGTCAGTATTCTTGTACTAAAGTCGGCATTGTGCCTTTTGTATTTAGTCCAGATGCAATTTCAGTGTTTCATCGTCAATAAGAAGGTCCAAGGGATACAGTAAACCTGGAGTGAAGCATCGGAATCTATAACTAGTGTCACAGGAATGGTTCAAGACTTAGTCAGTAAGAAGAGTCAGTCTTCTTGTACTTAAGTCGGCATTGTGCCATTTGTATCTAATTCCAATGTAATTTCTGTGTTTCATCGTCACTAATTAGGTCCAAGGGATACAGTAAACCTGGAGTGATGCATCGGAATCTATAACTAGTGACACAGGGATGGTTCAAAACATAGACAGTAAGAGGAGTCAGTATTCTTGTACTTAAGTCTGCATTGTGCTTTTGAATTTAATTCCGATGCAATTTCTGTGTTTCATCGTCAATACGAAGGTCCAAGGGATACAGTAAACCTGGAGTGATGCATCGGAATCTATAACTAGTGTCATAGGAATGAATCAAAACATAGTCTGTAAGAATTGTCAGTCTTCTTGTACTAAAGTCGGCTTGTGCTTTTTGTATTTAATTCAGATGCATTTTCAGTGTTTCATCGTCAATAAGAGGGTCCAAGGGATTCAGTAAACCAGAAGTGAAGCATCGGAATCTATAACTAGTGTCACAGGGATGAATCAAAACATAGTCTGTAAGAAGAGTCAGTCTTCTTGTACTAAAGTCGGCATTGTGCTTTTTGTATTTAATTCAGATGCAATGTCAGTGTTTCATCGTCAATAAGAAGGTCCAAGGTATTCAGTAAACCAGAAGTGAAGCATCGGAATCTATAACTAGTGTCACAGAAATGGTTCAAAGCATAGACAGTAAGAAGAGTCAGTATTCTTGTACTTAAGTCGGCATTGTGCCTTTTGTATTTAATTAAGATGCAATTTCTGTGTTTCATCGTCAATAAGAAGGTCAGAGGGATACAGTAAACCTGAACTGAAGCACCGGAATCTATAACTAGTGTCACTATAATGGTTGAAAGCATAGACAGTAGGAAGAGTCAGTCTTCTTGTACTTAAGACGGCATTGTGCCTTTTCTATTTAATTCCTATGCAATTTCTGTGTTTCATCGTCAATAAGAAGGTCAGGGGGATACAGTAAATCTGAAGTCAAGCATCGGAATCTATAACTAGCGTAACAGGAATGGTTCAAAACATAGACAGTGGGAAGAGTCAGTCTTCCTGTACTTAATTCGGAATTATGACTTTTGTATTTAATTCCGATGCAATTTCTGTGTTTCATCGTCAATAGGAAGGTCAGAGTTATACAGTAAACCTGAAGTGAAGCATCGGAATCTGTAACTAGTGTCACAGGGATGGTTCAAACATAGACAGTGAGAAGAGTCAGTATTCTTGTACTTAAGTCGGCATTGCGCCTTTTGTATTTAATTCCGATGCAATTTCTGTGTTTCATCGTCAATAAGAAGGTCCAAGGGATACAGTAAACCTGGAGTGAAGCATCGGAATCTATAACTAGTGTCATTGGAATTAATCAAAACATAGTCTGTAAGAAGAGTCAGTCTTCCTGTACTAAAGTCGGCATTGTGCCTTTTGTATTTAATTCCGATGCCGTTTCTGTGTTTCATCGTGAGTAAGAAGGTCAGAGGGAAACAGTAAATCTGAAGTCAAGCATCGGAATATACAACTAGTGTCACAGGAATGGTTTAAAACATAGTCAGTAAGAAGAGTCAGTCTTCTTGTACTTAAGTGGCTTTGTGCCTTTTGTATTTAATTCCGATGCAATTTCTGTGTTTCATCGTCAATAAGAAGGTCCAAGGGATACAGTAAACCTGAAGTGAAGCATCAGAATCTCTAACTAGTGTCACAGGAATGGTTCAAAACATAGTCAGTAAGAAGAGTCAGTCTTCTTGTACTTATGTCGGCATTGTGCCTTTTGTATTTATTTCCGATGCAATTTCTGTGTATCATCGTCAACAAGAAGGTCCAAGCGATACAGTAAACCTGAAGTGAAGCACCGGAATCTACAACTAGTGTCACATGAATGTTTCAAATCATAGTCAGTAAGAAGAGTCAGACATCTTGTACTTAAGTCGCCATTGTGCCTTTTGAATTTAATTCCGATGCAATTTCTGTGTTTCATCGTCAATAAGAGGTTCCAAGGGATACAGTAATCCTGGAGTGAAGCATCGTAATCTATGACTAGTGTCACATGAATGGTTCAAAACATAGACAGTAAGAAGAGTCAGTCTTCTTGTACTTAATTCGGAATTGTGCCTTTTGTATTTAATTCCGATGCAATTTCTGTGTTTCATCGTCAATAAGAAGGTCAGAGGGATACAGTTAACCTGAAGTGAAGCTTCGGAATCTATAACTGGTGTCACAGGGATGGTTCAAAACATAGACAGTAACAAGAGTCAGTATTCTTGTACTTAAGTCCGCATTGTGCCTTTTGTATTTAATTCCGACAGGAATGGTTCAAAGCATAGACAGTGGGAAGAGTAAGTCTTCTTGTACTTAAGTCGGCAATGTGACTTTTGTATTTAATTCCGATGCAATTTCTGTGTTTCATCGTCAATAAGAAGGTCAGAGGGATACAGTAAACCGAGAGTGAAGCATTGGAATCTATAACTAGTGTCACAATAATGGTTCAAACATAGTCAGTAAGAAGAGTCAGACATCTTGTACTTAAGTCACCATTGTGCCTTTTCTATTTAATTCCGATGCAATTTCTGTGTTTTATCGTCAGTAAAGGGGTCCAAGGGATACAGTAATCCTGGAGTGAAGCATCGGAATCTATAACTAATGTCACAGGAATGGTTCAAAACATCGTCAGTAAGAAGAGTCAGTCTTCTTGTACTTAATTCGGCATTGTGCCTTTAGTATTTAATTCCGATGCCATTTCTGCGTTTCATCAAGAATAAGATGGTCAGGGGGATACAGTAAATCTGAAGTCAAGCATCGGAATCTATTACTAGTGTCATAGGAATGGTTCAAAACGTAATCAGTAAGAAGAGTCAGTCTTCTTGTACTTAAGTCGGCATTGTGCGTTTTGTATTTAATTCCGATGCAATTTCTGTGTTTCATCGTCAATAAGAAGGTCCAAGGAATACAGTAAACCTGAAGTGAAGCATCAGAATCTATAACTAGTGTCACAGGAATGGTTCAAAACATAGTCAGTAAGAAGAGTCAGTCTTCCTGTACTTAAGTCGGCATTGTGCCTTTTGTATTTATTTCCGATGCAATTTCCGTGTTTCATCGTCAATAAGAAGGTCCAAGGGATACAGTAAACCTGAAATGAAGCACCGGAATCTATAACTAGTGTCACATGAATGGTTCAAATCATAGTCAGTAAGAAGAGTCAGTCTTCTTGTACTTAAGTCGCCATTGTGCCTTTTGTATTCAATTCCGATGCAATTTCTGTGTTTCATCGTCAATAAGAAGGTCCAAGGGTTACAGTACACCAGGAGTGAAGCATCGGAATCTATAACTAGTGTCACATGAATGGTTCAAAACATAGACAGTAAGAAGAGTCAGTCTTCTTGTACTTAATTCGGAATTGTGCCTTTTGTATTTAATTCCGATGCAATTTGTGTGTTTCAACGTCAATAAGAAGGTCAGAGGGATACTGTAAACGTGAAGTGAAGCATGGGAATCTATAACTAGTGTCACAGGGATGGTTCAAATCATAGACAGTAAGAAGAGTAAGTATTCTTATACTTAAGTCGACATTGTGCCTTTTGTATTTAATTCCGAAGCAATTTCTGTGTTTCATCGTCAATAAGAAGGTCCAAGGGATACAGTAAACCTGAAGTGAAGCATCGGAATCTATAACTAGCGTAACAGGATTGGTTCAAAACATAGGCGGTGGGAAGAGTCAGTCTTCTTGTACTTAATTCGGAATTGTGACTTTTGCATTTAACTCCGATGCAATTTCTGTGTTTCATCGTCAATAAGAAGGTCAGAGGGATACAGTAAACCTGAAGTGAAGCATCGGAATCTATAACTAGTGTCACAGGGATGGTTCAAACATAGACAGTAAGAAGAGTCAGTATTCTTGTACTTAAGTCGGCATTGTGCCTTCTGTATTCAATTCCGATGCAATTTCTGTGTTTCATCGTCAATAAGAAGGTCCAAGGGATACAGTAAACCTGGAGTGAAGCATCGGAATCTATAACTATTGTCATAGGAATGAATCAAAACATAGTCTGTAAGAAGAGTCAGTCCTCCTGTACTAAAGTCGGCATTGTGCCTTTTGTATTTAATTCCGATGCCGTTTCTGTGTTTCATCGTGAATAAGAAGGTCAGAGGGATACAGTAAATCTGAAGTCAAGCATCGGAATCTATAACTAGTGTCACAGGAATGGTTTAAAACATAGTCAGTAAGAAGAGTCAGTCTTCTTGTACTTAAGTCGGCTTTGTGCCTTTTGTATGTAATTCCGATGCAATTTCTGTGTTTCATCGTCAATAAGAAGGTCCAAGGGATACAGTAAACCTGGAGTGAAGCATCGGAATCTATAACTAGTGTCATAGGAATGAATCAAAACATAGTCTGTAAGAAGAGTCAGTCTTTTTGTACTAAAGTCGGCATTGTGCCTTTTGTATTTAATTCAGATTCAATTTCAGTGTTTCATCGTCAATAGGAAGGTCCAAGGGATACAGTAAACCTGGAGTGAAGCATCGGAATCTATAACTAGTGTCACATGAATGGTTCAAAACATAGACAGTAAGAAGAGTCAGTCTTCTTGTACTTAATCTGGCATTGTGCCTTTTGTATTTAATTCCGATGCAATTTCTGTGTTTCATCGTCAATAAGAAGGTCCAAGGGATACAGTAAACCTGGAGTGATGCATCGTAATCTATAACTAGTAACACAGGAATGGTTCAAAACATAGACAGTAAGAACAGTCACTCTTCTTGTACTTAAGTCGGCATTGTGCCTTTTGTATTTAATGCCGATGCAATTTTTGTGTTTCATCGTTAATAAAAAGGTCCAAGGGATACAGTAAACCTGGAGTGAAGCATCGGAATCTATAACTAGTGTCACAATAATGGTTCAAACATAGTCAGTAACAAGAGTCAGTCTTCTTGTACTTAAGTCTGCACTGTGCCTTTTGAATTTAATTCCGATGCAATTTCTGTGTTTCATCGTCAATAAGAAGGTCCAAGGGATACAGTTAACCTGGAGTGATGCATCGGTATCCATAACTAGTGTCATAGGAATGAATCAAAACATAGTCTGTAAGAAGAGTCAGTCTTCTTGTACTAAAGTCGGCATTGTGCTTTTTGTATTTAATTCAGATGCAATTTCCGTGTTTTATCGTCAATAAGAAGGTCCAAGGGATTCAGTAAACCAGAAGTGAAGCATCGGAATCTATAACTAGTGTCACAGAAATGGTTCAAAGCATAGACAGTTAGAAGAGTCAGTATTCTTGTACTTAAGTCGGCATTGTGCCTTTTGTATTTAATTCCGATGCAATTTCTGTGTTTCATCGTCAATAAGAAGGTCAGAGGGATACAGTGAACCTGAACTGAAGCACCGGTATCTATAACTAGTGTCACTATAATGGTTGAAAGCATAGACAGTAGGAAGAGTCAGTCTTCTTGTACTTAAGTCGGCATTGTGCCTTTTCTATTTAATTCCTATGCAATTTCTGTGTTTCATCGTCAATAAGAAGGTCAGGGGGATACAGTAAATCTGAAGTCAAGCATCGGAATCTATAACTAGCGTAACAGGAATGGTTCAAAACATAGACAGTGGGAAGAGTCAGTCTTCCTGTACTTAATTCGGAATTGTGACTTTTGTATTTAATTCCGATGCCGTTTCTGTGTTTCATCGTGAATAAGAAGGTCAGAGGGATACAGTAAATCTGAAGTCAAGCATCGGAATCTATAACTAGTGTCACAGGAATGGTTTAAAACATAGACAGTAAGAAGAGTCAGTCTTCTTGTACATAAGTCGGCTTTGTGCCTTTGTATTTAATTCCGATGCAATTTCTGTGTTTCATCGTCAATAAGAAGGTCCAAGGGATACAGCAAACCTGGAGTGAAGCATCGGAATCTATAACTAGTGTCATTGGAATTAATCAAAACATAGTCAGTAAGAAGAGTCAGTCTTCCTGTACTAAAGTCGGCATTGTGCCTTTTGTATTTAATTCCGATGCCGTTTCTGTGTTTCATCGTGAATAAGAAGGTCCAAGGGATACAGTAAACCTGAAGTGAAGCACCGGAATCTACAACTAGTGTCACATGAATGGTTCAAATCATAGTCAGTAAGAAGAGTCAGACATCTTGTACTTAAGTCACCATTGTGCCTTTTGTATTTAATTTTGATGCAATTTCTGTGTTTCATCGTCAATTAGAGGGTCCAATGGATACAGTAATCCTGGAGTGAAGCATAGGAATCTATAACTAGAGTAACAGGTGTGGTTCAAAACATACACAATGGGAAGAGTCAGTCTTCTTGTACTTAAGTCGGCAATGTGACTTTTGTATTTAATTCCGATGCAATTTCTGTGTTTCATCGTCAATAAGAAGGTCAGAGGGATACAGTAAACCGGGAGTGAAGCATTGGAATCTATAACTAGTGTCACAATAATGGTTCAAACATAGTCAGTAAGAAGAGTCAGTCTTCTTTTACTTAAGTCTGCATTGTGAATTTTGTATTTAATTCCGATGCAATTTCTGTGTTTCATCGTCAATAAGAAGGTCCAAGGGATACAGTAAACCTGGAGTGAAGCATCGGAATCTATAACTAGTGTCATAGGAATGAATCAAAACATAGTCTGTAAGAAGAGTCAGTCTTCTTGTACTAAAGTCGGCATTGTGCCTTTTGTATTTAATACAGATGCAATTTCAGTGTTTCATCGTCAATAAGAAGGTCCAAGGGATACAGTAAACCTGGAGTGAAGCACCGGAATCTATAACTAGTGTCACATGAATTGTTCAAAACATAGACAGTAAGAAGAGTCAGTCTTCTTGTACTTAATCCGGCATTGTGCCTTTTGTATTTAATTCCGATGCAATTTCTGTGTTTCATCGTCCATAAGAAGGTCAGAGGGATACAGTAAGGCTGAAGTAAAGCATCGGAATCTATAACTAGTGTCCCAGGAATGGTTCAAGACTTAGTCAGTTAGAAGAGTCAGTCTTCTTGTACTTAAGTCGGCATTGTGCCATTTGTATTTAATTCCGATGCAATTTCTGTGTTTCATCGTCAATAAGTAGGTCCAAGGGATACAGTAAACCTGGAGTGATGCATCGGAATCTATAACTAGTGACACAGGGATGGTTCAAAACATAGACAGTAAGAAGAGTCAGTGTTCTTGTACTTAAGTCGGCATTGTGCCTTTTGTATTTAATCCCGATGCAATTTTTGTGTTTCATCGTTAATAAAAAGGTCCAAGGGATACAGTAAACCGGGAGTGAAGCATCGTAATCTATAACTAGTGTCACAATAATGGTTCAAACATAGTCAGTAAGAAGAGTCAGTCTTCTTGTACTTAAGTCTGCATTGTGCCTTTTGAATTTAATTCCGATGCAATTTCTGTGTTTCATCGTCAATAAGAAGGTCCAAGGGATACAGTAAGCCTGGAGTGATGCATCGGAATCTATAACTAGTGTCATAGGAATGAATCAAAACATAGTCTGTAAGAAGAGTCAGTCTTCTTGTACTAAAGTCGGCATTGTGCTTTTTGTATTTAATTCAGATGCAATTTCAGTGTTTCATCGTCAATAAGAAGGTCCAAGGGATACAGTAAACCTGAAGTGAAGCATCGAAATCTATAACTAGCGTATCAGGAATGGTTCAAAACATAGACAGTGGGAAGAGTCAGTCTTCCTGTACTTAATTCGGAATTGTGACTTTTGTATTTCATTCCGATGCAATTTCTGTGTTTCATCGTCAATAAGAAGGTCAGAGTGATACATTAAACCTGAAGTGAAGCACCAGAATCTATAACTAGTGTCACTATAATGGTTCAAAGCATAGACAGTAGGAGGAGTCAGTCTTCTTGTACTTACGTCAGCATTGTGCCCTTTCTATTTTATTCCTATGCGATTTCTGTGTTTCATCGTCAACAAGAAGGTCCTAGGGATATAGTAAACCTGGATTGAAGCATCGGAATCTATAACTAGTGTCACAGGAATGGTTCAAAACATAGACAGTAAGTAGCGTCAGTCTTCTTGTACTTAAGTCGGCATAGTGACTTTAATATTTAATTCCGATGCAATTTCTGTTTTTCAACGTCAATAAGAAGGTCCAAGGGATACAGGAAACCTGGAGTGTAGCATCGGAATCTATAACTAGTGTCACAGAATTGGTTCAAAACATCGACAGTAAGAAGAGTCAGTCTTCTTGTACTTAATTCGGCATTGTGCTTTTAGTATTTAATTCCGATGCCGTTTCTGTGTTTCATCGTGAATAAGAAGGTCAGAGGGATACAGTAAATCTGAAGTCATGCATCGGAATCTATAACTAGTGTCACAGGAATGGTTTAAAACATAGTCAGTAAGAAGAGTCAGTCTTCTTGTACTTAATTCGGAATTGTGCCTTTTGTATTTAATTCCGATGCAATTTCTGTGTTTCATCGTCAATAAGAAGGTTAGAGGGATACAGTAAACCTGAAGTGAAGCATCGGAATCAATAACTAGTGTCACAGGAATGGTTCAAAACATAGTCAGTAAGAAGAGTCAGACATCTTGTACTTAAGTCACCATTGTGCCTTTTGTATTTAATTCCGATGCAATTTCTGTGTTTCATCGTCAATAAGAAGGTCCAAGGGATACAGTAAACCTGGAGTGAAGCAAAGGAATCCATAACTAGTGTCACATGAATGGTTCAAAACATAGACAGTAAGAAGAGTCAGTCTTCTTGTACTTAATTCGGAATTATGCCTTTTGTATTTCATTCCGATGAAATTTCTGTGTTTTATCGTCAATACGAAGGTCCAAGGGGTACAGTAAACCAGAAGTGAAGCATCGGAATCAATAACTAGTGTCACAGGGATGGATCAAAACATAGACAGTAAGAAGAGTCAGTATTCTTGTACTTAAGTGGGCATTGTGCCTTTTGTATTTAATTCCCAAGCAATTTCTGTGTGTCATCTTCAATAAGAAGGTCCAAGGGATACAATAAACCTGAAGTGAAGCATTAGAGCCTATAGCTTGTGTCACAGGAATGGTTCAAAACATAGTCAGTAAGAAGAGTCAGGCTTCTTGTACATAAGTCGGCATTGTGCCTTTTGTATTTAATTCCGATTAAATTTCTGTGTTTCATCGTCAATAAGAAGAACCAAGGGATACAGTAAACCTGAAGTGAAGCATCGGAATCTATAACTAGTGTAACAGGAATGGTTCAAAACATAGACAGTAGGAAGAGTCAGTCTTCTTGTGCTTAAGTCGGCATTGTGCCTTTTCTATTTAATTCCTATGCAATATCTGTGTTTCATCGTCAATAAGAAGGTCCAAGGGATATAGTAAACCTGGAGTGAAGCATCGGAATCTATAACTAGTGTCACAAGAATGGTTCAAAGCATAGACCGTAAGTAGCGTCAGTCTCCTTGTACTAAAGTCGGCATTGTGCTTTTTTATTTAATTCCGATGCAATTTCTGTGTTTCATCGTCTATAAGAAGGTCCAAGGGATACAGTAAACCGGGAGTGAAGCATCGGAATCTATAACTAGTGTCACAATAATGGTTCAAACATAGTCAGTAAGAAGAGTGAGTCTTCTTGTACTTAAGTCTGCATTGTGCCTTTTGAATTTAATTCCGATGCAATTTCTGTGTTTCATCGTCAATAAGAAGGTCCAAGGGATACAGTAAACCTGGAGTGATGCATCGGAATCTATAACTAGTGTCATAAGAATGAATCAAAACATAGTCTATAAGAAGAGTCAGTCTTCTTAAACTAAAGTCGGCATTGTGCTTTTTGTATTTTATTCAGATGCAATTTCTGTGTTTCATCGTCAAGAAGAAGGTCCAAGGGATACAGTAAACCTGAAGTGAAGCACCGGAATCTATAACTAGTGTCACATGAATGGTTCAAATCATAGTCAGTAAGAAGAGTCAGAGTTCTTGTACTTAAGTCGCCATTGTGCCTTTTGTATTTAATTCCGATGCAATTTCTGTGTTTCATCGTCAATAAGAAGGTCAGAGGGATACAGTAAACCTGAAGTGAACCATCGGAATCTATAACTAGTGTCACAGGGATGGTTCAAAACATATACAGTAAGAGGAGTCAGTATTCTTATACTTAATTTGGCATTGTGAGTTTTGTATTTACTTCCGAAGCAATTTCTGTGTTTTATCGTCAATAAGAAGGTGTAAGGGATACAGTAAACCTGAAGTGAAGCATCGAAATTTATAACTAGCGTATCAGGAATGGTTCAATACATAGACAGTGGGTAGAGTCAGTCTTCCTGTACTTAACTCGGAATTGTGACTTTTGTATTTCATTCCGATGCAATTTCTGTGTTTCATCGTCAATAAGAAGGTCAGAGGGATACAGTAAATCTGAAGTGAAGCATCGGCATCTATAACTAGTGTCACAGGGATGGTTCAAACATAGACAGTAAGAAGAGTCAGTATTCTTGTACTTAAGTCGGCATTGTGCCTTTTGTATTTAATTCCGATGCAATTTCTGTGTTTCATCGTCAATAAGAAGGTAAGAGGGATACAGTAAACCTGAAGTGTAGCATCGGAATCAATAACTAGTGTCACAGGAATGGTTCAAAACATAGTCAGTAAGAAGAGTCAGTCTTCTTGTACTTAAGTCGGCATTGTGCCTTTTGTATTTATTTTTGATGCAATTTCTGTGTTTCATCGTCAATAAGAAGGTCCAAGGGATACAGTAAACCTGGAGTGAAGCATCGGAATTTATAACTAGTGACACAGGTTTGGTTCAAAACATAGTCAGTAAGAAGAGTCAGTCTTCTTGTACTTAAGTCGGCATTGTGCCTTTTGTATTTATTTCCGATCCAATTTCTGTGTTTCATCGTCAACAAGAAGGTCCAAGGGATACAGTAAACCTGAACTGAAGCACCGGAATCTATAACTAGTGTCACATGAATGGTTCAAATCATAGTCAGTACGAAGAGTCAGACATCTTGTACTTAAGTCACCATTGTGCCTTTTGTATTTAATTCCGATGCAATTTCTGTGTTTCATCGTCAATAAGAAGGTCCAAGGGATACAGTAAACCTGGAGTGAAGCAAAGGAATCCATAACTAGTGTCACATGAATGGTTCTAAACATTGACAGTAAGAAGAGTCAGTCTTCTTGTACTTAATTCGGAATTATGCCTTTTGTATTTCATTCCGATGAAATTTCTGTGTTTTATCGTCAATACGAAGGTCCAAGGGGTACAGTAACCAGAAGTGAAGCATCGGAATCTATAACTAGTGTCACAGGGATGGATCAAAACATAGACAGTAAGAAGAGTCAGTATTCTTGTACTTAAGTGGGCATTGTGCCTTTTGTATTTAATTCCCAAGCAATTTCTGTGTTTCATCTTCAATAAGAAGGTCCAAGGGATACAATAAACCTGAAGTGAAGCATTAGAGTCTATAGCTAGTGTCACAGGAATGGTTCGAAACATAGTCAGTAAGAAGAGTCAGTCTTCTTGCACATAAGTCGGCATTGTGCCTTTTGTATTTAATTCCGAATAAATTTCTGTGTTTCATCGTCAATAAGAAGAACCAAGGGATACAGTAAACCTGAAGTGAAGCATCGGAATCTATAAATAGTGTAACAGGAATGGTTCAAAACATAGACAGTAGGAAGAGTCAATCTTCTTGTACTTAAGTCGGCATTGTGCCTTTTCTATTTAATTCCTATGCAATTTCTGTGTTTCATCGTCAATAAGAAGGTCCAAGGGATATAGTAAACCTGGAGTGAAGCATCGGAAACTATAACTAGTGTCACAAGAATGGTTCAAAACATAGACAGTAAGTTGCGTCAGTCTCCTTGTACTAATGTCGGCATTGTGCTTTTTTACTTAATTCCGATGCAATTTCTGTGTTTCATCGTAAATAAGAAGGTCCAAGGGATACAGTAAACCTGAAGTGAAGCATCGGAATCTATAACTAGTGTCACAGGAATGGTTCAAAACATCGACAGTAAGAAGAGTCAGTCTTCTTGTACTTAATTCGGAATTGTGCCTTTTGTATTTAATTCCGATGCAATTTCAGTGTTTCATCCTCAATAAGAAGGTCCAAGGGATACAGTAAACCAGAAGTGAAGCATCGGAATCTATAACTAGTGTCACAGGGATGGACCAAAACATACACAGTAAGAAGAATCAGTATTCTTGTACTTAAAACGGCATTGTGCTTTTTGTATTTAATTCCGATGCAATTTCTGTGTTTCATCGTCAATAAGAAGGTCAGAGGGATACATTAAACTGGAACTGAAGCACCGGAATCTATAACTAGAGTCCCTATAAAAGTTCAAAGCATAGACAGTAGGAAGAGTCAGTCTTCTTGTACTTAAGTCCACATTGTGCCTTTTCTATTTAATTCCTACGCAATTTCTGTGTTTCATCGTCAATAAGAAGGTCCTAGGGATATAGTAAACCTGGAGTGAAGCATCGGAATCTATAAATAGTATCACAGGGATGGTTCAAAACATAGACAGTAAGAAGAGTCAGTCTTCTTGTACTTAATTCGGAATTGTGCCTTTTGTATTTAATTCCGATGCAATTTCTGTATTTCATCGTCAATAAGAAGGTTAGAGGGATACAGTAAACCTGAAGTGAAGCATCGGAATCAATAACTAGTGTCACAGGAATGGTTCAAAACATAGTCAGTAAGAAGAGTCAGTCTTCTTGTACATAAGTCGGCATTGAGCCTCTTGTATTTATTTCCGATGCAATTTCTGTGTTTCATCGTCAATAAGAAGGTCCAAGGGATACAGTAAACCTGGAGTGAAGCATCGGAATTTATAACTAGTGACACAGGGTTGGTTCAAAACATAGTCAGTAAGAAGAGTCAGTCTTCTTGTACTTAAGTCGGCATTGTGCCTTTTGTATTTATTTCCGATCCAATTTCTGTGTTTCATCGTCAAAAAGAAGCTCCAAGGGATACAGTAAACCTGAAGTGAAGCACCGGAATCTATAACTAGTGTCACATGAATGGTTCAAATCATAGTCAGTAAGAAGAGTCAGACATCTTGCACTTAAGTCACCATTGTGCCTTTTGTATTTAATTCCGATGCAATTTCTGTCTTTCATCGTCAATAAGAAGGTCCAAGGGATTCAGTAAACCTGGAGTGAAGCAAAGGAATCCATAACTAGTGTCACATGAATGGTTCTAAACATAGACAGTAAGAAGAGTCAGTCTTCTTGTACTTAATTCGGAATTATGCCTTTTGTATTTCATTCCGATGAAATTTCTGTGTTTTATCGTCAATACGAAGGTCCAAGGGGTACAGTAAACCAGAAGTGAAGCATCGGAATCTATAACTAGTGTCACAGGGATGGATCAAAACATAGACAGTAAGAAGAGTCAGTATTCTTGTACTTAAGTGGGCATTGTGCCTTTTGTATTTAATTCCCAAGCAATTTCTGTGTTTCATCTTCAATAAGAAGGTCCAAGGGATACAAAAAACCTGAAGTGAAGCATTAGAGTCTATAGCTAGTGTCACAGGAATGGTTCAAAACATAGTCAGTAAGAAGAGTCAGTCTTCTTGTACATAAGTCGGCATTGTGCCTTTTGTATTTAATTCCGAATAAATTTCTGTGTTTCATCGTCAATAAGAAAAACCAAGGGATACAGTAAACCTGAAGTGAAGCATCGGAATCTATAACTAGTGTAACAGGAATGGTTCAAAACATAGACAGTAGGAAGAGTCAATCTTCTTGTACTTAAGTCGGCATTGTGCCTTTTCTATTTGATTCCTATGCAATTTCTGTGTTTCATCGTCAATAAGAAGGTCCAAGGGATATAGTAAACCGGGAGTGAAGCATCGGAAACTATAACTAGTGTCACAAGAATGGTTCAAAACATAGACAGTAAGTAGCGTCAGTCTCCTTGTACTAATGCCGGCATTGTGCTTTTTTATTTAATTCCGATGCAATTTCTGTGTTTCATCGTCAATAAGAAGGTCCAAGGGATACAGTAAACCTGAAGTGAAGCATCGGAATCTATAACTAGTGTCACAGGAATGGTTCAAAACATCGACAGTAAGAAGAGTCAGTCTTCTTGTACTTAATTCGGCGTTGTGCCTTTAGTATTTGATTCCGATGCAATTTCTGGGTTTCATCGTCGATAAGAAGGTCAGAGGGATACAGTAAATCTGAAGTCAAGCATCGGAATCAATAAGTAGTGTCGCAGGAATGGTTCAAAACATAGTCAGTAAGAAGAGTCAGTCTTCTTGTACTTAAGTCGGCTTTGTGCCTTTTGTATTTAATTCGGATGCAATTTCTGTGTTTCATCGTCAATAAGAAGGTCCAAGGGATACAGTAAACCTGAAGTGAAGCATCAGAATCTATAACTAGTGTCACAGGAATGGTTCAAAGCATAGTCAGTAAGAAGAGTCAGTCTTCTTGTACTGAAGTCGGCATTGTGCCTTATATATTTATTTCCGATGCAATTTCTGTGTTTTATCGTCAATAAGAAGGTCCAAGGGATACAGTAAACCTGAAGTGAAGCAATGGAATCTATAACTAGTGTCACATGAATTGTTCAAATCATAGTCAGTAAGAAAGAGTCAGACTTCTTGTACTTAAGTCGCCATTGTGCCTTTTGTATTTAATTCCGATGCAATTTCTGTGTTTTTCTCGTCAATAAGAAGGTCCAAATGATACAGTAAACCTGGAGTGAAGCATCAGAATCTATAACTAGTATCACATTAATGGTTCAAAACATAGACAGTAAGAAGAGTAAGTCTTCTTGTACTTAATTCGGAATTGTGCCTTTTGTATTTAATTCCGAAGCAATTTCTGTGTTTCATCGTCAATAAGAAGGTCAGAGGAATACAGTAAACCTGAAGTGAAGCATCGGAATCTATAACTAGTGTCACAGGGATGGATCAAAACATAGACAGTAAGAAGAGTCAGTATTCTTGTACTTAAGAGGGCATTGTGCCTTTTGTATTTAATTCCCAAGCAATTTCTGTGTTTCATCTTCAATAAGAAGGTCCAAGGGATACAATAAACCTGAAGTGAAGCATTAGAGTCTATAGCTAGTGTCACAAGAATGGTTCAAAACATAGTCAGTAAGAAGAGTCAGTCTTCTTGTACATAAGTCGGCATTGTGCCTTTTGTATTTAATTCCGAATAAATTTCTGTGTTTCATCGTCAATAAGAAGAACCAAGGGATACAGTAAACCTGAAGTGAAGCATCGGAATCTATAACTAGTGTAACAGGAATGGTTCAAAACATAGACAGTAAGAAGAGTCAGTATTCTTGTACTTAAAATGGCATTGTGCTTTTTGTATTTAATTCCGATGCAATTTCTGAGTTTCATCGTCAATAAGTAGGTCAGAGGGATACATTAAACTGGAACTGAAGCACCGGAATCTATAACTAGTGCCACTACAAAGGTTCAAAGCATAGACAGTAGGAAGAGTCAGTCTTCTTGTACTTAAGTCCACATTGTGCCTTTTCTATTTAATTCCTATGCAATTTCTGTGTTTCATCGTCAATACGAAGGTCCTAGGGATATAGTAAATCTGGAGTGAAGCATCGGAATCTATAAATAGTGTTACAGGAAAGGTTCAAAACATAGTCAGTAAGAAGAGTCAGTTTTCTTGTACTTAAGTCGGCATTGTGCCTTTTGTATTTATTTCCGATGCAATTTCTGTGTTTCATCGTCAACAAGAAGGTCCAAGGGATACAGTAAACCTGAAGTGAAGCACCGGAATCTATAACTAGTGTCACATGGATTGTTCAAATCATAGTTAGTAAGAAGAGTCAGACATCTTGTACTTAAGTCGCCATTGTGCCTTTTGTATTTAATTCCGATGCAATTTCTGTGTTTCATCGTCAATAAGAAGGTCCAAGGGATACAGTAAACCTGGAGGGAAGCATCGGAATCTATAACTAGTGTCACATGAATGGTTCAAAACATAGACAGTAAGAAGAGTAAGTCTTCTTGTACTTAATTCGGAATTTTGCCTTTTGTATTTAATACCGAAGCAATTTCTGTGTTTCATCGTCAATAAGAAGGTCAGAGGAATACAGTAAACCTGAAGTGAAGCATCGGAATATATAACTAGTGTCACAGGAATGGTTCAAACATAGTCAGTAAGAAGAGTCAGTCTTCTTGTACTTAATTCGGAATTGTGCCTTTTGTATTTAATTCCGAAGCAATTTCTGTGTTTCATCGTCAATAAGAAGGTCAGAGGAATACAGTAAACCTGAAGTGAAGCATCGGAATCTATAACTAGTGTCACAGGAATGGTTCAAAACATAGTCAGTAAGAAGAGTCAGTCTTCTTGTACTTAAGTCGGCATTGTGCCTTTTGTATTTAATTCCGATGCAATTTCAGTGTTTCATCCTCAATAAGAAGGTCCAAGGGATACAGTAAACCAGAAGTGAAGCATCGGAATCTATAACTAGTGTCACAGGGATGGTTCAAAACATAGACAGTAAGAAGAGTCAGTATTCTTGTACTTAAAATGGCATTGTGCTTTTTGTATTTAATTCCGATGCAATTTCTGAGTTTCATCGTCAATAAGTAGGTCAGAGGGATACATTAAACTGGAACTGAAGCACCGGAATCTATAACTAGTGCCACTACAAAGGTTCAAAGCATAGACAGTAGGAAGAGTCAGTCTTCTTGTACTTAAGTCCACATTGTGCCTTTTCTATTTAATTCCTATGCAATTTCTGTGTTTCATCGTCAATACGAAGGTCCTAGGGATATAGTAAATCTGGAGTGAAGCATCGGAATCTATAAATAGTGTTACAGGAAAGGTTCAAAACATAGTCAGTAAGAAGAGTCAGTTTTCTTGTACTTAAGTCGGCATTGTGCCTTTTGTATTTATTTCCGATGCAATTTCTGTGTTTCATCGTCAACAAGAAGGTCCAAGGGATACAGTAAACCTGAAGTGAAGCACCGGAATCTATAACTAGTGTCACATGGATTGTTCAAATCATAGTTAGTAAGAAGAGTCAGACATCTTGTACTTAAGTCGCCATTGTGCCTTTTGTATTTAATTCCGATGCAATTTCTGTGTTTCATCGTCAATAAGAAGGTCCAAGGGATACAGTAAACCTGGAGGGAAGCATCGGAATCTATAACTAGTGTCACATGAATGGTTCAAAACATAGACAGTAAGAAGAGTCAGTCTTCTTGTACTTAATTCGGAATTGTGCCTTTTGTATTTAATTCCAATGCAATTTCTGTGTTTCATCGTCAATAAGAAGGTCAGAGGGATACAGTAAACCTGACGTGAAGCATCGGAATCTATAAGTAGTGTCACAGGAATGGTTCAAAACATAGTCAGTAAGAAGAGTCAGTCTTCTTGTACTTAAGTCGGCATTGTGCCTTTTGTATTTAATTCCGAAGCAATTTCTGGGTTTCATCGTCAATATGAAGGTCCAAGGGATACAGTAAACCTGGAGTGAAGCATCGGAAATTATAACTAGTGACACAGGAATGGTTCATAACATAGACAGTACGAAGAGTCAGTCTTCTTGCACTTACGTCGGCATTGTGCCTTTTCTATTTAATTCCGATGCAATTGCTGTGCTTTTTCGTCAATAAGAAGGTCCAAGGGATACAGTAAACCTGAGGTGAAGCATCGGAATCTATAACTAGTGTCACAGGAATGGTTCAAAACATAGTGAGTAAGAAGAGTCAGTCTTCTTGTACCTAAGTCGGCATTGTGCCTTTTGTATTTAATTCCGATGCAGTTTCTATGTTTCATCGTCAATAAGGAGGTCCAAGGGATACAGTAAACCAGAAGTGATGCATCGGAATCTATAACTAGTGTCACAGGAATTAATCAAAGCATAGTCAATAAGAAGAGTCAGTCTTCTTGTACTTAAGTCGGCATTGTGTCTTTTGTATTTAATTCCGATGCAATTTCTATGTTTCTTCGTCAATAAGAAGGTCCAAGGGATACAGTAAACCTGGAGTGAAGCATTGGAATCTATAACTAGTGTCACAGGAATGCTTCAAATCATAGTCAGTAAGAAGAGTCAGTTTTCTTGTACTTAAGTCGGCATTGTGCCTTTTGTATTTATTTCCGATGCAATTTCTGTGTTTCATCGTCAACAAGAAGGTCCAAGGGATACAGTAAACCTGAAGTGAAGCACCGGAATCTATAACTAGTGTCACATGGATGGTTAAAATCATAGTCAGTAAGAAGAGTCAGACATCTTGTACTTAAGTCGCCATTGTGCCTTTTGTATTTAATTCCGATGCAATTTCTGTGTTTCATCGTCAATAAGAAGGTCCAAGGGATACAGTAAACCTGGAGTGAAGCATCGGAATCTATAACTAGTGTCACATGAATGGTTCAAAACATAGACAGTAAGAAGAGTCAGTCTTCTTGTACTTAATTCGGAATTGTACCTTTTGTATTTAATTCCGAAGCAATTTCTGTGTTTCATCTTCAATAAGAAGGTCCGAGGGATACAATAAACCTGAACTGAAGAATCAGAGTCTATAGCTAGTGTCACAGGAATTTTTCAAAACATAGTCAGTAAGAAGAGTCAGTCTTCTTGTACTTAAGTCGGCAATGTGACTTTTGTATTTAATTCCGATGCAATTTCTGTGTTTCATCGTCAATAAGAAGGTCAGAGGGATACAGTAAAACCTGAACTGAAGCACCGAAATCTATAACTAGTGTCACAGGAATGGTTCAAAACATAGACAGTTGGAAGAGTCAGTCTTCTTGTACTTAAGTCGGCATTGTGCCATTTGAATTTCATTCCGATGCAATATCTGTGTTTCATCGTCCATAAGAAGGTGCGAGGGATACAGTAAACCTCAAGTGAAGCATCGGAATAAAAAACTAGTGTCACAGGAATGGTTCAAAACATAGACTGTCAGAAGAGTCAGTCTTCTTGTACTTAAGTCGGATTTGTGGATTTTGTAATTAATTCCTATGCAATTTTTGTGTTTCATCGTCAATAAGAGGGTCTAAGGGATATAGTAATCCTGGAGTGAAGCATCGGAATCTATAACTAGTGTCACAGGAATGGTTCAAAACATAGACAGTAAGTAGCGTCAGTCTTCTTGTACTAAAGTCGGCATTGTGCCTTTTTTATTTAATTCCGATGCAATTTCTGTGTTTCATCGTCAATAAGAAGGTCCAAGGGATACAGTAAACCTGAAGTGAAGCATCGGAATCTATAACTAGTGTCACAGGAATGGTTCAAAACATCGACAGTAAGAAGAGTCAGTCTTCTTGTACTTAATTCGGCTTTGTGCCTTTAGTAATTAATTCCGATGCAATTTCTGTGTTTCATCGTGAATAAGAAGGTCAGAGGGATACAGTAAATCTGAAGTCAAGCATCGGAATCTATAACTAGTGTCACAGGAATGGTTCAAAACATAATCAGTAAGAAGAGTCAGTCTTCTTGTACTTAAGTCGGCTTTGTGCCTTTTATATTTATTTCCGATGCAATTTCTGTGTTTCATCGTCAATAACAAGGTCCAAGGGATACAGTAAACCTGAAGTGAAGCACCGGAATCTATAACTAGTGTCACATGAATGGTTCAAATCATAGTCAGTAAGAAGAGTCAGACTTCTTGTACTTAAGTCGACATTTGTGCCTTTTGTATTTAATTCCGATGCAATTTCTGTGTTTCATCGTCTATAAGAAGGTCCAAGGGATACAGTAAACCTGGAGTGAAGCATCGAAATCTATAACTAGTGTCACAGGAATGGTTCAAAACATAGTCAGTAAGAAGAGTCAGTCTTCTTGTACATAAGTCGGCATTGTGCCTTTTGTTTTTAATTCCGATGCAATTTCTGTGTTTCATCGACAATAAGAAGGTCCAAGGGATACAGTAAACCTAAAGTGAAGCATAGGAATCTATAACTAGTGACACAGGAATGGTTCAAAACATAGACAGTAGGAAGAGTCACTCTTCTTGCACTTAAGTCGGCATTGTGCCTTTTCTTTTGAATTCCGATGCAATTGCTGTGTTTCATCGTCAATAAGAAGGTCCAAGGGATACAGTAAACCTGAAGTGAAACATCGGAATCTGTAACTAGTGTAACGGGAATGGTTCAAAACATAGTCAGTAAGAAGGGTCAGTCTTCTGGTACTTAAGTCGGCATTGTGCCTTTTGTATTTAATTCCGATGCTATTTCTATGTTTCATCGTTAATATGAAGGTCCAAGGGATACAGTAAACCTGGAGTGAAGCAGCGGATACTATAACTAGTGTCACAGGAATGAATCAAAATATAGTCAGTATGAAGAGTCTGTATTCTTGTACATAAGTCGGCATTGTGCCTTTTGTATTTAATTCCGATGCAATTACTGTGTTTCATCGACAATAAGAAGGTCCAAGGGATACAGTAAACCTGAAGTGAAGCATCGGAATCTATAACTAGTGTAACAGGAATGGTTCAAATCATAGACAGTGGGAAGAGTCAGTCTTCTTGTACTTAAGTCGGCAATGTGACTTTTGTATTTAATTCCGATGCAATTTCTGTGTTTCATCGTCAATAAGAAGGTCAGAGGGATACAGTAAAACCTGAACTGAAGCACCGAAATCTATAACTAGTGTCACAGGAATGGTTCAAAACATAGACAGCAAGAAGAGTTAGTCTTCTTGTACTTAATTCGGAATTGTGCCTTTTGTATTTAATTCCGATGCAATTTCTGTGTTTCATCGTCAGTATGAAGGTCAGAGGGATACAGTAAACCTGAAGTGAAGCATCGGAATCTATAACTAGTGTCACAGGAATGGTTCAAAACATAGTCAGTAAGAAGAGTCAGTCTTCTTGTACATAAGTCGGCATTGTGCCTTTTGTTTTTAATTCCGATGCAATTTCTGTGTTTCATCGACAATAAGAAGGTCCAAGGGATACAGTAAACCGGGAGTGAAGCAGCGGATACTATAACTAGTGTCACAGGAATGAATCAAGACATAGTCAGTAAGAAGAGTCAGTCTTCTTGTACTAAAGTCGACATTGTGCCTTTTGTATTTAATTCCGATGCATTTTCAGTGTTTCATCGTCAATAAGAAGGTCCAAGGGATACAGTAAACCTGAAGTGCAGCATCGGAAACTATTGCTAGTGTCACAGGAATGGTTCAAACATAGCCAGTAAGAAGAGTCAATCTTCTTGTACATAAGTCGGCATTGTGTCTTTTGTATTTAATTCCAATGCAATTTCTGTGTTTCATCGTAAATACGATGGTCCAAAGGATACAGTAAACCTTAAGTGAAGCATCGGAATCTATAACTAGTATCAGAGGGGTGGTTCAAAACATAGACAATAAGAAGAGTCAGTATTCTTGTACTTAAGTCGGCATTGTGCCTTTTGTATTTAATTCCGATGCAATTTCTGTGTTTCATCCCAATAAGAAGGTCAGAGGGATACAGTACACCTGAAGTGAAGCACCGGAATCTATAACTAGCGTCACTATAATGGTTCAAAGCATAGGCAGTAGGAAGAGTCAGTCTTCTTGTACTGTAGTCGGCTTTGTGCCTTTTGTATTTAATTCCGATGCAATTTCTGTGTTTCATCGTCAATAAGAAGGTCCAAGGGATACAGTAAACCTGAAGTGAAGCATCGGAATCTATAACTAGTGACACAGGAATGGTTCAAAACATAGACAGTAGGTAGAGTCAGTCTTCTTGCACTTAAGTCGGCATTGTGCCTTTTCTATCTAATTCCGATGCAATTTCCGTGTTTCATCGACAATAAGAAGGTCCAAGGGATACAGTAACCCTGAAGTGAAGCATCGGAATCTATAACTAGCGTCACAGGAATGGTTCAAAACAAAGTCAGTAAGAATAGTCAGGCTTCTTGTACTTAAGTCGGCATTGTGCCTTTTGTAATTAATTCCGTTGCAATTTCTATGTTTCATCGTCAATATGAAGGTCCAAGGGCTACAGTAAACCTGGAGTGAAGCATCGGAATCTATAACTAGTGTCACAGGAATGAATCAAAACATAGTCAGTAAGAAGAGTCAGTCTTCTTGTACTAAAGTCGGCTTTGTGCCTTTTGTATTTAATTCGGATGCAATTTCAGTGTTTCATCGACAATAAGTAGGTCCAAGGGATACAGTAAACCAGAAGTGAAGCATCGGAATCTATAACTAGTGTCACAGGGATGGTTCAAAGCATAGACAGTAAGAAGAGTCAGTATTCTTGTACTTAAGTTGGCATTGTGCCTTTTGTATTTAATTCCGAAGCAATTTCTGTGTTTCATCTTCAGTAAGAAGGTCCAAGGGATACAATAAACCTGAAGTGAAGCATCAGAGTCTGTAGCTAGTGTCACAGGAATGGTTCAAAACATAGTCAGTAAGAAGAGTCAGTCTTCTTGTACATATGTCGGCATTGTGCCTTTTGTATTTAATTCCGATGCAATTTCTGTATTTCATCGTCAATAAGGAGGTCCAAGGGATACAGTAAACCTGAAGTGAAGCATCGGAATCTATAACTAGTGTAACAGGAATGGTTCAAATCTTAGACAGTGGGAAGAGTCAGTCTTCTTGTACTTAAGTCGGCAATGTGACTTTTGTATTTAATTCCGATGCAATTTCTTTGTTTCATCGTCAAGAAGAAGGTCAGAGGGATACAGTAAACCTGAACTGAAGCACCGGAATCTATAACTAGTGTCACAGGAATGGTTCAAAACATAGACAGTAGGAAGAGTCAGTCTTATTGTACTTACGTCGGCATTGTGCCTTTTCTATTTAATTCCTATGCAATTTCTGTGTTTCACCGTCTATAAGAATGTCCAAGGGATATAGTATACCTGGAGTGAAGCATCGGAATCTATAACTAGTGTCACAGGAATGGTTGAAAACATAGACAGTAGGAAGAGTCAGTCTTCTTGCACTTAAGTCGGCATTGTGCCTTTTCTATCTAATTCCGATGCAATTGATGTGTTTCATCGTCAATAAGAAGGTCCAAGGGATACAGTAAACCTGAAGTGAAACATCGGAATCTATAACTAGTGTCACAGGAATGGTTCAAAGCATAGTCAGTAAGAAGAGTCAGTCTTCTTGTACTTAAGTCGGCATTGTGCCTTTTGTATTTAATTCCGATGCAATTTCTATGTTTCATCGCTAACAAGAAGGTCCAGGGGATACAGTAAACCTGGAGTGAAGCAGCGGAATCTATAACTAGTGTCACAGGAATGAATCAAAACATAGTCAGTAAGAAGAGTCAGTCTTCTTGTACTAAAGTCGGCATTGTGCCTTTTGTATTTAATTCCGATGCAATTTCAGTGTTTCATCGTCAATAAGAAGGTCCATGGGATACAGTAAACCTGAAGTGAAGCATCGGAACCTATAGCTAGTGTCACAGGAATGGTTCAAAACATAGCCAGTAAGAAGAGTCAGTCTTCTTGTACATAAGTCGGCATTGTGCCTTTTGCATTTTATTCCGATGCAATTTTTGTGTTTCATAGTCAATAAGAAGGTCAGAAGGATACAGTTAACCTGAAGTGAAGCATCGGAATCTATAGCTAGTGTCACAGGAATGGTTCAAACATAGTCAGTAAGAATAGTCAGTCGTCTTGTACATTAGTCGGCATTGTGCCTTTTGTATTTAATTCCGATGCAATTTCTGTGTTTCATCGTCAATAAGAAGGTCCAAGGGATACAGTAAACCTGAAGTGAAGCATCGGAAAATATAACTAGTGTAACAGGAATGGTTCAAAACATAGACAATGGGAAGAGTCGGTCTTCTTGTACATTAGTAGGCATTGCGACTTTTGAATTTAATTCTGATGCAATTTCTGTATTTCATCGTTAATAAGAAGGTCAGAGGGATACAGTAAACCTGGAGTGAAGCATCGGAATCTATAACTAGTGTCAAAGGAATGAATCAAAACATAGTCAGTAAGAAGAGTCAGTCTTCTTTTACTAAAGTCGGCATTGTGCCTTTTGTATTTAATTCCGATGCAATTTCAGTGTTTCATCGTCAATTAGAAGGTCCAAGGGATACAATAAACTTGAAGTGAATCATCAGAGCCTATAGCTAGTGTCACAGGAATGGTTCAAAACATAGACAGTGGGAAGAGTCAGTCTTCTTGTACTTAAGTCGGCAATGTGACTTTTGTATTTAATTCCGATGCAATTTCCTTGTTTCATCGTCAATAAGAAGGTCAGAGGGATACAGTAAACCTGAACTGAAGCACCGGAATCTATAACTAGTGTCACAGGAATGGTTCAAAACATAGACAGTAGGAAGAGTCAGTCTTCTTGTACTTACGTCGGCATTGTGCCTTTTCTATCTAATTCCGATGCAATTTCCGTGTTTCATCGACAATAAGAAGGTCCAAGGGATACAGTAACCCTGAAGTGAAGCATCGGAATCTATAACTAGCGTCACAGGAATGGTTCAAAACAAAGTCAGTAAGAATAGTCAGGCTTCTTGTACTTAAGTCGGCATTGTGCCTTTTGTATTTAATTCCGTTGCAATTTCTATGTTTCATCGTCAATATGAAGGTCCAAGGGCTACAGTAAACCTGGAGTGAAGCATCGGAATCTATAACTAGTGTCACAGGAATGAATCAAAACATAGTCAGTAAGAAGAGTCAGTCTTCTTGTACTAAAGTCGGCTTTGTGCCTTTTGTATTTAATTCGGATGCAATTTCAGTGTTTCATCGTCAATAAGTAGGTCCAAGGGATACAGTAAACCAGAAGTGAAGCATCGGAATCTATAACTAGTGTCACAGGGATGGTTCAAAGCATAGACAGTAAGAAGAGTCAGTATTCTTGTACTTAAGTTGGCATTGTGCCTTTTGTATTTAATTCCGAAGCAATTTCTGTGTTTCATCTTCAATAAGAAGGTCCAAGGGATACAATAAACCTGAAGTGAAGCATCAGAGTCTGTAGCTAGTGTCACAGGAATGGTTCAAAACATAGTCAGTAAGAAGAGTCAGTCTTCTTGTACATATGTCGGCATTGTGCCTTTTGTATTTAATTCCGATGCAATTTCTGTATTTCATCGTCAATAAGGAGGTCCAAGGGATACAGTAAACCTGAAGTGAAGCATCGGAATCTATAACTAGTGTAACAGGAATGGTTCAAATCTTAGACAGTGGGAAGAGTCAGTCTTCTTGTACTTAAGTCGGCAATGTGACTTTTGTATTTAATTCCGATGCAATTTCTTTGTTTCATCGTCAAGAAGAAGGTCAGAGGGATACAGTAAACCTGAACTGAAGCACCGGAATCTATAACTAGTGTCACAGGAATGGTTCAAAACATAGACAGTAGGAAGAGTCAGTCTTATTGTACTTACGTCGGCATTGTGCCTTTTCTATTTAATTCCTATGCAATTTCTGTGTTTCACCGTCTATAAGAATGTCCAAGGGATATAGTATACCTGGAGTGAAGCATCGGAATCTATAACTAGTGTCACAGGAATGGTTGAAAACATAGACAGTAGGAAGAGTCAGTCTTCTTGCACTTAAGTCGGCATTGTGCCTTTTCTATCTAATTCCGATGCAATTGATGTGTTTCATCGTCAATAAGAAGGTCCAAGGGATACAGTAAACCTGAAGTGAAACATCGGAATCTATAACTAGTGTCACAGGAATGGTTCAAAGCATAGTCAGTAAGAAGAGTCAGTCTTCTTGTACTTAAGTCGGCATTGTGCCTTTTGTATTTAATTCCGATGCAATTTCTATGTTTCATCGCTAACAAGAAGGTCCAGGGGATACAGTAAACCTGGAGTGAAGCAGCGGAATCTATAACTAGTGTCACAGGAATGAATCAAAACATAGTCAGTAAGAAGAGTCAGTCTTCTTGTACTAAAGTCGGCATTGTGCCTTTTGTATTTAATTCCGATGCAATTTCAGTGTTTCATCGTCAATAAGAAGGTCCATGGGATACAGTAAACCTGAAGTGAAGCATCGGAACCTATAGCTAGTGTCACAGGAATGGTTCAAAACATAGCCAGTAAGAAGAGTCAGTCTTCTTGTACATAAGTCGGCATTGTGCCTTTTGCATTTTATTCCGATGCAATTTTTGTGTTTCATAGTCAATAAGAAGGTCAGAAGGATACAGTTAACCTGAAGTGAAGCATCGGAATCTATAGCTAGTGTCACAGGAATGGTTCAAACATAGTCAGTAAGAATAGTCAGTCGTCTTGTACATTAGTCGGCATTGTGCCTTTTGTATTTAATTCCGATGCAATTTCTGTGTTTCATCGTCAATAAGAAGGTCCAAGGGATACAGTAAACCTGAAGTGAAGCATCGGAAAATATAACTAGTGTAACAGGAATGGTTCAAAACATAGACAATGGGAAGAGTCGGTCTTCTTGTACATTAGTAGGCATTGCGACTTTTGAATTTAATTCTGATGCAATTTCTGTATTTCATCGTTAATAAGAAGGTCAGAGGGATACAGTAAACCTGGAGTGAAGCATCGGAATCTATAACTAGTGTCAAAGGAATGAATCAAAACATAGTCAGTAAGAAGAGCCAGTCTTCTTTTACTAAAGTCGGCATTGTGCCTTTTGTATTTAATTCCGATGCAATTTCAGTGTTTCATCGTCAATTAGAAGGTCCAAGGGATACAATAAACTTGAAGTGAATCATCAGAGCCTATAGCTAGTGTCACAGGAATGGTTCAAAACATAGACACTGGGAAGAGTCAGTCTTCTTGTACTTAAGTCGGCAATGTGACTTTTGTATTTAATTCCGATGCAATTTCCTTGTTTCATCGTCAATAAGAAGGTCAGAGGGATACAGTAAACCTGAACTGAAGCACCGGAATCTATAACTAGTGTCACAGGAATGGTTCAAAACATAGACAGTAGGAAGAGTCAGTCTTCTTGTACTTACGTCGGCATTGTGCCTTTTCTATTTAATTCCTATGCAATTTCTGTGATTCATCGTCAATAAGAAGGTCCAAGGGATATAGTATACCTGGAGTGAAGCATCGGAATCTATAACTAGTGTCACAGGAATGGTTCAAAACATAGACAGTAAGTAGCGTCAGTCTTCTTGTACTAAAGTCAGCACTGTGCCTTTTTTATTTAATTCCGGTGCAATTTCTGTGTTTCATCGTCAATAAGAAGGTCCAAGGGATATTGTAAACCTGGAGTGAAGCATCGGAATCTATAACTAGTGTCACACGAATGGTTCAAAACATAGTCAGTAATAAGAGACAGTCTTCTTGTACTTAAGTCGGCATTGTGCCTTTTGTATTTTATTCCGATGCAATATCTGTGTTTCATCGTCAATAAGAAGGTCCAAGGGATACAGTAAACCTGAAGTGAAGCATCAGAATCTATAACTAGTGACACAGGAATGGTTCAAAGCATAGTCAGTAAGAAGAGTCAGTCTTCTTGTACTTAAGTCGCCATAGTGCCTTTTGTATTTAGTTTCGATGCAATTTCTGTGTTTCATCGTCAATAAGAAGGTCCAAGGGATACAGTAAACCTGGACTGAAGCACCGGAATCTATAACTAGTGTCACATGAATGGTTCAAAATATAGACAGTAAGAGGAGTCAGTCTTCTTGTACTTAATTTGTAATTGTGCTTTTTTGTATTTAATTCCGATGCAATTTCTGTGTTTCATCGTCAATAAGAAGGTCAGAGGGATACAGTAAACCTGAAGTGAAGCATCGGAATCTATAACTAGTGTCACAGGAATGGTTCAAAACATAGTCAGTAAGAAGAGTCAGTCTTCCTGTACTTAAGTCGGCATTGTGCCTTTTCTATTTAATTCCGATGCAATTTCTGTGATTCATCGTCAATAAGAAGGTCCAAGGGATACAGTAAACCTGGAGTGAAGCATCGGAATCTATAACTAGTGACACAGGAATGGTTCAAAACATAGACAGTAGGAAGAGTCAGTCTTCTAGCACTTAAGTCGGCATTGCGCCTTTTGTATTTTATTCCGATGCAATTTCAGTGTTTCATCGTCAATAAGAAGGTCCAAGGGATACAGTAAACCTGAGGTGAAGCATCGGAATCTATAGCTAGTGGCACAGGAATGGTTCAAAACATAGCCAGTAAGAAGAGTCAGACTTCTTGTACATAATTCGGCATTGTGCCTTTTGTATTTAATTCCGATGCAATTTTTGTGTTTCATCGTCAATAAGAAGGTCCAAGGGATACAGTTAACCTGAAGTGAAGCATCGGAATCTATAGCTAGTGTCACAGGAATGGTTCAAACATAGTCAGTAAGAAGAGTCAGTCTTCTTGTACATAAGTCGGCATTGTGATTTTTGTATTTAATTCCGATGCAATTTCTGTATTTCATCGTCAATAAGAAGGTCCAAGGGATACAGTAAACGTTGAGTGAAGCATCGGATTCTATAACTAGTGTCACATGAATGTTTCAAAACATAGTCAGTTAGAAGAGTCAGTCTTCTTGTACGTAATTCGGCATTGTGCCTTTTGTATTTAATTCCGTTGCAATGGCTGTGTTTCATCGTCAATAAGAAGGTCAGAGGGATACAGTAAGCCTGAAGTGAAGCATCGGAATCTATAACTAGTGTCACAGGAATGGTTCAAAACATAGTCAGTAAGAAGAGTCAGTCCTCTTGTACTTAAGTCGGCATTGTGCCTTTTGTATTTAATTCCGTTGCAATTTGTGTGTTTCATCGTAAATAAGAATGTCCAAGGGATACAGTTAGCCTGGGGTGAAGCATCGGAAATTATAACTAGTGACACAGAAATGGTTCAGAACATAGACAGTAGGAAGAGTCAATCTTCTTGCACGTAAGTCGGCATTGTGCCTTTTTCTATTTATTTCCGATGTAATTGCTGTGTTTCATCGTCAATGAGTAGGTCCAAGGGATACAGTAAACCTGAAGTGAAGCATCGGAATCTATAACTAGTGTCACGGGAATGGTTCAAAGCATAGTCAGTAAGAAGAGTCAGTCTTCATGTACTTAAGTCGGCATCGTGCCTTATGTATTTAATTCCGATGCAATTTCTGTGTTTCATCGTAAATAAGAAGGTCCAAGAGATACAGTAAGCCTGATGTGAAGCACCGGAATCATAAACTAGTGTTACAGGAATGGTTAGAAACATAGACAGTGGGAAGAGTCAGTCTTCTTGTACTTAAGTCGGCATTGTGCCTTTTGTATTTCATTCCCATGCATTTTCTGTGTTCCATCGTCAACAAGAAGGTCAGAGGGATGCAGTAAACCTGAAGTGAAGCATCGGAATCTATAACTAGTGTCACAGAAATGGTTCAAAGCATAGACAGTAGGAAGAGTCAGTCTATTTGTACTTAAGTCGGCATTCTGCCTTTTCTATTTAACTCCGATGCAATTTCTGTGTTTCATCGTCAATAAGAAGGTCCAAGGGATATTGTAAACCTGGAGTGAAGCATCGGAATCTATAACTAGTGTCACAGGAATGGTTCAAGACATAGGCAGTAAGAAGAGTCAGTCTTCTTGTACTAGAGTCGGCATTGTGCCTTTTTTATTTAATTCCGATGCAATTTCTGTATTTCATCGTCAATAAGAAGGTCCAAGGGATTTTGTAAACCTGGTGTGAAGCATCGGAATCTATAACTAGTGTCACACGAATGGTTCAAAACATAGTCAGTAATAAGAGACAGTCTTCTTGTACTTAAGTCGGCATTGTGCCTTTTGTATTTTATTCCGATGCAATATCTGTGTTTCATCGTCAATAAGAAGGTCCAAGGGATACAATAAACCTGAAGTGAAGCATCGGAATCTATAACTAGTGTCACAGGGATGGTTCAAAGCATAGACAGTAAGAAGGGTCAGTATTCTTGTACTTACGTGGGCATTGTGCCTTTTGTATTTAATTCCGAAGCAATTTCTGTGTTTCATCTTCAATAGGAAGGTCAAAGGGATACAATAAACCTGAAGTGAATCATCAGAGTCTATAGCTAGTGTCACAGGAATGGTTCAAAACATAGACAGTGGGAAGATTCAGTCTTCTCGTACTTAAGTCGGCAATTTGAATTTTGTATTTAATTCCGATGCAATTTCTTTCTTTCATCGTCAATAAGAAGGTCAGAGGGATACAGTAAACCTAAACTGAAGCTCCGGAATCTGTAACTAGTTTCACAGGAATGGTTCAAAACATAGACAGTAGGAAGAATAAGTCTTCTTGTACTTTCGTCGGCATTGTGCCTTTTCTATTTAATTCCTATGCAATTTCTGTGTTTCATCATCAATAAGAAGGTCCAAGGGATATAGTGTACCTAAAGTGAAGCATCGGAATATATAACTAGTGTCACAGGAATGGTTCAAAACATAGACAGTAAGTAGCGTCAGTCTTCTTGTACTAAAGCCAGCACTGTGCCTTTTTTATTTAATTCCGATGCAATTTCTGTGTTTCATCGTCAATAAGAAGGTCCGAGGGATACAGAAAAACCTGGAGTGAAGCATCGGAATCTATAACTAGTGTCACAGGAATGGTTCAGATCATCGACAGTAAGAAGGGTCAGTCTTCTTGTACTTAATTCGGCATTGTGAGTTTAGTATTTAATTCCGATGCAATTTCTGTGTTTCATTGTGAATAAGAAGGTCAGAGGGATACAGTAAATCTGAAGTCAAGCATCGGAATCCATTATTAGTGTCACAGGAATGGTTCAACACATAGTCAGTAAGAAGAGTCAGTCTTCTTGTACTTAAGTCGGCATTGTGCCTTTTATATTTATTTTCGATGCAATTTCTGTGTTTCATCGTCAATAAGAAGGTCCAAGGGATACAGTAAACCTGAAGTGAAGCACCGGAATCTATAACTAGTGACACATGAATGGTTCAAATCATAGTCAGTAAGAAGAGTCAGACTTCTTGTACTTAAGTCGCCATAGTGCCTTTTGTATTTAATATCGATGCAATTTCTGTGATTCATCGTCAATAAGAAGGTCCAAGGGATACAGTAAACCTGGACTGAAGCATCGGAATCTATAACTAGTGTCACATGAATGGTTCAAAATATAGACAGTAAGAGGAGTCAGTCTTCTTGTACTTAATTTGGAATTTTGCCTTTTGTATTTAATTCCGATGCAATTTCTGTGATTCATCGTCAATAAGAAGGTCAGAGGGATACAGTAAACCTGAAGTGAAGCATCGGAATCTATAACTAGTGAAACAGGAATGGTTCAAAACATAGTCAGTAAGAAGAGCCAGTCTTCCTGTATTTAAGTCGGCATTGTGCCTTTTCTATTTAATTCCGATGCAATTTCTGTGATTCATCTTCAACAAGAAGGTCCAAGGGATACTGTAAACCTGGAGTGAAGCATCGGAATCTATAACTTGTGACACAGGAATGGTTCAAAACATAGACAGTAGGAAGAGTCAGTCTTCATGCACTTAAGTCGGCATTGTGCCTTTTCTATTTAATTCCGATGCAATTGATGTGTTTCATCGTCAATAAGAAGGTCCAAGGGCTATAGTAAACCTGAAGTGAAACATCGGAATCTATAACTAGTGTCACAGGAATGGTTCAAAACATAGTCAGCAAGAAGAGTCAGTCTTCTTGTACTTAAGTCGGCATTGTGCCTTTTGTATTTAATTCCGATGCAATTTCTATGTTTCATCGTCAATAAGAAGGTCCAGGGGATACAGTAAACCTGGAGTGAAGCAGCGGAATCTATAACTAGTGTCACAGGAATGAATCAAAACATAGTCAGTAAGAAGAGTCAGTCTTCTTGTACTAAGGTTGGCATTGTGCTTTTGGTATTTAATTCCGATGCAATTTCAGTGTTTCAGCGTCAATAAGAAGGTCAAAGGGATACAGTAAACCTGAGGTGAAGCATCGGAATCTATAGCTAGTGTCACAGGAATGGTTCATAACATAGCCAGTAAGAAGAGTCAGTCTTCTTGTACATAAGTCGGCATTGTGCCTTTTGTATTTAATTCCGATGCAATTTTTGTGTTTCATCGTCAATAAGAAGGTCCAAGGGATACAGTTAACCTTAAGTGAAGCATCGGAATCTATAGCTAGTGTCACAGGAATGGTTAAAAAATAGTCAGTAAGAAGAGTCAGTCTTCACGTACATAAGTCGGCATTGTGATTTTTGTATTTAACTCCGATGCATTTTCTGTGTTTCATCGTCAATAAGAAGGTCCAAGGGATACAGTAAACCTGAAGTGATGCATCGGAATCTATAACTAGTGTAACATGATTGGTTCAAAACATAGACAGTGGGAAGAGTCAGTCTTCTTGTACTTAAGTCGGCATTGTGACTTTTGTATTTAATTCTGATGCAATTTCTGTGTTTCATCGTTAATAAGAAGGAGAGAGGGATACAGTAAACCTGAAGTGAAGCATCGGAATCTATAACTAGTGTCACAGGAATGGTTCAAAACATAGACAGTAGGAAGAGTCAGTCTTCTTCTACTTAAGTCGGCATTGTGCCTTTTCTATTTAATTCCTATGCAATTTCTGTGTTTCATCGTCAATAAGAAGGTCCAAGGGATACAGTAAACCTGGAGTGAAGCATCGGAATCTATAACTAGTGTCACAGGAATGGTTCAAAACATCGACAGTAAGAAGAGTCAGTCGTCTTGTACTTAATTCGGCATTGTGCCTTTAGTATTTAATTCCGATGCTATTTCAGTGTTTCATTGTCAATAAGAATGTCCATGGGATACAGTGAACCTGAAGTGAAGCATCGGAATCTATAACTAGTGTCACATGTATGGTTCAAATCATAGTCAGTAAGAAGAGTCAGACGTCTTGTACTTATGTCGCCATTGTGCCATTTGAATTTAATTCCGATGCAATTTCTGTGTTTCATCGTCAATAAGAAGGTCCAAGTTATACTGTAAACGTTGAGTGAAGCATCGGATTCTATAACTAGTGTCACATAAATGTTTCAAAACATAGTCAGTTAGAAGAGTCAGTCTTCTTGTACGTAATTCGGCATTGTGCCTTTTGTATTTAATTCCGATGCAATGGCTGTGTTTCATCGTCAGTAAGAAGGTCAGAGGGATACAGTAATCCTGAAGTGAAGCATCGGAATCTATAATTAGTGTCACAGGAATGGTTCAAAACATAGTCAGTAAGAAGAGTCAGTCCTCTTGTACTTAAGTCGGCATTGTGCCTTTTGTATTTATTTCCGATGCAATTTGTGTGTTTCATCGTAAATAAGAAGGTCCAAGGGATACAGTAAACCTGGAGAGAAGCATCGGAATCTATAACTAGTGACACAGAAATGGTTCAGAACATAGACAGTAGGAAGAGTCAGTCTTCTTGCACTTAAGTCGGCATTGTGCCTTTTCTATTTATTTCCGCTGCAATTGCTGTGTTTCATCGTCAATGAGAAGGTCCAAGGGATACAGTAAACCTGAAGTGAAGCATCGGAATCTATAACTAGTGTCACACGAATGGTTCAAAACATAGTCAGTAAGAAGAGTCAGTCTTCTTGTACTTAAGTCGGCATAGTGCCTTTTGTATTTAATTCCGATGCAATTTCAGTGTTTCATCGTCAATAAGAAGGTCCAAGGGATACAGTAAACCAGAAGTGAAGCATCGGAATATATAACGAGTGTCACAGGGATGGTTCAAAACATAGACAGTAAGAAGAGTCAGTATTCTTGTACTTAAGTGGGCATTGTGCCTTTTGTATTTAATTCCGAAGCAATTTCTGTGTTTCATCTTCAATAAGAAGGTCCAAGGGATACAATAAACCTGAAGTTAATCATCAGAGTCTATAGCTAGTGTCACAGGAATGGTTCAAAACATAGACAGTGGAAAGAGTCAGTCTTCTTGTACTTAAGTCGGCAATGTGACGTTTGTATTTAATTCCGATGCAATTTCTTTGTTTCATCGTCAATAAGAAGGTCAGAGGGATACAGTAAACCTGAACTGAAGCGCCGGAATCTATAACTAGTGTCACAGGAATGGTTCAAAACATAGACAGTAGGAAGAGTCAGTCTTCTTGTACTTACGTCGGCATTGTGCCTTTTCTATTTAATTCCTATGCAATTTCTGTGTTTCATCGTCAATAAGAAGGTCCAAGGGATATAGTATACCTGGAGTGAAGCATCGGAATCTATAACTAGTGTCACAGGAATGGTTCAAAACATAGACAGTAAGTACCGTCAGTCTTCTTGTACTAAAGTCAGCACTGTGCCTTTTTTATTTAATTCCGATGGAATTTCTGTGTTTCATCGTCAAAAAGAAGGTCCAAGGAGTACAGTAAACCTGGAGTGAAGCATCGGAATCTATAACTAGTGTCACAGGAATGGTTCAAAACATAATCAGTAAGAATAGTCTGTCTTGTTGTACTTAAGTCGGCTTTGTGCCTTTTTTATTTAATTCCGATGCAATTTCTGTGTTTCATCATCAATAAGAAGGTCCAAGGGATACAGTAAACCTGAAGTGAAGCATCAGAATCTATAACTAGTGCCACAGGAATGGTTCAAAGCATAGTCAGTAAGAAGATTCAGTCTTCTTGTACTTAAGTCGGCATTGTGCCTTTTATATTTATTTTCGATGCAATTTCTGTGTTTCATCGTCAATAAGAAGGTCCAAGGGATACAGTAAACCTGAAGTGAAGCACCGGAATCTATAACTAGTGTCACATGAATGGTTCAAATAATAGTCAGTAAGAAGAGTCAGATTTCTTGTACTTAAGTCGCCATAGTGCCTTTTTAATTTAATTTCGATGCAATTTCTGTGTTTCATCGTCAATAAGAAGGTCAGAGGGATACAGTAAACCTGAAGTGAAGCATCGGAATCTATAACTAGTGTCACAGGAATGGTCCAAAACGTAGTCAGTAAGAAGAGTCAGTCTTCCTGTACTTAAGTCGGCAATGTGCCTTTTCTATTTAATTCCGATGCAATTTCTGTGATTCATCGTCAATAAGAAGGTCCAAGGGATACAGTAAACCTGGAGTGAAGCATCGGAATCTATAACTAGTGACACAGGAATGGTTCAAAGCATAGACAGTAGGAAGAGTCAGTCTTCTTGCACTTAAGTCGGCATTGTGCCTTTTCTATTTAATTCCGATGCAATTGATGTGTTTCATCGTCAATAAGAAGGTCCAAGGGCTACAGTAAACCTGAAGTGAAACATCGGAATCTATTACTAGTGTCACAGGAATGGTTCAAAACATAGTCAGTAAGAAGAGTCAGTCTTCGTGTACTTAAGTCGGCATTGTGCCTTTTGTATTTAATTCCGATGCAATTTCTATGTTTCATCGTCAATAAGAAGGTCCAAGGGATACAGTAAACCTGGAGTGAAGCAGCGGAATCTATAACTAGTGTCACAGGAATGAATCAAAACATAATCAGTAAGAAGAGTCAGTCTTCATGTACATAAGTCGGCATTGTGCCTTTTGTATTAAATTCCGATGCAATTTTTGTGTTTGATCGTCAATAAGAAGGTCCAAGGGATTCAGTTAACCTGAAGTGAAGCATCGGAATCTATAGCTAGTGTCACAGGAATGGTTCAAACATAGTCAGTAAGAAGAGTCAGTCTTCATGTACATAAGTCGGCATTGTGATTTTCGTATTTAATTCCGATGCAATGTCTGTGTTTCATCGTCAATAAGAAGGTCCAAGGGATACAGTAAACCTGAAGTGAAGCATCGGAATCTATAACTAGTATAACAGGAATGGTTCAAAGCATAGACAGTGGGAAGAGTCAGTCATCTTGTACTTAAGTCGGCATTGTGACTTTTGTATTTAATTCTGATGCAATTTCTGTGTTTCATCGTTAATAAAAAGGAGAGAGCGATACAGTAAACCTGAAGTGAAGCATCTGAATCTATAACTAGTGTCACAGGAATGGTTCAAATCATAGACTGTAGGAAGAGTCAGTCTTCTTGTACTTAAGTCGGCATTGAGCCTTTTCTATTTAATTCCTATGCAATTTCTGTGTTTCATCGTCAATAAGGAGGTCCAAGGGATAGGGTAAACCTGGAGTGAAGCATCGGAATCAATAACTAGTGTCACAGGAATGGTTCAAAACATAGACAGTAAGTAGCGTCAGTCTTCTTGTACTTAAGTCGGCATTGTGCCTTTTTTATTTAATTCCGATGCAATTTCTGTGTTTCATCGTCTATAAGAAGGTCCAAGGGATACAGTAAACCTGGAGTGATGCATCGGAATCTATAACTAGGGTCACAGGAATGGTTCAAAAACATCGACAGTAAGAAGAATCAGTATTCATGTACTTAATTCGGCATCGTGCCTTTAGTATTTAATTCCGAAGCAATTTCTGAGTTTCATCGTCAATAAGAAGGTCAGAGGGATACAGTAAACTTGAAGTGAAGCATCGGAATCTATAACTAGTGTCACAGGAATGGTTCAAAACATAGACAGTAAGTAGCGTCAGTCTTCTTGTACTAAAGCCAGCACTGTGCCTTTTTTATTTAATTCCGATGCAATTTCTGTGTTTCATCGTCAATAAGAAGGTCCGAGGGATACAGAAAAACCTGGAGTGAAGCATCGGAATCTATAACTAGTGGCACAGGAATGGTTCAGATCATCGACAGTAAGAAGAGTCAGTCTTCTTGTACTTAATTCGGCATTGTGAGTTTAGTATTTAATTCCGATGCAATTTCTGTGTTTCATTGCGAATAAGAAGGTCAGAGGGATACAGTAAATCTGAAGTCAAGCATCGGAATCTATTATTAGTGACACATGAATGGTTCAAATCATAGTCAGTAAGAAGAGTCAGACTTCTTGTACTTAAGTCGCCATAGTGCCTTTTGTATTTAATATCGATGCAATTTCTGTGATTCATCGTCAATAACAAGGTCCAAGGGATACAGTAAACCTAGACTGAAGCATCGGAATCTATAACTAGTGTCACATGAATGGTTCAAAATATAAACAGTAAGAGGAGTCAGTCTTCTTGTACTTAATTTGGAATTTTGCCTTTTGTATTTAATTCCGATGCAATTTCTGTGATTCATCGTCAATAAGAAGGTCAGAGGGATACAGTAAACCTGAAGTGAAGCATCGGAATCTATAACTAGTGACACAGGAATTGTTCAAAACATAGTCAGTAAGAAGAGCCAGTCTTCCTGTATTTAAGTCGGCATTGTGCCTTTTCTATTTAATTCCGATGCAATTTCTGTGATTCATCTTCAATAAGAAGGTCCAAGGGATACTGTAAACCTGGAGTGAAGCATCGGAATCTATAACTAGTGACACAGGAATGGTTCAAAACATAGACAGTAGGAAGAGTCAGTCTTCATGCACTTAAGTCGACATTGTGCCTTTTCTATTTAATTCCGATGCAATTGATGTGTTTCATCGTCAATAAGAAGGTCCAAGGGCTATAGTAAACCTGAAGTGAAACATCGGAATCTATAACTAGTGTCACAGGAATGGTTCAAAACATAGTCAGTAAGAAGAGTCAGTCTTCTTGTACTTAAGTCGGCATTGTGCCTTTTGTATTTAATTCCGATGCAATTTCTATGTTTCATCGTCAATAAGAAGGTCCAGGGGATACAGTAAACCTGGAGTGAAGCAGCGGAATCTATAACTAGTGTCACAGGAATGAATCAAAACATAGTCAGTAAGAAGAGTCAGTCTTCTTGTACTAAGATTGGCATTGTGCTTTTTGTATTTAATTCCGATGCAATTTCAGTGTTTCAGCGTCAATAAGAAGGTCAAAGGGATACAGTAAACCTGAGGTGAAGCATCGGAATCTATAGCTAGTGTCACAGGAATGGTTCATAACATAGCCAGTAAGAAGAGTCAGTCTTCTTGTACATAAGTCGGCATTGTGCCTTTTGTATTTAATTCCGATGCAATTTTTGTGTTTCATCGTCAATAAGAAGGTCCAAGGGATACAGTTAACCTTAAGTGAAGCATCGGAATCTATAGCTAGTGTCACAGGAATGGTTAAAAAATAGTCAGTAAGAAGAGTCAGTCTTCACGTACATAAGTCGGCATTGTGATTTTTGTATTTAACTCCGATGCATTTTCTGTGTTTCATCGTCAATAAGAAGGTCCAAGGGATACAGTAAACCTGAAGTGAAGCATCGGAATCTATATCTAGTGTAACATGATTGGTTCAAAACATAGACAGTGGGAAGAGTCAGTCTTCTTGTACTTAAGTCGGCATTGTGACTTTTGTATTTAATTCTGATGCAATTTCTGAGTTTCATCGTTAATAAGAAGGAGAGAGGGATACAGTAAACCTGAAGTGAAGCATCGGAATCTATAACTAGTGTCACAGGAATGGTTCAAAACATAGACAGTAGGAAGAGTCAGTCTTCTTCTACTTAAGTCGGCATTGTGCCTTTTCTATTTAATTCCTATGCAATTTCTGTGTTTCATCGTCAATAAGAAGGTCCAAGGGATACAGTAAACCTGGAGTGAAGCATCGGAATCTATAACTAGTGTCACAGGAATGGTTCAAAACATCGACAGTAAGAAGAGTCAGTCGTCTTGTACTTAATTCGGCATTGTGCCTTTAGTATTTAATTCCGATGCTATTTCAGTGTTTCATTGTCAATAAGAATGTCCATGGGATACAGTGAACCTGAAGTGAAGCATCGGAATCTATAACTAGTGTCACATGTATGGTTCAAATCATAGTCAGTAAGAAGAGTCAGACGTCTTGTACTTATGTCGCCATTGTGCCATTTGAATTTAATTCCGATGCAATTTCTGTGTTTCATCGTCAATAAGAAGGTCCAAGTTATACTGTAAACGTTGAGTAAAGCATCGGATTCTATAACTAGTGTCACATAAATGTTTCAAAACATAGTCAGTTAGAAGAGTCAGTCTTCTTGTACGTAATTCGGCATTGTGCCTTTTGTATTTAATTCCGATGCAATGGCTGTGTTTCATCGTCAGTAAGAAGGTCAGAGGGATACAGTAATCCTGAAGTGAAGCATCGGAATCTATAATTAGTGTCACAGGAATGGTTCAAAACATAGTCAGTAAGAAGAGTCAGTCGTCTTGTACTTAATTCGGCATTGTGCCTTTAGTATTTAATTCCGATGCAATTTCTGTGTTTCATCGTCAATAAGAAGGTCCAAGGGATACAGTAAACCTGAAGTGAAGCACCGGAATCTATAACTAGTGTCACATGAATGGTTCAAATAATAGTCAGTAAGAAGAGTCAGATTTCTTGTACTTAAGTCGCCATAGTGCCTTTTTAATTTAATTTCGATGCAATTTCTGTGTTTCATCGTCAATAAGAAGTTCCAAGGGATACAGTAAACCTGGACTGACGCATTGGAATCTATAACTAGTGTCACATGAATGGTTCAAAATATAGACAGTAAGAGGAGTCAGTCTTCTTGTACTTAATTTGGAATTGTGCCTTTTGTATTTAATTCCGATGCAATTTCTGTGTTTCATCGTCAATAAGAAGGTCAGAGGGATACAGTAAACCAGAAGTGAAGCATCGGAATCTATAACTAGTGTCACATTAATGGTTCAAAACGTAGTCAGTAAGAAGAGTCAGTCTTCCTGTACTTAAGTCGGCAATGTGCCTTTTCTATTTAATTCCGATGCAATTTCTGTGATTCATCGTCAATAAGAAGGTCCAAGGGATACAGTAAACCTGGAGTGAAGCATCGGAATCTATAACTAGTGACACAGGAATGGTTCAAAGCATAGACAGTAGGAAGAGTCAGTCTTCTTGCACTTAAGTCGGCATTGTGCCTTTTCTATTTAATTCCGATGCAATTGATGTGTTTCATCGTCAATAAGAAGGTCCAAGGGCTACAGTAAACCTGAAGTGAAACATCGGAATCTATTACTAGTGTCACAGGAATGGTTCAAAACATAGTCAGTAAGAAGAGTCAGTCTTCGTGTACTTAAGTCGGCATTGTGCCTTTTGTATTTAATTCCGATGCAATTTCTATGTTTCATCGTCAATAAGAAGGTCCAAGGGATACAGTAAACCTGGAGTGAAGCAGCGGAATCTATAACTAGTGTCACAGGAATGAATCAAAGCATAATCAGTAAGAAGAGTCAGTCTTCTTGTACATAAGTCGGCATTGTGCCTTTTGTATTAAATTCCGATGCAATTTTTGTGTTTGATCGTCAATAAGAAGGTCCAAGGGATTCAGTTAACCTGAAGTGAAGCATCGGAATCTATAGCTAGTGTCACAGGAATGGTTCAAACATAGTCAGTAAGAAGAGTCAGTCTTCATGTACATAAGTCGGCATTGTGATTTTCGTATTTAATTCCGAAGCAATGTCTGTGTTTCATCGTCAATAAGAAGGTCCAAGGGATACAGTAAACCTGAAGTGAAGCATCGGAATCTATAACTAGTATAACAGGAATGGTTCAAAACATAGACAGTGGGAAGAGTCAGTCATCTTGTACTTAAGTCGGCATTGTGACTTTTGTATTTAATTCTGATGCAATTTCTGTGTTTCATCGTTAATAAGAAGGAGAGAGCGATACAGTAAACCTGAAGTGAAGCATCTGAATCTATAACTAGTGTCACAGGAATGGTTCAAATCATAGACTGTAGGAAGAGTCAGTCTTCTTGTACTTAAGTCGGCATTGAGCCTTTTCTATTTAATTCCTATGCAATTTCTGTGTTTCATCGTCAATAAGGAGGTCCAAGGGATAGGGTAAACCTGGAGTGAAGCATCGGAATCAATAACTAGTGTCACAGGAATGGTTCAAAACATAGACAGTAAGTAGCGTCAGTCTTCTTGTACTTAAGTCGGCATTGTGCCTTTTTTATTTTATTCCGATGCAATTTCTGTGTTTCATCGTCTATAAGAAGGTCCAAGGGATACAGTAAACCTGGAGTGATGCATCGGAATCTATAACTAGGGTCACAGGAATGGTTCAAAAGCATCGACAGTAAGAAGAGTCAGTATTCTTGTACTTAATTCGGCATCGTGCCTTTAGTATTTAATTCCGAAGCAATTTCTGAGTTTCATCGTCAATAAGAAGGTCAGAGGGATACAGTAAACCTGAAGTGAAGCATCGGAATCTATAACTAGTGTCACAGGAATGGTTCAAAGCATAGTCAGTAAGAAGAGTCCGTCTTCTTGTACTCAAGTCGGCATTGTGCTTTTGTATTTAATTCCGATGCAATTTCTGTGTTTCATCGTCTATAAGTAGGTCCAAGGAATACAGAGAACCTGGCGTGAAGCATCGGAAACTATAACTAGTGTCACAGGAATGGTTCAAAACATAGACAGTAAGATGAGTCAGTCGTCTTGTAGTTAAGTCGGCATTGTGCCTTTTGTATTTAATTCCGATGCAATTTCTGTGCTTCATCGTCAATAAGAAGGTCCAAGGGATACAGTTAACCTGAAGTGAAGCATCGAAATCTATAACTAGTATCACAGGAATGGTTCAAAACATAGACTGTAAGCAGAGTCAGTCTTCTTGTACTTAAGTCGGCATTGTGCTTTTTTTATTTAATTCCGACGCAATTTCTGTGTTTAATCGTCAATAAGAAGGTCCAAGGGATACAGTAAACCTAGAGTGAAGCATCGGAATCTATAACTAGTGTCACAGGAATGGTTCAAAACATAGTCAGTAAGAAGAGTCAGTCTTCTTGTACTTAAGTCGGCATTGTGCCTTTAGTATTTAATTCCGATGCAATTTCTGTGTTTTATCGTCACTAAGTAGGTCAGTGGTATACAGTAATCCTGAAGTTAAGCATCGGAATCTATAACTAGTGTCACAGGACTGGTTCAAAGCATGGTCAGTAAGAAGAGTTAGTCTTCTTATAGTTAAGTCGGTATTGTGCTTTTTCTATTTAATTCCGATGCAATTTCTGTGTTTCATCGTCAATAAGAAGGTCAGAGGGATACAGTAAATCTGAAGTGAAGCATCGGAATCTATAACTAGTGTCACAGGATAGGTTCAAAACATAGTCAGTAAGAAGAGTCAGTCTTCTTGTACTTAAGTCGGCATTGTGTCTTTTGTATTTAATTCCGATGCAATTTCTGTGTTTCATCGTCAATAAGAAGGTCCAAGGGATACGGTAAACCTGGAGTGAAGCATCGGAATCTAAAACTAGTGTCACAGGAATGGTTCAAAACATGGTCAGTAAGAAGAGTCAGTCTTCTTGTAGTTAAGTCGGTATTGTGCCTTTTCTATTTAATTCCGATGCAATTTCTGTGTTTCATCGTCAATAAGAAGGTCCCAGGGATACAGTAAACCTGAAATGAACCACGGGAATCTATAACTAGTGTCGCAGGAATTGTTTAAAACATAGACAGTAGGAAAAGTATGTCTAGACGTACTTATATCGGCATTGTGCCTTTTCTATTTAATTCCGATGCAATTTCTGTGTTTCATCGTCAATAAGAAGGTCCCAGGCATACAGTAAACCTGAAATGAACCACGGGAATCTATAACTAGTGTCGCAGGAATTGTTTAAAACATAGACAGTAGGAAAAGTCAGTCTAGACGTACTTATGTCGGCGTTGTGCCTTTTGTATTTAATCCCGGTGAAATTTATGTGTTTCATCGTCAATAAGAAGGTCAGAGGGATACAGTAAACCTCAAGTGAAGCATCGGAATCTATACTAGTGTCACAGGAATGGTTCAAAACATAGAGACATGGAAGAGAAAGTCTTATTGTACTTAAGTCGGCATTGTGCCTTTTGTATTTAATTCCGATGCAATTTCTGTGTTTCTTCGTCCATAAGAAGGTCCGAAGGATATAGTAAACCTCAAGTGAAGCATCGGAATAAAAAACTAGTGTCACAGGAATGGTTCAAAACATAGAGAGTATTAAGAGTCAGTGTTCTTGTACTTAATTCGGCATTGTGCCTTTGTATTAAATTCCGATGCAATTTCTGTGTTCCATCGTCAATAAGAAGGTCAGAGGGATACAGTAAACCTCAAGTGAAGCATCGGAATCAATAACTAGTGTCACAGGAATGGATCAAAACATAGTCAGTAAAAAGAGTCATTCTTCTTGTACGTAAGTCGGCATTGTGAATTTTGTATTTAATTCCGATACAATTTCTGTGTTTCATCGTCAATAAGAAGGTCCAAGGGATACAGTAAACCTGGAGTGAAGCATCGGAATCTATAACTAGTGTCACAGGAATGGATCAAAACATAGTCAGTAAGAAGAGTCAGTCTTCTTGTACTTAAGTCGGTATTGTGCCTTTTGTATTTACTTCCGATGCAATTCCTGTGTTTCTACGTCAATAAGAGGGTCCAAGGGATACAGTAAACCTGGAGTGAAGCATCGGAATCTATAACTAGCGTCACAGGAATGGTTCAAAACATAGTCAGTAAGAAGAGTCAGTCTTCTTGTAGTTAAGTCGGCATTGTTCCTTCTCTATTTAATTCCGATGCAATTTCTGTGTTTCATCGTCAATAATAAGGTTAGAGGTATACAGTAAACCTGTAGTGAAGCATAGGAATCTATAACTAGTGTCACAGGAATGGTTCAAAGCATAGACAGTAGGAAGAGTCAGTCTTCTTGTACTTAAGTCGGCATAGTGCTTTTTCTATTTAATTCCGATGCGATTTCTGTGTCTCATCGTCAATAGGAAGGTCCAAGGGATACAGTAAACCTGAAGTGAAGCATCGGAATTTATAACTTGTGTCACAGGAATGGTTCAAAACATAGTCAGTATGAAGAGTCAGTCTTCTTGTACGTAAGTCGGCATTGTGAATTTTGTATTTAATTCCGATACAATTTCTGTGTTTCATCGTCAATAAGAAGGTCCAAGGGATACAGTAAACCTGGAGAGAAGCATCGGAATCTATAACTAGTGTCACAGGGATGGTTCAAAACATAGACAGTAAGAAGAGTCAGTCTTCTTGTACTTAAGTCGGCATTGTGCCTTTTGTATTTAATTCCGATGCAATTTCTGTGTTTCATCGTCAATATGAAGGTGAGAGGGATACAGTAATCCTGAAGTTAAGCATCGGAATCTAAGACTAGTGTCACAGGAATGGTTGAAAACATAGACAGTAGGAAGAGCCAGTCTTCTTGTACTTAAGTCGGCATTGTACCTATTGTATTTAATTCCGATGCAATTTCTGAGTTTCATCGTCAATACGAAGGTCCAAGGGATACAGTAAACCTGGAGTGAAGCATCAGAATCTATTACTAGTGTCACAGGAATGGTTCAAAACATAGTCAGTAAGAAGAGTCAGTCTTCGTGTACTTAAGTCGGCATTGTGCCTTTTGTATTTAATTCCGATGCAATTTCTATGTTTCATCGTCAATAAGAAGGTCCAAGGGATACAGTAAACCTGGAGTGAAGCAGCGGAATCTATAACTAGTGTCACAGGAATGAATCAAAGCATAATCAGTAAGAAGAGTCAGTCTTCTTGTACATAAGTCGGCATTGTGCCTTTTGTATTAAATTCCGATGCAATTTTTGTGTTTGATCGTCAATAAGAAGGTCCAAGGGATTCAGTTAACCTGAAGTGAAGCATCGGAATCTATAGCTAGTGTCACAGGAATGGTTCAAACATAGTCAGTAAGAAGAGTCAGTCTTCATGTACATAAGTCGGCATTGTGATTTTCGTATTTAATTCCGATGCAATGTCTGTGTTTCATCGTCAATAAGAAGGTCCAAGGGATACAGTAAACCTGAAGTGAAGCATCGGAATCTATAACTAGTATAACAGGAATGGTTCAAAACATAGACAGTGGGAAGAGTCAGTCATCTTGTACTTAAGTCGGCATTGTGACTTTTGTATTTAATTCTGATGCAATTTCTGTGTTTCATCGTTAATAAGAAGGAGAGAGCGATACAGTAAACCTGAAGTGAAGCATCTGAATCTATAACTAGTGTCGCAGGAATGGTTCAAATCATAGACTGTAGGAAGAGTCAGTCTTCTTGTACTTAAGTCGGCATTGAGCCTTTTCTATTTAATTCCTATGCAATTTCTGTGTTTCATCGTCAATAAGGAGGTCCAAGGGATAGGGTAAACCTGGAGTGAAGCATCGGAATCAATAACTAGTGTCACAGGAATGGTTCAAAACATAGACAGTAAGTAGCGTCAGTCTTCTTGTACTTAAGTCGGCATTGTGCCTTTTTTATTTTATTCCGATGCAATTTCTGTGTTTCATCGTCTATAAGAAGGTCCAAGGGATACAGTAAACCTGGAGTGATGCATCGGAATCTATAACTAGGGTCACAGGAATGGTTCAAAAGCATCGACAGTAAGAAGAGTCAGTATTCTTGTACTTAATTCGGCATCGTGCCTTTAGTATTTAATTCCGAAGCAATTTCTGAGTTTCATCGTCAATAAGAAGGTCAGAGGGATACAGTAAACCTGAAGTGAAGCATCGGAATCTATAACTAGTGTCACAGGAATGGTTCAAAGCATAGTCAGTAAGAAGAGTCCGTCTTCTTGTACTCAAGTCGGCATTGTGCTTTTGTATTTAATTCCGATGCAATTTCTGTGTTTCATCGTCTATAAGTAGGTCCAAGGAATACAGAGAACCTGGCGTGAAGCATCGGAAACTATAACTAGTGTCACAGGAATGGTTCAAAACATAGACAGTAAGATGAGTCAGTCGTCTTGTAGTTAAGTCGGCATTGTGCCTTTTGTATTTAATTCCGATGCAATTTCTGTGCTTCATCGTCAATAAGAAGGTCCAAGGGATACAGTTAACCTGAAGTGAAGCATCGAAATCTATAACTAGTATCACAGGAATGGTTCAAAACATAGACTGTAAGCAGAGTCAGTCTTCTTGTACTTAAGTCGGCATTGTGCTTTTTTTATTTAATTCCGACGCAATTTCTGTGTTTAATCGTCAATAAGAAGGTCCAAGGGATACAGTAAACCTAGAGTGAAGCATCGGAATCTATAACTAGTGTCACAGGAATGGTTCAAAACATAGTCAGTAAGAAGAGTCAGTCTTCTTGTACTTAAGTCGGCATTGTGCCTTTTGTATTTAATTCCGATGCAATTTCTGTGTTTCATCGTCACTAAGTAGGTCAGTGGTATACAGTAATCCTGAAGTTAAGCATCGGAATCTATAACTAGTGTCACAGGACTGGTTCAAAGCATGGTCAGTAAGAAGAGTTAGTCTTCTTATAGTTAAGTCGGTATTGTGCTTTTTCTATTTAATTCCGATGCAATTTCTGTGTTTCATCGTCAATAAGAAGGTCAGAGGGATACAGTAAATCTGAAGTGAAGCATCGGAATCTATAACTAGTGTCACAGGATAGGTTCAAAACATAGTCAGCAAGAAGAGTCAGTCTTCTTGTACTTAAGTCGGCATTGTGTCTTTTGTATTTAATTCCGATGCAATTTCTGTGTTTCATCGTCAATAAGAAGGTCCAAGGGATACGGTAAACCTGGAGTGAAGCATCGGAATCTAAAACTAGTGTCACAGGAATGGTTCAAAACATGGTCAGTAAGAAGAGTCAGTCTTCTTGTAGTTAAGTCGGTATTGTGCCTTTTCTATTTAATTCCGATGCAATTTCTGTGTTTCATCGTCAATAAGAAGGTCCCAGGGATACAGTAAACCTGAAATGAACCACGGGAATCTATAACTAGTGTCGCAGGAATTGTTTAAAACATAGACAGAAGGAAAAGTATGTCTAGACGTACTTATGTCGGCATTGTGCCTTTTCTATTTAATTCCGATGCAATTTCTGTGTTTCATCGTCAATAAGAAGGTCCCAGGGATACAGTAAACCTGAAATGAACCACGGGAATCTATAACTAGTGTCGCAGGAATTGTTTAAAACATAGACAGTAGGAAAAGTCAGTCTAGACGTACTTATGTCGGCGTTGTGCCTTTTGTATTTAATCCCGGTGAAATTTATGTGTTTCATCGTCAATAAGAAGGTCAGAGGGATACAGTAAACCTCAAGTGAAGCATCGGAATCTATACTAGTGTCACAGGAATGGTTCAAAACATAGAGACATGGAAGAGTCAGTCTTATTGTACTTAAGTCGGCATTGTGCCTTTTGTATTTAATTCCGATGCAATTTCTGTGTTTCTTCGTCCATAAGAAGGTCCGAAGGATATAGTAAACCTCAAGTGAAGCATCGGAATAAAAAACTAGTGTCACAGGAATGGTTCAAAACATAGAGAGTATTAAGAGTCAGTGTTCTTGTACTTAATTCGGCATTGTGCCTTTTTATTAAATTCCGATGCAATTTCTGTGTTCCATCGTCAATAAGAAGGTCAGAAGGATACAGTAAACCTCAAGTGAAGCATCGGAATCAATAACTAGTGTCACAGAAATGGATCAAAACATAGTCAGTAAAAAGAGTCATTCTTCTTGTACGTAAGTCGGCATTGTGAATTTTGTATTTAATTCCGATACAATTTCTGTGTTTCATCGTCAATAAGAAGGTCCAAGGGATACAGTAAACCTGGAGTGAAGCATCGGAATCTATAACTAGTGTCACAGGAATGGATCAAAACATAGTCAGTAAGAAGAGTCAGTCTTCTTGTACTTAAGTCGGTATTGTGCCTTTTGTATTTACTTCCGATGCAATTTCTGTGTTTCTACGTCAATAAGAGGGTCCAAGGGATACAGTAAACCTGGAGTGAAGCATCGGAATCTATAACTAGCGTCACAGGAATGGTTCAAAACATAGTCAGTAAGAAGAGTCAGTCTTCTTGTAGTTAAGTCGGCATTGTTCCTTCTCTATTTAATTCCGATGCAATTTCTGTGTTTCATCGTCAATAATAAGGTTAGAGGTATACAGTAAACCTGTAGTGAAGCATAGGAATCTATAACTAGTGTCACAGGAATGGTTCAAAGCATAGACAGTAGGAAGAGTCAGTCTTCTTGTACTTAAGTCGGCATAGTGCTTTTTCTATTTAATTCCGATGCGATTTCTGTGTCTCATCGTCAATAGGAAGGTCCAAGGGATACAGTAAACCTGAAGTGAAGCATCGGAATTTATAACTTGTGTCACAGGAATGGTTCAAAACATAGTCAGTATGAAGAGTCAGTCTTCTTGTACGTAAGTCGGCATTGTGAATTTTGTATTTAATTCCGATACAATTTCTGTGTTTCATCGTCAATAAGAAGGTCCAAGGGATACAGTAAACCTGGAGAGAAGCATCGGAATCTATAACTAGTGTCACAGGGATGGTTCAAAACATAGACAGTAAGAAGAGTCAGTCTTCTTGTACTTAAGTCGGCATTGTGCCTTTTGTATTTAATTCCGATGCAATTTCTGTGTTTCATCGTCAATATGAAGGTGAGAGGGATACAGTAAACATATAGTGAAGCATCGGAATCTAAAACTTGTCTCACAGGAAATGTTCAAAATATGGTCATTAAGAAGAGTCAGTCTTCTTGTACTTAAATCGGCATTGTGCCTTTTCTATTTAATTCCGATGCAATTTCTGTGTTTCGTCGTCAATAGGAAGGTACAAGTAATACAGTAAACCTGAAGTGAAGCATCGGAATCTAAAACCGGTCTCACAGGAAAGGTTCAAAACATAGAGAGTAACAAGAGCCAATCATCTTGTATTTGAGTCGGCATTGTGCCTTTTGTATTTAATTCCGATGCAATTTATGTGTTTCATCGTCAATAAGAACGTCAGAGGGATACAGTTAACCTGAAGTGAAGCATCGGAATCTATAACTAGTGTCACAGGAATGGTTAAAAAATAGACAGTAAGAAGAGTCAGTCTTCTTGTACTTAAGTCGGCATTGTGCCTTTTGTATTTAATTCCGATGCAATTTCTGTGTTTTATCGTCAATAAGAAGGTCAGCGGGATACAGTAAAGCTGAAGTGAAGCATCGGAATCTATAACTAGTGTCACAGGGATGGTTCAAAACATAGAGGGTAAGAAGCGTCAGTATTCTTCTACTTAAGTCGACATTGTGCCTTTTGTATTTAATTCCGATGCAATTTCTGTTTTTCATCGTCAATAAGAAGGTCGGAGGGATACAGTAAACCTGAACTATAGCATCGGATGCTATAACTAGTGTCACAGGAATGGTTCAAAGCATAGTCAGCAAGAAGAGTCAGTCTTCTTGTACTTAAGTCGGCATTGTGCTTTTTCTATGTAATTGCGATCCAATATCTGTGTTTCATCGTCAATAAGAAGGTCAATGGGATACACTAAACATGAAGTGAAGGATCGGAATCTATAACTAGTGTCACAGGAATGGTTAAAAATAGACGGTAAGAAGAGTCAGTCTTCTTGTACTTATGTCGGCATTGTGCCTTTTGTATTTAATTCCGATGCAATTACCGTGTTTCATCGTCAATAAGAAGGTCCAAGCGATACTGTAAACCTGAAGTGAAGCATTGGAATCTATAACTAGTGTCACAGGAATTTTTCAAAACATAGACAGTTAGAAGAGTCAGTCTTCTTGTACTTAAAACGGCATTTTGCCTTTTGTATTTAATTCCGATGCAATTTTTGCGTTTCATCGTCAATAAGAAGGTCAGAGGGATACAGTAAACCTGAAGTGAAGCATCGGAATCTATAACTAGTGTCACAGGAATGGTTCAAAACATAGTGAGTAAGATGAGTCAGTCTTCTTGTACATAATTCGGCATTGTGCCTCTTCTATTTAATTCCCATGTAATTTCTGTGATTCATCGTCAATAAGAAGGTCCAAGTGATACAGTAAACCTGAAGTGAAGCATCGGAATCTATAACTAGTGTCACAGGAATGGTTCAAAATATAGACAGTAAGAAGACTCAGACTTCTTGTACTTAAGTCGGCATTGTGCATTTTCTACTTAATTCCGATGCAATTTCTGTGATTCATCGTCAATAAGAAGGTCCAAGGGATACAGTAAACCTGAAGTGAAGCATCGGAATCTATTACTAGTGTCACAGGAATGTTTCAAAACATAGACAGCAAGAAGAGTCCGTCCTCTTGAACTTAAGTCGGCATTGCGCAATTTGTATCTAATTCCGATGCTATTTCTGTGTATCATCGTCAATAAGAAGGTCAGAGGGATACAGTGAACCTGATGTGAAGCATCGGAATCTATAACTAGAGCCACAGAAATGGTTCAAAACATAGACAGTAGGAAGAGGCATTCTTCTTGTACTTAAGTCGGCATTGTGTCTTTTCTATTTAATTCCGATGCAATTTCTGTGTTTCATCGTCAATAAGAAGGTCAGAGCGATACAGTCAACCTGAAGTGACTCATCATAATCTATAACTAGTGTCACAGGAATGGTTCAAAACATAGACAGTAAGAAGAGTCAGTCTACTTGTACATAAGTCGGCATTGTGCCTTTTGTATTTAATTCCGATGCAATTTTTGTGTTTCATCGTTAATAAGAAGGTCAGAGGGATACAGTAAACGTGAAGTGAAGCATCGGAGTCTATAACTAGTGTCACAGGAATGGTTCAAAACATAGACAATAGGAAGGGTCAGTCTTCTTGAACTTATGTCGGCATTGTGCCTTTTCTATTTACTTCCGATGCAATTTCTGTGTTTCGTCGTCAATAAGAAGGTCCAACGGATACAGTAATCCTGAAGTGAAGCAGCGGAACCTATAATTAGTGTCACAGGAATGTTTCAAAACATAGACAGGAAGAAGAGTCAGTCCTCTTGTACTAAGTCGGCATTGTGCTTTTTGTATCTAATTCCGATGCAATTTCTGTGTTTCATCGTCAATAAGAAGGTCAGAGGGATACAGTAAACCTGAGATAAAGCAGCGGAATCTATAACTAGTGTCACAGGAATGGTTCAAAACATAGACAGTAGGAAGAGTCAGTCTTCTTGTACTTAAAACTTAAGTCGACATTGTGCCTTTTCTATTTAATTCCGATGCAATTTCTGTGTATCGTCGTCAATACGAAAGTCCAAGGGATACAGTAAACCTGAAGTGAAGAATCGGAATCTATAACTAGTGTCACCGGAATGGTTCAAAACATAGACAGTAAGATGAGTCAGTCTTCTTGTACATAAGTCGGCATTGTGCCTTTTGTATTTAATTCCGATGCAATTTCTGATATTCATCGTCAATAAGAAGGACCAAGGGATACAGTAAACCTAAAGTGAAGCATCGGAATCTATAACTGGTGTCACAGGAATGGTTCAAAACAAAGACAGTAATAAGAGTCAGTCATCTTGTACTTACGTCGGCATTGTGCCTTTTGTATTTAATTCCGATGCAATTTCTGTGTTTCATCGTCAATAGGAAGGTTAGAGGGATACAGTAAACCTGAAGTGAAGCATCGGAGTGTGTAACTAGTGTCACAGGAATGGTTCAAATCATAGAGAGTAGGAAGAGTCAGTCTTCTTGTACCTATGTCTGCATTGTTCCTTATGTATGTAATTCCGATGCAATTTGTTTCATCGTCAATATGAAGGTCAGAGGGATACAGTACACCTGAAGTCATGCATCGGAATCTAAAACAGGTGTCACAGGAATGGATCAAAACATAGTCAGTAAGAAGAGTCAGTCTACTTGTACTTAATTCGGCATTGTGCCTTTTTATTTAATTCCGATGCAATTTCTGTGTTTCATCGTCAATAAAAAGGTCCAAGGGATACAGTAAACCTGAAGTGAAGCTTCGGAATCTATAACTAGTGTCACAGAAATGGTTCAAAACATAGTCAGTAAGAAGAATCAGTCTTCTTGTACTTAAGTCGGCATTAAGCCTTTTCTATTTAACTCCGATGCAATTTCTGTGCTTCATCGTCAATAAGAAGGTCAGAGGGATACAGTAAACCTGACGTGAAGCATCGGAGTGTATAACTAGTGTCACAGGAATGGTTCAAAATATAGACAGTAAGAAGTCTCAGTCTTCTTGTACTTAAGTCGGCATTGTGCATTTTCTACTTAATTCCGATGCATTTTCTGTGATTCATCGTCAATAAGAAGGTCCAAGGGATACAGTAAACCTGAATTGAAGCATCGGAATCTATAACTAGTGTCACAGGAATGTTTCAAAAAATAGACAGCAAGAAGAGTCAGTCCTCTTGAACTTAAGTCGGCATTGTGCTATTTGTATCTAATTCCGATGCTATTTCCGTGTATCATCGTCAATAAGAAGGTCAGAGGGATACAGTAAACCTGAAGTGAAGCATCGGAATCTATAACTAGTGTCACAGGAATGGTTCAAAACATAGACAGTAGGAACAGTCAGTCCTCTTGTACTTAAGTCGGCATTGTGCCTTTTCTATTTACTTCCGATGCAATTTCAGTGTTTCTTCGGCAATAAGAAGGTCACTGGGATACAGTAAACCTGAAGTGTAGCATCGGAATCTATAACTAGTGCCACAGGAATGGTTCAAAACATACACAGTAAGAAGAGCCAGTCTACTTTTACTTAAGTCGGCATTGTGCCTTTTGTATTTAATTCCGATGCAATTTTTGTGTTTCATCGTCAATAAGATGTTCCAAGGGATATAGTACACCTGAAGTGAAGCATCGGAATCTATAACTAGTGTCACAGGAATGGTTCAAATCATAGACATTAAGAAGTGTCAGTCTTCTAGTAATTAAGTCAGCATTGTGCCTTTTCTTTTTAATTCCGATGCAATTCCTGTGTTTCATCGTCGATAAGAAAGTCCAAGGGATACAGTAAACCTGAAGTGAAGCATCGGAATCTATAACTAGTGTCACAGGAATTATTGAAACATAGACAGTAAGAAGAGGCAGTCTACTTGTACTTAAGTAGGCATTGTGCCTTTTGTCTTTAATTCCGATGCAATTTCTGTGTTTCATCGTCAACAAGAAGGTCCAAGGGATACAGTACACCTGAAGTTAAGCATCGGAATCTATAACTAGTGTCACAGGAATGGTTCAAAACATAGACATTAGATAGAGTCAGGCTTCTTGTACTTAAGTCGGCATTGTGCCTTTTCTATTTAATTCCGATGCAATTTCTGTGTTTCATCGACAATACGAAGGTCAGAGGGATACAGTCAACCTGAAGTGAGTCATCGGAATCTATAACTAGTGTCACAGGAATGGTTCAAAACATACACCTTAGGAAGAGTCAGTCTACATGTACTTAAGTCGGCATTGTGCCTTTTGTATTTAATTCCGATGCAATTTCTGTGTTTAATCGTCAATAAGAAGGTCAGAGGGATACAGTAAACCTGAAGTGAAGCATCAGAATCTATAACTAGTGTCACAGGAGTGGTTCAAATCTTAGACGGTAAGAAGAGTCAGTCTTCTTGTACTTAAGTCAGCATTGTGCCTTTTCTATTTAATTCCGATGCAATTTCTGTGTTTCAACGCCAATAAGAAGGTCAGAGGGATACAGTAAACATATAGTGAAGCATCGGAATCTAAAACCTGTCTCACAGAAAATGTTCACAACATATTCAGTAAGAAGAGTAAGTCTTCTTGTACTTAAGTCGGCATTGTGCTTTTGTATTTAATTCTGATGCAATTTCTGTGTTTCATCGTCAATACGAAGGTCAGAGGGATACAGTAAACCTGAAGTGAAGCATCGGAATCTATAACTAGTGTCACAGGAATCGTTCAAAACATAGACAGTAGGAAGAGTCAGTCTTCTTCTACTTGAGTCGGCATTGTGCCTTTTGTATTTATATCCGATGCAATTTCTGTGTATCATCGTCAATAAGAAGGTCAGAGGGATGCAGTAAACCTGAAGTGAAGCATCGGAATCTATAACTAGTGTCACAGGAATGGTTCAAAACATAGACAATACGAAGGGTCAGTCTTCTTGTACTTAAGTCGGCTTTGTGCCTTTTGTATTTAATTCCGATGAAATTTCTTTGTTTCATCGTCAATAAGAAGGTCCAAGGGATACAGTAAACCTGAAGTGAAGCATCGGAATCTTTAACTAGTGTCACAGGAATCGTTCAAAGCATAGACAGTAAGAAGAGTAACTCTTCTTGTACCTAAGTCGGCATTGTGCCTTTTGTATTTAATTCCGACGCAATTTCTGTGTTTCATCATCGATACGAAGGCCAGAGGGATACAGTAAACCTGAAGTGAAGCATCGGAATCCATAACTAGTGTCACAGGAATGGTTCAAAACATAGACAGTAAGATGAGTCAGTCTTCTTGTACATAGGTCGGCATTGTGCCTTTTCTATTTAATTCCGATGCAATTTCTGTGATTCATCGTAAATAAGAAGGTCCAAGGGATACAGTAAACCCGAAGGGAAGCATCGGAATCTATAACTTGTGTCACAGGAATGGTTCAAAACATAGACAGTAAGAAGAGTCAGTCTTCTTGTACTTAAGTCGGCATTGTGCCTTTTCTATTTAATTCCGATGTAATTTCTGTGTTTCATCTTCAATAGGAAGGACTGAGGGATACAGTAAACCTGAAGTGAAGCATCGGAATCTTTAACTAGTGTCACAGGAATGGTTCAAAACATAGACAGTAAGAAGAATCAGTCTTCTTGTACATAAGTCGGCATTGTGCCTTTTTTATTTAATTCCGATGCAATTTCTGTGTTTCATCGTCAACAAGAAGGTCAGAGGGATACAGTAAACCTGAAGTGAAGCATCGGAAACTATAACTAGTGTCACAGGAATGGTTCAAACATAGACAGTAAGATGAGTCAGTCTTCCTGTACATAAGTCGGCATTGTGAATTTTGTATTTACTTCCGATGCAATTTCTGTGTTTCATCTTCAATACGAAGGTCCAAGGGATACAGTAAACCTGATGTGATGCATAGGAATCTATAACTAGTGTCACAGAAAGGGTTCAAAACATAGTCAGTAAGAAGAGTCAGTCTTCTTGTACTTAAGTCGGCATTGTGCCAATTTTATTTAAATACGATGCAATTTCTGTGTTTCATCGTCAATAAGAAGGTGAGGGGGATTCAGTAAACCTGAAGTGAAGAATCGGAATGTATAACAAATGTCACAGGAATCGTTCTAAACACAGACAGTAGGAAGAGTCAGTCTTCTTCTACTTAAGTTGGCTTTGTGTCTTTTGTATTTATTTCCGATGCAATTTCTGTGTTTCATCGTTAATAAGAAGGTCAGAGGGATACAGTAAAGTTGAAGTGAAGCATCGGAGTCTATAACTAGTGTCACAGGAATGGTTCAAAACATAGACAATTGGAAGGGTCAGTCTTCTTGAACTTAAGTCGGCATTGTGCCTTTTCTATTTAATTCCGATGCAATTTCTGTGTTTCGTCGTCAATAAGAAGGTCAGAGGGATACAGTAAACCTGAGATAAAGCAGCGGAATCTATAACTAGTGTCACAGGAATGGTTCAAAACATAGACAGTAGGAAGAGTGAATCTTCTTGTACTTCAGACTTAAGTCGACATTGTGCCTTTTCTATTTAATTCCGATGCAATTTCTGTGTTTCGTCGTCAATAAGAAAGTCCAAGGGATACAGTAAACCTGAAGTGAAGCATCGGAATCTATAACTAGTGTCACCGGAATGGTTCAAAACATAGACAGTAAGATGAGTCAGTCTTCTTGTACATAAGTTGGCATTGTGCCTTTTGTATTTAATTCCGATGCAATTTCTGTGTTTCATCGTCAATAGGAAGGTTAGAGGGATACAGTAAACCTGAAGTGAGGCATCGGAGTCTATAACTAGTGTCACAGGAATGGTTCAAATCATAGAGAGGGGGAAGAGTCAGTCTTCTTGTACTTAAGTCCGCATTGTGCCTTTTGTATTTAATTCGGATGCAATTCGTTTCATCGTCAATAAGAAGGTCAGAGGGATACAGTAAACCTGAAGTCATGCATCGGAATCTATAACTAGTGTCACAGGAATGGATCAAAACATAGTCAGTAAGAAGAGTCAGTTTACTTGTACTTAATTCGCATTGTGCCTTTTTATTTAATTCCGAAGCAATTTCTGTGTTTCATCGTCAATAAGAAGGTCCAAGGGATACAGTAAACCTGAAGTGAAGCTTCGGAATCTATAACTAGTGTCACAGAAATGGTTCAAAACATAGTCAGTAAGAAGAATCAGTCTTCTTGTACTTAAGTCGGCATTGTGCCTTTTCTATTTAATTCCGATGCAAGTTCTGTGCTTCATCGTCAATAAGAAGGTCAGAGGGATACAGTAAACCTGACGTGAAGCATCGGAATGTATAAGTAGTGTCACAGGAATTGTTCAAAACATAAACAGTAGGAAGAGTCACACTTCTTGTACTTGACTCGGCATTGTGCCTTTTGTATTTAATTCCGTTGCAATTTCTGTGTTTCATCGTCAATAAGAAGGTCAGAGAGATACAGAAACCTGAATTGAAGCATCGGAATCTATAACTAGTGTCACAGGAATGGTTCAAATCATAGACAGTAGGAAGAGTCATTCTTATTGTACTTAAGTCGGCATTGTGCCTTTTCTATTTAAATCCGATGCCATTTCTGTGTTTCATCGTCAATAAGAAGGTCAGAGGGAGACAGAAAAACCTGAAGTGAATCATCGGAATCTACAACTAGTGTCACAGGAATGGTTCAAAACATAGACAGTAGGAAGAGTCAGTCTACTTGTACTTAAGTCGGCAGTGTGCCTTTTGTATTTAATTCCGATGCAATTTCTGTGTTTCATCATCAATAAGAAGGTCCAAGGGATACAGAAAACCTGAAGTGAAGCAACGGAATCTATAACTAGTGTCACCGGAATGGTTCAAAACATTGACAGTAAGATGAATCAGTCTTCTTGTACATCAGTCGGCATTGTGCCTTTTGTATTTAATTCCGATGCAATTTCTGTGTTTCATCGTCAATAAGAAGGACCAAGGGACACAGTAAACTTGAAGTGAAGCATCGGAATCTATAACTGGTGTCACAGGAATGGTTCAAAACAAAGACAGTAATAAGAGTCAGTCATCTTGTACTTGCGTCGGCATTGTGCCTTTTGTATTTAATTCCGATGCAATTTCTGTGTTTCATCGTCAATAAGAAGGTCAGAGGGATACAGTAAACCTGAAGTGAAGCATCGGAATCTATAGCTAGTGTCACAGGAATGGTTAAAAAATAGACAGTAAGAAGAGTCAGTCTTCTTGTACTTAAGTCGGCATTGTGCCTTTTGTATTTAATTCCGATGCAATTTCTGTGTTTCATCGTCAGTAGGAAGGTTAGACAGATACAGTAAACCTGAAGTGAAGCATCGGAATCTATAACTAGTGTCACAGGAATGGTTCAAAACATACACAGTAAGATGACTCTGTGTTCTTGTACATAAGTCAGCATTGTGCCGTTTCTATTTATTTCCGATGCAATTTCTGCGATTCATCGTCAATAAGAAGGTCCAAGGGATACATTAAACCTGAAGTGAAGCATCGGAATCTATAACTAGTGTAACAGGAATGATTCAAAACATAGACAGTCAGAACAGTCAGCCTTCTTGCACTTAAGTCGGCATTGTGCTTTTTCTATATTATTCCGATGCAATTTCTGTGTTTCATCGTCAATAAGAAGGTCAGAGGGATACAGTAAACCTGAAGTGAAGCATCGGAATCTATAACTAGTGTCACAGGAATGGTTCAAAACATAGACAATAGGAAGGGTCAGTCTTCTCGTACTTAAGTCGGCATTCTGCCTTTTCTATTTAATTCCGATGCAATTTCTGCATTTCATCGTCAATAAGAAGGTCCAAGGGATACAGTAAGCCTGAAATGAAGCATCGGAATCTATAACTAGTGCCACAAGAATGATTCAAAAAATACACAGTAAGAAGGGTCAGTCCTCTTGTACTTAAGTCGGCATTGTGCATTTTGTATCTAATTCTGGTGCAATTTCTGTGTTTCATCGTCAATTAGAAGGGCAGAGGGATACAGTAAACCTGAAGTGAAGCATCGGAATCCATAACTAGTGTCACAGGAATGGTTCAAAACATAGTCAGTAAGAAGAGTCAGTCTTCTTGTACTTAATTCGGCATTGTGCATTTTTATTTAATTCCGATGCTATCTCTGTGTTTCACCGTCAATAAGGAGATCAGAGGTATACTGTAAACCTGAAGTGAAGCATCGGAATCTATAACTAGTGTCACAGGAATGGTTCAAAGCATAGGCAGTAGGAAGAGTCTGTCTTCTTGTACTTAAGTCGGCATTGTGAGTTTTGTATTTAATTCCGATGCAATTTCTGTGTTTCATCGTCAATAAGAAGGTTCAAGGGATACAGTACACCTGAAGTGAAGCATCGGAATCTAAAACTAGTGTCACAGGAATGGTTCAAATCATAGACAGTAAGAAGAGTCAGTCTTCGTGTACTTAAGTGGCATTGTGCCTTTTGTATTTAATTCCGATGCAATTTCTGTGTTTCATCGTCAATAAGGAGGACCAAGGGATACAGTAAACATATTGTGAAGCATCGGAATCTAAAACTGGTCTCACAGGAAATGTTCACAACATAGTCAGTAAGAAGAGTCAGTCTTCTTGTACTTAAGTCGGCATTGTGCCTTTTGTATTTCATTCCGATGCAATATCTGTGTTTCATCGCCAATAAGAAGGTCAGAGGGAAACATTAAACCTGAAGTGAAGCATCGGAATCTATACCTACTGTCACAGGAATGGTTCAAAACATAGACATTAGGTAGAGTCAGTCTTCTTGTATTTAAGTCGGCATTAACCCTCTTGTATTAAAATCCGATGAAATTTCTTTGTTTCATCGTCAATAAGAAGGTCCAAGGAATACAGTAAACCTGAAGTGAAGCATCGGAATCTATAACTTGTTTCACAGGAATGGTTCAAAACATAGACAGTCAGAACAGTCAGTCTTCTTGCACTTAAGTCGGCTTTGTGCCTTTTGTCTTTAATTTCGATGCAATATCTGTGTTTCATCGTCAATAAGAAGGTCAGAGATATACAGTAAATCTGAAGTGAAGCATCGGAATCTATAACGAGTGTCACAGGAATGGTTCAAAACATACACCGTAAGAAGAATCAGTCTTCTTGTACTTAAGTCGGCATTGTGCCTTTTGTATTGAATTCCGATGCAATTTCTGTGTTTCATCGTCGGTAAGAAGGTTCAAGGGATACAGTAAACCTAAAGTGAAGCATCGGAATCTGTAACTAGTGTCACAGGAGTGGTTCAAAACATAGACAGTAACAAGAGTCAGTCTTCTTGTACTTAATTCGGGATTGTGCCTTTTGTATTTAATTCCGATGCAATTTCTGTGTTTCATCGTCAATAAGAAGGTCAGAGGGATACAGTAAACCTGGATTGAAGCTTCGGAATCTATAACTAGTGTCACAGGAATGCTTCAAAACATACACAGTAAGATGAGACAGTCTTCTTGTACATAAGTCAGCAATGTGCCGTTTCTATTTAATTCCGATGCAATTGCTGTGATTCATCGTCAATAAGAAGGTACAAGGGATACAGTAAACCTGAAGTGAAGCATGGGAATCCATAACTAGTTTCACACTAATGGTTCAAAACATAGACAGTAAGTAGAGTCAGTCTTCTTGTACCTAAGTCAGCATTGTGCCTTTTCTATTTAATTCCGATGCAATCTCTGTGTTTCATCTTCAATTGGAAGGTCAGAGGGATACAGTAAACCTGAAATGAAGCATCGGAATGTATAACTTGTGTCACAGGAATGGTTCAAAACATAGACAGTAAGAAGAGTCAGTCCTCTTGAACTTAAGTCGGCATTGTGCATTTTGTATCTAATTCCGATGCAATTTCTGTGTTTCATCGTCAATTAGAAGTGCAGAGGGATACAGAAAACCAGAAATGAAGCATCGGAAACTAAAACTGGTCTCACAGGAAAGGTTCAAATGATATACAGTAAGAAGAGACAATCTTCTTGTACTTAAGTCGGCAGTGTCCCTTTTGTATTTAATTCCGATGCTATTTATGTGTTTCATCGTCAATATGTAGGTCCAAGGGATACAGTAGACATGAACTGTAGCATCGGAAACTAAAACTTGTGTCACAGGAAAGGTTCAATACATAGACAGTAACAAGAGTCAGTCTTCTTCTACTTAAGTCGGCATTGTGCCTTTTGTATTTAATTCCGAGCAATTTCTGTGTTTCTTCGTCAATATGAAGATCCAAAGGATACAGTAAACCTGAAGTGAAGCATCGGAATCAAAACTGGTCTCACAGGAAAAGTTCAAATCGTAGACAGTAAGAAGAGTCAGCCTTCTTGTACTTAAGTCGGCATCGTGCGTTTTGTATTTACTTCCGATGCAATTTCTGTGTATCATCTTCAATACGAAGGTCCAAGGGATACAGTAAAACTGAAGTGACGCATCGATATCTAAAACTGGTGCCGCAGCAAAGGCTTGAATCATAGACAGTAAGAAGAGTCAGACTTATTGTACTTATGTCAGCATTGTGCCTTTTGTATTTAATTCCGATGCAATTTCTGTGTTTCATCGTCAGTAAGCAGGTCCAAGCGAATCAGTAAACCTGAAGTGAAGCATCGGAATCTAAAACTGGTCTCACAGGAAAGGTTCATATCATAGAATGTAAGAAGAGTCAGTCCTCTTGTACTTAAGTCGGCATTGTGCCTTTTGTATTAAATTCCGATGCAATTTCTGTGTTTTATCGTCAATAAAAAGGTCCAAGGGATACAGTAAACCTGAAGTAAAACTTCGGAATCTAAAACTGGTCTCACAGGAAAGGTTCAAAACATAGACAGTAAGAAGATTCAGTCTTCTTGTTTTTAAGCGGACGTTGTGCCTTTTGTATTTAATTCCGATGCAATTTCTATGTTTCATCGTCAATTAGAAGGTCCAAGGGATACAGTAAACATGAAGTGAACCATCGGAATCTAATACTGGTCTCACAGGAAAGGTTCAAAGCATAGACAGTAAGAAGAGTCGGTCTTCTCGTCTTTAAGTCGGCATTTTGACTTTTGAATATAATTCATCGTCAACAAGAAAGTCCAAGTTATACAGTAAGCCCGAACTAAAGCATCGGATTCAAAACTAATCTCACAGGAATGGATAAAACATAGACACGAAGAAGAGTCAGTCTTCTTCTTCTTAAGGCGGCATTGTGCCTTTTGTATTTAATTCCGATGCAATTTCTGTGTTTCATCGTCAATTAGAAGGACCAAGGGAGACAGTAAACCGGAAATAAAGCATAGGAATCTAACACTGGTCTCACAGGAAAGGTTCAAATCATAGACAGTAAGAAGTGTCAGACTTATTGTACTTTTGTCAGCATTGTGCCTTTTGTATTTAATTCCGATGCAATTTCTGTGTTTCATCGTCAATAACAAGATCAAAGGGATACAGTAATGCTGAGGTGAAGCATCGTAATATAAAACTGGTCTCACAGGAAAGGTTCCAATCATAGAATGTACGAAGTGTCCGTCCACTTTTACTTAAGTCGGCATTGTGCCTTTAGAATTTCATTCCGATGCAATTTCTGTGTTTCATCGTCAATAAGAAGGTCCAAGGGATACAGCAAACCTGAATTGAAGCATCGGAAACTAACACTTGTGTCACAGGAAAGGTTCAAAACATAGACTGTAAGAAGAGTCGGTCTTCTTGTACTTAAGTCGGCATTGTGCATTTTATATTTAATTCCGATGAAATTTCTGTGTTTTATCGTCAATAATAAGGTCCAGGGGATACATGAAACCTGAAATGGAGCATCGGAATCTAAAACTGGTCTCACAGGAGAGGTTCAAAGTGTAGACCGTAAGAAAAGTCAGTCTTCTTGTACTTAAGTCGGCATTCTGCCATTTTTATATAATTCCGATGCAATATCTGTGTTTCATTGTCATTATGAAGGTCCAAGGGATACAGTAAACCTGAATTGAAGCATCGGAATCTAGAACTGGTCACATAGGAAAGGTTCAAATCAATGAATGTAAGAAGAGTCAGTCCTCTTGTACTTAAGTCGGCATTGTGCTTATTGTATTTACTTCCGATGCAATTTTCGGATTTTATCATCAATAAGAAGGTCCAAGGGATACAGTAAACCTGAAGTGAAGCATCGGAAATTAGAACTGGTCTCAAAGGACAGGTTCAAAACATAGACAGTAAAAAGAGTCAGTCTTCTTGCTTTTAAGTGGGCATTGTGCCTTTTGTATGTAATTCCGACGCAATCTCTGTGTTTCATCGTCAATAAGAAAGTCCAAGGGATACAGTGAACCTGAAGTGAAACATCGGAATCTAAAACTGGTCTCACAGGAAACTTTCAAAGCATATATAGTATGAAGAGCCAGTCTTCCTGTACTTAAATCGGCATTGTGCTTTTGTATTAAATTCCGATGCAATATCTGTGTTTTATCTTCAAAAAAAAGGTCCAAGGCGTGCAGTAAATTTGAAGTAGAGCTTCGAAATCTAAAATTGGTCTCACAGGAAAGGTTCAAAACATAGACAGTAAGAAGAGTCAGTCTTCTTGTACTTCACTCGGCAATGTGCCTTTTGTATTTACTTCCGATGTAATTTCTGTGTTTCTTCGTCAATACGAAGGTCCAAGGGATACAGCTAACCTGAAGTGAAGCATCGCGATCAAAACTGGTCTCACAGGAAAGATTCAAAACATAGACAGTAAGAAGAGTCAGTCTTCTTGTACTTAAGTCGGCAGTGTGCCTTTTGTATTTAATTCCGATGCAATTTATGTGTTCCATCGTTAATAAGACGATCCAAGGGATGCAGTAAACCTTAGGTGAAACATCGGAAACTAAAACTGGTCTCACAGGAAAGGTTCAAAACATAGACAGTAAGAAGGGTCAACGTTCTTGTAATTAAGTCGGCATTGTGCCTTTTGTATTTCATTCCGATGCATTTTCTGTGTTTCATTGTCAATAAGAAAGTCCTAGGGATACAGTAAACCTGAAGTATAACATCGGAATCTAAAACTGGTCACACAGGAAAGGTTCAAAACATAGACGGAAAGAAGAGTCAGTCTTCTTGTTATTAAGTGGGCATTGTGCCTTTTGTATATAATTCCATTGCAATTTCTGTGTTTCATCGCCAATAAGATAGTCCAAGGGATACAGTAAACCTGAAGTGAAGCATCGGAATCTAAAACTGGTCCCACAGTAAAGATTCAAATCATAGACAGTTAGAAGAGTCAGTCTTCATGTACTTAAATCGGCATTGTGCATTTTGTATATAATTCTGGTGCAATATCTGTGTTTCTTCGTCAATAAGAAGGTCCAATGGATACAGTAAACCGGATATGCAGCATAGGAGTCTGAAACTGGTCTCACAGGAAAGGTTCAAATCATAGACAGTAAGAACTGTCAGTCTTCTTGTACTTCAGTCGGCATTGTGCCTTTTGTATTTAAATCCGATGTAATTTCTGTGTTTCATCGTCAATAAGAATGTCCAAAGGATACAGTAAACTAGAAATGAAGCATAGGAATCTAAATCTGGTCTCACAGGAAAGGTTCAAATCATAGAATGAGAGAAGAGTCAGTCCTCTTGTACTTAAGTCGGCATTGTGCTTATTGTGTTTAATTCCGATGCAATTTCTGGGTTTTATCGTCAATAAGAAGGTCCAAGGGATACAGTAAACCTGAAGTAAATCATCGGAAACTAAAACTGGTCTCACAGGAAAGGTTCAAAACATAGACAGTAAGAAGAGTCAGTCTTCTTGTACTTAAGTCGGCAGTGTGCCTTTTGTATTTAATTCCGATGCAATTTATGTGTTTCATCGTTAATAAGAAGGTCCAAGGGATACGGTAAACCTGAAGTGAAGCATCGGAAACTAAAACTGGAGTCACAAGAAAGGTTCAAAACATAGACAGTAAGAAGAGTCAGTCTTCTTGTACTTAAGTCGGCATGGTGCTTTTGTGTATAATTCCGATGCAATTTCTGTGTTTCATCGTCACTATGAAGGACCAACGGATACAGGAAACCTAAGATAAAGCATCGGAATCTATAACTGGTCTCAGAGGAAATGTTCAAAGTATAGACAGTAAGAAGAGTCAGTCTTCTTGTACTTATGTCGGCATTTTGATTTTGTATCTAATTCCGACGCAATTTCTGTGTTTCATCGTCAATAAGAATGTCCAAGGAATACAGTAAACCTGAAGTGAAGCATCGGAATCTAAAACTGGTCCCACAGTAAAGATTCAAATCATAGACAGTTAGAAGAGTCAGTCTTCACGTACTTAAATCGGCATTGTGCATTTTGTATATAATTCCGGTGCAATATCTGTGTTTCTTCGTCAATAAGAAGGTCCAATGGATACAGTAAACCGGATATGCAGCATAGGAGTCTGAAACTGGTCTCACAGGAAAGGTTCAAATCATAGACAGTAAGAACTGTCAGTCTTCTTGTACTTCAGTCGGCATTGTGCCTTTTGTATTTAAATCCGATGTAATTTCTGTGTTTCATCGTCAATAAGAATGTCCAAAGGATACAGTAAACTAGAAATGAAGCATAGGAATCTAAATCTGGTCTCACGGGAAAGGTTCAAATCATAGAATGAGAGAAGAGTCAGTCCTCTTGTACTGAAATCGGCATTGTGCCTTTTTGTATTTAATTCAGATGCGATTTCTGGGTTTTATCGTCAATAAGAAGGTCCAAGGGACACAGTACACCTGAAGTAAAGCATCGGAATCTGAAACTGGTCACACAGGAAAGGTTCAAAACATAGGCAGTACGAAGAGTCAGTCTTCTTGTTTTTAAGTGGGCATTGTGCCTTTTGTACTTAATCCCGACGGAAATTCTGTGTTTCATCGTCAATAACAAAGTCCAAGGGATACGGTAAACCTGAAGTGAAGCATCGGAATCAAAACTGGTCTCACAGGAATGGCTCAAAACATAGACAGTAAGAAGAGTCAGTCTTCTTGTACTAAAGTCGGCATTGTGCCTTTTGTATTTAATTCCGATGCAATTTCTGTGTTTCATCGTCAATAAGAATGTCCAAGGGATACAGTAAACCTGAAGGTAAGCATCGGAAACTAACACTGGTCTCACAGGAAAGGTTCAAAACATAGACAATTAGAAGAGTCTCTCTTCTTGTACTTAAGTCGGCATTGTTTATTTTTTATTTAATTCCGATGCAATTTCTGTGTTTCGTCGTAATATGAAGGTCCAAGGCATACAGTAAACCTAAAGTGAAGCATTGGAATCTAAAACTGGTCTCACTGGAAAGGTTCAAATCATAGAATGTAAGAAGGGTCAATCCTCTTGTGCTCAAGCCTGCATTGTGCCTTTTTGTATTTAATTCCGATGCAATATCTGTGTTTCATCGTCAATAAGAAGGTCCAAGGCATACAGTAAACCTGAAGTAAAGCATCGGAATCTAAAACTGGTCTCACAGTAGAGATTCAAAACATAGACAATAAGAAGAGTCAGTCTTCTTGTACTTAAGTCGGAATTGTGAGTTTTGTATTTAATCCCGATGCAATATCTGTGGTTCATCGTCAATAAGAAGGCCCTAGGGATTTAGTAAACCTGAAGTGAAGCATCGGAAACTAAAACTGGTCTCAAAGTAAAGGTTCAAAGCATAGACAGTATGAAGAGTCTGTCTTCTTGTACTTAAGTCGGCATTGTGCCTTTTGTACTTAATTCCGATCCAATTTCTGTGTTTCATGGTCAATAAGAAAGTCTGAGGGATACAGTGAACCTGAAGTAAAGCATCGGGATCTAAAACTGGTCTCACTTAAAAGGATCAGACCATAGTCAGCAAGAGGAGTCAGTCTTTTTGTATTTAAATCGGCATTGTGCCTTTTGTATTTAATTCCAATGCAATTTCTGTGTTTCATCGTCAACAAGAAGGTCCAAGGGATACAGTAAACCTGAAGTGAAGCTTCGGAATCAAAACTGGTCTCACAGCTAAGGTTCAAAACATAGACAGTAAGTAGAGTCAGTCTTCTTGTACTTAAGTTGGCATTGTGCCTTTTGTATTTAATTCCGATGCAATTTCTGTGTTTCATCGACAGTAAGCAACATGGGATACAGTAAACCTGAAGTGAAGCATCGGAATCTAAAACTGGTCTCAGAGGAAACGTTCTAAATATAAACCGTAAGAAGAGTCAGTCCTCTTGTATTTAATTCGGCATTGTGCCTTTTGTATTTAATTCCGATGCAATTTCTGTGTTTCATCGTCAATTAGAAGGTATAAGGGATACAGTAAAACTGAAGTGAAGCTTCGATTTATAAAACTGGTCTCACAGGAAAAGTTCATAACATAGACAGTAAGAAGAGTCAGTCTTCTTGTACTTAAGTTGGCATTGTGCCTTTTGTATTTAGTTCCGATGCAATTTCTGTGTTTCATCGTCAATAAGCAGGTACAAGGGATACAGTAAACCTGAAGTGAAGCATCGGAATCTAAAACTGGTCCTATTGGAAAGGTTCAAATCAAAGAATGTAAGAAGAATTAGTCCTCTTGTACTTAAGTCGGCATTGTGCTTATTGTGTTTAATTCCGATGCAATTTCTGGGTTTTATCGTCAATAAGAAGGTCCAAGGGATACAGTAAACCTGAAGTAAATCATCGGAATCTAAAACTTCTCTCACAGGAAAGGTTCAAAACTTAGACAGTAAGTAGAGTCAGTCTTCTTGTACTTCAGCCGGCAATGTGATTTTTGCATTTAATTCCGATTCAATTTCAGTGTTTCATCGTCGATATGAAGCTTCAAGAGATACAGTAAACCTGAAGTGAAGCATCGGAATCGAAAACTGGTCTCACAGGAAAGGTTCAAAGCATACACAGTAAGAATAGTCAGTCTTCTTGTACTTAAGCCGGCATTGTGATTTTTGTATTTAATTCCTATGCGATTTCTGTGTTTCATCGTCAATTAGAAGGTCCAAGGGATACATTAAACCTGAAGTGAAGCATCGATATCTAAATCTGGTGTTACAGGAAAGGTTCAAATCATAGAAAGTAAGAAGAGTCAGTCCTCTTGTACTTAAGTCGGCATTGTGCCTTTTGCATATATATCTGATGCAATTTCAGTGTTTCGTCGTCAATAAGGTCCATGGAATACAGTAAACCGGCAGTGAAGCATCGGAATCTAAAACTGGTCTCACAGGAAACGTTTAAACTATAGACAGTAAGAGGAGTCAGTCTTCTTGTACTCATGTCAGCATTGAGCATTTTGTATTTAATTCCGATGCAATTTCTGTGTTTCATCATCACTTAGAAGGTCCAAATTATACAGTAAACCTGAAGTGAACTATCGGAATCTAAAACTGGTCTAACAGGTAAGGATCAAAACATAGACAGTAAGAAAAGTCAGTCTTCTTGTACTTATGTCGGCATTGTGCCTTATGTATTTAATTCCGATGCAATATCTGTGTTTCATCGTCCATAAAAAGGTCCAAGGGATACAGTAAACCTGAAGTTAAGCATCGATATCTAAAACTGGTCCCACAGGACAGGCTAATATCATACAATGTAAGAAGAGTCAGACCTCTTGTACTTAAGTCGACATTGTGCCTCTTGTATGTAATTCCAATGCCATTACTGTGTTTCATCGTCAACAAGAAGGTCCAAGGGATACAGTAAACCTGAAGTGAAGCATCGGAATCTAAAACTGGTGTCACAGGAAAGATTCAAAACATAGACTGTAAGAAGAGTCACTCCTCTTCTACTTAAGTCGCATTTGTGCCTTTTATATTTAATTCCGATGCAATTTCTGTGCTTCATCGTCAATAAGCAGGTCCAAGGGATACAGTAAACCTGAAGTGAAGCATCGGAATCTAAAACTGGTCTCACAGGAAAGGTTCACAACATAGACAGTAAAAAGTGTAAGTCTTCTTGTACTTAAGTCGGCATTGTGCCTTTTGTATTTAATTCCGATGCAATTTCTGAGTTTCATCGTCAATAAGAAGGTCCAAGGGATACAGTAAACCTGAAGTGAAGCATCAGAATCTAAAACTGGTCTCACAGGAAAGGTTCAAATCATAGACAGTAAGAAGAGTCAGTCTTCTTGTACTTAAGTTATCATTATGCCTTTTGAATTTAATTCCGATCCACTTCCTGTGTCTCATCGTCAATAAGAAGGTATAAGAAATACAGTAAACCTGAAGTGAAGCATCGGAATCTAAAACTGGTCTCACAGGAAAGGTTCAAATCTTAGAAAGTAAGAAGAGTCAGCCCTCTTTTACTTAAGTCGGCACTGTGCCTTTTGCATTTATATCCGATGCAATTTCACTGTTTCATCGTCAATAAGAAGGTCCAAGGGATACAGTAAACCGGCAGTGAAGCATCGGAATCTAAAACTGGTCTAACAGGAAAGGTTCAAAACATAGACAGTAAGAAGAGTCAGTCTTCTTGTACTTTAGTCGGCATTGTGCCTTTTGTATTTAATTCCGATGCAATTTCTGTGTTTCATCGTCAATAAGAAGGTCCAAGGGATACAGTAAACCTGAAGTGAAGCATCGGAATCTAAAACTGGTCTCACAGGAAAGGTTAAAACATAGAGAATAAGGAGAGTCAGTCTTCTTGCACTTAAGTCGTCATTATGCCTTTTGTATTTAATTCCGATGCAATTTCTGTGTTTCATCGTCAAAAGCAAGGTCCAAGGGATATAGTAAACCTGAAGTGAAGCATCGATATCTAAAACTGGTCTCACAGGAATGGCTAAAATCATAGAATGTAAGAAGAGCCAATCCTCTTGTATTTAATTGGCATTGTGCCTTTTGTATTTAAGTCCAATGCAATTTCTTTGTTTCATCGTCAATAAGAAGGTCCAAGGGCTACAGTAAACCTGAAGTGTAGCATCGGAATCTAACACTGGTCTCACATGAAAGGTTCAAATCATAGAAAGTAAGAGGAGTAAGATCTCTTGTACTTAAGTCGGCATTGTGCCTTTTGTATTTAATTAAGATGCAAATTATGTGTTTCATCGTTAATAAGTAGCTCCAAGGGATACAGTATACCTGAAGTGAAGCATCAGGATCTAAAACTTGTGTCACAGGAAAGCTTCAAAGCATAGACAGTAAGAGGAGTCAGTCTTCTTGTACTTAAGTCGGCATTGTGCCTTTTGTATTTAATTCCGATGCAATTTCTGTGCTTCATCGTCAATATGAAGATCCAAAGGATTTAGTAAACCTGAAGTGAAGCATCGGAATCAAAACTGGTCTCACAGGATAGGTTCAAATCATTGAATGTAAGAAGAGTCAGTACTCTTGTCCTTAAGTCGGCATTAAGCCTTTTGTATCTATTTCCGATGCTATTTCTGTGTTTCATCGTCAATAAGAAGGTCCAAGGGATACATGAAAGCTGAAATGAAGCATCGGAATCTAAAACTGGTCACACAGGAAAGGTTCACAATATAGACCGAAAGAAGAGTCAGTCTTCTTGTACTTAAGTCGCCATTGTGCCTCTTGTATTTAATTCCGTTGCAATTTCTGTGCTACATCGTCAAAACGAAGGTCCAAGGAACACAGTAAACCTGAAGTGAAGCACCGGAATCTAAAACTGATCTCACAGGAAAGGTTCACAACATAGACAGTAAAAAGAGTCAGTCTTCTTGTACTTAAGTCGGCATTGTGAGTTTTGTATTTAATTCCGATGCAATTTCTGTGTTTCATCGTCAAAAAGAAGCTCCAAGGAATACAGTAAACCTGAAGTGAAGCATCGATATCTAAAACTGATCTCAGAGGTAAGGCTCAAATCGTAGAATGTAAGAAGGGTAATTCCTATTGCACTTATGTTGGCATCGTGCGTTTTGTATTTAATTCAGATGAAATTTCTGTGTTTCATCAACAATTAGAAGGTCCAAGGGATACAGTAAACCTGAAATGAAGCATCGGAATCGAAAACTAGTCTCACAGGAAAGGTTCAAATCATAGAATGTAAGAAGAGACAGTCCTCCTGTACTTAAGTCGGCATTGTGCATTTAGTATTAAATTCCGATGCAATTTCTGTGTTTTATCGTCAATAATAAGGTCCAAGGGATACAGTAAACTTGAAGTAAAGCTTCGGAATCTAAAACTGGTCTCACAGGAAAGGCTCAAATCATAGACAGTAAGAAGAGTCAGTCTTCTTGTTTTTAAGTGGGCATTGTGACTTTTGTATTTAATTCCGACGCAATTTCTGTGTTTCTTCATCAACAAGAAGGTCCAAGGGATACAGTAAATCTGAAGTAAAGCATCGGAATCTAAAACTGGTCTCACAGGAAGGGTTCAAAACATAGACGGTAAGAAGAGTCAGTCTTCATGTATTTAAGTCGGCATTGAGCCCTTTGTATTTAATTCCGGTGCAATTTCTTTGTTTCATCGTCAACAAGAAGGTCCAAGGGATACAGTAAACCTGAAATGAGGTATAGGAATCTGAATCTGGTCTCACAGGAAAGGTTCCAATCATATACAGTAAGATGTGTCAGTCTTCTTGTACTTCAGTCGGCATTGTGAGTTTTGTAATTAATTCCGATGTAACTTCTGTGTTTCATCGTCAATAAGAAGGTCCAAGGGATACAGTAAACCTGAAGTGAAGCATCGGAATCAAAACTGGTCTCACAGGAAAGGTTCAAAACATAGACAGTAAGAAGAGTCAGTCTTCTTGTACTTAAGTCGGCATTGTGCATTTTGTATTTAGTTCCGATGCAATTTCTATGTTGCATCGTCAATAAGAAAGTCCAAGGGAGACAGTAAACTAGAAATGTAGCATAGGAATCTAATACTGGTCCCACAGGAAAGGTTCAAAATATAGACAGTAATAAGTCTCAGTCTTCTAATACTTAGGTCGGCATTGTGCCATTTGTATTTAATTCCGATGCAATTTCTGGATTTCATCGTCAATATGAAGATCCAAGGGATACAGTAAACCTGAAGTGGAGCATCGGAATCAAAACTGCTCTCACAGGAAAGGTTCAAAACATAGACTGTAAGAAGAGTCAGTCTTCTTGTACTTATGTCGGCATTGTGCATTTTGTATTTAATTCCGATGAAATTTCTGTGTTTCATCGTCAATAAGAAGGTCCAAGGGATACAGTAAGCCTGAAGTGAAACACCGGGAACTAAAACTTGTGTCACAGGAAAGGTTCAAATCATAGAATGTAAGAAGAGTCAGACCTCTTGTACTTAAGTCGGCATTGTGTCTTTTGTATTAAATTCCGATGCAACTTCTGTATTTCATCGTCAATAATGAGGTCCAAGGAATACAGTAAACTCAAAACATAGACAGTAAGAAGAGTCAGTCTTCTTGTTTTTAAGTGGTCATTGTGCCTTTTGTATTTAATTCCGACGCAATTTCTGTGTTTCATCGTCAACAAGAAAGTCCAAGGGATACAGTAAACCCGAAGTAAAGCATCGGAATCAAAACTGGTCTCACAGGAATGGTTCAAAAACATAGACACTAGAAGAGTCAGTCTTCTTGTACTTAAGTCGGCATTGTGCCTATTGTATTTAATTCCGATGCATTTTCTGTGTTTCATCGTCAATAAGAAGGTCCAAGGGATACAGTAAACCTGGTATGAGGCATCGGAATCTAAAACTGGTCTCACACTAAAGGTTCAAATCACAGATAGTAAGAAGACTCAGTCTTCTGGTACTTAAGTCGGCATTGTGCTTTTTGTATTTAATTCCAACTCAATTTCTGTGTTTCATCGTCAGTCAGTAGGTCCAAGGGAATCAGGAAACCTGAAGAGAAGCATCGTAATCTAAAACAGGTCTCACAGGAAATGTTCAAAACATCGACTGTAAGAAGAGTCATTCTTCTTGTACTTAAATCGGCATTGTGCCTTTTGTATATAATTCCGATGCTATTTCTGTGTTTCATCGTCAATAAGAATACAGTAAACCTGAAGTTAAGCATCGGAAACTAAAACTGGTCTCACAGGAAAGGATCACAACATAGGCAGTAAAAAGAGTCAGTCTTCTTGTACTTAAGTCAGCATTGTGTGTCTTGTATTTAATTCCGAGCAATTTCTGTGTTTCTTCGTCAATATGAAGATCCAAAGGATACAGTAAACCTGAAGTGAAGCATCGGAATCAAAACTGGTCTCACAGGAAAAGTTCAAATCGTAGACAGTAAGAAGAGTCAGCCTTCTTGTACTTAAGTCGGCATCGTGCGTTTTGTATTTACTTCCGATGCAATTTCTGTGTATCATCTTCAATACGAAGGTCCAAGGGATACAGTAAACCTGAAGTGACGCATCGATATCTAAAACTGGTGCCGCAGCAAAGGCTTGAAACATAGACAGTAAGAAGAGTCAGACTTATTGTACTTATGTCAGCATTGTGCCTTTTGTATTTAATTCCGATGCAATTTCTGTGTTTCATCGTCAGTAAGCAGGTCCAAGCGATACAGTAAACCTGAAGTGAAGCATCGGAATCTAAAACTGGTCTCACAGGAAAGGTTCATATCATAGAATGTAAGAAGAGTCAGTCCTCTTGTACTTAAGTCGGCATTGTGCCTTTTGTATTAAATTCCGATGCAATTTCTGTGTTTTATCGTCAATAAAAAGGTCCAAGGGATACAGTAAACCTGAAGTAAAACTTCGGAATCTAAAACTGGTCTCACAGGAAAGGTTCAAAACATAGACAGTAAGAAGATTCAGTCTTCTTGTTTTTAAGCGGACGTTGTGCCTTTTGTATTTAATTCCGACGCAAATTCTGTGTTTCATCGTCAACAAGAAAGTCCAAGTTATACAGTAAGCCCGAACTAAAGCATCGGATTCAAAACTAATCTCACAGGAATGGATAAAACATAGACACTAAGAAGAGTCAGTCTTCTTGTTCTTAAGGCGGCATTGTGCCTTTTGTATTTAATTCTGATGCAATTTCTGTGTTTCATCGTCAATTAGAAGGACCAAGGGAGACAGTAAACCGGAAATAAAGCATAGGAATCTAACACTGGTCTCACAGGAAAGGTTCAAATCATAGACAGTAAGAAGAGTCAGACTTATTGTACTTATGTCAGCATTGTGCCTTTTGTATTTAATTCCGATGCAATTTTTGTGTTTCATCGTCAATAACAAGATCAAAGGGATACAGTAATGCAGAGGTGAAGCATCGTAATCTAAAACTGGTCTCACAGGAAAGGTTCCAATCATAGAATGTACGAAGTGTCCGTCCACTTTTACTTAAGTCGGCATTGTGCCTATAGAATTTCATTCCGATGCAATTTCTGTGTTTCATCGTCAATAAGAAGGTCCAAGGGATACAGCAAACCTGAATTGAAGCATCGGAAACTAACACTTGTGTCACAGGAAAGGTTCAAAACATAGACTGTAAGAAGAGTCGGTCTTCTTGTACTTAAGTCGGCATTGTGCATTTTATATTTAATTCCGATGAAATTTCTGTGTTTTATCGTCAATAATAAGGTCCAGGGGATACATGAAACCTGAAATGGAGCATCGGAATCGAAAACTGGTCTCACAGGAGAGGTTCAAAGTGTAGACCGTAAGAAAAGTCAGTCTTCTTGTACTTAAGTCGGCATTCTGCCATTTTTATATAATTCCGATGCAATATCTGTGTTTCATTGTCATTATGAAGGTCCAAGGGATACAGTAAACCTGAATTGAAGCATCGGAATCTAGAACTGGTCACATAGGAAAGGTTCAAATCAATGAATGTAAGAAGAGTCAGTCCTCTTGTACTTAAGTCGGCATTGTGCTTATTGTATTTACTTCCGATGCAACTTTCGGATTTTATCATCAATAAGAAGGTCCAAGGGATACAGTAAACCTGAAGTGAAGCATCGGAAATTAGAACTGGTCTCAAAGGACAGGTTCAAAACATAGACAGTAAAAAGAGTCAGTCTTCTTGCTTTTAAGTGGGCATTGTGCCTTTTGTATGTAATTCCGACGCAATCTCTGTGTTTCATCGTCAGTAACAAAGTCCAAGGGATACAGTGAACCTGAAGTGAAACATCGGAATCTAAAACTGGTCTCACAGGAAACTTTCAAAGCATATATAGTATGAAGAGTCAGTCTTCCTGTACTTAAATCGGCATTGTGCTTTTGTATTAAATTCCGATGCAATATCTGTGTTTTATCTTCAAAAAAAAGGTCCAAGGCGTGCAGTAAATTTGAAGTAGAGCTTCGAAATCTAAAATTGGTCCCACAGGAAAGGTTCAAAACATAGACAGTAAGAAGAGTCAGTTTTCTTGTACTTCACTCGGCAATGTGCCTTTTGTATTTACTTCCGATGTAATTTCTGTGTTTCTTCGTCAATACGAAGGTCCAAGGGATACAGCTAACCTGAAGTGAAGCATCGCGATCAAAACTGGTCTCACAGGAAAGATTCAAAACATAGACAGTAAGAAGAGTCAGTCTTCTTGTACGTAAGTAGGCATTTAGATTTTGTATTTAATTCCGATGCAATTTCTGTGTTACATCGTCAGTAAGCCGGTACAAGGTATACAGTAAACCTGAAGTGAAGCATTGGAATCTAAAACTGCCAAATAGGAAAGGTTCAAATCAAAGAATGTAAGAAGAGTCAGTCCTCTTGTACTTAAGTCGGCATGGTGCTTTTGTGTATAATTCCGATGCAATTTCTGTGTTTCATCGTCACTATGAAGGTCCAACGGATACAGGAAACCTAAGATAAAGCATCGGAATCTATAACTGGTCTCAGAGGAAATGTTCAAAGTATAGACAGTTAGAAGAGTCAGTCTTCTTGTACTGATGTCGGCATTTTGATTTTGTATCTAATTCCAACGCAATTTCTGTGTTTCATCGTCAATAAGAATGTCCAAGGAATACAGTAAACCTGAAGTGAAGCATCGGAATCTAAAACTGGTCCCACAATAAAGATTCAAATCATAGACAGTTAGAAGAGTCAGTCTTCATGTACTTAAATCGGCATTGTGCATTTTGTATATAATTCCGGTGCAATATCTGTGTTTCTTCGTCAATAAGAAGGTCCAATGGATACAGTAAACCGGATATGAAGCATAGGAGTCTGAAACTGGTCTCACAGGAAAGGTTCAAATCATGGACAGTAAGAACTGTCAGTCTTCTTGTACTTCAGTCGGCATTGTGCCTTTTGTATTTAAATCCGATGTAATTTCTGTGTTTCATCGTCAATAAGAATGTCCAAAGGATACAGTAAACTAGAAATGAAGCATAGGAATCTAAATCTGGTCTCACAGGAAAGGTTCAAATCATAGAATGAGAGAAGAGTCAGTCCTCTTGTACTGAAATCGGCATTGTGCCTTTTTGTATTTAATTCAGATGCGATTTCTGGGTTTTATCGTCAATAAGAAGGTCCAAGGGACACAGTACACCTGAAGTAAAGCATCGGAATCTGAAACAGGTCACACAGGAAAGGTTCAAAACATAGGCAGTACGAAGAGTCAGTCTTCTTGTTTTTAAGTGGGCATTGTGCCTTTTGTACTTAATCCCGACGGAAATTCTGTGTTTCATCGTCAATAACAAAGTCCAAGGGATACGGTAAACCTGAAGTGAAGCATCGGAATCAAAACTGGTCTCACAGGAATGGCTCAAAACATAGACAGTAAGAAGAGTCAGTCTTCTTGTACTAAAGTCGGCATTGTGCCTTTTGTATTTAATTCCGATGCAATATCTGTGGTTCATCGTCAATAAGAAGGCCCTAGGGATTCAGTAAACCTGAAGTGAAGCATCGGAAACTAACACTGGTCTCACAGGAAAGGTTCAAAGCGTAGACAGTATGAAGAGTCTGTCTTCTTGTACTTAAGTCGGCATTGTTTATTTTTTATTTAATTCCGATCCAATTTCTGTGTTTCATGGTCAATAAGAAAGTCTGAGGGATACAGTGAACCTGAAGTAAAGCATCGGGATCTAAAACTGGTCTCACTTAAAAGGATCAGACCATAGTCAGCAAGAAGAGTCAGTCTTCTTGTATTTAAATCGGCATCGTGCCTTTTGTATTTATTTCCAATGCAATTTCTGTGTTTCATCGTCAACAAGAAGGTCCAAGGGATACAGTAAACCTGAAGTGAAGCTTCGGAATCAAAACTGGTCTCACAGCTAAGGTTCAAAACATAGACAGTAAGTAGAGTCAGTCTTCTTGTACTTAAGTTGGCATTGTGCCTTTTGTATTTAATTCCGATGCAATTTCTGTGTTTCATCGACAATAAGCAACATGGGATACAGTAAACCTGAAGTCAAGCATCGGAATCTAAAACTGGTCTCAGAGGAAACGTTCTAAATATAGACCGTAATAAGAGTCAGTCCTCTTGTATTTAATTCGGCATTGTGCCTTTTGTATTTAATTCCGATGCAATTTCTGTGTTTCATCGTCAATTAGAAGGTATAAGGGATACAATAAAACTGAAGTGAAGCTTCGATTTATAAAACTGGTCTCACAGGAAAAGTTCATAACATAGACAGTAAGAAGAGTCAGTCTTCTTGTACTTAAGTTGGCATTGTGCCTTTTGTATTTAGTTCCGATGCAATTTCTGTGTTTCATCGTCAATAAGCAGGTACAAGGGATACAGTAAACCTGAAGTGAAGCATCGGAATCTAAAACTGGTCCTATTGGAAAGGTTCAAATCCAAGATTGTAAGAAGAATCAGTCCTCTTGTACTTAAGTCGGCATTGTGCTTATTGTGTTTAATTCCGATGCAATTTCTGGGTTTTATCGTCAATAAGAAGGTCCAAGGGATACAGTAAACCTGAAGTAAATCATCGGAATCTAAAACTTCTCTCACAGGAAAGGTTCAAAACATAGACAGTAAGTAGAGTCAGTCTTCTTGTACTTAAGTCGGCAGTGTGCATTTTGAATTAAATTCCGATGCAATTTATGTGTTTCATCGTTAATAAGAAGGTCCAAGGGATACAGTAAACCTGAAGTGAAGCATCAGAAACTAAAACTGGAGTCACAGGAAAGGTTCAAAACATAGACAGTAAGAAGAGTCAGTCATCTTGTACTTAAGTCGGCATTGTGCTTTTGTATATAATTCCGATGCAATTTCTGTGCTTCATCGTCAATATGAGGGTCCAACGGATACCGTAAACCTAAGGTAAAGCATCGGAATCTATAACTGGTCTCAGAGGAGATGTTCAAAGTATAGACAGTAAGAAGAGTCAGTCGTCTTGTACTTATGTCGGCATTTTGATTTTGTATTTAATTCCGACGCAATTTCTGTGTCTCATCGTCAAAACGAAGGTCCAAGGGATACAGTAAACCTGAAATGAAGCATCGGAATCTAAAACTGGTCCCACAGTAAAGATTCAAAACATAGACAGTTAGAAGAGACAGTCTTCTTGTACTTAAGTCGGCATTGTGCCTTTTGAATTTAATTCCGATGCGATTTCTGTGTTTCATTGTCAATAAGAAGGTCCAAGGGATACAGTAAACCTGAAGTGAAACATCGGAAACTAAAACTGATCTCACAGGAAAGGTTCAAAGCATAGCCAGTACGAAGAGTCCGTCTTCTTGTACATAATTCGGAATTGTACCTTTTGTGTTTAATTCGGATGCAATTTCTGTGATTCATCGTCAATGAGAAGGTCCAAGGGATACAGTAAACCTGAAGTGAAGCATCGGAATCTAAAACTGATCTCACAGGAAAGGTTCAAGTCATAGAATGTAAGAAGAGTCAGTCTTCTTGTTTTTAAATCGGCATTGTGCCTTTTGTATTTAATTCCAACGCAATTTCTGTGTTTCATCGTCAATAAGACGGTCCAAGGGATACAGTAAACCTGAAGTGAAGCTTCGGAATCAAAACTGGTATCACAGCAAAGGTTCAAGACGTAGACAGTAAGAAGAGTCAGTCTTCTTGTACTTAAGTCGGCATAGTGCCTTTTGTATTTAATTCCGATGCAATTTCTATGTTTCATCGTCAATTAGAAGGTCCAAGGGATACAGTAAACATGAAGTGAACCATCGGAATCTAATACTGGTCTCACAGGAAAGGTTCAAAGCATAGACAGTAAGAAGAGTCGGTCTTCTCGTCTTTAAGTCGGCATTTTGACTTTTGAATTTAATTCCTATGCAATTTCGGTGTTTCATCGTCTACAAGAAGGTCCAAGGGATACTGTAAACCTGAAGTGAAGCATCGGAATCTAAACCTGGTCTCACAGTAAAGGTTCAAACATTGACTGTAAGAAGAGTCTGTCTTCTTGTACTTAAGTCGGCTTTGTGCCTTTTGTATTTCATTCCGATGCATTTTCTGTGTTTCATCGTCATTAGGAAGGCCCAAGGGATACAGCAAACCTGAAGTGAAGCATCGGAATCTAATACTGGTCTCACAGGAAAGGTTCAAATCATAGAATGTAAGAAGATTTAGTCTTCTTGTACTTAAGACGGCATTGTGCCTCTTGTATTTAATTCCGATGCAATTTCTGTGTTTCATCGTCAATAAGAAGGTCCAAGGGATACAGTAAACCTGAAGTGAAGCATCGAAATGGAAACTGGTCACACAGGAATGGTTCAAAACATAGACTGTAAGAAGAGTCAGTCCTCTTGTACTTAAGTCGGCATTGTGCTGTTTGTATTTATTTCCGACGCAATTACTGTGTATCATCGTCAATAAGAAAGGCCAAAGGATACAGTAAACCTGATGTGAAGCATCGGAATCGAAAATGGTCTCACAGGAAACATTCCAATCATAGACAGTAAGGAGAGTCAGTCTTCTTGTACTTAAGTCGGCATCGTGCTTTTGTATTCAATTCCGATGCAATTTCTGTGTTTCATCGTCAATAAGCAGATCCAAAGGATACAGTAATCCTGAAGTAAAGAAGTGGAATCTAAAACTGGTCTCGCAGGAAAGGTTCAAATCATAGAATGTAAGAAGAGTCATTCCTCTTGAACTTAAGTCGGCATTGCGCTTTTTGTATTTAATTCCGATGTAATTTCTGTGTTTTATCGTCAGTAAGAAGGACCAAGGGATACAGTAAACCTGAAGTGGAGCATCGGTATCAAACCTGGTCTCACAGGATAGGTTAAATCATGGAATGTAAGAAGAGTCAGTCCTCTTGTACTTAAGTCGGCATTGTGCTTTTGTATATAATTCCGATGCAATTTCTGTGCTTCATCGTCAATATGAGGGTCCAACGGATACCGTAAACCTAAGGTAAAGCATCGGAATCTATAACTGGTCTCAGAGGAGATGTTCAAAGTATAGACAGTAAGAAGAGTCAGTCGTCTTGTACTTATGTCGGCATTTTGATTTTGTATTTAATTCCGACGCAATTTCTGTGTCTCATCGTCAAAAAGAAGGTCCAAGGGATACAGTAAACCTGAAATGAAGCATCGGAATCTAAAACTGGTCCCACAGTAAAGATTCAAAACATAGACAGTTAGAAGAGACAGTCTTCTTGTACTTAAGTCGGCATTGTGCCTTTTGAATTTAATTCCGATGCGATTTCTGTGTTTCATTGTCAATAAGAAGGTCCAAGGGATACTGTAAACCTGAAGTGAAGCATCGGAAACTAAAACTGGTCTCACAGGAAAGGTTCAAAGCATAGACAGTAAGAAGAGTCCGTCTTCTTGTACTTAATTCGGAATTGTGCCTTTTGTGTTTAATTCGGATGCAATGTCTGTGATTCATCGTCAATGAGAAGGTCCAAGGGATACAGTAAACCTGAAGTGAAGCATCGGAATCTAAAACTGATCTCACAGGAAAGGTTCAAGTCATAGAATGTAAGAAGAGTCGGTCTTCTTGTTTTTAAATCGGCATTGTGCCTTTTGTATTTAATTCCAACGCAATTTCTGTGTTTCATCGTCAATAAGACGGTCCAAGGGCACCAGTAAACCTGAAGTGAAGCTTCGGAATCAAAACTGGTATCACAGCAAAGGTTCAAGACGTAGACAGTAAGAAGAGTCAGTCTTCTTGTACTTAAGTCGGCATAGTGCCTTTTGTATTTAATTCCGATGCAATTTCTGTGTCTCATCGTCAACACGAAGGTCCAAGGGATACAGTAAACCTGAAGTGAAGCATCGGAATCTAACCCTGGTCTCACAGTAAAGGTTCAAACATAGACTTTAAGAAGAGTCTGTCTTCTTGTACTTAAGTCGGCTTTGTGCCTTTTGTATTTAATTCCGATGCATTTTCTGGGTTTTATCGTCCATAACAAAGTCCAAGGGATACAGTAAACCTGAAGTGAAGCATCGGAATCTAAAACTGGTCAAATAGGAAAGGTTCAAATCAAAGAATGTAAGAAGAGTCAGTCTTCTTGTATTTACATTGTCATTGTGCCTTTTGTATTTAATTCCATTGCATTTTCTGTGTTTCATCGTCAATAAGAAGGTCCAAGGGATACAGTAAACATGAAGTGAAGCCTCGGAATCAAAAATGGTCTCACAGCTAAGGTTCAAAACATAGACAGGAAGAAGAGTCAGTCTCCTTGTACTTAAGTAGGCATTTAGATTTTGTATTTAATTCCGCTGCAATTTCTGTGTTTCATCGTCAATAAGAAGGTCCAAGGGATACAGTAAACCTGAATTCAAGCATAGGAATCTAAAACTGGTCTCACAGGGGTGGTTCAAAACATAGACAGTAAGAAGAGTCAGTCTTCTTGTACTTAAGTTGGCATTGTGCCTTTTGTATTTAATTCCGATGCAATTTCTGTGTTTCATCGTCAATAAGCAACAAGGGATACAGTAAACCTGAAGTGAAGCATCGGAACCTAAAACTGCTCAAATAGGAAGGTCCAAATCAAAGAATGTAAGAAGAGTCAGTCCTCTTGTACTTAAGTCGGCATTGTGCTTATTGTGTTTAATTCCGACTCAATTTCTGAGTTTTATCGTCAATAACAAAGTCCAAGGGATACAGTAAACCTGAAGTGAAGCATCGGAATCTAAAACTGGTCAAATAGGAAAGGTTCAAGTCAAAGAATGTAGGAAAAGTCAGTCTTCTTGTACTTAAGTCGGCATTGTGCCTTTTGTATTTAATTCCGATGCAAATTCTGTGCTTTATCGTTAATTTGAAGGGCCAAGGGATACAGTATACCTGAAGTGAAGCATCGGAATCTAAAAATGGTCTCAGAGGAAACGTTCTAAATATAGACCGTAAGAAGAGTCAGTCCTCTTGTATTTAAGTCGGCATTGTGCCTTTTGTATTTAATTCCGATGCAATTTCTGTGTTTCATCGTCAATTAGAAGGTATAAGGGATAAGGTAAAACTGAAGTGAAGCTTCGATTTATAAAACTGGTCTCACAGGAAAAGTTCATAACATAGACAGTAAGAAGAGTCAGTCTTCTTGTACTTAAGTTGGCATTGTGCCTTTTGTATTTAATTCCGATGCAATTTCTGTGTTTCATCGTCAATAAGCAGGTACAAGGGATACAGTAAACCTGAACTGAAGCATCGGAATCTAAAACTGGTCCTATTGGAAAGGTTCAAATCAAAGAATGTAAGAAGAGTCAGTCCCCTTGAACTTAAGTCGGCATTGTGCATTTGTATATAATTCCGATGCAATTTCTGTGTTTCATCGTCAATATGAGGGTCCAACGGATAAAGTAAACCTAAGGTAAAGCATCGGAATCCATAACTGGTCTCAGAGGAGATGTTCAAAGTATAGACAGTAAGAAGAGTCAGTCGTCTTGTACTTATGTCGGCATTTTGATTTTGTATTTAATTCCGACGCAATTTCTGTGTTTCATCGTCAAAAAGAAGGTCCAAGGGATACAGTAAACCTGAAGTGGAGCATCGGTATCAAACCTGGTCTCACAGGATAGGTTCAAATCATAGAATATAAAATGAGTCAGTCCTCTTGTACTTAAGTCGGCATTGTGCATTTGTATATAATTCCGATGCAATTTCTGTGTTTCATCGTCAATATGAGGGTCCAACGGATACCGTAAACCTAAGGTAAAGCATAGGAATCCATAACTTGTCTCAGCGGAGATGTTCAAAGTATAGACAGTAAGAAGCGTCAGTCGTCTTGTACTTATGTCGGCATTTTGATTTTGTATTTAATTCCGACGCAATTTCTGTGTTTCATCGTCAAAAAGAAGGTCCAAGGGATACAGTAAACCTGAAGTGAAGCATCGGAATCTAAAACTGGTCCCACAGTAAAGATTCAAAAGATAGACAGTTAGAAGAGACAGTCTTCTTGTACTTAAGTCGGCATTGTGCATTTTGAATTTAATTCCGATGCGATTTCTGTGTTTCATTGTCAATAAGAAGGTACAAGGGATACAGTGAACCTGAAGTGAAGCATCGGAAACTAAAACTGGTCTCACAGGAAAGGTTCAAAGCATAGACAGTAAGAAGAGTCCGTCTTCTTGTACTTAATTCGGAATTGTGCCTTTTGTGTTTAATTCGGATGCAATTTCTGTGATTCATCGTCAATGAGAAGGTCCAAGGGATACAGTAAACCTGAAGTGAAGCATCGGAATCTAAAACTGATCTCACAGGAAAGGTTCAAGTCATAGATTGTAAGAATTGTCGGTCTTCTTGTTTTTAAATCGGCATTGTGCCTTTTGTATTTAATTCCAACGCAATTTCTGTGTTTCATCGTCAATAAGACGGTCCAAGGGATACAGTAAACCTGAAGTGAAGCTTCGGAATCAAAACTGGTATCACAGCAAAGGTTCAAGACGTAGACAGTAAGAAGAGTCAGTCTTCTTGTACTTAAGTCGGCATAGTGCCTTTTGTATTTAATTCCGATGCAATTTCTATGTTTCATCGTCAATTAGAAGGTCCAAGGGATACAGTAAACATGAAGTGAACCATCGGAATCTAATACTGGTCTCACAGGAAAGGTTCAAAGCATAGACAGTAAGAAGAGTCGGTCTTCTCGTCTTTAAGTCGGCATTTTGACTTTTGAATTTAATTCCTATGCAATTTCGGTGTTTCATCGTCTACAAGAAGGTCCAAGGGATATTGTAAACCTGAAGTGAAGCATCGGAATCTAACCCTGGTCTCACAGTAAAGGTTCAAACATAGACTTTAAGAAGAGTCTGTCTTCTTGTCCTTAAGTCGGCTTTGTGCCTTTTGTATTTAATTCCGATGCATTTTCTGTGTTTCATCGTCAATAGGAAGGCCCAAGAGATACAGCAAACCTGAAGTGAAGCATCGGAATCTAATACTGGTCTCACAGGAAAGGTTCAAATCATAGAATGTAAGGAGATTTAGTCTTCTTGTACTTAAGACGGCATTGTGCCTTTTGTATTTAATTCCGATGCAATTTCTGTGTTTCATCGTCAATAAGAAGGTCCAAGGGATACAGTAAACCTGAAGTGAAGCTTTGAAATGGAAACTGGTCTCACAGGAATGGATCAAAACATAGACAGTAAGAAGAGTCAGTCTTCTTGTACTTAAGTCGGCATTGTGCTGTTTGTATTTATTTCCGACGCAATTACTGTGTATCATCGTCACTAAGAAAGGCCAAAGGATACAGTAAACCTGAAGTGAAGCATCGGAATCAAAAATGGTCTCACAGGAAACATTCCAATCATAGACAGTAAGGAGAGTCAGTCTTCTTGTACTTAAGTCGGCATTGTGCCTTTTGTATTTAATTCCGATGCAATTTCTGTGTTTCATCGTCAATAAGAAGGTCCAAGGGATACAGAAAACCTGAAGTAAAGCATCGGAATCTGAAACTGGTCTCACAGGAAAGGTTCAAAACATAGACAGTAAGAAGAGTCGGTCTTCTTGTTATTAAGTCGGCATTGTGCCTGTTGCATTTCATTCCGACGCAATTTCTGTGTTTCATCGTCAATAAGAAGGTCCAAGGGATACAGTAAACCTGAAGTGAAGCATCGGAATCTAAACCTGGTCTCACAGTAAAGGTTCAAATCATAGACAGTAGGAAGGGTCTGTCTTCTTGTACCTAAGATGGCATTGTGCCTTTTGTATTTAATTCCAATGCAATTTCTGTGTTTCATCGTCAATAAGAAAGTCCATGGGATACGGTGAACCTGAAGTGAAGCATCGGAATCAAAACTGGTCTCACAGGAATGGCTCAAAACATAGACAGTAAGAAGAGTCAGTCTTCTTGTACTAAAGTCGGCATTGTGCCTTTTGTATTTAATTCCGATGCAATTTCTGTGTTTCATCGTCAATAAGAAGGTCCAAGGGATACAGTAAACCTGAAGGTAAGCATCGGAAACTAACACTGGTCTCACAGGAAAGGTTCAAAACCTAGACAATTAGAAGAGTCTATCTTCTTGCACTTAAGTCAGCATTGTGGATTTTTTATTTAATTCCGATGCAATTTCTGTGTTTCGTCGTCAATATGAAGGTCCAAGGCATACAGTAAACCTAAAGTGAAGCATTGGAATCTAAAACTGGTCTGACAGGAAAGGTTCAAATCATAGAATGTAAGAAGGGTCAATCCTCTTGTGCTCAAGCCTGCATTGTGCCTTTTTGTATTTAATTCCGATGCAATATCTGTGTTTCATCGTCAATAAGAAGGTCCAAGGCATACAGTAAACCTGAAGTAAAGCATCGGAATCTAAAACTGGTCTCACAGTAGAGATTCAAATCATAGACAGTAAGAAGAGTCAGCCTTCTTGTACTTAAGTTGGAATTGTGCCTTTTGTATTTAATCCCGATGCAATATCTGTGATTCATCGTCAATAAGAAGGCCCTAGGGATTCAGTAAACCTGAAGTGAAGCATCGGAAACTAAAACTGGTCTGAAAGTAAAGGTTCAAAACATAGACAGTATGAAGAGTCTGTCTTCTTGTACTTAAGTCGGCATTGTGCCTTTTGTACTTAATTCCGATCCAGTTTCTGTGTTTTATGGTCAATAAGAAAGTCTGAGGGGTACAGTGAACCTGAAGTGAAGCTTCGGAATCAAAACCGGTCTCACAGCTAATGTTCAAAACATAGACAGTAAGAAGAGTCAGTCTTCTAGTACTTAAGTTTGCATTGTGCCTTTTGTATTTCATTCCGATGGAATTTCTGTGTTTCATCGTCAATAAGCAACAAGGGATACAGTAAACCTGAAGTAAAGCATCGGAATCTAAAACTGGTCAAATAGGAAAGGTTCAAATCAAAGAATGTAAGAAGAGTCAGTCCTCTTGTACTTAAGTCGGCATTGTGCCTTTTGTATTTAATTCCGATGCAATTTCTGTGTTCATCATCAATAAGAAGGTCCACGGGTTACAATACACCTGAAATGAAGCGTAGGAATCTGAAACTGGTCTCACAGGAAAGCTTCAAATCATAGACAATAAGAAGTGACAGTCTTCTTGTACTTCAGTCGGCATTGTTCCTTTTGTATTTAAATCCGATGTAATTTCTGTGTTTCATCGTCGATAAGAAGGTCCAAGGGATACAGTAAACCTGAAGTGAAGCATCGGAATCAAAACTGGTCTCACAGGAAAGGTTCTAAACATAGACAGTAAGAAGATTTAGTCATCTTGTACTTAAGTCGGCATTGTGCCTTTTGTATTTAATTCGGATCGCAATTTCTGTGTTTCGTCGTCAATGAGAAAGTCCAAGGGATACAGTAAACCTGAAGTGAAGCATCGGAAACTAAAACTGGTCTCACAGGGTAGGTTCACAACATAGACAGTAAAAAGAGTCAGTCTTCTTGTACCTAAGTCGGCTTTGTGCCTTTTGTATTTAATTCCCATGCATTTTCTGTGTTTCATCGTCAATAGGAAGGCCCAAGGGATACAGCAAACCTGAAGTGAAGCATCGGAATCTAATACTGGTCTCACAGGAAAGGTTCAAATCATAGAATGTAAGAAGAGTCAGTCTTCTTGTACTTAAGACGGCATTGTGCCTTTTGTATTTATTTCCGACGCAATTACTGTGTATCATCGTCAATAAGAAAGGCCAAAGGATACAGTAAACCTGAAGTGAAGCATCGGAATCAAAAATGGTCTCACAGGAAACATTCCAATCATAGACAGTAAGGAGAGTCAGTCTTCTTGTACTTAAGTCGGCTTTGTGCCTTTTATATTTAATTCCGATGCAATTTCTGTGTTTCATCGTCAATAGGAAGGTCCAAGGGATACAGTAAACCTGAAGTAACCCATCGGAATCTAAAATTGGTCTCACAGGAGAGGTTCAAAACATAGACAGTATGAAGAGTCAGTCTTCATGTACTTAAGTCGGCATTGTGCCTTTTGTATTTAATTCCGATGCAATTTCTGTGTTCATCATCAATAAGAAGGTCCACGGGTTACAATACACCTGAAATGAAGCGTAGGAATCTGAAACTGGTCTCACAGGAAAGCTTCAAATCATAGACAATAAGAAGTGACAGTCTTCTTGTACTTCAGTCGGCATTGTTCCTTTTGTATTTAAATCCGATGTAATTTCTGTGTTTCATCGTCGATAAGAAGGTCCAAGGGATACAGTAAACCTGAAGTGAAGCATCGGAATCAAAATTGGTCTCAAAGGAAAGTTTCGAAACATAGACAGTAAGAAGAATCAGTCTTCCTGTACTTAAGTTGGCATTGTGCATTTTGTATTTAATTCCGATGCAATTTCTGTGTTACATCGTCAATAAGATGGTCCAAGGGATACAGTACAACAGAAACGAAGCATCGGAAACTAAAACTGGTCTCACAGGAAAGGTTCTAATCATAGACAGTAAAAAGGGTCAGTCTTCTTGAATTTAAGTCGGCAGTGTGCCTTTTGTATTTAATTCTGATGCAATTTCTGTGTTTCATCGTCAATAAGCAGGTACAAGGGATACAGTAAACCTGAAGTGAAGCATCGGAATCTAAAACTGGTCCTATTGGAAAGGTTCAAATCAAAGAATGTAAGAAGAGTCAGTCCTCTTGTACTTAAGTCGGCATTGTGCTTATTGTGTTTAATTCCGATGCAATTTCTGGGCTTTATCGTCAATAAGAAGGTCCAAGGGATACAGTAAACCTGAAGTAAATCATCGGAATCTAAAACTTCTCTCACAGGAAAGGTTCACAACATAGACTGTAAGTAGAGTCAGTCTTCTTGTACTTAAGTCGGCAGTGTACCTTTTGTATTTAATTCCGATGCAATTTATGTGTTTCATCGTTACTAAGAAGGTCCAAGGGATACAGTAAACCTGAAGTGAAGCATCGGAAACTAAAACTGGAGTCACAGGAAAGGTTCAAAACATAGACAGTAAGAAGAGTCAGTCATCTTGTACTTAAGTCGGCATCGTGCTTTTGTATTTAATTCCGATGCAATTTCTGTGTTTCATCGTCAATAAGCAGATCCAAAGGATACAGTAATCCTGAAGTGAAGAATCGGAATCTAAAACTGGTCTCGCAGGAAAGGTTCAAATCATAGAATGTAAGAAGAGTCATTCCTCTTGAACTTAAGTCGGCATTGCGCTTTTTGTATTTAATTCCGATGTAATTTCTGTGTTTTATCGTCAGTAAGAAGGACCAAGGGATACAGTAAACCTGAAGTGGAGCATCGGTATCAAACCTGGTCTCACAGGATAGGTTCAAATCATAGAATGTAAGAAGAGTCAGTCCTCTTGTACTTAAGTCGGCATTGTGCATTTGTATATAATTCCGATGCAATTTCTGTGTTTCATCGTCAATATGAGGGTCCAACGGATACCGTAAACCTAAGGTAAAGCATCGAAATCTTTAACTGGTCTCAAAGGAGATGTTCAAAGTATAGACAGTGAGAAGAGTCAGTCGTCTTGTACTTATGTCGGCATTTTGATTTTGTATTTAATTCCGACGCAATTTCTGTGTTTCATCGTCAAAAAGAAGGTCCAAGGGATACAGTAAACCTGAAGTAAAGCATCGGAATCTAAAACTGGCCCCACAGTAAAGATTCAAAGGATAGACAGTTACAAGAGACAGTCTTCTTGTACTTAAGTCGGCATTGTGCCTTTTGAATTTAATTCCGATGCGATTTCTGTGTTTCATTGTCAATAAGAAGGTCCAAGGGATACAGTGAACATGAAGTGAAGCATCGGAAACTAAAACTGGTCTCACAGGAAAGGTTCAAAGCATAGACAGTAAGAAGAGTCCGTCTTTATGTACTTAATTCGGAATTGTGCCTTTTGTGTTTAATTCCGATGCAACTTCTGTGATTCATCGTCAATGAGAAGGTCCAAGGGATACAGTAAACCTGAAGTGAAGCATCGGAATCTAAAACCGATCTCACAGGAAAAGTTCAAGTCATAGAATGTAAGAAGAGTCAGTCTTCTTGTTTTTAAATCGGCATTGTGCCTTTTGTATTTAATTCCAATGCAATTTCTGTGTTCCATCGTCAATAAGACGGTCCAAGGGATACAGTAAACCTGAAGTGAAGCTTGGGAATCAAAACTGGTATCACAGCAAGGGTTCAAGGCGTAAACAGTAAGAAGAGTCAGTCTTCTTGTACTTAAGTCGGCATAGTGCCTTTTGCATTTAATTCCGATGCAATTTCTATGTCTCATCGTCAATTAGAAGGTCCAAGGGATACAGTAAACATGAAGTGAACCATCGGAATCTAATACTGGTCTCACAGGAAAGGTTCAAAGCATAGACAGTAAGAAGAGTCGGTCTTCTCGCCTTTAAGTCGGCATTTTGACTTTTGAATATAATTCCTATGCAATTTGGGTGTTTCATCGTCTACAAGAAGGTCCAAGGGATACAGTAAACCTGAAGTAAATCATCGGAATCTCAAACTTCAATCACAGGAAAGGTTCAAAACATAGACAGTAAGTAGAGTCAGTCTTCTTGTACTTAAGTCGGCAGTGTGCCTTTTGAATTTAATTCCGATGCAATTTATGTGTTTCATAGTTAATAAGAAGGTCCAAGGGATACAGTAAACCTGAAGTGAAGCATCGGAAACTAAAACTGGAGTCACAGGAAAGGTTCAAAATATAGACAGTAAGAAGAGTCAGTCATCTTGTACTTAAGTCGGCATTGTGCATTTGTATATAATTCCAATGCAATTTCTGTGTTTCATCGTCAATATGAGGGTCCAACGGATACCGTAAACCTAAGGTAAAGCATCGGAATCTATAACTGGTCTCAGAGGAGATGTTCAAAGTACAGACAGTAAGAAGAGTCAGTCGTCTTGTACTTATGTCGGCATTTTGATTTTGTATTTAATTCCGACGCAATTTCATTGTTTCATCGTCAAAAAGAAGGTCCAAGGGATACAGTAAACCTGAAGTGAAGCATCGGAATCTAAAACTGGTCCCACAGTAAAGATTCAAAGGATAGACAGTTAGAAGAGACAGTCTTCTTGTACTTAAGTCGGCATTGTGCCTTTTGAATTTAATTCCGATGCGATTTCTGTGTTTCATTGTCAATAAGAAGGTCCAAGGGATACAGTAAACCTGAAGTGAAGCATCGGAAACTAAAACTGGTCTCACAGGAAAGGTTCAAAGCATAGACAGTAAGAAGAGTCCGTCTTCTTGTACTTAATTCGGAATTGTGCTTTTGTGTTTAATTCCGATGCAATTTCTGTGATTCATCGTCAATGAGAAGGTCCAAGGGATACAGTAAACCTGAAGTGATGCATCGGAATCTAAAACTTATCTCACAGGAAAGGTTCAAGTCATAGAATGTAAGAAGAATCAGTCTTCTTGTTTTTAAATCGGCATTGTGCCTTTTGTATTTAATTCCAATGCAATTTCTGTGTTTCATCGTCAATAAGACGGTCCAAGGGATACAGTAAACCTGAAGTGAAGCTTCGGAATCAAAACTGGTATCACAGCAAAGGTTCAAGACGTAGACAGTAAGAAGAGTCAGTCTTCTTGTACTTAAGTCGGCATAGTGCCTTTTGTATTTAGTTCCGATGCAATTTCTATGTTTCATCGTCAATTACAAGGTCCAAGGGATACAGTAAACATGAAGTGAACCATCGGAATCTAATACTGGTCTCACAGGAAAGGTTCAAAGCATAGACAGTAAGAAGAGTCGGTCTTCTCGTCTTTAAGTCGGCATTTTGACTTTTGAATATGATTCCTATGCAATATGGGTGTTTCATCGTCTACAAGAAGGTCCAAGGGATACTGTAAACCTGAAGTGAAGCATCGGAATCTAAACCTGGTATCACAGGAAAGGTTCAAAACATAGACAGTAAGAAGAGTCTGTCTTCTTGTACTTAAGACGGCTTTGTGCCTTTTGTATTTAATTCCAATGCAATTTCTCTGTTTCATCGTCAATAACAAGGGCCAAGGGATATAGAAAACCTGAAGTGAAGCATCGGAATCTACAACTGGTCTCACAGGAAAGGTTCTAAACATAGACAGTAAGAAGATTTAGTCATCTTGTACTTAAGTCGGCATTGTGCCTTTTGTATTTAATTCGGATGCAATTTCTGTGTTTCATCGTCAATGAGAAAGTCCAAGGGATACAGTAAACCTGAAGTGAAGCATCGGAAACTAAAACTGGTCTCACAGTGAAGGTTCACCACATAGACAGTAAGAAGAGTCAGTCTTCTTGTACTTAAGTCGGCTTTGTGCCTTTTGTATTTAATTCCCATGCATTTTCTGTGTTTCATCGTCAATAGGAAGGCCCAAGGGATACAGCAAACCGGAAGTGAAGCATCGGAATCTAATACTGGTCTCACAGGAAAGGTTCAAATCATAGAATGTAAGAAGAGTCAGTCTTCTTGTACTTAAGACGGCATTGTGCCTTTTGTATTTATTTCCGACGCAATTACTGTGTATCATCGTCAATAAGAAAGGCCAAAGGGTACAGTAAACCTGAAGTGAAGCATCGGAATCAAAAATGGTCTCACAGGAAACATTCCAATCATAGACAGCAAGGAGAGTCAGTCTTCTTGTACTTAAGTCGGCATTGTGCCTTTTATATTTAATTCCGATGCAATTTCTGTGTTTCATCGTCAATAAGCAACAAGGGATACAGTAAACCTGAAGTGAAGCATCGGAATCTAAAACTGGTCAAATAGGAAAGGTTCAAATCAAAGAATGTAAGAAGAGTCAGTCTTCTTGTACTTAAGTCGGCATTTGCTTTTGTATTTAATTCCGATGCAATTTCTGTATTTCATCGTCAAAAAGAAGGTCCGAGGTATACAGTAACCCTGAATTTAAGCATTGGAATCTGAGACTGGTCTCACAGGGAAGGTTTAAAACATAGACAGCAAGAAGAGTCAGTCTTCTTGTATTTACATTGTCATTGTGCCTTTTGTATTTAATTCCATTGCAATTTCTGTGTTTCATCGTCAGTAAGAAGGTCCAAGGGATACAGTAAACCTGAAGTGAAGCCTCGGAATCAAAAATGGTCTCACAGCTAAGGTTCAAAACATAGACAGGAAGAAGAGTCAGTCTCCTTGTACTTAAGTAGGCATTTAGATTTTGTATTTAATTCCGATGCAAATTCTGTGTTTCATCGTCATTAAGAAGGTCGAAGGGATACAGTAAACCTGAATTCAAGCATAGGAATCTAAAACTGGTCTCACAGGGATGGTTCAAAACATAGACAGTAAGAAGAGTCAGTCTTCTTGTACTTAAGTTGGCATTGTGCCTTTTGTATTTAATTCCGATGCAATTTCTGTGTTTCATCGTCAATAAGCAACAACGGGTACAGTAAACCTGAAGTGAAGCATCGGAATCTAAAACTGGTCAAAGAGGAAAGTTTCAAATCAAAGAATGTAAGAAGAGTCAGTCCTCTTGTACTTAAGTCGGCATTGTGCTTATTGTGTTTAATTCCGATGCAATTTCTGGGTTTTATCGTCAATAACAAAGTCCAAGGGATACAGTAAACCTGAAGTGAAGCATCGGAATCTAAAACTGGTCAAATAGGAAAGGTTCAAGTCAAAGAATGTAAGAAGAGTCAGTCTTCTTGTACTTAAGTCGGCATTGTGCTTTTGTATTTAATTCCGATGCAAATTCTGTGCTTCATCGTTAATTTGAAGGGCCAAGGGATACAGTATACCTGAAGTGAAGCATCGGAATCTAAAAATGGTCTCAGAGGAAACGTTCTAAATATAGACCGTAAGAAGAGTCAGTCCTCTTGTATTTAAGTCGGCATTGTGCCTTTTGTATTTTATTCCGATGCAATTTATGTGTTTCATCGTTAATAAGAAGGTCCAAGGGATACGGTAAACCTGAAGTGAAGCATGGGAAACTAAAACTGGAGTCACAGGAAAGGTTCAAAACATAGACAGTAAGAAGAGTCAGTCATCTTGTACTTAAGTCGGCATCGTGCTTTTGTATTTAATTCCGATGCAATTTCTGTGTTTCATCGTCAATAAGCAGATCCAAAGGATACAGTAATCCTGAAGTGAAGAATCGGAATCTAAAACTGGTCTCGCAGGAAAGGTTCAAATCATAGAATGTAAGAAGAGTCATTCCTCTTGAACTTAAGTTGGCATTGCGCTTTTTGTATTTAATTCCGATGTAATTTCTGTGTTTTATCGTCAGTAAGAAGCACCAAGGGATACAGTAAACCTGAAGTGGAGCATCGGTATCTAACCTGGTGTCACAGGATAGGTTCAAATCATAGAATGTAAGAAGAGTCAGTCCTCTTGTACTTAAGTCGGCATTGTGCTTTTGTATATAATTCCGATACAATTTCTGTGTTTCATCGTCAATATGAGGGTCCAACGGATACCGTAAACCTAAGGTAAAGAATCGGAATCTATAACTGGTCTCAGAGGAGATGTTCAAAGTATAGACAGTAAGAAGAGTCAGTCGTCTTGTACTTATGTCGGCATTTTGATTTTGTATTTAATTCCGACGCTATTTCTGTGTTTCATCGTCAAAAAGAAGGTTCAAGGGATACAGTAAACCTGAAGTGAAGCATCGGAATCTAAAACTGGTCTCACAGTAAAGATTCAAAACATAGACAGTATGAAGAGTCAGTCTTCTTGTACTGAAGTCGGCACTGTGCCTATTGTACTTGATTCCGATGCAATTTCTGTGGTTCATCGTCAATAAGAAGGTCCAAGGGATACAGTAATCCTGAAGTGAAGAATCGGAATCTAAAACTGGTCTCGCAGGAAAGGTTCAAATCATAGAATGTAAGAAGAGTCATTCCTCTTGAACTTAAGTTGGCATTGCGCTTTTTGTATTTAATTCCGATGTAATTTCTGTGTTTTATCGTCAGTAAGAAGCACCAAGGGATACAGTAAACCTGAAGTGGAGCATCGGTATCTAACCTGGTGTCACAGGATAGGTTCAAATCATAGAATGTAAGAAGAGTCAGTCCTCCTGTACTTAAGTCGGCACTGTGCCTTTTGTATTTAATTCCGATGCAATTTCTGTGTTTTATCGTCAGTAAGAAGGTTTAAGGGATACAGTAATGCTGAAGTGAAGCATCGGAAACTAAAACTGGTCTCACAGGAAAGGTTCATAGCATAGACAGTGAGAAGTGTCAGACTTCTTGTACTTAAGTCGGAATTGTGTTTTTCGTATTTAATCCCGATGCAATATCTGTGTTTCATAGTCAATAAGAAGCTCCAAGGGATACATTAAACCTGAGATGAACCATCGGAATCTAAAACTGGTCTCACAGGAATGGGTCAAAACATAGACCGTAAAAAGAGTCAGTCATCTTCTACTTAAGTCGGCATTGTGCCTTTTGTATATAATTCCGATGCAATTTCTGTGTTTCATCGTCAATATGAAAGTCCAACGGATACAGTAAACCTAAGGTAAAGCATCGGAATCTATAACTGGTCTCAGAGGAAATGTTCAATATATAGACAGTAAGATGAGTCAGTCTTCCTGTACTTATGTCGGCATTTTGATTTTGTATTTAATTCCGACGCAATTTCTGTGTTTCAACGTCAATAAGAAGGTCCAAGGGATACAGTAAACCTGAAGTGAAGCATCGGAATCTAAAACTGGTCCCACAGTAAAGATTCAAAACAAAGACAGTTAGAAGAGTCAGTCTTCATGTACTTAAATCGGCATTGTGCTTTTTGTATTTAATTCCGGTGCAATTTCTGTGTTTCTTCGTCAATAAGAAGGTCCAATGGATACAGTAAACCGGGAATGAAGCACAGGAATCTGAAACTGGTCTCACAGGAAAGGTTCAAATCATAGACAGTAAGAAGTGTCAGTCTTCTTGTACTTCAGTCAGCATTGTGCATTTTGTATTTAATTCCGATGTAATTTCTGTGTTTCAACGTCAATAAGAAGGTCCAAGGGATTAAGTAAATCTGAAGTGAAGTATCGGAATCAAAACTGGTCTCACAGGAAACGTTCAAAGCATAGACTGTAAGAAGAGTCAGTCTTCTTTTACTTAAGTCGGCATTTTGCATTTTGTATTTAATTCCGATCCAATTTCTGCGTTTCATCGTCAATAAGAAGGTCCAAGGGATACAGTAAACCTGAAGTGAAGCATCGGAATCTAAAACTGATCCCACAGGAAAGGTTCAAGTCATAGAATGTAAGAAGAGTCAGTCTTCTTGTTTTTAAATCGGCATTGTGCCATTTGTATTTAATTCCAATGCAATTTCTGTGTTTCATCGTCAATAAGACGGTCCAAGGGATATAGTAAACCTGAAGTGAAGCTTCGGAATCAAATTTGGTATCACAGCAAAGGTTCAAGACGTAGACAGTAAGAAGAGTCAGTCCTCTTGTACTTAAGTCGGCATAGTGCCTTTTGTATTTAATTCCGATGCAATTTCTATGTTTCATCGTCAAGTAGAAAGTCCAAGGGATACAGTAAACCTGAAGTGAAGCATCGGAATCTAAAACTGGTCTCACAGGAAAGGTTCTAAACATAGACAGTAAGAAGATTTAGTCATCTTGTACTTAAGTCGGCATATTGCCTTTTGTATTTAATTCGGATACAATTTCTGTGTTTCATCGTCAATGAGAAAGTCCAAGGGATACAGTAAACCTGAAGTGAAGCATCGGACTCTAAAACTGGTCTCACAGGGATGGTTCACAACATAGACAGTAAGAAGAGTCAGTCTTCTTGTACTTAAGTCTGCTTTGTGCCTTTTGTATTTAATTCCGATCCATTTCCTGTGTTTCATCGTCAATAAGAAGGCCCAAGGGATACAATAAACCTGAAGTGAAGCATCGGAATCTAATACTGGTCTCACAGGAAAGGTTCAAATCATAGAATGTAAGAAGAGTCCGTCTTCTTGTTATTAAGTCGGCATTGTGCCTGTTGCATTTCATTCCGACGCAATTTCTGTGTTTCATCGTCAATAAGATGGTCCAAGGGATACAGTAAACCTGAAGTGAAGCATCGGAATCAAAATTGGTCTCACAGGAAAGGTTCAAAACATAGACAGTAAGAAGAATCAGTCATCTTGTACTTAGGTCGGCATTGTGCATTTTGTATTTAATTCCGATGCAATTTCTGTGTTTCATCGTCAATAAGATGGTCCAAGGGATACAGTAAAACAGAAACGAAGCATCGGAAACTAAAACTGGTCTCACAGGAAAGGCTCTAATCATAGGCAGTAAAAAGGGTCAGTCTTCTTGAATTTAAGTCGGCAGTGTGCCTTTTGTATTTAATTCCGATGCAATTGCTGTGTTTCATCATCAATTAGCAGGTGAAAGGGATTCAGTAATCCTGTAGTAAAGCATCGAAATCTAAAACTGGTCTCATATGAAACGTTCAAAACATAGACCGCAAGAAGAGTCAGTCTTCTTGTACTTAAGTCGGCAGTGTGCCTTTTGTATATAATTCCGATGCAATTTCTGTGTCATCGTCAATATGAAGGTCCAAGGGATACAGTAAACCTGAAGTGAAGCATCGGAATCTAAAACTGGTCTCACAGTAAAGATTCAAACCATAGACAGTAAGAAGAGTCAGTCTTCTTGTACTTAAGTCGGCATTGTAACTTTTGAATTTAATTCCGATGCAATTTCTGTGTTTCATCGTCAATAACAAAGTCCAAGGGATACAGTAAAACTGAAGTGAAATATCGGAATCTAAAACTGGTCTCACAGGAAAGGTCCAAAACTTACCCAGTAAGAAGAGTCAACCTTCTTGGACTTAAGTCGGCATTGTGCTTTTTGTATTTAATTCCGATGCGTTTCTGTGTTTTATCGTCATCAAGTAAGTCTGAGGGATACAGTAAACCTGAAGTGAAGCTTCGGAATCAAAACTGGTCTCAGAGGAAGGGTTCAAAACATAGACTTTAAGAAGAGTCAGTCTTCTTGTACCTAAATCGACATTGTGCGTTTTGTATTTAACTCCGATGTAATTTCTATGTTTCACCGTCAATATGGAAGTCCAAGGGATACTGCAAACGTGAAGTGACGCATCGGAATCTAAAACTGGTCTCACAGGAAAAGTTCAAATCATAAACAGTAAGAAGAGTCGGTCTTCTTCTACTTAAGACGGCATTTTGACATTTGAATTTAATTCCGATGCAATTTCTGTGTTGCATCGTCAATAAGAAGGTCCAAGGGATACAGTAAACTTGAAGTAAAGCATCGGAATCTAAAACTGGTCTCACTGGAAAGGTTCAAATCATAGAATGTAAGAAGAGTCAGTCCTCTTGTACTTGAATCGGCATTGTGCCTTTTGTATCTTATTCCGACGCAATTTCTGTGTTTCATCGTCAATATGAAGGTCCAAAGGATACAGTAAACCTGAAGCGAAGCATCGGATCCAAACTGGTCTGACAGGAATGGTTCGAAACATAGACAGTAACAAGAGTCAGTCTTCTTGTACTTAAGTCGGCATTGTGCCTTTTGTATTTAATTCCGATGCTAATTCTGTGTTTCATCGTTAGTCTGAAGGGCCAAGGGATACAGTATACCTGAAGTGAAGCATCGGAATCTAAAACTCGTCTCAAAGGAAACGTTCTAAATATAGACCGTAAGAAGAGTCACTCCTCTTGTATTTAAGTCGGTATTGTGCCTCTTGTATTTAATTCCGATGCGATTTCTGTGTTTCATCGTCAATAAGAAGGTCCAAGGGATACAGTGAACCTGAAGTGAAGAATCGGAAACTAAAACTGGTCTCACAGGAGAGGTTCAAAGCATAGACAGTAAGAAGAGTCCGTCTTCTTGTACTGAAGTCGGAATTGTGCCTTTTGTGTTTAATTCCGATGCAATTTCTGTGATTCATCGACAATGAGAAGGTCCAAGGGATACAGTAAAGCTGAAGTGAAGCATCGGAGTCTAAAACTGGTCTCACAGGAAAGGTTCAAGTCATAGAATGTAGGAAGAGTCAGTCCTCTTGTACTTAAGTCGGCATTGTGCCTTTTGTATTTAATTCCGATGCAATTTCTGTGCTTCATCGTCAATAAGAAGGTCCAAGGCATACAGTAAACCTAAAATACAGCTTCGTAATCTAAAACTGGTCTCACAGTAAAGATTCAAAACATAGACAGTAAGAAGAGTCAGTCTTCTTGTACTTAAGTCGGCATTGTGCCTTTTGAATTGAATTCCGATGCAATATCTGTGTTTCATCGTCAATAATGAGGACCATGGAATACAGTAAACCAGAAGTGAAGCATCGGAATGTAAAACTGGTCTCACAGAAGAGGTTCAAAACATAGACAGTAAGAAGAGTCAGTCTTCTTGTACTTATGTCGGCATTGTGCCTTTTGTATTTAATTCCGATGCAATTTCTATGTTTCATCGACAATAAGAAAGTCTGAGGGATACAGTAAACCTGAAGTAAAGCATCGGAATCTGAAACTGGTCTCACTGGACAGGTTCAAAACTTAGACAGCAAGAAGAGTCAGTCTTCTTGTTTTTGAATCGGCATTGTGCCTTTTGTATTTAATTCCAGTGCAATTTCTTTGTTTCATCGTCAATTAGAAGGTCCATGGGATACACTAAACATGAAGTGAACCATCGGAATCTAAAACTGGTCTCACAGTAAAGGTTCAAACATAGACAGTAAGAAGAGTCTGTCTTCTTGTACTTAAGACGGCATTGAGCCTTTTGTATTTAATTCCGATCCAATTTCTGTGTTTCATCGCCAATAAGAAGATCCAAGGGATACAGTAAACCTGAAGTGAAGCATCGGAATCTAATACTGGCCTCACAGGATAGGTTCATATCATAGTATGTAAGTAGAGTCAGTCTTCTTGTACATAAGTCGGCATTGCGCCTTTTGTATTTAAGTCTGATGCAATTTCTGTGTTTCATCGTCAATAAGAAGGTCCAAGGGATACAGAAAACCTGAAGTAAAGCATCGGAATCTAAACTGGTCTCACAGGAAAGGTTCAAAACGAAAACAGTAAGAAAAGTCGGTCTTCTTGTTTTTAAGTCGGCATTGTGCCTTTTGTATTTCATTCCGACGCAATTTCTGTGTTTCATCGTCAATAAGAAGGTCCAAGGGATACAGTGAACCTGAAGTGAAGCATCGGAATGGAAACTGGTCTCACAGGAATGGTTCAAAATATAGACAGTAAGAAGAGTCAGTCTTCTTGTACTTAAGTCGGCATTTTGGTTTTGTATTTAATTCCGCTGCAAATTTCTGTGTTTCATCGTCAATAAGAAGGTCCAAGGGATACAGTATACCTGAAGTGAAGCATCGGAATCTAAAACTGGTCTCACAGTAAAGATTCAAACCATAGACAGTAATAAGAGTCAGTCTTCTTGTAATTACGTCGGCATTGTGCCTTTTGTATTTAATCCGTTGCAATTTCTGTGTTTCATCGTCAATATAAACGTCCAAGGGATACAGTAAACCTGAAGTGAAGCATTGGAAACTAAAACTGGTCTCACAGGAAAGGTTCTAATCATAGAATGTAAGAAGAGTCATTCCTCTTGTACATAAGTCGGCATTGTGGCTTTTGTATTTAATTCCGATGCAATTTCTGGGTTTTATCGTCAATAAAGTCTAGGGGATACAGTAAACCTGAAGTAAAGCATCGGAATCTAAAACTGGTCACACAGGAATGGTTCAATCATAGACAGTAAGAAGGGTCAGTCTTCTTGTTTTTAAGTGGGAATTGTGCCTTTTGTATTTAATTCCGACGCAATTTCTGTGTTTCATCGTCAATAAGAAAGTCCAAGGGATACATTGAACCTGAAATGAAACATCGGAATCTATAACTGGCCTCACAGTAAAGATTCAAACCATAGACAGTAAGAAGAGTCAGTCTTCTTGTACTTAGGTCGGCATTGTAACTTTTGTACTTAATTCCGATGCAATTTCTGTGTTTCATCGTCAATAACAAAGTCCAAGGGATACAGTAAACCTGAAGTGAAACATCGGAATCTAAAACTGGTCTCACAGGAAAGGTTCGAGTCATAGAATTTAAGAAGCGTCAGTCCTCTTGTACTTAGGTCGGCATTGTAACTTTTGTATTTAATTCCGATGCAATTTCTGTGTTTCATCGTCAATAACAAAGTCCAAGGGATACAGTTAACCTGAAGTGAAACATCGGAATCTAAAACTGGTCTCACAGGAAAGGTTCGAGTCATAGAATGTAAGAAGCGTCAGTCCTCTTGTACTTAAGTCGGCATTGTGTCTTTTGTAATTAATTCCGATGCAATTTCTGTGTTTCATCGACAATAAGAAGGTCCAATTCATACAGTAAACCTAAAGTAAAGCATCGGAATCTAAAACTGGTCTCACAGTAAATATTCAAATCATAGACAGTAAAAACAGACCGTCTTCTTGTACTCAAGTTGCGCATTGTGCATTTTGTATTTAATTCCGATGCAATTTCTGTGTTTCATCGTCAATAAGAAGGTCCGAGGGATACATTAAACCTGAGGTGAAGCATCCAAGACTAAAACTGGTCTCACAGGAGAGGTCCAAAACTTAGCCAGTATGAAGAGTCAGTCTTCTTGGACTTAAGTCGGCATTGTGCCTTTTGTATTTCATTCCGATGCAATTTCTGTGTTTTATCGTCATCAAGTAAGTCTGAGGGCTACAGTAAACCTGTAGTGAAGCATCGGAATCAAAACTGGTCTCACAGGAAAGGTTCAAAACATAGACCTTAAGAAGAGTCAGTCTTCTTGTACCTCAGTCGACATTGTGCCTTCTGTATTTAATTCCGATGCAATTTCTATGTTTCAACGTCAATATGGAAGTCCAAGAGATACAGCAAACCTGAAGTGACGCATCGGAATCTAAAACTGGTCTCACAGGAAAGGTCCAAATCATAGACAGTAAGAAGACTCGGTCTTCTTGTACTTAAGACGGCATTTTGACTTTTGAATTTAATTCCGATGCAATATCTGTGTTTCATCGTCAATAAGAAGGTCAAAGGGATACAGTCAACTTGAAGTGAAGCATCGGAACCTAAAACTGGTCTCACAGGAAAGGTTCAAATCATAGAATGTAAGAAGAGAAAGTCCTCTTGTACTTAAGTCGGTATTGTGCATTTTGTATTTCATTCCGTCGCAATTTCTGTGTTTCATCGTCAATAAGAAGGTCCAAGGGATACAGTAAACCTGAAGAGAAGCATCGGAATCCCAACTGGTCTCACAGGAATGATTCAAAACATAGACAGTAACAAGAGTCAGTCTTCTTGTACTTAAGTCGGCATTGCGCCTTTTGTACGTAATTCCGATGCAATTTCTGTGTTGCATCGTCAATAAGTAAGTCTGAGGGATACAGTAAACCTGAAGTGAAGCAGCGCAATCAAAACTGGTCTCACAGCAAAGGTTCAAAACATAGACGGTAAGAAGAGTCAGTCGTCATGTACTTATGTCGGCATTGTGCCTTTTGTATTTAATTCCGATGCAAATTCTGAGTTTCATAGTTAATTTGAAGGGCCAAGGGATACAGTATACCTGAAGTGAAGCATCGGAATCTAAAACTGGTCTCAGAGGAAACGTTCTAAATATAGACCGTAAGAAGAGTCAGTCCACTTGTATTTAAGTCGCCATTGTGCCTTTTGTATTTAATTCCGATGCAATTTCTGTGTTTCCTCGTCAATTAGAAGGTATAAGGGATATATTAAAACGGAAGTGAAGCTTCGATTTATAAAACTGGTCTCACAGGAATGGTTCATAACATGGACAGTAAGAAGAGTAAGTCTTCTTGTACTTAAGTTGGCATTGTGAATTTTGTATTTAATTCCGATGCAATTTCTGTGTTTCATCGTCAATAAGCAGGTACAAGGGATACAGTAAACCTGAAGTGAAGCATCGGAATCTAAAACTGGTCAAATAGGAAAGGTTCAAATCAAAGAATGTAAGATGAGTCAGTCCTCTTGTACTTAAGTCGGCATTGTGCCTATTGTGTTTAATTCCGATGCAATTTCTGGGTTTTGTCGTCAATAAGAAAATCCAAGGGATACAGTAAACCTGAAGTAAAGCATCGGAATCTAAAACTGGTCTCACAGGAAAGGTTCAAAACATAGACAGTAAGAAGAGTCAGTCTTCTTGTACTTAAGTCGGCAGTGTGCCTCTTGTATTTAATTCCGATGCAATTTCTGTGTTTCATCGTCAATAAGAAGCTCCAAGGGATACATTAAACCTGAGATGAAGCATCGGAATCTAAAACTGGTCTCACAGGAATGGTTCAAAACATAGACCGTAAGAAGAGTCAGTCATCTTCTACTTAAGTCGGCATTGTGCCTTTTGTATATAATTCCGATGCAATTTCTGTGTTTCATCGTCAATAGGAAGGTCCAACGGATACAGTAAACCTAAGGTAAAGCATCGGAATCTGTAACTGGTCTCAGAGGAAATGTTCAAAGTATAGACAGTAAGAAGAGTCAGTCTTCTTGTACTTATGTCGGCATTTTGATTTTGTATTTAATTCCGACGCAATTTCTGTGTTTCATCGTCAATAAGAAGGTCCAAGGGACACAGCAAACCTGAAGTAAAGCATCGGAATCTAAAACTGGTCACACAGGAAAGGTTCAAAACATAGACAGTAAAGAGAGTCAGTCTTCTTGTTTTTTAATTGGGCATTGTGCCTTTTGTATTTAATTCCGACGCAATTTCTGTGTTTCATCGTCAATAAGAAAGTCCAAGGGATACGGTAAACCTGAAGTGAAGCATCGTAATCAAAACTGGTCTCATAGGAATGGTTCAAAACATAGACAGTAAGAAGAGTCAGTCTTCTTGTACCAAAGTCGGCATTGTGCCTTTTGTATTTAATTCCGATGCAATTTCTGTGTTTCATCGTCAATAAGAATGTCCAAGGGATACAGCAAACTAGAAATGAAGCATAATAATCTAAATCTGGTCTCACAGGAAAGGTTCAAATTATAGACAGTAAACAAGACTCAGTCTTCTTATACTTAAGTCGGCATTGTGAATTTTGTATTTAATTCCGATGCAATTTCTGTGTTTCATCGACAATATGAAGATTCAAGGGACACAGTAAACCTGAAGTGGAGCATCATAATGAAAACTGCTCTCAGAGGATAGGTTCAAATCATAGAATGTTAGAAGAGTCAGTCCTCTTGTACTTAAGTCGGCATTGTGCGTTTTGTATTTAATTCCGATGGAATTTCTGTGTTTCATCGTCAATAAGTAGGTCCAAGGGATGCATAAAACCTGAAATGAGGAATCGGAATCTGAAACTGGTCTCACAGGAAAGGTTCAAAACATAGACCGTAAGAAGAGTCAGTCTTCTTGTACATAAGTCCGCATTGTGCCTTTTGTATATAATTCCGACGCAATTTCTGTGTTTCATCGTCAATATGAGGGTCCAAGGGATACATAAAACCTGAAATGAGGAATCGGAATCTGAAACTGGTCTCAAAGGAAAGGTTCAAAATATAGACAGTAAGATGAGTCAGTCTCCTTGTACTTAAGTCGGCATTTAGATTTTGTATTTAATTCCGATGCAATCTCTGTGTTTCATCGTCAATAAGAATGTCCAAGCGATACAGTAAACCTGAGTGAAGCATCGGAATCTAAAACTAGTGTCACAGTAAAGATTCAAAGCATAGACAGTAAGAAGAGTCAGTCTTCTTGTACTTAAGTCAGCAGTGTGCCTTTTGTATTTAATTCCGATGCAATTTATGTGTTTCATCTTTAATAAGAAGGTCCAAGGGATACAGTAAACCTGAAGTGAAGCATCGGAAACTAAAACTGGAGTCACAGGAAAGGTTCAAAACATACACAGTAAGAAGAGTCAGTCTTCTTGTACTTAAGTCGGCATGGTGCTTTTGTTTTTAAGTCCGATGCAATTTCTGTGTTTCATCGTCAATAAGCAGATCCAAAGGGTACAGTAATCCTGAAGTGAAGAATCGGAATCTAAAACTGGTCTCGCAGGAAAGGTTCAAATCATAGAATGTAAGAAGAGTCAGTCCTCTTGTACTTAAGTCGGCATGGTGCTTTTGTATTTAATTCCGGTGCAATTTCTGTGTTTCTTCGTCAATAGGAAGGTCCAATGGATACAGTAAGCCGGAAATGAAGCATAGGAATCTGAAACTGGTCTCACAGGAAAGGTTCAAATCATAGACAGTAAGAAGTGTCAGTCTTCTTGTACTTCAGTCGGCATTGTGCCTTTTGTATTTAATTCCGATGTAATTTCTGTGTTTCATCGTCAATAAGATGGTCCAAGGGATTAAGTAAATCTAAAGTGAAGCATCGGAATCAAAACTGGTCTCACAGGAAAGGTTCAAAGCATAGACTGTAAGAAGAGTCAGTCTTCTTTTACATAAGTCGGCATTTTGCATTTTGTATTTAATTCCGATGCAATTTCTGTGTTTCATCGTCAATAAGAAGGTCCAAGGGATACAGTAAACCAGAAATGAAGCATAGGAATGTAAATCTGGTCTCACAGGAAATTTTCAAATCATAGAATGTAAGAAGAGTCAGTCCTCTTCTACTGAAATCGGCATTGTGCCTTTTGTATTTAATTCCGATGCAATTTCTGTGTTTCATCGACAATATGAAGATTCAAGGGACACAGTATACCTGAAGTGGAGCATCATAATGAAAACTGCTCTCAGAGGATAGGTTCAAATCATAGAATGTAAGAAGAGTCAGTCCTCTTAAACTTAAGTCGGCATTGTGCCTTTTGTATTTAATTCCGATGCAATTTCTGTGTTTCATCGTCAATAAGAAGGTCCAAGGGATACATAAAACCTGAAATGAGGAATCGGAATCTGAAACTGGTCTCAAAGTAAAGGTTCAAAGCATAGACAGTATGAAGAGTCTGTCTTCTTGTACTTAAGTCGGCATTGTGTCTTTTGTACTTAATTCCGATCCAATTTCTGTGTTTCATGGTCAATAAGTAAGTCTGAGGGATACAGTAAACCTAAAGTGAAGCATCGGAATCAAAACAGGTCTCACAGGAAAATGTTCAAATTATAGACAGTAAGAAGAGTCAGTCTTCTTAGACGTAAGTCGGCATTGTGCCTTTTGCATTTAATTCCAATGCAATTTCTGTGTTTCATCGTCAATAAGGTGGTCCAAGGGATACAGTAAACCTGAAGTAAAGCATCGGAATCTAAATCTGGTCTCACTGAAAAGGATCAAACCATAGTCAGCAAGAAGAGTCAGTCTTCGTGTATATAAATCGGCATTGTGCCTTTTGTATTTAATTCCAATGCAATTTCTGTGTTTCATCGTCAATAAGAAGGACCAAGGGATACAGTAAACCTGAAGTGAAGCTTCGGAATCATAACTGGTTTCACAGCTGAGGTTCAAAACATAGACAGTAAGAGGAGTCAGTCTTCTTGTACTTAAGTCGGCATTGTGCTTTTGTATTTAATTCCGATGCAATTTCTGTGTTTCATCGTCAATAAGAAGGTCCAAGGGATACAGTAACCTTGAATTAAAGCATTGGAATCTGAAACTTTTCTCACAGGGAAGGTTCAAAACATAGACAGCAAGAAGAGTCAGTCTTCTTGTATTTACATCGTCATTGTGCCTTTTGTATTTAATTCCATTGCAATTGCTGTGTTTCGTCGTCAATAAGAAGGTCCAAGGGATACAGTAAACCTGAAGTGAAACTTCGGAATCAAAAATGGTCTCACAGCTAAGGTTCAAAACATAGACAGGAAGAAGAGTCAGTCTCCTTGTACTTAGGTAGGCATTTAGATTTTGAATTTAATTCCGGTGCAATTTATGTGTTTCATCGTCAATAAGAAGGTCCAAGGGATACAGTAAACCTGAATTCAAGCATAGGAATCGAAAACTGGTGTCACAGGGATGGTTCAATACATAGACAGTAAGAACAGTCAGTCTTCTTGTACTTAAGTTGGCGATGTGCCTTTTGTATTTAATTCCGATGCAATTTCTGTGTTTCATCGTCAATTAGAAGGTATAAGGGATATATTTAAACGGAAGTGAAGCTTCGATTTATAAAATTGGTCTCACAGGAAAGGTTCATAACATGGACAGTAAGAAGAGTAAGTCTTCTTGTACTTAAGTTGGCATTGTGCCTTTTGTATTTAATTCCGATGCAATTTCTGTGTTTCATCGTCAATAAGCAGGTACAAGGGATACAGTAAACCTGAAGTGAAGCATCGGAATCTAAAACTGGTCAAATAGGAAAGGTTCAAATCAAAGAATGTAAGATGAGTCAGTCCTCTTGTACTTAAGTCGGCATTGTGCCTATTGTGTTTAATTCCGATGCAATTTCTGGGTTTTGTCGTCAATAAGAAGGTCCAAGGGATACAGTAAACCTGAAGTAAAGCATCGGAATCTAAAACTGGTCTCACAGGAAAGGTTCAAAGCATAGACAGTAAGAAGAGTCAGTCTCCTTGTACTTAAGTCGGCAGTGTGCCTTTTGTATTTAATTCCGATGCAATTTATGTGTTTCATCGTTAAAAAGAAGGTCCAAGGGATACAGTAAACCTGAAGTGAAGCATCGGAAACTAAAACTGGAGTCACAGGAAAGTTTCAAAACATAGACAGTAAGAAGAGTCAGTCTTCTTGTACTTAAGTCGGCATGGTGCTTTTGTATTTAATTACGATGCAATTTCTGTGTTTCATCGTCAATAAGCAGATCCAAAGGATACAGTAATCCTGAAGTGAAGAATCGGAATCATAACTGGTCTCACAGGAATGGTTCAAAACATAGACCGTAAGATGAGTCAGTCATCTTCTACTTAAGTCGGCATTGTGCCTTTTGTATATAATTCCGATGCAATTTCTGTGTTTCATCGTCAATATGAAGGTCCAACGGATGCAGTAAACCTAAGGTAAAGCATCGGAATCTATAAATGGTCTCAGAGGAAATGTTCAAAGTACAGACAATAAGAAGTGTCAGTCTTCTTGTACTTATGTCGGCATTTTGATTTTGTATTTAATTCCGACGCAATTTCTGTGTTTCATCGTCATTAAGAAGGTCCAAGGGATACAGTAAACCTGAAGTGAAGCATCTGAATCTAAAACTGGTCCCACAGTAAACATTCAAAACATAGACACTTAGAAGAGACAGTCTTCTTGCACTTAAGTTGGCATTGTGCCTTTTGTATTTAATTCCGATGCGATTTCTATGTTCCATCGTCAATAAGAATGTCCAAGGGATACAGTAAACCTGAAGTGAAACATCGGAAACTAAAACTGGTCTCACAGGAAAGGTTCAAAGCATAGACAGTAGGAAGAGTCCGTCTTCTTGTACTTAAGTCGGCATTGTGCCTTTTGAATTGAATTTCGATGCAATTTCTATGTTTCATCGCCAATAAGAAAGTCTGAGGGATACAGTAAACCTGAAGTAAAGCATCGGAATCTGAAACTGGTCTCTCTGGAAAGGTTCAAGACATAGACAGCAAGAAGAGTCAGTCTTCTTGTTTTTAAATCGGCATTGTGCCTTTTGTATTTAATTCCAATGCAATTTCTGTGTTTCATCGTCAATAAGAAGGTCCACGGGATACAGTAAACCTGAAGTGAAGCTTCGGAATCAAAACTGGTATTACAGCAAAGGTTCAAGACGTAGACAGTAAGAAGAGTCAGTCTTCTTGTACTTAAGTCGGCATTGTGCCTTTTGTATTTAATTCCGATGCAATTTCTTTGTTTCATCGTCAATTACAAGGTCCAAGGGATACAGTAAACATGAAGTGAACCATCGGAATCTAAAACTGGTCTCACAGGAGAGGTTCAAAGAATAGACAGTAACAAGAGTCGGTGTTCTCGTCTTTAAGTCGGCATTTTGACTTTTCAATGTAATTCCGATGCAATTTCGGTGTTTCATCGTCAACAAGAAGGTCCAAGGGATACTGTAAACTTGAAGTGAAGCATCGGAATCTAAAACTGGTCTCACAGTAAAGGTTCAAACTTAGTTAGTAAGAAGAGTCTGTCTTCTTGTACTTAAGACGGCACTGTGCCTTTTGTATTTAATTCCAATGCAATTTCTGTGTTTCATCGTCAATAACAAGGTCCAAGAGATACAGTAAACCTGAAGTGAAGAATCGGAATCTAAAACTGGTCTCACAGGAAAGGTTCAAAACATACACAGTAAGAAGATTTAGTCTTCTTGTACTTAAGTCGGCATTGTGCCTTTTGTATTTAATTCGGATGCAATTCCTGTGTTTAATCGTCAATGAGAAAGTCCAAGGGATACAGTAAACCTGAAGTGAAGCATCGGAAACTAAAAGTGGTCTCACACAGAAGGTTCAAAACATAGACAGTAAGAGGAGCCAGTCTTCATGTACTTAAGTCGGCATTGTGCCTTTTGTATTTAATTCCGATGCAATTACTGTGTTTCATCGTCAATAAGAATGTCCAAGGGTTACAATACACCTGAAATGAAGCATAGGAATCTGAAACTGGTCTCACAGGAAAGCTTCAAATCATAGACAATAAGAAGTGACAGTCTTCTTGTACTTCAGTCGGCATTGTTCCTTTTGTATTTAAATCCGATGTAATTTCTGTGTTTAATCGTCAATAAGATGGTCCAAGGGATACAGTAAACCTGAAGTGAAGCTTCAGAATCAAAACTGGTATCACAGCAAAGGTTCAAGACGTAGACAGTAAGAAGAGTCAGTCTTCTTGTACTTAACTCGAGATTGTGTCTTTTGTAATTAATTGCGATGCAACTTCTGTGTATCATCGTCAATAAGAAGGTCCAAGGCATACAGTAAACCTAAAGTAAAGCATCGGAATCTATAACTGGTCTCACACTAAATATTCAAATCATAGACAGTAAGAACAGACCGTCTTCTTGTACTTAAGTCGGCATTGTGATTATTGTATTTAATTCCGATGCAATTTCTGTGTTTCATCGTCAATAAGAAGGTCCACGGGATACATTAAACCTGAAGTGAAGCATCTGAGACTAAAACTGGTCTCACAGGAGAGGTCCAAAACTTAGACAGTAAGAAGAGTCAGTCTTCTTGTACTTAAGTCGGCATTGTGCCTTTTGCATTTAATTCTGATGCAATTTCTGTGTTTCATCGTCATCAAGTAAGTCTGAGATATACAGTAAACCTAAAGTGAAGCATCGGAATCAAAACTGGTCTCACAGGAAAGGTTCAAAACATAGACAGTAAGAAGAGTCGGTCTTCTTGTACTTAAGACGGCATTTTGACTTTTGAATTTAATTCCGATCTAATATCTATGTATCATCGTCAATAAGAAGGTCAAAGGGATACCGTAAAATTGAAGTGAAGCATCGGAACCTAAAACTGGTCTCACAGGAAAGGTTCAAATCATAGAATGTAAGAAGAGTCAGTCCTCTAGTACTTAAATCGGCATTGTGCCTTTTGTATTTCAATCCGTCGCAATTTCTGTGTTTCATCGTCAATAAGAAGGTCAAAGGCATACCGTAAAATTGAAGTGAAGCATCGGAACCTAAAACTGGTCTCACAGGAAAGGTTCAAATCATAGAATGTAAGAAAGGTCAGTCCTCTAGTACTTAAGCCGGCATTGTGCCTTTTGTATTTCAATCCGTCGCAATTTCTGTGTTTCATCGTCAATAAGAAGGTCCAGGGGATACAGTAAGTCTGAAGAGATGCATCGGAATCCCAACTGGTCTCACAGGAATGATTCAAAACATAGACAGTAAGAAGAGTAAGTCTTCCTGTATTTAAGTCGGAATTGTGCCTTTTGTATTTAATTCCGATGAAATTTCTGTGTGTCATCGTCAATAAGAAGGTCCAAGGGATACAGTAAACCTGAATTGAAACATAGGAATCAAAAACCGCATTCACAGGAAAGGCTCAAATCATATGCAGTAAGAAGAGTCAGTCTACTTGTACTTAAGTCGGCATTATGCCTTTTGTATTTAATTCCGAAGCTATTACTGTGTTTCATCGTCAATATGAAGATGCAAGGGATACAGTAAACCTGAAATGAAGCATCGAAATCAGAACTGGTCTCACAGGAAAGGTACAAATCGAGGAATGTCAGAAGGGTCGGTCCTCTTGTACTTAAGTCGGCATTGTGCCTTTTGTACGTAATTCCGATGCAATTTCTGTGTTTCATCGTCAATAAGTAAGTCTGAGGGATACAGTAAACCTGAAGTGAAGGAGCGCAATCAAAACTGCTCTCACAGGAAAGGTTCAAAATATAGACAGTAAGAAGAGTCAGACTTCTTGGACTTAAGTCGGCATTGTGCCTTTTGTATTTAATTCCGATGCAATGTTTCTGTTTCACCGTCAATAAGGTGGTCCAGGGGATACAGCAAACCTAAAGTAAAGCATCGGAAACTAAAACTGGTCTCATTGGAAAGCTTCAAACTACAGCCAGCAAGATGAGTCAGTCTTCTTGTTTTTAAATCGGTATTGTGCCTTTTGTATTTAATTCCAATGTATTTTCTGTGTTTCACCGTCAATAAGAAGGTCCAAGGGATACAGTAAACCTGAAGTGAAGCTTCGGAATCCAAACTGGTCTCACATCAAATTTTCAAAACATAGACAGTAAGAAGAGTCAGTCATCATGTACTTATGTCGGCATTGTGCCTTTTGTATTTAATTCCGATGCCATTTCTGTGTTTCATCGTCTATAAGAAGGTCCAAGGGACACAATAACACTGAAATGAAGCATAGGAATCTAAAACTGGTCTCTCAGAGAAGGTTCAAGACATAGACCGTAAGTGGAGTCAGTCTTCTTGTACTTAAGTCGGCATTGTGCCTTTTGTATATAATTCCGAAGCAATTTCTGTGTTTCATCGTGAATATGAAGGTCCAAGGGATACAGTTAACCTGAAGAAAAGCATCGGAATCTATAACTGGTCTCGCAGGAAAGGTTCAAAATATAGACAGTAAGAAGAGTCAGACTTCTTGGACTTAAGACGGCATTGTGCCTTTTGTATTTAATTCCAATGTAATTTCTGTGTATTTTCGTCAATAAGAAGGTCCAAGGGATACAGTAAACCCGAAGTGAAGCTTCGGAATCCAAACTGGTCTCACAGCAAAGGTTCAAAACATAGACAGTAAGAGGAGTCAGTCTCTTTGTACTTAAGTCGGCATCGTGCCTTTTGTATTTAATTCCGATGCAATTTCTGTGATTCATCTTCAATAAGAAGGTCCAAGGGATACAGTAACACTGAAATGAAGCATAGGGATCTGAAACTGGTCTCACAGGGAAGGTTTAAACATAGACAGTAAGAAGTGTCAGTCTTCTTATACTTAAGTCGGCATTGTGACATTTGAATTTTATTCCGATGCAATTTCTGTGTTGAATCGTCTATAAGAAGGTCCAAGAGATACAGTAAACCTGAAGTGGAGCATCGGAATCAAAAATTGTTCTCACTGGAAAGGTTCAAATCACAGAATGAAAGAAGAGTCAGTCCACTTGTACTTAAATCGGCATTGTGCCTTTTGTATTTTATTCCGCCGCAATTTCCGTGTTTCATCGTCAATATGAAGGTCCAAAGGATACAGTAAACCTAAAGCGAAGCATCGGAATCCAAACTGGTCTGACAGGAATGGTTCAAAACATAGACAGTAAGAAGAGTCAGTCTTCTTGTACTTAAGTCGGCATTGTGCCCTTTGTATTTAATTCCGATGCAATTTCTGTGTTTCATGGTCAATAAGTAGGTCCAAGGAATACAATAAACCTGAATTGAAACATAGGAATCTAAAACTGCACTCACAGGAAAGGTTCAAATCATAGACAGTAAGAAGAGTCAGTCTTCTTGTACTTAAGTCGGCATTATGCCTTTTGAATTTAATTCCGATGCAATTTCTGTATTTTATCGTCAGTAAGAAGGTCCAAGGGATACAGTAAACCTGAAGTGAAGCATCGGAAACTAAATCTGGTCTCACAGAAAAGGTTCAAAGCGTAGACAAGAAGAAGTGTCAGTCTTCTTGTACTTAAGCCAGCATTGCGCCGTTTGTATTTAATTACGATGCAATTTCTGTGTTTCATCGTCAATAAGAAGGTCCAAGGGATACAGTAAACCTGAAGTGAAGCATCGGAATCTAAAACTGGTCTCACAGGAAAGGTTCGAGTCCTAGAATGTAAGAAGAGACAGTCCTCTTTTACTTAAGTCGGCATTGTGCCTTTTGCATTTAATTCCGATGCAATTTCTGTCTTTCATCGTCAATACGAAGGTCCAAAACATACAGTAAAACTAAAGTAAAGCATCGGAATCTAAAACTGGACTCACAGTAAAGATTCAAAGCATAGACAGTAAGAGAGGTCAGACTTCTTTTACTTAAGTCGGCATTGTGCCTTTTGTAATTTATTCCAATGCAATTTCTGTGTGTCATCGTCAATAAGAAGGTCCAAGGGATACAGTAAACCTGAAGTGAAGCATCGGAAACTAAAACTGGTCTCACAAGAGAGGTTCAAAACATAGACAGTTAGAAGAGTCAGTCTTCTTGTTTTTAAATCGGCATTGTGCCTTTTGTATTTCATTCAAATGCAATTTCTGTGTTACATCGTCAATAAGAAGGTCCAAGGGATACAGTAAACATGAAGTGAACCATCTGAATCTAAAACTGGTCTCACAGGAACGGTTCAAAGGGTAGACAGTAAGGAGAGTCGGTCTTCTTGTACTTAAGTCGGCATTTTGACTTTTGAATTTAATTCCGATGCAATATCTGTGTTGCATCGTCAATATGAAGGTCCAAGGAATACAGTAAACCTGAAGTGAAGCATCGGAATCTAAAACTGGTCTCACAGTAAAGGTTCAAAACACAGACAGTAAGAAGACTCAGTCTTCTTGTACTTAAGTCGGCATTGTGAATTTTGTATTTAATTCCAATGCAATTTCTGTGTTTCATCGTCAATAATAAGGTCCAAGGGATACAGTAAACCTGAAGTGAAGCATCGGAACCTAAAACATGTCTCATAGGAAAGGTTCAAGACATAGCCAGTAACAAGAGTCAGACTTCTTGGACTTAAGTCGGCATTGTGCCTTTTGTATTTAATTCCGATGCAATTTCTGTGTTTCACCGTCTATACGGAGGTCCAAGGGATACAGAAAACCTGAAGTAAAGCATCGGAATCTAAAACTGGTCTTACTGGAAAGGTTCAAACCATAGACAGAAGGAAGAGTCAGTCTTCTTGTTTTTAGATCGGCATTGTGCATTTTGTATATAATTCCAATGCAATTTCTGTGTCTCATCGTCAATAAGAGGGTCCAAGGGATACAGTAAACCTGAAATGAAGCTTCGGAATCCAAACTGGTCTCACAGCAAAGGTTCAAAACATAGACAGTAAGAAGAGTCAGTTTTCTTGTACTCTAGTCGGCATTGTGCCTTTTTTATTTAATTCCAATGCATTTTCTGTGTTTTATCGTCAATATGAAGGTCCAAAGGGATACAGTAACACGGAAATGAAGCATAGGAATCTAAAACTGGTCTCACAGAGAAGTTTCAAACCATAGACACTAAGAAGAGTCAGTCTTCTTGTACTTCAGTCGGGATTGTGCCTTTTGTATTTCATTCCGCTTTAATTTCTGTGTTTCATCGTCAATTAGGAGGTCCAAGGGATACAGTAAACCTAAAGTAAAGCATCGGAATCTAAAACTAGTCTCACTATAAAGGTTCAAACCATAGACAGCAGGAAGAGCCAGTCTTCTTGTTTTTAAATCGGCATTGTGCTTTTGTATTTAATTCCAATGCAATTTCTGTGTTTCATCGTCAATAAGAAGGTCCAAGGGATACAGTAAACCTGATGTGAAGCATCGGAAACTAAAACTGGTCTCACAGGAAAGGTACAAAGCATAGACAGTTAGAAGAGGTAGTCATCTTGTACTTAAGTCGGCATTGTGCCTTTTGTATTTAATTCGGATGCAATTTCTGTGTTTCATCGTCAATAAGAAAATCTCAGGGATACAATAAACCTGAAGTGAAGCATCGGAATCAAAACTGGTCTCACAGGAAAGGTTTAAAATATAGACAGTGAGAAGAGTCAGACTTCTTGGACTTAAGTCGGCATTGTGCGTTTTGTATTTAATTCCGATGCAATTTCTGTGTTTCATCGTCACTAAGAAGGTCCAAGGGATACAGTAACACTGAAATGAAGCATAGGAATCTAAAAGTAGTCTCACAGAGAAGGTTCAAAACATAGAGAGTAAGAAGAGTCAGTCTTCTTGTACTTAAGTCGGTATTGTGCCCTTTGTATTTAATGCCGATGCAAATTCTGTGTTTCATCGTCAATAAGAAGGTCCAAGGGATACAGTAAACCTTAAGGTAAGCATCGGAATCTAAAACTGGTCTCACAGGAAAGTTTCAAACATAGACAGGAAGAAGAATCGGTCTTCTTGTCTATAAGTCGGCATTGTGCCTTTTGTATTTAATTCCGATTCAAATTCTGTGTTTCAAGGTCAATTAGAAGGTCCAAGGGATACAGTAACGATGAAGTAAACCATCGGAATCTAAAACTGGTCTCACAGGAAAGGTTCAAAGCTTAGACACTAAGTTGAGTCGGTCTTCTTGTACTTAAGTCGGCATTTTGACTTTTGAATTTACTTCCGATGCAATATCTGTGTTTCATCGTCAAAAAGAAGGTCCAAGGGATACAGTAAACCTGAAGTGAAGCATCGGAATCTAAAACTGGCCTCACAGTAAAGGTTCAAATCATAGGCAGTAAGAGGAGTCAGTCTTCTTGTACCTTAGGCGGCATTGTGCCATTTGTATTTAATTCCAATGCAATTTCTGTGTTTCATCGTCAATAAGATGGTCCAAGGGATGCAGTAAACCTGAAGTGAAGCATCGGAATCTAAACTGGACTCACAGGAGAGATTCAAATCATAGAAAATTAGAGTGTCACTCCTCTTGTACTTATGTCGGTATTGTGCCTTTTGTATTAAACTCGGATGCAATTTCTGTGTTTCATCGTCAATAAGAAGGTCCAAGGGATACAGTAAACCTTAAGGGAAGCATCGGAATCTAAAACTGGTCACACAGGAAAGGTTCAAAACTAAGACAGTAAGAAGAGGCAGCCTTCTTGTACTTAAGTCGGCATTTTGACTTTTGTATTTAATTCCGATGCAATTTCTGTGTTTCATCGTCAATAAGAAATTCCTAGGGATACAGTAAACCTGAAGTGAAGCATCGAAACCTATAACTGGTCTCACAGGAAAGGTTCAAAATATTGACAGTTGGAAGAGTCAGTCTTCTTGTACTTAAGTCGGCATTGTGCCTTTTGTATTTAATTCCTATGCAATTTCTGCATTCATCGTCAATAAGAAGGTCCAAGGCATACAGTAAACCTTAACTAAAGCATCGGAATCCAAAACTGGTCTCACAGGAAAGGTTTAAAGCATTGTCAGTAAGAAGAGTCGGTCTTCTTGTTTTTAATTCGGCATTGTGCCGTTAGTACTTCGTTCCGACGCAATTTCTGTGTTTCATCATCACTAAGAAGGTCCAAGGGATGCAGCAAACCTGAAGTGAAGCATCGGAATCCAAACTCGTCTCACAGGAATGGTTCAAGACATAGACAGTAAGAAGAATCAGTCTTCTTGTACGTAAGTCGGCATTCTGCCTTTTGTATTTATTTCCGATTGCAATTTCTGTGTTTCATCGTCAATATGAAGAACCAAGGGATACAGTAAACCTGAAGTACAGCATCGGAATCTAAAACTGGTCTCACCGGAAAGGTTCAAAACTTAGACAGTAAGAAGAGTTAGTCATCTTGTACTTAAGTCGACATTGTGCTTTTTGTTTTTAATTCCGATGTAATTTCTGTCGTTCATCGTCAATAAGAAGGTCCAAGGGATACAGTAAACCTGAAGTACAGCATCGGAATCTAAAACTGGTCTGACCGGAAAGGTTCAAAACTTAGACAGTAAGAAGACTGAGTCATCTTGTACTTAAGTCGGCATTGTGCTTTTTGTATTTAATTCCTTTGCAATTTCTGTGTTTCATCGTCAATAAGAAGGTCCAAGGGATACAGTAAACCTGACATGAAGCATCTGAATCTAAAACTGGTCACACAGGAAAGATTCAAATCATAGAATGTAAGAAGAGACAGTCCTCTTGTACTTAAGTCGGCATTGTGCCTTTTGCATTTAATTCCGATGCAATTTCTGTGTTTCATCGTCAAGAAGAATGTCCAAGGGATAGAGTAAACCTGAAGTACAGCATCGGAATCTAAAACTGGTCTCACCGGAAAGGTTCAAAGCATAGACAGTAAGAAGAGACAGTCATCTTGTACTTAAGTCGGCATTGTGCCTTTTGTATTTAATTCCTTTGCAATTTCTGTGTTTCATCGTCAATAAGAAGGTCCAAGGGATACAGTAAACCTGAAGTGAAGCATCGGAATCAAAACTGGTCTCACAGAAAACCTTCAAAACATAGACAGTAAGAAAAGTGAGTCACATTGTACTTATGTCGGCATTGTGCCTTTTGTATTTAATTCCTTTGCAATTTCTGTGTTTCATCGTCAATAAGAAGGTCCAAGAGATACAGTAAACCTGAAGTGAAGCATCGGAAACTAAAACTGGTCTCACAGGAAAGGTTCAAAGCATAGACAGTAAGAAGAGACAGTCATCTTGTACTAAAGTCGGCATTTTGATTTTGTATTTAATTCCGATACAATTTCTGTGTTTCATCGTCAATTAGGAGGTCCAAGGGATACAGTAAACCTAAAGTGAAGCATCGGAATCTAAAACTAGTCTCACTATAAAGGTTCAAACCATAGACAGCAGGAAGAGCCAGTCTTCTTGTTTTTAAATCGGCATTGTGCTTTTGTATTTAATTCCAATGCAATTTCTGTGTTTCATCGTCAATAAGAAGGTCCAAGGGATACAGTAAACCTGATGTGAAGCATCGGAAACTAAAACTGGTCTCACAGGAAAGGTACAAAGCATAGACAGTTAGAAGAGTTAGTCATCTTGTACTTAAGTCGGCATTGTGCCTTTTGTATTTAATTCGGATGCAATTTCTGTGTTTCATCGTCAATAAGAAGGTCCAAGGGATATAGTAAACCTGAAGTGAAGCATCGGAATCTAAAACTGGTCTCACAGTAAAAATTCAAAACATAGACAGTAAGAACAGTCAGTCTTTTTGTACTTAAGTCGGCATTGTGCCTTTTGTATTTAATTCGGATGCAATTTCTGTGTGTCATCGTCAATAAGAAGTTCCAGGGGAAACAGTAACACTGAAGTGAAGCATCGGAAACTAAAACTGGGCTCACAGGAGAGGTTCAAATCATAGACAGTTAGGAGAGTTAGTCTTCTTGTACTTAAGTCGGCATTGTGCCTTTTGTATTTCATTCCCAGGCAATTTGTGTGTTTCATCGTCAATAAGAAAGTCTCAGGGATACAATAAACCTGAAGTGAAGCATCGGAATCAAAACTGGTCTCACAGGAAAGGTTCAAAATATAGACAGTGAGAAGAGTCAGACTTCTTGGACTTAAGTCGGCATTGTGCCTTTTGTATTTAATTCCGATGCAATTTCTGTGTTTCATGGTCAATTAGAAGGTCCAAGGGATACAGTAACGATGAAGTGAACCATCGGAATCTAAAACTGGTGTCACAGGAAAGGTTCAAAGCATAGACACTAAGATGAGTCGGTCTTCTTGTACTTAAGTCGGCATTTTGACTTTTGAATTTACTTCCGATGCAATATCTGTGTTTCATCGTCAAAAAGAAGGTCCAAGGGATACAGTAAACCTGAAGTGAAGCATCGGAATCTAAAACTGGCCTCACAGTAAAGGTTCAAATCATAGGCAGTAAGAGGAGTCAGTCTTCTTGTACCTTAGGCGGCATTGCGCCTTTTATATTTAATTCCAATGCAATTTCTGTGTTTCATCGTCAATAAGATGGTCCAAGGGATACAGTAAACCTGAAGTGAAGCATCGGAATCTAAACTGGACTCACAGGAGAGATTCAAATCATAGAAAATTAGAGTGTCACTCCTCTTGTACTTATGTCGGTATTGTGCATTTTGTATTAAATTCGGATGCAATTTCTGTGTTTCATCGTCAATAGGAAGGTCCAAGGGATACAGTAAACCTTAAGGGAAGCATCGGAATCTAAAACTGGTCTCACAGGAAAGTTTCAAACATAGACAGGAAGAAGAATCGGTCTTCTTGTCTATAAGTCGGCATTGTGCCTTTTGTATTTAATTCCGATGCAATTTCTGTATTTCATTGTCAATTAGAAAGTCTGAGGGATACAGTAAACCTGAAGTGAAGCATCGGAAACAAAAGTTGTCTCACAGTATAGGTTTAAATCATAGACAGTAAGAACAGTAGTCTTCTTGTACTTCAGTCGGCATTGTGCCTTTTGTATTTAATTCCGCTGCAATTTCTGTGTTTCATCGTCAATAAGAAGGTCCAAGGAATACATTAAACCTGAAATGAAGCATCGGAATCTAAAACTGGTCTCACAGGAAAGGTTCAAAACATAGATCTTAAGAAGAGTCAGTCTTCTTGTACCTAAATCGACATTGTGCCTTTTGTATATAATTACGATGCAATTACTGTGTTTCATCGTCTTATTGAAGGTCCAATGGACACACTAAACCTGAAGTGAAGCATCGGAATCCAAACTGGTCTCACAGGAATGGTTCAAAACATAGACAGTAAGAAGAGTCAGACTCCTTGTACTTAAGTCGGCATTGTGCCTTTTGTATTTAATTACGATTCAATTTCTGTGTTTCATCGTCAGTAAGAAGGTCAATGGGATACAGTAAACCTGAATTGAAGCATAGGAATCTAAAACTGCTCTCACAGGAAAGGTTCAAATCATAGACAGTAAGAAGAGTCAGTCTTCTTGTACTTAAGTCGGCATTATGCCTTTTGTATTTAATTTCGATGGAATTTCTGTGTTTCATCGTCAATATGAAGATCCAAGGGATACAGTAAACCTCATGTGAAGCATCGGAATCAGAACTGGTCTCACAGGAAAGGCTCAAATCGTATAATGTAAGAAGAGTCAGTCCTCTTGTACTTAATCCGGCATTCGGCCTTATGTATTTAATTCCGATGCAATTTCTGTGTTTCATCGTCAATAAGAATGCCCAAGGGATATAGTAAACCTGAAGTAAAGCATCGGAATCAAAAACTGGTCTCACAGGAAAGTTTCAAACATAGACAGGAAGAAGAATCGGTCTTCCTGTTTATAGGTCGGCATTGTGCCTTTTATATTTAATTCCGATGCAGTTTCTGTGTTTCATCGTCAATAAGAAAGTCTGAGGGATACAGTAAACCTGAAGTCAACCATCGGAATCTAAAACTGGTCACACAGGAAAGGTTCAAAACTAAGACAGTAAGAAGAGGCAGCCTTCTTGTACTTAAGTCGGCATTTTGACTTTTGTATTTAATTCCGATGCAATTTCTGTGTTTCATCGTCAATAAGAAATTCCTAGGGATACAGTAAACCTGAAGTGAAGCATCGAAACCTATAACTGGTCTCACAGGAAAGGTTCAAAATATTGACAGTTGGAAGAGTCAGTCTTCTTGTACTTAAGTCGGCATTGTGCCTTTTGTATTTAATTCCTATGCAATTTCTGCATTCATCGTCAATAAGAAGGTCCAAGGCATACAGTAAACCTTAACTAAAGCATCGGAATCCAAAACTGGTCTCACAGGAAAGGTTCAAAGCATAGTCAGTAAGAAGAGTCGGTCTTCTTGTTTTTAATTCGGCATTGTGCCGTTTGTACTTCATTCCGACGCAATTTCTGTGTTTCATCATCACTAAGAAGGTCCAAGGGATGCAGTAAACCTGAAGTGAAGCATCGGAATCCAAACTCGTCTCACAGGAATGGTTCAAGACATAGACAGTAAGAAGAGTCAGTCTTCTTGTACGTAAGTCGGCATTCTGCCTTTTGTATTTAATTACGATTCAATTTCTGTGTTTCATCGTCAGTAAGAAGGTCCATGGGATACAGTAAACCTGAATTGAAGCATAGGAGTCTAAAACTGCTCTCACAGGAGAGGTCCAAGTCATAGACAGTAAGAAGAGTCAGTCTTCTTGTACTTAAATCGGCATTATGCCTTTTGTATTTATTTCCGATTGCAATTTCTGTGTTTCATCGTCAATATGAAGAACCAAGGGATACAGTAAACCTGAAGTACAGCATCGGAATCTAAAACTGGTCTCACCGGAAAGGTTCAAAACTTAGACAGTAAGAAGAGTTAGTCATCTTGTACTTAAGTCGACATTGTGCCTTTTGTTTTTAATTCCGATGTAATTTCTGTCGTTCATCGTCAATAAGAAGGTCCAAGGGATACAGTAAACCTGACATGAAGCATCTGAATCTAAAACTAGTCTCACAGGAAAGATTCAAATCATAGAATGTAAGAAGAGACAGTCCTCTTGTACTTAAGTCGGCATTGTGCCTTTTGCACTTAATTCCGATGCAATTTCTGTGTTTCATCGTCAATAAGAAGGTCCAAGGGATAGAGTAAACTTGAAGTACAGCATCGGAATCTAAAACTGGTCTCACCGGAAAGGTTCAAAGCATAGACAGTAAGAAGAGACAGTCATCTTGTACTTAAGTCGGCATTGTGCCTTTTGTATTTAATTCCTTTGCAATTTCTATGTTTCATCGTCAATAAGAAGGTCCAAGGGATACAGTAAACCTGACGTGAAGCATCGGAATCAAAACTGGTCTCACAGAAAACCTTCAAAACATAGACAGTAAGAAAAGTGAGTCACATTGTACTTATTTCGGCATTGTGCCTTTTGTATTTAATTCCTTTGCAATTTCTGTGTTTCATCGTCAATAAGAAGGTCCAAGAGATACAGTAAACCTGAAGTGAAGCATCGGAAACTAAAACTGGTCTCACAGGAAAGGTTCAAAGCATAGACAGTAAGAAGAGACAGTCATCTTGTACTAAAGTCGGCATTTTGATTTTGTATTTAATTCCGATACAATTTCTGTGTTTCATCGTCAATTAGGAGGTCCAAGGGATACAGTAAACCTAAAGTAAAGCATCGGAATCTAAAACTCGTCTCACTATAAAGGTTCAAACCATAGACAGCAGGAAGAGCCAGTCTTCTTGTTTTTAAATCGGAGTTGTGCTTTTGTATTTAATTCCAATGCAATTTCTGGGTTTCATCGTCAATAAGAAGGTCCAAGGGATACAGTAAACCTGATGTGAAGCATCGGAAACTAAAACTGGTCTCACAGGAAAGGTACAAAGCATAGACAGTTAGAAGAGTTAGTCATCTTGTACTTAAGTCGGCATTGTGCCTTTTGTATTTAATTCGGATGCAATTTCTGTGTTTCATCGTCAATAAGAAGGTCCAAGGGATATAGTAAACCTGAAGTGAAGCATCGGAATCTTAAACTGGTCTCACAGTAAAAATTCAATACATAGACAGTAAGAACAGTCAGTCTTTTTGTTCTTAAGTCGGCATTGAGCCTTTTGTATTTAATTCCCATGCAATTTGTGTGTTTCATCGTCAATAAGAAAGTCTCAGGGATACAATAAACCTGAAGTGAAGCATCGGAATCAAAACTGGTCTCACAGGAAAGGTTCAAAATATAGACAGTGAGAAGAGTCATACTTCTTGGACTTAAGTCGGCATTGTGCCTTTTGTATTTAATTCCGATGCAATTTCTGTGTTTCATCGTCACTAAGAAGGTCCAAGGGATACAGTAACACTGAAATGAAGCATAGGAATCTAAAAGTAGTCTCACAGAGAAGGTTCAAAACATAGAGAGTAAGAAGAGTCAGTCTTCTTGTACTTAAGTCGGTATTGTGCCCTTTGTATTTAATGCCGATGCAAATTCTGTGTTTCATCGTCAATAAGAAGGTCCAAGGGATACAGTAACCCTTAAGGGAAGCATCGGAATCTAAAACTGGTCTCACAGGAAAGTTTCAAACATAGACAGGAAGAAGAATCGGTCTTCTTGTCTATAAGTCGGCATTGTGCCTTTTGTATTTAATTCCGATGCAATTTCTGTGTTTCATGGTCAATTAGAAGGTCCAAGGGATACAGTAACGATGAAGTGAACCATCGGAATCTAAAACTGGTCTCACAGGAAAGGTTCAAAGCATAGACACTAAGATGAGTCGGTCTTCTTGTACTTACGTCGGCATTTTGACTTTTGAATTTACTTCCGATGCAATATCTGTGTTTCATCGTCAAAAAGAAGGTCCAAGGGATACAGTAAGCCTGAAGTGAAGCATCGGAATCTAAAACTGGCCTCACAGTAAAGGTTCAAATCATAGGCAGTAAGAGGAGTCAGTCTTCTTGTACCTTATTCGGCATTGTGTTTTTTGTATTTAATTCCAATGCAATTTCTGTGTTTCATCGTCAGTAAGATGGTCCAAGGGATACAGTAAACCTGAAGTGAAGCATCGGAATCTAAACTGGACTCACAGGAGAGATTCAAATCATAGAAAATTAGAGTGTCACTCCTCTTGTACTTATGTCGGTATTGTGCCTTTTGTATTAAATTCGGATGCAATGTTTGTGTTTCATCGTCAATAAGAAGGTCCAAGGGATACAGTAAACCTTAAGGGAAGCATCGGAATCTAAAACTGGTCTCACAGGAAAGTTTCAAACATAGACAGGAAGAAGAATCGGTCTTCTTGTCTATAAGTCGGCATTGTGCCTTTTGTATTTAATTCCGATGCAATTTCTGTATTTCATCGTCAATTAGAAAGTCTGAGGGATACAGTAAACCTGAAGTGAAGCATCGGAAACAAAAGTTGTCTCACAGTATAGGTTTAAATCATAGACAGTAAGAACAGTAGTCTTCTTGTACTTCAGTCGGCATTGTGCCTTTTGTATTTAATTCCGCTGCAATTTCTGTGTTTCATCGTCAATAAGAAGGTCCAAGGAATACATTAAACCTGAAATGAAGCATCGGAATCTAAAACTGGTCTCACAGGAAAGGTTCAAAGCATAGACCTTAAGAAGAGTCAGTGTTCTTGTACCTAAGTCAACATTGTGCCTTTTGTATATAATTACGATGCAATTACTGTGTTTCATCGTCTTATTGAAGGTCCAATGGACACACTAAACCTGAAGTGAAGCATCGGAATCCAAACTGGTCTCACAGGAATGGTTCAAAACATAGACAGTAAGAAGAGTCAGACTCCTTGTACTTAAGTCGGCATTGTGCCTTTTGTATTTAATTACGATTCAATTTCTGTGTTTCATCGTCAGTAAGAAGGTCAATGGGATACAGTAAACCTGAATTGAAGCATAGGAATCTAAAACTGCTCTCACAGGAAAGGTTCAAATCATAGACAGTAAGAAGAGTCAGTCTTCTTGTACTTAAGTCGGCATTATGCCTTTTGTATTTAATTTCGATGCAATTTCTGTGTTTCATCGTCAATATGAAGATCCAAGGGATACAGTAAACCTCATGTGAAGCATCGGAATCAGAACTGGTCTCACAGGAAAGGCTCAAATCGTAGAATGTAAGAAGAGTCAGTCCTCTTTTACTTATGCCGGCATTCGGCCTTATGTATTTAATTCCGATGCAATTTCTGTGTTTCATCGTCAATAAGAAGGCCCAAGGGATACATTAAACCTGAAGTAAAGCATCGGAATCAAAAACTGGTCTCACAGGAAAGTTTCAAACATAGACAGGAAGAAGAATCGCTCTTCTTGTTTATAGGTCGGCATTGTGCCTTTTATATTTAATTCCGATGCAGTTTCTGTGTTTCATCGTCAATAAGAAAGTCTGAGGGATACAGTAAACCTGAAGTCAACCATCGGAATCTAAAACTGGTCACACAGGAAAGGTTCAAAACTAAGACAGTAAGAAGAGGCAGCCTTCTTGTACTTAAGTCGGCATTTTGACTTTTGTATTTAATTCCGATGCAATTTCTGTGTTTCATCGTCACTAAGAAATTCCTAGGGATACAGTAAACCTGAAGTGAAGCATCGAAACCTATAACTGGTCTCACAGGAAAGGTTCAAAATATTGACAGTTGGAAGAGTCAGTCTTCTTGTACTTAAGTCGGCATTGTGCCTTTTGTATTTAATTCCTATGCAATTTCTGCATTCATCGTCAATAAGAAGGTCCAAGGCATACAGTAAACCTTAACTAAAGCATCGGAATCCAAAACTGGTCTCACAGGAAAGGTTCAAAGCATAGTCAGTAAGAAGAGTCGGTCTTCTTGTTTTTAATTCGGCATTGTGCCGTTTGTACTTCATTCCGACGCAATTTCTGTGTTTCATCATCACTAAGAAGGTCCAAGGGATGCACTAAACCTGAAGTGAAGCATTGGAATCCAAACTCGTCTCACAGGAATGGTTCAAGACATAGACAGTAAGAAGAGTCAGTCTTCTTGTACGTAAGTCGGCATTCTGCCTTTTGTATTTAATTACGATTCAATTTCTGTGTTTCATCGTCAGTAAGAAGGTCCATGGGATACAGTAAACCTGAATTGAAGCATAGGAGTCTAAAACTGCTCTCCCAGGAGAGGTTCAAGTCATAGACAGTAAGAAGAGTCAGTCTTCTTGTACTTAAATCGGCATTATGCCTTTTGTATTTATTTCCGATTGCAATTTCTGTGTTTCATCGTCAATATGAAGAACCAAGGGATACAGTAAACCTGAAGTACAGCATCGGAATCTAAAACTGGTCTCACCGGAAAGGTTCAAAACTTAGACAGTAAGAAGAGTTAGTCATCTTGTACTTAAGTCGACATTGTGCCTTTTGTTTTTAATTCCGATGTAATTTCTGTCGTTCATCGTCAATAAGAAGGTCCAAGGGATACAGTAAACCTGAAGTACAGCATCGGAATCTAAAACTGGTCTGACCGGAAAGGTTCGAAACTTAGACAGTAAGAAGAGTGAGTCATTTTGTACTTAAGTCGGCATTGTGCTTTTTGTATTTAATTCCTTTGCAATTTCTGTGTTTCATCGTCAATAAGAAGGTCCAAGGGATATAGTAAACCTGAAGTGAAGCATCGGAATCTAAAACTGGTCTCACAGTAAAAATTCAAAACATAGACAGTAAGAACAGTCAGTCTTTTTGTACTTAAGTCGGCAGTGTGCCTTTTGTATTTAATTCGGATGCAATTTCTGTGTGTCATCGTCAATAAGAAGTTCCAGGGGAAACAGTAACACTGAAGTGAAGCATCGGAAACTAAAACTGGGCTCACAGGAGAGGTTCAAATCATAGACAGTTAGGAGAGTTAGTCTTCTTGTACTTAAGTCGGCATTGTGCCTTTTGTATTTAATTCCCAGGCAATTTGTGTGTTTCATCGTCAATGAGAAAGTCTCAGGGATACAATAAACCTGAAGTGAAGCATCGGAATCAAAACTGGTCTCACAGGAAAGGTTCAAAATATAGACAGTGAGAAGAGTCAGACTTCTTGGACTTAACTCGGCATTGTGCCTTTTGTATTTAATTCCGATGCAATTTCTGTGTTTCATCGTCACTAAGAAGGTCCAAGGGATACAGTAACACTGAAATGAAGCATAGGAATCTAAAAGTAGTCTCACAGAGAAGGTTCAAAACATAGAGAGTAAGAAGAGTCAGTCTTCTTGTACTTAAGTCGGTATTGTGCCCTTTGTATTTAATGCCGATGCAAATTCTGTGTTTCATCGTCAATAAGAAGGTCCAAGGGATACAGTAACCCTTAAGGGAAGCATCGGAATCTAAAACTGGTCTCACAGGAAAGTTTCAAACATAGACAGGAAGAAGAATCGGTCTTCTTGTCTATAAGTCGGCATTGTGCCTTTTGTATTTAATTCCGATGCAATTTCTGTGTTTCATGGTCAATTAGAAGGTCCAAGGGATACAGTAACGATGAAGTGAACCATCGGAATCTAAAACTGGTGTCACAGGAAAGGTTCAAAGCATAGACACTAAGATGAGTCGGTCTTCTTGTACTTAAGTCGGCATTTTGACTTTTGAATTTACTTCCGATGCAATATCTGTGTTTCATCGTCAAAAAGAAGGTCCAAGGGATACAGTAAACCTGAAGTGAAGCATCGGAATCTAAAACTGGCCTCACAGTAAAGGTTCAAATCATAGGCAGTAAGAGGAGTCAGTCTTCTTGTACCTTAGGCGGCATTGCGCCTTTTGTATTTAATTCCAATGCAATTTCTGTGTTTCATCGTCAATAAGATGGTCCAAGGGATACAGTAAACCTGAAGTGAAGCATCGGAATCTAAACTGGACTCACAGGAGAGATTCAAATCATAGAAAATTAGAGTGTCACTCCTCTTGTACTTATGTCGGTATTGTGCATTTTGTATTAAATTCGGATGCAATTTCTGTGTTTCATCGTCAATAAGAAGGTCCAAGGGATACAGTAAACCTTAAGGGAAGCATCGGAATCTAAAACTGGTCTCACAGGAAAGTTTCAAACATAGACAGGAAGAAGAATCGGTCTTCTTGTCTATAAGTCGGCATTGTGCCTTTTGTATTTAATTCCGATGCAATTTCTGTATTTCATCGTCAATTAGAAAGTCTGAGGGATACAGTAAACCTGAAGTGAAGCATCGGAAACAAAAGTTGTCTCACAGTATAGGTTTAAATCATAGACAGTAAGAACAGTAGTCTTCTTGTACTTCAGTCGGCATTGTGCCTTTTGTATTTAATTCCGCTGCAATTTCTGTGTTTCATCGTCAATAAGAAGGTCCAAGGAATACATTAAACCTGAAATGAAGCATCGGAATCTAAAACTGGTCTCACAGGAAAGGTTCAAAACATAGATCTTAAGAAGAGTCAGTCTTCTTGTACCTAAATCGACATTGTGCCTTTTGTATATAATTACGATGCAATTACTGTGTTTCATCGTCTTATTGAAGGTCCAATGGACACACTAAACCTGAAGTGAAGCATCGGAATCCAAACTGGTCTCACAGGAATGGTTCAAAACATAGACAGTAAGAAGAGTCAGACTCCTTGTACTTAAGTCGGCATTGTGCCTTTTGTATTTAATTACGATTCAATTTCTGTGTTTCATCGTCAGTAAGAAGGTCAATGGGATACAGTAAACCTGAATTGAAGCATAGGAATCTAAAACTGCTCTGACAGGAAAGGTTCAAATCATAGACAGTAAGAAGAGTCAGTCTTCTTGTACTTAAGTCGGCATTATGCCTTTTGTATTTAATTTCGATGCAATTTCTGTGTTTCATCGTCAATATGAAGATCCAAGGGATACAGTAAACCTCATGTGAAGCATCGGAATCAGAACTGGTCTCACAGGAAAGGCTCAAATCGTATAATGTAAGAAGAGTCAGTCCTCTTGTACTTAATCCGGCATTCGGCCTTATGTATTTAATTCCGATGCAATTTCTGTGTTTCATCGTCAATAAGAATGCCCAAGGGATATAGTAAACCTGAAGTAAAGCATCGGAATCAAAAACTGGTCTCACAGGAAAGTTTCAAACATAGACAGGAAGAAGAATCGGTCTTCCTGTTTATAGGTCGGCATTGTGCCTTTTATATTTAATTCCGATGCAGTTTCTGTGTTTCATCGTCAATAAGAAAGTCTGAGGGATACAGTAAACCTGAAGTCAACCATCGGAATCTAAAACTGGTCACACAGGAAAGGTTCAAAACTAAGACAGTAAGAAGAGGCAGCCTTCTTGTACTTAAGTCGGCATTTTGACTTTTGTATTTAATTCCGATGCAATTTCTGTGTTTCATCGTCAATAAGAAATTCCTAGGGATACAGTAAACCTGAAGTGAAGCATCGAAACCTATAACTGGTCTCACAGGAAGGGTTCAAAATATTGACAGTTGGAAGAGTCAGTCTTCTTGTACTTAAGTCGGCATTGTGCCTTTTGTATTTAATTCCTATGCAATTTCTGCATTCATCGTCAATAAGAAGGTCCAAGGCATACAGTAAACCTTAACTGAAGCATCGGAATCCAAAACTGGTCTCACAGGAAAGGTTCAAAGCATAGTCAGTAAGAAGAGTCGGTCTTCTTGTTTTTAATTCGGCATTGTGCCGTTTGTACTTCATTCCGACGCAATTTCTGTGTTTCATCATCACTAAGAAGGTCCAAGGGATACAGTAAACCTGAAGTACAGCATCGGAATCTAAAACTGGTCTCACCGGAAAGGTTCAAAACTTAGACAGTAAGAAGAGTTAGTCATCTTGTACTTAAGTCGACATTGTGCCTTTTGTTTTTAATTCCGATGTAATTTCTGTCGTTCATCGTCAATAAGAAGGTCCAAGGGATACAGTAAACCTGAAGTACAGCATCGGAATCTAAAACTCGTCTGACCGGAAAGGTTCAAAACTTAGACAGTAAGAAGAGTGAGTCATCTTGTACTTAAGTCGGCATTGTGCTTTTTGTATTTAATTCCTTTGCAATTTCTGTGTTTCATCGTCAATAAGAAGGTCCAAGGGATACAGTAAACCTGACATGAAGCATCTGAATCTAAAACTAGTCTCACAGGAAAGATTCAAATCATAGATTGTAAGAAGAGACAGTCCTCTTGTACTTAAGTCGGCATTGTGCCTTTTGCATTTAATTCCGATGCAATTTCTGTGTTTCATCGTCAATAAGAAGGTCCAAGGGATAGAGTAAACCTGAAGTACAGCATCGGAATCTAAAACTGGTCTCACCGGAAAGGTTCAAAGCATAGACAGTAAGAAGAGACAGTCATCTTGTACTTAAGTCGGCATTGTGCCTTTTGTATTTAATTCCTTTGCAATTTCTATGTTTCATCGTCAATAAGAAGGTCCAAGGGATACAGTAAACCTGACGTGAAGCATCGGAATCAAAACTGGTCTCACAGAAAACCTTCAAAACATAGACAGTAAGAAAAGTGAGTCACATTGTACTTATTTCGGCATTGTGCCTTTTGTATTTAATTCCTTTGCAATTTCTGTGTTTCATCGTCAATAAGAAGGTCCAAGAGATACAGTAAACCTGAAGTGAAGCATCGGAAACTAAAACTGGTCTCACAGGAAAGGTTCAAAGCATAGACAGTAAGAAGAGACAGTCATCTTGTACTAAAGTCGGCATTTTGATTTTGTATTTAATTCCGATACAATTTCTGTGTTTCATCGTCAATTAGGAGGTCCAAGGGATACAGTAAACCTAAAGTAAAGCATCGAAATCTAAAACTCGTCTCACTATAAAGGTTCAAACCATAGACAGCAGGAAGAGCCAGTCTTCTTGTTTTTAAATCGGAGTTGTGCTTTTGTATTTAATTCCAATGCAATTTCTGTGTTTCATCGTCAATAAGAAGGTCCAAGGGATACAGTAAACCTGATGTGAAGCATCGGAAACTAAAACTGGTTTCACAGGAAAGGTACAAAGCATAGACAGTTAGAAGAGTTAGTCATCTTGTACTTAAGTCGGCATTGTGCCTTTTGTATTTAATTCGGATGCAATTTCTGTGTTTCATCGTCAATAAGAAGGTCCAAGGGATATAGTAAACCTGAAGTGAAGCATCGGAATCTAAAACTGGTCTCACAGTATAAATTCAACACATAGACAGTAAGAACAGTCAGTCTTTTTGTACTTAAGTCGGCATTGAGCCTTTTGTATTTAATACCCATGCAATTTGTGTGTTTCATCGTCAATAAGAAAGTCTCAGGGATACAATAAACCTGAAGTGAAGCATCGGAATCAAAACTGGTCTCACAGGAAAGGTTCAAAATATAGACAGTGAGAAGAGTCATACTTCTTGGACTTAAGTCGGCATTGTGCCTTTTGTATTTAATTCCGATGCAATTTCTGTGTTTCATCGTCACTAAGAAGGTCCAAGGGATACAGTAACACTGAAATGAAGCATAGGAATCTAAAAGTAGTCTCACAGAGAAGGTTCAAAACATAGAGAGTAAGAAGAGTCAGTCTTCTTGTACTTAAGTCGGTATTGTGCCCTTTGTATTTAATGCCGATGCAAATTCTGTGTTTCATCGTCAATAAGAAGGTCCAAGGGATACAGTAACCCTTAAGGGAAGCATCGGAATCTAAAACTGGTCTCACAGGAAAGTTTCAAACATAGACAGGAAGAAGAATCGGTCTTCTTGTCTATAAGTCGGCATTGTGCCTTTTGTATTTAATTCCGATGCAATTTCTGTGTTTCATGGTCAATTAGAAGGTCCAAGGGATAAAGTAACGATGAAGTGAACCATCGGAATCTAAAACTGGTCTCACAGGAAAGGTTCAAAGCATAGACACTAAGATGAGTCGGTCTTCTTGTACTTACGTCGGCATTTTGACTTTTGAATTTACTTCCGATGCAATATCTGTGTTTCATCGTCAAAAAGAAGGTCCAAGGGATACAGTAAACCTGAAGTGAAGCATCGGAATCTAAAACTGGCTTCACAGTAAAGGTTCAAATCATAGGCAGTAAGAGGAGTCAGTCTTCTTGTACCTTATTCGGCATTGTGCCTTTTGTATTTAATTCCAATGCAATTTCTGTGTTTCATCGTCAGTAAGATGGTCCAAGGGATACAGTAAACCTGAAGTGAAGCATCGGAATCTAAACTGGACTCACAGGAGAGATTCAAATCATAGAAAATTAGAGTGTCACTCCTCTTGTACTTATGTCGGTATTGTGCCTTTTGTATTAAATTCGGATGCAATGTTTGTGTTTCATCGTCAATAAGAAGGTCCAAGGGATACAGTAAACCTTAAGGGAAGCATCGGAATCTAAAACTGGTCTCACAGGAAAGTTTCAAACATAGACAGGAAGAAGAATCGGTCTTCTTGTCTATAAGTCGGCATTGTGCCTTTTGTATTTAATTCCGATGCAATTTCTGTATTTCATCGTCAATTAGAAAGTCTGAGGGATACAGTAAACCTGAAGTGAAGCATCGGAAACAAAAGTTGTCTCACAGTATAGGTTTAAATCATAGACAGTAAGAACAGTAGCCTTCTTGTACTTCAGTCGGCATTGTGCCTTTTGTATTTAATTCCGCTGCAATTTCTGTGTTTCATCGTCAATAAGAAGGTCCAAGGAATACATTAAACCTGAAATGAAGCATCGGAATCTAAAACTGGTCTCACAGGAAAGGTTCAAAGCATAGACCTTAAGAAGAGTCAGTGTTCTTGTACCTAAGTCGACATTGTGCCTTTTGTATATAATTACGATGCAATTACTGTGTTTCATCGTCTTATTGAAGGTCCAATGGACACACTAAACCTGAAGTGAAGCATCGGAATCCAAACTGGTCTCACAGGAATGGTTCAAAACATAGACAGTAAGAAGAGTCAGACTCCTTGTACTTAAGTCGGCATTGTGCCTTTTGTATTTAATTACGATTCAATTTCTGTGTTTCATCGTCAGTAAGAAGGTCAATGGGATACAGTAAACCTGAATTGAAGCATAGGAATCTAAAACTGCTCGCACAGGAAAGGTTCAAATCATAGACAGTAAGAAGAGTCAGTCTTCTTATACTTAAGTCGGCATTATGCCTTTTGTATTTAATTTCGATGCAATTTCTGTGTTTCATCGTCAATATGAAGATCCAAGGGATACAGTAAACCTCATGTGAAGCATCGGAATCAGAACTGGTCTCACAGGAAAGGCTCAAATCGTAGAATGTAAGAAGAGTCAGTCCTCTTTTACTTATGCCGGCATTCGGCCTTATGTATTTAATTCCGATGCAATTTCTGTGTTTCATCGTCAATAAGAAGGCCCAAGGGATACAGTAAACCTGAAGTAAAGCATCGGAATCAAAAACTGGTCTCACAGGAAAGTTTCAAACATAGACAGGAAGAAGAATCGCTCTTCTTGTTTATAGGTCGGCATTGTGCCTTTTATATTTAATTCCGATGCAGTTTCTGTGTTTCATCGTCAATAAGAAAGTCTGAGGGATACAGTAAACCTGAAGTCAACCATCGGAATCTAAAACTGGTCACACAGGAAAGGTTCAAAACTAAGACAGTAAGAAGAGGCAGCCTTCTTGTACTTAAGTCGGCATTTTGACTTTTGTATTTAATTCCGATGCAATTTCTGTGTTTCATCGTCACTAAGAGATTCCTAGGGATACAGTAAACCTGAAGTGAAGCATCGAAACCTATAACTGGTCTCACAGGAAAGGTTCAAAATATTGACAGTTGGAAGAGTCAGTCTTCTTGTACTTAAGTCGGCATTGTGCCTTTTGTATTTAATTCCTATGCAATTTCTGCATTCATCGTCAATAAGAAGGTCCAAGGCATACAGTAAACCTTAACTAAAGCATCGGAATCCAAAACTGGTCTCACAGGAAAGGTTTAAAGCATAGTCAGTAAGAAGAGTCGGTCTTCTTGTTTTTAATTCGGCATTGTGCCGTTTGTACTTCATTCCGACGCAATTTCTGTGTTTCATCATCACTAAGAAGGTCCAAGGGATGCAGTAAACCTGAAGTGAAGCATTGGAATCCAAACTCGTCTCACAGGAATGCTTCAAGACATAGACAGTAAGAAGAGTCAGTCTTCTTGTACGTAAGTCGGCTTTCTGCCTTTTGTATTTAATTACGATTCAATTTCTGTGTTTCATCCTCAGTAAGAAGGTCCATGGGATACAGTAAACGTGAATTGAAGCATAGGAGTCTAAAACTGCTCTCACAGGAGAGGTTCAAGTCATAGACAGTAAGAAGAGTCAGTCTTCTTGTACTTAAATCGGCATTATGCCTTTTGTATTTATTTCCGATTGCAATTTCTGTGTTTCATCGTCAATATGAAGAACCAAGGGATACAGTAAACCTGAAGTACAGCATCGGAATCTAAAACTGGTCTCACCGGAAAGGTTCAAAACTTAGACAGTAAGAAGAGTTAGTCATCTTGTACTTAAGTCGACATTGTGCCTTTTGTTTTTAATTCCGATGTAATTTCTGTCGTTCATCGTCAATAAGAAGGTCCAAGGGATACAGTAAACCTGAAGTACAGCATCGGAATCTAAAACTGGTCTGACCGGAAAGGTTCGAAACTTAGACAGTAAGAAGAGTGAGTCATTTTGTACTTAAGTCGGCATTGTGCTTTTTGTATTTAATTCCTTTGCAATTTCTGTGTTTCATCGTCAATAAGAAGGTCCAAGGGATACAGTAAACCTGACATGAAGCATCTGAATCTAAAACTAGTCTCACAGGAAAGATTCAAATCATAGAATGTAAGAAGAGACAGTCCTCTTGTACTTAAGTCGGCATTGTGCCTTTTGCATTTAATTCCGATGCAATTTCTGTGTTTCATCGTCAATAAGAAGGTCCAAGGGATAGAGTAAACCTGAAGTACAGCATCGGAATCTAAAACTGGTCTCACCGGAAAGGTTCAAAGCATAGACAGTAAGAAGAGACAGTCATCTTGTACTTAAGTCGGCATTGTGCGTTTTGTATTTAATTCCTTTGCAATTTCTATGTTTCATCGTCAATAAGAAGGTCCAAGGGATACAGTAAACCTGACGTGAAGCATCGGAATCAAAACTGGTCTCACAGAAAACCTTCAAAACATAGACAGTAAGAAAAGTGAGTCACATTGTACTTATTTCGGCATTGTGCCTTTTGTATTTAATTCCTTTGCAATTTCTGTGTTTCATCGTCAATAAGAAGGTCCAAGAGATACAGTAAACCTGAAGTGAAGCATCGGAAACTAAAACTGGTCTCACAGGAAAGGTTCAAAGCATAGACAGTAAGAAGAGACAGTCATCTTGTACTAAAGTCGGCATTTTGATTTTGTATTTAATTCCGATACAATTTCTGTGTTTCATCGTCAATTAGGAGGTCCAAGGGATACAGTAAACCTAAAGTAAAGCATCGGAATCTAAAACTCGTCTCACTATAAAGGTTCAAACCATAGACAGCAGGAAGAGCCAGTCTTCTTGTTTTTAAATCGGAGTTGTGCTTTTGTATTTAATTCCAATGCAATTTCTGTGTTTCATCGTCAATAAGAAGGTCCAAGTTATACAGTAAACCTGATGTGAAGCATCGGAAACTAAAACTGGTCTCACAGGAAAGGTACAAAGCATAGACAGTTAGAAGAGTTAGTCATCTTGTACTTAAGTCGGCATTGTGCCTTTTGTATTTAATTCGGATGCAATTTCTGTGTTTCATCGTCAATAAGAAGGTCCAAGGGATATAGTAAACCTGAAGTGAAGCATCGGAATCTAAAACTGGTCTCACAGTAAAAATTCAAAACATAGACAGTAAGAACAGTCAGTCTTTTTGTACTTAAGTCGGCATTGAGCCTTTTGTATTTAATTCCCATGCAATTTGTGTGTTTCATCGTCAATAAGAAAGTCTCAGGGATACAATAAACCTGAAGTGAAGCATCGGAATCAAAACTGGTCTCACAGGAAAGGTTCAAAATATAGACAGTGAGAAGAGTCATACTTCTTGGACTTAAGTCGGCATTGTGCCTTTTGTATTTAATTCCGATGCAATTTCTGTGTTTCATCGTCACTAAGAAGGTCCAAGGGATACAGTAACACTGAAATGAAGCATAGGAATCTAAAAGTAGTCTCACAGAGAAGGTTCAAAACATAGAGAGTAAGAAGAGTCAGTCTTCTTGTACTTAAGTCGGTATTGTGCCCTTTGTATTTAATGCCGATGCAAATTCTGTGTTTCATCGTCAATAAGAAGGTCCAAGGGATACAGTAACACTTAAGGGAAGCATCGGAATCTAAAACTGGTCTCACAGGAAAGTTTCAAACATAGACAGGAAGAAGAATCGGTCTTCTTGTCTATAAGTCGGCATTGTGCCTTTTGTATTTAATTCCGATGCAATTTCTGTGTTTCATGGTCAATTAGAAGGTCCAAGGGATACAGTAACGATGAAGTGAACCATCGGAATCTAAAACTGGTCTCACAGGAAAGGTTCAAAGCATAGACACTAAGATGAGTCGGTCTTCTTGTACTTAAGTCGGCATTTTGACTTTTGAATTTACTTCCGATGCAATATCTGTGTTTCATCGTCAAAAAGAAGGTCCAAGGGATACAGTAAACCTGAAGTGAAGCATCGGAATCTAAAACTGGCCTCACAGTAAAGGTTCAAATCATAGGCAGTAAGAGGAGTCAGTCTTCTTGTACCTTATTCGGCATTGTGCCTTTTGTATTTAATTCCAATGCAATTTCTGTGTTTCATCGTCAATAAGATGGTCCAAGGGATACAGTAAACCTGAAGTGAAGCATCGGAATCTAAACTGGACTCACAGGAGAGATTCAAATCATAGAAAATTAGAGTGTCACTCCTCTTGTACTTATGTCGGTATTGTGCCTTTTGTATTAAATTCGGATGCAATGTTTGTGTTTCATCGTCAATAAGAAGGTCCAAGGGATACAGTAAACCTTAAGGGAAGCATCGGAATCTAAAACTGGTCTCACAGGAAAGTTTCAAACATAGACAGGAAGAAGAATCGGTCTTCTTGTCTATAAGTCGGCATTGTGCCTTTTGTATTCAATTCCGATGCAATTTCTGTATTTCATCGTCAATTAGAAAGTCTGAGGGATACAGTAAACCTGAAGTGAAGCATCGGAAACAAAAGTTGTCTCACAGTATAGGTTTAAATCATAGACAGTAAGAGCAGTAGTCTTCTTGTACTTCAGTCGGCATTGTGCCTTTTGTATTTAATTCCGCTGCAATTTCTGTGTTTCATCGTCAATAAGAAGGTCCAAGGAATACATTAAACCTGAAATGAAGCATCGGAATCTAAAACTGGTCTCACAGGAAAGGTTCAAAGCATAGACCTAAAGAAGAGTCAGTGTTCTTGTACCTAAGTCGACATTGTGCCTTTTGTATATAATTACGATGCAATTACTGTGTTTCATCGTCTTATTGAAGGTCCAATGGACACACTAAACCTGAAGTGAAGCATCGGAATCCAAACTGGTCTCACAGGAATGGTTCAAAACATAGACAGTAAGAAGAGTCAGACTCCTTGTACTTAAGTCGGCATTGTGCCTTTTGTATTTAATTACGATTCAATTTCTGTGTTTCATCGTCAGTAAGAAGGTCAATGGGATACAGTAAACCTGAATTGAAGCATAGGAATCTAAAACTGCTCTCACAGGAAAGGTTCAAATCATAGACAGTAAGAAGAGTCAGTCTTCTTGTACTTAAGTCGGCATTATGCCTTTTGTATTTAATTTCGATGCAATTTCTGTGTTTCATCGTCAATATGAAGATCCAAGGGATACAGTAAACCTCATGTGAAGCATCGGAATCAGAACTGGTCTCACAGGAAAGGCTCAAATCGTAGAATGTAAGAAGAGTCAGTCCTCTTTTACTTATGCCGGCATTCCGCCTTATGTATTTAATTCCGATGCAATTTCTGTGTTTCATCGTCAATAAGAAGGCCCAAGGGATACAGTAAACCTGAAGTAAAGCATCGGAATCAAAAACTGGTCTCACAGGAAAGTTTCAAACATAGACAGGAAGAAGAATCGGTCTTCCTGTTTATAGGTCGGCATTGTGCCTTTTATATTTAATTCCGATGCAGTTTCTGTGTTTCATCGTCAATAAGAAAGTCTGAGGGATGCAGTAAACCTGAAGTCAACCATCGGAATCTAAAACTGGTCACACAGGAAAGGTTCAAAACTAAGACAGTAAGAAGAGGCAGCCTTCTTGTACTTAAGTCGGCATTTTGACTTTTGTATTTAATTCCGATGCAATTTCTGTGTTTCATCGTCAATAAGAAATTCCTAGGGATACAGTAAACCTGAAGTGAAGCATCGAAACCTATAACTGGTCTCACAGGAAAGGTTCAAAATATTGACAGTTGGAAGAGTCAGTCTTCTTGTACTTAAGTCGGCATTGTGCCTTTTGTATTTAATTCCTATGCAATTTCTGCATTCATCGTCAATAAGAAGGTCCAAGGCATACAGTAAACCTTAACTAAAGCATCGGAATCCAAAACTGGTCTCACAGGAAAGGTTCAAAGCATAGTCAGTAAGAAGAGTCGGTCTTCTTGTTTTTAATTCGGCATTGTGCCGTTTGTACTTCATTCCGACGCAATTTCTGTGTTTCATCATCACTAAGAAGGTCCAAGGGATGCAGTAAACCTGAAGTGAAGCATCGGAATCCAAACTCGTCTCACAGGAATGGTTCAAGACATAGACAGTAAGAAGAGTCAGTCTTCTTGTACGTAAGTCGGCATTCTGCCTTTTGTATTTAATTACGATTCAATTTCTGTGTTTCATCGTCAGTAAGAGGGTCCATGGGATACAGTAAACCTGAATTGAAGCATAGGAGTCTAAAACTGCTCTCACAGGAGAGGTCCAAGTCATAGACAGTAAGAAGAGTCAGTCTTCTTGTACTTAAATCGGCATTATGCCTTTTGTATTTATTTCCGATTGCAATTTCTGTGTTTCATCGTCAATATGAAGAACCAAGGGATACAGTAAACCTGAAGTACAGCATCGGAATCTAAAACTGGTCTCACCGGAAAGGTTCAAAACTTAGACAGTAAGAAGAGTTAGTCATCTTGTACTTAAGTCGACATTGTGCCTTTTGTTTTTAATTCCGATGTAATTTCTGTCGTTCATCGTCAATAAGAAGGTCCAAGGGATACAGTAAACCTGAAGTACAGCATCGGAATCTAAAACTGGTCTGACCGGAAAGGTTCAAAACTTAGACAGTAAGAAGAGTGAGTCATCTTGTACTTAAGTCGGCATTGTGCTTTTTGTATTTAATTCCTTTGCAATTTCTGTGTTTCATCGTCAATAAGAAGGTCCAAGGGATACAGTAAACCTGACATGAAGCATCTGAATCTAAAACTAGTCTCACAGGAAAGATTCAAATCATAGAATGTAAGAAGAGACAGTCCTCTTGTACTTATGTCGGCATTGTGCCTTTTGCACTTAATTCCGATGCAATTTCTGTGTTTCATCGTCAATAAGAAGGTCCAAGGGATAGAGTAAACTTGAAGTACAGCATCGGAATCTAAAACTGGTCTCACCGGAAAGGTTCAAAGCATAGACAGTAAGAAGAGACAGTCATCTTGTACTTAAGTCGGCATTGTGCCTTTTGTATTTAATTCCTTTGCAATTTCTATGTTTCATCGTCAATAAGAAGGTCCAAGGGATACAGTAAACCTGACGTGAAGCATCGGAATCAAAACTGGTCTCACAGAAAACCTTCAAAACATAGACAGTAAGAAAAGTGAGTCACATTGTACTTATTTCGGCATTGTGCCTTTTGTATTTAATTCCTTTGCAATTTCTGTGTTTCATCGTCAATAAGAAGGTCCAAGAGATACAGTAAACCTGAAGTGAAGCATCGGAAACTAAAACTGGTCTCACAGGAAAGGTTCAAAGCATAGACAGTAAGAAGAGACAGTCATCTTGTACTAAAGTCGGCATTTTGATTTTGTATTTAATTCCGATACAATTTCTGTGTTTCATCGTCAATTAGGAGGTCCAAGGGATACAGTAAACCTAAAGTAAAGCATCGGAATCTAAAACTCGTCTCACTATAAAGGTTCAAACCATAGACAGCAGGAAGAGCCAGTCTTCTTGTTTTTAAATCGGAGTTGTGCTTTTGTATTTAATTCCAATGCAATTTCTGTGTTTCATCGTCAATAAGAAGGTCCAAGGGATACAGTAAACCTGATGTGAAGCATCGGAAACTAAAACTGGTCTCACAGGAAAGGTACAAAGCATAGACAGTTAGAAGAGTTAGTCATCTTGTACTTAAGTCGGCATTGTGCCTTTTGTATTTAATTCGGATGCAATTTCTGTGTTTCATCGTCAATAAGAAGGTCCAAGGGATATAGTAAACCTGAAGTGAAGCATCGGAATCTTAAACTGGTCTCACAGTAAAAATTCAATACATAGACAGTAAGAACAGTCAGTCTTTTTGTTCTTAAGTCGGCATTGAGCCTTTTGTATTTAATTCCCATGCAATTTGTGTGTTTCATCGTCAATAAGAAAGTCTCAGGGATACAATAAACCTGAAGTGAAGCATCGGAATCAAAACTGGTCTCACAGGAAAGGTTCAAAATATAGACAGTGAGAAGAGTCATACTTCTTGGACTTAAGTCGGCATTGTGCCTTTTGTATTTAATTCCGATGCAATTTCTGTGTTTCATCGTCACTAAGAAGGTCCAAGGGATACAGTAACACTGAAATGAAGCATAGGAATCTAAAAGTAGTCTCACAGAGAAGGTTCAAAACATAGAGAGTAAGAAGAGTCAGTCTTCTTGTACTTAAGTCGGTATTGTGCCCTTTGTATTTAATGCCGATGCAAATTCTGTATTTCATCGTCAATAAGAAGGTCCAAGGGATACAGTAACCCTTAAGGGAAGCATCGGAATCTAAAACTGGTCTCACAGGAAAGTTTCAAACATAGACAGGAAGAAGAATCGGTCTTCTTGTCTATAAGTCGGCATTGTGCCTTTTGTATTTAATTCCGATGCAATTTCTGTGTTTCATGGTCAATTAGATGGTCCAAGGGATACAGTAACGATGAAGTGAACCATCGGAATCTAAAACTGGTCTCACAGGAAAGGTTCAAAGCATAGACACTAAGATGAGTCGGTCTTCTTGTACTTACGTCGGCATTTTGACTTTTGAATTTACTTCCGATGCAATATCTGTGTTTCATCGTCAAAAAGAACGTCCAAGGGATACAGTAAGCCTGAAGTGAAGCATCGGAATCTAAAACTGGCCTCACAGTAAAGGTTCAAATCATAGGCAGTAAGAGGAGTCAGTCTTCTTGTACCTTATTCGGCATTGTGCCTTTTGTATTTAATTCCAATGCAATTTCTGTGTTTCATCGTCAGTAAGATGGTCCAAGGGATACAGTAAACCTGAAGTGAAGCATCGGAATCTAAACTGGACTCACAGGAGAGATTCAAATCATAGAAAATTAGAGTGTCACTCCTCTTGTACTTATGTCGGTATTGTGCCTTTTGTATTAAATTCGGATGCAATGTTTGTGTTTCATCGTCAATAAGAAGGTCCAAGGGATACAGTAAACCTTAAGGGAAGCATCGGAATCTAAAACTGGTCTCACAGGAAAGTTTCAAACATAGACAGGAAGAAGAATCGGTCTTCTTGTCTATAAGTCGGCATTGTGCCTTTTGTATTTAATTCCGATGCAATTTCTGTATTTCATCGTCAATTAGAAAGTCTGAGGGATACAGTAAACCTGAAGTGAAGCATCGGAAACAAAAGTTGTCTCACAGTATAGGTTTAAATCATAGACAGTAAGAACAGTAGTCTTCTTGTACTTCAGTCGGCATTGTGCCTTTTGTATTTAATTCCGCTGCAATTTCTGTGTTTCATCGTCAATAAGAAGGTCCAAGGAATACATTAAACCTGAAATGAAGCATCGGAATCTAAAACTGGTCTCACAGGAAAGGTTCAAAGCATAGACCTTAAGAAGAGTCAGTGTTCTTGTACCTAAGTCGACATTGTGCCTTTTGTATATAATTACGATGCAATTACTGTGTTTCATCGTCTTATTGAAGGTCCAATGGACACACTAAACCTGAAGTGAAGCATCGGAATCCAAACTGGTCTCACAGGAATGGTTCAAAACATAGACAGTAAGAAGAGTCAGACTCCTTGTACTTAAGTCGGCATTGTGCCTTTTGTATTTAATTACGATTCAATTTCTGTGTTTCATCGTCAGTAAGAAGGTCAATGGGATACAGTAAACCTGAATTGAAGCATAGGAATCTAAAACTGCTCTCACAGGAAAGGTTCAAATCATAGACAGTAAGAAGAGTCAGTCTTCTTGTACTTAAGTCGGCATTATGCCTTTTGTATTTAATTTCGATGCAATTTCTGTGTTTCATCGTCAATATGAAGATCCAAGGGATACAGTAAACCTCATGTGAAGCATCGCAATCAGAACTGGTCTCACAGGAAAGGCTCAAATCGTAGAATGTAAGAAGAGTCAGTCCTCTTTTACTTATGCCGGCATTCGGCCTTATGTATTTAATTCCGATGCAATTTCTGTGTTTCATCGTCAATAAGAAGGCCCAAGGGATACAGTAAACCTGAAGTAAAGCATCGGAATCAAAAACTGGTCTCACAGGAAAGTTTCAAACATAGACAGGAAGAAGAATCGCTCTTCTTGTTTATAGGTCGGCATTGTGCCTTTTATATTTAATTCCGATGCAGTTTCTGTGTTTCATCGTCAATAAGAAAGTCTGAGGGATACAGTAAACCTGAAGTCAACCATCGGAATCTAAAACTGGTCACACAGGAAAGGTTCAAAACTAAGACAGTAAGAAGAGGCAGCCTTCTTGTACTTAAGTCGGCATTTTGACTTTTGTATTTAATTCCGATGCAATTTCTGTGTTTCATCGTCACTAAGAAATTCCTAGGGATACAGTAAACCTGAAGTGAAGCATCGAAACCTATAACTGGTCTCACAGGAAAGGTTCAAAATATTGACAGTTGGAAGAGTCAGTCTTCTTGTACTTAAGTCGGCATTGTGCCTTTTGTATTTAATTCCTATGCAATTTCTGCATTCATCGTCAATAAGAAGGTCCAAGGCATACAGTAAACCTTAACTAAAGCATCGGAATCCAAAACTGGTCTCACAGGAAAGGTTCAAAGCATAGTCAGTAAGAAGAGTCGGTCTTCTTGTTTTTAATTCGGCATTGTGCCGTTTGTACTTCATTCCGACGCAATTTCTGTGTTTCATCATCACTAAGAAGGTCCAAGGGATGCAGTAAATCTGAAGTGAAGCATTGGAATCCAAACTCGTCTCACAGGAATGGTTCAAGACATAGACAGTAAGAAGAGTCAGTCTTCTTGTACGTAAGTCGGCATTCTGCCTTTTGTATTTAATTACGATTCAATTTCTGTGTTTCATCGTCAGTAAGAAGGTCCATGGGATACAGTAAACCTGAATTGAAGCATAGGAGTCTAAAACTGCTCTCCCAGGAGAGGTTCAAGTCATAGACAGTAAGAAGAGTCAGTCTTCTTGTACTTAAATCGGCATTATGCCTTTTGTATTTATTTCCGATTGCAATTTCTGTGTTTCATCGTCAATATGAAGAACCAAGGGATACAGTAAACCTGAAGTACAGCATCGGAATCTAAAACTGGTCTCACCGGAAAGGTTCAAAACTTAGACAGTAAGAAGAGTTAGTCATCTTGTACTTAAGTCGACATTGTGCCTTTTGTTTTTAATTCCGATGTAATTTCTGTCGTTCATCGTCAATAAGAAGGTCCAAGGGATACAGTAAACCTGAAGTACAGCATCGGAATCTAAAACTGGTCTGACCGGAAAGGTTCGAAACTTAGACAGTAAGAAGAGTGAGTCATTTTGTACTTAAGTCGGCATTGTGCTTTTTGTATTTAATTCCTTTGCAATTTCTGTGTTTCATCGTCAATAAGAAGGTCCAAGGGATATAGTAAACCTGAAGTGAAGCATCGGAATCTAAAACTGGTCTCACAGTAAAAATTCAAAACATAGACAGTAAGAACAGTCAGTCATTTTGTACTTAAGTCGGCAGTGTGCCTTTTGTATTTAATTCGGATGCAATTTCTGTGTGTCATCGTCAATAAGAAGTTCCAGGGGAAACAGTAACACTGAAGTGAAGCATCGGAAACTAAAACTGGGCTCACAGGAGAGGTTCAAATCATAGACAGTTAGGAGAGTTAGTCTTCTTGTACTTAAGTCGGCATTGTGCCTTTTGTATTTAATTCCCAGGCAATTTGTGTGTTTCATCGTCAATGAGAAAGTCTCAGGGATACAATAAACCTGAAGTGAAGCATCGGAATCAAAACTGGTCTCACAGGAAAGGTTCAAAATATAGACAGTGAGAAGAGTCAGACTTCTTGGACTTAAGTCGGCATTGTGCCTTTTGTATTTAATTCCGATGCAATTTCTGTGTTTCATCGTCACTAAGAAGGTCCAAGGGATACAGTAACACTGAAATGAAGCATAGGAATCTAAAAGTAGTCTCACAGAGAAGGTTCAAAACATAGAGAGTAAGAAGAGTCAGTCTTCTTGTACTTAAGTCGGTATTGTGCCCTTTGTATTTAATGCCGATGCAAATTCTGTGTTTCATCGTCAATAAGAAGGTCCAAGGGATACAGTAACCCTTAAGGGAAGCATCGGAATCTAAAACTGGTCTCACAGGAAAGTTTCAAACATAGACAGGAAGAAGAATCGGTCTTCTTGTCTATAAGTCGGCATTGTGCCTTTTGTATTTAATTCCGATGCAATTTCTGTGTTTCATGGTCAATTAGAAGGTCCAAGGGATACAGTAACGATGAAGTGAACCATCGGAATCTAAAACTGGTGTCACAGGAAAGGTTCAAAGCATAGACACTAAGATGAGTCGGTCTTCTTGTACTTAAGTCGGCATTTTGACTTTTGAATTTACTTCCGATGCAATATCTGTGTTTCATCGTCAAAAAGAAGGTCCAAGGGATACAGTAAACCTGAAGTGAAGCATCGGAATCTAAAACTGGCCTCACAGTAAAGGTTCAAATCATAGGCAGTAAGAGGAGTCAGTCTTCTTGTACCTTAGGCGGCATTGCGCCTTTTGTATTTAATTCCAATGCAATTTCTGTGTTTCATCGTCAATAAGATGGTCCAAGGGATACAGTAAACCTGAAGTGAAGCATCGGAATCTAAACTGGACTCACAGGAGAGATTCAAATCATAGAAAATTAGAGTGTCACTCCTCTTGTACTTATGTCGGTATTGTGCATTTTGTATTAAATTCGGATGCAATTTCTGTGTTTCATCGTCAATAAGAAGGTCCAAGGGATACAGTAAACCTTAAGGGAAGCATCGGAATCTAAAACTGGTCTCACAGGAAAGTTTCAAACATAGACAGGAAGAAGAATCGGTCTTCTTGTCTATAAGTCGGCATTGTGCCTTTTGTATTTAATTCCGATGCAATTTCTGTATTTCATCGTCAATTAGAAAGTCTGAGGGATACAGTAAACCTGAAGTGACGCATCGGAAACAAAAGTTGTCTCACAGTATAGGTTTAAATCATAGACAGTAAGAACAGTAGTCTTCTTGTACTTCAGTCGGCATTGTGTCTTTTGTATTTAATTCCGCTGCAATTTCTGTGTTTCATCGTCAATAAGAAGGTCCAAGGAATACATTAAACCTGAAATGAAGCATCGGAATCTAAAACTGGTCTCACAGGAAAGGTTCAAAACATAGATCTTAAGAAGAGTCAGTCTTCTTGTACCTAAATCGACATTGTGCCTTTTGTATATAATTACGATGCAATTACTGTGTTTCATCGTCTTATTGAAGGTCCAATGGACACACTAAACCTGAAGTGAAGCATCGGAATCCAAACTGGTCTCACAGGAATGGTTCAAAACATAGACAGTAAGAAGAGTCAGACTCCTTGTACTTAAGTCGGCATTGTGCCTTTTGTATTTAATTACGATTCAATTTCTGTGTTTCATCGTCAGTAAGAAAGTCAATGGGATACAGTAAACCTGAATTGAAGCATAGGAATCTAAAACTGCTCTGACAGGAAAGGTTCAAATCATAGACAGTAAGAAGAGTCAGTCTTCTTGTACTTAAGTCGGCATTATGCCTTTTATATTTAATTTCGATGCAATTTCTGTGTTTCATCGTCAATATGAAGATCCAAGGGATACAGTAAACCTCATGTGAAGCATCGGAATCAGAACTGGTCTCACAGGAAAGGCTCAAATCGTATAATGTAAGAAGAGTCAGTCCTCTTGTACTTAATCCGGCATTCGGCCTTATGTATTTAATTCCGATGCAATTTCTGTGTTTCATCGTCAATAAGAATGCCCAAGGGATATAGTAAACCTGAAGTAAAGCATCGGAATCAAAAACTGGTCTCACAGGAAAGTTTCAAACATAGACAGGAAGAAGAATCGGTCTTCCTGTTTATAGGTCGGCATTGTGCCTTTTATATTTAATTCCGATGCAGTTTCTGTGTTTCATCGTCAATAAGAAAGTCTGAGGGATACAGTAAACCTGAAGTCAACCATCGGAATCTAAAACTGGTCACACAGGAAAGGTTCAAAACTAAGACAGTAAGAAGAGGCAGCCTTCTTGTACTTAAGTCGGCATTTTGACTTTTGTATTTAATTCCGATGCAATTTCTGTGTTTCATCGTCAATAAGAAATTCCTAGGGATACAGTAAACCTGAAGTGAAGCATCGAAACCTATAACTGGTCTCACAGGAAAGGTTCAAAATATTGACAGTTGGAAGAGTCAGTCTTCTTGTACTTAAGTCGGCATTGTGCCTTTTGTATTTAATTCCTATGCAATTTCTGCATTCATCGTCAATAAGAAGGTCCAAGGCATACAGTAAACCTTAACTAAAGCATCGGAATCCAAAACTGGTCTCACAGGAAAGGTTCAAAGCATAGTCAGTAAGAAGAGTCGGTCTTCTTGTTTTTAATTCGGCATTGTGCCGTTTGTACTTCATTCCGACGCAATTTCTGTGTTTCATCATCACTAAGAAGGTCCAAGGGATACAGTAAACCTGAAGTACAGCATCGGAATCTAAAACTGGTCTCACCGGAAAGGTTCAAAACTTAGACAGTAGGAAGAGTTAGTCATCTTGTACTTAAGTCGACATTGTGCCTTTTGTTTTTAATACCGATGTAATTTCTGTCGTTCATCGTCAATAAGAAGGTCCAAGGGATACAGTAAACCTGAAGTACAGCATCGGAATCTAAAACTCGTCTGACCGGAAAGGTTCAAAACTTAGACAGTAAGAAGAGTGAGTCATCTTGTACTTAAGTCGGCATTGTGCTTTTTGTATTTAATTCCTTTGCAATTTCTGTGTTTCATCGTCAATAAGAAGGTCCAAGGGATACAGTAAACCTGACATGAAGCATCTGAATCTAAAACTAGTCTCACAGGAAAGATTCAAATCATAGAATGTAAGAAGAGACAGTCCTCTTGTACTTAAGTCGGCATTGTGCCTTTTGCATTTAATTCCGATGCAATTTCTGTGTTTCATCGTCAATAAGAAGGTCCAAGGGATAGAGTAAACCTGAAGTACAGCATCGGAATCTAAAACTGGTCTCACCGGAAAGGTTCAAAGCATAGACAGTAAGAAGAGACAGTCATCTTGTACTTAAGTCGGCATTGTGCCTTTTGTATTTAATTCCTTTGCAATTTCTATGTGTCATCGTCAATAAGAAGGTCCAAGGGATACAGTAAACCTGACGTGAAGCATCGGAATCAAAACTGGTCTCACAGAAAACCTTCAAAACATAGACAGTAAGAAAAGTGAGTCACATTGTACTTATTTCGGCATTGTGCCTTTTGTATTTAATTCCTTTGCAATTTCTGTGTTTCATCGTCAATAAGAAGGTCCAAGAGATACAGTAAACCTGAAGTGAAGCATCGGAAACTAAAACTGGTCTCACAGGAAAGGTTCAAAGCATAGACAGTAAGAAGAGACAGTCATCTTGTACTAAAGTCGGCATTTTGATTTTGTATTTAATTCCGATACAATTTCTGTGTTTCATCGTCAATTAGGAGGACCAAGGGATACAGTAAACCTAAAGTAAAGCATCGGAATCTAAAACTCGTCTCACTATAAAGGTTCAAACCATAGACAGCAGCAAGAGCCAGTCTTCTTGTTTTTAAATCGGAGTTGTGCTTTTGTATTTAATTCCAATGCAATTTCTGTGTTTCATCGTCAATAAGAAGGTCCAAGGGATACAGTAAACCTGATGTGAAGCATCCGAAACTAAAACTGGTCTCACAGGAAAGGTACAAAGCATAGACAGTTAGAAGAGTTAGTCATCTTGTACTTAAGTCGGCATTGTGCCTTTTGTATTTAATTCGGATGCAATTTCTGTGTTTCATCGTCAATAAGAAGGTCCAAGGGATATAGTAAACCTGAAGTGAAGCATCGGAATCTAAAACTGGTCTCACAGTAAAAATTCAACACATAGACAGTAAGAACAGTCAGTCTTTTTGTACTTAAGTCGGCATTGAGCCTTTTGTATTTAATACCCATGCAATTTGTGTGTTTCATCGGCAATAAGAAAGTCTCAGGGATACAATAAACCTGAAGTGAAGCATCGGAATCAAAACTGGTCTCACAGGAAAGGTTCAAAATATAGACAGTGAGAAGAGTCATACTTCTTGGACTTAAGTCGGCATTGTGCCTTTTGTATTTAATTCCGATGCAATTTCTGTGTTTCATCGTCACTAAGAAGGTCCAAGGGATACAGTAACACTGAAATGAAGCATAGGAATCTAAAAGTAGTCTCACAGAGAAGGTTCAAAACATAGAGAGTAAGAAGAGTCAGTCTTCTTGTACTTAAGTCGGTATTGTGCCCTTTGTATTTAATGCCGATGCAAATTCTGTGTTTCATCGTCAATAAGAAGGTCCAAGGGATACAGTAACCCTTAAGGGAAGCATCGGAATCTAAAACTGGTCTCACAGGAAAGTTTCAAACATAGACAGGAAGAAGAATCGGTCTTCTTGTCTATAAGTCGGCATTGTGCCTTTTGTATTTAATTCCGATGCAATTTCTGTGTTTCATGGTCAATTAGAAGGTCCAAGGGATACAGTAACGATGAAGTGAACCATCGGAATCTAAAACTGGTCTCACAGGAAAGGTTCAAAGCATAGACACTAAGATGAGTCGGTCTTCTTGTACTTACGTCGGCATTTTGACTTTTGAATTTACTTCCGATGCAATATCTGTGTTTCATCGTCAAAAAGAAGGTCCAAGGGATACAGTAAACCTGAAGTGAAGCATCGGAATCTAAAACTGGCCTCACAGTAAAGGTTCAAATCATAGGCAGTAAGAGGAGTCAGTCTTCTTGTACCTTATTCGGCATTGTGCCTTTTGTATTTAATTCCAATGCAATTTCTGTGTTTCATCGTCAGTAAGATGGTCCAAGGGATACAGTAAACCTGAAGTGAAGCATCGGAATCCAAACTGGACTCACAGGAGAGATTCAAACATAGACAGGAAGAAGAATCGGTCTTCTTGTCTATAAGTCGGCATTGTGCCTTTTGTATTTAATTCCGATGCAATTTCTGTATTTCATCGTCAATTAGAAAGTCTGAGGGATACAGTAAACCTGAAGTGAAGCATCGGAAACAAAAGTTGTCTCACAGTATAGGTTTAAATCATAGACAGTAAGAACAGTAGCCTTCTTGTACTTCAGTCGGCATTGTGCCTTTTGTATTTAATTCCGCTGCAATTTCTGTGTTTCATCGTCAATAAGAAGGTCCAAGGAATACATTAAACCTGAAATGAAGCATCGGAATCTAAAACTGGTCTCACAGGAAAGGTTCAAAGCATAGACCTTAAGAAGAGTCAGTGTTCTTGTACCTAAGTCGACATTGTGCCTTTTGTATATAATTACGATGCAATTACTGTGTTTCATCGTCTTATTGAAGGTCCAATGGACACACTAAACCTGAAGTGAAGCATCGGAATCCAAACTGGTCTCACAGGAATGGTTCAAAACATAGACAGTAAGAAGAGTCAGACTCCTTGTACTTAAGTCGGCATTGTGCCTTTTGTATTTAATTACGATTCAATTTCTGTGTTTCATCGTCAGTAAGAAGGTCAATGGGATACAGTAAACCTGAATTGAAGCATAGGAATCTAAAACTGCTCTCACAGGAAAGGTTCAAATCATAGACAGTAAGAAGAGTCAGTCTTCTTGTACTTAAGTCGGCATTATGCCTTTTGTATTTAATTTCGATGCAATTTCTGTGTTTCATCGTCAATATGAAGATCCAAGGGATACAGTAAACCTCATGTGAAGCATCGGAATCAGAACTGGTCTCACAGGAAAGGCTCAAATCGTAGAATGTAAGAAGAGTCAGTCCTCCTTTACTTATGCCGGCATTCGGCCTTATGTATTTAATTCCGATGCAATTTCTGTGTTTCATCGTCAATAAGAAGGCCCAAGGGATACAGTAAACCTGAAGTAAAGCATCGGAATCAAAAACTGGTCTCACAGGAAAGTTTCAAACATAGACAGGAAGAAGAATCGCTCTTCTTGTTTATAGGTCGGCATTGTGCCTTTTATATTTAATTCCGATGCAGTTTCTGTGTTTCATCGTCAATAAGAAAGTCTGAGGGATACAGTAAACCTGAAGTCAACCATCGGAATCTAAAACTGGTCACACAGGAAAGGTTCAAAACTAAGACAGTAAGAAGAGGCAGCCTTCTTGTACTTAAGTCGGCATTTTGACTTTTGTATTTAATTCCGATGCAATTTCTGTGTTTCATCGTCACTAAGAAATTCCTAGGGATACAGTAAACCTGAAGTGAAGCATCGAAACCTATAACTGGTCTCACAGGAAAGGTTCAAAATATTGACAGTTGGAAGAGTCAGTCTTCTTGTACTTAAGTCGGCATTGTGCCTTTTGTATTTAATTCCTATGCAATTTCTGCATTCATCGTCAATAAGAAGGTCCAAGGCATACAGTAAACCTTAACTAAAGCATCGGAATCCAAAACTGGTCTCACAGGAAAGGTTCAAAGCATAGTCAGTAAGAAGAGTCGGTCTTCTTGTTTTTAATTCGGCATTGTGCCGTTTGTACTTCATTCCGACGCAATTTCTGTGATTCATCATCACTAAGAAGGTCCAAGGGATGCAGTAAACCTGAAGTGAAGCATTGGAATCCAAACTCGTCTCACAGGAATGCTTCAAGACATAGACAGTAAGAAGAGTCAGTCTTCTTGTACGTAAGTCGGCATTCTGCCTTTTGTATTTAATTACGATTCAATTTCTGTGTTTCATCGTCAGTAAGAAGGTCCATGGGATACAGTAAACGTGAATTGAAGCATAGGAGTCTAAAACTGCTCTCGCAGGAGAGGTTCAAGTCATAGACAGTAAGAAGAGTCAGTCTTCTTGTACTTAAATCGGCATTATGCCTTTTGTATTTATTTCCGATTGCAATTTCTGTGTTTCATCGTCAATATGAAGAACCAAGGGATACAGTAAACCTGAAGTACAGCATCGGAATCTAAAACTGGTCTCACCGGAAAGGTTCAAAACTTAGACAGTAAGAAGAGTTAGTCATCTTGTACTTAAGGCGACATTGTGCCTTTTGTTTTTAATTCCGATGTAATTTCTGTCGTTCATCGTCAATAAGAAGGTCCAAGGGATACAGTAAATCTGAAGTACAGCATCGGAATCTAAAACTGGTCTGACCGGAAAGGTTCGAAACTTAGACAGTAAGAAGAGTGAGTCATTTTGTACTTAAGTCGGCATTGTGCTTTTTGTATTTAATTCCTTTGCAATTTCTGTGTTTCATCGTCAATAAGAAGGTCCAAGGGATACAGTAAACCTGACATGAAGCATCTGAATCTAAAACTAGTCTCACAGGAAAGATTCAAATCATAGAATGTAAGAAGAGACAGTCCTCTTGTACTTAAGTCGGCATTGTGCCTTTTGCATTTAATTCCGATGCAATTTCTGTGTTTCATCGTCAATAAGAAGGTCCAAGGGATAGAGTAAACCTGAAGTACAGCATCGGAATCTAAAACTGGTCTCACCGGAAAGGTTCAAAGCATAGACAGTAAGAAGAGACAGTCATCTTGTACTTAAGTCGGCATTGTGCCTTTTGTATTTAATTCCTTTGCAATTTCTATGTTTCATCGTCAATAAGAAGGTCCAAGGGATACAGTAAACCTGACGTGAAGCATCGGAATCAAAACTGGTCTCACAGAAAACCTTCAAAACATAGACAGTAAGAAAAGTGAGTCACATTGTACTTATTTCGGCATTGTGCCTTTTGTATTTAATTCCTTTGCAATTTCTGTGTTTCATCGTCAATAAGAAGGTCCAAGAGATACAGTAAACCTGAAGTGAAGCATCGGAATCTAAAACTGGTCTCACAGTAAAAATTCAAAACATAGACAGTAAGAACAGTCAGTCTTTTTGTACTTAAGTCGGCATTGAGCCTTTTGTATTTAATTCCCATGCAATTTGTGTGTTTCATCGTCAATAAGAAAGTCTCAGGGATACAATAAACCTGAAGTGAAGCATCGGAATCAAAACTGGTCTCACAGGAAAGGTTCAAAATATAGACAGTGAGAAGAGTCATACTTCTTGGACTTAAGTCGGCATTGTGCCTTTTGTATTTAATTCCGATGCAATTTCTGTGTTTCATCGTCACTAAGAAGGTCCAAGGGATACAGTAACACTGAAATGAAGCATAGGAATCTAAAAGTAGTCTCACAGAGAAGGTTCAAAACATAGAGAGTAAGAAGAGTCAGTCTTCTTGTACTTATGTCGGTATTGTGCCCTTTGTATTTAATGCCGATGCAAATTCTGTGTTTCATCGTCAATAAGAAGGTCCAAGGGATACAGTAACACTTAAGGGAAGCATCGGAATCTAAAACTGGTCTCACAGGAAAGTTTCAAACATAGACAGGAAGAAGAATCGGTCTTCTTGTCTATAAGTCGGCATTGTGCCTTTTGTATTTAATTCCGATGCAATTTCTGTGTTTCATGGTCAATTAGAAGGTCCAAGGGATACAGTAACGATGAAGTGAACCATCGGAATCTAAAACTGGTCTCACAGGAAAGGTTCAAAGCATAGACACTAAGATGAGTCGGTCTTCTTGTACTTAAGTCGGCATTTTGACTTTTGAATTTACTTCCGATGCAATATCTGTGTTTCATCGTCAAAAAGAAGGTCAAAGGGATACAGTAAACCTGAAGTGAAGCATCGGAATCTAAAACTGGCCTCACAGTAAAGGTTCAAATCATAGGCAGTAAGAGGAGTCAGTCTTCTTGTACCTTATTCGGCATTGTGCCTTTTGTATTTAATTCCAATGCAATTTCTGTGTTTCATCGTCAATAAGATGGTCCAAGGGATACAGTAAACCTGAAGTGAAGCATCGGAATCCAAACTGGACTCACAGGAGAGATTCAAATCATAGAAAATTAGAGTGTCACTCCTCTTGTACTTATGTCGGTATTGTGCCTTTTGTATTAAATTCGGATGCAATGTTTGTGTTTCATCGTCAATAAGAAGGTCCAAGGGATACAGTAAACCTTAAGGGAAGCATCGGAATCTAAAACTGGTCTCACAGGAAAGTTTCAAACATAGACAGGAAGAAGAATCGGTCTTCTTGTCTATAAGTCGGCATTGTGCCTTTTGTATTTAATTCCGATGCAATTTCTGTATTTCATCGTCAATTAGAAAGTCTGAGGGATACAGTAAACCTGAAGTGAAGCATCGGAAACAAAAGTTGTCTCACAGTATAGGTTTAAATCATAGACAGTAAGAACAGTAGTCTTCTTGTACTTCAGTCGGCATTGTGCCTTTTGTATTTAATTCCGCTGCAATTTCTGTGTTTCATCGTCAATAAGAAGGTCCAAGGAATACATTAAACCTGAAATGAAGCATCGGAATCTAAAACTGGTCTCACAGGAAAGGTTCAAAGCATAGACCTAAAGAAGAGTCAGTGTTCTTGTACCTAAGTCGACATTGTGCCTTTTGTATATAATTACGATGCAATTACTGTGTTTCATCGTCTTATTGAAGGTCCAATGGACACACTAAACCTGAAGTGAAGCATCGGAATCCAAACTGGTCTCACAGGAATGGTTCAAAACATAGACAGTAAGAAGAGTCAGACTCCTTGTACTTAAGTCGGCATTGTGCCTTTTGTATTTAATTACGATTCAATTTCTGTGTTTCATCGTCAGTAAGAAGGTCAATGGGATACAGTAAACCTGAATTGAAGCATAGGAATCTAAAACTGCTCTCACAGGAAAGGTTCAAATCATAGACAGTAAGAAGAGTCAGTCTTCTTGTACTTAAGTCGGCATTATGCCTTTTGTATTTAATTTCGATGCAATTTCTGTGTTTCATCGTCAATATGAAGATCCAAGGGATACAGTAAACCTCATGTGAAGCATCGGAATCAGAACTGGTCTCACAGGAAAGGCTCAAATCGTAGAATGTAAGAAGAGTCAGTCCTCTTTTACTTATGCCGGCATTCCGCCTTATGTATTTAATTCCGATGCAATTTCTGTGTTTCATCGTCAATAAGAAGGCCCAAGGGATGCAGTAAACCTGAAGTAAAGCATCGGAATCAAAAACTGGCCTCACAGGAAAGTTTCAAACATAGACAGGAAGAAGAATCGCTCTTCTTGTTTATAGGTCGGCATTGTGCCTTTTATATTTAATTCCGATGCAGTTTCTGTGTTTCATCGTCAATAAGAAAGTCTGAGGGATACAGTAAACCTGAAGTCAACCATCGGAATCTAAAACTGGTCACACAGGAAAGGTTCAAATCTAAGACAGTAAGAAGAGGCAGCCTTCTTGTACTTAAGTCGGCATTTTGACTTTTGTATTTAATTCCGATGCAATTTCTGTGTTTCATCGTCACTAAGAAATTCCTAGGGATACAGTAAACCTGAAGTGAAGCATCGAAACCTATAACTGGTCTCACAGGAAAGGTTCAAAATATTGACAGTTGGAAGAGTCAGTCTTCTTGTACTTAAGTCGGCATTGTGCCTTTTGTATTTAATTCCTATGCAATTTCTGCATTCATCGTCAATAAGAAGGTCCAAGGCATACAGTAAACCTTAACTAAAGCATCGGAATCCAAAACTGGTCTCACAGGAAAGGTTCAAAGCATAGTCAGTAAGAAGAGTCGGTCTTCTTGTTTTTAATTCGGCATTGTGCCGTTTGTACTTCATTCCGACGCAATTTCTGTGTTTCATCATCACTAAGAAGGTCCAAGGGATGCAGTAAACCTGAAGTGAAGCATTGGAATCCAAACTCGTCTCACAGGAATGGTTCAAGACATAGACAGTAAGAAGAGTCAGTCTTCTTGTACGTAAGTCGGCATTCTGCCTTTTGTATTTAATTACGATTCAATTTCTGTGTTTCATCGTCAGTAAGAAGGTCCATGGGATACAGTAAACCTGAATTGAAGCATAGGAGTCTAAAACTGCTCTCACAGGAGAGGTTCAAGTCATAGACAGTAAGAAGAGTCAGTCTTCTTGTACTTAAATCGGCATTATGCCTTTTGTATTTATTTCCGATTGCAATTTCTGTGTTTCATCGTCAATATGAAGAACCAAGGGATACAGTAAACCTGAAGTACAGCATCGGAATCTAAAACTGGTCTCACCGGAAAGGTTCAAGACTTAGACAGTAAGAAGAGTTAGTCATCTTGTACTTAAGTCGACATTGTGCCTTTTGTTTTTAATTCCGATGTAATTTCTGTCGTTCTTCGTCAATAAGAAGGTCCAAGGGATACAGTAAACCTGAAGTACAGCATCGGAATCTAAAACTGGTCTGACCGGAAAGGTTCGAAACTTAGACAGTAAGAAGAGTGAGTCATTTTGTACTTAAGTCGGCATTGTGCTTTTTGTATTTAATTCCTTTGCAATTTCAGTGTTTCATCGTCAATAAGAAGGTCCAAGGGATACAGTAAACCTGACATGAAGCATCTGAATCTAAAACTGGTCTCACAGGAAAGATTCAAATCATAGAATGTAAGAAGAGACAGTCCTCTTGTACTTAAGTCGGCATCATGCCTTTTGCATGTAATTCCGATGCAATTTCTGTGTTTCATCGTCAATAAGAAGGTCCAAGGGATAGAGTAAACCTGAATTACAGCATCGGAATCTAAAACTGGTCTCACCGGAAAGGTTCAAAGCATAGACAGTAAGAAGAGACAGTCATCTTGTACTTAAGTCGGCATTGTGCCTTTTGTACTTAATTCCGATGCAATTTTTGTGTTTCATCGTCAATAAGAAGGTCCAAGGTATACGGTAACACTGAAATGAAGCATAGCTATCTAAAACTGGTCTCACAGAGAAGGTTCAAAACATAGACAGTAAGAAGAGTCAGTCATCTTGTACTTAAGTCGGCATTGTGCTTTTTGTGTTTGATGCCGATGCAATTTCCGTGTTACATCGTCAGTATGAAGGGCAAAGGGATACAGTAAACCTGAAGTGAAGCATCGGAAACTAAAACTGGTCTCACAGGAAAGGTTCAAAGCATAGACAGTAAGAGGAGACAGTCATCTTGTACTTAAGACGGCATTGTGCCTTTTGTATTTAATTCCGATGCAATTTCTATGTTTCATCGTCAATAAGAAGGTCCAAGGGATACAGTAAACCTGAAGTGAAGCATCGGAATCTAAAACTGGTCTCACAGTAAGTATTCAAAACATTAACAGTAAGAAGAGTCAGTCTTCTTGAACTTAACTCGGCATTGTGCCTTTTGTATTTAATGCCGATGCAAATTCTGTGTTACATCGTCAATATGAAGGGCCAAGCGATACAGTATACCTGAAGTGAAGCATCGGAATCTAAAACTGGTCTCAGAGGAAAGGTTCGAAATATAGACCGTAAGAAGAGTCAGTCTTCTTGTACTTATGTCGGCATTGTGCCTTTTGTATTTAATTCCGATGCAATTTCTAGGTTTCATCGTCAATTAGAAGGTCCAAGGGATACAGTGACGATGAAGTGAACCATCGGAATCAAAAACTGGTCTCACAGTAGAGGTTCAAAGCATAGACAGTACGAAGAGCCGGTCCTCTTGTACTTAAGTCGGCATTTTGGTTTTGGAATTTAATTCCGATGCAATATCTGTGTTTCATTGTCAATAAGAAGGTCCAAGGGATACTGTAAACCTGAAGTGAAGCATCGGAATCTAAAACTGGTCTCACAGTGTTGGTTCAAAACATAGACAGTAAGAGGAGTCAGTCTTCTTGTACCTTAGTCGGCATTGTCCCTTTTGTATTTAATTCCAATGCAATTTCTGTGTTTCATCGTCAATAAGAAGGTCCAAGGGATACAGTAAACCTGAAGTGAAGCATCGGAATCTAAAACTGGTCTTACAGGAAAGGTTCAAATCATAGATTGTAAGAAGAGTCGGTCCTCTTGTACATAAGTCGGCAATGTGCCATTTGTATTTCATTCCGACGCAATATCTGTGTTTCATCGTCAATAAGAATGTCCAAGGGATAGAGTAAACCTGAAGTGAAGCATCGGAATCCAAACTGGTCTCATAGGAATGGTTCAAATCATAGACAGTAAGGAGTGTCAGTCTTCTTGTACTTAAGTCGGTATTGTGCCTTTTGTATTTAAATCCGATGCAATTTCTGTGTTTCATCGTCAATACGAAGGTCCAAGGGATACAGAAAACCTGAATTGAAGCGTCGGAATCTAAAACTCGTCTCACAGGAAAGGTTCAAAACATAGACAGTAAGGAGAGTCAGTCTTATTATTTTTGATTCGGCATTGTGCCGTTTGTATTTCATTCCGACGCAATTTCTGTGCTTCATCGTCAATTAGAAGGTCCAAGGGATGCTGTAAACCTGAAGTGAAGCATTGGAATCCAAACTGGTCTGACAGGAATGGTTCAAAACATAGACAGTAAGAAGAGTCAGTCTTCTAGCACTAAAGTCGGCATTGTGCCTTTTGTATTTAATTACGATGCAATTTTTGTGTTTCATCGTCCGTAAGAAAGTCCATGGGATACAGTAAACCTGAATTGAAGCATAACAATCTAAAACTGCTCTCACAGGAAAGGTTCAAATCATAGACAGAAAGAAGATTCAGTCTTCTTGTACTTAAGTCGGCATTATGCCGTTTGTATTTAACTTCGATGCAATTTCTGTGTTTCATCGTCAATAAGGGGGTCCAAGGGGTAAAGTAAACCTGAAGTAAAACATCGGAATCAAAAACTGGTCTCACAGGAAAGTTTCAAACATTGACAGGAAGAAGAATTGGTCTTCTTGTCTTTAAGTCGGCATTGTGCCTTTTATAATTAATTCCGATGGAGTTTCTGTGTTTCATCCTCAATAAGAAAATCTGAGGCATACAGTAAAACTGAAGTGAACCATCGGAATCTAAAACTGGTCTCACAGGAAAGGTTCAAAACATAGACAGTAAGAAGAGGCAGCCTTCTTGTACTTAAGTCGGCATTTTGACTTTTGTATTTAATGCCGATGCAATTTCAGTGTTTCATCGTCAATAAGAAGGTCCTAGGGATACAGTAAACCTGAAGTGAAACATCGGAATCTAAAACTTGTCTCACAGTAAATGTTCAAATCTTAGACTGCAAGAAGAGTCAGTCGTCTTGTACTTAAATCGGCATTGTGCCTTTTGTATTTAATTCCGATTCAGTTTCTGTGTTTCATCGTCAGTAAGAAGGTCCAAGGGACACAGTAAACCTGAAGTGAAGCATCGTAATCTAAAAATGGTCTCACAGGAAAGGTTAAAAACATAAGCAGTGAGAAGAGTCACTCTGCTTGGACTTAAGTTGGCATTGTGCATTTTGTATTTAATTCCAATGCAATTTCTGTGATTCATCGTCAATAAGAAGGTCCAAGGGATACAGTAAACCTGATGTGAAGCATCGGAAATTAAAACTGGTCTCACAATAAAGGTTCAAATCATAGAATGTAAGAAGATGCAGTCCTCTTGTACTTAAGTCGCCATTGTACCTTTTGTATTTAATTCCGATGGAATTTCTGTGTTTCATCGTCAATAAGAAGTTCCAAGGGATACAGTAAGCCTGAAATGAAGCATCGGAATTTAAAACTGGTCTCACAGGAAAGGTTCAAATCATAGAATGTCAGAAGAGTCAGTCCTCTTGTACTTAAGTCGGCATTGTGCCTTGTGCATTTAATTCCAATGCAATTTCTGTGTCTCATCGTCAATAAGAAGGTCCAAGGGATACAGTAAACATGAAGTACAGCATCGGAATCTAAAACTGGTCTCACCGGAAAGGTTCAAAACATAGACAGTAAGAAGAGTCAGCCTTCTTGTACTTAAGTCGGCATTGTGCCTTTTATTTTTAATTCCGATGTAATTTCTGTGTTTCATCGTCAATAAGAAGGTCCAAGGGATACAGTAAATCTGAAGTGAAGCATCGGAATCAAAACATGTTTCACAGGAAACCTTCAAAACACAGACAGTAATAAAAGTCAGTCTTCTTGTACTTAAGTCGGCATTGTGCCTAATGTATTTAATTCCAATGCAATTTCTGTCTTTCATCGTCAATAAGAAGGTCCAAGGGATACAGTAAACCTGAAATGAAGCATAGGAATCTAAAACTGGTTTCACAGGAAAGGTTCAGATCATAGACAGTAAGAAGACTCAGTCATCTTGTACTTACGTCGGCATTGTGCATTTTTATTTAATTCCGATGCAATTTCTGTGTTTCATCGTCAATGTGAAGGTCCAAAGAATACAGTAAACCTGAAGTGAAGCATCGGAATTTAAAACCGGTCTCACAGGAAAGGTACAAGGTATAGACAAAAAGAAGAGTCAGTCATCTTGTACTTCAGACTGCATTATGCCTTATTGTTTAATTCCCATGCAATTTCTGTATTACATCGCCAATAAGAAAGTATGAGGGATACAGTAAACCAGAAGTGAAGCATCGGAATCAAAACTGGTCTCACAGTATAGGTTTAAAACATAGACAGTAAGAAGAGTAGTCTTCTTGTACTTCAGTCGGCATTGTGCCTTTTGTATTCGATTCCGATGCACTTTCTGTGTTTCATCGTCAATAAGAAGGTCAAGGCATACAGAAAGCCTGAAGTAAGGCATTGGAATCTAAAACTGGTCACACAGGAATGGTTCAAAACATAGACAGTAAGTAGAGTCGGTTTTCTTGTCTTTAAGTCGGCATTGTGCCTTTTGTATTTAATTCCGAGTCAATTTTTGTGTTTCATCGTCAATAGGTAAGTCTGTTGGATACAGTAAAACTAAAGTGAAGCATCGGAATCAAAACTGGTCTCACAGGAAATGTTTAAAACATAGACTGTATGAGGAGTCAGTCTTATCGTACTTAAGTCGGCATTGTGGCTTTTGTATTTAATTCCGATGCAATTTCTGTGCCTCATCGTCAATTAGAAGGTCCAAGGGATATAGTAAACCTGAAGTGAAGCATCGGAATCTAAAACTGGTCTCACAGGAAAGGTTGAAATTATAGACAGTAAGAAGTGTCAGTCTTCTTGTACTTAAATCGGCATTTCGAATTTTGTATGTAATTCCGATGCAATTTCTGTGTTTCATCGTCAATACGAAGGTCCAAGGGAAACAGCAAACCTGAAGTGAAGCATCGGAATCTATAACTGGTCTCACAGGAAAGATACAAGATATATATACAAGGAAGAGTCTCCTTGTACTTAAGTTGGCAATGTGCCTTTTGTATTTAATTCCGATGCAATTTCTATGTTACATCGTCAATAAGTAAGTCTGAGGGATACTGTAAACCTGAAGTGAAGCATCGGAATCAAAACTGGTCTCTCAGGAAAGATTTAAAACATAGACAGGAAAAGGAGTCAGTCTTCTCTACTTAAGTCGGCACTGTGCCTTTTGTAATTAATTCCGACGCAATTTCTATGTTTCGTCGTCAATAAGAAGGTCCATGGGATACAGTAAACCTGAAGTGAAGCATCGGAATCTAAAACTGGTCTCACAGGAAAGGTTCAAATTATAAAATGTAAGAAGAGTCACTCCTCTTCTATGTAAGTAGGCATTGCGCCTTTTGTATTTAATTCCGATGCAATTTCTGTGTTTCATCGTCAATAAGAAGGTCCAAGGCATACAGTAATCCTGATGTAAAGCATCGGAATTAAAACTGGTCACACGGAAAGGTTCAAAACATAGACGGTAAGAAGAGTCGGTCTTCTTGTCTTTAAGTCGGCAATGTGCCTTTTGTATTTAATTCCGATGCAATTTCTGTGTTTCATCGTCAATAAGTAAGTCTGTGGGCTACAGTAAACCTGATGTGAAGCATCGGAATCTAAAACTGGTCTCCGAGGAACGGTTCAAAATATAAACCGTAAGAAGAGTCGGACTTCTTGTACTTAAGTCGGCATTTTGATTTTGTATTCAATTCCGATACAATTTCTGTGTTTCATCGTCAATTAGAAGGTCCAAGGGATACAGTAAACCTGAAGTGAAGCATCGCAATGTAAAACTGGTCACACAGTAAAGATTCAAAGCATCGACAGTAAGAAGAATCAAGCTTCTTGTACTTACGTGGGCATTGTGCCTTTTGTATTTAATGCCAATGCAATTTCTGTGTTTCATCGTCAATAAGTAAGTATCAGGGATACAGTAAACCTGAAGTGAAGCATTGGAATCTAAAACTGGTCTCACAATAAAGGTTCAAAACATAGACAGTAAGAAGAGTCAGTCTTCTTGTACTTAAGTCAACATTGTGCCTTTTGTATTTAATTCCGATGCAATTTCTGTGTTTCATCGTCAATAAGAAGGTCCAAGGGATACAGTAAACCCGAAGGGAAGCATCGGAAACTAAAACTGGTCTCACAGGAAAGGTTCACAACATAGACAGTAAGAAGAGTCTGTCTTCTTGTACTTAAGTCGGCATTGTGCCTTTTGTATTTAATTCCGATGTAACATCGGTGTTTCATCGACAATAACAAGGTTCAAGGGATTCAGTAAACCTGATGTGAAGCACCGGAATCAAATCTGGTCTCACAGGAAGGCTTCAAAACATAGACAGTAAGAAGTGTCCGTCTTCTTGTACTTAAGTCGGCATTGTGCATATTGTATTTAATGCCGATGCAATTTCTGTGTTTTATCGTCAATAAGAAGGTCCAAGGAACACAGTAAACCTGAAATGAAGCATCGGAACCTAAAACTGGTCTCACAGGAAAGGTTCAAAGCATAGACAGTAAAAAGAGTCAGTCTTCTTGTACTTAAGACGGCATTATGCGTTTTATATTTAATTCTGATGCAATTTCTGTGTTTCATCGTCAATACGAATGCCCAAAAGATACAGTAAAACTGAAGTGAAGCATCGGAATCTAAAACTGGTTTCACAGTAAAGATTCAAAACATAGAAAGTAAGAAGAGTCAGTCTTCTTGTACTTAAGTCGGCATTGTGCCTTTTGTATTTAATTCCGATGCAATTTCTGTGATTCATCGTCAATAAGAAGTTCCAAGGGATACAGTAAACCAGATGTGAAGCATCGGAAACTAAGACTGGTCTCACAGGAAAGGTTCAAATCATAGACAGTAAGAAGAGTCTGTCGTCTTGCACTTAAGCCGCCATTGTGCCTTTTGTATTTAATTCCGATGTAATATCGGTGTTTTATCGTCAATAAGAAGGTCCAAGGGATACAGTAAACCTGAAGTGAAGCATCGGAATCTAAAACTGGTCTCACAGGAAAGGTTCAAATCATAGACAGTAAGAAGAGTCAGTCTTCTTGGACTTAAGTCGGCTTTGTGACTTTTGTATTTAATTCCGATGCTTAATCTGTGTTTCATCGTCAATAAGAAGGTTCAAGGAATACAGTAAACCCGACGTAAAGCATCGGAATCCAAAACTGGTCTCACAGAAAAGGTTCAAAACATAGACAGTAAGAAGAGTCGGTCTTCTTGTACTTAAGTCGGCATTGTGCCTTTTGTATTTAATTCCGATGCAATTTCTGTATTTCATCGTCAATAAGTAAGTCTGCGGGATACAGTAAACCTGCAGTGAAGCATCGGAATCAAAACTAGTCTCACAAGAAAGGTTTAAAACATAAACAGTAAGAGGAGTCAGTCTTCTTGAACTCAAGTCGGCATTGTGCTTTTCGTAATCAATTCCGATGCAATTTCTGTGTTTCATCGTCAATAAGAAGGTCCAAGGATACAGTAAACCGGAAATGAAGCATAGGAACCTAAAACTGGTCTCACAGGGAAGGTTCAAAACATAGACAGTAAGAAGAGTCAGTCATCTTGTACTTATGTCGGCATTGTGCCTTTTGTATTTAACTCCGATGCATTTTCTGTGTTTCACCGTCAATTAGAAGGTCCAAGGGATACAGTAAACCTGAAGTGAACCATAGTAATCTAAAACTCGTCTCCCAGGAAAGGGTGAAATCATAGATAGATGCAATTTCTATGTTTCATCGTCAATACGAAGGTTTCCAGAGATACAGTAAACCTGAAGTAAAGCATCGGAATCTAAAACTGGTCTCACAGGAAAGGTTCAATACATAGACAGTATGAAGAGTCTGTCTACTTGTACTTAAGTCGGCATTGTGCCTTTTGTATTTCATTCCGATGCAATTTCTGTGTTTCATCGTCAACAAGAAGGTCCAAGTTATACAGCAAACCTGAAATGAAGCATAGCAATCTAAAAATGGTCTCACAGGAAAGGTTCAAATCATAGACAGTAAGAAGACTCAGTCATCTTGTACTTAAGTCGGCATTGTGCCTTTTGTATATATTTACGATGCAATTTCTGTGTTTCATCGTCAATAAGAAGGACCAAGGGATACAGTAAACAGGAAATGAAGCACAGGTACCTAAACTAGTCTCACAGGAAAGGTTCAAATCATAGACAGTAAGTGGACTCAGTCATCTTGTACCTAAGTCTTCATTATGCTTTTTGTATTTAATTCCGATGCAATTTCTGTGTTTCATGGTCAATATGAAGGTCCAAGGATACAGTAAACCTGACGTGAAGCATCGGAATATAAAACTGGTCTCACAGGAAAGGTTCAAATGATAGACAGTAAGATGAGTCAGTCTTCTCGTATATTAGCCGGCATTGTGCCATTTGTATTTAATTCCAATGCAATTTCTGTGTTACATCGTCAATAAGAAGGTCCAAGGGATACAGTATACCTGAAGTGAAGTATCGGAAACTACGACTGGTCTCACAGGAAAGGTTCAAAACATAGACAGTAAGAAGAGTCAGTCTTCTTGTACTTAAGTCGGCATTGTGACTTTTGTAATTAATTCCGACGCAGTTTCTGTGTCTCATCGTCAATAACTAGGTCCAAGGGATACAGTAAACCTGAAGTGAAGCATCGGAATCTAAAACTGGTCTCACAGGAAAGGTTCAAATGATAGAATGTAAGAATAGTCAGTCCTCTTGTACTTAAGTCGGCATTGTGCCTTTTGTATTCGATTCCGATGCACTTTCTGTCTTTCATCGTCAATAAGAAGGTCCAAGGCATACAGTAAACCTGAAGTAAAACATCGGAATCTAAAACTGGTCACACAGGAAAGCTTCAAACCATAGACCGTAAGAAGAGTCAGTCTTCTTGTACTTAAGTCGGCATTGTGCCCTTTGTATTTAATTCCGATGCAATTTCTGTGTTTCATCGTCAATTAGAAGGTCCGAGGGATACAGTAAACCTGAAGAGAACCATAGGAATCTAAAACTGGTCTCACAGGAAAGGATCAAAGCATAGACAGTAAGAAGAGTCGGTCTTCTTGTACTTAAGTCGGCTTTGTGCCTTTTGTATTTAATTCCGATGCTAATTCTGTGTTTCATCGTGAATAAGAAGGTCCAAGGGATACAGTAAACCCGAAGTGAGGCATCGGAAACTAAACTGGTCTCACAGGAAAGGTTCACAACATAGACAGAAGAAGATTCAGCCTTCTTGTACTTAAGACGGCATTGTGCCTTTTGTATTCAATTGCAATGCAATATGTGTGTTTCATCGTCAATAAGAAGGTCCAAGGAATACAGTAAACCTGAAATGAAGCATCGGAATCTAAAACTTGTCTCACAGGAAAGGTTCAAATCATAGACAGTAAGAAGACTCAGTCTTTTTGTACTTAAGTCGGCTTTGTGCCTTTTGTATTTCATTCCGATACTAATTCTGTGTTTCATCGTCAATAAGACGGTCCAAGGGATACAGTAAACCCGAAGTGAAGCATCGGAAACTAAAACTGGTCTCACAGGAAAGGTTCACAACGTAGACAGTTAGAAGAGTCAGTCATCTACATCTACATCTACATCTACATTGATACTCCGCAAGCCACCCAACGGTGTGGCGGAGGGCACTTTACGTGCCACTGTCATTACCTCCCTTTCCTGTTCCAGTCGCGTATGGTTCGCGGGAAGAACGACTGTCTGAAAGCCTCCGTGCGCGCTCTAATCTCTCTAATTTTACATTCGTGATCTCCTCGGGAAGTATAAGTAGGGGGAAGCAATATATTCGATACCTCATCCAGAAACGCACCCTCTCGGAACCTGGCGAGCAAGCTTCACCGCGATGCAGAGCGCCTCTCTTGCAGAGTCTGCCACTTGAGTTTATTAAACATCTCCGTAACGCTATCATGGTTACCAAATAACCCAGTGACGAAACGCGCCGCTCTTCTTTGGATGTTCTCTATCTCCTCCGTCAACCCGACCTGGTACGGATCCCACACTGATGAGCAATACTCAAGTACAGGTCGAACGAGTGTTTTGTAAGCCACCTCCTTTGTTGATGGACTACATTTTCTAAGCACTCTCCCAATGAATCTCAACCTGGTACCCGCCTTACCAACAATTAGTTTTATATGATCATTCCACTTCAAATCGTTCCGTACGCATACTCCCAGGTATTTTACAGAAGTAACTGCTACCAGTGTTTGTTCCGCTATCATATACTCATACAATAAAGGATCCTTCTTTCTATTTATTCGCAATACATTACATTTGTCTATGTTAAGGGTCAGTTGCCACTCCCTGCACCAAGTGCCTATCCGCTGCAGATCTTCCTGTATTTCGCTACAATTTTCTAATGCAGCAACTTCTCTGTATACTACAGCATCATCCGCGAAAAGCCGCATGGAACTTCTGTCACTATCTACTAAGTCATTTATATATATTGTGAAAAGCAATGGTCCCATAACACTCCCCTGTGGCACGCCAGAGGTTACTTTAACGTCTGTAGACGACTCTCCATTGATAACAACATGCTGTGTTCTGTTTGCCAAAAACTTCTCAATCCAGCCACACAGCTGGTCTGATATTCCGTAGGCTCTTACTTTGCTTATCAGGCGACAGTGCGGAACTGTATCGAACGCCTTCCGGAAGTCAAGAAAAATAGCATCTACCTGGGAGCCTGTATCTAATATTTTCTGGGTCTCATGAACAAATAAGGCGAGTTGGGTCTCACACGATCGCTGTTTCCGGAATCCATGTTGATTCCTACATAGTAGATTCTGGGTTTCCAGAAATGACATGATACGCGAGCAAAAAACATGTTCTAAAATTCTACAAGAGATCGACGTAAGAGATATAGGTCTATAGTTTTGCGCATCTGCTCGACGACCCTTCTTGAAGACTGGGACTATCTGTGCTCTTTTCCAATCATTTGGAACCCTCCGTTCCTCTAGAGACTTGCGGTACACGGCTGTTAGAAGGGGGGCAAGTTCTTTCGCGTACTCTGTGTAGAATCGAATTGGTATCCCGTCAGGTCCAGTGGACTTTCCTCTATTGAGTGATTCCAGTTGCTTTTCTATTCCTTGGACACTTATTTCGATGTCAGCCATTTTTTCGTTTGTGCGAGGATTTAGAGAAGGAACTGCAGTGCGGTCTTCCTCTGTGAAACAGCTTTGGAAAAAGGTGTTTAGTATTTCAGCTTTACGCGTGTCATCCTCTGTTTCAATGCCATCATCATCCCGTAGTGTCTGGATATGCTGTTTCGAGCCACTTACTGATTTGACGTAAGACCAGAACTTCCTAGGATTTTCTGTCAAGTCGGTACATAGAATTTTACTTTCGAATTCAATGAACGCTTCACGCATAGCCCTCCTTACGCTAACTTTGACATCGTTTAGCTTCTGTTTGTCTGAGAGGTTTTGGCTGCGTTTAAACTTGGAGTGGAGCTCTCTTTGCTTTCGCAGTAGTTTCCTAACTTTGTTGTTGTACCACGGTGGGTTTTTCCCGTCCCTCACCGTTTTACTCGGCACGTACCTGTCTAAAACGCATTTTACGATTGCCTTGAACTTTTTCCATAAACACTCAACATTGTCAGTGTCGGAACAGAAATTTTCGTTTTGATCTGTTAGGTAGTCTGAAATCTGCCTTCTATTACTCTTGCTAAACAGATAAACCTTCCTCCCTTTTTCTATATTCCTATTAACTTGAATATTCAGGGATGCTGCAACGGCCTTATGATCACTGATTCCCTGTTCTGTACATACAGATTCGAAAAGTTCGGGTCTCTTTGTTATCAGTAGGTCCAATATGTTATCTCCACGAGTCGGTTCTCTGTTTAATTGCTCGACGTAATTTTCGGATAGTGCACTCAGTATAATGTCACTCGATGCTCTGTCCCTAACACCCGTCCGTCTTGTACTTAAATCGGCATTGTGCCTTTTGTATTTAATTCCGATGCAATATCTGTGTTTCATCGTCAATAACAAGGTCCAAGGGATACAGTAAACCTGAAGTGAAGCATCGGAATCTAAAAGTAGTCTCACGGGAAAAGTTCAAATCATAGAATGTTAGATGAGGCAGTCCTCTTGTACTTAAGTTGGCATTGTGCAATTTGTATTTAATTCCGATGCAAAGTCTGTGTTTCATCGTCAATGAGAAGGTCCAAGGGATACAGTAAACCGGAAGTAAAGCATCGGAATCTAAAACTGGTCTCACAGGAAAGGTTCAAATCATAGACAGTAAGAAGAGTCAGTCTTCTTGTTGTTAAGTTGGCATTGTGCCTTTTATATTTCATTCCGACGCAATTTCTGTGTTTCATCATCAATAAGAAGGTCCATGGGATACAGTAAACCTGAAAGGAAACATAGGAATCTGAGACTGGTCTCACAGGAAAGGTTCAAATCATAGACAGTAAGAAGAGTCAGCCTTCTTGTACTTTAATCGGCATTGTGCCTTTTGTATTTAATTCCGACGTAATTTCGGTGTTTCATCGTCAATACGAAGGTCCAAGGGATACAGTAAGCCCAAAGTGAAGCACCGGAATCAAACTGGTCTCACAGGAAAGCTTCAAAACATAGACAGTAAGAAGAGTCAGTCTTCTTGTACATAAGTCGGCATAATGCATTTTGTATTTAATTCCGATGCAATTTCTGTGTTTCATCGTCATTAAGAAGGTCCAAGTTATACAGTAAACCTGAAATGAAGCATCGGAATCTAAAACTGGTCTCACAGGAAAGGTTCAATACATAGACAGTAAGAAGAGTCTGTCTACTTGTACTTAAGTCGGCATTGTGCCTTTTGTATTTCATTCCGATGCAATTTCTATGTTTCATCGTCAATAAGAAGGTCCAAGTTATACAGCAAACCTGAAATGAAGCATAGCAATCTAAAACTGGTCTCACAGGAAAGGTTCAAATCATAGACAGTAAGAAGACTCAGTCATCTTGTACTTAAGTCGACATTGTGCCTTTTGTATTTAATTCCGAAGCAATTTCTGTGTTTCATCGTCAATATGAATGTCCAAGGGATACAGTAAACATGAAGTGAAGCATCGGAATCTAAAACTGGCGTCACAGGAAAGGTTCAAATCATAGACAGTAAGAAGAGTCAGTCTTCTTGTACCTAAGTCTGCATTTTGACTTTTGTATTTCATTCCGATGCAGTTCCAGTGTTTCATCCTCAATACGAAGGTCCAAGGGATACAGTAAACCTGAAGTGAAGCATCGCAATCATAACTGGTCTCACAAGAAAGGTTTAAAACATAGACAGTAAGAAGAGTCAGTCTTCTTGAACTTAAGTCGACATTTGGCTATTGTATTTTATTCCGATGCAGTTTCTGGGATTCATCGTCAATACGAAGGTCCAAGGGATACAGTAAACCTGAAGTGAAGCATCGGACTCTAAAACTGGTTTCACAGTAAAGGTTCAAAACATAGACAGTAAGAAGAGTCAATCTTTTTGGACTTAAATCGGCATTGTGCCTTTTGTATTCAATTCCGATGCGATTTCTGTGTTTCATCGTCAATAGGAAGGTCCAAGGGATACAGTAAACCTGAAGTAAAGCATCGGAATCTAAAACTGGTCTCACAGGAAGGGTTCAAATCATAGAATGTAAGAAGAGTCATTCCTCTTGTACTTAAGTCGGCATTGTGCCATTTGTATTTAATTCCGATGCAATGTGTGTGTTTCATCGTCAATAAGAAGGTCCAAGGGATACAGTTAACCGGAAGTAAAGCATTGGAATCTACAACTGGTCTCACAGGAAAGGTTCAAATCATAGACAGTAAGAAGAGTCAGTCTTCTTGTTTATAAGTTGGCATTGTGCCTTTTGTATTTCATTCCGACGCAATTTCTGTGTTTCATCATCAATAAGAAGGTCCATAGGATACAGTAAACCTCAAAGGAAACATAGGAATCTGAAACTGGTCTCACAGGAAAGGTTCAAATCATAGTCAGTAAGAAGAGTCAGTCTTCTTGTACTTTAATCGGCATTGTGCCTTTTGTATTTAAATCCGATGCAATCTCTGTGTTTCATCGACAATATGAAGGTCCAAGGGATACAGTAAACATGAAGTGAAGCATCGGAATCTAAAACTGGCCTCACAGGAAAGGTTCAAATTATAGACAGTAAGATGAGTCAGTCTTCTTGTACCTAAGTCGGCATTTTAACTTTTGTATTTCATTCCGATGCAGTTTCTGTGTTTCATCGTCAATAAGAAGGTCCAAGGGATACAGTAAACCTGAAGTGAAGCATCGCAATCAAAACTGGTCTCACAGGAAAAGTTTAAAACATAGACAGTAAGAAGAGTCAGTCTTCTTGTACTTAAGTCGGCATTGTGCCTTTTGTATTGAATTCCGAGGTAATTTCTGTGTTTCATTATCAGCAAGAAGGTCCAAGGCATACATTAAACCAGTAATGAAGCATTGGAATCTAAAACTGGTCTCACAGGAAAGGTTCAAAATATAGACTGTAAGAAGAGTCAGTCTTCTTGTACTTAAGTCGGCATTTTGACTTTTGTTTTTTATTCCGATGCAATTTCTGGGATTCATCGTCAATAAGAAGGTCCAAGGGATACAGTAAACCTGAAGTGAAGCATCGGAATCTAAATCTGTTCTCACAGTAAAGGTTCATAACGTAGACAGCAAGAAGAGTCAGTCTTCTTGTACTTAAGTCGGCATTGTGCCTTTTGTATTTAATTCCAATTCAATTTCTGTGTTTCATCGTCAATAAGAAGGTCCAACGGACACAGTAAACCTGAAGTGAAGCATCGTAATCTAAAAGTGGACTCACAGGAAAGGTTCAAAACATAGACAGTAATAATAGTCAATCTTTTTGGACTTAAATCGGCATTGTGCCTTTTGTATTCAATTCCGATGCGATTTCTGTGTTGCATCGTCAATAGGAAGGTCCAAGGGATACAGTAAACCTGAAGTAAAGCATCGTAATCTAAAACTGGTCTCACCGGAAAAGTTCAAAACATAGACAGTAAGAAGAGTCAGTTCTCATGTACCTTAGTCGGCATTGTGCCTTTTGTATTTCATTCCGATGCAATATCTGTGTCTCATCGTCAATAAGAAGGTCCAAGGGATACAGTAAACCTGAAATGAAGCGTAGGAAACTGAAACTGGTCTCACAGGAAAGGTTCAAATCATAGGCTGTCAGCAGAGTCAGTCTTCTTGTACTTAAGTCGGCATTGTGCATTTTGTATTTAATTCCGATGTAATTTCAGTGTTTCATCGTCAATAAGAAGGTCCAAGGGATACACTAAACCTGAAGTGAAGCTTCGGAATCTAAGTCTGGTCTCACAGGAAAGGTTCAAATCATAGGCTGTAAGCAGAGTCAGTCCTCTTGTACTTAAGTCGGCATTGTGCCATTTGTATTTAATTCCGATGCAAATTCTGTGCTTCATCGTCAATATGAAGGTTCAAGGGATACAGTATACCTGAAGTGATGCATCGGTATCTAAGACTGGTCTCGGAGGGAAGGTACAAAATATAGACAGTAAGAAGAATCAGTCTTCCTGTACTTAAGTCCGCATTGTGCCTTTTGTATTTAATTCCGATGCAATTTCTGTGTTTCATCGTCAATTAGAAGGTCCAAGGGATTCAGTAAACCTGATGAGAACCATCGGAATCCAAATCTGGTCTCACAGGAACGGTTCAAAACATAGACAGTAAGAAGAGTCACTCTACTTATACTTAAGTCGGCATTTTGAATTTTGTATTTAATTCCGATGCAATTTCTGTGATTCATCGTCAATAAGAAAGTCCGAGGGATACAGTAAACCTGAAGTGAAGCATCGGAATCTAAAATTGGTCTCACAGTAAAGGTTCAAAAGATAGACATCAAGAAGAGTCAGTCTTCTTGTTCTGAAAACGGCATAGTGACTTTTGTATTTAATTCAAATTCAATTTCTGTGTTTCATCGCCAATAAGAAGGTCCAAGGGTTACAGTAAACCTGAAGTGAAACATCGGAAACAAAACTGGTCTCACAGGTAAGCTTCAAAACATAGACAGTAACAAGAGTCAGTCTTCTTGTACTTAAGTCGGCATTGTGCCTTTTGTATTTAATTCCGATGCAATTTCTGTGTTTCATCGTCAATAAAAAGGTCCAAGGGATACAGTAAACCTGAAGTAAAGCATCGGAAGCTAAAACTGATCCCACAAGAAAGGTTCAAAGCATAGACAGTATGTTGATTCTGTCTTCTTGTTTTTGAGTCGGCATTGTGCCTAATGTATTTAATTCCGTCGCCATTTCTGTGTTTCATCGTGAATAAGAAGGTCCAAGGGATACAGTAAACCTGAAGTAAAGCATCAGAATGTAAAACTGGTCTCACAGGATAGGTTCAAAGCATAGACGGTAAGAAGAGTTAGTCCTCTTGTATTTATGTCGGCATTGTGCCGTTTGTGTTTAATTCCGATGCAATTTCTGTGTTTCATCGTCAATAAGATGGTCCAAGGGATACAGTAAACTTGAAATGAAGCATCGGAATCTAAAACTGGTCTCACAGGAAAGGTACAAATCATAGAATGTAAGAAGAATCAGTCCTCTTGTACTTAAGTCGGCATTGTGCTTTTTGCATTTAATTCCGATGCAATTTCTGTGTTTCATCGTCAATAAGAAGGTCCAAGGGATACAGTAAACCTGAAGTAAAGCATCGGAATCTAAAATTGGTCTCGCCCTAAAGGTTCAAAACATAGACAGTAAGAAGGGTCAGTCTTCATGTAATTAAGTCGGCATTGTGCCTTTTGTATTTAATTCCGATGCAATATCTGTGTTTCATCGTAATTAAGAAGGTCCAAGGGATACAGTAAACCTGAAACAAAGCATAGGAATCTGAAACTGGTCTCATAGGAAAGGTTAATATCATAGACAGTTAGAAGAGCCAGTCTTCATGTACTTAAGTCGGAATTGTACCTATTGTATTTAATTCCGATGCAATTTCTGTGTTTCATCGTCAATAAGCAGGTCCAAGGCATACGGTAAACCTGAAATGAAGCATCGGAATCTAAAACTGGTCTCACACAGGAAAGGTTCAAATCATAGAACGTAAGATGAGTCAGTCCCCTTGTACTTAAGTCGGCATTGTGCTTTTTGCATTTAGTTCCGATGCAATTTCTGTGTTTCATCGTCAATAAGAAGGTCCAAGGGATACAGTAAACCTGAAGTAAAGCATCGGAATCTAAAATTGGTCTCGCCCTAAAGGTTCAAAACATAGACAGTAAGAAGAGTCAGTCTTCATGTAATGAAGTCGGCATTGTGCCTTTTGCATTTAATTCCGATGCAATTTCTGTGTTTCATCGTCAATAAAAAGGTCCAAGGGATACAGTAAACCTGAAGTACAGCATCGGAAGCTAAAACTGAACCCACAAGAAAGGTTCAAAGCATAGACAGTATGTTGATTCTGTCTTCTAGTTTTTGAGTCGGCATTGTGCCTTTTGTATTTAATACCGACGCAATTTCTGTGTTTCATCGTCTATAAGAAGGTCCAAGGGATACAGAAAACCTGAAGTGAAGCATATTAATCAACACTGGTCTCACAGAAAAGCTTCGAAACATAGACAGTAAGAAGTGTCAGTCTTCTCGTACTTATGTCGGCATTATGCCTTTTGTATTTAATTCCGATGCAATTTCTGTGTTTCATCGTCAATAAGGAGGTCCTAGGGATACAGTAAACCTGAAATGAAGCATAGGAATCTGAAACTGGTCTCACAGGAAAGGTTAATATCATAGACAGTAAGAAGAGTCAGACTTCTTGTACTTAAGTCCGCATTGTGCCTTTTGTATTTAATTCCGATGCAATATCTGTGTTTCGTCATCAATTAGAAGGTCCAAGGGATACAGTAAACCTGAAAGGAAACATAGGAATCTGAGACTGGTCTCACAGGCAAGGTTCAAATCATAGACAGTAAGAAGAGTCAGAATTCTTGTACTTTAATCGGCATTGTGCCTTTTGTATTTAATTCCGACGTAATTTCGGTGTTTCATCGTCAATACGAAGGTCCAAGTGATACAGTAAGCCTGAAGTGAAGCACCGGAATCAAACTGGTCTCACAGGAAAGCTTCAAAACATAGACAGTAGGAAGAGTCGGCCTTCTTGTACATAAGTCGGCATAATGCATTTTGTATTTAATTCCGATCCAATTTCTGTGTTTCATCGTCATTAAGAAGGTCCAAGTTATACAGTAAACCTGAAATGAAGCATCGGAATCTAAAACTGGTCTCACAGGAAAGGTTCAATACATAGGCAGTAAGAAGAGTCTGTCTACTTGTACTGAAGTCGGCATTGTGCCTTTTGTATTTCATTCCGATGCAATTTCTGAGTTTCATCGTCAATAAGAAGGTCCAAGTTATACAGCAAACCTGAAATGAAGCATAGCAATCTAAAACTGGTCTCACAGGAAAAGTTCAAATCATAGACAGTAAGAAGACTCAGTCATCTTGTACTTAAGTCGACATTGTGCATTTTGTATTTAATTCCGAAGCAATTTCTGTTTTTCATCGTCAATATGAACGTCCAAGGGATACAGTAAACATGAAGTGAAGCATCAGAATCTAAAACTGGCGTCACAGGAAAGGTTCAAATCATAGACAGTAAGAAGAGTCAGTCTTCTTGTACCTAAGTCTGCATTTTGACTTTTGTATTTCATTCCGATGCAGTTTCAGTGTTTCATCCTCAATACGAAGGTCCAAGGTATACAGTAAACCTGAAGTGAAGCATCGCAATTATAACTGGTCTCACAAGAAAGGTTTAAAACATAGACAGTAAGAAGAGTCAGTCTTCTTGTACTTAAGTCGGCATTGTGCCTTTTGTATTTAATTCCGAGGTAATTTCTGTGTTTCATCGTCAATAAGAAGGTCCAAGGCATACATTAAACCAGTAATGAAACATCGGAATCTAAAACTGGTCTCACAGGAAAGGTTCAAAATATAGACCGTAAGAAGAGTCAGTCTTCTTGTACTTAAGTCGGCATTTGGCTTTTGTATTTTATTCCGATGCAATTTCTGGAATTCATCGTCAATACGAAGGTCCAAGGGATACAGTAAACCTGAAGTGAAGCACCGGACTCTAAAACTGGTCTCACAGTAAAGGTTCAAAACATAGACAATAAGAAGAGTCAATCTTTTTGGACATAAATCGGCATTGTGCCTTTTGTATTCAATTCCGATGCGATTTCTGTGTTTCATCGTCAATAGGAAGGTCCAAGGGATACAGTAAACCTGACGTAAAGCATCGGAATCTAAAACTGGTCTCACAGGAAAGGTTCAAATCATAGAATGTAAGAAGAGTCATTCCTCTTGTACTTAAGTCGGCATTGTGCCATTTGTATTTAATTCCGATGCAATGTGTGTGTTTCATCGTCAATAAGAAGGTCCAAGGGATACAGTTAACCGGAAGTAAAGCATCGGAATCTAAAACTGGTCTCACAGGAAAGGTTCAAATCATTGACAGTAAGAAGAGTCAGTCTTCTTGTTTATAAAGTGGCATTGTGCCTTTTGTATTTCATTCCGACGCAATTTCTGTGTTTCATCATCAATAAGAAGGTCCATGGGATACAGTAAACCTCAAAGGAAACATAGGAATCTGAAACTGGTCTCACAGGAAAGGTTCAAATCATAGACAGTAAGAAGAGTCAGTCTTCTTGTACTTTAATCGGCATTGTGCCTTTTGTATTTAATTCCGATGTAATTTCGGTGTTTCATCGTCAATACGAAGGTCCAAGGGATACAGTAAACCTGAAGTGAAGCACCGGAATCAAAGCTGGTCTCACAGGAAAGCTTCAAAACATAGACAGTAAGAAGAGTCAGTCTTCTTGTACATAAGTCGGCATAATGCATTTTGTATTTAATTCCGATGTAATTTCTGTGTTTCTTCGTCATTAAGAAGGTCCAGGTTATACAGTAAACATGAAATGAAGCATCGGAATGTAAAACTGGTCTCACAGGAAATGTTCAATACGTAGACAGTAAGAAGAGTCTGTCTACTTGTACTTAAGTCGGCATTGTGCCTTTTGTATTTCATTCTGATACAATTTCTGTGTTTCATCGTCAAAAAGAAGGTCCAAGTTATACAGCAAACCTGAAATGAAGCATAGCAATCTAAAACTGGTCTCACAGGAAAGGTTCAATTCATAGACAGTAAGAAGACCCAGTCATCTTGTACTTAAGTCGGCATTGTGCGCTTTGTATTTAATTCCGATGCAATCTCTGTGTTTCATCGTCAATATGAAGGTCCAAGGGACACAGTAAACATGAAGTGAAGCATCGGAATCTAAAACTGGCCTCACAGGAAAGGTTCAAATTATAAACAGTAAGATGAGTCAGTCTTCTTGTACCTAAGTCGGCATTTTGACTTTTGTATTTAATTCCGATGCAGTTTCTGTGTTTCATCCTCAATAAGAAGGTCCAAGGGATACAGTAAACCTGAAGTGAAGCATCGCAATCAAAACTGGTCTCACAGGAAAGGTTCATAACGTAGACAGCAAGAAGAGTCAGTCTTTTTGTACTTAAGTCGGCGTTGTGCCTTTTGTATTTAATTCCAATTCAATTTCTGTGTTTCATCGTCAATAAGAATGTCCAACGGATACAGTAAACCTGAAGTGAAGCATCGTAATCTAAAAGTGGACTCACAGGAAAGGTTCAAAACATAGACAGTTATAATAGACAATCTTTTTGGACTTAAATCGGCATTGTGCCTTTTGTATTCAATTCCGATGCGATTTCTGTGTTGCATCGTCAATAGGAAGGTCCAAGGGATACAGTAAACCTGAAGTAAAACATCGTAATCTAAAACTGGTCTCACCGGAAAAGTTCAAAACATAGACAGTAAGAAGAGTCATTATTCATGTACCTTAGTCGGCATTGTGCCTTTTGTATTTCATTCCGATGAAATATCTGTGTCTCATCGTCAATAAGAAGGTCCAAGGGATACAGTAAACCTGAAATGAAGCATAGGAAACTGAAACTGGTCTCACAGGAAAGGTTCAAATCATAGGCTGTAAGCAGAGTCAGTCTTTTTGTACTTAAGTCGGCAGTGTGCATTTTGTATTTAATTCAGATGTAATTTCAGTGTTTCATCGTCAATAAGAAGGTCCAAGGGATACACTAAACCTGAAGTGAAGCTTCGGAATCTATGTCTGGTCTCACAGGAAAGGTTCAAATCATAGGCTGTAAGCAGAGTCAGTCTTCTTGTACTTAAGTCGGCATTGTGCCATTTGTATTTAATTCCGATGCAAATTCTGTGCTTCATCGTCAATATGAAGGTTCAAGGGATACAGTATACCTGAAGTGAAGCATCGGTATCTAAGACTGGTCTCGGAGGGAAGGTACAAAATATAGAGAATAAGAAGAATCAGTCTTCTTGTACTTAAGTCCGCATTGTGCCTTTTGTATTTAATTCCGATGCAATTTCTGTGTTTCATCGTCAATTAGAAGGTCCAAGGGATTCAGTAAACCTGATGAGAACCATCGGAATCCAGAACTGGTCTCACAGGAACGGTTCAAAACATAGACAGTAAGAAGAGTCACTCTACTTATACATAAGTCGAAATTTTGAATTTTGTATTTAATTCCGATGCAATTTCTGTGATTCATCGTCAATAAGAAGGTCCGAGGGATACAGTAAACCTGAAGTGAAGCATCGGAATCTAAAATTGGTCTCACAGTAATGGTTCAAAACATAGACATCAAGAAGAGTCAGTCTTCTTGTTCTGAAAACGGCATAGTGCCTTTTGTATTTAATTCCAATTCAATTTCTGTGTTTCATCGCCAATAAGAAGGTCCAAGGGATACAGTAAACCTGAAGTGAAGCATCGGAATCAAAACTGGTCTCACAGGTAAGCTTCAAAACATAGACAGTAACAACAGTCATTCTTCTTGTACTTAAGTCGGCATTGTGCCTTTTGTATTTAATTCCGATGCAATTTCTGTGTTTCATCGTGAATAAGAAGGTCCAAGGGATACAGTAAACCTGAAGTAAAGCATCTGAATGTAAAACAGGTCTCACAGGATAGGTTCAAAGCATAGACGGTAAGAAGCGTCAGTCCTCTTGTATTTATGTCAGCATTGTGCCGTTTGTGTTTAATTCCGATGCAATTTCTGTGTTTCATCGTCAATAAGATGGTCCAAGGGATACAGTAAACTTGAAATGAAGCATCGGAATCTAAAACTGGTCTCACAGGAAAGGTTAAAATCATAGACAGTAAGAAGAGTCAGTCTTCTTGTACTTAAGTCGGCAATGTGCCTTTTGTATTTAATTCCGATGTTATTTCTGTGTTTCATCGTCAATAAGAGGGTCCAAGGGATACAGTAAATCTGGAGTGTAGCATCGGAATCAAAACTGGTCTCACAGGAAAGCTGCAAAACATAGACAGTAACAAGACTCAGTCTTCTTGTCCTTAAGTTGGCATTGTGCCTTTTGTATGTAATTCCGATGCAATTTCTGTGTTTCATCGTCAATAAGCAGGTCCAAGGGATACAGTAAACCTGAAGTGAAGCATCGGAATCTAAAACTGGTCTCACAGGAAAGGTTCAAATCATGGAATGTAAGAAGAGTCAGTCCTCTTGTACTTAAGTCGGCATTGTGCCTTTTGTATTTAATTCCGATGCAATTTCTGTGTTTCATCGTCAATAAGAAGGTCCAAGGGATACAGTAAACCTGAAGTAAAACATCGGAATCTAAAACTGGTCTCACAGGAAAGGTTCAAAACATAGACAGTAAGAAGAGTAAGTCTTCTTGTTTTTATGTGGGCATTGTGCCTTTTGTATTTAATTATAACGCAATTTCTGTGTTTCACCGTTAATAAGAAAGTCCAAGGGATACAGTAAACCTGAAGTGAAGCATGGGAAGCTAAAACTGGTCACACAGGAAAGGTTCAAAACATAGACAGTAAGAAGAGTCAGTCTTCATGTACTGATGTCGGCATTGTGCCTTTTGTATTTAATTCCGGTGCAATTTCTTTGTTTCATCGTCTATAAGAAGGTCCAAGGGAAACAGTAAACCTGAAGTCAAGCATCGGAATCTAAAACTGGTCTCACAGGAAAGGTTCAAATCATGGAATGTAAGAAGAGTCACTCCTCTTGTACTTAAGTCGGCATTGTGCCTTTTGTATTTAATTCCGATGCAATTTCTGTGTTTCATCGTCAATAAGGAGGTCTAAGGGATACAGTAAACCTGAAGTAAAGCATAGGAATCTAAAACTGGTCTCACAGGAAAGGTTCAAAACATAGACAGTAAGAAGAGTCAGTCTTCTTGTTTTTAAGTGGGCATTGTGCCTTTTGTATTTAATTCCGGCGCAATTTCTGAGTTTCACCGTCAATAAGAAAGTCCAAGGGATGCAGTAAACCTGAAGTGAAGCATCGGAATCTAAAACTGGTCTCACAGGAAAGGTTCAAATTATAGACAGTAAAAAGAACCAGTCTTCTTGTACTTAAGTCGGCATTTTGACTTTTGTATTTAATTCGATGCAATCTCTGTGTTTCATCGTCAATAAGAATTTCCAAGGGATACGGTAAACGTGATGTGAAGCACCGGAATCTAAAACTGGTCTCACAGGAAAGGTTCATATCATAGAATGTAATAGGAGTCAGTCTTCTTGTACTAAAGTCGGCATTGTGCCTTTTGCATTAAATTCCGATGCAATTTCTGTGTTTCATCGTCAATAAGTAGGTCCAAGAGATACGGTAAACCTGAAGTGAAGCATCGGAAATTAAAACTGGTCTCACAGGAGACGTTCAAAACATAGACAATAAGAAGAGTCAGTCTTCTTGTACTTAAGTCGGCATAGTGCCTTTTGTATTTAATTCCGATGTTTTTTCTGTGTTTCATCTTCAATAAGATGGTCCAAGGGATACAGTAAACCTGAAGTGAAACACCGGAATCAAAACTAGTCTCACAGGAAAGCTTCAAAACATAGACAGTAAGAAGAGTCAGTCTTCTTGTACTTAAGTCGGCATTGTTCATATAGTATTTGATACCGATGCAATTTCTGTGTTTCATCGCCAATAAGCAGGTCCAAGGGATACAGTAAACCTGAAGTGAAGCATCCGAATCTAAAACTGGTCTCACAGGAAAGGTTCAAATCATGGAATGTAAGAAGAGTCAGTCCTCTTGTACTTAAGTCGGCATTGTGCCTTTTGTATTTAATTTCGATGCAATTTCTGTGTTTCATCGTCAATAAGAAGGTCCAAGGGATACAGTAAACCTCGAAGTGAAGCACCGGAATCAAAACTAGTCTCACAGGAAAGCTTCAAAACATAGACAATAAGAAGAGTCAGTCTTCTTGTACTTAAGTCGGCATTGTTCATATAGTATTTAATTCCGATGCAATTTTTGTGTTTTATCGTCAACAAGAAGGTCGAATATATACAGTAAACCTATAGTGAAGCATCGGAATCCAAAACTGGTCTCACAGGAAAGGTTCAAATCATAGACAGTAAGAAGAGTCAGTCTCCTTGTACATATGTCGGCATTGTGCCTTTTGTATTTAATTCCGATGCAATTTCTGTGTTTCATCGTCAATAAGAAGGTCCAAGACATACAGTAAACCTGAAGTAAAGGATCCGAATCTAAAACTGGTCTCACAGGAAAGGTTCAAAACATAGACAGTAAGATGAGTCAGTCTTCTTGTTTTTATGTAGGCATTGTGCCTTGTGCCTTTTGTATTTAATTCCGACGCAATTTTTGTGCTTCATCGTCAATAAGAAAGTCCAAGGGATACAGTAAACTTGAAGTGAAGCATCGGAATTAAAGCTGGTCTCACAGGATTGGTTCAAAACATAGACAGTAAGAGGAGTCAGTCTTCTTGTACTTAAGTCGGCATTGTGCCATTTGTATTTAGTTCCGATGCAATTTGTGTGTATTATCGTCAACATGAAGGACCAAGGGATGCAGTAAACCTGCAGTGAATCATCGGAATCTAAAACTGGACTCACAGGAAAGGTTCAAAATATTGACAGCAAGAAGAGTCAGTCTTCTTGTTCTGAAGTCGACATAGTGAAATTTGTATTTAATTACGATGCAATATCTGTGTTTCATCGTCAATAAGAACGTCCAAGGGATACAGTATACCTGAAATGAAGCATCGGAATCTAAAACTGGTCTCACATGAAAGGTTCAAATCATAGAATGTAAGAAGACTCAGTCGTCTTGTACGAAAGTCGGCATTGTGCCTTTTGCATTTAATTCCGATGCAATTTCTGTGTCTCATCGCAAATAAGAAGGTCCAAGGGATACAGTAAACCAGAAACAAAGCATCGGAATCTAAAACTGGTCTCACAGGAAAGGTTCATAACATAGACAGTAAAAAGAGTTAGTCTTCATGTACTGAAGTCGGCATTGTGCCTTTTGTATTTAATTCCGATGCAATATCTGTGTTTCATCGTCAATAAGAAGATCCAAGGGATACAGTAAACCTGAAAGGAAACATACGAAACTGAAACTGGTCTCACAGGAATGGTTCAAATCATAGACAGTAAGAAGAGTCAGTCTTCTTGTACTTAAGTCGTCATTGTGTCTTTTGTATTTAAATCCGATGTAATTTCTGTGTTTCATCGTCAATAAGAAGGTCCAAGGGATACAGTAAACCTGAAGTGAAGCACCGGAATCAAAACTGGTCTCACAGGAAAGCTTCAAAACATAGACAGTAAGAAGAGTCAGTCTTCTTGTACTTAAGTCAGCATTTTTCATTTAGTAATTAATTCCGATGCAATTTTTGTGTTTCATCGTCAATAAGAAGGTCCAAGATATACAGTAAACCTGAAGTAAAGCAGCGGAATCTAAAGCTGGTCTCAAAGGAGACGTTCAAAACGTAGACAGTAAGAAGAATCAGTCTTCATGTACTTAAGTCGGCATTGTGCCTTTTGTATTTCATTCCGATGCAATAACTGTGTTTCATCGTCAATAAGAAGGTCCTAGGGATACAGTAAACCTGAAAGGAAACCTAGGAATCTGAGGCTGATCTCACAGGAAAGCTTCAAATCATAGACAGTAAGAAGAGCCAGTCTCCTTGTACTTAAGTCGGCAATGTGGCGTTTGTATTTAATTCCGATGTAGTTTTTGTGCTTCACGTCAATAAGATGGTCCAAGGGATACAGCAAACCTGACGTGAAGCATCGGAATCAAAACTGGTCTCACAGGATAGCTTCTAAACATATACGGTAAGAAGAGTCAGTCTTCCTGAACTTAAGTCGGCATTGTGCATTTTGTAATTAATTCCGATGCAATTTCTGTGTTTCATCGTCAATAAGAAGGTCCAAGGGAAACAGTGAACCTGAAGTGAAGCATCGGAATCTAAAACTTGTCTCACAGGAATGTTTCAAAACATTGACAGTAGGATGAGTCAGTCTTCTTGTACTTAAGTCGGCATTGTTCATATAGTATTTGATACCGATGCAATTTCTGTGTTTCATCGCCAATAAGCAGGTCCAAGGGATACAGTAAACCAGAAGTGAAGCATCCGAATCTAAAACTGGTCTCACAGGAAAGGTTCAAATCATGGAATGTAAGAAGAGTCAGTCCTCTTGTACTTAAGTCGGCATTTTGTCTTTTGTATTTAATTCCGTTGCCATTTCTGTGTTTCATGAGTGAATAAAAAGGTCCAAGGGATAGAGTAAACCTGAAGTAAAGCATCGGAATGTAAAACTGGTCTCACAGGAAAGGTTCAAAGCATAGACAGTAAGAAGAGTCAGTCTTCTTGTACTTAAATCGGCATTGTGCCTTTTGTATTTAATTCCGATGCAATTTCTGTGTTTCATCGTCAATAAGAAGGTCCAAGGGATACAGTAAACCTGAAATGAAGCATCGGAATCTAAAACTGGTCTCACAGGAAAGGTTCAAATCATAGAATGTTAGAGGAGTCTGTCCTCTCGTACTGAAGTCGGCATTTTGCCTTTTGCATTTAATTCCGATGCAATTTCTGTGTTTCTTCGTCAATAAGAAGGTCCAAGGGATACAGTAAACCTGAAGTAAACCATCGGAATCTAAGACTGGTCTCAGAGGGAAGGTTCAAAATATAGACAGTAAGAAGAGTCAGTCTTCTGGTACTTAAGCCGTCATTGCGCCTTTGGTAATTAATTCCGATGTAATTTCTGTGTTTCATCGTCAATAAGAAGGTCCAAGGGATACAGCAAACCTGAAGTGAAGCACAGAAATCAAAACTGGTCTCACAATAAAGCTTCAAAACATAGACAGTAAGAAGAGTCAGTCTTCTTGTACTTAAGTCAGCATTGTTCATGTAGTATTTAAATCCAATGCAATTTTTGATCTTCATCGTCAATGAGAAGGTCCAAGATATACAGTAAACCTGGAGTAAAGCATCGAAACCTAAAACTGGACTCACAGGAAACGTTCAAAACATAGACAGTAAGAAGAGTCAGTCTTCATGTACGTAAGACGGAATTGTGCCTTTTGTATTTCATTCCGATGCAATATCTGTGATTCATCGTCACTAAGAAGGTCCAAGCGATACAGTAAACCTGAAAGAAAACCTACGAATCTGAGGCTGATCTAACAGGAATGGTTCAAATCATAGACAGTAAGAAGAGTCAGTCTCCTTGTACGTATGTCGGCATTGTGGCGTTTGTATTTAATTCCGATGTAATTTTTGTGTTTCACGTCAATAAGAAGGTCCAAGGGATACAGTAAACCTGACGTGAAGCACCGGAATCAAATCTGGTCTCACAGGAAATCTTCAAAACATAGACAGTAAGAAGAGTCAGTCTTCTTGAACTTATGTCGGCATTGTGCATTTTGTATTTAATTCCGATGCAATTTCTGTGTTTCATCGTCAATAAGAAGGTCCAAGGGATACAGTAAACCTGAAGTAAAGCATCGGAATCCAAAACTGGTCTCACAGGAATGGTTCAAAACATTGACAGTAAGAAGAGTCAGTCTTCTTGTACTTATGTCGGCATTGTGCTTTTTGTATTTAATTCGGATGCAATTACTGTGTTTCATCGTCAATAAGAAGGTCCAAGGGATACAGTAAACTTGATGTGAAGCTTCGGAATCTAAAACAGGTCTCACAGGAAAGGTCGAATTCAAAGAATGTAAGAAGCGTGAGTCCTCTTGTACTTAAGTCGGCATTGTGGCTTTTGAATTTAATTCCGATGCAATTTCTGTGTTTCATCGTCAATAAGAAGGTCCAAGGGATACAGTACACCTGAAGTAAAGCATCGGAATCTAAGACTGGTCTCAGAGGGAAGGTTCAAATTATAGACATTAAGTGAAGTCAGTCTTCTAGTACTTAAGTCGGCATTGTGCCTTTTGTATTTAACTCCGATGCAGTATCTGTGTTTCATTGTCAATAAGAAGGTCCCAGGGATACAGTAAACCTGAAACGAGACATAGGAATCTTAAACTGGTCTCACAGGAATGGTTCAAATCATAGACAGTAAGAAGAGTCAATTTTCATGTACTGAAGTCGGCATTGTGCCTTTTGTATTTAATTCCGATGCAATATCTGTGTTTCATCGTCAATAAGAAGGTCCAAGGGATACAGTAAACCTGAAGTGAAGCACCGGAATCAAAACTGGTCTCACACGAAAGCTTCAAAACATAGACAGTAAGAAGAGTCAGTCTTCTTGTACTTAAGTCGGCATTGTTCATGTAGTATTTAATTCCGATGCAATTTTTGTGTTTCATCGTCAGTAAGAAGGTCCAAGATAAACAGTAAACCTGAAATAAAGCATCGGAATCTAAAATTGGTCTCAAAGGAAACGTTCAAAACATAGACAGTAAGAAGAGTCAGTCTTCATGTACTTAAGTCGGCATTGTGCCTTTTGTATTTCATTCCGATGCAATATCTGTGTTTCATCGCCTATAAGAAGGTCCAAGGGATACAGTAAACCTGAAAGGAAACATAGGAATCTGAAACTGGTCTCACAGGAATGGTTCAAATCATAGACAGTAAGAGGAGTTAGTCTTCTTGTACTTAAGTCGTCATTGTGCCTTTTGTATTTAAATCCGATGTAATTTCAGTGTTTCATCGTCAGTAAGAAGGTCCAAGGGATACAGTAAACCTGAAGGGAAGCACCGGAATAAAAACTGGTCTCACATGAAAGCTTCAAAACATAGACAGTAAGAAGAGTCAGTCTTCTTGTACTTAAGCCGGCATTGTGCATTTTGTATTTAATTCCGATGCAATTTCTGTGTTTCATCGTCAATAAGAAGGTCCAAGGGATACAGTAAACCTGAAATGAAGCATCGGAATCTAAAACTGGTCTCACATGAAAGGTTCAAATTATAGAATGTAAGAAGAGTCAGTCGTCTTGTACGAAAGTCGGCATTGTGCCTTTTGCATTTAATTCCGATGCAATTTCTGTGTCTCATCGTAAATAAGAAGGTCCAAGGGATATAGTAAACCTGAAGTAAAGCATCGGAATCAAAAAATGGTCTCACAGGAAACGTTCAAAAGATAGACAGTAAGAAGAGTCAGTCTTCATGTACTTAAGTCGGAATTGTGCCTTTTGTGTTTCATTCCGATGCAATATCTGTGTTTCATCGTCAATAAGAAGGTCCAAGGGATACAGTAAACCTGAAAGAAAACCTACAAATCTGAGGCTGATCTAACAGGAATGGTTCAAATCATAGACAGTAAGAAGTGTCAGTCTCATTGTACTTATGTCGGCATTGTGGCGTTTGTATTTCATTCCGATGTAATTTTTGTGTTTCACGTCAATAAGAAGGTCCAAGGGATACAGTAAACCTGACGTGATGCACCGGAATCAAAACTGGTCTCACAGGAAACCTTGAAAAAATTGATAGTAAGAAGAGTCAGCCTTCTTGTACTTAAGTCGGCATTGTGCATTATGTATTTAATTCCGATGCAATTTCTGTGTTTCATCATCAATAAGAAGGTCCAAGGGATACAGTAAACCTGATGTAAAGCATCGGAATCAAAAATTGGTCTCACAGGAATGGTGCAAAACATTGCCAGTAAGAAGAGTCAGTCTTCTTGTACTTAAGTCGGCATTGTGCCTTTTGTATTTAATTCGGATGCAATTACTGTGTTTCATCGTCAATAAGAAGGTCCAAAGGATACAGTAAACTTGAAGTGAAGCATCGGAATCTAAAACAGGTCTCACAGGAAAGGTTCAATTCATAGAATGTAAGAAGAGTCAGTCCTCTTGTACTTAAGTCGGCATTGTGCCTTTTGTATTTAATTCCGATGCCATTTCTGTGTTTCATCGTGAATAAGAAGGTCCAAGGGATAGAGTAAAAATGAAGTACAGCATCGGAATGTAAAACTGGTCTCACAGGAAAGGTTCAAAGCATAGACAGTAAGAAGAGTCAGTCTTCTTGTACTTAAGTCGGCATTGTGCCTTTAGTATTTAATTCCGATGCAATTTCTTTGTTTCATCGTCAATAAGAAGGTCCAAGGGATACAGTAAACCTGAAATGAAGCATAGGAATCTAAAAATGGTCTCACAGGAAAGGTTCAAATCATAGACAGTAAGAAGACTCAGTCATCTTGTACTTAAGTCGGCATTGTGCCTTGTGCATTTAATTCCGATGCAACTTCTGTGTTTCATCGTCAATTAGAATGTCCAAGGGATACAGTAAACCTGACGAGAACCATCGGAATCTAAAACTGGTCTCACAGGAAAGGTTTAAATTATAGACAAAAAGAAGAGTCAGTCTTCTTGTACTTAAATCGGCATTTTGACTTTTGTATTTAATTCCGATGCAATTTATGTGTTTCATCGTCATTATGAAAGTCCAAGGGATACAGTAAACCTGAAGTGAAGCATCGGAATCTATAACTGGTCTCACAGGAAAGGTTCAAAATATAGACACAAAGAAGAGTCAATCTTCTTGTACTTAAGTCGGCATTGTGCCTTTTGTATATAATTTTGATGCAATTTCTGTGTTTCATCTTCAATAAGAAGGTACAAGGGATACAGTAAACCTGAAGTGAAACACTGGAATCAAAACTGGTCTCACAGGAAACCTTCAAAACATAGACAGTAAGAAGATTCAGTCTTCTTGTACTTAAGTCGGAATTGTGCGTTTTGTACTTAATTCCGATGCAATTCCTGTGTTTCATCGTCAATAAGAAGGTCCAACGGATACAGTAAACCTGAAATGAAGCATCTGAATCTTAAAACTGGTCTCACAGGAAAGGTTCAAATCATGGAATGTAAGAAGAGTCAGTCCTCTTGTACTTAAGTCCGCATTGTGCCTTTTGTATTTAAATTCGATGCAATTTCTGTGTTTCATCGTCAATAAGAAGGTCTAAGGGATACAGTAAACCTGAAGTAAAGCAACCGAATCTAAATCTGGTCTCACAGGAAAGGATCAAAACATAGGCAGTAAGAAGAGTCAGTCTTCTTGTTTTTAAGAGGGCATTGTGCCTATTGTATTGAATTCCAACATATTTCTGTGTTTCATCGTCAATAAGAAAGTCCAAGGGATACAGTAAATCTGAAGTGAGGCATCGGAATCTAATACTGGTCTCACAGGAACGGTTCAAATTATAGACAGTAAGAAGAGTCAGTCTACTCGTACTTAAGTCGGCATTTTGACTTTTGTATTTAATTCCCATGCAATTTCTGTGTTTCATCTTTAATAAGAAGGTCCAAGGGATACAGTAAACCTGAAGTGAAACACCGGAATCAAAACTGGTCTCACAGGATTGGTTCAAAACATAGACAGTAAGAGGAGTCAGTCTTCTTGTACTTAAGTCAGCATTGTGCCTTTTGTATTAAATTCCTATGCTATTTTTGTGTTTCATCGTCAATAAGAAGTTCCAAGGGATACAGTATACCTGAAATGAAGCATGAGAATCTAAAACTGGTCTCACAGGAAAGGTTCAAATCATAGACAGTAAGAAGACTCAGTCATCTCGTACTTAAGTCGGCATTGTGCCTTTTGTATTTAGTTCCGATGCAATTTGTGTGTTTCATCGTCAACATGAAGGTCCAAGGCATACAGTAATTCTGAAGTGAAGCATCGGAATCTAAAACTTGTCTCACAGGAAAAGTTCAAATTATAGACAGTGAGAAGAGTCAGTCTTCTTGCACTTAAGTCAGCATTTTGACTTTTGTATTTAATTCCGATGCAATTTCTGTGTTTCATCGTCAATATGAAGGTCCCAGGGATACAGCAAACCTGAAGTGAAGCATCGGAATCTATAACTGGTCGAACAGGTAAGGTTCAAAATATAGACAGCAAGAAGAGTCAGTCTTCTTGTTCTGAAGTCGGCATAGTGCCATTTGTATTTAATTCCAATTCAATTTCTGTGCTTCATCGACAATAAGAAGGTCCAGGGGATACAGTAAACCTAAAGTGAAGCATCGTAATCTAAAAATGGTCTCACAGGAAAGGTTCAAAACATAGTCAGTAAGAAGAGTCAATCTTCTTGTACTTAAAACGGCGTTGTGCCTTTTCTATTTAATTCTGATGCAATTACTGTGTTTCATCATCAATAAGAAGGTCCAAGGGATACAGTAAACCTGAAGTGAAGCTTCGGAATCTGAACCTGGTCTCACAGGAGAGGTTCAAAACATAGACATTAAGAAGAGTCAGTATTCTTGTACTTGAGTCGGCATTGTGCCTTTTGTATTTAATTCCGATGCAATTTCTGTGTTTCATCGTCAATAAGAAGGTCCAAGGGATACAGTAAACCGGAAATGAAGCATCTGAATCTAAAACTATTCTCACATGAAAGGTTCAAATCATAGAATGTAAGAAGAGTCAGTCTTTTTGTACTTAAGTCGGTATTGTTCATTTAGTATTTAATTCCGATGCAATTTTTTTGTTTCATCGTCAATAAGAAGGTCCAAGGGATACAGTAAACCTGAAGAGAAGCATCGGAATCTAAAACTGGTCTCACAGGAAAGGTTCAAAACATAGACATTAAGAGGTGTCAGTCTACATGTACTGAAGTCGGCATTGTGCCTTTTGTATTTAATTCCGATGCAATATCTGTGTTTCATCGTCATTAAGAAGGTCCATGGGATATAGGAAACCTGAAGTGAAGCTTCGGAATCTAGAAGTGGTCTCACAGGGAAGGTTCATATCATAGACATTAAGAGGTGTCAGTGTTCATGTACTTAAGTCAGCATTGTGCCTTTTGTATTAAATTCCTATGCTATTTCTGTGTTTCATCGTCAATAAGAAGGTCCAAGGGATACAGTAATACTGAAATGAAGCATCGGAATCGGAAACTAGTCTCACGAGAAAGGTTCAAATCATAGACAGTAAGAAGACTCAGTCATCTTGTACTTAAGTCGGCATTGTGCCTTTTGTACTTAATTGCGATGCAATTTCTGTGTTTCATCGTCAATAAGAAGGTCCAAGGGATACAGTAAACCTGAAATGAAGCATCGGAATCTTAAAACTGGTGTCACAGGAAAGGTTCAAATCATGGAATGTGAGAAGAGTCAGTCCTCTTGTACTTAAGTCCGCATTGTGCCTTTTGTATTTAAATCCGATGCAATTTCTGTGTTTCATCTTCAATAAGAAGATCCAAGGGATACAGTAAACCTGAAGTGAAACACCGGAATCAAAACTGGTCTCACAGGATTGCTTCAAAACGTAGACAGTAAGAGGAGTCAGTCTTCTTGTACTTAAGTCAGCATTGTGCATTTTGTATTAAATTCCTATGCTATTTCTGTGTTTCATCGTCAATAAGAAGGTCCAAGGGATACAGTATACCTGAAATGAAGCATAAGAATCTAAAACTGGTCTCACAGGAAAGGTTCAAATCATAGACAGTAAGAAGACTCAGTAATCTCGCACTTAAGTCGGCATTGTGCCTTTTGTATTTAGTTCCGATGCAATTTGTGTGTTTCATCGTCAACATGAAGGTCCAAGGGATACAGTAAACCTGAAGTGAAGCATCGGAATCTAAAACTGGTCTCACAGGAAAAGTTCAAATTATAGACAGTGAGAAGAGTCAGTCTTCTTGTACTTAAGTCGGCATTTTGACTTTTGAATTTAATTCCGATGCAGTTTCTGTGTTTCATCGTCAATAAGCAATTCCAAGGGATACAGTATACCTGAAGTGAAGCATCGGAATCTTAAAACTGGGCTCACAGGATGGTTCAAATCATGGAATGTAAGAAGAGTCAGTCCTCATGTACTTAAGTCCGCATTGTGCCTTTTGTATTTAAATCCGATGCAATTTCTGTGTTTCATCTTCAATATGAAGGTCCAAGGGATACAGCAAACCTGAAGTGTAGCATCGGAATCTATAACTGGTCGAACAGGAAAGGTTCAAAATATAGACAGCAAGAAGAGTCAGTCTTCTTGTCCTGAAGTCGGCGTAGTGCCATTTGTATTTAATTCCAAGTCAATTTCTGTGCTTCATCGTCAATAAGGAGGTCCAAGGGATACAGTAAACCTAAAGTTAAGCATTGTAATCTAAAAATGGTCTCACAGGAAAGGTTCAAAACATAGTCAGTAAGAAGAGTCAATCTACTTGTACTTAGGTCGGCATTGTGCCTTTTCTATTTAATTCGGATGCAATTACTGTGTTTCATCATCAATAAGAAGGTCCAAGGGATACAGTAAACCTGAAGTGAAGCTTCGGAATCTAAAACTGGTCTCACAGGAAAGGTTCAAAGCATAGGCAGTATGAAGAGTCAGTATTCTTGTACTTGAGTCGGCATTGTGCCTTTTGTATTTAACTCCGACGCTATATCTGTGTTTCATCGTCAATAAGATGGTGCAAGGGATACAGTATACCTGAAATGAAGCATAAGAATCTAAAACTGGTCTCACAGGAAAGGTTCAAATCATAGACAGTAAGAAGATTTAGTCATCTTGTACTTAAGTCGGCATTGTGCCTTTTGTATTTAGTTCCTATGCAATTTGTGTGGTGTCACCGCCAGACACCACACTTGCTATGTGGTAGCTTTAATAGGCCGCGGTCCTTTTAGTACATGTCGGACCCGTGTGTCGCCACTGTGTATTCGCAGACCTAGCGCCACCACAAGGCAGGTCTCGATATACGATAGAGCACTCGCCCCAGTTGTACGACGACATTGCTAGCAACAATACGGACGAAGCCTTCCTCTCATTTGCCGAGAGACAGTTAGAATAGCCTTCTGCTAAGTCCATGGCTACGACCTAGCAAGGCGCCAATTGTAACAGTGCATGTATCTTACGAGTCGCATTTGTATACTCGAGAGAGATGTTCACCAGGAGTGAATAAAGTTAAGTATATTCCAGCTACGTACTTTTCTTGCTACCATTCAATAGTTATCCTGTTCCAGACTTCACGCCCGTCTGCGATTGATAGCGTGCCTATCGGCCCCCTCAAAATAACACTGTGTCGGCACTTCTGTCGACACATCAATTTGTGTGTTTCATCGTCAACATGAAGGTCCAAGGGATACAGTAAGCCTGAAGTGAAGCATCGGAAGCTAAAACTGGTCTCACAGGAAAGGTTCAACTTATTGACAGTAAGAAGAGTTTGTCTTCTTGTACTTAAGTCGGCATTTTGCTTTTGTATTTAATTCCAATGCAATTTCTGTGTTTCATCGTCAATATGAAGGTCCAAGGGATACAGCAAACCTCAATGGAAGCATCGGAATCTATAACTGGTCTCACAGGAAAGGTTCAAAATATAGGCAGCAAGAAGAGTCAGTCTTCTTGTTCTAAAGTCGGCAAAGTGCCTTTTGTATTTAATTCCAATTCAATTTCTGTGTTTCATCGTCAATAAGAAGGTCCAAGGGATACAGTAAACCTGAAGTGAAGCATCGTAATCTAAAAATGGTCTCACAGGAAAGGTTCAAATCATAGTCAGTAAGAAGAAACAATCTCGTTGTACATAAGTCGGCATTGTGCCTTTTTTATTTAATTCGGATGCAATTACTGTGTTTCATCGTCAAAAAGAAGGTCCAAGGGATACAGTAAACCTGAAGTGAAGCTTCGGAAACTAGAACTGGTCTCACAGGAAAGGTTCAAATCATAGAATGTAAGAAGAGTCAGTCCTCTTGTACTTAAGTCGGCATTGTGCCTTTTGTATTTAATTCCGATGACATTTCTGTGTTTTGTCGTGAATAAGAATGTCCAAGGGATACAGTAAAAATGAAGTAAAGCATCGGAATGTAAAACTGGTCTCACAGGAAAAATTCAAAGCATAGACAGTAAGAATAGTCAGTCTTCTTGTACTTAAGTCGGCATTGTGCCTTTTGTATTTAATTCCGATGCAATTCCTGTGTTTCATCGTCAATCAGAAGGTCCAAGGGATACAGTAAACCTGAAATGAAGCATCGGAATCTAAAACCGGTCTCACAGGAAAGGTTCAAAACATAGACAGTAAGAAGAGTCAGTCTTCATGTACTGAAGTCAGCATTCTACCTTTTGTATTTAATTCCGATGCAATATCTGTGTTTCATCGTCAATAAGAAGGTCCAAGGGATACAGTAAACCTGAAAGGAAACCTAGGAATCTGAGGCTGGTCTCACAGGAAAGGTTAAAATCATTGACAGTAAGAAGAGTCCGTCTCCTTGTACTTAAGTCGGCATTGTGGCATTTGTATTTAATTCCGATGTAATGTTTGTGTTTCACGTCAGTAAGAAGGTCCAAGGGATACAGTAAACTTGACGTGAAGCACCGGAATCAAAACTGGTCTCACAGGAAAGCTTCAAAACATAGACAGTAAAAAGAGTCAGTCTTCTTGTACTTAAGTCGGAATTGTGCATTTTGTATTAAACTCCGATGCAATTTCTGTGTTCCATCGTCAATGAGCAGGTCCAAGGGATACAGAAAACCTGAAGTGAAGCATCGGAATCAAAACTGGTCGCACAGGGATGGTTCAAAACATTGACAGTAAGAAGAGTCAGTCTTCTTGTACTTAAGTCGGCATTGTGGCTTTTGTATTTAATTCCGATGCTATTTCTGTGTTTCAACGTCAATAAAAAGGTCCAAGGGATACAGTAAACCTGAAGTGAAGCATCGAAAACTAAAACTGGTCTCACAGGAAAGGTTCAAAATATAGACAGTAAGAAGAGCCAGTCTTCTTGTACTAAAGTCGGCATTGTGCCTTTTGTAATTAATTCCGACACAATTTCTGTGTTTCATCGTCAATGAGAAGGTGAGAAGGTCCAAGGGATACAGCAAAAACCTGAAGTAAAGCATCGGAATTTAAAACTGTTCACACAGGAAAGGTTCATAACATAGACAGTAAGAATAGTCAGTCTTCTTGTACTTAAGTCGGCATTGTGCCTTTTGTATTTTATTCCGATGATATTTCTGTGTTTCATCGTCAATAAGAAGGTCCAAGGGATACAGCAAACCTGAATTGAAGGATCGGAATCTATAACTGGTCTCACAGGAAAGGTTCAAAATATACACAGTAAGAAGAGTCAGTCTTCATGAACTTAAGTCGGCATTTTGACTTTTGTACTTAATTCCGATGCTATTTCTGAGTTTCATCGTCAGTAAGAGGGTCGGAGGGATACAGTAAACCTGACGTGAAGCATCGGAAACTAAAACGGGTCTCACAGTAAAGATTCAAAACATAGACAGTAAGAAAAGTCAGTCTTCTTGTACTTAAGTCGGCATTGTGCCTTTTGTATTTAATTCCGATGCAATTTCTGTGTTTCATCGTCAATAAGGAGGTCCAAGGGATACATTAAACCTGAAGTGAAAAATCGGAAACTAAAACTGGTGTCATAGGAAAGGTTCAAAACATAGACAGTAAGAAGAGTCAGTACTCTTGTACTTAAGTCGGCATTGTGCCTTTTGTATTTAATTCCGATGCACTTTCTGTGTTTCATCGTCAATAAGAAGGTCCAATGCATACAGTAAACCTGAAGTAAAGCGTCAGAATCTAAAACTGGTCATACAGGAAACGTTCAAAACATAGACAGTGAGAAGAGTCAGTGTTCTTGTCTTTAAGTCGGCATTGTGCCTTTTGTATTTATTTCCGATGCAATTTCTGTGTTTCATCGTCAATTAGAAGGTGCAAGGGATACAGTAAACCTGAAGTGAACCATAGGAATCTAAAACCGGTCCCACAGGAAAGGATCAAAGCATAGACAGTAAGAAGAGTCGTTATTAATGTCTTTAGGTCAGCATTTTGAATTTTGTATTGAATTCCGATGCAATTTCTGTGTTTCATGGTCAATAAGAAAGTCCAACGGATACAGTAAACCTGAAGTGAAGCATCGGAATCTAAAACTGGTCTCACAGTAAAGGTTCAAAGCATAGACGGTAAGAACAGTCAGTCTTCTTGTACTTAAGTCGGCATTGTGCCTTTTGTATTTAATTCCGATGCAATTTCTGTGTTTCATCGTCAATACGAAAGTCCAAGGGATACAGTAAACCTTAAATGAAGCATAGGCATCTAAAACAGGTCTCATAGGGAAGGTTCAAAACATAGACGGTAAGATGAGTCAGACATCATGTACTTAAGTCGGCATTGTGCCTTTTGTATTTAATTCCGATCGAAATTCTGTGTTTCATCGGCAATATGAAGCTCCAAGGGATACAGTATCCCTGAGGTGATGCATCGGAATCTAAAGCTGGTCTCAGAGGAACGGTTCAAAGTATAGACCGTAAGAAGGGTTAGTCTTCTTGTACTTAAGTCGGCATTGTGCCTTTTGTAATTAATTCCGATGCAATTTCTGTGTTTCATCGTCAATACGAAGGTCCAAAGGATACAGTAAACTTGAAATGAAGCATAGGAATCTGAAACTGGTCTCACAGGAAAGGTTCAAATCATAGACAGTAAGAGGAGTCAGTCTTCTTGTACTTAAGTCGTATTTGTGATTTTTGTATTTAATTCCGATGTAATTTCTGTGTTTCATCGTCAATAAGAAGGTCCAACGGATACAGTAAACCTGAAGTGAAGCATCGGAATCTAAAACTGGTCTCACAGGAGAGCTTTAAAACATAGACATTAAGAAGAGCCAGTCTTCTTGTACTTATGTCGGCATTGTGCCCTTTTCATATATTTCCGATGCAATTTCTGTGTTTCATCGTCAATAAGAAGGTCCAAGGGATACAGTAAACCTGAAGTAAAGCATCGGAATCTAAAACTGATCTCACAGGAAAGGTTCAAAACACAGACAGTAAGTGGAGTCAGTCTTCTTGTTTTTGAGTCAGCATTGTGCATTTTGTATTTAATACCGACGCAATTTCTGTGCTTATTCCTCAATAAGAAGGTCCAAGGGATAAAGTAAACCTGAAGTGAAGCATCAGAATCTAAACTGGTCTCACAAGAAAGGTTCAAAATATAGACAGTAAGAAGAGCAGTCTTCTTGTACTTAAGTCGGCATTGTGCCTTTTGTATTTGATTCCGATGCAATTTCTGTGTTGCACCGTCAATAAGAAGGTCTGAGGCATACATTAAACCTGAAATGAAACATCCGAATCTAAAACTGGTCTCACAGGAAAGGTTCAAACATAGACCGTAAGAAGAGTTAGTCCTCTTGTACTTATGTCGGCATTGTGCCTTTTTTATATAACTGCGATGCAATTTCTGTGTTTCATCGCCAATATGAAGGTCGAAGGGACACAGCAAACCAGAAGTGAAGCATCGGAATCTAAAGTGGTCTCACAGGAGAGGTTCAAAACATAGACAGTAAGAAGAGTCAGTCTTCTTGTACTTAAGTCGGCATTGTGCCTTTTGTATTTAATTCCGATGCAATTTCTGTGTTTCATCGTCAATAACAAGGTCCAAGGGATACAGTGAACCTGAAACAAAGCATAGGAATCTATAACTGGTCTCACAGGAAAGATTCAAATCATAGACAGTAAGAGGAGTCAGTCTTCTTGTTTTTCAGTCTGCATTGTGCCTTTTGTATTAAATTCCGATGCACTTTCTGTGTTTCATCGTCAATAAGATGGTAAAAGGCATACAGTAAACCTGAAATAAAGCATCGGAATTTAAAACTGTTCACACAGGAAAGGTTCATAACATAGACAATATGGAGAGTCTGTCTTCTTGTCTTTAAGTCGGCATTCTGCCTTTTGTATTTAATTTCGATGCAATTTCTGTCTTTCATCGTCAATAAGTAAGCTGTGGGATTCAGTAAACCCAAAGTCAAGCATCGGAATCAAAAATGGTTTCACAGGAAAGTTCAAATCACAGACAGTAAGAACAGTCAGTCTTCTTGTTTTTATGTTTTCATTGTGCCTTTTGTATTTCATTCCGACGCAATTTCTCTGTTTCATCCTCACTAAGAAGGTCCAAGGGGTACAGTAAACCTGAAGTGAAGCATCGAAATCAAAACTGGTCTTACAGGAATGGTTCAAAATATAGACAGTAAGAGGAGTCAGTCTTCTTGTACTTATGTCGGCATTGTGCATTTTGCATTTTATTCCGATGAAATTTCTGTGTTTCATCGTCAATAAGAAGGTCCAAGGGATACAGCAAACCTGAATTGAAGGATCGGAATCTATAACTGGTCTCACAGGAAAGGTCCAAAATATAGACAGTAAGAAGAGTCAGTCTTCTTGAACTTAAGTCGGCATTTTGACTTTTGTATTTAATTCCGATGCTATTTCTGTGTTTCATCGTCAGTAAGAGGTTTGGAGGGATACAGTAAACCTGACGTGAAGCATCGGAAACTAAAACGGGTCTCAGAGTAAAAATTCAAAACATAGACAGTAAGAAGAGTCAGTCTTCATGTACTTAAGTCGGCATTGTGCCTTTTGTATTTAATTCCGATGCAATTACTGTGTTTCATCGTCAATAAGAAGGTTCCAGGGATACATCAAACCTGAAGTGAAGCATCGGAAACTAAAACTGGTGTCATAGGAAAGGTTCAAAACATAGACAGTAAGAAGAGTCAGTACTCTTGTACTTAAGTCGGCATTGTGCCTTTTGTATTTAATACCGATGCACTTTCTGTGTTTCATCGTCAATAAGAAGGTCCAAGGCATACAGTAAACCTGAAGTAAAGCGTCGGAATCTAAAACTGGTCACACATGAAAGATTCAAAGCATAGACAGTAAGAAGAGTCAGTCTTCTAGTACTTAAGTCGGCATTGTGCCTTTTGTATTTAATTCCGATGCAATTCCTGTGTTTCATCGTCAATAAGAAGGTCCAAGGGATACAATTAATCTGAAATGAAGCATCGGAATCTAAAACTGGTCTCACAGGAAAGGTTCAAAACATAGACAGTAAGAAGAGTCAGTCTTCATGTACTGAAGTCGGCATTCTGCATTTTGTATTTAATTCCGATGCAATATCTGTGTTTCATGGTCAATAAGAAGGTCCAAGGGATACAGTAAACCTGAAAGGAAACCTAGGAATCTGAGGCTGGTTTCACAGGAAAGGTTAAAATCATTGACAGTAAGAAGAGTCAGTCTCCGTGTACTTAAGTCGGCATTGTGGCTTTTGTATTTAATTCCGATGTAATGTTTGTGTTTCACGTCAATAAGAAGGTCCTAGGGATACAGTAAACTTGACGTGAAGCACCGGAATCAAAACTGGTCTCACAGGAAAGCTTCAAAACATAGACAGTAAGAAGAGTCAGTCTTCTTGTACTTAAGTCGGAATTGTGCATCTTGTATTAAACTCCGACGCAATTTCTGTGTTCCATCGTCAATAAGCAGGTCCAAGGGATACAGTAAACCTGAAGTGAAGCATCGGATTCTAAAAGTGGTCTCACAGGAAAAGTTCAAATCACGGAATGTAAGAAGAGTCAGTCCTTTTGTACTTAAGTCAGCATTGTGCCTTTTGTATTTAATTCCGATGCAATTTCTGTGTTTCATCGTCAATAAGAAGGTCCAATGGATACAGTATACCTGAAGTAAAGCATCCGAATCTAAAACTGGTCCCACAGGAAAGGTTCAAATCATAGACAGAAAGAAGAGTCAGTCTTCTTGTTTTTAAGTGGGCATTGTGCCTTTTGTATTTAATTCCGAAGCAATTTCTGTGTTTCATCGTCAGTAAGAAAGTCCAAGGGATACAGAAAACCAGAAGTGAAGCATCGGAATCAAAACTGGTCTCACAGGGATGGTTCAAAACATTGACAGTAAGAGGAGTCAGTCTTCTTGTACTTAAGTCGGCATTGTGCCTTTTGTATTTAATTCCGATGCTATTTCTGTGTTTCATCGTCAATAAGAAGGTCCAAGGGATACAGTAAACCTGAAGTGAAGCATCGAAAACTATAACTGGTCTCATAGGAAAGGTTCAAAACATAGACAGTAAGAAGGGACAGTCATCTTGTACTAAAGTCGGCATTGTGCCTTTTGTAATTAATTCCGACACAATTTCTGTGTTTCATCGTCAATGAGAAGGTGAGAAGGTCCAAGGGATACAGTAAACCTGAACTGAAGCATCGGAATCTAAAACTGGTGTCACAGGATAGTTTCAAATCATGGAATGTAAGAAGAGTCCGTCCTCTTGTACTTAAGTCGGCATTGTGCCATTTGTATTTAATTCCGATGCACTCTCTGTGTTTCATCGTCAATAAGTAGGTCCAAGGCATACAGCAAACCTGAAGTAAAGCATCGGAATTTAAAACTGTTCACACAGGAAAGGTTCATAACATAGACAGTAAGGAGAGTCGGTCTTCTTGTCTTTAAGTCGGCATTGTGCCTTTTGTACTTAATTTCGATGCAATTTCTGTGTTTCATCGTCAATAAGTAAGTCTGTGGGATTCAGTAAACCTGAAGTGAAGCAACGGAATCAAAAATGGTTTCACAGGAAAGTTCAAATCACAGACAGTAAGAACAGTTAGTATTCTTGTTTTTATTTTTTCATTGTGCCATTTGTATTTCATATTGACGCAATTTCTGTGTTTCATCGTCACTAAGAAGGTCCAAGGGGTACAGTAAACCTGAAGTGAAGCATTGGAATCTAAAACTGGTCTCACTTAAAGATTCAAAACATAGCCAGTAAGAAATTCTGTGTTTCACCGTCAATATGAAGCTCCTAGGGATACAGTATCCCTGAAGTGAAGCATCGGAATCTAAAACTGGTCTCAGAGGAACGGTTCAAAGTATAGACAGTAAGAAGAGTCAGTCTTCTTGTACTTAAGGCGTATTTGTGATTTTTGTATTTAATTCCGATGTAATTTCTGTGTTTCATCTTCAATAAGAAGGTCCAAGGGATACAGTAAACCTGAAGTGAAGCATCGGAATCAAAATTGGTCTCACAGGAGAGCTTTAAAACATAGACATTAAGAAGAGCCAGTCTTCTTGTACTTATGTCGGCATTGTGCCCTTTGCATATATTTCCGATGCAATTTCTGTGTTTCATCGTCAATAAGAAGGTCCAAGGGATACAGTAAACCTGAAGTAAAGCATCGGAATCTAAAACTGATCTCACAGGAAAGGTTCTAAACATAGACAGTAAGTGGAGTCAGTCTTCTTGTTTTTGAGTCAGCATTGTGCATTTTGTATTTAATACCGACGCAAATTCTGTGTTTCATCGTCAACAAGAAGGTCCAAGGGTTACAGTAAACCTGAAGTGAAGCATCAGAATCTAAACTGGTCTCACAAGAAAGGTTCAAAATATAGACAGTAAGAAGAGTCAGTCTTCTTGTACTTAAGTCGGCATTGTGCCTTTTGTATTTAATTCCGAAGCAATATCTGTGTTTCACCGTCAATAAGAAGGTATAAGGCATACAATAAACCTGAAATGAAACATCGGAATCTAAAACTGGTCTCACAGGAAATGTTCCAACATAGACCGTAAGAAGAATCAGTCTTCTTGTACTTATGTCGGCATTGTGCCTTTTTTATATAACTACGATGCAATTTCTGTGTTTAATCGTCAATATGAAGGTCCAAGGGACACAGCAAACCTGAAGTGAAGCATCGGAATCTAAACTGGTCTCACAGGAAAAGTTCAAAACATAGACAGTATGAAGAGTCAGACTTCTTGTACTTAAGTCGGCATTGTGCCTTTTGTATTTAATTCCGATGCAATTTCTGTGTTTCATCGTCAATAAGATGGTCCAAGGCATACAGTAAACCTGAAGTAAAGCATCGGAATTTAAAACTGTTCAGACAGGAAAGGTTCATAACATAAACAGTAAGGAGAGTCGGTCTTCTTGTCTTTAAGTCGGCATTCTGCCTTTTGTATTCAATTTCGATGCAATTTCTGTGTTTCATCGTCAATAAGTAAGTCTGTGGGATTCAGTAAACCTGACGTCAAGCATCGGAATCAAAAATGGTTTCACAGGAAAGTTCAAATCACAGACAGTAAGAACAGTTAGTCTTCTTGTTTTTATGTTTTCATTGTGCCTTTTGTATTTCATTCCGACGCAATTTCTGTGTTTCATCGTCACTAAGAAGGTCCAAGGGGTACAGTAAACCTGAAGTGAAGCACCGGAATCAAAACTGGTCTCACAGGAAAGCTTCAAAACATGGACAGTAAGAAGAGTCAGTCTACTGGTTTTTAAGTGGGCATTGTGCCCTTTGTATTTAATTCCCACGTAATTTCTTGTTTCATCGTCAATAAGTAAGTCCAAGGGATACAGTAAACCTGAAGTGAAGCATCGAAATCAAAACTGGTCTTACAGGAATGGTTCAAAACATAGACAGTAAAAGGAGTCAGTCTTCTTGTACTTATGTCGGCCTTGTGCCTTTTGTATTTAATTCCGATCGAAATTCTGTGTTTCATCGTCAATATGAAGCTCCAAGGGATGCAGTATACCTGAAGTGAAGCATCGGAATCTAAAACTGGTCTCAGAGGAACGGTTCAAAGTATAGACCGTAAAAAGAGTCAGTCTTCTTGTACTTAAGTCGGCATTGTGCCTTTTGTAATTAATTCCGATGCAATTTCTGTGTTTCATCGTCAAAAAGAAGGTCCAACGGATACAGGAAACCTGAAGTGAAGCATAGGAATCTGAAACTGGTCTCACAGGAAAGGTTCAAATCATAGACAGTAAGAAGAGCCAGTCTTCTTGTACTTATGTCGGCATTGTGCCCTTTGTATATATTTCCGATGCAATTTCTGTGTTTCATCGTCAATAAGAAGGTCCAAGGGATACAGTAAACCTGAATTAAAGCATCGGAATCTAAAACTGATCTCACAGGAAAGGTTCAAAACATAGACAGTAAGTGGAGTCAGTCATCTTGTTTTTGAGTCAGCATTGCGCATTTTGTATTTAATACCGACGCAATTTCTGTGTTCCATCGTCAATAAGAAGGTCCAAGGGATACAGTAAACCTGAAGTGCGGCATCAGAATCTAAATTGGTCTCACAAGAAAGGTTCAAAATATGGACAGTAAGAAGAGTCAGTCTTCTTGTACTTAAGTCGGCATTAGGCCTTTTGTATTGATTTCCGATGCAATTTCTGTTTCATCGTCAATAAGAAAGTCTGAAGGATACAGTAAACCTGAAGTGAAGCATCGGAATCAAAACTGGTCTCACAGGAAGGGTAAAAAACATAGACAGTAAGGAGAGTCAGTCTTCTTGTACTTAAGTCGGCATTGTTTGTATTGTATGTAATTCCGATGCAATTTCTGTGTTTCACCGTCAATAAGAAGGTCTAAGGCATACATTATACCTCAAATGAAACATCGGAATCTAAAACTGGTCTCACAGGAAAGGTTCAAACATAGACCGTAAGAAGAGTCAGTCTTCTTGTACTTATGTCGGCATTGTGATTTTTTTATATAACTACGATGCAATTTCTGTATTTCATCGTCAATATGAAGGTCCAAGGGACACAGCAAACATGAAGTGAAGCATCGGAATCTAAACTGGTCGCACAGGAAAGGTTCAAAACATAGACAGTAAGAAGAGTCAGTCTTCTTGTACTTAAGTCGGCATTGTGCGTTTTGTATTTATGTCCGATGCAAATTCTGTGTATCATCGTCAATAAGTAGGTCTAAGGGATACAGAAAACCTGAAGTGATGCATCGGAATCTAAAACTGGTCTCAAAGGAAAGGTTCAAATCATGGAATGTAAGAAGAATCAGTCCTCCTGTAGTTAAGTCGGCATTGTGCCTTTTGTATTTAATTCCGATGCAATTTCTGTGTTTCATCGTCAATAAGAAGTTACAAGGGATACAGTAAACCTAAAATGAGGCATAGGTTTCTGAAACTGGTCTCACAGGAAAGGTTTACATCATAGACAGGAGGAAGACTCAGTCTTCTTGTACTTAGGTCGGCAATGTGCCTTTTGTATTTAATTCCGATGCAATATATGTGTTTCATCGTCAATAAGGAGGTCCAAGGGATACAGTAAACCTGAAGTGAAGCATCGGAATCTAAAACTGCTATCACAGGAAAGGTTCAAAACATAGAGAGTAAGAAGAGTCAGTCTTCATGTTTTTAAGTGGGCATTGTGCAATTTGTATTTACTTCCGACGCAATTTCTGTGTTTGATCGTCAATAAGAAAGTCCAAGGGATACAGTAAACCTGACGTGAAGCATCGGAATCAAAACTGGTCTCACAGGAATGGTTCAAAACATAGACAGTAAGAGGAGTCGGTCCTCTTGTACTTATGTCGGCATTGTGCCTTTTGTATTTAATTCCGATGCAATTTCTGTGTTTCATCGTCAATAAGAAAGTCCAAGGGATACAGTAAACCTGAAGTAAAGCATTGGAATCTAAAACTGGTCTCACGGGTGAGGTGCAAAATATAGACAGTAAGAGGAGGCGGTCTTCTTGTTTTCATGTAGGCACTGTGCCTTTAGTATTTAATTCCGAAGCTATTTCTGTGTCTCATCGTCAATAAGAGAGTCTGAGGGATACAGTAAACCTGAAGTGAAGCATCGGAATCAAACCTGGTCTCACAGGAAGGGTTCAAAACATAGACAGTAAGAAGAGTCAGTCTTCTTGTACTTAAGTCGGCATTGTGCGTATTGTATTTAATTCCTATGCAATTTCTGTGTTTCATCGTCAATAAGAAGGTCCAAGGGATACAGTAAATCTGAGGTGAAGCATCGGAATCGAAACTGGTCTCACAGGAAAGGTTTAAAACATAGACAGTAAGAGGAGTCAGTCTTCTTGTACTTAAGTCGGCTTGGGCCTCTTGTATTTAATTCCGATGCAATCTCTGTGTATCATCGTCAATAAGCAGGTCTAAGGGATACAGTAAACGTGAAGTGTAGCATCCGAATCTAAAACTGGTCTCACAGGAAAGGGACAAATCATGGAATGTAAGAAGAGTCAGTCCCCTTGTACTTAAGTCGGCATTGTGCCTTTTGTATATGACTACAATGCAATTTCTGTGTTTCATCGTCAATATGAAGGTCCAAGGCATACAGTAAACCTGAAGTGAAGCATCGGAATCTAAAACTGGTCTCACACGAAAGGTTCAAAGATTAACAGTAAGAAGAGTCAGTCTTCTCGTTTTTAAGTCGGCATTGTGCCTTTTGTATTTAAATCCGATGCAATTTCTGTGTTTCATCGTCAATAAGAAGGTCCTAGGCATACAGTAAACCTGAATTGAAGCATCGGAATCTAAAACTGGTCTAACAGGAAAGGTTCCAAGCATAGACAGTAAGAAGAGTCAGTCCTCATGTACTTAAGTGGCTTTGTGCCTTTTGTATTTAAATCCGATGCAGTTTATGTGTTTCATCGTCAATAAGCAGGTCCAAGGGATAAAGTAAACCTGAAAAGAAGCATCGGAATCTAAAACTGGTCTAACAGGAAAGGTTCAAAACATAGACTGCAAGAAGAGTCAGTCTTCTTGTTTTTAAGTGGGCATTGTGCCATTTGTATTTAATTCCGACGCAATTTCTGTGTTTCATCGTCAATAAGAAAGTCCAAGGGATCCAGTAAACCTGCAGTGAAGCATCGGAATCTAAACTGGTCTCACAGGAATGGTTCAAAATATAGACACTAAGATAAGTCACTCTTCTTGTACTTAAGTCGGCATTTTGATTTTTGTATGTAATTCCGTTGCAATTTCCGTGTTTCATCGTCAATAAGAAGGTCCAAGGGATACAGTAAACCTGAAGTGAAGCATCGGAACCTAAAACTGGTCTCACAGTAAAGATTCAAATATAGACATTAAGAAGAGTCAGTCTTCTTGTACTCAAGTCGGCATTGTTCCTTTTCTATTTAATTCCAATGCAGCTTCTGTGGTTCATCGTCAGTGAGAAGGTCCAAGGGATACAGTAAACCTGAAGTGAAGCATCGGAAACTAAAACTGGTCTCACAGGAAGGTTAAAATCATAGAATGTAAGAAGAGGCAGTCCTCTTGTACTTAAGTCGGCATTGTGCCTTATGTATTTAAATCCGATGCAATTTCTTGTTTCATCGTCAATAAGAAGATCCAAGGTATGCAGTAAACCTGAAGTGAAGCATCGGAATCAAAACTGGTCTCACAGGAAAGGTTCTAATCGTAGAAAGTATGAAGAGTCGGTCCTCTTCTACTTAAGTCGGCAATGTGCCTTTTGTATTTAATGCCGATGCAGTTTCTGTGTTTCACCGTCAATAAGAAAGTCTGAGGGATACTGTAAACCTGAAGTGAAGCATCTGAATCTAAAACTGGTCACACTGGAGAGGTTCAAAGCATAGAGAGTAAGAGGAGTCAGTCTTCTTGTTTTTAAGTGGGCATTGTGCCTTTTGTATTTTATTCCGACGCAATTTCTGTGTTTCATCCTCAACAAGAAAGTCCAATTGATACAGTAAACCTAAGTGAAGCATCGGAATCAAAACTGGTCTCACAGGAATGGTTCATAACATACATAGTAACACGAGTCAGTCTTCTTGTACTTAAGTCGGCATTGTGCCTTTTGTATGTAATTCCGACGCAATTTCTGTGTTTCATCGTCAATATGAGGGTCCAAGGAATACAGTAAACCAAAGTGAAGCATCGGAATCAAAAACTGGTCTCACGCGAGAGGTTCAAAGTATAGACAGTAAGATGAGTCAGTCTTCTTGTACTTAAGTCGGCATTTTGATTTTTGTATTTAATTCCGTTGCAATTTCTGTGTTTCCTCGTTAATAAGAAGGTCCAAGGGATACAGTAAACCTGAAGTGAAGCATCTGAATCTAAAACTGGTTTCACAGTAAAGATTCAAAACATAGACAGTAAGAAGAGTCAGTCTTCTTGTACTTAAGTCAGAATTGCACCTTTTGTATTTAATTCCAATGCAACTTCTGTGGTTCATCGTCAGTCAGGGGGTCCATGGGATACAGTAAACCTGAAGTGAAGCATCGTAATCTAAATCAGGTCTCGCAGGAAAGGTTCAAAACATAGACAGCAAGAAGAGTCAGTCTTCTTTTACTTAAGTCGGCATTGTGCCTTTTCTATTTAATTCCGATGCAATTTCTGTGTTTCATCGTCAATAAGAAGGTCCAAGGGATACAGTAAACCTGAACTAAGCATCGGAATCTAAAACTGATCACACAGGAAAGGTTCAAAACATAGACAATATGAGGAGTCAGTCTTTATGTTTTTAAGTTGGCATTGTGCCTTTTGTATTTAATACCGATGCAATTTCTGTGTTTCATCGTCAAGAAGAAGGTCCAATTGATACAGTAAACTTGAACTAAAGCATCGGAATCTAAAACTGGTCTCACGGGAGAGGTTCAAAACATAGACAGTAAGAGGAGTCGGTCTTCTTGTTTTCGAGTCGGCACTGTGCCTTTTGTATTTAATTCCGATGCAATTTCTCTGTTTCATCGTCAATAAGAAGGTCCAAGGGATACATTAACGCTGAAGTGAAGCATCGGAATCTCAAACTGGTCTCACAGTAAAGGTTCAATTCATAGAATGTAAGAAGAGTCAGTCCTCTTGTACTTAAGTCGGCATTGTGCCTTTTGTATTTAGTTCCGATGCAATTTCTATGTTCCATCGTCAATAAGAAGGTCCAAGGGATACAGTAAACCTGAAGTAAAGCATCGGCATCTAAAACTGGTCTCAAAGGATAGGTTCAAAACATAGACAGTAAGAAGACTCAGTCTTCTTGTCTTTAAGTGGGCATTATGGCTTTTGTATTTAATTCCGACGCATTTTCTGTGTTTCATCGTCAATAAGAAAGTCCAAGGGAAACAGTAAACCTGAAGTGAAGCATCGGAATCAAGACTGGTCTCACAGGAATGGTTCAAAACATTGACAGTAAGAGGAGTTAGCTTTCTTGTACTTAAGTCGGCATTGGTCCTTTTGTATTTAATTCCAATGCAGCTTCTGTGGTTCATCGTCAGTCAGAAGGTCCAAGGAATACAGTAAACATGAAGTGAAGCATCGTAATCTAAAACAGGTCTCGCAGGAAAGGTTCACATCATAGACAGTAAGAAGAGTCAGTCTTCTTGTACTTAAGGCGGCATTGTGCCTTTTGTTTTTAATTCCAATGCAACATCTGTGGTTCTTCGTCGGTCAGAAGGTCCAAGGGATACAGTAAACCTGACGTGAAGCATCGGAATCTAAAACTGGTCTCACAGGAAAGGTTCAAATCATAGAATGTAAGAAGAGTCAGTCCTCTTGTACTTAAGTCGGCGTTGTGCCTTTTGTATTTAATTCCGATGCAATTTCTGTGTTTCATCGTCAATATGAGGGTCCAAGGGATACAGTAAACCAAAGTGAAGCATCGGAATCAAAAACTGGTCTCACGCGAGAGGTTCAAAGTATAGACAGTAAGATGAGTCAGTCTTCTAGTACTTAAGTCGGCATTTTGATTTTTGTATTTAATTCCGTTGCAATTTCTGTGTTTCCTCGTTAATAAGAAGGTCCAAGGGATACAGTGAACCTGAACTAAGCATCGGAAGCTAAAACTGATCACACAGGAAAGGTTCAAAACATAGACAATATGAGGAGTCGGTCTTCATGTTTTTAAGTTGGCATTGTGCCTTTTGTATTTAATACCGATGCAATTTCTGTGTTTCATCGTCAAGAAGAAGGTCCAATTGATACAGTAAACTTGAACTAAAGCATCGGAATCTAAAACTGGTCTCACGGGAGAGGTTCAAAACATAGACAGTAAGAGGAGTCGGTCTTCTTGCTTTGAGTCGGCATTGTGCCTTTTGTATTTAATTCCGATGCAATTTCTGTGTTTCATCGTCAATAAGAAGTTCTGAGGGATACAGTAAACCTGAAGTGAAGCATCGGAATCAAAACTGGTCTCACAGGAAGGGTTCAAAACACAGACAGTAAGAGGAGTCAATTTTTATGTAATTAAGTTGGCATTGTGCCTATTGTATTTAATTCCGATGCAATATATGTGTTTCATCGTCAATAAGAAGGTCCAAGGGATACAGTAAACCTGAAGTGAAGCATCGGAATCAAAACTAGTCTCACAGGAAAGGTCGAAACATAGACAGTAAGAGGAGTCAGTCTTCTTGTACTAAACTCGGCATTGTGCCTCTTGTATTTAATTCCGAAGCAATTTCTGTGTTTCATCGTCAATAAGAAGGTACAAGGGATACAGTAAACCTGAAATGAAGCATAGGAATCTAAAACTGGTCTCACTGGAAAGGTTCAAATCATAGACAGTAAGAAGACTCAGTATTCTTGTACTTAAGTCGGCATTGTGATTTTTGTATTTAATGCCGATGCAATTTCTTTGTTTCATTGTCAATAAAAAGGTCCAAGGGATACAGTAAACCTGAAGTGAAGCATCGGAATCTAAAACTGATCTCACAGGAGAGCTTCAAATGATAGATTGTAAGAAGAGTCAGTCTTCTTGTTTTTATGTCGACATTGTGCCTTTTGTATTTAATTCCGACGCAATTTCTGTGTTTCATACGTCAACAAGACGGTCCAAGGGACACAGTAAACCTGAAGTAAAACATCGGCATCTAAAACTGGTCTCACAGGAAAGGTTCAAATCATAGACAGTGAGAAGAGTCAGTCTTATTGTTTTTATGTGGGCATTATGAAATTTGTATTTAATTCCGACGCAATTTCTGTGTTTCATCGTCAACAAGAAGGTCCAAGGGATACAGTAAACCTGGAGTGAAGGATCGGAATCAATACTGGTCTCACAGGAAAGGTTCAAAACATAGACAGTAAGAAAACTCAGTCTTCTTGTTCTTAAGTCGGCATTGTGCCTTTTGTATTTAATTACGTTGCAATATCTGTGTTTCATCGTCAATACGAAGGTCCAAGGGATACAGTAAACCAAAGTGAAGCATCGGAATCAAAAACTGGTCTCACAGGAAAGGTCCAAATATAGACAGTAAGATGAGTTAGTCTCCTTGTACTTAAGTCGCCATTTTGACTTTTGTATTTAATTCCGATGCAATTTCGGTGGTTCATCGTCAGTCAGAAGGTCCAAGGGATACAGAAAACCTGAAGTGAAGCATCGTAATCTAAATCAGGTCTCGCAGGAAAGGTTCAAAACATAGACAGCAAGAAGAGTCAGTCTTCTTTTACTTAAGTCGGCATTGTGCCTTTTCCATTTAATTCCGATGCAATTTCTGTGTTTCATCGTCAATAATAAGGTCCAAGGGATACAGTAAACCTGAACTAAGCATCGGAATCTAAAACTGATCACACAGGAAAGGTTCAAAACATAGACAATATGAGGAGTCAGTCATCATGTTTTTAAGTTGGCATTGTGCCTTTTGTATTTAATACCGATGCAATTTCTGTGTTTCATCGTCAAGAAGAAGGTCCAATTGATACAGTAAACTTGAACTAAAGCATCGGAATCTATAACTGGTCTCACGGGAGAGGTCCAAAACATAGACAGTAAGAGGAGTCGGTCTTCTTGTTTTTGAGTCGGCACTGTGCCTTTTGTATTTAATTCCGATGCAATTTCTGTGTTTCATCGTCAATAAGAAGTTCTGAGGGATACAGTAAACCTGAAGTGAAGCATCGGAATCAAAACTGGTCTCACAAGAAGGGTTCAAAACATAGACAGTAAGAGGAGTCAATTTTTATGTAATTAAGTTGGCATTGTGCCTATTGTATTTAATTCCGATGCAATATATGTGTTTCATCGTCAATAAGAAGGTCCAAGGGATACAGTAAACCTGAAGTGAAGCATCGGAATCAAAACTAGTCTCACAGGAAAGGTCAAAACATAGACAGTAAGAGGAGTCAGTCTTCTTGTACTAAACTCGGCATGTGTTTCTTGTATTTAATTCCGATGCAATTTCTGTGTTTCATCGTCAATTAGAAGGTACAAGGGATACAGTAAACCTGAAATGAAGCATAGGAATCTAAAACTGGTCTCACAGGAAAGGTTCAAATCATAGACAGTAAGAAGACTCAGTATTCTTGTACTTAAGTCGGCATTGTGATTTTTGTATTTAATGCCGATGCAATTTATTTGTTTCATTGTCAATAAAAAGGTCCAAGGGATACAGTAAACCTGAAGTGAAGCATCGGAATCTAAAACTGATCTCACAGGAGAGCTTCAAATGATAGATTGTAAGAAGAGTCAGTCTTCTTGTTTTTATGTCGACATTGTGCCTTTTGTATTTAATTCCGACGTAATTTCTGTGTTTCATAAGTCAACAAGACGGTCCAAGGGACACAGTAAACCTGAAGTAAAACATCGGCATCTAAAACTGGTCTCACAGGAAAGGTTCAAATCATAGACAGTGAGAAGAGTCAGTCTTATTGTTTTTAAGTGGGCATTATGAAATTTGTATTTAATTCCGACGCAATTTCTGTGTTTCATCGTCAACAAGAAGGTCCAAGGGATACAGTAAACCTGGAGTGAAGGATCAGAATCAATACTGGTCTCACAGGAAAGGTTCAAAACATAGACAGTAAGAAGACTCAGTCTTCTTGTTCTTAAGTCGGCATTGTGCCTTTTGTATTTAATTACGTTGCAATATCTGTGTTTCATCGTCAATACGAAGGTCCAAGGGATACAGTAAACCAAAGTGAAGCATCGGAATCAAAAACTGGTCTCACAGGAAAGGTCCAAATATAGACAGTAAGATGAGTTAGTCTCCTTGTACTTAAGTCGCCATTTTGACTTGTATTTAATTCCGATGCAATTTCGGTGGTTCATCGTCAGTCAGAGGGTCCAAGGGATACAGAAAACCTGAAGTGAAGCATCGGAATCTAAAACAGGTCTCGCAGGAAAGGTTCAAAACATAGACAGTATGAAGAGTCAGTCTTCTTATACTTAAGTCGGCATTGTGCCTTTTGTATTTAATTCCGATGCAATTTCTGTGTTTCATCGTCAATAAGAAGGTCCGAGGGATACACTAAACCTGAAGTGAAGAATCGGAAACTAAAACTGGTCTCACAGGAAAGGTTCAAAACATAGACAGTAAGAGGAGTCACTCTTCTCGTACTTAAGTCGGCATTGTGCCTTTTATATTTATTCCGATGCAATTTCTGTGTTTCATCGTCAATAAGAATGTACCAGGGATACAGTAAACCTGGATTGAAACATAGGAATCTAAAACTGGTCTCACAGGAAAGTTCAAATCATAGACAGTAAGGAGACTCTGTCTTCTTGTACATGAGTCGGCATTGTGCCTTTTGTATTTAATTCCGATGCATTTCTGTGTTTCATCGTCAATAAGAAGGTACAAGGGATACAGTAAACCTGAAATTAATCATGGGAATTTAAAACTGGTCTCACAGGAAAGGTTTAAATAATAGACAGTAAGAAGACTCAGTCTTCTTGTACTTAGGTCGGCAATGTGCCTTTTGTATTTATTTCCGATGCAATTTCTGTGTTCCATCGTCAATATGAAGGTCCAAGGGATACAGTAATACCAAAGTGAAGCATCGGAATCTATAACTGGTCTCACAGGAAATTTTCAAAACATAGTCAGTAAGAAGAGTCAGTCTTCTTGTACGTAGGTCGGCATTTTGACTTTTGTATTTAATTCCGAAGCAATTTCTCTGTTTCATCGTCAATAAGAAGGTCCAAGGGATACATTAACGCTGAAGTGAAGCATCGGAATCTCAAACTGGTCTCACAGTAAGGGTCCAATTCATAGAATGTAAGAAGAGTCAGTCCTCTTGTACTTAAGTCGGCATTGTGCCTTTTGTATTTAGTTCCGATGCAATTTCTATGTTCCATCGTCAATAAGAAGGTCCAAGGGATACAGTAAACCTGAAGTAAAGCATCGGCATCTAAAACTGGTCTCACAGGATAGGTTCAAAACATAGACAGTAAGAAGACTCAGTCTTCTTGTCTTTAAGTGGGCATTATGGCTTTTGTATTTAATTCCGACGCATTTTCTGTGTTTCATCGTCAATAAGAAAGTCCAAGGGAAACAGTAAACCTGAAGTGAAGCATCGGAATCAAGACTGGTCTCACAGGAATGGTTCAAAACATTGACAGTAAGAGGAGTTAGCTTTCTTGTACTTAAGTCGGCATTGGTCCTTTTGTATTTAATTCCAATGCAGCTTCTGTGGTTCATCGTCAGTCAGAAGGTCCAAGGGATACAGTAAACATGAAGTGAGCATCGTAATCTAAAACAGGTCTCGCAGGAAAGGTTCACATCATAGACAGTAAGAAGAGTCAGTCTTCTTGTACTTAAGGCGGCATTGTGCCTTTTGTTTTTAATTCCAATGCAACTTCTGTGGTTCTTCGTCGGTCAGAAGGTCCAAGGGATACAGTAAACCTGACGTGAAGCATCGGAATCTAAAACTGGTCTCACAGGAAAGGTTCAAATCATAGAATGTAAGAAGAGTCAGTCCTCTTGTACTTAAGTCGGCGTTGTGCCTTTTGTATTTAATTCCGATGCAATTTTTGTGTTTCATCGTCAATATGAAGGTCCAAGGGATACAGTAAACCTGAAATTAAGCATAGGAATCTAAAACTGGTCTCACAGGAAAGGTTTAAATCATAGACAGTAAGAAGACTCAGTCTTCTCGTACTTAGGTCGGCAATGTGCCTTTTGTATTTCTTTCCGATGCAATTTCTGTGTTTCATCGTCAATATGAAGGTCCAAGGGATACAGTAAGACCAAAGTGAAGCATTGGAATCTAAAACTGGTCTCAGTGGAAATTTTCAAAACATAGACAGTAAGAAGTGTCAGTGTTCTTGTACGTAAGACGGCATTTTGACTTTTGTATTTAATTCCGATGCAATTTCTGTGTTTCATCGTCAATAAGAAGGTCCAAGGGATACATTAACCCTGCAGTGAAGCATCGGAAACTAAAACTGGTCTCACAGAGAAGGTTGAATTCATAGAATGTAAGAAGAGTCAGTCCTCTTGTACTTAAGTCGGCATTGTTGGTTTTGTATTTAGTTCCGATGCAATTTCTATGTTCCATCGTCAATAAGAAGGTCCAAGGGATACAGTAAACCTGAAGTAAAGCATCGGCATCTAAAACTGGTCTCACAGGATAGGTTCAAAACATAGACAGTAAGAAGAGTCAGTCTTCTTGCTTTTAAGTGATCATTGTGGCTTTTGTATTTAATTCCGACGCAATATCTGTGTTTCATCGGCAATAAGAAAGTCCAAGGGAAACAGTAAACCTGAAGTGAAGCATCGGAATCAAAACTGGTCTCACAGGAATGGTTCAAAACATAGACAGTAAGAGGAGTTAGTTTTCATGTTCTTAAGTCGGCATTGTTCCTTTTGTATATAATTCCAATGCAACTTCTGTGGTTCATCGTCAGTCAGAAGGTCCAAAGGATACTGTAAACCTGAGGTGAAGCATCGTAATCTAAAACAGGTCTCGCAGGAAAGGTTCAAAACATAGACAGTAGGAAGAGTCAGTCTTCTTGTACTTAAGTCGGCATTGTGCCTTTTGTATTTAATTCCGATGCAATTTCTGTGTTTCATCGTCAATAAGAAGGTCCGAGGGATACACTAAACCTGAAGTGAGGCATCGGAAACTAAAACTGGTCTCACAGGAAAGGTTCAATTCATAGAATGTAAGAAGAGTCAGTCTTCAGGTTTTTAAGTCGGCATTGTGCCTATTGCATTTAATACCGACGCAATTTCTGTGTTTCATCGTCAATAAGAAGGTCCAACTAATACAGTAAACGTGAAGTAAAGCATCGGCATCTATAACTGCTCTCACAGGATAGGTACAAAACATAGACAGTGAGAAGAGTCAGTCTTCAGGTTTTTAAGGCGGCATTGTGCCTTTTGCATTTAATACCGACGCAATTTCTGTGTTTCATCGTCAATAAGAAGGTCCAAGGGATACAGTAAACCTGAAGTGAAGCATCGGAATCTAAACTGGTCTCACAGGAAAGGTTCAATTCATAGAATGTAAGAAGAGTCAGTCCTCTTGTACTTAAGTCGGCATTGTGCCCTTTGTATTTAGTTCCGATGCAATTTCTATGTTCCATCGTCAATAAGATGGTCCAAGGGACACAGTAAACGTGAAGTAAAGCATCGGCATCTATAACTGCTCTCACAGGATAGGTACAAAACATAGACAGTAAGAAGGGTCAGTCTTCTTGTTTTTAAGTGAGCATTGTGGCTTTTGTATTTAATTCCGTCGCAAGTTCTGTGTTACATCGTCAATAGGTAAGTCCAAGGGAAACAGTAAACCTGAAGTGAAGCATCGGAATCAAAACTGGTCTCACATAAATGGTTCAAAACATAGACAGTAAGAGGAGGTAGTTTTCTTGTACTTAAGTCGGCATTGTTCCTTTTGTATTTAATTCCAATGCATCTTCTGTGGTTCATCGTCAGTCAGAAGGTCCAAGGGATACAGTAAACCTGAAGTAAAGCATCGTAATATAAAACAGGTCTCGCAGGAAAAGTTCAAAACATAGACAGTAAGAAGAGTCAGTCTTCTTGTACTTAGGTCGGCATTGTGCCTTTTGTATTTAATTCCGATGCGATTTCTGTGTTTCATCGACAATAAGAAGGTCCAAGGGATACAGTAAACCTGAAGTGAAGCATCAGAATCTAAAACTATTCTCACAGGAAAGGTTCAAAATATAGACACTAAGATGAGTCACTCTTCTTGTACTTACGTCGGCATTTTGATTTTTGTATGTAATTCCGTTGCAATTTCCGTGTTTCATCGTCAATAAGAAGGTCCAAGGAATACAGTAAACCTGAAGTGAAGCATCGGAATCTAAAACTGGTCTCACAGGAAGGTTAAAGTCATAGAATGTAAGAAGAGGCAGTCCTCTTGTACTTAAGTCGGCATTGTGCCTTATGTATTTAAATCCGATGCAATTTCTTGTTTCATCGTCAATAAGAAGGTCAAAGGGATACAGTAAACCTGAACTAAAGCATGGGAATCTAAAACTGATCACACAGGAAAGGTTCAAAACATAGACAATATGAGGAGTCAGTCTTCATGTTTTTAAGTCGACATTGTGCCTTTTGTATTTAATACCGACGCAATTTCTGTGCTTCATCGTCAATAAAAAGGTCCAAGGGATACAGTAAACCTGAAGTGAATCATCGGTATCTAAACTGGTCTCACAGGAATGGTTCAAAACATAGACAGTAAGAAGAACAGTCATTTGTTCTTAAGTCGGCATTGTGCCTTTTGTGTTTAATTCCGATGCAATTTCTGTGTTTCATCGTCAATATGAAGATCCAAGGGATGCAGTAAACCTGAAGTGAGGCATCGGAATCAAAACAGGTCTCACAGGATAGGTTCAAATCGTAGAAAGTATGAAGAGTCAGTCCTCTTGTACTTAAGTCGGCATTGTGCCTTTTGTATTTAATTCCGATGCAGTTTCTGTGTTTCACCGTCAATAAGAAAGTCTGAGGGATACTGTAAACCTGAAGTGAAGCATTGGAATCTAAAACTGGTCACACTGGAGAGTTTCAAAGCATAGAGAGTAAGATGAGTCAGTCTTCTTGTTTTTAAGTCGGAATTGTACATTTTGTATTTAATTCCAATGTAACCTCTGTGGTTTGTCGTCAGTCAGGAGGTCCATGGGATACAGTAAACCTGAAGTGAAGCATCGTAATCTAAATCAGGTCTCGCAGGAAGGGTTCAAAACATAGACAGCAAGAAGAGTCAGTCTTCTTGTACTTGAGTCGGCATTGTGCCTTTTGTATTTCATTCCGATGCAATTTCTGTGATTCAACGTCAATATGAAGATCCAAGGGATACAGTAAACCTGAAGTGAAACATCGGAATCAAAACTGGTCCCACAGGAAAGGTTCAAATCGTAAAACGTAAGAAGAGTCTCTTGTACTTAAGTCGGCATTGTGCCTTTTATATTTATTTCCGATGCAATTTCTGTGTTTCATCGTCAATATGAAGGTCCAAGGGATACAGTAAACCTGAAATTAAGCATAGGAATCTAAAACTGGTCTCACAGGAAAGGTTTAAATCACAGACAGTAAGAAGACTCAGTCTTCTCGTACTTAGGTCGGCAATGTGATTTTTGTATTTCTTTCCGATGCAATTTCTGTGTTTCATCGTCAATATGAAGGTCCAAGGGATACAGTAATACCAAAGTGAAGCATTGGAATCTAAAACAGGTCTCACAGGAAATTTTCAATGCATAGACAGTAAGAAGAGTCAGTGTTCTTGTACGTAAGTCGGCATTTTGACTTTTGTATTTAATTCCGATGCAATTTCTGTGTTTCATCGTCAATAAGAAGGTCCAAGGGATACATTAACCCTGAGGTGAAGCATCGGAAACTAAAACTGGTCTCACAGGAAAGGTTCAATTCATAGAATGTAACAAGAGTCAGTCTTCTTGTACGTAAGTCGGCATTTTGACTTTTGTATTTAATTCCGATGCGATTTCTCTGTTTCATCGTCAATAAGAAGGTCAGAGGGATACATTAACCATGAACTGAAGCATCGGAATCTAAAACTGGTCTCACAGTAAAGGTCAAAACATAGACAGCAAGAAGAGTCAGTCTTCTTGTACTTAAGTCGGCATTGTGCCTTTTGTATTTAATTCCGATGCAATTTCTGTGTTTCATCGTCAATAAGGAGGTCCAAGGGATACATTAACCCTGCAGTGAAGCATCGGAATCTAAACTAGTCTCACAGGAAAGGTTCAATTCATAGAATGTAAGAAGAGTCAGTCCTCTTGTACTTAAGTCGGCATTGTGCCCTTTGAATTTAGTTCCGATGCAATTTCTATGTTCCATCGGCAATAAGATGGTCCAAGGGATACAGTAAACGTGAAGTAAAGCATCGGCATCTATAACTGGTCTCACAGGATAGGTACAAAACATAGACAGTAAGAAGAGTCAGTCTTCAGGTTTTTAAGTCGGCATTGTGCCTTTTGCATTTAATACCGACGCAATTTCTGTGTTTCATCGTCAATAAGAAGGTCGAAGGGATACAGTAAACCTGAAGTGAAGCATCGGAATCTAAACTGGTCTCACAGGAAAGGTTCAATTCATAGAATGTAAGAAGATTCAGTCCTCTTGTACTTAAGTCGGCATTGTGCCCTTTGAATTTAGTTCCGATGCAATTTCTATGTTCCATCGTCAATAAGATGGTCCAAGGGATACAGTAAACGTGAAGTAAAGCATCGGCATCTGTAACTGGTCTCACAGGATAGGTACAAAACATAGACAGTAAGAAGAGTCAGTCTTCTTGTTTTTAAGTGGGCATTGTGGCTTTTGTATTTAATTCCGACGCAATTTCTTTGTTTCATCGTCAATAAGTAAGTCCAAGGGAAACAGTAAACCTGAAGTGAAGCATCGGAATCAAAACTGGTCTCACAGAAATGGTTCAACACATAGACAGTAAGAGGAGTTAGTTTTCTTGTACTTAAGTCGGCATTGTTCCTTTTGTATTTAATTCCAATGCAACTTCTGTGGTTCATCGTCAGTCAGAAGGTCCAATGGATACAGTAAACCTGAAGTAAAGCATCGTAATCTAAAACAGGTCTCGCAGGACAAGTTCAAAACATAGACAGTAAGAAGAGTCAGTCTTCTTGTACTTAATTCGGCATTGTGCCTTTTGTAATTAATTCCGATGCAATTTCTGTGTTTGATCGTCATTAAGAAGGTCCATGGTTCAAATGGTTCAAATTGCTCTGAGCACTATGGGTCTCAACTGCTGAGGTCATTAGTCGCCTAGAACATAGAACTAGTTAAACCTAACTAACCTGAGGATATCACAAACAACCATGCCTAAGGCTGGATTCGAACCTGAGACCGTAGCGGTCTAGCGGTTCCAGACTGCAGCGCCTATAACTGCACGGCCACTTCGGCTGGCCAAGGTCCAAGGGATACAGTAAACCTGAAGTGAAGCATCGGAATCAAAACTGGTCTCACAGGAAAGGTTCAAAACATAGACAGTAAGAGGAGTCAGTCTTCTTGTACTTAAGTCGGCATTGCGCCTTTTGTATTTAATTCCGATGCGATTTCTGTGTTTCATCGTCAATAAGAAGGTCCAAGGGATACAGTAAACCTGAAGTGAAGCATCGGAATCTAAAACTGGTCTCACAGAAAAGATTCAAAACATAGACAGTAAGAAGAGTCGGTCTTCTTCTACTTAAGGCGGCATTGTGCCTTTTGTTTTTAATTCCAATGCATCTTCTGTGGTTCCTCGTCTGTCAGAAGGTCCAAGGGATACAGTAAACGTGAAGTGAAGCATCGTAATCTAAAACAGGTCTCGCAGGAAAGGTTCAAAACATAGACAGTAAGAAGAGTCAGTCTTCTTGTACTTAAGTCGGCGTTGTGCCTTTTGTATTTCATTTCGATGCAATTTCTGTGATTCATCGTCAATATGAAGATCCAATTGATACAGTAAACCTGAAGTGAAACATCGGAATCAAAACTGGTCTCACAGGAAAGGTTCAAATCGTAGAACGTAAGAAGAGTCTCTTGTACTTACGTCGGCATTGTGCCTTTTGTATTTAACTCCGATGCAATTTCTCTGTTTCATCGTCAATAAGAAGGTCCAAGGGATACATTAACGCTGAAGTGAAGCATCGGAATCTCAAACTGGTCTCACAGTAAAGGTTCAATTCATAGAATATAAGAAGAGTCAGTCCTCTTGTACTTAAGTCGGCATTGTGCCTTTTGTATTTAGTTCCGATGCAATTTCTATGTTCCATCGTCAATAAGAAGGTCCAAGGGATACAGTAAACCTGAAGTAAAGCATCGGCATCTAAAACTGGTCTCACAGGATAGGTTCAAAACATAGACAGTAAGAAGACTCAGTCTTCTTGTCTTTAAGTGGGCATTATGGCTTTTGTATTTAATTCCGACGCATTTTCTGTGTTTCATCGTCAATAAGAAAGTCCAAGGGAAACATTAAACCCGAAGTGGAGCATAGGAATCCAAAACTGGTCTCACAGGAAAGTTCAAATCATAGACAGTAGGGAGACTCAGTCTTCTTATACTTAAGTCGGCATTGTGCCTTTTGCATTTAATTCCGATGCAATTTCTGTGTTTCATCGTCAATAAGAAGGTTCAAGGTATACAGTAAACTTGAAATTAAGCATAGGAATCTATAACTGGTCTCACAGGAAAGGTTTAAATCATAGACAGTAAGAAGACACAGTCTTCTCGTACTTAGGTCGGCAATGTGCCTTTTGTATTGATTTCCGATGCAATTACTGTGTTCATCGTCAATACGATGGTCCAAGGGATACAGCAATACCAAAGTGAAGCATCGGAATCTAAAACTGGTCTCACAGGAAATTTTCAAAACATAGACAGTAAGAAGAGACAGTCTTCTTGTACGTAAGTCGGCATTTTGACTTTTATATTTAATTCCAATGCAATTTCTCTGTTTCATCGTCAATAAGAAGTACAGAGGGATACATTAACCCTGAAGTGATGCATCGGAAAATAAAACTGGTCTCACAGAAAAGGTTCAATTCATAGAATGTAAGACGAGTCAGTCCTCTTGTACTTAAGTCGGCATTGTGCCTTTTGTATTTAGTTCCGATGCAATTTCTATGTTCCATCGTCAATAAGAAGGTGCAAGGGATACAGTAAACCTGAAGTAAAGCATCGGCATTTAAAACTGGTCTCACAGGATAGGTTCAAAACATAGACAGTAAGAAGAGTCAGTCTTCTTGTTTTTAAGTGGGCATTGTGGCTTTTGTATTTAATTCCGACGCAATATCTGTGTTTCATCGTCAATAAGAAAGTCCAAGGGAAACAGTAACCCTGAAGTGAAGCATCGGAATCAAAACAGGTCTCACAGGAATGGTTCAAAACATAGACAGTAAGAGGAGTTAGTTTTCTTGTTCTTAAGTCGGCATTGTTCCTTTTGTATTTAATTCCAATGCAATTTCTGTGTTTCATCGTCAATAAGAAGGTCCGAGGGATACACTAAACCTGAAGTGAGGCATCGGAAACTAAAACTGGTCTCACAGGAAAGATTCAAATCGTAGAACGTAAGAAGAGTCTCTTGTACTTAAGTCAGAATTGTGCCTTTTGTATTTAACTCAGATGCAATTTCTGTGGTTCATCGTCAATAAGAAGGTACCAGGGATACAGTAAACCTGAAATGAAGCACAGGAATCTAAAACTGGTCTCACAGGTAAGTTCAAATCATAGACAGTAAGGAGACTCAGTCTTCTTGTACTTAAGTCGGCATTGTGCCTTTTGTATTTAACTCCGATGCAATTTCTGTGTTTCTACATCTACATCTACATTGATACTCCGCAAGCCACCCAACGGTGTGTGGCGGAGGGCACTTTACGTGCCACTGTCATTACCTCCCTTTCCTGTTCCAGTCGCGTATGGTTCGCGGGAAGAACGACTGTCTGAAAGCCTCCGTGCGCGCTCTAATCTCTCTAATTTTACATTCGTGATCTCCTCGGGAAGTATAAGTAGGGGGAAGCAATATATTCGATACCTCATCCAGAAACGCACCCTCTCGAAACCTGGCGAGCAAGCTACACCGCGATGCAGAGCGCCTCTCTTGCAGAGTCTGCCACTTGAGTTTATTAAACATCTCCGTAACGCTATCACGGTTACCAAATAACCCAGTGACGAAACGCGCCGCTCTTCTTTGGATCTTCTCTATCTCCTCCGTCAACCCGACCTGGTACGGATCCCACACTGATGAGCAATACTCAAGTATAGGTCGAACGAGTGTCAATAAGAAGTTCCAAGGGATACAGTAAACCTGAAATGAATCATCGGAATCTAAAATTGGTCTCACAGGAAAGGATCAAAATATAGTCAGTAAGAAGAGTCATCCTTCTTGTACTTAAGTCGGCATTGTGCCTTTTGTATTTAATTCCGATGCAATTTCTGTGTTCCATCGTCAATAAGAAGGTCCAAGGGATACAGTAAACCTGAAATGAAGCATAGGAATCTAAAACTGATCTCACAGGAAAGGTTCAAATCATGGAATGTAAGAAGAGTCAGTCCTCTTGTACTTAAGTCGGCATTGTGCCTTTTGTATTTAATTCCGATGCAATTTCTGTGTTCCATCGTCAATAAGAAGGTCCAAGGGATACAGTAAACCTGAAATGAAGCATAGGAATCTAAAACTGGTCTCACAGGAAAGGTTTATATCATAGACAGTAAGAAGACTCAGTCTTCTTGTACTTAGGTCGGCAATGTTCCTTTTGTATTTATTTCCGATGCAATTTCTGTGTTTCATCATCAATATGAAGGTGCAAGGGATACAGTAAACCAAAGTGAAGCATCGGAATCTAAAACTGATCTCTCAGGAAAGGTTCAAAGCATAGACAGTAAGAAGAGTAAGTCTTCTTCTACTTAGGTCGGCATTTTGGCTTTTGTATTTAATTCCGATGCAATTTCTGTGTTTCATAGTCAATGAGAAGGTCCAAGGGATACATTAACACTGAAGTGAAGCATCGGAATCCAAAACTGGTCTCACACTAAAGGTTCAAAAGCATAGACATCATGAAGAGTCTGTCTTCTTGTACTTAAGTCGCCACTGTGCCTTTTGTATTTAATACCAATTCAATTTCTGTGTTTCATCGTCAATAACAAGGTCCAAGGGATACAGTAAACCTGAAGTGAAGCACCGTAATCTAAAACAGGTCTCACAGGAAAGGTTCAAATCATAGACAGTAAGAAGAGTCAGTCTTCTTGACTTAAATCGGCATTGTGCCTTTTGTATTTAATTCCAATTCAATTTCTGCGTTTCTTCGTCAATAAGAAGGTCCAAGGGATACAGTAAACCTGATGTGATGCATCGGAATCTAAAACTGGTCTCACATTAAAGGTCCAAATCATAGAATGTAAGAAGAGTCAGTCCTCTGGTTCTTAAGTCGGCATTGTGCCTTTTGTATTTAATTCCGATGGAATTTCTGTGTTTCATTGTCAATAAGAAGATCCAAGGGATACATTAAACCTGAAGTAAAGCATCGGAATGTAAAACTGGTCTCACAGGAAAGGTTCAAATCATAGGCAGTGAGAAGAGTCAGTCTTCTTGATTTTAAGTCGGCATTTTGCGTTTTGCATTTAATTCCGATGTAATTTCGGTGGCTCATCGTCAATAAGAAGGTCCAAGAGATACAGTAAACTTGTTGTGAAGCATCGTAATCAAAACTGGTCTCACAGGAAAGGTTCAAAACATAGAGAGTAAGACGAGTCAGTCGTCTTGTACTTAGGTCGGCATTGTGACTTTTATATTAATTTCCAATAAAATTTCTGTGTTTCATCGTCAATAAGAAGTTCCAAGGGATACAGTAAACCTGAAATGAAGCATAGGAATCTAAAATTGGTCTCACAGGAAAGGTTCAAAATATAGACAGTAAGAAGAGTCAGTCTTCTTGTACCTATGTCGGCATTGTGCGTCTTGTATTTAATTCCGATGCAATTTCTGTGTATCATCGTCAATAAGCATGTCCAAGGGATACAGTGAGCCTGAATTGAAGCATCGGAATCTAAAACTGATCTCACAGGAATGGTTCAATTCATGGAATGTAAGAAGAGTCAGTCCTCTTGTAATTAAGTCGGCATTGTGATTTTTGTATTCAATCCCCATGCAATTTCTGTGTTTCATGGTCAATGTGAAGGTCGAAGGAATACAGTAAACCCTCACTGGTGCATCGGAATCTAATACTGGTCTCCTAGGAGCAGCTCAATGCACAAACTCTTAGAAGTTTAACTCTTCTTGTCCTTAAGTCGGCATTGTGCATTTTGCATTCAATCCCAATGCGATTTCTGTGTTTCATGGTCAATGCGAAGATCCAAGGGATACATTAAACCTGTCTGGTGCATAGGAATCTAATATTGGTCTCCCAGGAGCCGCACAAAGCACAAATTCTTAGAAGATTCTTTCTTCTAGTACTAAAATCAGCATTGTGCCTTTGGTATTCAATCCCGATGCAGTTTTTGAATTTAATGGTAATTGTGAAGGTCCAAGAGATACAGGAAACCTGCACTGGTGTATTGGAATCTAATACTGGACTCCCAGTAGCCGCTGTAAGCACAAATTCTTCGCAGATTCACAATTCTTGTACTTAAGGCGGCATTGTGCCTTTTGTATTCAATCCCGATGCAATTTCTGTGTCTCATGGTCAATGTGAGTGTCCAAGGGATTTACTAAACCTGTACTGGTGCATCGGAATCTAATACTGGTCTCCCAGGAGCCGGTCAAAGCACAAGCTCTTAGAAGATTCACTCTTATTGTACTTAAGTTGGCATTGTCCCTTTTGTATTCAATCCCGATGGAATTTCTGTGTTTCGTGGTCAATGTGAAGGTCCAAGGGATACAGTAAACCTGTACTGGTGCATCGGAATCTAATACTGGTTTCACAGGAGCCGCCCAAAGCAGAAACTCCTAGATGATTCTTTCTTCTTGTACTTAAGTCGGCATTGTGCCTTTTGTATTCAATCACAATGCAATTTCTGTGTTTCATGGTCAATGTGAAGGTCCAAGGGATTCACTGAACCTGCACTGGTGCATCGGAATCGAATGCTGGTCTCTCAGGAGCCGCTCAAATCACAAAGTTTTAGAAGATTCACTCTTCTTGTACTTAAGTCGGCATTGTGCCTTTTGTATTCAATCGCCATAGTGTTTCATGGTTAATGTGAAGGTCCAAGGTATACAGTAAACCATCACTGGTGCATCGGAAATAAATACTGGTCTCCCAGGAGCCGCTCAAAGCACAAACTCTTAGATGATTGACTCTTCTTGTACTTAAGTCAGCATTGTGCCTGTTGTATTCAATCCCGATGCATTTTCTGTGTTTCATGGTCAATGTGAAAGTCCATGGGATTCAGTAAACCTGCACTGGTGCATCGATATCTAATACTGGTCTCCCAGGAGCCGCTGAAATCAGAAACTCTTAGAAGATTCACTCTTCTTGTACTTAATTTATTTATTGATTTATTTAACCTTGCAAGATTAGGGCCATCAGGCCCTCTCTTCCATCTAACCAGGCATCCTACTTATATTACATTCATATGTTTAAGTAGGCATGTTAAACTACATTTCTACAAAAAGTGAAATAAACAATTAGAAAGGTACACCTGGAAAAATATATACATATAGAGTTTATATTCGTAGATCATAAGTATTGTTATAATTAGACATTATTGAAGAGACAAATTTTAGATAGGAGTGCTGGCAGCAGGGAGTATGAGGGACACTCATTGTGAACGGAGGAGAAGAATACACATGATGAAACATAATTAAGGAAATATAAAGGAAAAGAAGATTGCCTGGCTAATAGAGATAGACGAATGGGAAGGCATCTCAGGAGCAAGATGGGAGACGCTAGCTTTGCTATTTGACAGATGAGAGGATTGGCCTGGTACATTAATTTTGTGGAGAACTTTATGAGGATAATAGTAGGAAATGCTTCAACTTCTTCTTAAAAGCAGCAGGAGATTGAATTTTGCGCAAGGTAAGGGGCAGTTTGTTCCGGATGCTGACAGCGGCAACTGAGAAGGAGTTTGCAAAAGTTTTTGTTTTGTGAGTGGGCACAGTTAGGATACCAAATAAGAGTGACCTCGTGTTTCGATTATGATGGCACGACAGGTTTTTAATCTCTGAAGCAAGGTACTGGGGTGCTTGCGCGACGAAGAGTTTGTGAAGTAGACATAGAGTGTGGTAGTCACGCAATTTGTCCGGCCGCAGCCACTTTAGCTCGGAGTATGAAGCACTAACATGATCACATCGGCGAATGTTGCAGGTGTAATGCACACAGGCATTCATGGTTATCTCTAGCCGTATTTTCTTTTCACTACCCGTGCCTTGTTGAATCACATCACAATAGTGGAGGTTCGGTAGAAAGAGTGCTTGCACGAGCTGGCGTTTCAAGTCCAGTGGAAATATGTTCTGAAACTTTTTGAGAGCATAGAGACAAGCAGACGTCTTTCGGCACACTGCGACTGTATTCTCCGCCCAGTTGAGATGCTCATCCAAAGTTACACCCAATTTTTCACTGTTTTCTGATATGGTATTGGAGTACCATCGAGCAGAATAGAAGGTAGCCATTCGCGGAGATCTGAACTTATTAATTTCTGATGGGCTATTAAGATTACTTGCGTCTTTTTTGCATTTAGTTTAAGCCCCAGGTTTTTCGCCCATGTCACTACCGAAGACAGATCATCATTCATCTGAGCGTTTGCAGTGTTTACGTCTTCAGGTCTGACGCTTAGGTAGAGCTGGAGGTCGTCGGCATAGAAATGATATTTACAGGACAGAACCGATGAAATATAGTTGACATATAAAGAAAACAAAAGTGGTCCTAAGACTGATCCTTGTGGCAGTCCCGAGGAAAGATGTTTCCAGGAAGATTTTTCATTTACGCAGACAACACATTGCTGTCTGTCTTTTAAGTAGCTTTCAAACCATCTCACTGCACTAACAGAGAAATTAAGCTGTTGCATTTTTTTGAGCAATATGTCAAAGTTACCAGTGTCAAAAGCTTTGCTGAAGTCCAGTAGCGTCAATATTGCTGCCTTTAGATTGTCAATGGCACATTTCAGGTCATCTAATACTTTAATTAGAGCAGTGTTTGTGCTGTGATGTTTACGGAAACCGGATTGAAATTTGTGATATAGGCTGAATTCATGCAAGTGTTCAGTGATTTGGTCATGAACAATATATTCGAGTGCTTTGGAAACAGCAGGCAGTATGCTAATTGGTTGGTGCCTTTTGTATCCAATCCCGATGCAATTTCTGTGTTTCATGGTCAATGTGAAGGTCCATGGGATACAGTAAACTTGCACTGCTGCATCGGACTCTAATACTGGCGTCCCAGGAGCCGCTCAAATTACATACTCATTAAATTCACTCTTCTTGTACTTAAGTCGGCATTGTGCCTTTTACATTCAATCCCGATGCATTTTCTGTGTTTCATGGACAATATGAAAGTCCAAGCGATACAGTAAATCTGCACTGGTGCATTGGAATCTAATACTGGTCACCCAGGAGCCGCTCAAAACACAAATTCTTAGAAGATTCACTCTAGTAGTACTTAAGTCGGCATTGTGCATTTTGTATTCAATCCCGATGCATTTTCAGTGCTTCATGGTCAATGTGAAGGTCCAAGGTATACAGTAACCTGCACTGGTGCATCGGGATCTAATACTTGACCCACAGGGGCCGCTCAAAGCACAAACTCTTAGAAGATTAACTCTAATTGCAGTTATGTGGGCATTGTGCCTTTGGTATTCAATCGCGATGCAATTTCTGTGTTTCATGCACAATGTGAAGGTCTGAGGGATACAGTAACCCTGTACTGGTGCATCGGAATCTAATACTGGTCTCCCTGGAGCCGCTCTAAGCACAACCTCTTAGGAGATTCACTCCTCTTGTACTTCAGTCGGCATTCTGTCTTTTGTATTCTATCCCGATGAAATTTCTGTGTTTCATGGTCAATGTTAAGGTCCAAGGGATACAGTAAAACTGCACTGGTGCATCGGAATCCAATACTGGTCACCCAGGAGCCGCTCAAAGCTCAAATTCTTAGATGATTCACTATTCTTGTACTTAAGTCGGCATAGTGCAATTTGTTTTCAATCGCGAAGCAATTTGTGTGTTTCATGGTCAATGTGAAGGTCCAAGGGATACATTAAAGCTGGAATAGTGCATCAGAATCTAATACTGGTCTCCCAGGAGCTTCACAAAGCGGGCACTCTTAGAAGATTCACTCTTCTTGTACATAAGTAGGCATTGTGCCTTTTGTATTCAATCCCGATACAATTTCTGTAGTTCATGGTCAATGTGAAAGTCGAAGGTATACAGTAAACCTGCACTGAAGCATCGGAATCTAATACTGGTCTCCCAGGAGTCGCTCAAAGCAGAAACTCTTAGAAGATTCACTCTTCTTGTACTTAGGTCGGCATTGTGCAAATTGTATTCAATCCCGATGTAATTTCTGTGTCTCATGCTCAATGTGAAGGTCCAAGGGATACAGTAAAGCTGGAATAGTGAATCGGAATCAAATACTCTTCCCCTACGAGACGCTCAAAGCACAAACTCTTAGAAGATTCGCTCTTCTTGTACTTAAGTCGGCATTGTGCCATTTGTATTCAATCCCGATGCATTATCTGCACTTCATGGACAATGTGAAGGTCCAAGGTATACAGTATACCTGTACTGGTGCATCGGACTCTAATACTTTACCCATCAGGAGTCACTTAAAGGCCAAAATCTTAGAAGCCTCACTCTTCTTGTACATAAGTCGGCGTTGTGCGTTTTGTTTTGATTCCCGATGCAATTTCTGTGTTCCATGGTCTATGTAAGGGCCAACGGATACAGTAAAGCTGGAATAGTGAATCGGAATCAAATACTCTTCCCCTTGGAGACGCTCAAATCACAAAATCTTAGAAGATTCGCTCTTCTTGTACTTGAGTCGGCATTGTGTCTTTTGTATTCAATCACGGTGCAATTTCTGTATTTCAGGGTCAATGTGAAAGTCCAAGGGATACAGTAAGCCTGCATTGCTGCATTGGAATCTAATACTGGTCTCCCAGCAGCCGTACATGTCAGAAAGTCTTTGAAGACTCACTCGTCTTGTACTTAAATCATTGAGCCTCTTGTATTCAATCCCGATGCATTTTCTGTGCATCATGGTCAATGTGAGGGTCCAAGGGATTCAGTAACCCTGCACTGGTGTATGGGAATCTAAAACTGGTCTCCCAGGAGCCACTCAAAGCACATACACTTGGAAGATTCACACTTCTTGTACTTAAGTCGGCATTGTGCCTTATCTATTCAATCCCAATGCAATTTCTGTGTTTCATGGTAAACGCGAAAGTCGAAGGGATACAGTAAACCAGCACTGGTGCATCGGAATCTAATACTGGTCACCAAGCAGGCGCTCAAAGCACAAACTCTTAGAAGATTCACTATTCTTGTATTTAAGTCGGCTTTGTGACTTTTGTATTCGATCCCGATGCATTTTCAGTGTTTCATGGTCAATGTTAGGGTCCAAGGGATTCACTAAACCTGCACTGGTGCATCGGAATCTAATACTGGACCCCAGGAGCCGCTCAAAGCAAAACTCTTAGAAGATTCACTCTCCTTGTACTTAAGTCGGCATTGAGCCTTTTGTTTTCAATCCCGACGCAATTTCTGTGTTCCATGTTCATTTTGAAGGTCCAAGGGATTCAGTAAACCTGCACTGGTGCATGGGAATCAAATACAGGTCTCCCAGAAGTGTCTCAAAGAAGAAACTCTTGGAAGATTCACACTACTCGTACTTAAGTCGGCATTGTGCCTTATGTATTCAATCCCGATGCAATTTCTGTGTTTCATGGTCAATGCGAAAGTCGAAGGGATACTGTAAACCAGCACCTGTGCATCGGAATGTAATACTGGTCACCCAGGAGCGGCTCAAAGCAGAGACTTTTAGAAGTTTTACTCTTCTTGTACTTAAGTCGGCATTGTGCTTTTTTGTATTCAATCCCGATGAATTTTCTGAGTTTCATGGTCAATGTGAACGTTTAAGCGCTGCAGTAAATCAGCACTGGTGCATTGGAATCTAATACTGGTCTCCCAGGAGCCGCTCAAAGCATAAACTCTTAGAAGATTCACTATTCTTGTAGTTAAGTCGGCATTGTGCATTTTGTATTCAATTCCGATGCATTTTCAGTGGCTCATGGTCAATGTGACGGTCCAAGGTATACAGTAACATGCACTGGTGCATCGGAATCTAATACTCGACCCGCAGGGGCCGCTCAAAGCACAAACTCGTAGAAGATTAACTCTAATTGTACTTAAGTGGGAATTATGCCTTTGGTATTCAATCGCGATGCAATATCTGTGTTTCGTGCACAATGTGAACGTCCGAGGGATACAGTAAACCTGCACTGGTGCATCGGAAACTAATACTGGTCTGCCAGGAGCAGCTCAAAACACAAGCTCATAGAAGATTCACTCTTCTTGTACATAAGGCGGCATACAGCCAATTGTATTCAATCCCGATGAAATTTCTGTGTTTCATGGTCAATGTGAAAGTCAAAGGGATACAGTAAACCTACACTGGTGCATCGGAATTTAATACTGGTCTCCCAGGAGTCGCTTAAAGCAGAAACTGTTACAAGATTCACTTTTCTTGTACATAAGTCGGCATTGTGCATTTTGTATTCAGTCCCGATGTAGTTTCTGTGTCTCATGGTCAATGTGAAGGTCAGAGAGATACAGTAAACCCGAACTGGTGCATCGAAATCTAATACTGGTCTCCCAGGAGAGGCTCAAAGCAGAAACTCTTAGCACATTCACTCTTCTTGTATATAAGTCGGTATTGTTCCATTTGAATTCAATCCCGATGCAATTTCTGTGTTTCATGGTCAATGTGAAACTCCAAGGAATACAGTAAACCTGCACTGGTGCATGGGAATCTAATACAGGTGTCCCAGGAGCCACTCAAAGCACGAACACTTGGATGATTCACACTTCTTGTACTTAAGTCGGCATTGTGCCTTATGTATTCAATCCCGATGCAATTTCTGTGTTTCATGGTCAACGCGAAAGTCGAATGGATACAGTAAACCAGCACTGGTGCATCGAAATCTAATACTGGTCTGCCAGGAGCCGCTCAAAGCAGAAACGTTTAGAAGTTTCACTCTTCTTGTACTTAAATCGGCTTTGTGCCTTTTGTTTTCAATCCCAATGCATTTTCTGTGTTTCATGGGCACTGTGAAGGTCCAAAGGGATACAGTAAATCTGCACTGGTGCATTGGAATCTAATACTGGTCTCCAAGGAGCCGCTCAAAGCACAAACTCTTAGAAGATTCACACTTCTTGTACTTAAGTCGGCATTGTGCATATTGTATTCAATCCTGATTCAATTTCTGTGTTTCATGGTCAATGTGAATGTCCAACGAATGCTTTAAACCAGCACTTGTGCTTCGGAATTTAATTCGGGTCTCCCAGTAGCAGCTCAAACCACAAACTCTGAGAAGATTCACTCTTCTTGTACTTAAGTCGGCATTGTGCCTTTTGTATTCAATCCCGATGCATTTTCAGTGCTTCTTGGTTAATGTGAAGGTCCAAGGTATACAGTAACATGCACTGGTGAATTGGAATCTAATACTTGCCCCCCAGGGGCCGCTCAAAGCACAAACACTTAGAAGATTAACTACAATTGTAGATAAGTCGGCATTGTGCCATTGATATTCAATCGCGATGCAATTTCTGTGTTTCATGCCCAATGTGAAGGTCCAAGACATTCAGTAAACCTGCACTGGTGCATCGGAATCTAATACTGGTCTACCAGGACAAACTCAAAGCACAAACTCTTAGACAATTCACTCTTTATGTACTTAAGTCAGCATTGTGCCTTTTGTATTCAATCCTGATGCATTTTCTGTGTTTCATGGTCAATGTGAAGGTCCAAGGTGTACTGTATAGCTGCACAGGTGCATCGGAATCTAATACTTTACCCATCAGGAATCACTCAAAGCACAAATTCTTAGAAGATTCACTCATCTTGTACATACGGCGGCATAGAGCCTATTGTATTCAATCCCGATGAAATTTCTGTGTTTCATGGTCAATGTGAAAGTCAAAGGGATACAGTAAACCTGCACTGGTGCATCGGAATCTTATACCTGATCCCCAGGGTCCGCTCAAAGCACAAACTCTTAGAAGATTATCTCTAATTGTACTAAAGTCGGCATTGTGCCTTTGGTATTCAATCGCGATGCAATTTCTGTGTTTCATGCACAATGTGAAGGTTCGAGGGATACAGTAAACCTGCATTGGTGCATCGGAATCAAAAACTGGTCTCCCAGGAGCCGCTCAAACCACAAACTCTTAGAAGATTCAATCTTCTTGTACTTACGTCGGCATTGTGCCATTTGAATTTAATTGCTATGCAATCTCTGTGTTTCATGGTCAATGGGAAGGTCCAAAGTATACAGTAAACCTGAATTGGTGCATCGGAATCTAATACTGGTCTCCCAGGAGTTGCTAAAAGCGCAAAATCTTAGAAGATTCACTCTTCTTGTAGTTATACTGGCATTGTGCCTTTTGTATTCAATCCCGATGCAATTTCTGTGCTTCATGGTTAATGTGAATGTCCAAGGGTTACTGTAAACCTGCACTGGTGCATCAGAATCTAATACTGGTGCTCCAGGAGCCGCTCAAACCACAAACTCTTAGAAGATTCACTCCTCTTGTACTTAAGTCGGCATTGTGCCTTTTGTATTCAATCCAGGTGCATTTTCTGTGTTTCATGGTCGATGTGAAGGTCCAAGGGATTCAGTAAACCTGCACTGGTGCATCGGAATCTAATCCTGGTCTCCCAGGAGACGCTCAAAGCAAAAACTCATAGAAGATTCACTCTTCTTGTACTTAAGTCGGCATTGTGCCTTTGTATGCAATCCCGATTCAATTTCTGTGTTTCATGGTCATTGTGAAGGTCCAAAGGATACAGTAAACCTACACTGGTGCATCGGAATGTAATACTGGTCTCCCAGGAGCCGCACAAAGCAGAAACTCTTAGAAGCTTCACACTTCTTGTACGTGAGTCGGCATTGTGCCTTTTGTTTTCAATCCCGATGTAATTTATGTCTCTCAAGGTCAATGACAAGGTCCAAGGGATTCAGTAACCCTGCACTGGTGCATGGGAATCTAAAACTGGTCTCCCAGGAGCTACTCAAAGCACATACACTTGGAAGATTCACACTTCTTTTACTTCAGTCGGCATTGTGCCTTATGTATTCAATCCCGATGCAATTTCTGTGTTTCACGGTAAACGCGAAAGTCGAAGGGATACAGTAAACCAGCACTGGTGCATCGGCATCTAACACTGGTCACCAAGGAGCGGCTCAAAGCACAAACTCTTAGAAGATTCACTCTTCTTGTACCTAAGTCGGCATTGTGCCATTTGTATTCAATCCCGAAGCAAATCTATGTTTCATGGTCAATGTGAAAGTCCAAGGGATAAAGTAAACCAGCACTGATGCATCGGAAACTAATACTGGTCTCCCAGGAGCCGCACAAAGCACAAACTCTTGAAACATTCACTCTTCTTGCACTTAAGTCGGCATTTTGCATTTGGAATTCAATCTCGATGCAATTTCTGTGTTTCATGATCAATGTGAAGTTCCAAGGGATACAGTAAACCTCGATTGGTGCATTGGAATCTAATACTGGTTTCCCAGGAGCCGCTCAAAGCACAAACTCTTAGAAGATTCACTCTTCTTGTACTTATGTCGGCATTGTGCGTTTTGTATTCAATCCCGATGTAATTTATGTGTCTCAACGTCAATGTGAGGGTCCAACGGATTCAGTAAACCTGCACTGGTGCATCGGAATCTAATACTGGTCTCCCAGGAGCCACTCAAATCACATTCTCTTAGAAGATTGACTGTTATTGTAATTAATGCGGCATTGTGTCTTTTGTATTCAATCGCGGTGCAATTTCTGTGTTTCATGGTCAATGTGAAGGTCCAGGGGAGACAGTAAGCCTGCATTGGTGCATCGGAATCTAATACTGGTCTCCCAGCAGCCGTACATGGCAGAAACTCTTAGAAGATTCACTCTTCTGCTACTTAAATCATTGAGCGTTTTGTATTCAATCCCGATGCATTTTCTGTGCATCATGGTCAATGTGAAGGTCTAAGGGATTCAGTAGCCCTGCACTGGTACATGGGAATCCAAAACTGGTCTCCCAGGAGCCACTCAAAGCACATTCACTTGGAAGATTCACACTTCTTGTACTTAAGTCGGCATTGTGCCTTATGTATTCAATCCCGATGCAATTTCTGTGTTTCATGGTAAACGCGAAAGTCGGAGGGATACAGTAAACCAGCACTGGTGCATAGGAATCTAATACTGGTCACCAAGGAGCCGCTCAAAGCACAAACTCTTAGAAGATTCACTACACTTGTATTTAAGTCGTCATTGTGACTTTTGTATTCAATCCCGATGCATTTTCAGTGTTTCATGGTCAATGTTAGGGTCCAAGGGATTCACTAAACCTGCACTGGTGCATCGGAATCTAATACTGGACCAAAGGAGATGCTCAAAGCACAAACTCTTAGAAGATTCACTCTCCTTGTACTTAAGTCGGCATTGTGCCTTTTGTTTTCAATCCCGACGCAATTTCTGTGTTTCATGTTCAATTTGAAGGTCCAAGGAATTCAATAAACCTGCACTGGTGCATCGGAATCTAATACTGGTCTCCCAGCAGCTGCTCAAAGCACAAACTCGTAGAAGATTCTATCTTCTTGTATTTAAGTCGGCATTCTGCCTTTTGTATTCAATCCCGATGCACTATCTGTGTTTCATGCTCAATGTGAAAGTCCAAGGGATTTAGTTAACCCACACTGGTGCATCAGAATCTAATACTGGTCTCCCACGAGCCGCTCAAAGCAGAAACTCTTAGAAGTTTCAGTATTCTTGTAGTTAAGTCGGCATTGTGCCTATTGTATTCAATCCTGATCCAGTTTCTGTTAGGGTCCAAGGGATTCACTAAACCTGCACTGGTGCATCGGAATCTAATACTGGACCAAAGGAGATGCTCAAAGCACAAACTCTTAGAAGATTCACTCTTCTTGTACTTAAGTAGGCATTGTGATTTTTGTATTCAATCCCGATGTAGTTTCTGTCTCTCATGGTCAATGTGAAGGTCCAAGGGATTCATTAAACCTGCACTGGTGCATCGGAATCTAATACTGGTCTCTCAGGAGCCGATCAAATCACAAACCCTTAGAAGATTCACTCTTCTTGTACTTAATACGGCATTGTGTCTTTTGTATCAAATCACGGTGCAATTTCTGTGTTTCATGGTCAATATGGAGGTCCAAGGGATACAGTTAAGCTAGAATAGCGCATCGGATTCTAATAATGGTCTCCAGGGAGCCGCGCAAAGCACAAAGAAGTAGAAGATTCACTCTACTTGTACTTAAGGCTGCATTCTGTCTTTTGCATTCTATCCCGATGCAATTTCTGTATTTCATGGTCAATGTTAAAGTCCAAGGGATACAGTAAACTTGCAGTGGTGCATTGGAATCTAATACTGGTCCCCCAGGAGAGACTCAAACCACAAACTCTTAGAAGATTCACTCCTCTATTACTTAAGTCGGCATTGTGCCTTTAGTATTCAATCCCAATGCAATTTCTGTGTTTCATGGTCAATGTGAGAGTCGAAGGGATACAGTAAACCTGCTGTGGTGCATTGGAATATAATACTGGTCTCCCAGGGAGTGCTCAAACCAAAAACTCTCAGAAGATTCACTCTTCTTGTACTTAAGTCGGCATTGTGCCTTTTGTATTTAATCGAGATGCAATTTCTGTGTTTCATGGTCAATAGCAAGGTCCAAAGTATTCAGTAAACCTGAACTGTTGCATCCAAATCTAATACTGGTCTCCCAGGAGCCGCACAAAGCAGAAACTCTTAGAAGCTTCACTCTTCTTGTACAATCCCGATGTAATTTACGTCTCTCAAGGTCAATGTGAAGGTCCAAGGGATAAAGTAAACCAGCACTGATGCATCGGAAACTAATACTGGTCTCCCAGGAGCCGCACAAAGCACAAACTCTTAAAACATTCTTTCTTCTTGCACTTAAGTCGGCATTTTGCCTTTTGAATTCAATCTCGATGCAATTTCTGTGATTCATGATCAATGTGAAGTTCCAAGGGATACAGTAAACCTCAATTGGTGCATTGGAATCTAATACTGGTCACCCAGGAGCCTTTCAAAGCACATACACTTGGAAGATTCACACTTCTTGTACTTAAGTCGGCATTGTGCCTTATGTATTCAATCCCGATGCAATTTCTATGTTTCATGGTCAATGTTAGGGTCCAAGGGATTCACTAAACCTGCACTGATACATCGGAATCTAATACTGGACTCCAGGAGATTCTCAAAGCACAAACTCTTAGAAGATTCACTCTCCTTGTACTTAATTCGGCATTGGGCCTCTTGTTTTCAATCCCGACGCAATTTCTGTGTTTCATGTTCGATTTGAAGGTCCAAGGAATTCAATAAACCTGCACTGGTGCATCGGAATCTAATACTGTTCTCCCAGCAGCCGCTCAAAGCACAAGCTCGTAGAAGATTCACTCTTCTTGTATTTAAGTCGGCATTCTGCCTTTTGTATTCAATACCGATGCACTATCTGTGTTTCATGCTCAATTTGAAAGTCGAATGGATTTAGTTAACCCGCACTGGTGCATCAGAATCTAATACTGGTCTCCCACGAGCCGCTCAAAGCAGAAACTCTTAGGAGCTTCACTCTTCTTGTACTAAAGTCGGCATTTTGCATTTTGTATTCAACCCCGATGCAATTCCTGTGCCTCATGGTCAATGCGAAGGTCCAAGGGATACAGTAAACCTGCATTGGTGCATCGGAATCTAATACTGGTCTCCCAGGAGCCGCTCATGCACAAACTCTTAGAAGATTCACTCTTCTTGCACTTTAGCCGGTATTGTGCCTTTTGTATTCAATCGCGATGCCATTTGCTAAAATTCATGATCAATGTGAGTGTTCAATGGATACAGTTAGCCTGAACTGGTGCATCGGAATCTAATACTGGTCTACAAGTTGACGCTCAAAGCTCAAACTCTTAGATGATTCACTCTTCTTTTACTTAAGTCGGCATTGTGCCTTTTGTATTCAATCCCGATGCAATTTCTGTGTCTCATGGTCAATGTGAAGGTCCAAGGGATACAGTAAAACTGCATTGGTGCATCGGAATCTAATACTGGTCTCCAAGGAGCCGCTCATGCACAAAATCTTAGAAGATTCACTCTTCTAGTACTTATGTCGTCATTGTTCCATTTGAATTCAATCCCGATGCAATTTCTGTGTTTCATGGTCAATGTGAATGTCCAACTGATACAATAAACCTGCATTGGCGCATCGGAATCTAATACTGGTCTCCCAGGAGCCGCTCAAAGAACAAACACTTGGAAGATTTTCACTTCTTGTACTTAAGTCGGCATTGTGCCTTATGTATTCAATCACGATGCAATTTCTGAGTTTGATGGTCAATGCGAAAGTCGAAGGGATACAGTAAACCAGCACTGGTACATCGGAATGTAATACTGGTCTCCCAGGAGCCGCTCAATGCAGAAACTTTTACAAGGTTCACTCGTCTTGTACTTAAGTCGGCATTGTGCCTTTTGTATTCAATCTCGATGCAGTTTCTCTGTTTCATGGTCAATTTGAAAGTCCAAGCGCTACAGTAAATCTGGACTGGTGCATTGGAATCTAATACTGGTCTCCCAGGAGGCGCTCAAAGCACAAACTCTTAGAAGATTCACTATCCTTGTATTTAAGTCGGCATTGTGCCTTTTGTATTCAATCCTGATCCAATTTCTGTGTTTCATGGTCAATGTGAAGGTCCAAGGGATACAGTAAACCTGCACTGGTGCATCGGAATCTAATACTGGTTTCCCAGGGGCCAATCAAAGCACAAACACTTTGAAGATTCACTCTTCTTTTACTTAAGTCGGCATTGTCCCTATTGTATTCAATCCCAATTCAATTTCTGTGTTTCATGGTCAATGTGAAGGTCCAAGGAATGCTGCAAATCTGCACTTGTGCATCGGAATTTAATTCTGGTCTCCCAGGAACAGCTCAAAACACAAACTCTTTGAAGATTCACTGTTGTTGTACTTAAGTCGGCATTGTGTATTTTGTATTCAATCCCGAATCATTTTCAGCGTTTCATGGTCAATGTGAAGGTCCAAGGTATACTGTAACCTGCCCTGGTGGATCGGAATCTAACACTCGACCCCCAGGGGCCGCTCAAAGCACAAACTCTTAGAACATTAACTCTAATTGTACTTAAGTCGGCATTGTGCCCTTTGTATTCAATCCCGATGCAATTTCTGTGTCTCATGGTCAATATGAACGTCCGAGGGATACAGTAAACCTGCACTGCTGCATCGGAATCTAATACTAGTCTCCCAGGAGCCGCTCTAAGCACAACCTCTTAGGAGATTCACTCCTCTTATACTTAAGTCGGCATTCGGTGTTTTGTATTCAATTCTGATGCAATTTCTGTGTTTCATCGTCAACGTTAAGGTCCAAGGGACACAGTAAAACTGCACTGGTGCATCAGGATCCAATACTGGTCTCCCAGTAGTCGCTCAAAACTCAAATTCTTAGATGATTCACTCTTCTTGTACTTATGTCGGCATTAAGCCTTTTGTATTCAATCCCGATGCAATTTCTGTGTTTCATGGTCAATGTGAAGGTCCAAGGTATACAGTATACCTGCACTGGAGCATCGGAATCTAATACTTTACCCATTAGGAGTCGCTCAAAGCACAAACTCTTAGAAGATTCACTCATCTTGTACATAAGGCGGCGTAGAGCCTATCGTATTCAATGCAGATGAAATTTCTGTGTTTCATGGTTAATGTGAAAGTCGAAAGGATACAGTAAACCTGCGCTGGTGCATCGGAATCTAATACTGGTCCCCCAGGATCCGCTAAAATCACAAACTCTTAGAAGATTCATTCTTCTTGTACTTAATTCGGCATTGTGTCTTTTGTATTCAATTGCGGTGCAATTTCTGGGTTTCATGGTCAATATGAAGGTCAAAGGGATACAGTAAACCTGAACTGGTGCATCGGAATGTAATACTGGTCTCCCAGGATACGCTCAAAGCAGAAACTCATGGAAGATACACTCTTCTTGTACTTAAGTCGGCATTGTTCCATTTCAATTCTATCCTGATGCATTTTCTGTGTTTAATGGTCAATGTGAAAGTCGAAGGGATACAGTAAACCTGCATTGATGCATTGGAATCTAATACTGGTCTCCCAGGAGCCGCTCAAAACTCAAATTCTTAGATGATTCACTCTTCTTGTACTTAGGTCGGCATTAAGCCGTTTGTATTCAATCCCGATCCAATTTCTGTGTTACATGGTCAATATGACAGTCCAAGGGATAGAGTAAACCTGCATTGGTGCAGCGGAATCTAATACTGGTCTCCCAGGAGACGCTCTAAGCACAACCACTTAGGAGATTCACTCCTCTTGTACTGAAGTCGGCATTGGGTGTTTTGTATTCAATCCCGATGCAATTTCTGTGCATCCTGGATATGTGAAGGTCCAAAGGATTCAGTAAACCTGCACTGGTGCATGGGAATCTAATACACGTATTACAGGAGCCACTCAAAGCACAAACATTTGGAAGATTCACTCCTCTTGTACTTAAGTCGGCATTGTGCCTTTTGTATTCATTCCTGATGCAATATCTGTGTTTCATGCACATTGTGAAGGTCCAAGACATTCAGTAAACCTGCACTGGTGCATCGGAATCTAATACTGGTCTCCCAGGAGCCGTTCAAAGTTCAAAATCTTAGAAGATTCAGTCTTCTTGTACCTAAGTCGGCATTGTGCCTTTTGTATTCAATCCCGATCAAATTTCTGTGTGTCACGGTCAATGAGAATTTCCAAGGGATACAGGAAACCTGCACTGGTGCATCGGAATCTAATACTGGTCTCCCAGGGGCCGCTCAAAGAACAAACTCTCAGAAGATTCACTCTTCTTGTACTTAAATCGGCATTGTGCCTTTTGTATTCAATCCCAATGCAAATTCTGTGTTTCATGATCAATGTGAGGGTCCAAAGGATTCAGTAAACCTGCACTGGTGAATCGGAGTCTATTACTGGTCTCCCAGGAGACGCTCAAACTACAAACTCATAGACGTTTCACTGTTTCTGTACTTAAGTCGTAAATGTGCCATTAGTATTCAATCCCAATGCAATTTCTGTGTTACACGGTCACTGTGAAAGTCCAAGGGATACAGTGATCCTGCACTGGTGCATTGGAATATAATACTGGTCTGCCACGAGTAGCTCAAAACACAAACTCTTAGAAGATTCACTCTTCTTGTACTTAAGTTGGCATTGTGTTATTTGTATTCAATCCCCACGCAGTTTGTGTGTTTCATGGTCAATGTTACGATCCAAGGGATACAGTAAATCTGCACTGGTGCATCGGAATCTATCACTGGTCTCCCAGGAGCCGCTCAAATCACAAAGTCTTAGAAGATTCACTCTTCTTGTACTTAAGTTGGCATTGTGCCATTTTTATTCAGTCACGATGCAATTTCTGTGTTTCACGGTCAATATGAAAGTCCAAGGGGTACAGTAAACCTGCACTGGTGCATCGGAATCTAATACTGGTCTACCAGTTGACGCCCACATCACAAACTCTTAGATGATTCACTCTTCTTGTACTTAAGTCTGCATTGTGCCATTTGTATTCAATCCCGATGCAATTTCTGTGTTTCGTGGTCAATGTGAAAGACCAAGGGATACAGTAAACCTTCATTGGTGCATCGGAGTCTAATACTGGTCTCCCAGGAGAAACTCAAAGCACAAACTCTTAGAAGATTCACTCCTAATGTACTTAAGACGGCATTGTGCATTTTGTATTCAATCCCGATCGAATTTCTGTGTTTCATGGTCAATGTGAAGGTATAAAGGATACAGTAAACCTGCACTGGTGCATCGGAATCTAATACTGGTCTCCCAGGAGCCGCTGGAAGCACAAACTCTTAGAAGATTCACTCTTCTTGTACTTAACTTGGCATTGTGTGTTTTGTATTCAATCCCGATGCAATCTCTGTTTTTCACGGTCAATGTCCTGCAAAGTAGTGTTCCACGGCCTGCACAATCTAGAGACCTGTCCCACAAATCCACCCACCACCTCCTACAGCAGTCCAGTCGCAGGCATCTCCCACCATATAAAAGGCACGATCATGTGCAAAAGCAACCTGTTAAAAATCAGCTATGCTGCAATTACCATACAATTTTCCATGTAGGGATGACAAGTAACCAACTGTTCACTCGCAGTAATGTCTAGCACCAAACTGTGGAAACCACAGACTTGACATTGCAGTTGCCAAGAGGCTGTACACCACTTCAATAACTGCTTTACTATACATACCATTTGGATATTCCCTTCCAGTGCAAGTTTCTCTGAACTACACAGGTGGAAATTGTCTCTCCAGCACATCTAGTGCCATCCACTTGACCTAAACCTCTGCTAATTTGTTTCCCACTGTATCACTTTACCTTTTCCCTTCTCTCTTCTGTACCCACCAATCTTTTCCCATTCAGACCATGTACTGTCTTCTCCAATCACTCTGCCCCCCCACCCCCAGCAGCTACTGCGGGTGTGTACATTTGGCTGTTTGTGTGGTTTCCAAACTAAACCATGTTCATTTTAGATATGTTAGATCCATATACTTTACCTGAAACTAATTCTCTGAGGTACTGAGACTACTGCTTCCTGGCTCAGGGTTTCTATTTTCAGCTAACACAGTAGTATTGTCTACAAACAAAAGTGTATGGGACAGGATATTTACCAGTGAATCATTCACACTGGACACCAAAAAGACTGTTGTGGGGCATGTAGACAACCCCTGAGATGGTTCACCAAGGCTGTGTGACTGCAGGAGCAGACAGCAAAAACTCTACACAAAAGATGGTCCAGCACGTCTCAGAGCTTACAGTCAAAAATTATCAGGCAAGGTGTCCATATTATGCAAATTAACGTAGGATTAACAAGTGACAAATGCAGTTACCAAAGCAAATTAAATGATGAGCATGCCATCAGTATTATAGCTCTAAAGGAAATGCATTTAGGTGATAATTCAGCAGCTACATGCAAGATTACGCAATATAAAGCAATATCAATACTCCTCTCAATTGTTAGGTGCATCCACAATAAATGAAAAAAGAAACAGCTCTTGGATTATGTTGGCTTAAGCAGTCAGAAAATTAGTGATGTAGAAGTAATTAGGATAAAACTCAAAGGCCTGGTTATTACATCAGTCCATAAATCACCTAACGGAAAGTGTCTGACACTAGTCTTACACACAGCAACTAGACAGCACATATATGTTTAAGATTTTAATTCCAAAACACAACCTGGAGATACATAAATAGAGACAAAAATAGAGAACCATTGTTCGAATGGATCAACACACAAGAAATTATCTAAGTTTGATGCCAAGGAATTTAAAAAGTTTTGGGCAGGCAGATGGAAACTGATACAAAACCTGACCCATCCATCTTTTCCACTGATGAGAACAAATTACCACTGAATCACTCAATAGTAGTACCTAAACATTTTTCAAGGAGTGTACATTGGCTCACAAAAGTTATCATTGGTGCTGAAATATCAGTTACAAAATACATTGATAAACCCTCATGGAAATTTGAAAAAGCTAACTCGATACAATACACCCAGGAAGTGGAGAGCAACCCACACTGGACACCTCAAAAGTCAGAACATTGGGAATTATTGTAGATGTAGCTAAATGGAATATCTGAAGGGAAGTAACAAAATAATGTGTACTAGGTTGGGACAAACCTGCCCAAGTCCTCTACAAAGGATACCAAGTGCCTAAATAATGTTTTGATAACATTTTGTATTTAAAAATATGTGTGTGTATAAATTGTTCATGTTGATGTAAATTTGACAATTTAAGAAATGGTCATGCTTACGAACAATGTAAGAAATAGGTGTTATGTAAAAACCAGTGTGCTTTTGTTTGAAACGAAAATGGCTGTGGCGCACGGAAGAGGTGCGAAAGGCGAATTGGCGTGCTACCTTGAGCAAGTTCGGGAAGTAAGTCACACAGTCTGAAGGCAGCAGTGATTGAGGTAACTCCTTTGTGGAGCAGAAGCTTTGCCTGCAAATTTTCATAAAAATGCCTCGGTTGAAGACTGCAAACAGCTTACAGTATAGCTGCGAGTTGTTGACCTACTGTATGTAAAACTGAATGAAGCCAAGAAGAGAAATTGAGCCCATACAGCAAGAAACTTGCAGGCCGTAGTGTGGGTAGTGTAGCCATCATAACTGTTCACCACACCCAAGCCTACAGCCACCAGATAAGATTTTTTTCTATTTTTGCCTTTGTACAGCATGAACCATTAATTTAAACTGTGTTTTAATAATCATTCTTGAACTTTACGGAAACTGGCTCACCCTGTTATTTCATCCTAATCATACATCTGTATAGGGTTCCTTCCTGGTGTTTGATTAATCCGAGTGTCCTGTTTTACAGACTTATGAAGTGCCAAGTTAATATAAAGAGGCACCATTTAAATTGCTTTAGTGTAAATAATAAAAATGTTTTCTTAACTATTGCAAAGTGTTATGGTTTGCTTACATAAAATTCAATCAGAGTGAAGCCAAGTTACTAGAACCTGTTAGATGGCTACACAGAATTAGTTCAAAGAATAACAGGTTTTGAAAGTAAATTCCACCAAGAAAGAGGTTTTCTTTAAGTGAAATGTTCAGTTAAAAAGTGTGTGCTTTAGTGTCTAAGTATTTAAGTTTCTTGATTATGGAAAGTGCTTTTCTAAAGGTAGTCCCCCCCACCCCGGCTAATTTTTTTTACCTTCCTTGAAGTTATCTACTGGGCTTTTTCTTTTTTAAAAACATAATGTATAAAGATGTAGCCCAAAATTGTTTAAGTGGGGTAATTTATTTGAAGAGCCAAACTAAACAGTAGCAAGAAAGTAGGCAAAATTCACATTTCTGCTTCTCCAATACTTCACTATTTCATTGCCAGGATAGGTTGGTGACCATTAAGTACATGTTTTAAACCACTAAATGAACTTGGAAATGAGTTTTCCTAGCTTCAGTATATTATTATTCATACTGTGTTCCTATCTAGCCACTGGGTAAGATCTTAGGAAAAGAAGTGAATAGTCCAATTTACTTATCCATTAGACGCAACACACGGTAAATCCTGTAAGAAGGATAACTCTATTGATTATCTTTTCCTGTAAACAGGACTATCCTTCGATAGTGTATTTTATTTTAAAACTAAACTAAATTTTAGTAAGAGGGTTATACGTGGCAACATAGAGACAGGGTTTCTGTTATTTACGTAAAAGCATACTAATATCATAATGGTAGTGTTATAAGGTCCTATTAATGTGTGGTCATGACATTTGTTAAATGTCTCACCACATTTCTATTGAAACTATTTACTCTTCTTGTAAATAACACCTATGACAATTTTATACAAATGTCCACTAAGACTTTGCTTGTCAACTTTCATTTAGGTAACAGCGATCTTTTAGATGTATTTAAATCAGTACTGTTAAGAAATACTGACTAGCTTTATTTTCAAGAATCTCAAGTTTAAGTTATACATACTGTTATCCTCCAATAAGAATCATTGGCCGATTCTTCATCTTTGACAGGTTCATCATGCCTGCAATGCAAAACATTATCTTTTGTATTAACAGATGAAATCCAACTTTTTAAATTTAATAAATGCTTATACAAACATAAAGTTTCTTCAAAAAATGTATTTATGACAACTTCCTGTCACAGATAATTTTCACTGAATGTTGCAACCCAGTTATAATGCTGATGAGAAGCAAATGTTGATCTTTTCCCTCTCTTCCTTCACCATCTGTTTTGTTCACCTTGACATATTTCTACCAAACAGACTACCCCAATGGATCCACTGCTTATATTTAACACACAGTAAATTCAGTGCAAATATTTCCTTAACACAGGATGTGCATTGACGAGCTTGAATTAATCAGAAAAATATAAACAGATACTAACCGTTCCACAGCTCTTACAAAATACTTGCATTAAGTAATCATCAAAGCTACTTTTTGTACAGCAAGAGGACTAAAAGTCAAAATGGTGCTACATGCTACAGGCAGTGCAATACAATATATTTTACTCATTGCTACAGCAATAAATGTACTTATAAAAATATTCAGACTTAGACTATAATCAAATACAGAGAGAGAAAATATTCTAACTAAAGAGATATAGCAGCCATAGGCAGAAACAAATAAAAAAACTGATACTAATCTTAGCTTTGAGGACCAAAAGTTTCTTCATCTGGAAAACACAAAAAGAGAAATGAGACTGTTCAAGAATTAAGGATGAAAATTCAGGATCTTGAGTCAAGGAAGATGGACATGATGAAATTCAGTTGCGAAAGAGCAGCAGATGATGTAATTTTAAATGCTGAGAAATAAGATCTCTTCAAGAGGAGCCACCAAAAGGTCAAATAAGTGAAGAACAAGCTGAAAATACCGGTAAATGGGCTAAAATGGCGGCAAATAGATAAAGGAAACAGAAAGGAAGTGCTGAAGAACAGGCAACCAAACAACAACAACAACAACAACAACAATAATAACAGCACATTGTAGCAATATATAATAGCAGTCCCACAACATCTGGAGGAAGATTTTCCACTAACAGAACAATAAATTCATGAAGCCATCAAATCTTCCAAAACTTCAAAGCAACAAATGAAGACTCCACTACAGCAAAATTATTGAAATAGTCAGAACACACAAATGATCTACAACTGCTGTTTGAGAACATTTGGAAAGCTGAAGAGATTATGGAAAGCATTAATCCACAGCTATGAAAAAAAGGGGACACTCAAAATGTCAACAATGGCAGAGATGCCTCACTTCTGCCAGTGGTATACAAAATATTATCAAAAATTCTCTGGACAGAGTTGTAGAAACTTTAGACAAATAACTGGGAGAATCTCGAGGAGCTCTAGAAAGGGAAGACCCTGCACAGAGCAGATGTTTATTAGAAAATCGATAATCCTCCACAGACTGCTAATCACCAAACCTATAATAGTATCACGTATTGGTTTCAAGAAAACTTTTGATTTGGTAGGCAGAGAAATTATAGCTAAAATCATCAAAGAATTTTGTATTAAAGCAAACATAATCCTCAAAACACTAGCAAATAGGATGACTGAAGCTAAATTTATGGGAGAAGTATCTCAACCATTTGAAATAAAAACTGGTGTTAGACAAGGGGACAGTTTATCACCTTTACTGTAACACTGCATTCTAGAAAAAATAGAAAGTATCTGGAATTTGGAGAAAAAAAAATTACAATATTGAACCAATAATTTTAGGACGAATAACAAATGGAATTAAGGTAAACTGCCTGGCTTCTGCAGATGATTCTGATATACTTTCAAAAAATGTGACAGACAGTTATTGAAAGAAATCTTTTGGAAGAAATAGCAAAGAGAGCTGGTCCCAAAATTTCAGCCGAAAAAACAACATTGATGACAATTTCAAACAATGCATCAACATTCTTAGAAAAACAAAAATGTAAAATAGCATTAGGAAGTAAATTTAAATATATTGGACAAACTGTACAACAAAATGGACTAGAAGAATTAACAGTAGATGCAAGAGTCAGCAAACTGGAGAGAGCAAATCGTTTTATAAAGGATATTTACAACAAGAAATGTACAACTAAAAAAACAAAACTAAAACACTATCCCACAGTGGTATGACCAGGATGTTTATATGGATGAGGATGCCTAATGATGAACTATAAGCTGGACAGAACAGAGGTTCCTCAAAGGAGCATTATTAGAAAATAATGGTTGCAATACAAGCTACAGATGGCTGGAAAATGAGAAGTAATGAGGAGATCTACAAAAATTTTGAGAAAATATCAGAAGTAATGGCTAAAAGAAGATTAATTTTTTTTTAGAGACCTCTACTGAATGAGTAGTTCTGGAAGAAGGACTCAATGATAGCATGGATTACAGAAATAAGAAAGAAACAACATCAAACAATCAGAAATAATAGAAAGAAACCTTTTTACAGATAAAATACTGAATTTAAAAGGATCATCACCTCTCCAAGATCAAAATTAATTTCATCCCTCTCAATAAGACCGTGAAAACCGGAAATAAAATTCATAAATATGATATTGCGAAGCTCAAAATCAATCAAAACATATTGGAACAATGCCACCAGTAACTGACAGTTGAATCCCATAAATGGGCAGACATTGCCTCCATGATCCAACAAGCAGCTAATACTACAATCCTGACAGCTAAAAAGAGGAATCATACATGGTGGAATGAGGTTTGTGGTGAGGTGGTGGCCCAAACAGCAAGTGCATGGAAAAAGTGGAATTCTACCAGGAGTCCTGATGATTTTGATGTATTCCATGAAGTTCGAAAATATGCAGCCAGAACTCTATGAAGGTCTAAGCAATTGCATGAGAAACAGCAGTTAGAATAGATCGATCAGTGTTTCCAGATAAACAATGTCAGAGACTTCTATCAGGCGTTCAAATCGAATTTGAAAGGATACCAAGCCCCTAGTTTTTGTTTTAGAGACGAAAATGGAAAGCTCAGTGTTGTGCACATAGTTCCACATATTCGGCGCGTACACAAATTTCCCACTAGAGTGCGCCCCGCTAAGCAAAACAGCGCAGGCGCAGCGCTCGTCCATCTCCGCACTATGAGATGGCGCTGCCATAGAGACGGACCAAATTCTGCTTCCGCCGATCCGCGTATTAATATGTAACGCAGCCAATGAGATTGCTGCTAACATAGAACATTTTCTCCTCGCGCATCACACTCGCGCAGTGATACATGAACGTGCGAGGTATTATAACGAGTGTAAAGACCTTCGATCAGTCAGTCTGCATTTGTCTGCACCAGTCTGTATGAGTCTGCATTAGTCTGTACCAGTCTGCATTAGTCTGTACCAGTCCGTCGAGTTCTACAATTGTCTGTACCAGTCCATAGTCAAGATTCAGTCTGCGCCTGATAAGATTACCATATTCCTGTACATAGCCATGAAGATAAATGTATAGACACTTTTGTCAAGTATCTGAAATATATGTGAGAATAAGATTAACGTACCAATCCCAAAGAACTTCAGATTGTCAATTGTAAATAGCATCCAGAACCAAGTTAAGTAATTTTTATATTTGTTATTATTTTAGTAAATGTGTGTGAAAATTAATCAAATTCTGTTTAAAGTTGGTCACCGTCAATCTGCTACTCTAAGCGTGCAAGTGGCATTTCTATCATCTGACCGAATGGCAGAAGATAAACACACCATGATAAGACCACGAGACATATTGCTGACACTCGCTTACTTCGTTAGAGCAACAAGTCAAATAATCTGATGGTGTGTGTACTGAAGGTCTTACAGTATGCACACCACACTCGGCCTGACCAACAAAGAAAACTGCAAGATCATGTCTCGTTACTTTGAAAACCTACTTAATTGTGATGAACCGAAAGAAAGATTCCCTGCATGTGCCCCAATCCACAAACTACCCCTAATCTCCATCTAGTAAAGAGGAGACCAAAGAGATCATCAACAACTTTAAGAATAATAAGGCAGCTGGAGAGGATTCAATAGTGGTGGAACTACTGAAGCTGGCAAATAATGAAACTCTAGATATACTAGTCCAACTTTTTGAGGAGATCTGGAGAGCTGGGATGATACCAACTGAATGGCAGTCAGCTTTAATCCATCGTCTACACAAAAAAGGTGATAAATAGAATGTCAGTAACTATAGGGGTACCTCATTAGTATCTGTTCCACATAAGATTCTCTCCAAAGTGATACAGAATAGAATAGAAGGTCATTGTAACCAACTGATTGGGGACTATCAAGCTGGTTTCCAAAAGGGCGATTCTTGCGCAGAACAGATCTTTAACCTGAAGAACATCATCAGGTCCAAAAAACTGGAAGAAATAACTATGTGGTCACGTTTGTTGATTTTCAAAAAGTATATGACTCCATCGACTGACAGGCATTAATGAATATTTTGGAAAAGTTTGGGATGGATAATACCTCAAGAAAGCTGATCAAACAAACTCTTACTAACACAGTGTCAAAAATTAAATTTATGGGTGAGGTATCTGAACCCTTTACAATCAGAACGGACATAAGACGAGGAGATGGACTATCCCTCTCCTTTTCAATTGTGTCTTGGAAAAGGTCACTCGAGAGTGGAGAAAGTTATTAGCCCAAGAAGAAACAAATGAAGAGTGGTTCAGACTTGGTCCTAAGAACAAAGGGGTGTGCATTGACTGCTTAGATTTTGTGGCTGACCTGGCCATTTTTGCTAACAACAAAGAGTCAGCAGTCAACAAGATAAATAGGCTGTCAGAAATTGCTGAAAAAAGTTAGACTCCAGATCTCTATTCAAAAGACAAAATATATAACGAACATCTGTAACGGACCTGAATGGATGATAACCAACCTGGGAAAAAATCAGATGAGTTAAGAATTTCAGGTATCTCGGTGAAGTCATCCACCAGGAGAATGGATTAAAAGAAGAAGCAATTGCCAGGATGAGGAAGTTAGACCAAGCATACCAACTGACAAAGAATACTTATAACAAAAAGTCTATGAGTATGTGGGCCAAGTTCCAACATAATAATACAGTTGTAAAACCTGAGGGCTTATAAGCATCCAAAACTTTGACCACGAATAGACAAGGTCAAGCTGAGCGGCTGGAAAAGCGTGAGTGTAGGATATTAAGGAAAATCCTAAGGTAATAGATGGGTCGATGGACAATGGCGAATGAGAGCAAATGAGGAATCGTGCAGCAAGACAGAACCTATCACAGCATCCATTACAAAGAAATGATTGTTATTTTATGGTCATCTCATGAAAATGGACGGTGATCGACTATCAAAAAGAATACAGAGTTTCATCCTATCTAAGAAAACGACGCCGAGATGGTTCAAAGAATGTGAAAAAGATCTTAAGCAGATTGGTATCTCAGAGAGAAATTCCTGAAAGGAACAAATTTAGAAGATTGGTGACCAACTACCAAGGTTTTAACATGGCATCAACATCCGAAAGACAGTGAGGACCCTTATCTGAAGGGCATAAAAAGGTACTTCTTAGAGGGGCTCAGAAGATACTGGCAGGAAGTCAAAGCTGGAGCAAGAACAAGACCTGGGCACTACAGTGAAGTCGGTTGTTACCACGCAGTCCATAAAGACTCACCTCGATAAAAAAAAAATAAATAAAAATAAAAGGCTTTCGATGCAGAAGAAATAGGGGATTGAGAACAACACGAATAGAATAAAGGGGGAAAAACATGAGGAGGAGATGGACGAGTACTGGAAAAACAGGAGACGACAAGGGAAGAAGAAGAAGTGAAGTTATTACATGATGAGAGATGGTGATTGAATTTGATTTGATTCAGTTTTCGTTACATACACCGAAAAAATGAGATGATTCTCAAGGGTGTGGAACATGTCAGAATGTATAACACAAAACATTTTAATATAATGAATACTACCCTGATCATTTGTCATGAGATTGTCAAAATAGGTGAATACAATACAGTAAACTGGAGAAGCTAATATTTACAGAATTAATACGCTCTCAGAATGAAATATTGTTGTTGTTGTTGTTGTTGTGGTCTTCAGTCCTGAGACTGGTTTGATGCAGCTCTCCATGCTACTCTATCCTGTGCAAGCTTCTTCATCTCCCAGTACCTACTGCAACCTACATCCTTCTGAATCTGCTTAGTGTATTCATCTCTTGGTCTCCCTCTATGATTTTTACCCTCCACGCTGCCCTCCAATACTAAATTGGTGACCCCTTGATGCCTCAGAACATGTCCTACCAACCGATCCCTTCTTCTGGTCAAGTTGTGCCACAAACTTCTCTTCTCCCCAATCCTATTCAATACTTCCTCATTAGTTATGTGATCTACCCATCTAATCTTCAGCATTCTTCTGTAGCACCACATTTCGAAAGCTTCTATTCTCTTCTTGTCCAAACTATTTATCGTCCATGTTTCACTTCCATACATGGCTACACTCCATACGAATACTTTCAGAAATGACTTCCTGACACTTAAATCTATACTGGATGTTAACAAATTTCTCTTCTTCAGAAACGCTTTCCTTGCCATTGCCAGCCTACATTTTATATCCTCTCTACTTCGACCATCATCAGTTATTTTGCTCCCCAAATAGCAAAACTCCTTTACTACTTTAAGTGCCTCATTTCCTAATCTAATTCCCTCAGCATCACCCGACTTAATTAGACTACATTCCATTATCCTTGTTTTGCTTTTGTTGATGTTCATCTTATATCCTCCTTTCAAGACACTGTCCATTCCATTCAACTGCTCTTCCAAGTCCTTTGCTGTCTCTGACAGAATTACAATGTCATCGGCGAACCTCAAAGTTTTTATTTCTTCTCCATGAATTTTAATACCTACCCCGAATTTTTCTTTTGTTTCCTTTACTACTTGCTCAATATACAGATTGAACAACATCGGGGAGAGGCTACAACCCTGTCTTACTCCCTTCCCAACCACTGCTTCCCTTTCATGTCCCTTGACTCTTATAACTGCCATCTGGTTTCTGTACAAATTGTAAATAGCCTTTCGCTCCCTGTATTTTACCCCTGACACCTTTAGAATTTGAAAGAGAGTATTCCAGTCAACATTGTCAAAAGCTTTCTCTAAGTCTACAAATGCTAGAAACATAGGTTTGCCTTTCCTTAATCTTTCTTCTAAGATAAGTCGTAAGGTCAGTATTGCCTCACGTGTTCCAGTGTTTCTACGGAATCCAAACTGATCTTCCCCGAGGTTGGCTTCTACTAGTTTTTCCATTCGTCTGTAAAGAATTCGTGTTAGTATTTTGCAGCTGTGACTTATTAAGCTGATAGTTCGGTAATTTTCACATCTGTCAACACCTGCTTTCTTTGGGATTGGAATTATTATATTCTTCTTGAAGTCTGAGGGTATTTCGCCTGTTTCATACATCTTGCTCACCAGATGGTAGAGTTTTGTCAGGACTGGCTCTCCCACGGCCGTCAGTAGTTCCAATGGAATATTGTCTACTCCGGGGGCCTTGTTTCGACTCAGGTCTTTCAGTGCTCTGTCAAACTCTTCACGCAGTATCATATCTCCCATTTCATCTTCATCTACATCCTCTTCCATTTCCATAATATTGTCCTCAAGTACATCGCCCTTGTATAGACCCTCTATATACTCCTTCCACCTTTCTGCTTTCCCTTCTTTGCTTAGAACTGGGTTTCCATCTGAGGTCTTGATATTCATACAAGTCGTTCTCTTATCTCCAAAGGCCTCTTTAATTTTCCTGTAGGTGGTATCTATCTTACCCCTAGTGAGATAGGCCTCTACATCCTTACATTTGTCCTCTAGCCATCCCTGCTTAGCCATTTTGCACTTCCTGTCGATCTCATTTTTGAGATGTTTGTATTCCTTTTTGCCTGTTTCACTTACTGCATTTTTATATTTTCTCCTTTAATCAATTAAATTCAATATTTCTTCTGTTACCCAAGGATTTCTACTAGCTCTCGTCTTTTTACCTACTTGATCCTCTGCTGCCTTCACTACTTCATCCCTCAAAGCTACCCATTCTTCTTCTACTGTATTTATTTCCCCCATTTCTGTCAATTGCTCCCTTATGCTCTCCCTGAATCTCTGTACAACCTCTGGTTCTTTTAGTTTATCCAGGTCCCATCTCCTTAAATTCCCACCCTTTTGCAGTTTCTTCAGTTTTAATCTACAGGCCATAACCAATAGATTGTGGTCAGAGTCCACATCTGCCCCTGGAAATGTCTTACAATTTAAAACCTGGTTCCTAAATCTCTGTCTTACCATTATATAATCTATCTGATACCTTTTAGTATCGCCAGGGTTCTTCCATGTATACAATCTTCTTTCATGATTCTTAAACCAAGTGTTAGTTATGATTATGTTGTGCTCTGTGCAAAATTCGACCAGGCGGCTTCCTCTTTCATTTCTGTCCCCCAATCCATATTCACCTACTATGTTTCCTTCTCTCCCTTTTCCTACACTCGAATTCCAGTCACCCATGACTATTAAATTTTCGTCTCCCTTCACAATCTGAATAATTTCTTTTATTTCATCATACATTTCTTCAGTTTCTTCGTCATCTGCAGAGCTAGTTGGCATATAAACTTGTACTACTGTAGTAGGCGTGGGCTTCGTATCTATCTTGGCCACAATAATGCGTTCACTATGCTGTTTGTAGTAGCTTACCCGCATTCCTATTATCCTATTCATTATTAAACCTACTCCTGCATTGCCCCTATTTGATTTTGTGTTTATAACCCTGTAGTCACCTGACCAGAAGTCTTGTTCCTCCTGCCACCGAACTTCACTAATTCCCACTATATCTAACTTCAACCTATCCATTTCCCTTTTTAAATTTTCTAACCTACCTGCCCGATTAAGGGATCTGACATTCCACGCTCCGATCCGTAGAACGCCAGTTTTCTTTCTCCTGATAACAACATCCTCTTGCGTAGTCCCCGCCCGGAGATCCGAATGGGGGACTATTTTACCTCCGGAATATTTTACCCAAGAGGACGCCATCATCATGTAATCATACAGTAAAGCTGCATGCCCTCGGGAAAAATTACGGCTGTAGTTTCCCCTTGCTTTCAGCCGTTCGCAGTACCAGCACAGCAAGGCTGTTTTGGTTATTGTTACAAGGCCAGATCAGTCAATCATCCAGACTGTTGCCCTTGCAACTACTGAAAAGGCTGCTGCCCCTCTTCAGGAACCACACGTTTGTCTGGCCTCTCAACAGATACCCCTCCATTGTGGTTGCACCTACGGTACGGCTATCTGTATCGCTGAGGCACGCAACCCTCTCCACCAATGGCAAGGTCCATGGTTCATGGGGGGGGGGGGGGGGGGGGGGGGGGGGGGAAACAATGTTATGCACTATTAATAAATTTATGTTATGCACTATTAATAAATTTAGCATACACAAAATACCTAATATTGACTGTTGCAACCAAGTACTGTCAAAACTTAAATCTAACATATTTTTACTTACGCTGGCCTAACAGTCTCTGTTAGGATATTCATCTGTAGAGTAGAAGGCATTGCCTATCAAAAAGTCATTCAAACTCTGTTTAAACTGTGCTTTATCTGAAACCAAGTTTTTAATGGTTGCTGGTAATTTATTGAAAATGTGTGTTCCTGAATATTGGGCCCCCTTTTGGACCAACATAAGTGATTTTAGGTCTTTATGTAGATTGTTCTTATTCCTAGTATTGATAATATGTATTGAGCTATTTGTTGGAAATATAGATATATAACTTGCATCAAATTTCATTAAGGAGTAAGTATACTGAGAAGCCATGGTTGGAATTCAAAGTTCCTCGAATAGGTTCTACACGATGTTCTTCAAAGACTGGTCCCAGATACTCCATTGCACCATTCACCGAACCTGATAACCCCGAGCCGTCAGTAACAAAAATTAAGTCTTGCTTAAGAGATTTACAGCACTACATGCACTTGTTACCAAAGTCTCATTTACTTTTAGAGCTATCTGTTCCACTTCCTTTTTGGCCCCACTTCTCTCTGTCTCCACTATATCCCATACAGTTCTTATTTTGTTGCCCGATACAATTATCTTTTTCTCTTAATAAAGCTACTTCGATTTCTGGATTACTTGATTCAATATTTTGCAGTATTCTTTGCAATGCATTACAATTCTAATATCAGAAATGTTCCTAGGTAGTAGATACAGTCTCCTTTTTGCCCCACATGATATCTTTATTCCTTGTGTAATCCATGGTTTATCTTTTGACTTCTGTGTGATCTGAGTTACCTTTAGGGGAAAACAATTTTCAAAAGAGGAGGTAACTTTATTAATAAATGCTTTGTATTTTCCATTTGAGTCAGGTAAACATCTCTCCAGTTCATGTCTTTGAGCAATTTCCTGAATTCCTCAATTTCTGGCTTATTTATTATCCTCCTGTACTCAGATTTAATATTTTTTTATCCTGACAAGTTTCAACATTTAACACAAGATGCTGCACGTCGTGATCAGATAGTCCATTTACTATTGGTTTTGTGATATGACTTTTTTCCCCTAGATTTGTTCATAAAGATATTATCAATAGCAGTCTCAGAGCATTTACATATCCTAGCTGCAAAGTTCACAGTAGGAACTAAATTGAATGATAGTGTTAAAAACACCAGCAACCACTATTTCCTCTTTTTTTTTTTTTTACACAAGCTATTCCTTTCGCTTTGTGAAATGAAGCACTGCCTAGTTCCAAAACACAGGACTACTATGACAAGGTGAAATGTTCTCAGAGTGCTACATGTATGATAGTAAATGTAATCCGCACTATAGTTGTTTTCTGAGTAGTTATGCTGTGTGTGTTTCATTCAATCAGATGAAATGGAATAAAATCATCAATTTATTTATTTTGGCTCTTTATCACCAAGATACATTCAATGTTGGTTGAGGTTTATCTTTTGAATTCACTCCAGTGTAGATTGTCAAAATTTTATCAGTTGTCAAAGTACTTGTAACACAGTTTCCGAATTTACTGCCATCCAGGAAAGTCTCCCACTCAAATTATTCTCAGAGACTGAGAGCTGGCTGAAACCCAGAGTAGAAAGCTCTCACATATTTAGTGATTAATGGAATATATATCGGAAAGGCAGGTTAGACACTGTAGGAGAGGGAGTGTCCATTGTCTCTACTGAGGTCAAAGCTGATTGTGACAGTGAAGTTACCTGGTTGCCTATAACAAGTCTATGTGAAATCATGTTAATTAATGGATGTTTTAATCATCCACCCGGTTCTGCTATGACAGTTTTGGAGCCATTCAAAGAAAGTCTACAGACAGTAGCACGTAAATACCTAGATCATGCAATGCTAGTTGGAGGTTAATTTAGCCTACTGAGTATAGATAGTAGCCTATGGCTTTATTTCAGGGGGTGCAGTCAATCTTGTGAAGCACTTTTGAATGTGGTTTTCGAAAATTGTCTTGAGCACCTAGTTTGGCACGCCACATGCAATGGAAATATCTTAGACCTTGTAGTTACAAACAGCCCAGATATCATCAATGACTTCAGCATAGAGATGGGGATTAATAATCATGATAACATCATAATAACTAAGACTACAAAAATTAATAAATCAGTCAAGAAGGCTAGGAAAATGTTCATGCCAGAAAGAGCAGATAAGCAGATGTTAGCATCTCACTTAGACAGAACTGACATCACTTAGTTCCATTAAGATGGACGTAGAGAGATTATGGTCAAAGCTTAAATAGATCGTGAATTGCACTCTCAACAAGTCTGTACCTAGTAAACGAATTATGGATGCAAAAGAGCCACTGTGGTTTAACAATGAAATTCAGAAAATACTGAGGAAGGAAAAGCTACTGCACTCTTAGTTCAAAAGAGAATGCCAAATGCCAACAAGGAAAGGTTACTACCACTGTCATACCTCAGCAAAAGATCTGGCTGAGAAGCAGGGGAAATTATTGTCCTATGTAAAATCGCTAAGTGAGTCAAAGTTTTCCATCAAGTCACTTGACCAGTCTGGTGTGGCAGTAGGAGATAAATGTTTTAAATTTTGCATTCCAGAAATCATTCATGCAAGAGAATCATATAAACATACCGTCATTTGACAATAGCACAAAGACACCTAACAACAATCACCACAAGAGGTCAGCGCTAGCACAAGTTGTTCACATGATATTCGTTGGACTGTTGCCTGTAAACACATGCCATGTCAGTGCTCTTGGAAGAGAGCTGTGGCAGTGACACGGCTCTGTTGTTGTTCCTGTGTAGTGATCTGCAATGACGGGATGGTACAGGAGGGTGGGGGGGGGGTGGGGGGGGTCGAGATTCAAGCAGTAATTAAGAACTTCATAAAGAAATGTATGAAAGCGAAGGACATTCATGCCGATTTCCAGAAAACACCAGGGGACTCTGCTCCTTTGTCTTCAACTGTTGCCAAGTGGATAAATGAATTTAAATTTGGTCAGGAGAGCTTAGATGATGATCATCCATGAATAGGTCAGCCAAGATGTGTCACTACTCTAGAAATCATTGCAAAAGTGCGCATAATGATCAAGGAGGATCACCAATTTAGAGGGCATGAAATTGCTCACGCTTGCCAGATGTATCTGAAAGGTATTCACAAGATGGGTGCCGCGACTCTTGACGCTGGGTCAAAAACGCATGAGAATGGACATATCACAACAATGTTTGGCCTGTTTTAGGAGAAACAAACAAGATCTTTTGTGCTGGTTTGTGACCACGAAGAAACTTTGTTTTACTACTATACCCCAGAGACAAAGCAACAATCAAAGCAGTGGAAACATGCTGAATCTCTGCCGCCAAACTCCTTCAGCGGGGAAGGACTTGGCGTCAGTGTTCTGGGATGCGCCACCAAATTCCTTCAGCGGGGAAGATCATGGCATCAGTGTTCTGGGATGAGAAGGGGATTCTGTTTGTACATTGTCTCCCCACTGGGCAAACAATTACTGGAGAATACTATGCTAACCTTCTGGACAAATTATAACAAAAGGTATGCGAAAAAGGCCAGGTTTAATAAGGAAGAAAGTCATCTAGCATCAAGCCAATGCACGCTCACACGCGTGTGCCATCGCCATGGTAAAATTACACAAACTAAGGTATGAATTGTTGCCACACGTGCCTCTTCCCTAAACTGAAAATTTTTCTTTGTGGATGAAGATTCACTTAAATGAAGAATTGGTAGCCTGAATTGATAACTATTTTGTAGGCCTGGAGGAAAATCATTGTCGAGATGGGATCAAGGTATTGGAACACTGTTGGACCAAGTGAATTAATCTACAAGCAGGGTACATTGAAAAACAAAAAAGTTTCAGTGACATAAGTACTTTTTTTCTATTCTGTTTCAAGAACTTTTCAAACCACCCTCGTAAGCATCCCTGACACCTGAAATAATTAAAAACAAATAAGTCGCCAGTTGCAGATGGAATCTCAATTTGGTTTTACAAAGAGTGCTATATGGCACTGGACCCTTACTTAGCTTGTATTTATTGTGAATCTCTCACCCAGCAGAAAGACCTAAGCAACTGGGGAAAAAAATACAGAGGCGTCTCCTGTAAATACGAAGGGCGAAAGAACAGACCTACGAAATTACAGACCAATCCGTAACATCAGTTTGCTGCAGAATTCTTGTACATATTCTGGGTTTGAATCTAATCAGTTTCATGGTGACCAATAAGTTTATGTCCACAAATTAGTACAAAGCATCACTCATGGGCAACTCAGCATGCTCTTTTGTCATACGACGTCTGTTCAAAAAATTCCAGAACTTTGTCCACAAAATTTTCTATGCTTATCTTTTAGTTACTATGGATTGTCTCCTTCGAAATACTCTCCTCCACAATTGATACACTGCTCCCAATATCATTTCCACTTCCAGGAGCAGTCTTGACACACCTCTTGCTGGGTCGCATAAAGTGCCGTCTGCGAATTTTCTTTTATCTCATCTACCATTGCAAAACTTCATCCTTTTCAACTTTGGAAATAAAAAGAAGTCTGCAGGGGTCATACTATTCTCACATGGAACATCTCATTCTCTTTTGTGAGATCCAAAAAGTTTTTTTGGTTTTGACTCATGAGCCGTGGAATGAACTTGGCGGCAACACAATGCATTCCAAGATGCTGTGTCATTTCATAACATGATCCAATTGAAATGTTACATTCTTCTACAATCTCTCGGACAGTGAATCTTCGACTGGCACACACAATTTCGTTGACGTTCCTGACACAAGCGTCATCAGGGGACATCTAAGAGCGTCCTGAACAAGGATCATTTTTGACTTTTGTAAAGCCATTTTTAAAACGTGTGAATAATACGTAACACCGAGTATGGCTTAAGCACTCATTGCTATAGGCTCCCTGCATCATTTGGTGTGTCTCTGTAAAGGTTTTCTTGAGTTTCACGGAAAATTTAATGCAGATGCATTGCTCCTCTAACTTTGCCATCAAAAATTCACAAACCCAGATTCCATATTTCTTGATTTCCGAGAAGCATTTGACATAGTGCCTCACTGCAGACTTTTAACAAAGGTACAAGCACATGGAATAGGTTCCAAGACATGTGAGTGGCTCAAAGACTTCTGAAGTAATAGAACCCACTACATTATCCCGACGGTGAGTGTCCATCAGTGACTAGGGTATCATTAGGATCGTTCCAGGGATGTGTGCTAGGAGCGCTATTACTCATATTTTCTATGTGCATAACTGATTTGATGGACAAAGTGGACAGTAATCTATGGTTGTTTGCTGATGATGATGTGGTGTATGGAAGGTGTCATTGTTGAGTGATTTAGGAGGATAAAAGATGACTTGGACAAAGTTCCCAGTTGGTGCAATAAATGACAGCTAACCCTAAATGTAGAAAAATATAAGTTACTGCAAATGAGTTGGAAAAACAAATCCATAATGCCAGAATCCTGCATTAGTAGTGTCATGAATGAAGAAGTCATATTGTTTCAATATCTGGACATAACTTTGCAATGTGATATGAAATGGAACAAACTTGTGAGGGTCATGGTAGGGAAGGTGAATAATCATCTTTCGTTTGTTGGGTGGATTTTACTAGTGTGGCTCAGCTGTGATGGACATCACATATAGGGTGCTAGTGTGATCTCTTCTTGAGTACAGTTTGAGTGTCTGGGATGCGCAAGGGGTCAAATTAAAGCAGACATTGAGGTATTTCAGAGGCAGGATACTAGATTTGTTAACAGTAGGTTGAAACAACAACATACAAGTATTATGGAGATGTTTCTGGAACTCAAATGGGAATCCCTGGAGGGATTTTGAGGAACACTGTGCTGACTGCAGAACAATTCTGCTTGCACCAACATACATTACGCATAGGGACCACGAAGATAAGAGACGACAAATTAGGACTCATAGAGAGGCATATAGACATTCACTTTTTCCCCACTCGATTGGCAGATGGAACGGGAAAGGAACTGACTACAGTCGAATTAAAATTACTTGATAGATGGCACTTCAAACGCCAATAAGAGTTGTCAGCGTCACACTTGAACTGTCTGGTGTTGCCAAAATCCACCAAAATTGGCCAGTCACTTCCAATTCCTGGTACAGCATTCTTTCTTGATGTATTTGTATCCCGAATTATGAGCCCGACACTTTTATTATGTATTTCATGACACATGATAACTACACCAAAAACAACACACATTAACAATGCTAATGAAAGACACATATTTCATTCATAGAACTAACCAAACACTACTGAATAAATCAGCACAAGGTGTAATTCAGTATCATACTTATAGTTATCATATTCACAGAGATCATCTTACATTAGATAAGCTTTTCACTACACTGCGTGAAACTGAAATTTTTAATGTTGCAATTCATAGTTGGAACTGGGTCACTACATTCACATATATAAATACTTCATGCAGTGCTGTGGCATAGCACAATGGTTGGCAGATTAATCTAATGTGTAGCATGTCGTAGGTTTGAATCTCATCAATGTAGCAAAATTTTTAATTCTAAATCTAACCAAATGAGTGTGATTATTATTTTCATTCAATTAATTGGTTTAAATGTATTTTTTTATTTTTAATACTGCGCTGCATCATTTTTCATCATTGTTTTGCCTGTTCTATTTGGTCTTATTTTTCATCTTGTCATTATTTCTTCATTTGGAATCTGTCTCAGTCATCTATAATCCACGACTAAGGGCCCACATGGACTGTTCACTGGTTTCAAACATGGCAGCATGTGCAGCTAGTTTAAGGATAGTTACAGGTAACAAATGACACGGAGAAATTTCAATTTGCTTTCAGCCCTGAAATTGAGTTTTTGTTGTCTTGAGTTTACCCTTAAGGGTTAGCTTTAATCGCCATGAACAAAGCGATAATGATATTAGTACTGCTGCAGACTGTTGACCACAATTTTCTCAGCTGGGTTAGGACACAAGTTTACAGTCAGGGATACAAAACGCGTTGTCTGCCCCAGTTCAGTCACTGGTCACTTTAAATCAATAGTCAACAGAGTATCCAACATTTCTGACATACCTTGCACCAGCCACTAGAAAAATTGCTCTGTGTTAAACATTTAACATAATTTGTGAAGTGAGCCGCTTGTTTGTTGTCACCTGTAACCAAACGGTAGCTGGTAGCCAATGTGGCAACATTGTTGCAGCAAGTGATTGATGTCAACTATCAACTAATTTTATTCAGACTATTGTAGTGAGACAGGGTACCTTCAGCCATGCACCATATGCTGGCTAGTGGAGTATGTATGTAGATGTGGAATCAGTCTTTCCTTCTCATCCCATCTGGAAAGTCTCCCCTGATCTGCAGTTCTGGGTAACTTTCTCAAAATCTAACCTTTTTCCTAGACCTATCCTTCACCCCTCTTCCTTCCACTTCAACCCTTCTGCCTGAAGAATGAGCTATTGGCTCTGAAAGCTCGCCTAATTATAATCTTCTTTTATGTGTGTGTTCTGCCGCCACTTAGCGAGTAGATTGTTTATCTATCCAATTCAATTATCATGTAATCAAAAGCTGCATTTAACACGCCAAGTCTCTTTTACCAATCATTTTTAATATGTCCTACAGAATGTGCTGTCTATCCTGTCCTTTTTTGAGATTACTGTTTTGCTGTACTTTTCTACAGGCATCATCTTGCTTATTAGGAGTCAGTTCATTCATGTTGTTGTTGTTGTGGTCTTCAGTCCTGAGACTGGTTTGATGCAGCTCTCCATGCTACTCTATCCTGTGCGAGCTTCTTCATCTCCCAGTACCTCCTGCAACCTACATCCTTGTGAATCTGCTTAGTGTATTCATCTCTTGGTCTCCCTCTACGATTTTTACCCTCCACGCTGCCTTCCAATGCTAAATTTGTGATGCCTTGATGCCTCAAAACATGTCCTACCAACCGATCTCTTCCTCTAGTCTAGTTGTAGAGCTGCATGTCCTCGGGAAAAATTATGGCTGTAGTTTCCCCTTGCTTTCAGCCGTTCGCAGTACCAGCACAGCAAGGCCGTTTTGGTTAATGTTACAAAGCCAGATCAGTCAATCATCCAGACTGTTGCCCCTGCAACTACTGAAAAGGCTGCTGCCCCTCTTCAGGAACCACATGTTTGTCTGGCCTCTCAACGGATACCCCTCCATTGTGGTTGCACCTACGGTACGGCCATCTGTATCGCTGAGGCACGCAAGCCTCCCCACCAACGGTAAGGTCCATGGTTCATGAGGGGAGTTCCTTCATAGTCAACAGTTAAGGAATGGGTGGCTGAATTCATATGTGGCATATGTCTGTAAGATGACTCATGAACAATTTCCTAGAATTACAATCAAATATGAAAATGCTGAGAAAGAACACAGTGTGATATTGCAAGATCAGTAATTAAAAAGATGTGCAAAACAGTTGATGCCGTGGCTGTACCAGAAAGTGAGTGGCATATCTGTTGAAGCCTCACTACAACCTAATGTGAAAAACAATTTGGGACAATCTGACACACAACTGATTCTATGCACCAATCTGTTCCCGTGGATGAGAGATGACCGAAATGAAACAGCAGTTGCACAAAAATAGCCAAGGTGACTTCATCGGAGAGAAAGAGTGGTCATTGTTTTCTAGGATGCAAAAGGGATTTGTATTTTAGATTAGCTTGCAAGACTGAAACAATACCTCACAAATACTATGCAAGTATTCTGACTCAACTGGATGAAAAAATATGGAGCCAAGACCCAGGGGGAAAAAAAAAAGTTTATCGTCAGTGAAATGCATATGGTCACAAAGGCACTTTCACAATAGGAAAACTGGGAGTTTCAAGTGTGAAGTCTTCAAATATCTATTCCATTCTCCAATTTTTTCACATTCTGACTTTAGCTTCTTCTTCTTTTCTTTTTGTATGAATGATTCACTTAAGACTATATGCGTCACAGCTCAAAATCATTTTGTGAGTCAACAACTGGATATGTTTTCACTGCTCTGTCTCTTGTAACTCCGTTGGACATGGAGGTAGCAAATGAGGATATAGGATGTCCATGACATACTGCTGTGCTGTCAGAGTGACCTGAAGTCATATCCGATGCTGCCCCACACGCCCTCTCCCTATGTCGTTGTCATACTGACTGACAACTGCAATCGCGGGTCTTGCAGAATGTGACTCACTGCTGATCACATGACAGGTGCAGGTGTGAAAGGGTTACAATGTGCTCGGTGTACATTACAGCGATTCTCCCATGGGCTCGTCAGACACGGTCAACTGGAAGCTTGCTGACAAGCACGCCGCCCTTACGTTCCCAAGCAGTCCAACATGGGGCCACTACCACATCTGAATGTCTCACAAATCTGCATATTGCATAATTCAATCAGCCTGGCAAATGGAGACACACAATTAGGCCCCTTCAAATTTTGTTACGTGCTGATAATGCTGACTCACAGAAGTACAGGGCATCTGTGTCCTTCACAGGGATCACTCAACATCTTACACTCTTCACATCTCTTATAGCTCCTACCATTCATGGTAACAATCCGAGACACAAACAAAGCTAATGCAATCTGGTGGCCTTTGTATCCATTTCAGAGAGTTGCGACTCTCATAATTTACCACTGGTATGCACACTCGTGAAACTACGTTGCTTCAGGGAGCTTCCCTTTTTTTTCTTCAAGCAGTTTAGTTCTTTGAATCCATTTTTCTTGTAGCTCAGAATAATTATTTTATTGTGTAGCAAACTTACAGACTAGCATTCTGCTCTGAGCTGTCGGAGTTGGCGGTCATGTGTGTGTGAGGTGTGCTTGCTTGTGTGAATGAATGGTGTGTATTTCTATTTCTTTTTCTGATGAAGGTTGTGGCCAAAAGCTTATGTGTAAGTGTCTTAACTGTGCCTGTCTGCATTTTAACGTGCCATCTTTATGGTAATTAGCACTCTATCTTTTCCTACACTGCTGATATTCCAACCTGGAGTTTCCATTGTTTGAACTTATGGTCTACTGTTTTATTTTGCAGTGCACTTCTACAAGTGTAATACACAAATGTTGCCTTAGGAAAGAGTCACAATAACATCCATGTCTACCGTTTGCTATTTTTTACGAAATAGCATGTCACACTCGAAATTTAACTTAGCCAATGAAATAAGTTTGAAGATTTATTGTGTGTAAAAGACACTATGGCCCACTGTGTGGGAAATGTGGGAAGTTCTGTGCAGAGACGGAGTTATCCACAGATGTGGTAAGTCTGGGGAGCTATACGGGTGTTAAAACATCGCCACCTGCTGGGATGAGGGGCCACTTACTCTGTGGTGACACTGTGCCAGCAACGAGCTCCACCAATTGATTAGCACCACACATGACAATGACCAACCAGCTGCTTCTCTGTGCAGAGATATAAAATTTATCGATTTTGGACGTCGGGTGACAATCTGTCACATGGAGAACAATGTTTACTCTGGCAATTTTAACACTAATCTAGTGTTCTGCAACATATTAATGTGAAATGTTGTCTATGATGTTGAAGCGTGTAAGTTAAACTGATATCTGAGAATTTGTTGTTTTTGTGGCACTATCTGGAAAATGACCTCTCTTGCAGCTCCAAGCATAAATGTCAAGTGAAGAAGAATAATTAGCACAGCACACTGGAACCGAGTAGGGATCCGGTTTACTGCTCGGCCACTAAATTAGCATATTGTGAGTACACCAGAATAGACGCTGTACACACTTGCATATACTACATACACAAGTACAAGCATCGATCAAGCTACTGTGAAACTGCACTCTGTGTGACTCATCACTACATCAGAATACTGTAAATGTAGTGATTCCAATTTCTTAAGGTCTCTTCCTGTTTGTTTTCATCAGTTGGATCTTATTTTTCAAGTATGTGGGAATCCAATGAGCTGCCTGTTTGGACACATTCTTTCTGTATGTCCCACAAGTTGGATTCTTTGGAGACACATTGTAACTAGAGTTTTTAGGAATTTGCCTGGAGATTTCACGCTGGGTTCTGTGTGATGTGTTCCATCTTTTATTCTTGGGCCTAAGATTTTTACCACAATTTTACATTCTTCTAATTCAGTTTGCTGTTTTCATGTCTTGTGTTGGACAAAGAGTCTCTCTCATGCATAAAGAAATTCTAATTTGATCACTGTTGTACAATGTTAGATTTTAAAGTTCCAGGAAAAATACTTTTAGTTAACTGAGAGACAGTTTGTATTTTCTGAAGTCTGGATTCTATGGCCTTCTTTTCATTATGATGTTCAGTGGTCTTTTTCACCTAATTATTTAAACTCTTTAACACCAAATACTATGTTGTTGCCTATATAAGTTCAACTAGTGCCATTTTGGTATCAGCCAAGAATTTTTTCTCCAGGTGAAATTAGTAGTCCAATTTTCCTAGCTTGCTCCCTTAATATTTCAAATTGCTTTAGGACATCAGTAATGTTTTTGTCAATTAGTATTATGTCATCGGTATAGGTTACACAATATAATTCTATCTTTAAGTTTACGTTCTAGTCAGTGTAATAGTGCACCTGCTCTTCTCCATTACCTTACAATTTTCTTAGGGGCATAGTTGAATAGCAATGTGATATGCCATCCCATTTTCATATTCTTATGTCTGTCTTAAATTACACTGCTTGAAAAAAAGTGAGACACTCAGAAGGTGGGGAGAAAACAAATTGAAACATAGCGAATTTAGAGGATATGTGATGTTATTTCAGTGATAACAAAACAGAGTCAAATTTACACAGAACTTATCAGTTTGAGCCCACTTATCAATACAGCAATGCACCCTGTCTGGCCTGGACAGTGCGGGAGGATGTCGTAAAGCTGCTGCATACCCTCCTGAGAAAGGTGATCCACAACTGTTGTAACTGGACATTGCAATCATGGATACAGGCAGTGGGACGGAGTTGACATCCATGTTGGTCCCATAATGTTCTATCGGGGACAGATATGGGGATTTTGCTGGCCACCGGAGTATATCAACATCACACAGACAATTTAAAGAGACACATACTACATGTGGACAAGCACTGGCCTGTTGAAAAATAGCACCACAATACTATTACACACTGCTGTACCATCAGAGTTCCCTCGGCCATTACAAGCCGTGACTTGAAGTCATACCCAATGGCTCCCCACACCATGGGGCTCCTTTGTGACCCCCCCCCCCCAAAAATGTGGAAGAATGGGACCTCTCCCAGTCTCCCCGGGTCACTGTCAAACTTCTCCACGATAGTCATTTGGAGCAGTGCAGGACTGGGACTCATTAGTGAACATAATGTGACACCATTCATTAGCAGTCCATACTTCTCGATCATGGCACCACTTCGCATGCAGTCATTTGCTTGAGTGTTAATGGCAGCCTATGCGCAGGATGGCAATGCCATAGTCTGGCTGCTCCTAGCTGTATGACACAGCATGTTGCAAGGAGTCTATTACAGTGAACTCCTGTTTATCCGAAATGATCAGGACGGTGGCCGGTTCCGATAACGAAAATTTCAGATAAATCAAAGTCCCCCTGTTTTCACATGTGAACACTCCAAATTGTGTCAATATTGCGAAATACGATCGTAAAACGTGCGTAGGGTATGTAAAATGTTTCTGATACAGTTGCAAACAACCCTGTACTTCTTTACTGAAAAAATTGTGTTGACATGTTAAAAAGGCACCAAACTATGATTGAAAACTCAAAGTTTTTAAATGCTGTATAACAAAGCTCGTTTATTTTGCATTCTTACAGAAAAAAATCTCCCTTATTTGGCAGCAGGAAAAAACAGGAGTTTTAATTTTATTACCTGCTCTTTTGAATAAAAAATAAACTACTGAACAAAATTGTGAAACAAATCTAGAGATTACTCAAAGGAACGAAAAGTCTGTCTAGAGGAACTTTCAAGAAAATTAAAAAAAAAAAAAACCTTTTAAGTTATGGACATAGAAGTTCTAGGATGCTTCATTAGAGTTTATTTTTTGGTAACGAAGTCACGAATGTCTTTTTTTTTTTTTTGTTTTTTTGCTTGAGAAACTATTGCTGCAACAATACATCTCCACCATTGAAATCAAACTATTTCAGGATAAATCGTCTCCTCCTGTTGGCTGATGTACTCCAGGGCAGTTTGGATCACTTCGTAACAGAATGTGTGAGGAATATTTTTCTCTGATTCATCATCAGAAACATAGTGTTCTAACGCTTTATGATCGGTCACAATTTGGACGATTTCATCCTCAGTCACATGAAAAAATGCCATTTTCCATCCACTCTTCAATGTCTTCGAAGTGTGTGTCTTTACAACCAGCTTCTCCAGTAAATTCACCAAAATTATGTCAGCTTGAGTTTCGGTATTGCCTCCTCCTTCCCACCACTTAGGTTGCCTTACGATCTAAGAGTTTTTTCCAAGACCTAACAAGAGGAACTGGAGGAATTAGATTCCAAGCTTCAGCAATCAATGAATAACACTTAAAACATCAATTTTTTTAAGAGCTTCCACAAAATCATCTGCAGCATCAATCACACCTATTCAGTATTCCAGCATCTTGCGTCTGTAATGTTTTTCTATCGCCTCAAGAATACCTTGGTCCATCGGTTGACATAGAGATGTGACATTTTGTGGGAGAAATACAACTTTGATATCCCCATCTTGCAGATCACCTGGGTGATAAGGAGCACTGTCCACAAGAAGTAGCGCTTTTCAAGGAAGTCCATTTCCTTCCATGTAATTTACTACAGCTGGAACAAACTCTGCCTGGAACCACTCTCTGAAGATGGCACTGTTCATACATGCCTTAAGACTGATTCGTGTACCTCAGTGGCAAAGCTGGTTGGTTGGTGTCTAAATGCTCTTGGTGTTTTGGATTTGCTAATTAAAGTAAGACACAGTTTATGATTGCCAGTGGCATTACTGCAAGCAAGGACAGTAAATCTTTCTTGGATTTTTTTGTATCCTGAAGCCATTTCTTCTTCTTTAGAGGCAAGGGTTTTCATTGGCAGCATTTTGTAATTCAACCCAGTTTCATCACATTTGTAAAGTTGATTGCCAGTATAACCTCCTTTGTCAATGATTGTGTGCAGTTTCTTCTTAAAATCAGTGTAGCAGCTTCATCCCCAGATAATGATTTGGAACTGATGGCAATTTCATGAATGCCACGCTGCTTCTTGAAACGATCCTGCTGGCCATTACTTCCGAGCAATTCTTGCTTCTTTCCTTCAATCAGCTCATCAGCTCATTTTGACAAAGTAGAGGACCTGAAACTGACACACCTTTGGCTCTTATTTATTCGTGCCACAAAAATAATGCCTCTTCTAACTGAGGATGTGAACCTTTTCTCATTGTTTTTCAAGATTTCACTGCGCTGCCCAATGCTTGGATGGAACAAAATTTTTAAATTCCTGATCAATTTGTCTTCCGATCAGTAATTGTACTCCTACTCTGCAGCAACTTTTGTGGGTGGCTCACCAGCATCAATTCTCTGCAAAGTGTGAAGCTCTTTTTCCAACAAGATCACATTCATTTTATGTTTCGTGCCTGTAGTCACGTTCAGTGTTCTTTCTACAGACACTCGACTGAGTCCTTTATGGTTTTTGGCCCCTTTTATCTCTGGACACTTTAAGGCACATAGTGGGAGCACGAAACCTCAAATCAGAAACACACAGATGCACAACTTGACAACACTCGAGATGCACTAGACAAACTTTTGACTTTTGAAACCAGGCTGTGGCAGCCATCAAATGAAAGCATTCGATACATCTATGCCATTTCCTCTGTTCTACCCAAGCCCACGTGGCAACACAACAGGGTGTTGTACGTTCACTGTTAAACACTCAGCTTTGATGTACCGACAACAAGTGGAAAGTGTTAGGCGGCGCACTCTAATTGTCGGTTTCGACAGGGCTACGTTGCGCTGCATAGAACAATACTGTATGTACTGTACTTCCAAGGAGTTCCAATAGATGGCTGTGGCATACGAATAAGAAACACACTAGAGCTTCAACCAACACATGCACGAATTGATGATACTTGGACTTTTGACACGCACCAGTGCACTGATTAGCAGTAGATTGCCAAAAAACACTAGCAAATGCTTGGCTCCAGGTGCATGCAAATTGAAACTTGTCAAGCGTCAATCTAGCTAGCCAAAAGTGTAGCTGCACGAGAGTTTATTGTACTTGTTCTCAGATGGCAGTCACAGACATGAACAGATTACAATGTACTCAGTACACTACACAGTGATGCTCCCTTGTAGCGGTCTGATGTAGTCAACTGGAAGATTGATGATGAGTATGCCCTTACTTTCCAACATCAGGCCACTGTCAGATCCAAATACTCCAAAAATACAGATGTTGCAAGGTTTAACCAGGCGACCAAATGGACATCCACAATGAGGTTTCTTTCAAACTCTCATCAGATAATGCTGTCTCACACCAATATGCAGCACCTTCATATCCTCCAGAGTGATGATTCAACATCTGACGCTATTCACATCCCTTATATACCACACGATGCTTGCTAAACAGCAATAAAAACAAAGAACACTAATGAATAATGAAGGAAAAGACAGACTGTTACTTACCATAAAGAAGATACCTTAGGCTGCAGATGGGCAGAATTAAAAGACACTTACACAAAGCTTTCAGCCACAGCCTTCATCAGTAAGTAGTAATCTGTCTTTTCCAACATTGTTGATATTCCTACTGGAGTTTCCATTGTTTCAAGGACACTGATGCTTTTCTGTGAGTGTTTCCTTTATGATGTTTTCTGCATTTTAGCTATTTTTTAAAAAAGAAAAAAAAAAGAAAGAAAGAAAAAAAAAAGATTTGTTGCTGGAAAACTTCTGAAGTCCAATAAAGGAGTTACAACAGCCATATATGATTATCTGGTGGACCTTGCAGAACCAAATTCTAGGGCTGAAATGTACTGTTGACCAATGGGCATTAATCAGAATGAATACTAAATAAAAAATTAAATCCAATTTTACACAAAAAACTCAGGTTCTATCACTGTTGTTTTTCGTTCTATTTTGCTCTTATGTTTGCTATGACCTGTTAAGCAGAAATTTTCTTTCTATCTATAGAGTTACATTTGCTGTAATGTATCTTACCTGCATGTTGTTTCTTCTTTCTTCTCACTGCTGCCCCAATCATGGCAAGCAAGTCATCCTCACTGCATTTGCTTTGTATTGCATCTCTGAAACAACAGTTAAAACACCCGTTAAACAGTACCAGGCCAACACCACATAGTGAAATGTTGGTACACTAAAAAGGAAGAAAAACTTTGCAGAAATCTTCAACAGTAATCTTGTAGTCTGCAGTAGGCAACAGCAGGATAACAAACCCACTGGACAAAAATGGGAAAGTCATGATAGAAGTTACTTTTATTTTTATAAATAAACAGGTATCTTACACAAATGCTCAAGAGTATACATAGGATCTCAGGCTGAAGAGGTGGAGAAGAAACTGACATTAGTTTTGTTGAAGGGGGAGTAGTGGAACACAGCACAATTTCTTGCAAAATGAAGCCAAATTTATTGATAAACTGTTAATTAATTGCCAAGCTCACTAATGTGACCATTTTACAACAGGTACTTACTGCTTGGAGTATATGTGACTTTTCGGGCTTGCCTGATAGATCTGTTGCAAAAACACTTTGGGTTCCCCACCAGATAACATTATGCAAGTCCCTCCCTCAATATTTCAGTGACACAACGTTTTGGCATCTTCAGGTGATGGTGATTTCCACCATCACTGCTGCAAGATGGAACTGGCAATTTCCACATGACAGCTTTGAAATTTATCATGTGGATGACTATGACCATCATATTTAGAATTCAGAGGATTTCATAGAATACCTGAAGATGCTTAAACTAGAACTTTCAGATCTTTTAGTTAGCTCAAATGTTATATCATTACTTACAAAAGTGCCCTGCAGCCCTCATTAGAGGTTATTAGCAGCAAGTTTGAGAAAGAAATTGTGGTGCTGTTTAAAAATGTGCATACCTCATCCTATTTCTTATGTAACACCAACTACTTTAATCAAGTGGACAGTGTTCCCATGGGAGATCCTCTATTTCCCTTAGTAAATATCCAACATTCCTCCTTCTGGCAGAATGCTGAAGAGACATTTGTGGTGTGGCCCACATAATACAGACACTACCTATGTTCCTGCAGCATTTGCACTCGGTCCATCTAAATATTCAGTTCACTGTGGAAGTACAAAAAGATAGCAGCTTACCATTCCTGGATGTCACGGTTAGAAGAAAAGCTGACAGAACACTGCGGCTTAGTCTCTACTGCAAACTGATACACGCAGAGTTATATTTGCGGTCCAAAAGTTGCCATCACCCTCCACAATGTGGTAGTGTCTTACACTCCCTGGCACATAGAGCACATGTGATCTCAGATACCGACAGTCTGCCTGGTGAACTGTAACACCTAAGAACAGTGTTCCAGCAGAATGTTTATTCTTGTAAACAGATTTGCAATGTGTTCTGAGCAAAGCAAGTTCAGTGTAGGGATGTAAATGAAGTTACTTAGACAAGCACTGCAAATGGCTTTCCTACCATATTTCAGCGGCATGTTTTCAAAAATAGAAAGAATCACTAAGAGAAACAGAATCAAGTGCGTTTTTTGTCTACCAGCAAAACTAAGGAATTGTTTGTGTTCAGTTAAAGACAATCTTGACCTTAGAAAACACAGATCATATATAAGATCTGATGCCATTATGGGAAATCTTATATAGGGCAGACACCTCACATTGTGCAAGAACACTGTGTTCAACAGCGCTGACAAAAATGCCACCCAGTAAATTAGTGGTAGCAGAGCACTGCCTGAATACAGGGCACCACATGTTTCCCAAGAGGACTGAAATTTTATTCTCAGGATCATCACTCTAGGATTGTGTTTTTAAGAATGAGGCATGTATCCATACGGTGGGCAATCTTACCAACAGGAATATGGAATTTTGACTAAGCACTGCCCAGAATCCAGCACTGACTGCCATGAAATTAAAACAGTAGAAACCAGATCCTCCGATGTATGACCTGATGCAGCACCTTGCAGAGAGTTAATTCAGCGTTTAACCACACGAGTGTCCAGAAGTGCAGTCATTGCCCACAACACATAAGCAGAAGGCTACTATGAATGGCATTTCCATCCAACTGGGAGTGCCTTCGTACTCCTGCTTCTAGCCTGACAAATTTCAATTCTGCTGTGCAAATATCACCAGTCACATCTTGCAGCAGTGATGACAGGACCCACCACTACCTGAAGATGACGAACAGTTGTGTTGGTGAAATATTGTGAGGCTTGCACAAAGTTATTCAGTGGAAAATCTGAGAAGATTCGTATACATTATTTTTCTGTGACGCAGGTAATGTGCAGCCAAATGTGATAATTTTCTGCATTTGCCTTTTTGTACATTTCAAAATACCACAAAAAATTGGCGAGAAACACTGAATATATGACATAACCAGATGACATACCCCACAGCATGTGCAGCAGCCGGGGTTGAGTGTAAAGGAATGATTGAGCAGTGCAATACTTTCATTTGAGCAAACAGAGCAAATTTCGAAAACATTTTGTAAATATGATCTGTTGTAAATGTAGATGTTACAAAATTATTGTCCCTGCTGTAATCAAGCAAAAGCAGTTCTGATTTTGTGTTTTTTGCTTCTGTCCTCTTTTTGTTTACAGACATTAGTTAGTAAAGAAAACATAGGTCATTTAATGGCAATGATGCTATTCTGAAGTTTATACTCATCTACTTTTTATGCAATACGGTAGGTTTTGATTTGTACTGTACTTTGCAAGAAATCAAGGAAACTGCAAGATCGGTAAATAAAATAATAAACTTCAATATAAATACATAATTGTTAAACACAATGAAAAAATACTGCCTGCCATATGCAAGACTCAAATCCTGAACGCCATCACTAAAGTCGCACATGTGTGTCCGTAGCCACAATGATATGAATACTTGACTTGGGTTGGGATGATCAAGTGTGACAGACCGAGAGGCTCTACCACTGCAAGCATGACAAGGTACATCATCTGGTGACATTTATCATTCACTTTTGACACATTTCCCAACATTTGTATCGTATCCAACATTTGTGATCCCATGTGTCTTGTATTAAATTACTTGTCTCAGGGTCATCTACAGTGCTTTGGAGGTTTTTAAATGTTAATACGCATCACCCTGTCTGTCTGTGTGTGTGTGTTTGTGTGTGTGTGTGTGTGTGTGTGTGTGTGTGTGTGTGTGTTTATATATATGAAACAAATACTAACAAAGAGATAGAGGGCCTGGCCAGTACTTACCTCAGCTCAGTACAGCTGATACATACACAAAACAGAACAGAAAATTGACGTATCCTAGCTTTCGGAACTTCGTTCCTTCATCAGGGAGGAGAGAGGGGAAAAAAGGGGAAGAAGGGAAAGTGGATTCAGGTTTTGCATCGGGGTCGGTTACAGGGGTAGGAACCGCTGGGTAGAGAAGGTGGTCTGGGAATATTGTAGGGTTTGACAAGGATGATACGGAGGTTAGGGGGTTGGCAAAAGGCAACTCTGGGTGGTGTGGGGAGAATATTGTCAAGGGATGATCTCATTTCAGGGCTTGACTTGAGAAAGTCATATCCCTGGCGGAGTAATTAGTTGATGTATTCGAGGCCAGGATAATATTGGGTGACAAGGGGGATGCTTCTGTGTGGTCTGGGGGTAGTACCATTGTTGTTGGGTGGGGAGGAATGTATTGCTTGGGAGATCTGTTTGTGGACAAGGTCTGCAGGATAGTTGTGGGAGAGGAAAGCACTGATATATAATATAATACAGGGAAACATTCCAAATGGGATAAATATATCTAAAAACAAAGATGATGTAACTTACCAAACGAAAGCATTGGTATGTTGATAGACACACAAACAAACACACACACAAAATTCAAGCTTTCGCAACCCACAGTTGCTTCATCAGCAAAGAGGGAAGGAGAGGGAAAGACGAAAGGATGTGGGTTTTAAGGGAGAGGGTAAGGAGTCATTCCAATCCTGGGAGTGGAAAGACTTACCTTAGGGGGGAAAAAGGACAGGTATACACTCGCACACACACACACACATATATCCATCCGCACATATACAGACACAAGCAGGGTATATGTGTGGATGGATATGTGTGTGTGTGTGTGTGTGTGTGTGTGTGTGTGTGTGTGTGTGGCATACTGATCTGATCTGAACTATGCAGCCTTAAAATGGAAGTTTTTTGATCACTCCTTATTTTGCTCCCTGCCACATTGGCAATATGTACCGCAAATCATCAGACAGACGACCTTCCTGCATGCTTCATGTTGTGTCTAGACAAGACAGCCTAGACACAATGAGAGGAAGCCGAAAGGCATGCTCTAAGTTAAAAAAGGAGGGCGTGAGGTCTGAAACAGGATACGTAATGAATGCTATAAAGAAAAGTACGTAGCTTCTGGAATACTTAACTTTAATCCATCCTTTTGGTACATCTGGAGATTGTGGTGATACAAGTGAGACTCTTTATATACATGCAATGTTACTAATGGCGCCTTGCTAGGTCGTAGCCATTGACTTAGCTGAAGGCTATTCTAACTATCGGCTCGGCTAATGAGCAATGCTTCGTCCATGTAGTCGCTAGCAAAGTCGTCCGTACAACTGGGGTGAGTGCTAGTCCGTATCTCGAGACCTGCCTTGTGGTGGCGACACGCGGGTCCGACATGTACTAATGGACCCTGGCCAATTTAAAGCTACCACCTAGCAAGTGTGGTGTCTGGCGGTGACACCACATTCCTCCCCTGCAAATCGGCGAATGGTCGTGTTATAAGGCTTCCGCCCGCCGTGGGGAGAACCCCATGTTGACGTATGCGATGAGGTGGGGAGCCTAACAACAGGCGAGGCTGTGCCACCCGCACGCGGCCATTCGGTCCAAGGGGAGCTAAGAAACACCTGAAAACCTAGTCCAGGGTGCACGTCAACATGCGGTGTATGTGCCCGTAAAGAGACAGGAGGGGCCGAAGGGTCGACCTCCATTGCGTCGGGGTACCCGACGCGCGAAGACGCCATGTGGTCCGGAGCGGGCAAGAGTTCCATGGCGGAGGACAGCTGGTCACGGGAAGCGATCGGCGGCGTGTGACCCAGGGAGGCGCTTGGTGGCTGCAGCGAAGCGTCCACTGCGGGCGGCACCAGCTGGACAGGCGGCGGCGGCGGAGGCGGCAGCGGCGCGTCGCCATGGGGCAAAATGGAAGGCATCGTTGGTAACACCTGGGGATGATGCGAGCCAGTAGATGGGTCCCCAGGGCGCTGACCGGATGGCACCGTCGCTGAAAGCAGACGGGGAGCAGCAGAACCCGTGCGACGACAGAGGCGCAGCTGATTGAGATGCCGACGCACCTCACCAGAGGCCCCCAAAACCAAATACATCACGCGGCCGAGGCAGCGAAGAATGTGCACTGCGAGCCAACGCCGTGAACCTCGATAGTTGCGATAAAATACAACGTCGCCTGGAGCAAAAGCAGAAGTCTGCCGCTGCACAGGAACCTGATGCGGCGGGTGCAGCAAAGACATCAAGTTTCGATGAGGACGACTGTGGAGCAACTCAGCTGGCGAGCGACTATCTCGGGGCTGAGAGCGATACAAAGACAAAAAGAGCAACAACGCGTCCTCCCGAGAATACGACTCTTTCAACTTCAACATCTGTGACTTGAAAGTCCGGACCAATCGTTCAGCGGCACCGTTTGACTGAGGCGAAAACGGCGCGGATGTCAGATGTTGAATACCATTGGCCTGGCAGAATGACTGAAATTCTGCGGACATGAATTGTGGGCCATTGTCGGAAACAATAGTCTGCGGAAGACCTTCAATGCAAAAGATGCAGACAACGCTTGGATGGTGGCAGTTGATGTCGTGGAAGACATCCGGACAACAAAAGGAAAATTACTGAAGGCATCTACCAGAACAAACCACCGAGCATACCAGAATGGACCAGCAAAATCAATGTGCAAGCGTTGCCAAGGGGAAGTGGCTTTTGGCCATGCAAAGACTTTCCGCGGCAGTGCGGATTGTTCTTCGGCACACGCCATGCAAGAAGAACACATATTCGTAATCGCAGCATCGATTCCGAACCAAGTACAGTGCTGACGAGGAAGTTGTTTCGTTTGCACTATACCCCAATGTCCTTGGTGAAGAAGCCGTAAAACAGAGGACTGTAACGAACGTGGGACCACGATTCTGGACTGATCATTATCAGAACGCAACAACAAAACACCGCGTCGAACAAAAAGTCTCTCCTTGTGAGCAAAAAATCAGCAAACCAACGGATCCTCGATCCGAGACTTTGACAAAGGCCATTGCGTAGCAACAAAATGCAAAACGGTAGCAAGGACCGGGTCAGCAGCTGTGGCTGTAGCTACACGACGAAAATCAATCGGAAACGAGTCGACCACGTCATCGGTTTCCGAATCAATGAACATGCAAGCAAGTTCAGAAGAATCAAATGCTCTATCCTCAGCAACAGGCAAACGGGACAACGCATCGGCGTTTCCGTGCTTAGCAGTGGACCGATACAAGATATCGTAGCGGTACTGCGAGAGGAAAATAGACCAGCGAATGAATTTCTGTGCTGTACGCGGAGGTACAGGCTTGTTCGGATGAAAAAGCGACATCAAAGGTTTGTGGTCTGTGATGATGGTAAAGTGACGACCATACAAGAAATCATGGAACTTAGTAACACCAAACACGAGAGCCAAAGCTTCTTTCTCTATCTGTGAATAATTTCTTTGCGCAGACGAGAGCAATTTGGATGCAAAGGCAATAGGGCGATCATGCGACCCATCTTTGTGCGCAAGCACAGCACCGATCCCGAAATCCGATGCATCTACCATCAACAAAAGGGGTTTCTGGGGATTGAATGGCGTAAGGCAAGTATTAGAAAGCAACGCCGATTTCAACTGGCGAAAGGCGCGTTCGCATTCCGTCGTCCAGACGAACGGAACACCCTTACGGCGTAAGCTATGAATCGTAGCTGAAATGGAAGAGGCATTGCGCAGAAAGCGATGATAATAGTTAATTTTACCCAACACACTCTGTAGCTCCTTCAAATTCTGCGGCGAAGGCAAGTCTTGTATGGCACGGAGGTGCTCTGGACTCGGATGTATGCCTTGGGCATTGATGACATGTCCCAGGTATGGTAAGTCACGAGCAAAAAACACACATTTGTCCTTCCGCAAGCGAAGACCATTTTGTCGCAATACCTGAAATAATGTTCGTAGGTGTGCTAAATGGTCGTCTGCTGTCTTTCCGGAGATCACAATATCGTCCAGATAGTTCGCAGCAGTAGGGAATGATGCACAAACAGTTTGTAAATATTGCTGAAACAATGCAGGGGCGGATGCACACCCGAATGGCAGTCTTTTGAATCGGTACAAACCAAGATGCGTGTTAACCACCAAGACGCACTGGGATTCTTCGTCCACTGGTATTTGGAAGTATGCATCTGTGACGTCCAACTTTGAAAAATATTTACCCGGGCACAGTTTGTCAAAAAGATCTTCCAGGCAGGGTAATGGAAAAGTTGCAAACACTAGTTGTGGATTCACAGTGGCCTTGAAGTCCACACAAAGTCTCAGTTTTCCGGAAGGTTTGGGCAAAATTACTAATGGTGAGGCCCAGAGAGAAGCCTGCACACGTTCAATTACACCTTGTGATTCTAAATCGTGTAATGTTCTTGCAACCTCATCACGCAATGCATGAGGAACATTGCACGCTCTGAAAAATTTCGGTTGCCCGTTGACTTTCAGTTCCAAATGTGCTTCATAGTTTTTAGCGCAACCTAAGCCCAGCGCAAAAATGTCTGCAAATTCTTCACACAGACGAGAAACACAGTCTGAAGGCACAGTCTGATTCACTGATAGGACCTGATTTACTATAGACATGCTAAACAACTGAAATAAATCGAAACCAAACAAGTTCACTGCAGTAGAAGAACGAAGAACATAAAATGAGACAAGTTTTGTTTGTCCCTTGTATGTTGCAAGAAGGCTGCACTGTCCTAACACAGGGGATATTCTGACCTGAATAACTATTTAACATAACATTTGCGGCACGCAACGGAGGTTTGCCCAGTTGTTTGTACGTGTCGTGACTGAGCAACGAAACTGCAGCTCTGGTATCGAGCTGGAACGGTATGACCATTCCATTAAAATCCAAATCTACAAAAAGTTTATTGTCCTGCTGACGACAAGAGCAACTGTCTCGTGCAATTTGAACTGATACAGGTACAGCATCACTTGCTAATTGACGTGATTTCTGGCGACGTCGACGCACACTTTGTGTGGGACGAACACTGTCACTGTTTGAGAAAGTGGCACTGGACGGGGTGGAATTCACTACATGAATGTCCATGGGCGAAGGTCCACGAGGCTGAGTGTCCTTGGTTCGATTCCGGCGCGAAGCAAAAGGCCTGGAATGGTTGTGATTGTCTGATCTGAGCTTTTTCTGGCAAACACTTTGAACATGTCCTTTCTTATTACAGAAAAAGCAAATAGCTTGGCGTGACGGGCAATTTTCACGCGAATGTCTAGTAGCACACCACGGGCATGATTTTACTGCAGTTGTATGCTGTCGCGGCACACCTGGTTTAGAGCGTAACGGCAGCTGCGTGGACGTGCGCGAGGGCAGTTTACCGGGCCGTGCAGCGCGCCTGGCGGGCTGGTTAATGTTACACATGGCTGGCGAAGTTGCAAATGATTCCTGAGCAAAGTCAAGTGTGTCTTGTCTATCTAATATGTCTATCACTTGCTGAAGGGAGGGATTAACTAGTTTCAAAATCTGTTCCCATATACGAACATCAGAAACGTTCTGTGCAATTGCATCACGGACCATTGTATCTGAATAAGGGAGTCCACATTCACACTCAAAAGCACAATCCCTTGTAAGGCCTTGCAATGTTGCAACCCACTCCCTATTAGTTTGACCGGCCGTACGTTTTGTACGAAAGAACGTATACCTTTTTGCAACTACATTAACTGTTTCCTTGAAATAGGCATCTAAAGCAGACAAAAGTTCTTCGTAGGACAGAGTTGCTACGTCGCATTGGGGAAATAATTTCACTATCACACGGTACGTTTGCACCCCTACACATGCCAATAAATGAGGCTGCCGCTCGTTACCTTGAATTCTGTAGGCGGCGAGATGAAATCCAAACTGGCGTGACCACTCCGTCCATACTCTCTCCCCAATAAACGGAATAGTTATAACTCAATTGTTCACAAGTGTATATTATGACTCTTGCCACAGCCACGCAGTCAGTATGCCACAGGCGTGCCATAGAAAGCGATCAGGTTCAATTCCTTGTAGAGCCGGGAAATTCTGCTCGGTGGACAGACTGGAATAGGGTACACTCTGCTTGTAGTTCTAGCTGAGGAGATACTCAAGTGAGAAGTAGTGTCTTCAACTTCTGGAAGTTGATAACAGCCTGGAGAGTTGTATACTGACCCCCTAACTCTCCATAGATTTATAGTAGAGGACATCTCTCGAAGAGCATTGCGTGGTCTTCTGGGCCCAATGCAGAGTTCCTTTATCTATGTATATTGTATATCACCACTTGTACACACTCATCAGCACAGTATCATATTGTCTCTTCACGTGGCAAATTTTTATTCCCTTGTTTCCAGATCAAGACTTTTCCTCTTCCTCTTCTTCGTTTTTTTTTTTTTTTTTTTTTTTTTTTTTACTATCATTACTTGTACCACACATATTCCACACGGTTTATGCTCACTCCTTCAATGATACTTCCCATCCTCCTCTAGTGTGCGAGTTGTCCCTGCTTTCCTGCGTGTTTCTTGGTTTAAACACCCTTGTTTCAAAAGAGAGTGACAGCTTAGATACAGTCTTGTCAACATTTTGTAATTTTATTTAGCAATTATTGTTTGAGCCTTATAGGCGAATGTCACAAGATATTGTCAACCACTGGATTCACTAGATTGGAATGGGGTTCATGGTAACTTATCAATTCATTTTTTAAGTTGCTGTTATCTTTTTCATCCTATCTTGGACTAGCTTTTCCATACTCCCACTCTATTTTACGTAGCCAAACAGTTATCTGCCCTTGCAAACTTGCTCCTTTACTACCAAGTTAACTAATACTGGGCAGCCTAACAGAAGTTCCAATATCCAGTCTTTCACCACAATTCACCTATACACACTTTTCACTCATTGATTTTCTTTTTTCAATGTCATAAATATTTTGCTTTCACAGACTGCTGTGCTTTGAACATAAAATTGTAGGAACATCTGCCTCACATGTCACTTTTTTTTTTTATTATTAAAGAATATGTTCCTTGCTCATTCCTATTTGCTTCTGATACATTTCCATTCTCACTTTTATTTTCTTTTGATCCATTTCTTTTTTCTTTGATAGACAAGTCAAACAACAATGGCAATATGTTGCAGCCCCCTGTGTTTCACCCTACTTACTACGAACTTACTTTTCTTAGCTTCCAATTTTATTAGTCATTTGGTTTTTAAGATACTTAAATTAATTGTTTGACCCTGTATTTTTATATCTTATTTTACCTTCGGTTGATAAAGGATTTCTGGTATGCTCACAAAGAGAGAGCTGATTCTTCCCACCCCTCACCCCCCTTACCTTGTCCTGAAACAAACTTATCGCCAAGTATCTTGCAGTTTTTTTGCTATTATTAATCTCTTAGTCTAGTCATCAATTTAAAAGTGTCAGTTGTTGGTCCCATTGTCTAATAATTTGTACATTTATACACATGAAGTTCCAATTTTTATTTGGAACATATAGACTCTGATAATCATGAATCACAGTTCAAATGGCTCTGGGCACTATGGGACTTAACATTTGAGCCAAGGCAGGATTCAAACCTGCGACCGTAGCAGTCGCGCAGTTCTGGACTGAAGCGCCTAGAACCGCTTGGCAACGGTGGCTGGCGAATCATAGTTACCATCACACGGACAGAAATACTGTGTTAACTTTAATACAACATAGGGACGTAGCTAAAAATGTCTTTACATAATTTCCAGTTCTGATTACTTTCCTTTAATTTAATCTAACAAATAGGTTAGTGTAACATGATGTTGACAGAGGCAAATTATATATACTCACAAATTATTTAGCTAGAGGTATCTGGTTTGTATGTCTGGGAGGGAGGAGGGTGCAAGCTGAAAACTTCAAGAAAAGATTACTCATTTCATACCTGCTGGATTTAACTGCAGTTTATCTCTTCCATATACCAACCACATACCTAATGTGCATGGCAAACAGTTTGAAAGTATTATTCTATACTCAGCATTTGGAACTATCAGTTCCTTCATGAGAGAGGAAAGAGGGATAAGTTTCTGAAGGTCTGAAAGGTCACTCGGACTCCACAACTAATGTGAGGACAAGAGGAACAAATGTGTCTATAAGAAGTTTTGGAATTTCACCTCCTGAAGGTAAAATACTGATCAGTCTGTCAGTCTTCTAGTAATTTTATGGTTTCCTCGCATGAATTTTCACTTAGACATGATTATTCTATGTTTCATCACTCACCTGAGAGATATCTCTGAATTCCCAAAGAGACACACCTTCAAATTGCCATCAGCTGTTATCGGTAAACGGTTGCACGTGCCACAGAAGTGTTCACTCATTGAGGTAATAAATCCCACACGTCCCTTGAAGCCCGGGACATGGTATGCCTGCAAAAAGAAATTGTAAGAAAATAGGTACTGCTGTTGTGAAAATACTATAAATGTGTTGCTCACCAAGTGGAGGAAGGAGAAAATGTGCATTAAGGGGAGTTTGAACGCCCTATCCTGACAATGTTACATTTAGTGACTTAACTTCCCCGTACTTCAGGAACAACTGTAGCCATTGACAAGAAACTTTTACAGGACATTAAACTATATGTTCTGAGTCTTACAATAATTGCATTTCAGCCACTGCTTTTGGAAATACAATTTTTTAATTACACAGTTAAAATTTTGTGTACCTTTTTGTATGCTATTCTAAATAATTTTACTTATACATAACATTATGTTTTTCTTTTAGTTCAGAAGACTCAGGATACATATGTCATTACTCCCTGAAAATTTGAATTCGCTACTTGCCGTAGTTTCGGAGATTTAGGGAAAAATGCAAGAGAAAATGTAAATTTTCAGGAAGAGTTTTTAAAGTTACAATAGACTGTAACTCAATATATGCTTAACATTTTATTTTTAGTCACTCAGAAGCACCCTGCACCATACTGTATATCATCCTCTTGATCTTTTTTAAGTTTTTTTTGTTTTCTTCTTTCTGGACTCCGTAGTGGCCAACTGTGCAGCATACTCTGCTTTACCAGTGCAAACCTTGTCCATCCCTTCAAATTCTCTGATGAAGTTTGCTCCAGAATTAATTCCCATATGTTGTAGCACTTTCACGCTACCAATGTTGCCATCATTAAAAGCAATAACAGCATGACTGACCCCCACTTTAGTGTCTTCATTACAAGAAAAACATTTTTTGGTCTACATCTACATCTACATCCATACTCCTCAAGCCACCTGATGGTGTAGGCTACCTTGAGTACCTCTATTGGTTCTCCCTTCTATTCCAGTCTCGTATTGTTCGTGGAAAGAAGGATTGTCGGTATGCCTCTGTGTGGGCTCTAATCTCTCTCATTTTATCCTCATGGTCTCTTCGTGAGATATACGTAGGAGGGAGAAATATATTGCTTGACTCCTCAGTGAAGGTATGTTCTCGAAACTTCAACAAAAGCCCATACCAAGCTACTGAGTGTCTCTACCGCAGAGTCTTCCACTGGAGTTTATCTAACATCTCCGTAATGCTTTCATGATTACTAAATGATCCTATAACGAAGCATGCTGCTCTCTGTTGGATATTCTCTATCTCTTCTATCAACCCTATCTGGTACAGATCCCACACTGCTGAGCAGTATTCAAACAGTGGGGGAACAAGTGTACTGTAACCTAATTCCTTTGTTTTTGGATTGCATTTCCTTAGGATTCTTCCAATGAATCTCAGTCTGGCATCTGATTTACCGATGATCAACTTTATATGATCATTCCATTTTAAATCACTCCTAATGCATACTCCCAGATAATTTATGGAATTAACTGCTTCCAATTGCTGACCTGCTATATTGTAGCTAAATGATATGGGATCTTTCTTTCTATGTATTCGCAGCACATTACACTTGTCTACATTGAGATTCAATTGCCATTCCCTGCACCATGCATCAATTCGCTGCAGATCATCCTGCATTTCAGTGCAATTTTCCATTGTGGCAACCTCTCGATATACCACAGCATCATCCGCAAAAAGCCTCAGTGAACTTCTGATGTCATTCACAAGGTCATTTATGTGTATTGTGAATAGCAACGGTCCTACGACACTCCCCTGCAGCACACCTGAAATCACTCTTACTTCGGAAGACTTCTCTCCATTGAGAATGACAGGCTGCGTCCTGTTATCTAGCAACTCTTCAATCCAATCACATAATTGGCCTGATAGCCCATATGCTCTTACTTTGTTCATTAAATGATTGCGGGGAACTGTATCAAACACCTTGCAGAAGTCAAGAAACACAGCATCTACCTGGGAACCCGTGTCTATGGCCCTCTGAGTCTCGTGGACGAATAGCGCGAGCTGGGTTTCACACAATCGTCTTTTTCAAAACCCATGCTGATTCCTACAGAGTAGATTTCTAGTTTACAGAAAAATCATAATACTCGAACATAATACATGTTCTAAAATTCTACAACTGATCGACATTAGAGATATAGGTCTATAGTTCTGCACATCTGTTCGACGTCCCTTCTTGAAAACGGGGATGACCTGTGCCCTTTTCCAATTCTTTGGAACGCTACGCTCTTGTAGAGACCTACGGTACACTGCTGCAAGAAGGGGGGTAAGTTCCTTCGCATACTCTGTGTAAAATTGAACTGGTATCCCATCAGGTCAGCGGCCTTCCCTCTTTTGAGTGATTTTAATTGTTTCTCTATCCCTCTGTCATCTATTTCAGTATCTACCATTTTGTCATCTGTGTGACAATCTAGAGAAGGAACTACAGTGCAATCTTCCTCTGTGAAACAGCTTTGGAAAAAGACATTTAGTATTTCGGCCTTCAGTCCATCATCCTCTGTTTCAGTACCTTTTTGGTCACAGAGTGTCTGGACATTTTGTTTTGATCCACCTACCGCTTTGACATAAGAGCAAAATTTCTTAGGATTTTCTGCCAAGTCAGTACATAGAACTTTACTTTCGAATTCATTTAACGCCTCTCGCATGGCCCTCCTCACATTACATTTCACTTCACATAATTTTTGTTTGTCTGCAAGGTGTTGGCTACGTTTATGTTTGCTGTGAAGTTCCCTTTGCTTCTGCAGCAGTTTTCTAACTCGGTTGTTGTACCACGCTGGCTCTTTTCCATCTCTTACGATCTTGCTTGGCACATACTCATCTAACGCATATTGTACGATGGTTTTGAACTTTGTCCACTGATCCTCAACACTATCTGTACTTAAAACAAAACTTTTGTGTTGAGGTGTTAGGTACTCTGATATCTGATTTTTGTCACTTTTGCTAACCAGAAAAATCTTCGTACCTTTTTTTAATATTTCTATTTACGGCTGAAATCATCGATGCAGTAACCGCTTTATGATCGCTGATTCCCTGTTCTGCGTTAATTGTTTCAAATAGTTCGGGTCTGTTTGTCACTAGAAGGTCTAATATGTTATCGCCACGAGTCAGTTCTCTGTTTAACTGCTCAAGGTAGTTTTCAGATAAAGCTCTTAAAAAATTTCACTGGATTCTTTGTCCCTGCCACCCATTATGAAAGTTTGAGTCTCCCAGTCTATATCCGGCAAATTAAAATCTCCACCCAGAACTATAACATGGTGGGCAAATCTACTCGAAATATTTTCCAAATTATCCTTCAAGTGCTCAGCCACAACAGCTGCTGAGCCAGGGGGCCTATAGAGACATCCAATTACCATGTCTGAGCCTGCTTTAACCGTGACCTTCACCCAAATTATTTCACATTTCGGATCTCCATCAATTTCCTTCGATACTGTTGCACTTCTTATCGCATTAAACATGCCTCCCCCTTCACTGTCCAGCCTGTCTCTGCGGTATACATTCCAATCTGAGTTTAGAATTTCATTACTGTTTACATCTGGTTTCAGCCTACTTTCTGTCCCTAGTACTATGTGGGCATTGTGACCGTTTATTAATGAGAGCAGTTCTGGGACCTTTCTATAGACGCTCCTGCAGTTTACTATTAGCACATTAATATTGTTATTCCCTGCTGCATTTTGTCTACTCCTACCTTGCCGCATCTCAGGAGGTGTCTTGTCGGGCCTAGGGAGGGAGTTCTCTAACTTAAAAAACCCACATGTGCACTCCACACATACTCCGCTACCCTTGTAGCCGCTTCCTGCATGTAGTGCACACGTGACCTATTCAGGGGGACCCTACATTTCTGCACCCGATAGCGGAGGTCGAGAAATTTGCACCCCAGATCTCCGCAGAATCGTCTGAGCCCCTGGTTTAAGCCTTCCACTCGGCTCCAAACCAGAGGACCACTATCGGTTCTGGGAACAATACAACAAGTAGCTAGCTCAGATTCCACCCCGCGAGGCTTTCCGCCTACACCAACTCCGCTAGCTGCCTGTACGAACTGAGGATGACCTCTGAACCCAGACGGCAGGAGTCATTGGTGCCGACATGAGCAACAATTTGCAGTCGGGTGCACCCAGTGCTCTCTATCACTGCCAGCACGGCCTCCTCCACATCTCGGATGAGACCCCCGGCAAGCAGACAGAGTGAACACTGACCTTCTTCCCCGACCTTTCCGCTATTTCCCTAAGGGGCTCCATCACCCGCCTAACGTTGGAGCTCCCAATAACTAATATACCCCTCCCCCCATGTGCCTGCTTGGACCTGGCTGAAGGAGTGGCCACATGTCCACTCACAGGCAGAACGGGCGATGCCACACGGCCAGCCTCCACACTGACCCTCCGCCTCATGCGCCGTGAATGCCGCTGAACCCGCCACTCCCCTTGGGAAGAGGGTGGCCCAACCGTGCCCGGTAGCTGCAAAGATGTCTTGACAGCAGGGTCAGTGGGTGAAGCATGTAATGTAACACCTGGGGTGTACCATGCAACGCACCAGACTCCCCACTGCCGCTACACTCTGAGGCAGCAGCCTGAAGATGGCTAACCGCGGCTTCAACACATTCAGCTGTTTGCGAACAGTGGCCAGCTCCTCCTGTGTCCGTACACAGCAGTCACACATCCTATCCATCATAAGAAATCAATTTACTGTAGAGAGTTAATCAACTTATAACTAGACTGCTAATTCACTAAAGGCGGCTGATAGTTGACTAAACTGTGGTTACTAGACACTTCCTGTAGAAAACAATGAAAATAGCACTACCTGTCTCTGGACTGTATTGAAAACAAACACTAGCACTACTGGCACTATGGCTGACTAAACGGACTCTCTCTGACTGTATTCAAAACAAACACGAAATCTATGGAACACTATTACTAGCACCCGACAATTAAAGCTTCCTAAAAGCAAAAACACACGGAAAAGGAAGTGACAAGTAAGCAAAATAGAGTTAATACTTCAATTAGCATAGCTCGCTGCACAGCAGACATGACGCAGATGGCAGTTACAACGACACTGACACAATAAGATTATTGAACGACTCATTGGGATTTTGAGTCTGACAATGCAGACACTTCTTCAATAATTCAGGATTGCCAGGTCTCTGTAAACAGGTTTTATGATATCCACAACTGCTGCTGGGATAGAATGTTTATGGCTGTATGACCTGTTTGAGTACTGGGCATTGCGGTAATTGCACCATGAACCAGATCTAGGAGGGCAAAGATGGTGTACTGGTTTATCATCAGCTGACAGTCTCTGGAAGAAGGTAGCCCATACTGCCTGCTTCATTTTCAACAAATCCTCAGTATTATTTCTAATGGCAATCTCATAATACTGTTGTAGTTCATCAATCATGTTGTCTGTCAGCCTGCTTCTTATGGTCTTACCACCTGAAAGTTTCTTGTCTCTCAAACTTTGTTTCAACTTCCTCAATCTGGTATCCATCCTCTTCTGGACATGAGCAACACATTCCAGTTCTGTGATAAGCTTCTCACCATAAGGCTGAGTGGCTACTACACTGTTATATGCATTTGAGTCTGCATAACCTAAGAACTTAGTGTAACACACTCCCCTTTAGTTTACAGATCGATTATAAATTTCAACAGCTGCACAGGCCTCCGTACGACTAGTTGTCCTTCATAACTTCTGTCACAGATATGCCCTTCTTCATTCCCTGATTTATACTTATAAGAATGTTTGGTTAAAATCTGGAAATCTATTAGCTTTCCAGTATCAACACTGGTCACTGTAGCAACAGAATTCTTAGAACTGCAGCTACGCTTCTACCAAGTGCCCCAAAAGCTACTGATATGACAATCATACCATCGTTTATTCCAGCAGCTTCATTTGCAGCACCCTTAATTGACTCACATGCAGTGGATTTCACAGCAGCTCCAATAAATCCTGCATACTTGTCCATTTTACAAAGTGGGCGTGGCATATACATCACGACACACATTGTTTCTGCTGCAGTGTGTCCTTGGCCAATAGCTCTCAATCCATAAAACCACCTAACATTTATGTCAAAATAATTATCTTTACACTTATCAGAATTCCAAAATGAATGAGTGTATTTACAAATGGCAGAATTAATGGTAAGTTTCCTGGCTAGTCCATTTGATACCTCAATGTCTTCATGTAAACTAACTGGCCCTCCACATAGATACAGCACACACATTCACATAACACCCCTGTTAGGATGTGTAAATGTATCAGAATATAACCTAACCTACCGTTTACATGAGTTTTGTTTTGAGATAACTGTGTTATCACTATGTTTTATTTTAATCTTCGAAGCACTAATGGGTGTTTCGCTAGATACTCATGAGTTTGCCAGTATTTCATTGTCTGCAACTTCACACACCACATGCTGAACACAATGTTTCTCTTTATTCAAAAATTTATTACCATGAAACCCACATTTCTTAAAAACACTTCATTTTCGAGTCATACTTTTTGAGAGATTTACCAGTCTATTCCTCACTTCTCCTCGGAAAAACGTTAGCACTTCGATATACAAAGCATGTTTATACTATGAAAAGATACGATACTATTTTTGACAGTGCTACCAATGCAAACACATAATTTAACCTTTATAACACAGCAATCCACAGCTTTCTACAGGGTAGTCCATTGATAGTGACCGGGCCAAATATCTCACGAAATAAGCATGAAATGAAAAAACTACAAAGAACGAAATTCGTCTAGCTTGAAGGGAGAAACCAGATGGCGCTATGGTTGGCCTGCTAAATGGCACTGCCATAGGTCAAACTCATATCAACTGCATTTTTTAAAAATAGGAACCCCCATTTTTTATTACATATTCATGTAGTACGTAAAGAAATGTGAATGTTTTAGCTGGAACACTTTTTCACTTTGGGATAGTTGAGGCTGTAATAGTCAAAAATGGTTCAAATGGCTCTGAGCACTATGGGACTTAACTTCTGAGGTCATCAGTCCCCTAGAACTTAGAACTACTTAAACCTAACTAACCTAAGGACATTACACACATCCATGCCCAAGGCAGGATTCGAACCTGCGACCGTAGCGGTCGTGCGTTTCCAGACTGTAGCGCCTAACACCACTCGGCCACTTCGGCCAGCTGCTGTAATAGTCACAAACATATAAGTATGTAATATCACATAACTTTCCGCCAGTGCGGACGGTATTTGCTTCGTGATACATTACCCGTGTTAAAATGGACCGTTTACCAATTGCGGAAAAGGTCGGTATCGTGTTGATGTATGGCTATTGTGATCAAAATGCCCAAGGGGCGTGTGCTATGTATGCTGCTCGGTATCCTGGACAACATCATTGAAGTGTCGGGACCATTCGCTGATAGTTACATTATTTAAGGAAACAGGAAGTGTCCAGTCACATGTGAAACATCAACCATGACCTGCAACAAATGATGATGCCCTAGTAGGTGTTTCAGCTGCTGGGGCAGCTAATCCACACATCAGTAGCAGACAAATTGCGCGAGAATTGGGAATCTCAAAAACGTCGGTGTTGAGAATGCTACATCAACATTGATTGCACCCGTACCATATTTCAATGCACCAGGAATTGCATGCCAATGACTTTGAATGTCATGTACAGTTCTGCCACTGGGCACAAGAGAAATTACGAGACGATGAAAGATTTTTTGCATGTGTTCTATTTAGCGATGAAGCATCATTCACCAACAGCGGTAACCTAAACCGCCATAATATGCACTATTGGACAACGGAAAATCTACGATGGCAGCGACAAGTGGAACAGCAGCGACCTTGGCAGGTTAATGTATGGTGTGGCATTAAGGGAGGAAGGTTAATTGGCCCCCATTTTATCCATGGCAATCTAAATGGTGCAATGTATGCTGATTTCCTGCGTAATGTTCTACCAATGTTACTACAAGATGTTTCACTGCATGACAGAATGGCGATGTACTTCCAACATGATGGATGTCCGGCACATAGTTTGCGTGCGGTTGAAGCAGTATTGAATAGCACATTTCATGACAGGTGGATTGGTCGTCAAAGCACCATACCATGGCCCGCACGTTCACCGGATCTGACGTCCCCGGATTTCTTTCTGTGGGGAAAGTTGAAGGATATTTGCTATCGTGATCCACCGACAATGCCTGACAACATGCGTCAGTACATTATCAATGCATGTGCGAACATTACGGAAGGCAAACTACTCACTGTTGAGAGGAATGTCATTACACGTATTGCCAAAGGCATTGAGGTTGACAGACATCATTTTGAGCATTTATTGCATTAATGTGGTATTCACAGGTAATCACGCCGTAACAGCATGCGTTCTCAGAAATGATAAGTTCACAAAGGTACATGTATCACATTGGAACAACCGAAATAAAATGTTCAAATGTACCTAGGTTCTGTATTTTAATTTAAAAAACCTACCTGTTACCAACTGTTCGTCTAAAATTATGAGACATATGTTTGTGACTATTACAGTGCCATCTATCACAAACTGAAAAAAGTGGTCCAACTAAAACATTCATATTTCTTTATGTATTACATGAATATGTAATAAAAAATGGGGTTCCTATTTTAAAAAACACAGTTGATATCAGTTTTAGCTATGGCAGCGCCTTATAGCAGGCCAACCATTGCGCCAGCTGGTTTCCCCCTTCGAGCTAGACAAATTTCGTTCTTTGTAGTTTTTTCGTTTGACACTTATTTCGTGAGATATTTGGCCCGGTCACGATCAATGGACTACCCTGTATATAAAAAATTACCGATTTTATTAGGTCTTGAAGTAATGCATGTAAAAATTTTAACATTTTCAACTGGTGTAGATTATATTTTAGAAAATAAAATGAAATACTTCTCACACAAGTTTATAAGTAATATACATATCATTTTATTTGGAAAATGGCAAATTTTATAATCAGATAAAAACCCGAAAAAGTGAAAAAGAATGTTTTCCCCTTCTAACTCCCCTTAAAGTTATGGAAATGTGTAAGCTTTCGGAGCCAGTGGCTTCTTCTTCTGGCAGAAACAATAAGGGGAAGGAAAAGGGAAGAAAGAAAAGGATTGTCAAGGTTTAGGAAATGGGGAGAGTTGCAGAAAAGCTGCAGAGAAACCCAGGCCAGGACAGACTTACTGAATGGGATGAGAAATATGTAACTAAACCAGTCTATCTCTCATACCACCAGCAGATGTGAAGTATTCTTGTGATTGGTAGTAAGTCATAAACATTAAATTATTTTCAATGTATGTTCATACGTAATACTGCACGTACCTTTGAGGTATCATTGGGCCCATTGGGAAGAGGATCAAAATTAGGCCACTGCTTTCTAATTATTTGGAGCATTTCACAAAATGAGACCATCTTCCCATCATTCCATTTGTTGCCGCTGAAAGGCATGTACTCGATAAATCTTACATCAACATTTTTCTCTTTTGTTAACTCCACAAAACTGCACACTTCATCTTCATTAAAACCTCGCATTACAACACAATTTATCTGTGGAAGAAAGTCACCATTAAAAACTTGGTATCAGATAAAGCATGGTTTAAACAGAGTTTGAAAGACTTTTTGATAGATAACTCATCCTACTCAATAGATGAATATCTTAACAGTGGCTGTTAGGCCAGCTTAAATAAGGATGTCTGTTAGATTTCAGTTCTGAGAGCACTTTGCCATAACAGTCAAGATTATGTACTTTTTGTTTGATAAATTTATTAATAGTGCATAACAGTGTTTCAGTCTGACAGCGTATCAATTCTGAAAATATTAGCTGTTCCAGTTTGTATTGTATTCACCTAGTTTGACAATCTCCTGACAAATGATCAGGGTATTCAAATGTTTTATATTTTTTATGTTATACTTTCTGGCATGTTACTCACCCATGAGAATCGTCTCATGTTTTGGGTCTTGGAACAAAAGCTGAATCTAATCTAATCTAACCTACAAAATAATGGTTCTACAAGTCTGTTGTTATATTTGTATACCTCACTGATTCTGTTAAATTAATCTTTTTCTCTCTTTTTAGAGAATGTCAGAATTTATCTTAGCATGCCAAGCTGTTAACCTTCTTAACAATTTATGAAAATTAAACTACATACATCTCCAATCTTTTTCCCCACTCCAACGCACACATCTTTCGCTGAAGGTATTATTTTAACTATTACATGAAATTAAGAAGCTTTCTTGAAACTGTGCTGCCATTTGTGAAACAAAGTTAAAAGTGTTCTCAAGATAAAAGGTCTTCACAAAAGGAGCATTTAGTATCTGTGCAGGTGGTAATACTGACAGCCATCATATAAACAAGCCCAAATGGTAGAACATCCTGCTTTACACATACACGCAATGGCAGAAAAAAGGAAAAGAGCACACCTTTCATTCAAGCATTGAATATATAAACTGATGAGACAAAACACTATGACCTCCTGTTTGATAATGTGTTTGTCCACTGTTGGAACACAATACAGCAGTGATTTTGTGTGGGACAAGTTCAACAAATTTCAGGTATGTTCCCAGCATTATGTGAGGTATGTTCCCAGCATTATGCAGCACCGCATGTCTAAGCACAGGTCATGTAATTCCCATAAATTGCAGATCAGTGGTTTCTGGGTGCAGAACTGGTATCTGATAGCATCGCAGATGTATTCCATCAGATTCAGAAGGGGTGAATTTGATTCTGGCCTCGTGACACTGAAAGTCATATTGTTGAAACATGTCACCTTCATTAGGGACAGGGTGCGGACAGTGCACAATAATGTTCACACAGAACAAAGCTGTTATGGAGCCTTCAGTTACTACCACAGGACCCATAGAAGACCAGGTGAATGTCCTCCATAGCATAATATTGCTCCCACTGGCCTAAGTCTGTAGCAAAGTGCACATTTCAAGCACCAATTCACTCTGTTGACAGTGTATGTGCACAAAACCGTCAAGCAGGTGTAATGCGAAACTCGAATGATTCAAACCAGATGACACATTTCTATTGAATCACTGCCCAATCTCAATGCTCCTGAGCCACAGAAATTGTAATTCAACTGTGTTGTCAACATGGGAACATACAGGGGTTGTCTGCAGCAGAGCCCTATGTTTAACAATGTGCAATGGATGGTGTGCTCTGAAATACTCGTGTTTCCACCAGCACTGTGTAGCTTCCTCAGCTGAATGTCATCTTTTTCAAAGGAACCATCCCAGAATTTGTCTTAAATCATTTAGGGAAATCAAGGAAAACCCAAATTTTGGTGGCCCGATGGGACTCGGGTCCGTTGTCCTCTCGAAGGCAAGTCCACTGTTTGACCACTGTGGTGGCATGACCTAGTCTTAATTAAGCCAGAAAATCTTGGGAAATGCTGACAGATTTAAGATATAACAATTTAAAACAATCCTTTCATGAATTTCACTACAATTTTCTGCTCTTTTGAAAAACAATTTCTTTTGACTGTTTTGATGTTGTTTAGTATGTTTAAATAATGATGGCAGTCTCTATAAAAGGGCAGTTCGGCTTTTAAGTTTAGTTATACTGTTTTAAACTACATCCTTCATCTATTTGTCCACCCAGAAGTGCTATAGGATGTAACTTGAAGACTATGGTGAGGTGGTGGGGGACAGTCATGTGTTGAGGAGGAGGTGCTGCCAGAAATGAAGTGTGTGAGGTGAAGTTATTGACACTGCATACAGGGAGAATAAAAATACTCTATTCCATATTCATTCACAATCTACGTCTGCCCCCATATGGTTTTACTTTTCTCCAATAAGAAAAAAGAAATTGTCAGTAACTGTCTCTATAAGGTCTTAAAAGGAAACAAACAATAGAAAATCTAGGCTGGAATAATGACCATATTATAAAAAAATACATTGCTATTCACTGTACACAGGAAATGTTAGGTCACAGACAAGCACAACAAAAAGACTACTAAACACGTAAGCTTTCGATCAGAAAGTCTTCTTCGTAAGTGGACAAGACACACACACACACACACACACACACACACACACACACACACACACATATGACTGTTGTTTCTCCCATGATGCGCAGTTGCTCCCAGTCTGGCCCTAGCAGCCAGAGACCGTGGTCATGTATGTGTGATCTGCATTTGCGCGCATGTGTGTGTGTGTGTGTGTGTGTGTGTGTGTGTGTGTGTGTGTGTGTGTGTGTGTGCGTGCGTGTGTGTGTGGGAAGGGGGGGGGGGGAGGTTTGCACCAAAAGCTTACGTGTTTAATGGGTGGTGTATTTTTTTTTTTTTCCCCCTGCCTGCAACACAACATCTACACTATACAGTGAGTGCCAATCTATCCTTTTCATAATACTGTCGTTACCACCTTGCCAAGAGGCATATTGTGGAGTAATCCGAAGGGCTCTACTAATTTGTACAAGAGGAAGGAGAGCACAATCTCAATGTAAGTTTTTAGAAAACTGGTATGTGCATTACTTCTGCAAACCTTTCAGAAAGGACACAGTATGCACTTCATCCAGCAAGATGAGTAATAAACAATATTAGCAATACTGCATCAAACTTGTTCACTTTCATCTTTGGATTAAACATTTGATTTCAGAGAGTACAGAATTTGACAGAATCAAATTTTGGGGATATGTGGAACTGGGACAACGGCATATTTTTTACCCATTCACAAACTAAGCACTGCTGATTGCTACTTTTATTGTGTCTGCTGCTGCAATGCATATATGAAACTGTAAGTGCAGCATCTATGATGGAATAAAATGTTATACAAATGAAACAAACAGGCACAGTGAAATAGAGTAGTATGGCTCATCATTTCGGTCTCACAGATTAGCAGGTGTTGACTTGAAAGATAATACTTAAGAAGTTGAATCCAAAGGAGAGGATGTACCATATTTACTCAAATGTAAGCCGCATTTTTTCCGGTTTTTGTAATCCAAAAAACCGCCTGCGGCTTAGAATCGAGTGCAAAGCAAGTGGAAGTTCTGAAAAATGTCGGTAGGTGCTGCCACAACTAACTTTTGCCGTCGAATATATGTAGCGCTACACAGGCATGCTTCGTAGGCACAAAGATAAATACTGGCGCCAAAACCTCTGCGTCAGTAAATAAATTAAAAAAAAAAGGTGGAAGACGATTTTCATACATTATCCAACGAAGTAAATATAAATTCCGTATTGTTCATCTTCGAATGTAGCAGAACTTCAATGTATTACGAAAATCCGACTGGCAAGACTGTTTCGGATGTTTGTCAATATGGCCAACTCTACGTTCTGAATTTTTTCCTACCTGTGAGAAGAGATGGTTGCTTATAGGAACCTGATGAAATGTGAATCACATGCAGTATTCTCTTCATCATAAGAGTAATACGAATATAAACATGTTGCCACGTAGTCTTTCGTGTTTGCTGCTATCTTATTTAAATCCTGTCTGCCTAATAAACTACGAAACTAGAGTGAGACAACAGCAAATGTGGAAGAATATACGTATCGTGTCATGTTTATATTCATATTATTCTTATGCCTAATAGTGATACAGTCAGAACTGAAGCACGGCAACTGACTAGATTTTTAAATCTAAGATGACTCTAATTTCTGTGCAGAATTTGATGTACTAAAGAAGCGGCCGCAAAGATTTTCAAACGGAGATAAATTTTCGCCTAACTCTCGTTCAGAACATGTTCTATCATATGCAGTCTATTATTTGGTTCTTGTTGATCATTATTTAAGAAAGCAGCAGTGTAAGTAACAACAAATAGTCTCTTGCCATTGTTTCGCTAATGAGATGATTTCTCTCTCTTTTTTTTTTTTTTTTTAATTGTAGGCGGTGGTAGCGTGCATAAAAGCAAGCCAATCCGCGAGCGACGACAGGCCGCAAACACGCACTATCAGAATGCGACAAACAATGCATGACACAGTACAGTAATGTATTTTCAGCTTAGAGTGACATAAACGCCTATAACAAGGAAAACGGCACTTATCAGATCAAAGCAAAATAAGCAATTGATTCAAACCAGACGAAGCACGTGAAAAAGGAAGGGTACCAGTATAAATACGGACGGAGGGCCTGACGCATAGCAAAGGCTACCTGGTAAAGCTTAAGTGCTAAGCTTACGACTCGAACCAAACTACTGTAGCTGTATCATCATTCATTCGACCTAAATTGTGTCTCATATTACAATGGACCGACTTTGTTTCGATTTGGAGGTGCGGCTTAAAACTTTTCTCTCCCCTTGAACTTCGAGTCTCAAATTTCAGGTGCGGCTTAGATTCGGGAATTTTTTTTTTTCCTTCCTTTATTTCGAGTCTCATTTTTCAGGTTTGAGTGCAGCTTAGATTTGAGTAAATACGGTAGGTGGTATTTCACCTAATTCTGACTATGAAATAAAACAAAGTACGGCAGGGAGCTCTGACGAATCAAAGAGCAGCGATGAAGATTCTGATGAATAGTAAAGTATGAGTTAAGAAATAAGATGCTACTGAGATCGTAAATCTTTGTTGTGTTGATGAATCTGTTAACAAACATATTCAAAAATGCACTGAAACATTGGCACATGTAGTGTTGGGAGGTGATAAACTGTCATTACGGTTAGAGGAGCTACGTATTTCTTGCTGTTCTACTCCTACATGACACTGTATCTGAAGGTACAGAATGAATCTTCACTGGCTAGAGAAATGGGTAACACAATTTTACAAGTCTCTGCTGTCATGTAATCTCTTCAGGGAAATCATGACTGTACTAAGATTCGGTTTGTGGTTGACAAGGTCAGAGTCATTAAGAAATGCAAGGCAGCTACCATGTCAGTCCTAGAAGAGAGAGACGTAGCAAACTGTCAAAGCATGTACATTCCCGGTCCATATGTTTGTGGTGATGTAATAACCAAGTAATACTGAAGTGTGATCCAAGTCGCACAAATATGGCTTTAGTAATAACCTCCGAACAATATGCCTCTAAGGACTCAACAAGACACAGAACACTGATGTGCACATTACAAACTAGAATCACACAGAGAATCAGTCAGCACTGTTCCACACTAATACATGTGCGAGTCACCAGCAGATGGCATGGCAGCGACCGCGCCACACGCTTGGCTCCCAGAGACAGAATCCAGCAGCCAGCCTGCAATGATCAGTGGGTGACCAATTTAAAGACGCATGTACGGCAACACCACTCTCGGTGCACTCACACTGACATGTACTAGTAGCACGATACAGCAGTGATGAGCAGTAGTACCCCTCCTGTCTTGCGCGCCTTTTATCTGGCTCTACAATTTACTTTCCTAGATCCACACAAATGCCTGATCCTCCTAATTCAATTTGCTCTGCAGACTATTTAAAATTCACAAAGAAAAAGGAGCCAAAATTGCACTTTGTGTGCCAGTTACTTTCCAATACATTGCCACCAGCTGATCTTATTTAAGAATACTCAACTTTCGTAGCCATACTTACAGCACATCCTTTGCTTCCTGGCCTAAATCCAAGTTAACTACCAGCCCCCCTGCCCCCCCCCCCCCCACAAACACACGCCCCTGCCCCCCTCCCTCCCCCCCCCTCTCCCCCCTTCCCAATCAGGTAGTTGTGTGCTGTTATCTCACGTCACACCCTAGTCTATGAGTGCCCAGCTGTCTGTCGCCTGACCCCTCTACCAGCACCCCTAGCTAGTCCACAGATGGCTCCCCACTCTCCCACGAGCCACTAAATGCTGCCCTCCAAACCCCTCCCATCTCTCTCCATCCCTCACATTGCCTCAACCCACCCCATCCTACCCCACTCTAAAGCCCCACCTCACTCCAGAACACTCACCATGGGCCAGTAAAGAGCTGGCAGTTGAGAGACCACAACATAAGGAGACATGCATGCGCATGTGAGTGAGTGTGTGTGTGTGTGTGTGTGTGTGTGTGTGTGTGTGTGTGTGCACGCACGCGCATGTTTTCCCTACAGCTAGAAAAAGAAAGTGCATTCTGGAAGCTCGCCAAGCAACGTACCTTTTAGCTTGGAAGGTAGAAGACGAGGTACTGGTGGAAGTAAAGCTGTGAGTACGGGTCGTGAGTCATGCATGGATAGCTCAGATGGTAGAGCACTTGCCCACAAAAGGCAAAGGTCCCGAGTTTGACTCTTAGTCCGGCACACACTTTTAATCTGCCACGAAGTTTCATATCAGTGCACACTCCACTGCACAGTGAAAATCTCATTCTACAAACCTATTGTTCGTGTGCCTATCAATGAGACAGTGCTTCTGCCTTTTGGTGAGCCATCTGCTTTATTCCTAAATAATTCGTAATTTTCAACAGAAACTTTCCGTACGTTATTATTGCATCCTACATTACAATATGCAATTTCCACAATATGTGGTCATCTGTGAATATAATGGGGGTAACAACTGTAGGAGACCAAAAACTGACTGCAGTAAGCAAGTTCAAGTTATTGTACGCTGTAGTAGTTACGCAGAGGTGAAGAGGGTCACACAGGATAGGCTAGCATGGGCAACTCCATGAAACCAATCTTCAGATGGAAGATCACAACAATAAAAACATTTGATTCAGCATACACCAGACTCCAAACAGCGTACACAACCTGTATGCTCAGAAACACAGAAAATCATATTGGTTCCATCAGCAGGAAACTTCAACCCGTAATTGTTATGGAACACTGCGGCGACTTTGTTCATTAATAAAACCCAAAACTGGGGAGTAATAAGAGAGTATTGTTGTAACTTCTTATCAACCTCGTTACCAAAATACATATTAAGAAGACTGGTAAATTGTTATTTTAAAGGGGTCACTCCAAAGCGCCACGAAAGTATTTGAGCAATGTATAAAATTAGAGAATCGGTGCACAATATTGAAAGTCTATCTACATTATCTATATCTGCATGACTAGTCTGTAATTCACAATTAAATGCTGGCAGAGGGTTCAGAGAACCACCCTCAACCTATTTATCTACCATTCCACTCCCCTACAGCATTTGAGGAAAAACAAACACTTCAATATTTCCGTACAAGCTCTGATTTCTCTTATTTCATTACAATGATCATTTCTCCCTATGTAAGAGGGCTCTAACAAAATAGTTTCACATTCAGAGGAGAAAGTTGATGATTGAAATTTTAAGAACCTGCTCCAGCAAAATGCTTTTGCTTTAATGACTGCCACCCCAATTCACATGTGATATCTGTGGCATGCACTTTCCTGTTTCCCAATAATACAAAATGAGCTGCCTTTCTTTGAACTTTTAAATGATGTCCTCTGTCAGTCCTATCTGGTAAGGATCCCACACCATGCAGAATACTCCAAAAGAGGACAGACAAGTATAGTTGTAGATAGTCTCTTTAGTAATCCTAATCTTCTAAATGTTTTACTATTAAATCACAGTCTTTTGTTTGCTTTGCCACCGCATTATCTATGTGAGCATTCCAATTTAAGTTATTTGTAAATGTAATTCCTAAGTATTCAGTAGACTTCACAGCCTTTAGATCTGTGTGAATTATCATGTAAACAAAATTTAGTAGATGCCTTTTACTACTCGTGCAGATGACATAAAAATTTTTATTATTTAAGGTCAGTTACCACTTTTTGCATCATATGGATAGGTAGCCTAAATCATTTTGCAGTTCATTTTGATCATCTGATCACTTTACAAGACAGTAAATGATTTGCGAGACTGTAAATGATAGCATCATCTAAGAGGACTGCTCAGATTCTCTCTTAAATTGTTAATGTAGATCGGCAACAGCAGGTGGTCTATAACACTTCCTTGAGGAATGTCAGATATCACTTCTTTTTTACTTGACGATTTTCCATCAATTACTATGAACTGTGACCTTTCTGACAGGAAACCACACATCCAGTTGTACAACTCAGACAATACTCCATAGGCACACAATATGATTAGAAAATGCTTGTGAGGAACTGTTTCAAAAAGTCTTCTGGAAATCTACAAATATGGAATCAATTTGAGATCCCCAGTCGACAGCACTTATTACTTTGTGTGACTAAAGAGCTAGCTGTGTTTTAAAAGGTCGATATTTCTGAATCTATCTTAGCTATTTATCAATGAATCATTACCTTTGAGATAATTCAAAATATTCAAACACAATATATGTTCCAAAATCCTAATGCAAATCAACATTAGTGATATGAGTCTGTTATTTAGTAGATTACTCCTCTTTTCTTTCTTGAGCATTGGTGTGACCTGAGCAACTTTTCAGTCTCTAGGTATGGATCTTTATCAAATGAGCGGCTATATATGATTTCTAATGGAGCTATTGTATCAACATTCTCTGAAAGAAACATAAATTGTTTATGACACTGAGGAGAGCTACTACTAAGTTACTCACAGTTGCAGTTGTTCTTGATTTGAATACTGCAATATTTACTTTGTTGTCTTTGGTGAAGAAATTTCAGAAATCCGTGTTTAGTAACTCTGCTTTAGTAGCACTGTCATCAGTAACATTACCACAGCTATTGCGCAGTGAAGGTATTGGTTGTGTCTTGCCATTGGTGTACTATACATTCAACCAGAAACTCTTTGGATTTTCTTCCAGATTTCAAAACGAAGTTTCACTATGGGAATTATTAAACACATCTTCCACTGAAACCCACCCTAAGTTTCGAGCTTCAGTAAAACATCGCTAATCTTGGAGATTTTGCATTCTTTTAAATTTTGACATGCTTTTTTTCATTGCTTCTGCAGCTGAGTTTTGACATATTTTGTGCACCACCCTTTTAATTTATTTGGTATCCATTCAATTTATTTGGTATATATCTCTTAATTGATGTCGATACTATTTCTCTGAATTTAAACCATCTCTGGTCTACACTTACATAGTCAGACTTGAAGGAGTAGAGACTTAGTAGAGACCGTCACCTTGGAAGGCATCAAGTTAATTTTTATCTGCTTTCTCATTAAATGCCCTATTGTGTACAGCTGAAAATTAATAGAGATAAGGCAAACAGAATGTGCAAAGTAAGTGGAAATTACTCGTCTCTTCCCCGATTACAGTGCAATAGAAGATACTACAAGATGTTGACAGATTGCCGTATCTCGGTAGCTTTATATGTAATAATGAGGTCACAGATGCAGAAATCACCAGCAGAACTGGAAAATCAGTCCATATGGCAATTAGGTCTGTAATATGTCAACAAAGCTTTGAGTGTACTCCTTTATTGTTTATATTTGTGAGACTTGGAAAATGTCAGTAAAATCAGCACACAGTCTCCATATTTTTCACCAACAATGCTAGAGATGAATTCTGAAGATGTTAACCCAACCAAGTTACAAATGATGTAGTGCTGAGAATACGAGGTCTACACAGCCTGCACAAAATTATTGTTGAAAGAAGACTGAAGATTGCAGGTTATGTTCTACACATGTAAGGTGGAAGAATCCCAAAATCAACACTGTTGTGGAAATCAATGGACAGATACAGATGTACAGGAAGACCTGTTAACACCTGGAACTTTTGCAATGAATCTTCAATGCATGGACACAAACTTGGAGGAAGGTGAGAACTTGGCAGCTGATCGAGTGAACTAGTGGAAACCAGTTCCTTGTATGGTACACAGCAAATCTGAGTAAGTTAGTAAGTAAGTAAGTAAAGTAAGTACAACTGGGGATTTTGCAAAACTGTTGGATGATCGATATTATTGTCTAGATTTGACACTGTTGGACTTCTACCTTTTCCTTGATGTGTATTCTTCAAATTGTGAGTTTTATGAGAAAGCTGATAGGTACTTACCAATCAACCTTCCCTCACACGAACTGACATTGTCTCTTTATAAATTCTACTGTGCTAACAATTATCTACTGAGAATCCTCGACTAGGTCTCCACAGCTCAAATGAGCCAGTTTCTTTTAAATTTCTGTCTTTGGCTATAATTGTCTTCCAAGTATGGTGACACAACATCCTGTCATGAAACTTTTGCCTTTACATTTGTTTACTTTTCTGGACACTGCCTTTTTCTGCACCATGCACCAAATACACTATGTGAGTAACGCCCAAGCTCCAACAACCAATCGTGAACTGTAAACAGTTGTACACTCTACCAGGGCACATAACAAACAATTAACATTTGTGTTTTAGTGTTCTAAGCTGTGAGGTCATCAGCGGACAAATAATTTAGTACCTATTCCTAGGCAGCCGGAGTGGCCGTGCGGTTCTAGGCGCTACAGTCTGGAACCGAGTGACCGCTACGTTCGCAGGTTCGAATCCTGCCTCGGGCATGGATGTGTGTGATGTCCTTAGGTTAGTTAGGTTTAATTAGTTCTAAGTTCTAGGCGACTGATGACCTCAGAAGTTAAGTTGCATAGTGCTCAGAGCCATTTGAACCTATTCCTGACGTGCAGTTGTTTGGAACAACGACTGACATGATCCAAAATATTACTTTCTTTTATTATAGCTTCACTTTTATTTTGTCTAATGATTACTAATTTCAGTATCAAATTCCATCATCAAGCCACTATATGATCAGAAAGCATAGTGTATCATTAAAATATTGTTTAATAAACAGATTACCATTATATCATCATTCCTTAAAGTAATGTCCAAACTGGAAGGACAGATGATTAATTTTGAGTATATACAAAAGTCAGAGTACTGAACCGGATATGAAAGAAGGAAAACCAGAAGGGCAGTGAGAGACGGCTGCCTTCTATCACCTTACTTCCTTAATATGTTCATCAAGGAAGTAATAACAACAACAAAGAAAAGATGACAAGAATCAAAAGGTAATTTCTGGAATACTCCAAGGAAATGTGATAGGGCCATTACATTTACAATGTATATAAATGATCCAGTAGAAAGTGTCAGAGGCTCCTTAATATTGTTCACAGGTATTACACTTGTCCATAAGAAAGTGTCAACAACAGAAGACAGTATCAATTTGCACAATGACCTGCAAAGGATTGGTGAATGATGCAGGCTCTGGCAGTTGACCCTGCACATAAATAAATGTAACATATCACACACACACACACACACACACACACACACACACACACACAGGAAAAGAAATCCAATACTGTACAACTACACTATTAATGACAAATTGCTGGAAACAGAATCTACCATAAAATATCTAGAAGTAACTATTCAGAGCAACCTTAAAGTGGAATGATCACACAAAACAGCAATAGAAAAGCAGATGCCAGACTAACATCCACAGGAAGAATCTTAAGTGAATGTAAATTACCCCTGTGTCCTTACCCAGTACGACTGACAGAAGAGAGAAAGAAGATCCAATGAAGTGCGGAGTGTTTTGTCACAGGATCATTTAGTCACTGTGAGATCATTACAGAGATGCTCAGCAACTCCAGTGGTAGATGCCATAAGAGAGCAGTTGTGCATCACGGAAAGATTTACTACCCATGTTTCGAGAGAGTAGTTTCCGAGAAGAGTCTGACAACATAATAGTTTCTCTCATATACAATTCACGAAATGATCACGAGAAGAAAATTTGAGAAGTTAGAGATAATACAGAAGCGTACTGACAGTCATTCTTCCCAAACACTGTTCACAAGTGGAACAAGGCAGAGGGGGTCAGTTGGTGGCATGAGACGTACCCCCTGTCACACACAGTTAGGTGGTTTTTGGAGCATGATGTCGATATGGAGACTTAATTGCATGCATATACACTGCAGATTGACGACATCACAATAGTAAATCAGAGTAGGAACTAAATAAAATGTTTCAGGCCTTAAATCAAGAAATGGTAAAACTAAAGCTAAAAATGAATACAAAGAAGACAAAAGTTATGGCTACAGACAAGAAAGGAGGTGGAGGCAGGACTGACGCAAGAACAGGCAATGAGCAACTCAAGAAAGGAACTGAAATTCACTATCTCAGTAGCATTTTGCAAGAAAACAATCAATATTTCAAGGCATTCAAGAAAAGAATAGCACAGGTGAAGAGTTCCTTCCAAAATAAGAAGAAGCTGCAACTGAATAAACATATCAGCTCCCACATTAAGAAAATATTTGTAAAGACCTTTGTGTGGAGTGTTCTGACACACAGATGCAAAATCTGTACATTAGAAAAGCCAAAGGAAGCTCACCTCAAACCTGCTGAAATGTGGTTCTGGAGGAGAAGTACAAGAACTAGCTGCATTGACAGAAAAATTAAAGGAAATAGGAGAGAAGAAGGAACCACTGAAAGTTATAGGCCAGAGCAAAGCAAAATACACTGGACACTTAACTGGAGATGATAATCTTTTAAAAAACATTTCTGAAGGCAAGATCATAGGTAAGAAAACAAGGGGATGACTGAGAACATCCTACTTAAACAATATGATCAATGAATGGGATTTTCTTCACACATGGAGATGAAAACAACTGCTGAAGAGAGGAAGCTGTGGCTGCAGAGACAAGGTTTAACCTTTTGGAAGAGTAAGGACCAACTAATACAAAATATGATTCTGCATGGCAGCTACATACGGAATAAATGACAACTTCTTGTGTGCATTCATCAAGTCACTTACCCCAGTAGGTGTCTTATCTACTAAAAGTAAAGGTCACTGTTGTGCTTTCAATAGGTGTGAACTGCACCCTGAAAATGGTATGTCTAGTTTGCAGTTGTACAGAAGCTTTTTATTTTGCAAAATGGTTCAAATGGCTCTAAGCACTATGGGACTTAACATCTGAGGTCATCAGTCCCCCAGACATAGAAGTACTTAAACCTAACTAACCTAAGGACATCCCTGCCTGAGGCAGGATTCGAACCTGCGACCGTAGCAGCAGCAGCATGGTTCTGGACTGAAGTGCCTAGAACCGCTCGGCCACAGTGGTCAACTTTTATTTTGCAAAGAAATTTTTGATAATAAGATGAACTGATGCTGGTACTCGCTACTGAAACCAGTAGTACTTAGACACAACAAAAGTGTGACTACAGAATTAAGAATAATTTTTCCAAACAATTGAGTATTTTTTTCAAAACAACACCACAATAGAGGAAACTTATTTTAAACTAAAGACACAAAAGAAAAAAAGAGAAACTGTAAAGATCTTGAGTCTCATAAGACTCTCTTGGGAGGAAAATATAAGATATTTAATTGGTAAACTTGCAAGGCATACTTTTTTATGTTGTATAAACTACGAAACTGTTAGCATCTTCAGCTAAAATTTACTTCTTCTGTCTTAATATACCTTCCTTCACTTTCAGCTGCAGTGTGGAGACAGGGGTGAGGGTGGGAGCGGGGATGGAGTCGAGGGTGAGGGCGTACTGCTTTAAAATGGTGATTCTTGTATTGATATTCTTAACAACAGATTTATATCTCTTGCTTATGAAAGCCTGCATGCGATGACAACTGCACTAGTAATACCTTCACAGGGTCGTATTCAAGTTGCAAGGCTAGATCTATGCCAGCCATGGCATGCTCCCAGCCTTTCCTCCTCGTGATCTGGTTGTAGCATTGGGACTGCAGGGTATCTAAGCAGATGTTCAGACCGTCAAGCCCTGCCCTCTGCAAGGCAACCAGCTGTCTTGTCAATATGAGGCCATCGGTTGTCATTAAGACACTTTCGAGATCTTTTATTTTCTTCAGGGCACCTGTGAAACAGCAAATTATTCTAAACAAACTGAAACAAATAATTTGTAACATTTCTGCTGCATATGAAACAAAACTCCAGTTGATAAATTGAAAATACAAATTCCTTAAAAGTTAACTGTACATTTGCCCTAATACAAAGAGATAAGAAGGGTTAATAAACTGAATTGAAGAATGCAAGTTAAGATAGCAATGAAAAAATAATTAGAGGCATAAGATCACCTACTGCAACAGAGAAATGGGAATCAATATGAACCATTACCACTACTGTCAACTGATTCCATGTCTCCATGCACACTGTATAAACCACTGTGGGTTTGTCCGACAAAGTACATTGTTGTACCACACATTATGGTTTTTCCCCATTCAGTGCTCATGTGGAGTGTGGGAAGAATGATTCTTTAAATGGTTCTGTGCATGCTGTAATTAATCTTGCCTTCATGGTCCCTATAGGAGTGATACATATGTGGTTATTGTATAATCCCTAAATACCTCGCTTAATACATGTTCCTGAAATTTCATAAGTTGGGTTTTGTCATATATTTGGCGTCTATCTTCACTTGTCTGGCATTTCCAATTTTTAGTAGCTTCTTGATGCTCTCCCATGCATCAAATAAATCTATGATCAATCATGCTACACTATTTTGTATACATTCAATGTCTGCCATTAGCCTTATTTGTTATGGGTCATACTTAAGCAATATTCTAGAATGGGCCACACAAGTATTTTGTAAGCAATGTCCTCTATCGACTGATTGCATTTTCCAGTATCTTACCAACGAATTGAAGTCTGCATTCTGCTTTGCCTACAAGTGAGTCTATGTCACCATTTCATTTCATCCAGATATTTGTATGAGTTGACCAATTAAAACTGTGATTATTTGATAATGTAGTCATACAATACTGTCTTTTATTTGTTTTGTGATGTGCTCCAATTTACATTTCTGAAAACTTAAACTCAGTTGCCCATCTTTGGACCAATTTGAAATGTTATGATCTGACTCAAATTTGTACAGATCTTTTTCAGGCAATAATTCATTATAGACAACTCTATTATCCAGGAAAAGTATGAGGTTCCTTATAATATCGTCTTCCAGAACATTAAGGTACAACATTAATGTAATGGTATAAATTACTATAACTGTATAAATAAGTTTATAAGTGTGTAAAATACATTGAACTATTTGTTACAACAAAACATTGTACTGGTATACTCAGCAAGATGTTAAATCAGCAGATAGCTATATTTTATGTTCAACATTTTGTGTACAGCATATATGCTGGAAAGGATTTATACCCAAATTAAATAAATCTGAAGAAATGGTAGTGTGTCTCTGGAAAAAAAATCCATAAAAACTCATACAGTCCAATTTGCTATTATGTCACTGTTACTGAAATATAATACAAAGTAACTGAATTCGATGAACATTCTCAGAGTGCAATATGCCTCAGAGTGAAATGCACAGTAATGTCAACATTATTTTTCAAGGCTATGTTGTGAAAATGGATGACAGCAAACCGCACATTTTGTTCTCAATCTGAGGAAGCATTATGCACTGTAAAACACTGTACTGCTGTTCTACATAAAAGCTGTCTCATTGCCAACATCTTTCCCCTGCTGGCTGTTCTACACTTCTCATCACTGATTCAACACGTTGTAAGATATTTTATGCTGTATGACACCACAGTCCAATCTGGTAAGGATAGCATAAAAATAATATATGAATTTCAGTATTGAAACTGGAACAGCAGAACAGCTCTCATCACACTGGATATCAAATCGAGGTTGGATTACAGCCATGGGTACATTAATTCATGCTACTCAACTGTATGTCATATGTCGGAGTTCATCAACTGTAGTGGTTGGCGACTGGTGGCTGGCGACTGGTGGCATACCCATCTCTTGGCATCCTGTGTACAGACGTTCTCCACAGGTGACAGATTTGAAGAAAATGCTGGATATGGCAACAGTGGAACACTCTCTGTATCGAGGTAGCTCAGTACAGCTCAGGTGATGTGTAGTCTTGCATTATCTTGTTAAAAGATAACATCATGGAGCCCTTGAAAATAGGGCACAGCGATAGGCCTTAACAAAACACAAATGCAATGGCTGCTGTCCAAATTACTGGCTATGTGAACCAGAGGTTGTGATATGTATCCAGTTGCACCCCATACCATCACATCACATGCTGGACCCGCATGGGAATGACAGGTACAATCTGGCCAGGTCTGTTGGCATCAGAGCCTCCACACACAAGTACATCAATTGTGACGATGTTACAGAACCGAGACTCATCTGATACGATGACACAGTGCCATTCCTGTGTCTGGCATTGTTGTTAGTTGCACCGCTGTCAGTTCACCTCTCTCTAGAGCTGCATTAAGGGCTTGACAGTCTGTGCTGCTCCAGATGCCATCACATTGTCTGTGTGGATACTTGTCTCACTGTATACAAGCCCACTTCCTGACTAAATGTACACAACTTCACTGCAGGATCACGTACGCATGAGCAAACACTTGTCTGCCCTCTCAGGTGCTAGTTGGGTGGCACTACTGAGGCCCTGCAAGGCATTTAGCATGGCCCTCCTGAACCTACCTATTCTATGTTCGCACAAAATGAGATGCTGAGCAATGCAAGCAGCAATATATTGAAACAATAAACCAGAGCCTCAGCAGACCATGAGCCTGCCACTGCCAAATCTGGAATGCTGATAAACATTTCTCCTTCTTCCATTACGCTTAACACGGTCTTCGTGTAAACAATCAACACCGAAATAGAATTTCTGAATGAGAAACCTGCTCCATAAGCTTATCTTGCATACAGAATATGCATGGGAGTGCTGAAAAGTAATGCCTCTGAATTTTTTATTCTGTTCTCAATATCGGTCGAGGTATGACACGTCACACATATTACTTGGTCAGCTTTCCCACTTCACTGACTCGTGGCACACCCCCCTCCCGCAAACAGATGGAGTCGCAATAGGCAGCCCACTCTGACCAGAGATTGTGAATATATTTACGGTGCACTTCGAGGAAGAGGCCCTGATGTCATCCAAATGGAAATCCTTCTTCTTCTTCTTCTTCTTCTTCTTCTTCTTCTGTTATGTGGATAACACACTTGTCATCTGGCCTCATGGAAGAGACAAACTTCTTGACTTCTTTGTACATCTGAACTCCACACGCCACAAAATCAAATTCACTATGGAGACCAAAGAAGAAGGAAGACTACCATTCCTGCACATCATAGTCAGGAGAATAACGGACAGCACCCTGCGCCATAGCGTGTATCTGACTCTACAAAACACATAAACTCAGTTCTCCCTATGGCACTGTGAATAATTTCAATAACAAAAAGTGTGATGAATGTTGCAGCGTACATTTAATTTCCACTTAGGCTTTGCATTCAAGATCAGTCTTACCTGAGAGTGCAACATTACATCTTTGGTTAATTTAATTATATGTTCATTAGATTTTGGTTATAAGGCACGTTTTGCTGCCTAATGTTTCATCTCCAAATGCTGGAAACAATCCATGGAGGAAGAGGAGTATGTAAGACATTGGTGGACCAGGTTGGAAGAATCTGTGAATTTCAATACTCTGTAGAAGAGCTCAATCATTTGAAAATAACTTTCAGACCTTGTGGCTATTCTAACAGATATACATAAGGCACTACATTCTAAAATATTTGCATCTTTCACTGAAAAACAAGCAACTAGAGGAAAAGTTATCTTGCCATTTGTAAAAACAGTCGCAGATCGCGACCTCCGAGTGCTATGAAGAGAAGGTATTGACGCAGTGCTTAAACCAAACTGAAGACCACAACAGCAGCCATACTCAAGTAAATTGGTATGCAGTAGTTTCAGTGAATTTGACAATGATGTGGCTGCTTTCATGGTGGCCCAGTCATGTTGTGGGGATAGGGAATGCCAGTGACAGGGCTGGAATTGTAGGTGACAGATTGATTTTTGGCAAAGCCTTGTATCAATACCTCCTTAATTATTGAGCTGAAAAACTGTAAAAAACATTCATACAGTAAAATCACACAAAAAAATTTCCTATTTCTGCAGGTATTGTGCCTTCTGTTTCCTTTTCATTACAAAAACATATTGATTCAAATTTATAAAGTCACAACTATGTCGCTGTGATTTGTGTAACACACATTCTGGAACATGTTCCAGGAATGTCAAAAAACAGACAGCTTTAAATACTTACTCTAGCTCATTTTTCAAGACTTGCATGCCAACAACAACACCATCTATCCAATCTGTTTTTATTTCCCTTTCATGTAAAGATTTCTCCACAAAGGATATCATCTGCCATGTAGGCAGTGCAAAAGGAAATTCCACACTCACATTTGGGTTATCAAGTAGAGTCTGTGTCTTGTCAGAACCAAGTACAATCAACCCAATTTCATCTTTCCCACTGGTAAATATCTGGAAACATATTAAATGGTAAAAATAAGTTTTGTTTATAACAAGTTGTATACCAATAAAAACATCACACACAGATACTCTTTATAAAATTATTTAATTGGATAGATAAAAAATCTACTCGCCAAGCAGTGGCAGAACACACACATAAAAGACTGTTGTGATAGGCAAGCGTTTGGAGCCAGTGACTCCTTCTTCAGGCTAAAGGGTTGCAGGGGAAGCAAGAAGGGTGAAGGAAAAGGACTGGAGAGGTCTAAGAAAAGGGGTAGATTTTGGGAAAGTTACCCAGAACCGTGGGTCATGGGTGACTTACCGTACAGGATGAGAAGGAAAGACTAATTGTTGGGGACTGCATCGGGCAATATTCGGAAACCTGAGAGCATAAAGGTGGAAGACAGGGTAATATGCAAGACAGAGATTACTACTAAAACTGTACATGAGTTAATAAGAGTGAGAAGCTAAGCGTATTGTATACAACAGCTGCGGGACGGGGTAGTGAAAATAGATGGGAAAGACAATGAAAGATGTAGAAAGCTAAAACAGAGTGAAGCAAAGAGTAATTACAGTGAAGAAAGGCTGAGACAGCAGAAATTAACGTAAATTAAGGCGAGGTGGGTGGTGAGGACACGTTGTAGTGCTAGTTCCCACCTCCGGAGTTCTGAGAAACTGGTGTCTGGCGGAAGAATCCAGGTGGCATGTGTGGTGAAACAAGTGTCGAGGTCACGTATGCCATGTTGTAGAGCATGCCCTGCAACAGGATATTGTGAGTTTCCAGTATATACACTATGCCTATGCCCATTTATCATAACTAATAATTTGGTGGTAGTCATGCAGATGTAGAAAGCTGAACAGTGTTTACATAATAGCTGGTATATGACATGTGTCGTTTCTATTTTTCGCCTGATCCGCAGTTCTGGGTGACTTTCCCAAAATCTACACCTTTTGCTGGAACTCTCCAGGCCTTTTCCTTTACCCTTCTTTCTTCCCCTTCAATGCTTCTGTCTGGAGGAGCCACTGGCTCCGAAAGCTTGCCAATCACAACAGTCTTTTATGTGTAAGTTCTGCTGCCACTTGGTGAGTAGATTTATTATCTATTCAATTAAATAATTTTATCAATAATTTATTGTTTTTGTTGTTATAGTTACTCTTTATAACCTACTTAAAATACATCACGTACCCTCCTCTCCACAATTCTTCGAACACATAGTTTTGCCTTTTGTAAAAAATCACTGCGTTTCTGTATAACATACTTGGAATCAAAGTGTCCAACATCTATTACAATCATAAACAGAAGAAAGAAAGTCATTGTATTTATTGGCAGTATTACGCAATCAAATATTTTGAAAGAGTTCCAGTGGTATAAATTTACAAAATCTTACAAATAAATATATACGTTTATTCTTTAAATCAATTCTTAGCAATAACATAATAGTATAAATTGCAGAATCAATATAGCCAATTTTAATGTAATGACTGCAATACAAATACAAAATAACAGCGGTAAGTTATAACAAATGAGAGAGAGAGAGAGAGAGAGAGAGAGGCATTTAGACAATGTTTCATTACAGTGTGAAACTTATTAGAATTAAAATGAAGCCATAGTGAATTATTACATTCCAAAAATAGTAATTATTGTGCTCTTTCACCCCAAAATACTACCTTCATTAGGTAATATATACTTTTAATTTCAGAAATTTTTACAACAGCTCTGGACTTCACTGCCTCGATGAATTTATTACATGTGTCAATGAATGAGGGTTGATAACACTGCTTTAGTCATTCAATTGTTCATCATGTGATATTCACAATGTTCTTAATAACTTCTTATGTAAAGTTCTATCATGAAAAAGATAATCTACGTAAGTTTTAAAAGTCGCGAATCTTTAAACAACAACTTGTTAATGGGTATATCAGTATTTTGTATACATTCTAGCATTGCTAGATTTACTTTTAAATTTTAAAGTATATGAGCAGATTGGCAACTTTCCATCCAGAAAATTTGCTGTTGGCAAGACCTCACTACAAAGAAAAATGGTCTTTCCGGAGTCAAATGCTAAAGAATTCATAAATACCAGCAGTGTAAGTGATACAAACAGGTATTAAGCAACGGTCATAAATATCGTTCTGCTAGACGAGAAAAAAAGTAGGTAGATGAAAGAGTAAATTGGGTGCAAGGATTGAACATAAACTCACCCAAATTACAAAGGATCTTTCTTTTTTTTTTTTTTAAAAAAAAAAAAAAAAAAAAGAGGGTCACTGCTCAAGAATTGAGAACTGCCCCCACCCCCCTTTCTTTTACAGGCTTGCTTTCACTTCTCAGATGAGACCATGTCCCCCATATAAGAAGAAAATAGCCAATATGTAAAGAGAATTACACTTAAAGAGTTTTCTAGAATGAGACTTTCACTCTGCAGCATAGCGTGCACTGATATGAAACTTCCTGGCAGATTAAAACTGTGTGCTGGACCAAGGCTCAAACTTGGTGATCGTAACCCCAGACCTGTGTTGCCGTTTTCGGAGGTAAATCTCGTATCTGGAAAGAGGAGATGACAGTTAGGGTACTATGGGCGAGCAGCTGCCATCAATTTTTGATGGTGCAGAACCCACAATAGTGGAACTGTTGCCTAGTCCAAAGGCACCTGTTACCAGTCTTACCCCACAATAGTGTATCGAATCCAGACTTAATGTCGTAGCTGAT